>NC_084474.1:36213381-37463381 GCF_027409185.1 Cynocephalus volans | reverse complement strand
TTATATGGTATGCTATTAACATTCTGCAGTATGGTGTCATACAGGACACCAGTTTAGGAAATTCTAGCTTCAGGTCATTTGTACTTCTTT
The DNA here is from genome assembly GCF_027409185.1 of Cynocephalus volans. Taxonomy (NCBI): domain Eukaryota; kingdom Metazoa; phylum Chordata; class Mammalia; order Dermoptera; family Cynocephalidae; genus Cynocephalus; species Cynocephalus volans. The sequence continues at coordinate 37,463,291 of NC_084474.1, read as the reverse complement.
CTGCTCATCTACTAATAAAAGCATTTAATAATATGAATTTGTCTCTGGTGCTCTTTGAGTGCAACTCATATATTTTAATATATAATGCTTTCCATTGTTGTCTTCTTGAATTCTTTGATTCAAGAATTAAGGGAGTTTTCAGTGTTTATACAGTTAGGTCTTGGGGAAAAATTCTTTGCCATATTTAGGTAGTTCTCTCTGTGGACGGGGAGGGGACTTACTGTACTGGGGAGCCTGCCTCAAGACAGACCCAAGTTTAAGACTGTCTCATAATCATATGCTGGGGAGAAATTTGGAAGTAAATTTTCTTTCCTGGGTCACAAAGATTTCTTACGGGGAAAATGGAGCATGATAATTTATTGATATATTAATTTATTAAATATTTTTTATACTAGAAATTTTCTTTTCATCTTATTAAATTTGCTTTATGATCTGACAATAATTTGTGGTTAAGCCTAAAGAGCCTAACACACAGAAATCAGTCCTTAAGAGATATTGTTAACTAATTTTCTAGAATCTTTCAAAGGCTGCTTTCTAGAGAATTAATTGTTAAAAGTTTGGTGTCATGGTGGGGGGCCTCAGGCCTTGGCCACACACCCCCCCCACACGTGCAACCAGCCCAGCTATAACCAATGAGCCGCAGCAAGAAAGGCTCCAGGTTCCCAAGCTGAGACGGTGGGGGGCAAGGGCTTTTGCCACACCCCTGTGACATCTGCACCCAGCCCAGTAATGACCAAGCCGCTGCTGGAAGCCCCCCTGTCTCCCCTGTGGGAATGAGGGGTGTGCCACAGGCCTCAATCCCACCCCCCAATCCTTCCTCCTTCCTCTATCCCATTTCCTTCCCCTTTCCCCTCCCCCACAACTGCTTCACAACATCCTAGAATGTAAAAAATAGTATTAATAAAAGGACGTTTTCTTTAAAAAGAAAAAAAAAAAAAACCAGAAACCTTGTCAACATCAGAAATAATAATAATAATTAAATAAATAAAAATAAAAAAGGTTTGGTGTCAACCTTACATTTTGTAAAACTGAGTTTTCTCTAGGATTTATGATCCAGCAAGACTCCAGTTTGGCTCCACAGGGATGTGATTAGCCATCAGGCTCTATTAGAAACTTGCACCAATTCAGCCTATTATATCCAAATGGAGACTTGATGAGGCATTTCCATACCCCATGCCACTCTTCTCCTGACATCATGTCAATACGAATCTTCCTGTATTCTTTCCTTAACTCAGTTAGGCCCTGGGTTGACGTTAGCATAATTGACCGGGAAATTATAGATAATAGCAGCAAGAAGAGGTTTTAACAGGCTGAACAGCATTATTTAGTCTTTTTGTATAATGCCCTTTTTATTACTACTATTTCACTCTCCTTATTCTATTTACCACCCATTGTCGAAGCACTGAGACGTGAGACCACCATAAAGCATCCTTTCCCCAAAAAGAGAAACCTTCTTTAAAATATTGTATTTCTTATACTATCCTTCAAGATCAGTTACTTAATGACTTTAATGTTACATGGGGAAATGGGAGACTCTAGGTAAGTGCCCTTCCCAAGACAAATCCCATACACAGCTAGAGTCAGAACTCCTGCACGCTTGGCTCCCAGTTTATTCAACTGGAAAACAGTGCATCAGCCTGGCTCTACCTGCTGCCAGGAACATTCAGAAGGTAAATGTAGTGTGGTGGTTGTGGTCTGTATTTTATCCTTAAATAAATGAACTTGCTTATCATATCTAGGTGACCCATCACTGGGCTTTAGGCTTTCAACTTAGCTATTGTAGGGGAGCTTAAAGACCCCTCTACCCAAATTAGTTTTTCTTTTTATGTGTGTATATATATATATATATATATATGTATGTATACACACACACACACACACACACACAAATGCTAATAGCAGTTGCCATATTAGTTCTTAAGTGGGATCTTCAGCTGGGTCCAGGAACCAAATTGACAAAAGACAGATTAACAGGAGAAGAGTATACGAGCTGTATTAATTTTACATGTACATGGGGAATCCTCACAAGAGAATGAAGACCCAAAGAAATGGCCAAAGCAGAAAGCTTTTATACTTTTTAGGCAAAGAATAATAAGTTTTGTGAAAAAATGATAAGACAGAGGGGTCTGGACTAGAGGCAGGAAGTTCCAAGGGAGTCATGAGGAGATCTAATGAGTGGTATAAAGCTAGTGGAAGATGAGGGTTATTTTAGTAAGTTTATTTATACAGATCCACCGCAGCATCAATTCTGAGTCACTGGCAATAAGAGTAATCTCCTTGTGTTGATATGGGAAAGGCGGCTTTCTCATAGGAATTTTGATGGCTTGCTATAGGTAAGACAAGGTGGTTCAGATAGCCCTTTGTGCAACTGCTGCTACTCGAGTGCATGGGCTTTCATCTTAAAATAATCAATATGCCAGGCTGAGTCATTTTGGGGTGTTATGTCCTTAAAGCCCTTACCACACACGAAGGTTTACATCAGGAAAGAGTCCAGAGCACTGCATGGGATAACAAGAATTAGAGGCTTTTTGTCTGGAAGCTTTCAAAATCAGCATTAATGTGGAAAACTCAAAAAGTACACTTCTTGCCATATGTGAAGCAAAATAACCTGGTTAATGAACATGGAACCTGACCCACTGGCAGGTAAGCACCTCTGTTAGTGTTAGTGACTGTCCAAGGTCAAGTTTTGTCAACACTTGGATGGAAGTCATCCAGATAAAATGCCAGGTATGGCAAGAGATATCTTAATTCTTCATTAGTTGGCATTCTTCCTTCTGAGTCAATAATTAACCCCATCATGTTATTATTGGCATTCTGGCATTCTGAAAGATTCTATAATTTGCATGGCTTAAAAATTCGATTCAGTCTAAACTATCGGTCATAAAGGTAGTCAAGAGAAAACAATGAACCTGGTTGTAACTACAATTCAGAATTAACTGACTACATAATATCTGTCCAATTCTTCAGGATTTTCTGTAGAGAAGTTTTTTGCCTTAATTTCTCCATAAAATTACAATTTCTTTGGAAAAATGAGTGTGGACATTACATCTGTGAAGCAGCATTTTGACAGCGTTTTCGGAATAGTTTTCTCATGCTGGAGAATTGCTTGAGTTCACCCCAAAGAAGAAAGCCACAGGTGAGTTGTTTGCAATAGGACAATGAGATGCACATACTTTAATCTCTGAGTAGCTACAGAAACCCTTCTCTATAAGGAAAGGCACATTTCTAAAGAAATAGCAGCTTCAAATGTGTTTGCCTTTGTACACTGACCTTTTCAGCTTATATTCAGTATATTGATGCTTAAGTTTCTTTTATTGAACCATAAATTCTTGAAGTTTAGGACAATATTCTCACCACCCTGCCTGCACAGGGTAGAATGGGACAGACATACTAAGTAACAGCAGTAAATATGGCCTGAATTTCTTCCTGGTTCATCGTCCAGGTGATACTCATACATTCTAGGTTACCATGTTCAGGATGGTAAAATTTACAACCAGCTGAAGAAAGTCACTTTCAATAAAGTTTTGTAAAGGAAATAGACCATTAGACAGATCTAAAGAAAGGGTGAGGGGGTATAACTGATCCAGACATTTTGGCCCTAACGAGTACTATCTTTTGATGGAAGGCCACTATGATATGACAGAGCTGGGAAACTGCTAAATTAAGAAGCCACTTGGAAGCCCAAATTGTAAATAGAAGTACAGAAATATTCAAACTACTCTTATAAGCACAATAATTTTTTTAAAATATATTAATTTCAGAGCTGGAAGGGGTCTTAGAAATTATCGAGTCCATGCTTGAAGTTTGAAGTAGGAAAATCAGAGGTTTATGTGATTGCCTTTCCTCAGAGACATTCCGTGGGAAGCCATGAAGAAAAGAGGAGAGTGTACTCATATATTCCAGAAGACTCTAAGCAAAATGGCACAGTGAAAGAAATTTGACCAGCTATCTTGGCCAGCCACTTGGTGGTTAGGATCCTTCCAATTCGAAGGCTCTCTTATATTTTTTACTGTGACGTCCTTCCCCACATCATGCTTGTCTGAATATTCATGAGTGACATCCTTTGAAATGTACCTGCTTCGTCTCCTCTCTCCCTCAGTACTGTAATCTAATAGACTACCATTGAGAAAGTTAATAGTTAATAAAAACCTAATATGTTATCTCCTTAATGTTACATTTGAACATTACCATGTTACCATGCTTAGACCCAGTGCTTTTTTAATTAATTAAAAATTAAAATTAAAAAATCTTTACCTGACTTATATACCTTTTTCCTCAGCACTGGATAGTAAACAAGTAAAAGCTTGAGCACAGGGCTACTATTTATATTTTTTTAAGAATTCTGGCTTACTGGTTTTCTATCTTAACTGGAGTCATTTTTTTGTAATTCTCTAAATAATATTCACATTTTTTCATGTATTGTACATGGTACTCTCTTGCTCTTCTAATTTTTTTAGGTATCTGTGGTTTTGTTTTCTTTCTTAAATGCTATTTTCTTGTGTTCACTATCCACTTTTTCTTGATTTGGCTTACCACAGGTTTGCTTTTTTATTCACTTCATTCCATAAATATTTTGGAACCTATTTTACTTTAAATGGTCAATTCTACATTTTTGTCTGTTTTCTAATTTAATTTTTGCCTTTACTTTTATTACTCCTGTTTGCTGCTTTCCTTGAACTTGTTTTTTTATTGATGTGTTTTGTTTTATTTACTACTTTGATGTAGTATATCTTTAATTAAGATATTTAACTCATATATTTTCTCTTTTTTAAAATAATAACAACATTTAATGTTATAAATCTCTGAATCCAGCTCCACGCTATATGTTTAGATACATAATTGACATGTTGGTCACTTGCCTTGTACTGCACATTCTCCTTTTTGATAATGTGCCCACACAGCCTCTAATGAGCAGGAACTTGGGACACTACAGTTTCAGTCACATGGGTCCCAATTGGTCCCAGCTGATGGCGCAGGGATGGGCGTCTGAGTCAACTATTCCAATCAGATTTTTCTCTCTTTGAAGGTCGGATTTGGACAGCAGTGAGTCTAATCAGTGTCTGCTGGATACCAACTGGGATATAAGAAAAAGTCAGAATTAGAGCAGCCACGTTTCACACATGATAAACTGGAATAAACAAAAACAAAACAAAACCAAAAATTAGGCTATAGGTAAGCCTGTGCACAAAAATAGTAGGAACCAAGAGACTGACAGAGTAAGATAAAAAGATAGAAAATGTAAAAAGAAACACCTTGATTCTTACAAGATTCGCTGTTCCTTCTGCAGATGGGCTTCTTCTGATCTCTAGTTTCCATTTTATTTGTTAGCCAGTGTTAGTTGATTTTCTTGCAACAATGATTCCTGAAACAGTAGTTTTTCATTTCATTTTAAAATTATTTTATCATATTTTTGACATTATTTTAAACTTAGGGTTTTGTTGGTTTATTTTTTGTTTGCTTGTTTTTTAATTTAAAATAGTAAGTTTAGTTCATATGTTAGCCTGTGGAAAAACTATCCAGTTGGTTCATAAACCTCCATCACAGTTTATCTGTAACAGCAACTTGAATTTTCAGTATAGTTCCTGGATTTCTCTTCTTTCAATAACTCCCATGAGTCTTTTAAAGAAAGGAAGTCAGCTGTTTAAATGGAAAAAGTATGTTAGTTTCCTATTGTTACTGTAACAAATTAACTTGAGCTGGTGGCATAAAACAACGCAAATTTATTATCTTACATTTCCAGAGGTCAGAAATCCAAAATGGGCTTTATGAACTAAAATCAAGGTGTTGGCGGGTTTTGTTCCTTCTGGTGGCTCTAGCAGAGAATCTGCTTCTTTGCCTTTTCTAGTTTCTCAAGGTCGCTTGTATTCCTCGGCCATGGCCCTTTCTCCATCTTCAGAGCACATCATTGAGCTCTGTTTCCATCACCACATCTTCTTTCTGCTCTGACATTCCTGCTTCTTTCTTAACAGGACCCTTGTGATTATATTGGACCTACGCAGATGTATTAGTCTGTTTCTGTTGCTTAAAACAAAATATTTGACAATGAGTAATTTACAAAGAAAAATGACATTTATTGCTTACAGTTTCTGAGTCTGGGAAGTCCAAAGTCCATCTGGTGGTGGTGACAGTGACCCAGGGGACTCACATTGAGAGATGGTGGAAGCAGAGAGAGAAAGAGAGTGAGCAAGACTGAGAGACAGACTCTCCTTTTCTTTTAAAACCTTCAGAACCACGCCCCTGACCACCATTTTTAATCTATTCACTTCACGGTCCTACAATCCAATCACCTCTCAAGGCTCACCCTTCAATTACCATAATAGGATTTCCCACCCTCTTACCAGTCACAGTGGGGGCCAAGTTTCTAATACATAAAACCTGGGGAACACAATTCAAGTTTCAGTGAGTTTGGGGGGAGACATAATCCACTACACTAGATAAAACATCTTTAACTTAATCACACCTGCAAAGCCCCTTTTACTATTTAAAGTAACATACTCACAGGTTCTAAGACTACAGCATGAACATCTTTGGGTGGCCATTGTTCAGCCTACTATAGAGTATTAGGTTAGGGGCTATTTATTCACATGCCACTTCTGTAACTTAAGATCTTAAGCAAGTCACTTAAATTCTCTGTACCTCACTTTCCAAATCTGTAAAGTAAGGGGTTTATACTAAATGACTTTAAAAAAATCCCGCTCTAGGCCAAAATTCTATGTTACTAGGTTACCATGAATCATACATAAAATAACACCAAATTGTCGGCATAATTTTGGAGTTGGGTTTTTTTTTTTTTCTGAAGAATATTTTACTAATTTTAACTACTAGGTCTCTTAGCTTCATGCAAGCATTTAAATGTTCCCTGTCATTTGACAAGAACAGCATTTTGCTTCCCGCCATGTATAATTATTTTGTCCTTTCTTAATGATATTATTCCTCATTCTTATTCAATACTTCTTTTCTTTCCAATGCTTCTCATTCCTTCCCACTCATACTATCCAACCTCCTAATTCTCTTGATGAAAAAAAAATGTAAAACTAATACATTGTGACTTTTAAGGGACCTAATTTTAAATGAATGTCCCATGCTTTTCCCCATTCATTTTTCCAAAAATATAAAAGGAAAATATGAGGCCTCCAAATTATCACCAACCATAATCTCATCCCTCCTCACCCACTTCCATGTCACAAAATAATAAAGCTCTGCTTAGTCAATGATTTAAGACTTTATGTTTTCATAAAAGAACAACTGTGGCAAATGTTAGGATTTGCATCTACATTTTTTCTTCCCTTGAAGTTATGGTTCATGTGAAATCAGAAGAGGTCCTCAGGTATCTAAACAATATTGGAAATTGGACTGGAGAAGAATCTTTGATCTAACACAAGGAAAATGAAGGAAGTTAACCTGGTTACAAAACTGACCTGTCTAAAGTCAGTTAGAAAGCAGAGCACCCAGTGTCCAAAGGAACTGCAGATCTCAGATGTGCCATAGACATCCATGCGGATCAAATCACCTAGTATCCGGGTGTGGGCAGAACACACAGGTATGGGCAGGTATGGACAGAACATGAGGTCAGGCACAAGGTAGGCACTGTCCTTGCATGTACTATGTGGTGGGAGGTGTGGAGGTGGGGCATGCTATCCGGGTGGTAGGCAGCAGCCCATCAGGTACCAGGTAGCTATTGCTCTCCTGTGCTGTCCATTCCCAGCAATAATCACACCTGTGTGGAGAGTAAATGAAACAAGCTCCCTTTAACTCTGTCCTCACATTAACTATTAGACTATTAGTATATTTCCTACTTTTCAGGGTTCGTTCAGGAAGTGAAAGGAGGCAATAGAAAAGCAAAGACTGACTTTCGGGACTAGTCATGCTTTTAAGGACCTGATATCCTTCCTTCTGAGATATTCCTTTTCATTCCAAACCTCAGACACCACAGTATCTGGAGAAACCAAGAGTACTTACAATAATTGTCAAAGATTAAATAAAGCATATAAGTGGCAATCTCATACAAGAAAAAATTCAGTTTATCAATAGAAATTTTTAATACAACTATTTCAAAATTAACAAGAGCCAAAATGAGCACATTTCTTCAGCTTTTTCCAGTACATATTTTCTATACTTCTATTATCCTAACTCTGGATTTGGTCTGAAAATTCATTCCAATTAATGTCTACCACTATGCAGCTTATGATGTGGTTATAGACTCCTTGGGGAGCAGAATTAAATCATCAAACCTATTTTCTAAGTCTAGGGTGAAAGGTTAATGGATTTACTAAAATTCTAAACAAATCCAAAGTAGTATCCCTTGGAGGGAAAGATGAAGAAAAACATCAAATGCTTGTCTTGCCAATTTTTTCTCTATTCTATAAATGTTCTAAATAATGTCAAAAGAACTGCAGAAAAACTATGGAGGTTAAGAAATTAAATAATGATGAATCCTTTGTTACTTCCTTCCACTGAGGATTTCCTAACAAATTTGAGTTTTTACCTTGTTTCTTGGAAAACAAAGACAAGTAGGTCAATAGCAAATGTTATTTACATTTGGCAGATGTCAGAGATGAGACTGCAAGAAAAACTGATATGCTCAGCTTCTCACAGCAATAATAGAAAAGAGAATAATATTCAGAACCTGTGAATTCAGCTACATTACTCATTATCTGGACCATCCTTTCTCAGCATTAAAAATATGATATTGCAGTTACTTCTTCAAAAACCTAAGCTCAATTATAAGTGGTGTGGTAGGTTACAGTATTGTTTAAAAATATTCATTCTTCCTCTCTACCTCTGAAGGAGGAGAGTTCTACCCTGTCTTTAGACATTGGTCTTGCCCATGCTACTTGCTTTGACCGGTGGCCTAAAGACCAATATGACATCAGCAGAAGCTAAAATGTGCTTGCGCAGTTGTCTTCTTGTGCCTCTGCCATAGCCAGGAAAAAAGATCCCTCTGCATATCTGTTTGCCCCAGAATAAAGACTGGAGCCAAACCTGTAGCTCAAAGCAGAGCCACTCAGCTAAGTCAGCCTAGACTAGCCAGTTCCCACCAACCAGCAGACCCATGAAAAACAAGCACTCATTGAAGGGCACCGAGATGATGGTTACACAGTAGTAACTGACCAAACATGTGGGAATTATGTGTCTACATTCTAGGGTCTGAAGGTGGTTGATTTCTTTTTAGTTCTGTTTCCTGAACTGCTTGTCCTGTTTTTAACTCCTGAGCCCTAATTTTCCCAGGCTAAAGTGATTTGCTCCAGCTCCCAACTGTTTCTCTAATTTTGCATCTAAGTTTTGCTTAGTTGTCTTTACTACTGCTCCGATATTTACAGTTTCAACTACCGTAATCTCTGTGTCCAATGTTGCTTGGCTTTTTCTGCTGAAAGAGATCAGGAAATTCCACCCCACGATATGCTGCTTCGGACCTCAACCTGAGGGCACTTAGGAACAGCAAATGCAGGGAGGGGCTTTCTCTGAACTTCCCGTAGCTACCTAAAGACAAAGCCTCCAAAAGGAACACAACTGTCACGAATCCCTTTCCAGAATACCATCAACCAGGGAAGATTAATTCATATCACATGAGAGGAGACTGAAACACCGAGACAGACAGTGTCACAGGCTATCACCTGTTTTTCTGAGGGCCCATTCATCTTTCACCAAAGTCATTTACTCCCCACCAAGTTGCCCAGGTTCCCCCTCTCCTCTCCTCTTTGAAGATGGTATATAAACTTCCAGATAGACTGGGTTTCCAGGTATTCATTTTTCCTCATGTCATGCCCCCTTGTACATAATAAATTTGCATGTCTTTTTTCTTGTTAATCTTCCTACTGTCAGTTAATTTTATAGACTCAATTATCAAACCCTTAGAGGGTAGTGGGAAAGTCTTCCCTCCCCTACACTGCTATTGCCAAGAGCAATCTGTGGAATCTTAAGGAATGTAAATAGGCTTAAGATATTTACATATTAGGTGTCTGCATATTTTTGCTTTTCTGCTACATTTAGAGAAAGACAGCTCTGAGGTCACTTTTGTTCAGAAAAAGTTTTATCATTGTGAAAAATCTTATTTACATGTAACATTCAGAGAGTAACTATTTTTAAATAGTAGAATCTAGATAGAATTCCATATGAATGACGCTTATAACAATTGCTTTCTTACATTAGAAGTCCACTTATATAGATATTTATTAATAAAATGCACATAAAGGGATGTAATCAGACTTTCACATTGCAGGGTTCCCAGTCTTGGCACTAATGACATTTTAGGTGAGATAACTCTTTGCTGGGGGGGCTGTCCTGTGCATTGTAAGCTGTTTACCAGCATCTCTGGCCTCTACTCAATATATGCCAGTAGTACCACACTTGTGACAACCAAAATTATCTCTAGACATTTCCAAATGTCCCTAAACAAAATTAGTCCAGTTGAATGCCACTAAGTAAGGGGATATTGTATTTTAATTTTTCAACTAAAGGTAGCTAATTCAGGAACTGCTCCGTTTTCCCTTTTCTTCTCCTTGATGACTTTGCTAATCTGCCTGCTCTCTATGCTATGTCCCACACCCTCAGGGGTAGTCATTCCTTACTCACACCTCTCAGATTTTAAAGAAATGTTTCATTGCATTGAAGTCCAGTTATAACGTAATGGTAAATGTCAAAGCTACATTTATGTAGATACACTCTTAAATAGACGGGCTGGCGAACATAACATCAGTTATGCTAACTCTTTCATTCCAATATTGTATATTGAAATCAAAATAGTATATATTGAAAGCAGACTGAACTTGCACATAGTCTTGTTACATAGATCTGTACATCATAATGGTATTCATTAAAGAGATATTTTACCTGTATCTCATTGTTCTTAATTGTGTAGAGTCAAGAGCAGGAAGCAAGAAATGTCTCTGCTGAATTGAAGAAGCTTTGCACTCCAAAACAGCTACTACTGGACTGATTCTTATAATTAGACAGTGTAAGATTTCTTGCATGCAAACATCATAAACATATTTTGCTTTCAACAAAGAACCATCTGTTTTGTAAAGGGTTTGCTCCCAGGCATGCAGCAGTATTTCATTTAGATATTATGGTGTTGCTGTATTTTCCTTGCTATGTGAGCCTTAGTCATTACAAGTGTAAAGTCCACAAGCCATGTGTTGCAATAAGGTTATCTCTTTTTTTAATGTTAGTTTTGAGGCAGTGTGTCAATATTTTATTCATAGAGTGACACAGAAAATGTGGTAGTAACTAAAACAGTTCTTCTTAGAGACAACTACACTGGCAGATGGTGAGCGCCCTTCATCAACAAAGTTCAAGCTGAGGCTACAAAGTCAAGGACATATGCTTGGTGTCGGCAGTTGGCCAGTCTAATGTACACATTCCCTCAAAGTCTAATATTCTATTATTCTTATTTTTAAAACTCTAATTTCGATCAATAATCTTTGAACTATTCTTGGGAAATAAACACTACATGAGGTAATACCTAGTATTTATCACATACATTATCTCATTTTATCCTCCACGAAGTACTATAAAATGAGTATTGTCATCTTCACTTTACAGATGTAGAAAATGAAGCTTAGAAAGTCAAAGTATCTCCTTCCAACTCAGTGTCACAGCAGAGATTTAAGTCCAGGACCAGCTGACTACACAGTCACTAGTCTGAAGTGTAAACTAGAGGTCAGAGCATATGATGAGTTTTTGGCCAAGTCATAATATAAAAGCCACAGATTTTTTTGCTACACACAACAAACTCTTTCTCCATCTTTCTTAAAATTCTGTGCCTTGTATCACTTATGACAAAGTTCTATATTAAACAAAAACTGGTTAGGCAATGAAGAGAATCATACTAATGAGAGTGTCCTGTTACAAATAAAGCTTTGTTCTCTAGTTCTGAAGTAGTTGCACTGGTTCAAAAATATAATTAAACTTTCTACACACAAAAAACCTCAGTTAAAAGGGAAGAAAAAAGCCATATCAATTTAATTTTACCTTTTCTAAAACTGCATATACCAATTTAGTGAAATTGTGTGTGTGTGTGTGTGTGTGTGTGTGTGTGTGTGTGTGTGTGTGTAATCTAATTTGTGAGAAGTAAGTTTGGAGTCCCAGGCTTCATATTCATGCCGCTCTTTTCCATATCTTCAGAAAGATTTGTAGAGAAACACAACTGAAAATAGATCAAGAATTTTGTTTATGGTACAACTATTTTACTGATGGAAATCAGAAAACTATAAAATAAGATGGTTTGTTGCAGTGTATATTTTATTTAGAGCAAGATGAAGAAATATAATGCTAAAAGCATGCACCAGAAATGCTATTTCTATATAAAAATAATGAAATGTCAGGATCAAGAGGAATACCATAAATCACTATTATTCACTTCTGTTTTAGTTTATTACATGAAATGCACGCAGCTATGGATCTGAGACCTTTTCTCCTATTAAGTCTACAATTGGCTAAATTGACACAATTCCACTCTCTCATAAAAAAAAAGCCATCGTATCTAAATTACATGATTTAGTTTTACCCATTATTTGACCTTTCTGTAGCTCATATTTCTTATTTATAGTTTCAAGCTTTTGAAAGCTGACTTGACTTACAAAAGTATTTTTCTATGGCAAACAAAATAAAGCAAATTAATCCCTTCAGAGCATTTTATTATACTTATATCCCATCTTGTTCTAAAACATATTTGAAAGAACTAACAAAATGATGTATAGCAAATAATATGACAATATGTAAAGATATAGAAAAAAATCAGAGACAAAATAATAACAAGAGGGAAAACTTTATAATGTGATTAATTAAAAAATAAAGTTGATTGACCACTTAGTCCCTATTCCTCAAGATTATTAAAAAAAAATAAATAACCACCTCCAGACAAACGTGCTCTACTTGTTTTACTTTACTAGGCTATTTCTCTCTGTTTATAGCCCACTCTCACTTATTTCACATAAAATCTTTCTGGAAGAATGCTGGGTTAGCAGTAGAATTACAATGCCAGTGGGTACCATTTCCTGAGCATCTCCTCTGTGCTACTCAAAACATCACTCATTACATTTGGTCACACTCTAAGCTAAATTCAATTCAAATAGCACACATTCATGCACTATTATTTCATTTTTTCCATACATTTATTTCTTGTGTGTCCTGTGACTTAAGACCTTCAAGGACAAGGACAAGATATTTTACTTCTTTATACTGCTCGTGATGCCAATGCACCACACTCACTCCCTAAAAAGTAAAATAAAACAAAATAATAACAACAACAAAAAAGCTTTAGTACAAAAGCATTCTGTGGGAAGAGCATTCTTTGTTCATCTTTGTCTTGTGTGTGTTTCTGTGTGTGTGTGTGTGTGTGTGTGTGTGTGTGGGTGTGTGTGTGTGTGTGTGTGTGTGTGTGTGTGTTGTCGTGTATCTGTGTGTGTGTGTCTTCTACTCTAAACCTACTTATTAGGGATTCTCAATCCTAATCGCCAAACCTATAAATATAGTAAGACCTTGCAAGGAGAGTTGAAAGAGGTTTTTATGGGTTGAAGAGTGTCCCTCCCAAAATTCATATATTGAAGTCTTAATCCCCAGTACCTCATGCCTTCTTTAGAGATGTGATATTTACAGAGGTAGTCAGGTTAAAATGAGGTCATTAGGGTGCACCCTAATCTAATATGACTGGTGTCCTTATAGGAAGAGGAGATTAGGATATAGATGGGCAGAAGATGGCCATGAACAAGCTAAGGAGAAAGCCTGGAACAGATCTTCCCTCATGGCCTTCAGAAAGAACAAACCCTGCCGACACCTTGATCTCAGACTTCTAGCATCCAGAATTGTGAGAAAATTAAATTTCTGTTTTTAAGTCACCCAGATTGTGGGTACTTTGTTACAGCAGTCCTAGGAAACTACTACAGAAAGATTTGGGGGGGGGGCGTTGTTTGTATTTTTTAACTTGCAGCAGCAGCTGAGAATTCTTTGAGAATGTCTGAACTCATTGAGATAAGAATTGTACACATTTTACTGTTTGTATTTATGTATAGCAAACTATTAAGAATATATACAGAGTGGGGTCTGATATCAATATTTGGTTCCTACTCATTGATTAATAGATGATAATGTTTAACCAGTGTTTCCAAGAGAATAATCCTTGTATACAGTCTGGTTCAGTAAGAATGATAAAATTTATACCATCATAATCAACATTTTATTGAGGTTGTGCTCTGTGCCCGCTACTGTTCTAAGCACCTCATCCGTGTTAAATCATTTAATTCTCACAATTACATGAAGAAGGAAAGGCTATTATTGACCTTGCTGCTTTGCACAGTACCTCTTCTTTCTCCAGGCATTTAATACTAGCCACAGACAGTTCTAGTTTTCTCTTATGTATTTGCCCAAAGAACATTCTTTTAAGAATTTATGTTTGGTAGCTCCTTTCCTTAGAAGGCTTTCATTTTTTAAATTTATTCTGCAAAATGCTGGATATTAACATTATAGGTTAATGAAAGTTTTGCATGACAATGCAGCTGTCCATCATCCTGTAGGTCACCTACTTCAGAACCATCTCGCTACCTGCTTAAAATTCTGGTTCCAAGACCCTATTCCAGACCTAATAAATTAGTTCTGTGAGTGGGGCCCTAAAAACTGTATTTGTAAACAAACTTCTACACATTCAAATCTGAGAACCATGGCCTATTTTGAAAATGTCATCTGTGTTTTCACTAAATATTAGTTTAATTAATTGATTAATTCATTAATAGAGGCCTTGCCTACTTATCATATTAGAAGGGCCTTTAAAATGATAAAAGAATAAAAATAAAATTACAATAAAAACTTTTAAATTAATGTAGCTTTAAAGCAGATTGTATGCACACTGGCAGGAAGACAAGGAAAGAGAGCATTAATACTCAACAAATGAGCCTGAAAACATCACTAATCTATCTGCTTCACATAAATTTCTCATTAAGAAGGACAACTTTGGCATACAGTTACTGACCCTGTGGATTTCACCAATCATTTCATAACACTGCAACCCAAGTTACAAGTTCCAGAGCATGTACTGACAATGAAATCTAATGGACCAGGATGAAGGAAATAATTCATTATAAAAAATATATTATTCTTATTATTTCAGAAAATTTTCCATCAATTTGACATCTTAGAAATCGGTAGTTTTACAGAAAGGACTAAATATTTCTAAGTTTCCGATTGGCAACAGGAAGAGGCATGTTGTGGGAACCAGCCTTCAAAATGGTGCCCAGTGACCCTCACCTCCTGGTTTTCATATCCTTGTATAGTCCCCTCACATATCGAATGTAGCTTATATGAATATCCAGTAGGAAATTGCAAAGATTACAAAGTGGGACCTCTGAAGTCATAGAAGACATTGTAGTTTTTCTCCGGCTTTCTCTTTCATATTGCTGACTCTGGAGGGCACCCATTGTCATGCTGCCAGGGCACTTAAGTTGCCTATGAAAAGACCCTTGTGGAGAACAACTTTTTGCCAACAGCCAGCACCAACTTTCTACTCATGTAAGTGACCCATCTTGGGAGCAAAACCTCCAGCCCAGAAAAATCTTTAAAATAACTATGGCCTCAGCTGCCATCTTGATTGCAATCTCATGAAATACCCTAAACCAGAACCATGCAGCTGAGCCACTCCTGAATTCCCAACCCACAAAAAATACGTGATATAGAAAGTGTTTATTTTGCTTTTCAATATTTGGTTATGTAGCAATAGATATAAATTAATACAGATATAAGTGCAAGAATCACAATGATGTTTGGAAAATGCTGGAATAGCACTTAAAACTAACATACCTCTCCTCACTTAACCTTCCAAATCCAGGCTCCATTTTTACTTTTCCACCATTTTTTTTTTCAGTTAGCTCCTTCTCAGTCTCTTTTACATTCTTCTTTCTCCTCCTACCTCTTATGCATGGCCATTTCCCAAAAATCACTTTTCAACCTCTTTTGTTCATTCATCCCACATCAAATCATCCTCTCTATGGGGATGGTTTTCAAATCTTTTTCTCCAGCCCTGAATGCCTCTCCTAGGCTACAATACACAAATAACACTTGATTATTTCCACTTAGATGCTTAAAGTCAACATATCTGAAGTTGGATTTGTCTTCTTGTCTTTAAAGTTGTCTGTCCTCTTCTGAATTCACAACTATTAATGGGATCATTCCTTTCCCTATTAATAAACTATCAAACTACTAATTCTCTAACCCTTCACTCATTTTCTCTTGACTTCCATATTCTATTTTTAAATTCTGTGAGTTTATTCTTCATAATGTCTTTAAAATCTCCTCCTTCTTTTCATTCCTATTGCCTGATTCACAACCAGATCTTTGTGAGGTGATAATTACAACAACTACCAGAGATGATTTTTTTTTTTTTTTTTTTGTCTTTTTTGTGACCGGCACTCATCCAGTGAGTGCACCGGCCATTCTTATATAGGATCCAAACCCGTGGCGGGAGCATCACTGCGCTCCCAGCGCCACACTCTCCCGAGTGTGCCACGGGCTTGGCCCGGCAGAGATGATTATTGCAGTAACCACCATATCTACCCTTCTTTACCTCCAACATCTCTTCACTTCCATCCATCATGTACATGACTGTCAAATTTATTTTTCTAGACACTACATCCATTCTTCTTCCACTCAGAAACTTTCAAGGGCAATTCCTCATCTTTAATTTTGCCTTTCCCAACACCTTCTTGAATTACTGCATTATTTGAAGCTCCTTGACTGAGCTGAAATTTTACCACCATCCTAACATGCTGAACATAGTTTCTCCTCCATTCCCCTTACCCAGTCCATTCCTCACTCATTAATGACCTCTTTACTCTCTCTGCATATTCGTGATATCTAAATCTTTGTCATGTTTCAAAACTCAAGTCTCCCATTTCTAATAGATTTTCTTTCATCTCTCTGGTTCACAAAGTGTTGCCAGCATTTGTATTGTCTAGAAACACAATAAATAGAATGGCAATATTAATCTGAAATTGAGACAATATCTACAAAAGTTCTCTGAACTATTATACTTGCTACTTGTTGCATTTATTTAGCAATACATAACATATATCTTTGTACTTTCAATCAATGAAGATCCAACCAAACATAAATCAGCTGAAATAAAATATTGCTGGAATCTCTAGAAATTCCATAATTCTGCCTGGAATTATGAATGAATGCTGGTCATTAGTAAACCTGTTCTAGGCAAATAGTGCCTAAATGATTAGGTCAGAGTAAATCTATTCTAATTTGGAATAAAAAGTGGTAGTGCCTGCAATGGTTCATCTTCCCTGTCACTGTTCAATATTGTGATAATGCTTATTGATTAAATTAAACTTTCTATACAAAATTTTATTAGTGAGAACAAGCATCATTATCTTTGTCTTAAAATTAAAATTGCTTAAATGCTAGTCCTAAGGGCCACGTTCACATAATAGCATTTCTCCAGCAGCACCAATATAGGATATTAGCCCAAACCCAAAGAGCACCACAATGAAGCTATTGTTTATTTGTATAACCCCCAATATACTAACAATAACATCATGGAATTTTTCATGTTTATGAGTCTCTTTTCCCTCCACAGATTGCTTGCCTCTGAAAGTCAAAACCAGATTTAATAATGTATTCAATAAATGTTTACTGAAAATTAGTTCATTAAGGATCCATTGAAAAATTTGAAGCAAGAATGATGAAGTAGTCAGAGCTCTGAGTTACAAGCAACAGAAATGAACCCTGGTCAATTTAAGGAGAAAAGTAAAACAATATATTGAAAAGGCATTGGGTGGTACATAGAATCATCTAGAATCCTGAAAATCTAGGCTCAGAAAGTAGCCAGGAACAAAAGGTGGCAGGACCATGACATAGAACTGGTTGAGCAAGAACACTGATGTCCTGTGTCTGACCAGACAGTGGAACTACCACCACTGCCACCTCCAGCACTGGGCTATGGAAACCTATCCTAGAACTATTACCTGGATGACTGGATTTTGCTGCCACTTTTCGCTTTGGATTCAAATTCCATAGCAGACATGTCTGATTGGGCTGGCCTAGGTCATGGTTACATATGATAGAATTGACAAAATCTGGAGAACAAATGGACTTGATAAGTAAAGGAGGGTTGTCAATAATTGCTCTTAGATTTCTGGCTTGAGGGACTATGTAAATAAAAACAGAAAATTCAGCAACTTTAGGGAACATGATAAATATTGGTTAGGGGCATGTCAAGCAAAAGATTTCTGTGGTAGTTTAAATAAGGCCATAAATTCTTTGCAGTCTTTCTTAGCAAAACACTCAGTCTGTTTTCCCACTTATGATTTGCTTTGACCAACAGAATGTGGTACAAGTAGCATGTGACTGGCAAGTCTCAACCACAAGCAGTCTTGTAGTTTCCATTCTCATCCTCTGTGAACTTTGTCATCACCATGTGAAGATCAAGCTAGACTCCTTGAGGACAAGAGACCACATGCAGAAAAAGAGGCTCAGCCACTCCAGCCTTCTGAGCTGAGGACCCACATATGTAAATGAGGTAATTCAGGACCAACAAACTCCCCGTGGATTTACCAACTGACTAGAGCTACCTGAGTGACCCAAGGCAAGACCAGCAGAAGAACCACCCAGCTCTGTCCCACCCAAATTGCTAAATCATGAGCAAATAAATGATTGTAAGACACTATCTTTTGGATGGCTTATTATATAGCAAAAGAGAATTGATATATTGCTGATAGAATATCCGGGGGAAATGTCAATTTGGGAATTGGATATGAGTCTAGAGTAAATGAGAGAGATAATATGGCCATCATAACAGTCAATGTCATGGACTGCATGAGATCATCCAGCATGAGGTCATATCGTTTCAGTGATGGGCAAAGGTGATACTTTAAAACAGTAATTAAGGCATGAGTAGGTAAAAGGAATTAGAGAAAGAAATTGCAAAGGAGTGGCCAGCGATGATTAAAGCAAATCCATGAAATTAAACAACTAGGAAGCCATGAATGACCTTGGTGAAAACTGTGTTTTTTGGAGAGTTGGAGTAAAAGCCAGATAATATGGATTGAGAAGGGTTTAGAAAGTAAAGGAAACAGTTAAGTGGAGATATCTCTTTGAAAATATGTTCCACCATGGCAAGTAACTCAGGCGAACTTCTTGCACAACAAAACCTGTTCTTTCCTGTTCTTTCCCTTTCATCCTCCAACTACAAGTATTGCACCTAATTGAGATTCTGTTCCCTTCATCCCTTAACTGTATCCCAACTTACCACCTTTCTCTTACTTAATTTCCTTCTGTATCCAGCCTAAGCATGCAGATGATGTCGATTTTAATAATTCTTGGTAGTACATGATTTCCATGACCATGTACTATATCTGCCCAAGGAAAGCCCAACTCCACATCAATCCAAAGGTCTGTCTTCCCTTCTTTTACATTGAGTACTAATAGGAACCAGTATCATACCACTGGGGAAACTTTGTAGCACTCCAGACTAATGGTTTTCAGTCTCAGCTTAACAATGGTTATAACAATAATAATAACCACTAACATTGATTAATTTATTTAAAGATTCCCTGTGGGAAAGAAGAGAGGCTCTGTAATCATTCTGCTTGTATTTGAAATTCATCTCTGTGAGTTACTGGCTGTACGACTTTGGATGTTTTTTAACCTCTTGATATCAATTTTCTCATCTATAAAATGAAAAATAACAGTACCTGCCTCTTAGTGTTATTGGAGGAATAGAATGAGATAATCAGTTAAGGGCTGAGAATGGTGTCACACACATAGTTTACAGTCAGTAAACGTTAGCTACTGTCAGTATAATTGGTGCGATTTTTTGACACATTTTTTCAGATATGACAATTGAAACATAGCATACGTAATTTCCAAGGACTGTAAACTCCATACAGGTAGTGATCATATTACAATCTTTTTTCTTTCACTGTTATATATCTAATACTTTGCATACTACCTGGCAAATAGAAGAGTCTGTTATTTGACAAGTGAGTGCTGAATGAATGAACAAATACACTTTCCATAGGTCACACAGCTAATAGGTAGCAGAAGCAGAATTTAAACGCAGATATCTTAGACTTGCCAGTCACATTTATTTCTGCCAAATTCTATTGGTGAAAGCAAGTCATAAGATGAACTTGATTTTAAGAGTTAGAGAAGCAGACTCCAGCTCTCGCTAAGAACTGCAAAAAAAATATGGTGATACTTAACTACCACAGACATTTTATATTTGAGCTATACTTAAGGTCTCCTAGATCTTCAAATGTCCCCCTTTTTGGGAGAAAGATGATCTCTAACTCTACAGAGAAAATGGATCTTCCCTTTCCTGCTCCCACCTGGCACTTAATTTACTATAGATGGTGCCTTCCCATCCCCAAACCTTGGCTCCATCTCCACCAAATCAGCTGTTCGGACACTTGTCCTTCTATTCTTCATTCCAGGGCCAGTGGATATAAGATCTTCTTCCTGTAAAAGGCTGGTCCCTTTATCCTTGTGGCTAATCTCTTCCCCTATTATTTCCTCAGGAATCTTACGTCATCACTGAAATCTTTGAACAATTTAAAAATTTAAATCTCTTTTAAGCTTCATGCCACTTTGTAAACATGCTATATCTTTCTGATCTTTTGGGGAAAAAAACTTCATACTCTACCCTATCTTTTTCATTTAGTCATATGAAAATATTTTCAACAAGGTATGCATGTATTAAAACAAATTGTACCCCATAAAAATATATAATGAAAAACATCAATCAATAAAATATTTTCAAAGAGACATCTCCTTTTGGAACATAGTGACATTAAGTCAGCAACCCTCTCTTCTCATTTGGAAAATTATCCAAAAGGCAAAAAGCAACAAGGAGTATAAGGGGACAAAACTAGGAGACAGCTAGAACTCCAGACCCCAAAGAAGTGGGAGTGGTATTGGTGGTACAGTGGTGAGCATAGCTGCCTTCGGAGGAAGTAGAAAAACCACCAAAAGCATAGACATTGAGGCAAGAAGCAGATATATAACACCGTGCAGAAAGAACTCAGTGGTGGATCTCAGAAAGAGACAGCAAAAGAAGTTATTTGAAGGTGGGGGGAACACACAAGATGCCAAACCTAAATCTTTTGCTTTCATGAGAATAGGGACAAGCAAATAGCATGAGGTCCCTGGACCTGCCTTGGTTTCAAGAAGAAGATGGGATTAAATGGGGAATCACACAGACTAGCCATCTTTGCAGGAAGCTGTTTCTTTGGCAGCGGAAGAAAAGAAAGACCTTTGATTGTAAAAATCTCCATAGCTATCTATGTGCACATGCTGGGAAGAAATGAAGACTCATTGTACTTGATCACAAGAAAAAGTAAGGCTAGCCTGATTGATATATACGCTCGACTCATTCCTAACATACGCCTCCTACAAATACTGAGCTGAGAAAAACTTTCATACTTTATTGTAGGCAAGTAATTTAAAAGGGTCTATACAAAAATCTGCAGGGAAAAATACATGAGGAAAACAAACGAAAGATGAAAAACTCAAGAGAAAGAAGTTACTGTGGAAAATTTTTTAAAATTGTGACTAAAAGAAAGAAAAAAGCCTAATGAAGCAATCAATTCTATAAAACAAGCACATAACACAGAAATGTAATAAATTAGGAAAGAGATGGCAAGAAAATAGAAAGGGATGAAATATGAGCTGGTGTACATTAGGAATAAAGTAGAAGAAAAAATATAATTATCACGAGATAAATTGGGAGAAAGTTCAAGAGAAGAAACACTGCTGAAAGTCCCATGATGGGCACAGAATAAAAACTTTAAAAATAAGCAAAATGAATCTGAAAGTTACCCAGAAAAACTTTTCTGAAATAAATGACTATACATATTGAAAATTTACCATTTCTCAAGATAAACTGACCCAGAATGGTACATACTGAGAAATATGCTAATGAAATATGCTAATAAATTTAATAAGCGTTATGGGAACTCAGGAAAAAAGCTTTTAGGTTGACCTCAGATTTTTCCACACCTTTCAACATTAGTACACAGTAGAGGAACACCTACAAAATCTTCAAGGAAAAATTGTGACTTAAGCATTTTTTTTACCCATCTAGCTAACTGCTTTTCAGTTAAAGACAATAGACAAATTGTTTTGAACATTCAAAAATTCAGGGAATATGGTTCCTATAAGCCCTTATTGAGCAATCAATGAGAGGAAAACTTCTGCCAATCTCTGGCAGTAAGCAGTGCATCTAAATAACTGTAAGACTAAGACTAAAATAAATATAGGAAATAAAGTGACAAACTGGAAACATTATAAGCTCTGACAAATTATAAATGATAGAGTTTTAAAAAGAGTTCAGAGCCTGCAATAAAGGCTTTGTGCAAGTAATTTATTGGAAAGTGTGACCTAGAGAATGAGGGTGAAGGGCAGAAGAAGGGAAACAGAAGGAGAAAAGTCAATACAAAAACGCATTATCAAGCTGCACATGGCTATGGACGCCACCAATTGACCCAACATTGCTCAATGAAAACTCGACGTTCATCCTACTGATTGGGGCAAACCCTTTCTTATATGCTAAATTTCTTTTTTTCATGTTAGACTTATTTCTAGATTTTCTATTCAATTTCATTGATCTGTCTTTCTATTGAGGTACCAGTACCACCTTATTTTTGTTATTAAAGATTTAAAATGTATTTGAATATGTGGAAGAAGTCCTCCTCATGACTTCTCTTTTTCAGATTTTTCTTGGTTATTCTTGTCTTTTTATTTTTCCATTTCAACTTTAGCATCAGCTTGTCCGATTCCAAAATAAAAACACTGTTGCTATTTTTATTGAATCACATCTTTACAATGCTGGTCTTTCCTATATAAGAAATTATACACCTTTCCATTTATTCATCACTGTTTTTCAGTAGCATTTTAAAATGTTCTTTATATGGATCCTGCCTACTCTTACTTATTCCTAAGCATATTATCTTTCTTTCCTGAATTGTAAATAGAGGTTTTTCTTCCCTTTGATTATATATATAAAATTGTTTTCTGTGAATTGCGCACCCACAAACTTACTAAATCTTCTTATTTTGGTTGGTTTCTTTGAATCTTTGTCGTGAAATCTGACCTGTATCTACACTGAACCTTAGTTTTGATAGATTTAATGTGCCTTGAAGTCAAGAGCTACAGCAATCCTTTGCATTTGATAAATGATGCTATTTGAACCCAGAGCACATCTCCTATAAAAAGCATTATTTCATCTTAGTTTAGGCATATGAATTAATGTTATGATCGCTGTTGACATGTTTGCTTTTCTTCAATATTGAAAAAAATATTTAGCTGTTATTTTTTATTAGTATCAAGTAATTCATGGTATCTTGGGAAGAGTATTTACTGTAATTTTGGACTTTATCAAAAGAGACAATATGTGGCTTTTTTCTTTTAAAAGTTTCAGTTATTCTGGGCTATATCTTCTCTCTTACCCTAAAACATCCAACTGATTACTCACATTTGCCTCATACAATTCCAGATACAGCTTGAGCAGCACAGGATTGGGAGTACCAGCTATTGGGAACTAGGAATGTGAATATTGGAGAAAAGCTGCAAAGATCTAGTAACTATCATTGATCAGAGCTAAGGCAAATATGTGAGTTGTTGGTAGCATGCATATATATAAATCACAACAGTCAGAATTGGCAAGGGTTGGGGGGATATTTAATAAAAAATGAGAAAAATCAGTGGCAGGAAGACTAAATAGAAATACTAGGCATAACACATGAAGGACCAAAAAACAAACTGTCTAACAAAAAAGAAAAAGTTCTCAGTAAATATGATGGGCTACATGCAGCTCTTAAAATGGTAATTCTGATCAGTAGGTAGAAAAGTTTTAAAGTATTTACAAATGATTTTAAATGATTCTAGGTGTTATTATTTCTAGTAAAAACATCACCTACAAAGGCAAAACTATAGAGACAGTGAAAATATCAGTGGTTGCCAGTGGTTAGGACAGAGGAAGAAAGGGATGAAAAGGCTGAGCACAAAGGATTTTAAGAGCAGAGAAACTATTCTGTGTGACATTATAATGGCAGATACATGCCATCATACATTTGTCCAAACCCATAGAATATACAACACCAAGGTTGAAGCCTAGTGTAAACTGTGTTCTTTGGGTGATAATGCTGTGTCAGTGCAGGTTCATCAATTGCAAGATTTAGCACTCTGGAGGGGGACGTTGATAGTGGGGGAGGCTGTGCACCTGTGCATAGGGCGAGTATGGGAACTCTCTGTACTTTCTTCTCCATTTTTCTGTGATCCTAAATCTGCTCTAAAAAAATAAAGTCTTTAGTTTTAAAAACTCAACTACATGTGGACAAAATTTATAAGAGAACATGAAGAAATAAATATTAGAGAAGTGTGGCTATGTTATAATTAAGAAAATTAACTTTTCATTGATTTAGCAAAAAAATCCTAATATCGAGATATGAGTTTAAGAGAATAGATAAGGTGATAGCAACAGGAAGACCTTGTAACTAAGGCTGGTAATTGCTTCCATCAAGAATTTTTGTATGTCTCCTGTTATCATTAATAGGAGCTAATACTTATTTACCATCTCCTGTATGCTAAGTCCTTAAAGCAAAAATCAGTCCTTAACTATGGCTAGTCTTAGCTTTGCGTATATCTTTTTTTGTAGTCCTGTCAGAAATGGATAAAATGAGATAACTTGGCTGTATATGAAGAAAGCAAGACAGATATCAAAATGAAGGCATTTTCTGCTATTCACTATAGGAGAATCCAAGAGAAATATATGAGATGACATCTGTCCTCAAGCACCTTAGAACTTATCTGGGGGAGATTGTACCTGAAATAATTAGCAGTAAAGAAACTCTGTTTTCTGTTGTCTCGAAGTGCAGTAACAGATTTTTTTAAAAAAATGTAAAAGCCACTCCACCAGTGTTTCTCAACAGGAGTGTTGTTGGAATTTGTGGCAGAACAGTTCTTCAATTGTGCAGTGCTGCTTTAAGCATTGTTTACATCCCTGGCCCCTGCCTTTTAAATGCCAGTTGTCCCCAGCCATTGTGCCAAACAAAAATAAATTTAATTTAATTTCAAATGCCGTCCTTACATTTATTTATAAATTGAAACTCATTAGACCAGACATTTTCAAACTCTTAGAGTTCCAAAGAATCTTAGGTGCTTTGGTGTGTACTGTTCAACTTACTGACAAAAACTTCAGTAAAAAAAAAAGTAAGAATATGTATATCCCAAACCTTTAGACATCTTTGGCTCCCCTCTTTTTCCCATACTCCACATCAAATCAATCAACACATCCTGTCTGTCTGCTCTGCCCTTAAAACTACATTTACAGTCATTCCAACCACGTCTGTCCTTCTCTACCACACTACGTCATCCGAGCCTTCACCATCTCTCACCTGGATTATTGCTATATCCTCCTGTTATGGACTGAAATGTTTGTGTCTCCTCAAAATTGATATGTTGAAGCCCTAACCCCCAATGTGTTGGTGTTTAGAGATGGGACCTTTGGGAGGTAATTAGGGTTAGATGAGGTCATTAGAGTGGGGCCCTCGTAATGGGATTAGTGCCCTTGTAAAAAGAGACAGAAGAGAGCTTTTTCTGTTTCTTTATCTCTCTCTCTCTCTCTCACCCCCACCCCCCATACACACCCACCAAGGGAAGGCCATGTGAGCAGGGGGTGAGATGGTGGCTACCTATGAGCTAAGAGAAGAGGCCTCAGAATGCAACTTACCTTGCTGGCACGTCGGTCTTGTACTTCCAGCCTCCAAAACTGTGAGAAATAAATGTCTGTTGTTGAAGCCATCAGTCTGTGGTATTTTGTTATGGCAGCCCAGGAAGACCAGCATACCCCACAGCTAGTCTGCCTGGGGTTCCCTTTGTCTTGTTCAGCCATTCTCAGCACAGTGGTGAGAGTGATCCTAGTAAAAGTATAAAGCAGATTACAGTCAGCTCTATGTATCTGTGTGCTCCGCATCTGTGCATTCAACCAACTGCAGATAGAAAATATTTGAAGAAAATATTGCATCTTTACTGAACATGTACAGACCTTCTTTTCCTGTCATTATTTCCTAAGCAATACGGTATAACAGCTATCTACAGAGCATTCACATTGCATTAGGCATTATAAGTAATCTAGAGATGATTTAAAGTATACAGAAGGATGTGTGTGACTTATGCAAACACTATGCCATTTTCTATCAGGGACTTGAGCAACTGTGGATTTGGATATCCAGGGGAGGTCTTGGAACCAATGTCCCATGGATATTGTAGGGCAACCATATATCATTTCCTCCTCAGAACACTCCAATGACTCCTTTCTCATGAGAGTTAGAAACAAGGTCCTTACATGGCCCTTTATGATTTGGACCCTGTGAACTCCTTGACACAGCCTTCAAATGCCCTTCCCCACTGAACTCGTCCTACACAGGCTTGCTTGTTTCTCCAGCCTGCCTGGCCTACTCTCTCCTCAGGGCCTTTGCACAATCTGTTCTGTCTCTGGAGAACTCTTAACTCGCCTCCTCACCCATGAAGGTCTTCACTTGACCTTCATGCTCACCCTAGCTTGGGTCAATGCCTTTTCCTCCCACACATCCACTTCCTATCTCCTTTCCTTAATTTACTTTTCTCTTTGTCCTATGCTGCTTTTTTAGCATACTCTACATTTTAATATTATACGTTTTTAAAATATTATACATTTTACTTATTTATCTTGTTTATTGCGTGCTCACCCTCCCCCATGAGAACACCAGCTCCATCAGGACAGGGATTTGCTTTCCCATGCTGTTCACTGTACCTGTAAGTGTTTCTCAACTTTTTTTTCATTATTGCTCCCTTAGACATTTTTAGACATCTTTTTTCCTAATCACCCCCCATGAAATTTTAATACCACAGATATACTCATCGCATATTTATGCTCAGAGGGCCACAAACCATTTTAATATCTAAGATCTTTTTTTCCCTCAATAACCAATATTTTCCACCTTGGTATAATACCACCAGATTTACAATGTATGATCTAGAATAAGGCCTTGCACATAGGGCATGGTAAACAACTATATGTTGAATAAATGAATGATTTAATTAATATATATATATACACACATCAAATTTATCACACTGAATACCATCATGTTAACTTATGCCATATAAAATAATTTTTATGCAAATGTCAGAAAGCTTTTCCTGTTGCTTCTGTTTAATATAATAGAATCCTGAGATAGCAAGATGAGCTGCTAAAATTGTTAACATTTAAAGCTATTTGAGTATATCAATCATTGTTTTCCTAATATTATGTAAACAGAATAAAATTCAGATATGAATTGAATTTTGAGGCTAAATATAAGATCACCATACTATATGTCTCTATTTCAAATTTTGCATTAAGTGAAATAGTCTCATAGCTTAATAATTAAATTCTCTAAATTCAAATTTATGATATCTATAAGATTTTGAATGACAAATTTACTTAAAACTTTGAAAATTATCGCATTCAACTGCCTGCTCCCAGAGGTAAGAGGAATTATGATTATTTGTCTTTATAGCTCCACTACCTTGTTGAGTTCTGGGCATTTAGTATGCACCTAATAAAGACGGTTTAAATTAATAAAGGATGACTCTATTTAGCAGGAGTTCATGGAGAACCTAGAACTTGAACAGAGACTAAAAGCACACATTGAATTTTCATAGAGGAAACACTTCTCAGTTGAGAGACAAACCATACTGGGTATAGAAAAAGTCCAGTTATGAAAAGCCTTGAAAACAAGTCTTGGGAGTTTGGAATAAAAGCTAAAAGCAAAAAGAAACAATTACAGGAATTTACGGAGTAGAGTAACATCATGAAAATTGTCTTTTAGGAAAAGATGCCTGGCAACAGCATGAAAAATGAATTAGGAAGAGGACAGAAAGAGAGTATATAGATTAGCTAGGAGGCCGTCAGTAATTGTATGTGGATTAAAGAAATGACAATCGTAATGGGGAAAAATGGAACGATTGAGGCTGCTTTCAAAGAGAGCAAGGTAGAACATTTTCTCACTAAGAGCCTTCGGCTGCAAATAACAGAAACTGGCTTACACAATGGAAAAATATTGGTTCCCATTGCTAGATATCCAAAGGTAATGCACCCTTTGAGACAGGCTTAATCCAGTTTTTGTAGCTCCATTTCCTTGAGATTCATTTGATTCAATGCCCCTCCATTTGTTGCCTCATCCTCAAGGTGGTATTAACATAACGATCTCAGGCTCATCACATTTACACATGAATATATTTTGAGAAAAAGCAAGGAGGAAAAAGAGAGAGAGAGAATTGCTTCTGAAAGCTCTCCTAAAAGACCGAGAAGGAATTTCCCCAGAATCACTAACAAATCTTTCCTTGAATTTCAGGGACCTGAATTGGCTTGTATGGCAATTGCTGAAGCAATGGGGCAAGAAACAAATTCTCCTTAGACCATTCTAGTGCATCCTTGAACTTGAAAGGGGGTTTGGCTTCTTCTGAGCCCTGTGGGCTACCTAAGAGAGGGCTGGATATTGTACCAAAACTGGAATTTCTTTAAGAGAAAAGGAAAGAGGTAAAGGGATGCTGGGTGTGCAACTGACAATGTTCTCCTTAAAAATAAGCAATGAAGAAGAGAAAACAGTTAAATGTGACTTCAAGGTTTTTAGCTTTGGGGTAATATGACAGATTAAGAGAAACCTGTTTGAGAGTCAGAGAAGAGTGTAATTTGATTTTTAGAGAGAGCATATTAAACTGCAAGAATGCTATTCTAAGATATGATTGCTTCCTTGTTTTTAAGCTGATAGGCTAATCAAGTGGGCAGTGAAGAATGACCCAGAGACCAAGGGGGGAATGTCAGAACTGGAAACAGAAATCTAGATGTCATCCATACAGAAGTGAGTGAGCTCACCCAGAGAGGGAGTATAGAAAAAGGGCAGACGGTGTGTCTTATCTTCAGATTGCAGGAATGGGAAAAAAAGAGATGTGAGGGGATTAAAAGAAAATGAAGTGCTATCAGGGAATAGTAGTAATAAATATGGTATAATCATAGAAATTGAATGAAAAAAATTCAAAAAGAAGGTATCAAATGGTACACAGAGATTATAGAGAAAGAAGTCCTATAAAGCCAGGTTTGGGGCTTAAAAGAAATGAAGTGACAGGTTCTGGATGTGACCGGTGCCATTTTACAGACACTCAGCACAAAATGGCCACCAGCCTTTCCCTTATGAGAAATCTTGTGGTTTCTGAGAGATAGAAACTCGTCCACACCAGCACCAAACCCCTCCGTGATCACGTTAGCCTTCCTTACAGTCTATATAAGCCCTCCCACCCCAACACCTGGTGCTGTCCTCCATTTTGAGCGCAGCCTGACAGATTTTCTTCCTTTAATAAAGCTTGATCAGTACCCAGCGTCTTGGCTCACTTTCTTTCATAAAGTATGAGAGAAAGTCATTAAAGGATTCATGAAAAATTTCCAAACAGCAGCGAAGGATGAGTTGAAATTCTCAGCCTAATTCTGCAATAGATCAGGTCAACTGGGTCCCTCCCACAGGCCAACATGACTCCTGAACAGGGAAAAAAAAGAAAAGAAGATGATATGATCACTGGGGTTTGGAAAAAGTAAAGTGGTAAGAAAATCTAGAGTCCTGATAAAGCAATATTACATGTTGACTATGGAATTTATAGTGAAGAGGGAATCATAAGCCAAAGGGTGCTGATGGGCAGATATACGCTTTGGTTCTGTTTAATTGGATTTGCAATATATTACAGCAGACTACTAGCTTTGTTTCTTAGTTTGAGTCCCCTTGAAAGCAGAACTTAAAATAAGGGCTTGAGTACAGGTAATTTATCTGGGAGGCAAGCCTACGAAGAAGAGAGGGTATGGGGAGTAAGACAAGGAAGTGATAAAAAACTGATATAATCTAACTTATTGATTTCAGCCAACTATGGTTCAACGCAGTTACCAGCATACTACCTCAAGCTCATATGGTGGTGTCTCTCTGTTTTTCTGCCCCCGAGCTTTCTCTTAAAGCCCAGCAACAGACACAGTCTGGAATTGCAGATGTGTTAACAACCCAGGGCACCCCTCAATCAGTGGGTTAATAAGTGCCTGCTGTACCAGTTGGTTACCTCTGTGAACAACTGAGACTCACGCCCTTTGGGGACACACAGAGGAATTGCGTAGAATGCCCTCCAAAATGTCCCATCAAAGAACAGGGAGGTTGAACACTGGTTGAAGTTGCCCCTGTGTGATAATGCCTGCACACTTCCAGGCTGCACCTGCAAAGGTATTTCAGAGAAAGCCCTAAGGCAGAACAGTGAAGAACCACTACCACAATTGCTTGCAGTGGGACACTAGCTATTGCATCTCACAGCTGTCCTTCACAGCTGTCCACCACAGCTGCTCTGAAATCAGTAGCCCAAGGAGCTGTGACATGGGCGTCACACACAGCTGCTACCCAAGGGCTTCTCAAACGCAGCACTATTGACATTTTGGACCAGATAGTTCTTTGTAGTAGGGGCTGCCTATGCCTTGTAGGATGTTAAGCAGCATCCCTGGTCTTTTCCCCCTTTATGCCCCTGCCCATTTGTGACATTTGAAAAATGTCTCCAGACATTGCCAAGTTTCCCCAGGGAGGAAATATCACCCCCAGTTGAGAACCACTGTGCAACACTGTGTAACCTTGAGCAAGTTGCTTCACTTCTCTAAATCTGTTTCTAATCTGTAAAATGAGGACAGTAATAATACTTACCTCATACTCTTTGGGGGACAATTAAATAAAATGGGGAACATTGAGCACTTAGCAGAATTAGCACATGGTATATGTTTAATAATAGTGGTAGTAATAATAATAATGGCAGTACTGTAGAAAATCTCTGATTTTACAGTGATTAATTTTTTAAGGCTGGAATTCAAGTTTTAATTTCTCCTTCTTTGTTTACAAATAATAATAATGAAGTACTTATTCCTAACTATCTATTTCAGCAATGGATCAGAGGCTGAATTACAATGTGGATAAATCAAAGTGAAAAAGTTCAACATCAGTCACTTTTAATCTTCTTTCATTACCAAATACCAATTAATGCTCTTAAGTTAAACGTGACCACATGTCATTTTGTTATAGCTAAGTGAACATGGGGTGTGAAAGAGATAAAAGAATTCTGCTTAAATAATGAATAGAAAATTGGAATGTTGTACTCCAGGAAAATCTTGCAGAGTTTATACCTCAGTATTTTACAAAATGCAGATTTAAAATGCACACTTACTAAAACAAAATTTTTGAACATAGTCTGCAATATCAGACTTAAAGGCAAAAATATTTTAGGCTTATTAGCATAAAGAGAATACCAGCATGCAAATACTAAATGAATTTAAAGAAATTGTTAATGATTCATTACAAAGAGTAATTCGATTTTCATATGATTGCAGCAAATGCATTAGATACAATGAAAAAACCACTCTCAGGGAAAAAGTCATTAGTGCAATAAAAAGGACATTTTGCAGGGCTCCTCCTGTACTTTCTTAGACTCAATCACCAACAGCTGTTGCCATCTGCCAGGAAGAGCCGTTGGCAGAGAGACGTGACAAATCTCTGCCAAACCCCGGTCTGTTGAAAATGTCTACCCCATAACTCTCACAGACTATCTTCAAGAGACAGCAAATGAATCTCCAGTGAAACCAGCTTATATCATTCTTAAGGGGTTGTAGAGGAAAAAATCAAAGATTAAGCAGGAAAAGTATATTTGTGGGAAATTGCTTTGCAACTTCTGCTTCTGTCTCTTTGAAACTTTTAGAGGAGATATGCTTTTGCCCACAGTGGAATCACTGTTCAAACATATTACATTGTACTTTACTTTTTAATGTGACTTTGAATTCTTCAGGTGCTAATGCCAAGATATTGTCATCTTTGTACCCCCACGAGCAGGTACTCAATAAAAGATGAATGAATGAATGAATGAAAGTGTCAGTTGTTCCAGTTCACCATGACTGGTGTACCAGGCCCTACGATCAGTTAGGAACTTAAAATATCAATCTAAACCTTCCTAGGGATATCTTAAGTACTGTGCCTGAGAACCACTGAACCCTTACTATGATGCCTTCACCCTCCTAGAATAGATACAGTCTGAAGCAGCAGGAAATGAGGCAATCAGAGCCATGCGACATAGACCAGATCAACATTCTTAAAAAAAAAAAAAAAAAAAAAAAAAAAAAAGTTAGGCAATCTTCCAGATCAGTCAAACAGAAAAAGATGTTTGCCAGGAATTTCCAGATAACTCATGCAAAGTGCTTTTTTTTTCTGCTTGAATTAATAGTATAATTGCCTCAGTTCTCCATTTGTCTATTCACGCTCAGACATAGCTTCAGATAAAATAATTTGAGGCAGGGAGTCCTAGGGGGATAAAAGAGAAGGAGCCCAGAGACAAAGGAGGAACCTTCAAAACTAGCTCAACTGTGTCATAGAACAGCCTGAATGCATCCAGGTGGCAGTCTGTAAATTATGAAGCGAAACTGGATCTATGCAAGTGATTAAGAAATGCTTATTTGAATTTTACGAATAAGAAAGTTGGTTATTTTGCGAAGCATTTGATCTTAGCTTAAATTATTCATATTTCAAAAGTAAATCCATGTAGATCAATTGTTTCCATTTCATTTCTGTGGATGTTGACTGCAAAGAGTCTTTTCTGTAAGAATTCAATCTGGAAAAGCTGGTGAAGATGAAATGGCTTTAAAAACTTAAGTAAGAATACCGTCTCTCAGGAAATGATTTTGAATAATAAAAATCAAATTAAGTACAGTTGAGTCTCACATCGATGCTATCTCTGAAGTCCTGGCTCCGAGATCATGCGAGAGATGCAAGAGTATATAAGCAAGTGCCTTCTGGGGCTTCCATTATTGGTCTCTGTTATATTTCATCCAAGACAACTCACCCGCTATTACCCTAGTCATGTTTATAGCCAGCCTCAAGCTTGGGATTATGATTGATCGCAACAGAGTTCTAAAATCTGACAGAAAAATAAGCAGGCACCATATAAATTAAAATGAAATTATCTGTAAGAAAACTTTGCAAACTGCAACACAACATGCAAATCTGAGTTATTACGGTGCGGAAGGCTCATTGGAACCTTTTATTTTTTCTTTTAACAAAATGATGTGACTAATTATAAGAATTAAACCTCATTAAATTTTTTAACCTGATTTTCCTTTTTAATTATTGGATGATTATCTAGTTTCTGAGAGTAGATTTCTTTTCTGAAACTAGATCACTTGCCTCTGCCTGCTTTGGTTGGATTTCACACAGACCCCTGTGATGCATCACCTCTGGAACTGTTTGATTCAAAGGAAGATAGGATCAGTCTACCTGCAGTGCAGGAAATCACCATGGAAACCACAGAACAGGAAAAAAAATGAGTAAGAGCAAGGCAAATCAAAATCACTGATACTCTTGAACACAGGTAGTTAAGATTACAGTAAGGATTCTCCTGCTTACTTGGGATTCTATTCCTGAGCAATGCAAAGACCTCACAGACTTACCCCGAGTCAGGTTTGGGACATAAAATGAAATTACTTTGTTATCTTAAGCTAACTGACCTGCAAAATAAATTTATTTCTCTGCAGACTTAGTTATTTTTTGTTCATGTCTAATAGTTTAAAAGCAATTTGTAAAGCTGATATAAATTTAAAAATAAAATAGATAAATGTTCACGCACATAAAATATAGGCTTCAGGCAGGAGTCATAAGACTGTTGTAAATGACTTTATAAACCTAATTGTCAATGATATTCTTTCCTTCAAGTTTCTTTTTCATTTTTTAGGAATTCTTTTCTCTTTAAAGTTTGCTGCTTTGAGAGAGGAAAGGGTGTGTTTTAGATGTCTCATTAGGTTAAATAACTTTAACATTAATTTTTTTGAAAAAAACTGGTCTCCAAACTTTTAATTGTCTTTGATCAGTTTACAAAAAATGTTTGAGCATGTCCTCAATAAATCTATATTAAAACGTTTGAAAACATAGATATTTTAAAGATGTTTTAATAAAAGTATTTCATCTGAGGAAGAGATACTCAATATGTCTAGGATATTTTTCATAATTACCTTTGATGGACTTAACAATAACACCTACTCTGCAGCCATGGCTTCATTCTTTATTTTCTTTTTCTTCCCTGTGCCCTTAGGCTTTCATCACTGCTTAAATTGCTTCTAGATGCCTGTGTTGCCACCCTGAGTCCCACCTGGGAGAGTCTCATACTTTGAACACATTATGATGCAGTTTGCAGCAATTCTGTTTCCGTACAGATCAGTTTTTCCAAGTAAAATCTAGTCAGATTCAATTTGAGTAAAATTTAGTCGGTTAATCAAATTCTCTTGACTAAAATTTTGTAGAATTAAATATTTTATGAAATGAGTGGTCTATTATTACTCTTAAATTTCTTGATTCAGAAATTTGGGTCACAATATAGCTCTAATAATGTATAATTGAAATAACTATTTTCATTCTTACCAGTTTTTAAAAAAATTTTAAATATAAAAGAAGATCAAAGGACTCAAACTTGTATTGATACTGGTACTACAATTCTAGATAAAGAAAATATTCTGAGTTCTTTCTTGAAGAAAATATCTTTTTTTTTTTTTTTTTTAAATAAAGATGACCGGTAAGGGGATCTTAACCCTTGACTTGGTGTTGTCAGCACCACGCTCACCCAATGAGCTAACCGGCCATCCCTATATGGGATCCGAACCCATGGCCTTGGTGTTATCAGCACCACACTCTCCCGAGTGAGCCACGGGCCGGCCCCAAAGAAGAAAATATCTTTAAGGTGAGTATTAAG
The DNA here is from genome assembly GCF_027409185.1 of Cynocephalus volans. Lineage (NCBI taxonomy): Eukaryota > Metazoa > Chordata > Mammalia > Dermoptera > Cynocephalidae > Cynocephalus > Cynocephalus volans. Next base: position 37,428,488 of record NC_084474.1, on the reverse strand, counting down.
GAGGACCAGAATTGAAAAACCTAGTATCTTTTTGTTGTTATTTAAAATACTTTAAACCATTCTTAATAAAATAAATTCACCGAAAAACATTTACATATGTAGATGTTATACCTTATTATAGTGGGAAATAGTATGGGAAATTTATATTTCAAAGTGATTCCCAATGATATCTCTCTCTCTCTTTCACACACACACACACACACACACACACACACACACACACACACACACACACAGTCCTGACTTTTGTCCAGAGCCTATAGCAGCCTATAGCAGCCTGGTGGGTCCTACAACTGAAAGTTTTCATAATAAGTGTAAAGGATGGGAACTAGATCTTCCAGTCACATCTGACTTAACCACACATGTGGAACTACTTAATCTCTAATTCCTGCTTTGAAAAATACATATATTAAAAATCAAATAAAAATGACTTTTAGAACCATACAGACACTACAATGTTATCCATATCTCACATTCCTTTCCTTTCTGTGGAGAACCAAGAGTTGGAAAGTGTAAGATTTTTTTGACCATATTTCTGATTAACTTTTGTTGGTTGTATCAGAGAGCAACTCAGTTAACGCTCTTCAATGCTTAGCCCTTTTGATTTCATGAATTATTTTCCCTTTACAATTTTAGTAACAGCTGAGGAGGGGGCTTAGATGCTGCTTTCATAATGAGAGGAAGAAAATACATTATTTCAAATGTTGAAATGAGCCTATTCTTAGATTTTAATCTAACTAATTTAACACCATTAAAAATTAACCTTCTCTACTCTTTTAGAAAAGTGAAAATTTTAGACAAGTGATTGGAAAAAAGATTCATGTGCATATTTAATTATTTAATCATTTATGTCTGTCACTGCCACGAAAGCTGTAAAGCAGAGAAAATGAGGTTCGGTGTCTTGTGGCAGTGATGGGGCATTTGTAAATCTGCAATGGGTTGCCGAAAAAATGGGCATTACCCAACATCTTTACCATAAGCAATTTCCCAGGGCAAAGGGAAGCCATCTTTCTAGGGGCGGACGGTGTATTTCACAGGCCTTTAGCTACGGCCGGTTACATAATTTATTACACCAGCTTTGTTCCTGACATAGCAAATATTTTCCCCTCTCTTTGCTAACCAACCTCTGTCGACTTATGAAGAAATAATCAAGGGAGATGTCTTTCTTCTCCAATTTCATCTGCTCCTCACCTTCCTTCTCTCCCGACTCACCACTTATTTCAAGACCCTGCTAACCCTGAACTGCTGGTATTCTTAGCACACTTCAGAAAGTTTCCCATGTCACAGCCTAATGTTCTTGAAGGTGCAGGTCAGAGGCTGTCCACCCATCTTCAAAAACACCCTCGCACCCTCGTACATACAGTCACAGCTAAGATACCAGAATAATCTTTGGTAGCATTTTCTCCCTCCAAAAAGCTTTGCAGGACTTAAGTAAATTTCTAAGAGGGAAGTAAAGAAATCTAGATTGCAGTGACCAATAGGGGATTAAAAGACAGAAGTAGAAAATCTGGATTAGGAAGATTGTAGCTGCTGACAGCTACGTGACTGAATTCTCATCTGTTCTTGCGTAAATAGTGAAAAGAAAGGTCATAAAGATGAGTCATTTGTGACCATGAAGTAGGAGCTCTCTTTATTGGCAGCCAGACCAACGTATAACTCTCTCCCGTTCTCCCTTCCAGCACATTCCCTGTACAAGAGTGAAAATATCAGAGGGAAAGGAGGAGACAGAGTGGGGGAGGGACGGAGGATGAGACTTGGTGAGAAAAGGACCCAGTTTCACATTCTCATCTCCACCTGTCTGCCTCCTGTGTTTCCGTCTTCTTCTCCCAAGTTTTTACTGGAAGTCTGAATGAACTGGAACATTCTTTGGAGGATTTTACCTATCTCAGAGGATCTCTGTTAATGGAAAACTGCTTCATCATCACAAAAAATAAGAAAGAGTAAGAGGTTCAGGGTCTATACTCAACTTAAACTTTGTCACTTTTGGGGGCTTGCAACAAGACCTCTAATTTCCTTCCTGGATTTCATCTGACTTTTGTAGAAATAGTATTTATTGTTGTTCATTAAAATAGAGGATGATGATTCTCCACGTTCATTATTCAGAGAAAGAAAAATTGGGAAGTCTATTTATAGTTCAAAATTGTTGCCCTAAGATGACTGGTAAGGGGATCTTAACCCTTGACTTGGTGTTGTCAGCACCACACTCAGCCAGTGAGAGAACCAGCCATCCCTATATGGGATCCGAACCCGGGGCCTTGGTGTTATCAGCACCGCACTCTCCCGAGTGAGCCCAGGCCAGATGAGTGGATACGGAAAATGTGGTACATCTACACAATGGAATACTACTCAGCTATAAAAACGAATGAAATACTGCCATTTGCAACAACATGGATGGACCTTGAGAGAATTATATTAAGTGAAACAAGTCAGGCACAGAAAGAGAAATACCACATGTTCTCACTTATTAGTGGGAGCTAAAAATTAATATATAAATTCACACACACACACACACACACACAAAACCGGGGGGGGGGGGAGAAGATATAACAACCACAATTACTTGAAGTTGATACGACAAGCAAACAGAAAGGACATTGTTGGGGGGGAAGGGGGAGGGAGAAGGGAGGGAGGTTTTGGTGATGGGGAGCAATAATCAGCTACAATGTATATTGACAAAATAAAATTAAAAAAAAAAATGAGTATGGCTATTCCAATAAAACTTTATTCACAAAAACAAACAAACAAAAAAATTGTTGCCCTGTAGAAGATGGGGGAGGAGGGGTCATCTTGTGCCATGGCCCCGAATCCCAGCAGATGATGGCGTGCCCAACAATTCCAAGGACTGCGTGATTGGCTCCATGGCTTCATTTCTAATTATCCTGATTTATTGGCTATTAATTCTGTCAGGAATTTTCGACAGAAAACCAACAGTTCAGAGATAAGACTGAATGCATTAATTCTGGTTCTTTAAGCCTCAAATATTAACATAGCAACCAAGCTGATGGAGAGGACTGGGGGGCGGGGGAGGGGATGATATCACATCTGTACAATTGCATGTTGTAATCACTGCTGTTATCTTCTGTGCTTTATATTCAATAGTTCTCTGATAGTTCTCAGTGCTGAGTGCTGCATATTGATTTGGAGCAAAGTAAGTCAAAGGAAATCAAAAAGAGTTTCTGAATACATAAGGCCTTTCTGGTATACTTAGAACAATTCACTTCCCTTTTTATTCTTTTCTGATTTACTTTCTAACTTCAAAGGTCACGTGACTCACTTATTTTTAAACGGTTTTGTTTTTTTACATAATTTGTTAGGCAAGGTAATTGTTTGATGGGGTAAGCATGCAAAAAAATTAAATTAGAGTTGAATTTCTTCCGAATAAGAGTTCAGTTCAAACACTTACATTTAAATGTTCTGATGTGGTGCATGGGATATTTATGGAGATCTTCCTACTTAGATGTCTAGAAGGTACAAGGGGTCAGTGATTATGTTAAAAAGGCAGCATTCTGATTCCGACATGAGGCTCTTCAGTTGCTGGAAACCTCAATGTTCTCTGACAAGCAACTTCAGCTGTGGACCTCACCTCAACATGATGAGTGTCCCTGATGACTGCTGTTCAAGTCCCCCTGACGTTTCTGCCCTGGGCCAGACATGAGGTTGGGTGGTGGGAAGTGCAGACTTTAATGAGATGACTGGCGCACTCTCTCTATGGAGCAGGAGCACCTATCTTGGGGAGCCCCTATCCTTGGCCAGCTAGCACTACTTGCGTCCCATTCCCTCCAATCTGGAGGATATAGTGAGCTAGTGGATGTGCCCGAGCTTAAAAAGAGCAACTTCAGGTGCTTGATATAAGAAGCTCATTTCATCCTCAGACAGCCCTGTGAGGTAGGTTTTATTATTATTCCCATTTTAGAGAGCAGGAGACTCAGGCTTAGAAAGGTAATGTTACTGGCCTAAGCTTGCATGGGTGGAAAGAAGTAATACTGATATTCCAACCCATGCTGTTAACCAGGCGTGCCCAACTTTGCTCTTAACTGCTCACCAGGCTGCCTCCCAATGTGCTGTCATTTGATGAGCAGGCAATTGGTATTTCACAAGAAGACCCCAGCATTTGTGGTCAGAAGACCCGCACTCATACTTCTGCTCTGTGCCTTTCTAGGATGTGACCAGTGTGTCAGCCTGTTCCCTCACCCCTGGCTGGTAAGATGGGGAAAACTAGACTTACCTCAAAGGACCACTGTAAGAATTAAATCTGTTCTCCAGGCAGAGTACTTGGTATATAACTGGTGCTCAATGAATGTTGCATCTGATTTGTGGCTGACTTTAATCTACAATGAAAATATATATGTATATTTTATATAGTTTCACATTAAATAGCAACTTGATAACATCTCAGTTCATCTCAGTTCAACTTGATAAAATCTCAGGTTGATTTGAGAACTTACTTCTCCACTTTACTCTTCTACATAGATACCCACGCATTTGCTTCCAAATTTAGAGCTCACATTCTCGGCCAAACATGCCTACATATGCTGAGGAAGATGCAAGCACCGGCCCAGAGTCCCCACGGCAGGAAACTGGTGACAGGTTGCTGAACCGAATCTCAGGCTTGGCAGTGAACTGTGCTACACCTATTTCCGGCTCCGACCTCCTCATCCACACAGGTTTCCTGCTCTTGAGTGTTTGTGTTTCCTGCTTACAGCCCACAGCACTTCACTGTTCCCACCTCTAGAAAGAGGTGTTGCTGGCAGTATAGCTAGGGTGGGACAATAAGCTGTACGAGGTGACATAAAGACAGGCAAGAATAGAGGAGAGAGAGGAGGTGCAGTGTGAGCCAGGCATGACCTTGGCTTCCTGGAGGTGGTGGGTACCTCTGCACATGATGGAGTGAGATGTGCTTGTGTGATGTGGGATGGAGGGACCCGGAGAATATCTTTGTGACACCGGAAAACGTGGCACAGAAACAGCAGATGCTGTTTGCACAGCTGTACCTGAAATGCTCTGGCTCTAGGCTACCCAGCTGGTGTCTCCTCCTTGAGAGCCTTCTCTGACCCTCAAAGATGACTTATTTAAAGCAGTCAACATCACTCCTGTCCACCTCACAGCATCTTCCGTGATCTGACATTAAATTATGTATTGAGTTGTTTTCTGATTTGGCTTCCCCTTCTAGAATCCAACCTCCTTGCTACTATCTCCTCAATTCCCATAATGAATGACTTGGCACATATTTATCAAAGGAAATAATATCATCAGTGACATCTCACCCCCTTTTAGGCTGTTAATTTCCTCCTCATTCTAGGAGATCTCCATTCAGATGTCCCATTTTTATTCAAAGCCAAACCTCAAAATTTGAGCTGCAGATCCTTCTTTCGGTTCCACACAGAGCCTGCATCATGGCTTTTGCATGCTGTTCCCTCTGCCTGGAACATCAACCACCTCAACTCCCTCTTCTCTCCACCAAGTTCTCTGCTCATAGGGTGACTGGCTGCTTCTCATCCAGATTCAATGTCATTCCCCAGAAAGAATTTCCCTGATGACCCCAATCAACCAGTCATCTCCTCAATATTTTCTATTACAGCAATCTGGGGGTCTTTTTGTTTGTTTGTTTGTCTGTCTCAATTCATTTCCTTATCTATTTGTTTCTTGTCTGTCTTCCCCCAGCTAAACTATAAGCTTCACAAGGGCACAGACTGTGTATATATTATTTTATTATGTATGCTTAGGTGTAGCACAATGCCTAGAACACAGTGGGTACTAAATTACTTGTTTCATAAATGAATGAACCAATGGTCTTAATTCGGTCTGTTCACATTTGGATTAAGAGGCAAATCTCACTCACAAATGTATTAGTGCCTGTAACTCCTCACCTCTATTAGTTTCTATATTGATTATCTCTCTCTGTTAAAGGACAAGTTAAAATTCTACTTTGCCCGTGAGGCTTCTTTACGCTTTACAGCCACAGTCACCTTTCCCTTCAGCAGATCCTTATTCGTTTCATTCACAAATGTGATCTGAGCACTTACTGCTGCTGAGTACTGATAGAAAGATACATTGAATTTTGTCCCTGACCTCAAGGAGGCTTGATTATCTATCATATACTTCTAGACTTGATAATAATTCAAATATGTGAAACGAATGAGATTAATTATAGCTTTGTTGACATCTCATGACATTAAACACAAACACGTGACTTCTTCCCATAATCTTCCTGGGAAGGCTCAAGAAGGGTCATCTTTCCAGAAGAATCAGGAGAGTAATCTATTCCCAGTACAGAATTGATGCTGAGAGATGAAGTAGCTTCCCAGCACGTCCTAAATCTTGCTTGCACTCTGCTAATTCATCGTATTTAAGTGAACTTCCTGAAAATCACACCCTCTTGTATTCAAATGTGAACATGAAAACATTTCTAAGCCAAGGATGAAAGGATTTTAATCAGTTATCTCAAGAAGTGACTTCCTTTCATTGGTTCAAATAACTGTATTAGTCTCTTTTTCTTTTTCTCTCCCTGGTTTCTCATGATCATAGCTGGCAGTACTACAGGTGTGGCCTCACTAATTTGAAACCGAGTTTGAAAACAAATTCAGGATTGTTTTGTTTTGTTTTGTTTTTTGCTTCATCCATCCATTATATCCAATCCTTGAAATAATTTTTGTGAATGTAATATAAAAACAAGTGGCTAAAATGTGGGAAATGCAGTCAATCTGTTGGGTGTTTTGTTTTCATAATGATCCACCCAGGTTTCAGTGATTTTTCCCTGCATTTAATCAAGGAGTCGTGATTTGGGCAGTAGCTTGGCACAGTCAGTGTTCTACTGATAAATGAGGTGCTCGATTTCCCTGGGCTCAGGTTTCAGGACACACCTCTGTGTTTCAAGCCACTGTCCAAGATCTCAGGTCCTCCTCCAGGTCCTCACCTACAGGAAAGCTAGTTAGACCTATTTTCAGCATCAACATGGGGAAAATGAGACCACGAGGGGCTGGCTTATACAAATCCAGTGGTTGAGCATGCTTAGTAGAGAAGGGTTGTACAACGCTGGTGGTTGAATGACCTTCCACTAGAGGTGCTGGAGAGCACGGAATATTCTCAAATATGTCTGGTGCATGTGACAGGATTTGACGAATGAATATGCTCCAAAAAGAGAACAACTGAACATGTGCAAGACAATGGTACATAGCTGAGAACCACCCTCTTCACTGAGTATTCATTAGATAGAGAAACTGTAAAAGCTGAATCCCAGCTGAAGGTGGGGCTGTTGCTCACTTTCCTGGAGGCAATTTGTACTCACTGGCTGGGATGTGTTTACTTTGTATTGAATTTACTTTCCACAAGCAGCTGCTCACTGTCTTGAGCCAGCCTGCAGTCTATACTGAACTTTAAGAATGTATTTCTTGCTTTTGTGTTAAACTTGGTGCAGGCCCTGCTCAGTCTCTAGAGCTATGCCACACTCTCTGTGTGGAATCTGTATTTCTCATCTGTTATATTAAACTTGTTCTCGCTTTCTACTGCAACTCTGCCCTGGAATTCTTTCCTGTGGCAGAGTCAAGAACCTGGTAAGAGGACGAAGTGGGTTGAGTCTGGCTATCAGGTCACCCCAGACCCTATCTCTGATATCACTACCAATTTTCTGTAATATTTCTAAGCTTTTATTCTTTCCAAAGCTATTTTATATCACCCTCAACTGCAGGCTGCTAGAACTGCCTTCTCCTTCTAGCTTCTCCGTTCTGCCCTGCCCACTTTTGGATCAAATCCAGTACCCTTTATATTTGTAACCTCCAGATCAGTCCTGTTCACTAGCGCATTGACTTAAACTTCCAAAGAATAGACTTTAGGAAACTCACCACCCTTCCTCATCTTCTATTATGTTCTGGTCATATTTTCTACTCAACTAAAGCAAATCACTTTCTGCCACTGACTCACCAACTCAGTTGTTCCATCCCCTCATTTGATCTATCATCAAGATCTATCAGTTCTGCCTCCATAACATATCTGAACTCCAAGCACCTCTTGCCATCCTCACTGCTACAACCTTAGTCCCAGCTGTGACCATATTTTTCCTACACCTCTGAAACAGACTCCTCACAGAGGCCTCCCTGGCCTTCCTCTATAGACCACCTTCTGCACATTAACTGCAAGCAATTGTGCAAATATCACATAAATCAGATCAGGTCTCTCCTCTGCTTGAAGTGTTCTAGTGGCTTCTCTTTTAGACCACAATGAAATCTAAACTTCCTGCCTTGGCCTGCAAGGCCCCATGTGATATGTCACCTCTCACCCCTTCACTTCTTGCTCTGTCACTCATTCTAGGCACACAAGCCTCTCTGGCTCTTAAGAAACACCAAGCTCTCAGGACTTGTGCCTTAGTCCATTCGTGCTGCTATAGTAAAATTTATGACTCTGGGTAATCCATAAAGAGGAGAATTGTATTTCCCGTAGTTCTGGAGGCTGGGAAGTCCAGGATCAAGGTGTCAGCAGGTTTGGTTGTCTGGTGAAGACTGTTCCAAGATGGTGCCTTGTTACTGCATCCTCCAGAAGGAAGGAACACTGAGTCCTCACATGGCAGAAGGTGGAAGGCAGAAGACTGCCAGCTGAAAGGCAAGAGAGCCAAATCCTGCATTAAGCCTCTTTTATAAGGGCCTTAATCTTCACAAAGGGAGGAACCCACGTGACTTCATCACCTCTTAGAGGCCCCACCACTGAATACCATCACCTTTGTCATTAAGTTTCAACAATTTCCTGAATTTTGGTGGGGACACATTCAAACCATAACAGCCTGTGACTTGCACTTTGCTCTTCCTCTGCATCTTCACATGGCTCCTCCTCCTCATGATCTAGCTTTCAGATCAAATGTCGCCTTCCCTTGGAGAAGCCTTCCCTGGCCTCCCTTGTTAAGCAACATCCCTCTTCACTCTCTATGATGCATCCACTGTGGTCATGTTCTCATCACTCAGCAGCGTGTGAAATCATGTTTACTTGTATATAATCTGTCTCTTCCCCCTTAGAATGTAAGCTGTAGATGGCCAGGCTCACAGCGGGTATTACTCACATTGTATCTCTTGCATTTAATACAGAATCTCACACACAGCTGGCATTCCTTTCATTCATTCAACAAATACTTAGGTAGCAACTACTGTATGTTACCCACTGTCCCAGGCACTAGGATATAAATTGTGAATAGAATTGAAAAGTCATTTGTGATGGGGGCAGTGCACACTGTAAAAAACACTTGTAACCAACAAGTCAATATGTACTATATCAAATGCAATAAGTGCCCTAAAAAATAAAGCAGGAAAGGGAAATAGGGATGCCAGCAGAAGCATTCTCCCGTAAAGCAATAAACAGAATAAATTATCTTGCCTTTTTTCCATAGCAGTTTAGATATACCTTTTTTAAAATCACACTCATTACGTTTTATCAAAGTCTTCACATGAATTACTTCATGTGGATTCATTTGGCTCTGAGTTCTAAGCTAAGTGATGATGTTACATGTATGGTTCTTTGCACCTGGCATATAAGAAGATTCAATAAGTGCAATTAAACAAAAGAATCAATGAATTAATGAATGTTTACATTCTATTCTTACCCTCTGGGATTTCTTCTGTGTACAACTTCATGAAAGAGCACTCTTAGGAGACCTGGAAAATTTTCTTATTATTTAACACTTCAAATACGCAGTCAGTGCTGCATGTGGTATCTCTGAGCATCAATAGATAGAAGGAACACCCCATAACTGCTGTGCATTTTTAATTTGTTAGGTCATTCTCTGACCCTGGTCAGACTGAGGTCTGCCCTCCTTGCCCTCAGGCCACAGCACTGGGGGTTATACTCAATTGCCTTTTATGGGACATACACTATACTTATGCACATGAAGCAGACATATAATATATATTATGCATTAATTTGGATTCCTTTGTAATACAGAAAACAGTTACAGAGCAGATATTGTGCATTTTGTACTTCTAATCTGGGTCCTTGGTACCCAGCCACACCCAGAAATTCTGTATACATTTGAAGTCTTCTCCACAGTGACATTACACTACTTGCCTGCATAAGCAAAGGCAAACATCTTTCTTTTCCAGTGTTTCTAGTGTATTTCAATATTAGAAGCAACGAAAGGCTATAAGCCCATTTTTATTTTTAAAGAATTGGTTCCCAGCTTAAATCTATAATATGGCTAAGAAAACTATAAATAAAGAAAATAATGAAATCTGACACTATATCCATATGAGGGATATTAAAAGGCAAATTCAGTTTTTCTCAGAATTTGAGTGGCACGAAAGTACCTAAGGAGAGCAAATACTTCAGTACCAATTAAGCAGTCTATTTCCTTCTAAAGGATTTCTCATATACCTCTATGAACAAGAGGAAAACAAAGGGCCTATCTCTCTACCAAAATAATATAATGACTACTGTTAGAAGATAGAGAAGAGGAAGGGATACTTGTGTTGCATAGTATACAGGATTTCAAAATGCATGTGGTTTCCTGGTGGAAGCTTAATTTCTAGTCTCGCCTCAGAATAGTTTAGGCTGGGCTGTCACTGACTTCCTGTGTCCCTCTCTGAGAGTACATATATATAAATAGAAAGAAAAAGAAAACACTTGTCAGCAAAAATGTATCATTTGTGTTTCAATTATCAGGTAAGAGAAAAAGAGAACACAGTGTTCGTTAAATTTCTATTATGGGGAGATCTCAGTCTTTACTTCTATCAAGGTGACTCTCTAACAATTATTGGTGTGGGTGTCAGAGGCCCTTTGGATTGAGCATCAATTTAGCAAATGTGGTCCAAGCACCTGGAGAAGATCAAAGTCTTGTGACACAGCCAGGGAAAAATCAATACAAGTATGTAACCTACATGGGCAGTGGTATGGAATCAGTTTCATTTCAGACAATTAAAGGGTAACCATTTCATAAGGCCTGGAAATGTAGGTCTTTCACGCCAGTGTGCCACTGGCGTGGGAACCACTGATGGATCCAATGAGTCATGTTTTAGCTGGCTCGTAAATGGGATCCTTTGGAATGCTCAGTGAATAAAGCTTCCATTATGAATCCATCTTTGACTAGCCATTGTACATAGTCCGCATTTTGTTTGCTGTGCCTATGAAAAGTCATTCTTAATGATGAACACTATTGTCAAGAGTTTTCCATGTATTTGAGGTCTTAATTAGTACAGGTGTTTGGAGAATAAACTTCTCAGATGGAGTCAATTATGTCTGCTCTTTGGTAGGTTAAATAAGGATGCACAAATGCAGAATAAAATTACACCAAATTGGACTGGAGTCTTTTGACAGCAAGATATAGCGAAAGGTTAGGCTGGTATTATAAAGCAGGAGCATATAACCAGTGATTTACGAATGGCAGCAGAGGCACAATCTTGAATCACAATGTATAGACAGAGCTGGCTATTAAAAATGTATAGTGGTTAATAAAACTGCATTTGATTAGATGAAGATTTGGGCGTTATTTCTGTTGGATCACGGATCATGGTTCTGCTACAGCCAAGTGGATTTTTTTATTTTGATTTATAATACCCACTCTTTGACAGACCCTCCAGGCATACATACAGCAGCCCAACAGAATTCAAAAAGGTAAAATGGTCAAGAGACTATGTTCATTTATATCAGGAAAATCCTGATTTAACAGATGTGATTTATGCAATGTCCTGAGGGACAACAGGTTTAGATTTTTCTGAATCAAAAGAAAGCGAAACTCCAGAGCTTTGCATTTCTTTATAAAGCTCCTAGTCTCAATTTTTAATTAAAAGACAACTCAGATAATTCTCAATCTTAACTTTAGACTAAGACATTCTTCCTAAGCCTTATAGGCAATCAAACGACAATCTGAGAAAGTGGCTGAGATGTGCTATTTTCACTATTTTAAAAATGAAGTGTTTTCATCACAGGGATAGGAGAGAGTGTGGGTGGATCTGAAATGGGTTAGATCAGATCTGAGAAGATTCATTGATAAAACAAAAGAAAGTAAAAGTAATAATCATAAAAATAATTATCATAATATAGAATAAGGATGTTTTCAAAGTGTTTTCATTTTTTTTCTTTTTAACATTCAAGGTATCCTTTTAAAAGGAAACCTTTTATTCTCACTTTATAAATTAGAAATCAGATATTAGAGGTGAAACTTCATAACAAGTGAGTATGAGTAATCCAAGATTAGAGACAGTGCTTTGAAACATTCTTTTGTCACCATTCAGGCATTAGTATTTCTTTCCAATGGCCTTGATCATGAAATCTTTCTTGGAGAGCTACCTAAAACAAGCTACTATCCCAATGTCCCATTCACACTGTCTCAGCCATATTCATTCTTTCCCCAACACTCTCCATCCCTGCTTCCATATTTCCTATTATACACGTGTGTGAAATTACAGATACAGAGAAAACAGTGCAATGGTTAAGAGAAGAAATACATTTATATTAACGTCAATAAATATGTGAAAAAATGTTCATCTTCAATAATATGTCAAAATACACAAAACAAATGAGTTCCATTTCCTCACTATCAGAATCACAACATTTTTAAAAATTAATAACTAGTTAGCGTAAAGATGTGAATAAAGAAGAGCTCTCATATCATACACTGGTAAAAGGATAAATTGATACAACCCCTTATTGTCAATATGTATTAAAATTTGTGTATGCATATATGAGTGTATATATACACAAACAAAAATACATATATTTTATATGTATATAATCTTGTAACACTGTTTTGCTCAAAAGAAAAATCCACAAATAAGGAAAAACAACACTTTCTTGAAGAATGGCTATAACATATTTTTAATATAATAAGTTACAGAAAACTGTTTATAAGATGATCTATGTAAATAAAAAGAATACGTACACTAAACAATTGCATATATATGTATAATACATAGGGATATATATACACATATATATATGAAATATGTAAACTAAAGTGGTAACAGCAATTACCTTTGGGGGATAGGTGTTGTCTGAAGGATTATGTTATATTATTTTTACCTGGTAGAATTTCAGTTTAAGTTTAACTTTTCTGTGTATGTGTTCAAATTTTTCAAATTAAATATATAAGCATGCAAACCATATTATGTCTTTGAGAAATACACATGTCACAGGTTTTTGGGTCAGACAGGTATAGTCTGGGTCCTGGCTCCACCATCCGAGCATCTTAGATTTCCTAAACTTTTGGTTTCTCAACTGTAAAATAAGGATAAGCATAGTTCTTATCTCATGAAATTGCAAGGATTAATGAGATAATGTAGGATAATTCATGAAAATAATTACTGTAATAAACTGATGCATTAAAAGCTCAATAAGTATTAAGTATTATTATTATTATTGCATTCAAATTCCAGGTTTATCTGGCCTGTCAGACAAATTTTAATACAGGCCTGTTCCTAAACCAGATAGGGTCCTTTTCTTCCTTGTTCTCTTACATGTTTGCATTTGCTCTCACATTCCATCTTCTTCTTGCCACAAAAAGCTGCCTTTTCCTTGGCCTTGCCTCTTCACTGGGAAACGTTTTCCTACATTGGTTCAGCTAGAGCTGCCCCCAACCACCCCTGGCAAACTCACTCACTTCAGCTCATCTCATTGGAATTTCATTCCAAGCCAGAACTCAGTGCTCCTTGATACCTCTGTCCTTTGCTGCCTAACTGAACTCTGAGTTTACTGAAGATGGGCCCATGCATCCCAGTATCTAAGTTTTTTGTATGATGTCTATAAAATGGAAACATCATTTTAAAAAATTTGCACAGAAAGCATCAATGTGACTACAGAAATACTATGCTTGGGTGCCATGATTGACTCAGTTACTTGTGGAGGAACAAAGGAAGAGATGGATTCCATTTTGGAAAATATTTCAATATGTTAAGTATGTTCTTTAAAATCTTAAGCGGGGAAATGTCACTGTTTACTGGAACACAAAACTAAAGTCACCCAGTCTCTGCTGCCCACTGTTGCAGTCTTCGGTGCTCACGGAAACTGCTCCTCTCCTTGACTCTGCAGGCAGACACTCTGTACTGAGAGGAGAACCAACTGCGGGATATGAGGAATAAGTGCTCTTTTAAATTGGCAGAATTTTAATTCTTTGTTCTACTGAACAAAGAATATGCTCTGCTTTATGACTTATTGTTCATCCAGGATTTATCTCAGAAACATGTAGGTTTTGTTGATTTTCTTAGTATTAGTAACTGGATAATGGGTAGGTAAACATTTTTGCCTGACTGTAGCAGAGAATAATCTCCAGGTATAATGAAATAGCTCATTTTATTGCAATAAAAAGCAAGAAAACCAGAGCAGTAAGATGACACTGTCAGTAGTTTATGTCCCTTAAGATCTTTAAAGGTAATAATCATTCTACCTTCCATTTTGGTAATGCCTGATGGTTTGCAAAGTACTTTCATATATATTATCGCATTCAAGGAAAAGAAATGCATATTCCATAAGGGCCATTCCTGAGAGAAAATAAAATGTCAGGTAAATGAAAACTATTTTTAGATTGAATAATTCAGGGAGCTGCTCTATCAAAATAGGGAACCACTTCATAAAAAAAGAGGAGCCAAAAAATAAAATAAAATCATCATCATTGACATAAATATGAAATATGTGAGGCTGACTAACTTTTTTTTCATTATGTTCATGGTTCAGGGATTGTAATTTGTTCCATATTTGTTAAAATTAGACATAAGATGATAAATAGATATCCTAGCTTTCAGGTACCCTGTGGAATTTCAACGCTTTGCCACCTGACGCAAAAAAAAATAAAAAATAAAAAATAAAATACACACACACACACTGTTTGGGAGTGTAATGACTTTCTTTTGCCCTCTGTATTAGTCAGGATTCTCCAGAGAATCAGAACCAATAAGATATATATATATAAATATATGAGAGGAGATTTATTAGGGGAATTGACTCACACAATTATGAAGTCTGAGGAGTCCTGTAATCGGCACCTGCAAACTGCATGCAAGCAGCATGGCTCAGTCCAAGTCCAGAATGCTCAGAACAGGGAAGCCAATGGTGATAGTGTGGTTCTCAGTTTGAGGCCAGAGGCCTGACAGCTGGGGGTGCTCCTGGTGTAAGTCTTGGAACCCAAAGGCGGATCAGTCTCTACTTTGGATGTCCGTGAACAGGACAGAAGAGTGAATCCCAGCTCCAACAGGTAGAGATTTGCATTTTCCTCTGTTTTTATTCTCTCTGGGCCCCCAGAGGATTGGATGGTGCCCACTCATATTGACGGATCCTTCCCATTCAGACCACTAAGGCCCATGTGCTAATCTCTTCTGGAAACACCCTCATAGACCCACCTCAAGATAATACCTTACCAGGCTTCTATATATTCCTTAATCTAGTCAATTTGACACCTAAAATTAACCATCATACCCTCTGATTCTGTACAAATTTCACTGCCTGACGTGACACCTGCCCCAGCTTTATTTCTGCCTACCTTCTGCTCCAGCCAGGCCAGGGTCCTCCCTTTGACAAAAACATGTACATTCCTGCTTCCGAGCCTTTGCTCCCACACCACTCTTCACAGCTAAAAAGAAAAAAACGTCCCCCCAAAATGTTGACCAACTACTCTGAGTTAGTCTCCTTTCTTTGTCTGTAATAGTTCATATTTTTATTCATTCATTCAACAACTACTTAATGAGAACAGACTATGCATGAGGCATCATGTTAGCATGGGAAGCAAAGCACTAAAAAAGACAAACAAAATCTCTCCTCTTGAAGAGCTTAACATTCTTGGAGGACAGACAAACACATTTTAGATGCTGCTAAAGAAGATCTGTAACAGGGTGACATAAGAAAATGGCTGGAGGAGGGACTGATAGCTTAGATGAGGGGGGCAGAGAGAGCTTCACTGAGGAGATGACATCCAAGCTAATCATCTGAGCTGTCATCATTGATCCAAGCTAAATGACAAGAAGGAGCCGGCCCTTCAAAAGTGGGGTGCAATGTGTCCCGGGAAGAATGAACACAGTTTTAAAGGCCCTGAGAAGAAACCGAGCACAGCAGTCTCCAGGAACATCAAGAACGGTGGATAGTGAGCAAGGGGAAGCCTGGTGCAGGGACAGCCGAGAGGTAAGCAAGTGCTAGATCGTGGCAGGACTTTGCCTTCTACTCTGAGGGCACCGACCGCCATAAGAAGACTGGCAAGACATATTGGTGTTTTCTGATGAAAGGTCTCTCTGGCTACTGGGCAGAGAAGAGACCACAAGAGTAAAAAATAAGAATGACAGAGACCAATTGGGAGTCTGTTGTAGATCTAGGAGAGGTAAGTGAGTTTTGAATATTGTGTGGTGAAGGTGGAGAAACGTTGACAGATTTAGGGTTTATTTTGCATTGTAAGCCATCGGAACTCATGGATAAATTAAAAGCAGAAGAAAGAAACTCAAATTCATATTCTACCATGTCATAATTTAACTATGTCATGTGTGTTTGAACATGTATTGTCAACTAGATTATAATTATTTTGCAACCAGAAAATAGTTATATCCTATTTTTTTTTTATTCAACTATAGAAATGAGTATGGCCCTTTGTAAAAATGAGCACACATTAAGTACTTGCTAATTTGAATTCCATTAATATTTCTGCTTCTACTGTGGAGTTTAAAATAGTCCAACCCGACTGACCATCACAAAGCAAAGTGTCTCTCCTCTGTTTTCTTTCTTGCAAGCTACCATCTGTCCCTTCATCTCCTGCTACTTTTTTAGCCTGTGATTTCTTGGCCATCATCTCTGATGACCAGATTTCCTGGCCATCACCTGTGATTTCTTGGCTATTGCCTCTGATGACCAGATTTCTGTAACAGGGCCTGCTTCCTTGCTCATTGCACACCATGCTTATTTCTGTGCAGTTCACTCCAGCCATTAACTCTGCATCCCCTCTCTGCCTGGCCCTCTGCTGGGTGATGGGGACCCAAAGAGAAACATGAGCAGGCATGAGAGGCCTCATAGGATAATCTTCACATAAGAGCTAGATGGCAGAATCCTGGATCGTATGGATACACATAAGAGAGAAAATGGGAGAATTACATAGGAAAACACAGATTCGATTCTCTCCTTCAGAGCAGAGCTCTCGAAGAGCTGCAGAAAAAGGAAGATCCACCTGTTTCCCTGACCCTTATGTCTCAACCCTTCTGGCCACTATGTGTTTCAGGTTCCAGGAAAGAGAATCATCAGCCTCTTTTTGAGAAGCACAGAGGATTCAGTAACATGTGTGCAGAAATGTCTTTGAGGTTTCTTAGATGATCTCATCTTTCTTTCCCCATCCCCTCTCACACAAACAAATGTCCTTTCCTGCATTTGGGCTCATTTATTTTCAATAAAAACTGATCAAATGACCACTCCTAAGCACAAGACCCGGAAAGATTCTAGAGATACAGTTCCTGTCTTCTAGCTCTTTGAAGAAAAGACATAAAACAATGTAAAATGAAATCCACACCAAATAGATATCTGCACCACATTGTGTTTGAGCACAAAGGAAAGGTGACACATCCTGAATAGATGGCTCAAGAAAGATGCCTCAGAGGAGGAGTCTGTCTGGATGGGTAGGTAGGATTTTGAGAGGCCAAGATGGAGAACATGGAAATGCAGAAAGAGCTTATGCAAAACTCCGAGTCGTCACACCACTTCAGCATGCTTGGGTATGAAGTTGTCTGTGGCTGGAGAACAGGAGAAATATGAGGGTACTTGAAAAAGTTCATAGAAATATTCATATTATCTTTTAATTCTATTTTTCCACAAACTTACTGAAGTACCGTCATATACTAAAAGTAGAGGATGTAAATGAATTCCATGTCAGGGTTTCAGAAACCTTCAACACATCATAGCATTATCCTGTAGCCAACAAGGAGCTCTTGAAGGCTTTCAGATGGGAGAACAACATGATCTGATCCAGAATGCAGAAGAGAACGCTGGTGTGGTGGCCACGGGAATACCCCACTCAACTCTCCCTTCAAGAGAACATGGTTAGGGAGCAGCTCTGATTGACAGTCTCCAGCATTCACTCCTTGAGGTCCACATATGGACCTCACCAAAGCCACCCTTCCTGACCAACAGACTTCTTCAATGGGAAACTTCAGTGTCTTGGGGACTTCCTAATGGCTTGGCTGAGATTTTCTCAAAACTGCTGTGGTCTGAGGCTCTCTGTGCCTAGTCCTTTCTTTTCTTTTTACTTTCATAGGTGTTGAAAGTATAGGGCAATCTGGAGCCTCTCTCCCTCGACTCCTGCTTCCTCTTTTGTATTCTCTACAGACAATTCTCCAAATAAAACTCTTGCACACCTGGCATTGGCTTCCCAGAGGACCCAGACTGACACAGCTGGTGGAGCAGGAAGGACGAGCAGCCCTGACCTATTTTAGGGGTAACATCAGGGCAGCACAGACTGCTCAGTACCAACAAGGCAGAAAGGGGAAGTACAAGGGAAGAGAAAGGGAAAGGAACGCTTTTTATGACAAAAAAAAAAAAGGGTTTGTTTGTACAACCCTTATGATTCCAACTGTACATGTAAACTGGCTTCAAAGCATGTTTTCATCTCCACATCCTGTGAAATGCTTTTGCTTACAATACTCTTTTTGAAGTCAAGGAAAGCTTTTCAGGTGAAAGAGACAGCATAATCTTGTCCCTTCATATTGTGAATAAGGAGAATTGTTCTCGTAATCAGTAGCCATCAGTCTGAAATAATTTTCCACAAAGTTCAGAATCCTGGAATAATTTGGGAAAGAAGAGCCAATGCCAGCAACTTTTATTTAATTATATGGAAAGTGGAGTGGGTGCCTCTGGCATATCGACAGGAGTTCACATTCCTCAGCATGGTATAAGACCTTCCAATATCGAACCCATGAGGAGATAGCTTTAGTTATCTCCTAATTTCTATACCCCTCTTTTCTTGGCTATAAGAGCCTTGATTTTGTTTGAATATCTGTGTGCCCACTTCCCGGCAATGGCCATAGTTGGACTAAGACAAATATCATATTCTTTTCTCCACACTTTCAGCTTCCCTTGTAGCTAATTGTAGCCAGTAAAGCAACAGAAATCTGCTACAGGGGCTTCTGGAAAAGCCCTTGCTCTCCTGACGTGGAGGACAATGTACTGACACCACCCTTTCCTCCTTCCTCTTGGCTGGAATGCAGATGTGAGGCCAGGAACAGAGGCAGTCATTTTGCCATCATGAGAGAAGGGCCAAGAGAACTACGAGACACTGGCCCTGACACCATTTAGCCACAGAACCAATTCTTCTGCCTCCTATCTTTAGACTTTTTGAGAAAAAATAGGCCCCTATGTGTTTAAGCCATTGTTAGTCCTTCCTTGTTACAATCTCAACTGAAACAAACAGAGATCTCTTGCTGCCCCACACTCATTTCCTGTAATTTTTTTCTCAAGCTAAAAAATCAATTTACCACCTTTCAAATCCACTGGGCTATTTAATGATTGACACAAAACTTTTTCCTCCAGAATTCCACTCATCAAAACAAGTCAGCTTAAGTGAGAAATGTTCCCCAACTACTCACCACCGCCCTCCACCCATGCTCCTTTAACACCACACACTGGCCTGCTGTTCACCAACGAGGCTAAGGGATCCTTGAGGAAAGGACCCAGTTCCTACTCTTTGAATTACCCTGACACTATTGCACTCCTCCCAGTACCTAACACCATACCTGGACCTATGTGCTGTCTTTGTTAAATCTTACATTTTCTGGACTACTTGAAGAGATAACCTTGGTCTCATCTCAGACTTTTCATCAACAGGGTTTTCTTTGAGACACGGTGAAGTCAAACTCTCCCTCCACATGTCATTCCCAGATTAGAATGAAAGATGCTTCAGAGGTCTTCTTGAAGGACAATATTATAACAATTAAAGTTTTAAATGTGTATAATTTTTGATCCAGCAATTCTAATTCTAGAAAGTTATTCCAGAGATCTATCACACAAGTGGCCGAAGATACGTGCGCCTAGCAATGGATTAGAGCATTACTTATAGTAGAAAAATTGAAAACAGGCTATATGTTCACTAATAAAACACAGGTTAAATAAATTAGAACACATTCATATAAAAATAGGATACTTTGCCACAAATAAAAAGAACCAGAAAAATCTATAGATGGTAACATGTAAGGTCAAGATACATCACTAAGGAAAATAATGCATTTATAAAAGAGTGCATTTTTATCCCTTTTCCATAAAAAATACTTATATACATTGAAAAAATCAAGATGAATAAATTCTAATTTAGAAACAGTGGTTAATTCTGAGGCTGGAGCTTTAATCTCTTAGATTTAGGTATCAGTTATTATATGAATTGCCATAATCTATACATATTTATAATCAGAAACAAATTACTAAAGAAACAGACTTTCTTTGGTATATGTTTCTGGTAACCATAGGAAGTTGGGCACTTCTGCAGGGCGGCTGCTGCCTCTATGCAGAAATGAGGAAACACAGAGACAATGTGACATGAAGGACAGGGAAGGGCTGGAAGTGGGGCAGTAAGACTGGAGGCTCCGGGAAGAAGAGAACATGATGAGAACTGTCCAAACACAGAACGAGTTGCTTTGTGGTAGTGAACTTCCCATTCATCCAACCGTGCAAGCAAGAGACCCAGGACTCTTCCTTTATGCTCTCCTCTCCCTCGTTCCCCCAAGATTCCTCTAACAAATGTACTTCTCTCCATCTCAACCAACACTGCCCTTGTCCAGGTAACCAACCATTCCTGCTAGAACTATTAGAATAACTTACTAATTGGTATCCCTCTGTCAACTGTGATAGGCGGAATTTTGACCCCCATGACCTTTGCCTCCTGATTTCACATCTGTAAATAACTTACGTTACATGGCAAACGGGGCTTCGCAGATGTAAGTAAGGACACCAATCAGTTTGACTTTCAAATAGGGAGAGTATCCTGGACTGTCTAGGTGAGCCAGTGTCATCACATGAAGCCCTAGCAGCCGAGCTGAAGTCAGAAGAGGAAATCAAAGAGAGGCGGAAGAAGGGGAAGTCGGAGAGACTGGAAATGTGAGAAGGGCTTGACCTGGTGTTGCTGGCTTGAGGATGGGAGGGGCTGTGTAGAAAGCAGGAGAAGGAAATGAATTCTGCCAACAACCAGTGAGCTCAAGATGAGAGCTGCAGCTCCAGCTCATACCTGATTTCTACTTTGTGAGCCCCTGAACGAGAACCCAGCTGAGCCATTCTGTGCCCCGACCTCTAACCGATGGAAACTGTGATGTTTTAAGACACTGAGTTTGTGGTCATTTGTTTCAGCAGCAACTGAAAACACAGCAACCCAGGCCCATCTCTACTCTAATCTTTCAACCACAATGAGAATGATTTTTTTCCAAATACAGATCTTGTCATGACATCCCTTATTTACTTATAGCTTCCTAATAATGTTCTTTCAAAACAGGGCAAACTCCTTAACATGGACTTGAAGTCTTGCATGGTCTTCAGCTGCCATGAACCTCTCCAACCTCATCTTCCTCGACAAGTCCCCAACTCACCAGTTCAGCCACTCTGGCCTTCTTTCATTTACTCACACTGCCAAGCTTCCTCTTACCTCACAGCTTTTGCACAAGCTCTTCCTTCTGCCCAGAATGTTCTTCTCTCTCCTCTTCACCTTCTGAAAAGTATCATTCATCCTTCTATTTAAGTCCATGCACCTCCCTTTTGGAGAAGTCTTTCCTGACGTCTCTGACTAAATCAAACATGGAAATTATAGGCCCCTGTGGAACTATGTATCCCTCCTTCCAAACAACTGTCATAGTTGCAAGGGTTTATGTGACTACCTGGTGATTATTTGTCTTCCACACTATGCTGTAAGTTCCATAAGGACAGGAGGTGTCTTTCCTCACCATGTATCAACTGTTCCTAGTAGAGGGTCTGAAACATACTCAATTTTCAAATATTTTCTGGCTGAATAATTGAATCAATGAGTCACATTGAATCAACTGGATCAATGAACTTGTGCTCTAGAAGAGCAGATGAGAAAATACCAGCCACCAGTAGAAGGCTGAGTCAAGTGACCACATATATCCCACCAGTGATAAGATTGCACAATACTCACTATTCTGTGCCCAAGCAAAGTTTGATAACTGTCTTTAAATTTTATATTACACAGGGAAACTTGGTTTTTCTTATTAAAATAGCTACCAAAATATCATTTTATCACCAATATAAGTCCTGTCTTACTATATAAATTTAATAAGTACTTAATGGGCAATGACCAAATGGAAGACATTGTACTGTATATCCCAAGGGATATAAACATGTCCTTGAATACTAATATGTCCAATTTACGTATTGTCCTTGAATATTAATATATCCAATTTATGTGTACCTTGCAAGTATATTTTCGCATTTATTATATTCTCTAATCATCACAATAACTTTGTGAAGTGCTTGTATATTTTTTATAACTTTTCTCAATTTGGCACAGAGTAAGTCACAGATTCGTTGCTCAGAGGTTAACTGACTTTCTCAAGTTCATTAAACTTGAAAGTGACAGAACTACATCTCAGGCTTTCCAGCTCCACATAAAGAGTGTTTTAACAGCATCCTGGATTTTCTAGGTAGGAACTAAACGTCTCACTTCTTTATGTACTTCCTTTCTCTCTATTCCTACTCCCTGATGACCAACCCCAGTGCCTCAGAAGTGATCTGGGCAAGCGTCCACCACCCCTGGTGTAATTTCTGTTTATGCATGCCACTGCACTTTCCAAAGATGAGAAGCTGAAACATAGTGGGCAATCGACAAATGTTTGTCTTCTTTATCCTCACTGTTCATACAAACACACACACACACGCACATACACACACACTCAATTACTCAAGCTGTAAGCTCTTCAAGTTTGAGAATATAAATTTCTACATAAGGAGTATTCTATTTATTATTTATTATTTTTGGATTGGCTTGAAAGCATGCCTCTTTCAAAATAGTTAATAGCTAGAGAGAAAAGTCCTGAAGACTTTCTGAGAGATGTGCTTTTTTCTATGAATTTACATTATGATACCACAGATTAGTGTGGAGTGGGCCTTACCCAGAATGACTGGAGTGTGGCCAGCACATACAGATCAGTGTAGAGATAAATTTCTGCTTGATTAAAATGGATATAATATTCCAGTGATTTTGCTGACTATACTGGGAAATCCAAAGGAAATTCTAAAAACTGTGCTAAATATTTTTACTGGAATAAGGGCATAGTCTCGCCTTATCATTTACATTTAAAAAATTATTCTCATTTCGATTCTTCTGGTATGTTCTATTTTTAAAAAGAAACTTAGGAGTAAAATATGTCAAAGGGCACAAACATCTTCCTTACAAATTTTATTTTTTCCTGAATGTTACATTAATGTAGGCTTATGCAGAAAGTACAGAAAATGCATAAAAGTGTCCAGAGGGAAAGAAAAAAAATTACTCATAATGATCATTATACTATCATGAGTCAAGTATTGTTAACATCCTGACACTTACATCTCCACTATTTTTCTCTTTATTTTTCTTAGTCAACATGTAGCTATATTTTCCACTTTACATTATGTATTTTTTCCATCAGTACAGTATTTGTTTTAGTTCTTTTAATTAAAAGCATGACTTTTCTGTGTTACAATTCAAAAGGTGGCCTAATTAATGTAACCACTGTTAAAAATGTGGTATGCACCTTCCAAAATTATTCCTCTGCTAAACAAACATATATGGTAGACATATAAATACCATTACTGTTATTGTCATTTCTACAAAAGTGGAATCATACTCATAACTCATTTTTCTTAATATATCATTACATTTTCCAAAATCCCTTCATGTAAACCTATCTCATTTTATTACATAACTGCATTGTATTACATAGAGTGGAAGTACAATAATTTATGAAACCATCTCCTATTGATGGACATTCAGGGTTTTTTTTCTCCTTATGTTTTCTTACTGCAAGAAACATGGCAATAACAATCGTAACACGTTTAAATAATGGCATTTTTATTTTTAGAAAATATTTCTTTGCTAACAATTACAAATTTAGCTAACACATACAATTGGGTTCTTTCCAATATTCTCCATGAGGCAATGGTCCATATTCAACTGGTGTATGCCTCTTTTGCTCAGGCAGAACACAGAACATGGCATACAGAAAGTTTGAGTCAAATAAATATTTGCTGAATTCAACTGAATATACGACATTTTTGTAGGAGCCTTGAATTTAAAAGTGGTCAATATGTACGCTATTTCATGTGATGTTTAGGGAAGATACCAGAGCCAGGGATGAACTAGGACATTCACAAATCCATCATTTGCATCGAACTTGGCCACTAATGGGCAGTGTGGCTTTGGAATTGGTCTACCCTCCACCTCATTTTTTTCTTTATTTATAAATTGGTTAAGTGTATGCTCCTCGTGTTACATAGACATGTCCTAGTTTAATATGCATTTCATTATTATCACTTGTCTGATAGTAATGTAATACAGTAAGTTCCTTTAGCGTTAAAGTGATATATTAAAATCTATGTTTAATTATGAAAGTATTTGTTGACATTTTTAATAGCATATTTCACATGCTGAGGATGAAACGATTATTAAATTCTCCCCCCTCATTGCCCCAGCCTTAAAGTATTTAAAGTCTATGAGAGAATTAGTTCCTAATGGACTATATTCCATAGTCACAGTGGAAAATACATGGCACCATCACAAGAGTGAGGAAAGAAAATGCCGATGAATCAGAATCATCCCATCTATTTGAACAGGAAGACTAGACTGTTGACTACCCCCTGCGGTAGAGTCAACCGCCTCTTCTTGAATGTTGGAGATCAAGGATTCTCAATAATTAACATCTTTTATTTTCTCTCTTGAGTTCAAAATAAATTAAGACACAAGAAAGAGAAGTTAGGTAGATGGAGGCCACAATATAGCATTGATGACCAAGAAAATTGTTATGAGAGGGCTGACTGGTTAGGTCTGTCAGTTAGAGTATGCTAACACCAAGGTCAAGTGTGTGGATCCCCAAAAAAGAAAAAGAAAAAAAAAGATGTTATGGGAGGAAGTGACTTACATCCACAGCAAGCAGGCACCCCAGGACAGTGCCACAAAATTAGGTGGCTCTGCCTCTCTGCTGCAGTGGGTGCTGGACCTAGGAACATCTCCCCCCTCAGGAGCAGACCTGTCTCTGTAACACAAACAGAATAGAAGGAGCAGAGCACAAAAGAGAGAGGCGGATATGGGCTCCACAGGCCCTGTTTCTCCTTTCGACCTAATCACTCAGATTAAGCCACTCTCCCTTCCTGGGTGGAAATGAGTAAGGAAGAGGAGAGAGTCCCAGCACTTTATGCTAGAGGGACTACTCTTGTGTGGAAGAAAATATCAGGTACGGGAAAGAAGAGCTTCTGCCCTCACCACTCAGAACTCAAAAACACATTTTATTGATTTATTTTGTTTATCTATATGTCGTTGCATTTTAAAGGAATTTGGATTTTGAGATAGCACCAACCTGTGCATCCCCTGGCCACCTCCACAGAAGACACCCCACACAGCTCCAACACATCTTCTGCCAAAGCATATGGTGAGGGTATTTCTAGAGATTGTGAGCTAGAAGAGGTTCCAATTGGAAAATTTTGTTTGATGTCTAGACTTTAAATCCTTAACCAGTTTACAGTGCATTTTGGAATATAACATCTTGTTAAGTTATGTTGAAAACAGAGCAAGGAAATTAACGTAGCTCATGAGTCCATAGACACTTTAAAATCTTCACAGTATTACGTATTTGTCCTGCTGATATCCCTATATTTGTTCTATTTAATAATGTATTTATCTGAAGCATCTGTTGGATACTTTTAGTAACATTTATGAGTACCAATAATAACCCAAATCTTATGAGAAAAAATATTATCAAGCCCAATTTACAAATGAGAAAATTAAGGTTCAGGTAGAGTGCTTGTTTAAGATGATACACAAACATCTTAGGAAATGGAACACTGTATTAGAACCCAGGTCTTCCCAATTCACACAGGCTCTTCATCATGGTTATTTATACCATTGTCTATCACCCTAGATAATAAGTCCTTTGGTTGAAATCACGGCTTCCATTTATTCATTTTTTTTCCCTATTCACAGAAAAGAACTCAATGCTCTGCACTTAGCAGGTATTCAGTAAATGTTAAGTTTAGACAGAGAGACTATCTATTGTGAAATTCTAGATATGGAAGGTGCACAGAAATGTTCCAGTTTGAAAAATTTAACTCTACATATGCAGACTTTCAGCCCCTCCTGCAACCATTTCCCCTTCACCATGGGAATCAAGCAAGTGACAAATGGCTTGGTATGGATTACAGTGACTCAGCAATAGAAGGAGCCAGCTGCTGCTTCTCCTGGGACATAAGACCTGAGGGAGCAGAGGTCATGGCTGTGTCACAGGAAAACAACAATAATAAAATATCACACTTATGTATTAGACAAGCAACAGAAAATAGTGGCTTAGTGCATGGACTCTGGAGCCACATGGTCAGGGTTAAACAGTGTAGACGGAATCTGCTACTTATTAGCTGTGTGATCTCAGACAAGGTACCTAGACTGTATGTGCCTCAGTTTCCTTATCTGTAAAATGGGAATGTGGTATCTCATACTGTCTTTGTAAAAACTAAATAAGTTACAGATATGCACAGAGTAAGCACTATATGGTGGTGGTAATTCGAGTACTTTATAGGTTCTATAGACTGTGCCAAATGTTTAAAAACTGTTAGGTTTATTATTAGCAGATTTATTTAGCATATTCAATATTCAGTAAGATAAGCATATTAAATATTCAATAAGATAAGCCATTGCTACATTTTATGAACAAGGACTCTTGAGACAGAGAGAGGATAAGCAATGTGACTAAGATTCTAGTACCTGTCAGAGGAGGCATATGAACCTAGGTTGCCTTCCCCCACCCCCCACACTGTCAACCACTGTGCTGGGGGCTGAATCTCATCATTGGCACTCTCTCTCTTTCTTGTAAAAAAGAAAAACTGCTTTATGATCCCTATTGCAGCAGGTACAGAACTCCCTAAACAAGACCACTTTTTTCTAACCAAGTCTCCTTCAACTCTCCTGTGGCCCCAGGAGGGTGGTCCTGCAGCAGGCCATATCATCCCTAATCCAGAGGAGTCCAGATTAGATAGCAAACTGCTCTGGAATTTAGGAAACTTGGAATTACTAAATTGAGTTCAATTTCAAAAAAGAACCAATCTGGACTCTTCTGGAATTAAATGCTCTTGAAATAATAAAAGTTAGGCCAATTTCTGAGGCCTTTTCTTGAAAAGTTAAGTCACCTAGATGTCTCTCAAGTAAGAGCATACACGTCCAAGAGCTTGTGTGGAACAGACACACACCAGCATCTATCCAGGTGTCATGTGAAAAGATAGCCTTTCCCAGAGATAGAACAGAAAGACTATGAACCTTTTCTCTAACTGCAAAATGACCACTAAAATCACCTGCTTTGTCTCAGAGAATGTGTCGTAAGTAGGTCTAAACTTAAGACTCCAGGAAACAATCATTTCTGTCAGTGTTTGTCATTTAGATAAAGCTCCTAAGGAAATGTGCTGAGAATCAGTCTATCAACATGTGTTTATTATTGAGCTTGTTATGTACTCAGCACTGGGTTAAACAAACTTTGAATTTCCCACCACATGTTTGAGGAGGATTTAAAGCTCTTAATGGACATGATTGTATGTTGTCAAATAGAATGTTACAGTAATGACTGTTCCCTAACTCCAGTTGCTGTCATTTTCAGCTATTTTGTTAGTAATAAAGTAAAAGTATGGTATATTAGAAAAGCAAGTAATTACTTCTGAAGAGTAACATTAAATCATAAAAAATAAAATGAGATTTCTCTCAGTTTTCTCATCTGAAATAAATTGTTGGCTGGTATCCCCCGTAGTCATTAAAAACTCCTCTGGCTGCAAAGTTACTCTTTTGACTCTGGTTTATAACATGAAGAAGACTCAAAACACGAGTCCAGCTACAACTCAATAGGCCTATTACACTTTAACCTGTTAGATAAGCAAAATAGTTATTTTATGCTCTTGAGATTTCTTTTTTTAAAATGTTTCTTATTTCTACTTTTTGTCAATGCTTGAATTCTATTTCTTTTCTTTTTTAAGAGATCAAAACCTAAATTAAGTGAGATTCCTAGCCTCTCCTATCAATATAAATGATTCACTGACTTAATTTGGTAAGGAGATATTGGGTTTAGCTACTAGTATAAACATAAGGCTAAATGAACAAATTCTAAGAAGAATGGTAAAGTACTTCCATGTGCACCATGCAAAATAGAACTTGATTCTGAACTTCAATGGCTACTTCACTATTATCTTGCACAAACTGGTCAGAACTAGACCTTACACGTAGTTCTTAATATTTAAGGAGCGATGTGATTAGTTAAGTAATAGACTTGGAAACTCAGGGGAAACAGACTTCTAATTTCAGTTCTAGTCTTGAAGTGCTCTGCGATCCTAGGCAAGAAACTTACCTATATCTTAGCTTTTCCTACTTGTGAAATGAGAAAAGAAAGATTACTAAAGGAATGTCCAGCGACACAACTATTAAATAGGTATGAAATGCAAGGTGAGTATTATTATTAAGAAGTACTTATTTATACATCATTATATCAACCATAAAGCATTTCAATAGCACTTAGGATTTTTAAGACAATTCACTAAGCATAGTTTGAAATTCAGAGATGTAGGATATGTGGACTTGACTCCCAGCAGCTTACAGTCCAGCTGGAGAGATGGGATGCATAAATTAAAATTTGTTGATTACTCCACTGATTATCGATCAACACACGCAGGTTGACTGATATGGACACAATCGCCTGATGCAATTGCTCTCTGTGTTCATCAACATTATAAACAGACATCATAAACACATGGTGTGTTTTTAAATGCACAAAGAATGCAATGTGTTCCAATAACAATTCTCTCACACCAACTGGGTGTCCTACAATTCAATTCAATTCAAATCCCACAAGTTAAAGGTTAAGGTTCCCAAAAAGAATACCCTTACATCAGACACCAGCTGCAAGCAGGGTCCCCAGGCTACCTGCCCTTTTGTCTGACAAGGACGAAATTTCTGGCTACAAATTCAGGGGTTCCCATGACCCTGCTTCAGGCCCAACGATTTGCTAGAATGACTCACAGAACTCAGAAAAGCACTATACTTATGATTACCATTTTACTTGTTATAAGGGATACAAAATAAACAGTCAAATGAACAGATACCCAGAGCCAGGTCTAGAAGGGTGCTAAGTGCAGGAGCTTCTGTCCCTGGGAGTCAGGATGCTTCACGCTCCCAGTACATCAATATGTTCACCAACCAGGAAGCTCCCCAAGCCTCAGTGTCCTGAGTTTTTTAATGGGAGTTTCATTGTGTAGGCAAAACTGATTAAGTTACTTGCCACATGATTGTACTTAATTTCAGCCCCTCTCCTCCCCAGAGGTTGGGGGTAGGGCATTCGAATACGGCTATAGTATTTGAAGGAAAGAGATGGGAGAGCAGAGCTTGAATAGAACACAACAGCAAAACACAAAAGCAAGAAAGGACAAGGGATAATGAAGCAATGAAGAGCAACCCAGATTGACCAAAGAAGCTGATTCAGGGTGCGGTGCAGTGAAAGATAAAGTAGATTGTAATCATTCATGTATTCCGAGGCTCTTTTAGTCAAGAAGTCCAATCACGTATTTTCAGGGAAAAAATCTCATTATTAACACAGACAAAGCAAACTACTATGAGATTGCCTATAATTGGTTTCGAAATGGGATTGTCTAGTATTTTCTGTAAAAAAAAAAAATTTTAGAATGTCACTGTATTTGGTTGGATATCAAACATTACTTGAATAATGATTTGTACTAAGTGTGTCAAAGGAATAGAAAACTATTTTAAATTGCTATTGCTGGCTGTACAAACCAAAATAATGTCTCTTGGACTCAGCTGTCCCTTTGTATACATAAACAAAACAGCCCCTACACTTTGTTTCTTTTCTAGCCAAGAGAAATTAGGCTCCCATGCCTTCAGACAGCTGTCATACACTTCCCAACTGTCGCCACATGTGTGTCAGGCTCTACAGCTCATGATCAACACCAACATCTGGCTCCGCTTGCTTTCTTTCAAACAGAGCTTAATTTTCCTCCAAGTATCCAGAAACAGGAAATACCATGTATACTTCAGTGGAATTTGGGATTAAATATTTCTAAAAGCAACTGCTGTTTTTACAAGAGATTTTGAAGCGATGGTTTATTTTAATGGCTTTTGCCTCTGGGAAATCTTCTATCGGAATTGCTGTGAAATATCCAAGGTCTCCTGCCTTTCTATCAGGCTGTTGTTAGGCTTTTATTCATCCCCCTAGAAGATGTTTGAGACTCTGCTGAGGATCTGACCACCACTGACACAAATAACATCTCAAATACCAAGAATTTTTGTCACCTGCTCAAAACCATAGGTTGACCAAGTCTATGGAAACTTTGGGAGCCCTCACTCTCACTAGCCCTCACTAGTGTTGACAATTGCCCTCTCTAGAGGATGTTCTCTTCTTTGGGAGTAAGGAACAAAAGAAAGGAGTTCAGAAGAAACTCAATGCTCCTTCTTCATGGGGAACTGGGAATAGGCAGATGGCTGACTCTTCCAGAGAATAACAGTAACACCATTATTCCCATTTTCCAGATAAGGAAGCTTATGCAGACTGAGGGAGAAAGACATGTGAGCAATGCATATTCTTCCACCTCTGAATGGACTCCTGGCTCAAAGATAAATCCATCACATGCTGAATTTCCTTTCTTTGTTAATTTTGGCCATATATACAAAGTGCTGGCTTCCACTCCAAGGAGGGTGCAGGACTGACAGCAGAAAGTCTATTTGCTGAAAAAGTGTTCAAAGTCTGGGAAAGGAGGAAGATGTATACCAGGGCAAGAAATGACAGAAATGCTTTAGCCGTTAAAAGTTTTTCACATCTTTCTGATGGTGAAGACTGCACAACTAGCTTCTCTGGGAATTGAATCTCTCCTTTAGTTTACAAATCTTCTTTTCTCAATCGTAAAGTTTTGCTTATTGGCTGGTAAACAGTTTGTGATTAAGAAAACATATAGTTTTCTCTGATAAAGTGATAAAGGCAGAAGAATTAAAAGTGAACCTAAGGAATCCCTGCCAAACATCAGTTATACAGCTATAAATCTCAAGTGCTGATGTCAGGATAGAAATTTAAGGAACATGTAAGGTTAGGATGACAAAGGACGATGGTAATGTTCATTCTCTGATCTGTAAAGACATTTCCTTAAAGTACTCTGTTTTCACTATTATAAGTTCTGTCTCTCTTGCCATCATAATTTCTTCCTCCCAAGAGAAAGATCTGGAAGTGTCAAGTCCTTAAGCCTTGCCTTTTCCTTTGTAGTACAATGTGAGGCCACAGAGTAACATTAGCAGGCTTTGCCTTGATCTCCCCTGAATGGCTTTTCAACATGATTCCCCTGTTCTCAGAGGAGTCCTAAAGTCACTCTTACGTCTTCTGTTGGAAAAGGAAAGTACTCTCTTAAAAACTACAGTCAATCATAGCTAACATTAAAATGATAAAATGGACATTAGAAGACATTTAGCTAGAAATTTTAACTCTAGGAAATTTTTTTTTTTTTAAGCCCACTGATCAACAACTAGCATTTACAGTCATGTGCTGCATAATGATGTTGTTTTGGGCAATGACATTTATGATGGTGGTCCCATTAGATTATAATGGCTATACCATACAGCTTGGGTGTGTTGTAGGCTATGCCATCTAGGTTTATGTAAGTACTTCTATGACAATGACTGAATCGCCTCACAATGCATTTCTCACAATGTATTCCCATTGTTAAGTGGTGCGTGACTGTATTAGAAACCTACTATGTGCTTGAAGCTATTGTCACTCTGTGTTAGGTAATCAAAGATGGCATCCCTGGAGTCCATGCCAGATAGTGTGCGTGGTCTGCACTGTGCAGCATGGGTTCTCACCACCATACTCTCTCTCTTCTATTAGTGGGCAAATTGGTTAGGAGGGACGGGTAAGGAATTCTTAGAGATTGAATTTGAATGTACATTTCTGTAGTAGTTCTTTAAAGCATTTATCATAAAGTTTAAGAAATTTATAGTCTATTTATTAATCTCTGATCATTCTTTCCTATAGATCAAGTTAAACGTGGAATCCTCAACACTTTAAGAATAAGCAAGCCCTAAGTTGCAAGCACAGTCTCAACTGCTACTTCTCTTCTTGGTCACAGGCCATCTCCCAACCTTATCTCAGAAGCTGCTCTACTAGCCACTGCTCCTCAGCCACCAAAGTCTGCTTCCAGTCTTCCTCTTTGGTCTCCAAATTCCGTCCTCACCAGCCCCTAATCCCCCCTTCTACCTTGGGTCAGAATCCTTACCCAACTCCTATTTCTTTTCAGGGTTGGGATGATAATTAACACTCTATTAACTTATTTGTGGGTTTAAAAAACACTTTGGAGCTAGCTTGAAAATCCAGACTATTTATTATACTGGCTGCTCTAAGTTCTAAACAAACTAATTTAGACTTGAACATTTGAAATGTAGGCACTTCATAAACATCTTGTGTTAAGAAAGAACTTACTAATCCCTAATCAATCTTTCCTGTAGATCAGGTCAAACATGGCAAGCTCTAAGGTACCAGGCAAGAAGAATTGGGCTTTCCAATAGTTGTAAAAAGTCTCCCAGGAAAAAGAAAAAAACAAAAAGCAGAATGCAAATCTCTCCATGCCTCTCTCCCCTACCCCCCCAACCCTACCAGGAAACATAACGGTTTTCAGTGAAGTTATTAGCTGCTGCATGTGTTCAAACAAGGCAAACTTTGTAATAAATCATGTCCAAAAATCAAGCACAACATGTATTAATTCTTATGGCAAGCTTATTTCTTACCAAGTAGCATCAGATTCTTTGCTCCCAATTCTATCTCTGTCTTACCAGTCACGTCGTACATCCTACAGTTCTCTTATCTGGACTATGTCTATGAAGTAGGCAGAGGCTGAAGATTTTCATGTCAAAGAATCCCTTTGAGTGAAATAAATGAAGAAATGTAATTAATAAGGGTGGGCAATTTTTGAGCCAAAACTTCTCAGCTCAGTGATAAGCCAAGTGATAAGCTCAGTGATAAGTGAGAATCTTTCTGATTCTCAGCAGAAAGAGTTTAATAAAAAATCTATCCTAGGCACAGCTTCTTGAATGAGGGGAGAATAACTTCGGTGGAGTTGCTAGTGTCTGTATAACTGAAGACCTTACTATCCTGGGATTTTTAGAGGCACCAAATGAAGAAATCGTCAGCCAAAGAGCAGGCTTTGCTGACTCTTAAGGAATACAGACCTCGGAGAAAAAAAATGTAGCTGCTAGTCCTTCCAGACAAAAATAGCAGCTAATGAGAAACAAATTCTAAATGCAGACACAGTCAATATTAAGAAAATATTACACATTTCATGTGTTTAATGCCAATAATAGTGGCTCAAAATACAATGACAGTGGGATATATTTAGCTTATACTATACTTTTTATATAATTAAATTAACTTCATATATAATTAAATCCTGGATCGATATACAAATGAATTTGAATACTATATAGATAAATATCTTGATTATAGTTTCTAGCACCTAAGAAAACAGAATGATGACTCTAGATTCTTCTCCTATAAGTACCAACATGACTATTCTGCTACCTTTGTATTTTTTTAATTTAAAATAGTTTCTCATTAAAAACTGAACTAAGTTCTACAACCTATCATGTACCAGCTTTCCCATTTACAGAGAATTCTTTTTATTAGAAATTCTTTTTTTATTGTTATTATTTCATAATCACACAGAAGAGTAGCTGTAACGGAAGAGTTACATAGGAAGTAGAGATAAAGGTGGGTGGGACATAGTTGGCAATACGGTATAGCATTTCAAGGCAAGCCTCTGGGTTGAAAGATTGCATGTAAATATCACACACCTGTTTCCAAAACTTTACTTCAGGTAGAATAGTCCATAGCATTTAGCAGAAGCATAAGAATTATTCCTGACCTTTCTGATTCTATATCAAGGAGTATCTTTGAAATACTTTTGGGTTCTAATTTACTGATGGCAAATCTTGGTAAAAGAATCTTGGAAATGAAAAACAATCTTCAGTATGTCATTTGGTGAAAAGGGACCAGAGGAAAAGGACACAGGCTTGCGACTGGCCCCTGCCTGCATTAGTGATTTTGTCTAAATCACTTATTTTCTGGGGTCCTGGGTAAAATGAGGACAATAATTACACCTGTCACCAGAAAATCTCAGTGTTGCTCTTTGAACTGTTCGATGAAGTCTACACTGTGTAACTGCAATGTCCTAGGACTTGGTTGCCCTTGGAAGGACTTTTCACAATCCCAATATGTGGGGCTGCAACACTGGGATGAAGATACAAAATGTATTTTCTCCTTACAAAATGAAAGCCTTTCTAAGTCAAAATTTAGGCACAGCCTTTTAAAAATGTGAATAGTAAACACAGTATATTAGCCCATTTCTGATGCTTATAACAAAATATCTGGAACTGGGTACTTCGTAAGAAAACAAAATTTAGCACTTATAGTTTCAGAGGCGAGGAATGCCAATATCCAGGGAACACATCTGGTGAGGGTCTTCTTGATGGTGGTGACAGTGACCAAGGGTTCTCACATGGCAGAAAATGGTACAGCAGAGAAGGAGAGAAAGATTCTCATGCACTCTCCTTTTAAAGCCGTTAGAACCACGCCCCTGACCACCATTATTAATCCATTCACTAAGGCATGGTACTACAATCTAATCACTTCTTCACAGCCCCACCTTTCAATTACTGTAATAGGATTTCCCACCCTCAACAGGTACAGTGAGGATTTAAGCTTCAGTGAGGTAGAAAGCCTACAGTGCACAGAAACCATTTTCTTTATAAGATCCAAATTT
Organism: Cynocephalus volans; assembly: GCF_027409185.1. Lineage (NCBI taxonomy): Eukaryota > Metazoa > Chordata > Mammalia > Dermoptera > Cynocephalidae > Cynocephalus > Cynocephalus volans. Next base: position 37,393,550 of record NC_084474.1, on the reverse strand, counting down.
TTATTTTCCTTAGTTATAGAAGCACTCAGATACATGCTTTTATTCAAGTTCCTTAACAGTCAACTAATGTCCAGAGTGTCCTTTGTAATGTGTAAAATGGACATGGTATCTTTTTTTAATCCAATGTAAGAGAACTTTGTGAGATTTCAATGAGGTAACGTACCTGATACTCCATACCTTCACAAGCTCTTAAACACCTGATTTCCACGCTGTGCTAAGAAGCAGAAGGTCAAGCCTGGTCCTTGGGTCCTCTTCCCCAAAGCACCTTTCCACGCACTAGAATGAGTCCAAAGTTTGCTTCTTCTTACATACCCTTCCCTATGCAACACGCCAGCATCCCTGCCTGCATCACTCTGCCCCCTACTCCCACCCTGTCCCTGCTAATGAGCCTTCTTTCCAGCCAGTTTTAAGCCCCTTTAATATGTGTAATGAGTGCTCAATTGTGTGTGTGTGTGTGTGTGTGTGTGTGTGTGTGTGTTTAATATCATTTGTATCTTTTTTCCTGCTAAGTAGTGCATAATAATTGTAGAAAATTTGGACTAGTCAGATAAAGCACGAGTTGGTTTAGAATGCACTGTGTTTGGAGTCAGACGTCCTGAGTTCTAGACTCGGTTTTGCTCTTTGTCACTGCAGTAGTCTATTCCCAACTTCATGATGCTGGTATAATAACCTGAAATTTGGTCCAAACAAAACCCCTGTCATATTTATCTAGAGTGCTTCTTACAAATAGAATTCCAGAGCCCCATCTTTGCTCAGCGGCTGAACCAGAACCACTAAGGGTAGGGCCTGGGAATTTGTTTTGCATTTTGGAAAAGCGCCCTGAGTGATTCTCAGGCAGATCAAATCCTCAGAAGCTCTGCTCAAGGTTTTAGACCACACTTTGAGTAGCAAGCATGGAGTGGTCTGGCATATTCTGAGAGCTTGTTAGAAAGGAAGAATTTCCTCGTGTCCTCCTGGACCTACTGAATCCGAATATGCGTCTTAGCAAAATCCCCAGGAGATTCTGTCACACATAAAAGGTTTGACAAACACCGCTGTACCTTGCTATCTTTGAGGAGGCTTTACAACCTACTGATACCTGGGCCCCACCTAGAGATTCTGGGGTGTGGTCAGGGCAAAGGACTCTTACAAGCTTCCCAAGTTATTTTTAATGTACAGCCAAGGTGGAAGGCCATTGTCCCCCAAATCTCAGCCCTTTATGGTTAAACTATAACCTGAGTTAAATTGGCCATTGTGGTCTCGCCCAGGACCTTAAGGATCGCTTACGGTAAACAGTGCTTTTGAAGGGACAATGGACTCTGGAGACAGACAAGTTCGACCGTAGAGCTTTAGGTTTACCAAACCCGAGGAGACAGACTTCCTGCCCCTTCCCGCGAGCAGTCAGGGCGCAGCGCTGGCCGTCGGCGCGGGCGCCCCCACCCCGGCCCCGCCCGGCTCGCCCCCTCCCCGCCCCTTCTCCCCCGTGACGTGCCGCAGCGGGCCGGGCTCATGCGCACTCGCGCCCCGCGCCCCGCGCGGCTGCTCCGCCTCGGCGCCTGTCATTCTCCGCGGCGCGGCGGCCAGTGCGGACTGCGGTGCTCGCCAGAGGCTTGCTCGCCAGTCTGCGCGCCCGCGATGTGACCGACCGACTGGAGGCGGGCCGGCGGCTCTGCCCGCTGCAGCACATCGGCTTCTCTTGTGCCGGCTTTCTTCTTGAGCTTGGTTCCCTCGGAGCCGGAGACACGCACCAGGGGCTCGCTCGGAGCGCCGCAGTCCGGGGAGCAGCAGCAGCGCTCGGGTCCGCGCGGCCGGGTGCAGCCTCGGTCAACGCCGCCGCCGCGCGGTGCGCCCCGGAGAGTGCCCGGCTCCGGGCACGGCTGAGCCGAGGCGGCTCGTGCAGAGCGGAGGCGCCTCTTCCTGCGCCCGCCGCTGCCGCCTGGCAGTGCGGGGCCAGCGGGGCGGCGCACAGCCGGAGTTTGCAGGGGCCGCCTCGGAGCGCCGTCCCCCCAGAAGACTCCCTGCCTCCTGCGTCCCGGTAAGTTGACTGTAGTTTCTGAAGTTGGAGGGGGCAAAGGGAAGGAGAGGTTCGTTTTTATCTTCATGTTATGGGAAGCCGGGGTGGCACCTCTTGTTAGCGGGCTTCCAGCTCGGGAAGGTAGAGCAGGGTGCGAAGATGGGGACACGGCGAGCAGGGAGAGGCTGAAGTCCAGGACTGGATGACTCCAGCCTCTGATGAATGTGCCAGTTGGAAATGTGCTGGGGAGAGGACAGGTGCTCCGAGGGCATTTCGCCTGCTGCTAATTGCACATTCTGAGCTCCTGGACTCCGTGAGTGTGTGTATGTGCGGGGGGCGGGTGGGGGAAGATACGCAGGGTCTTGTCACCTCTTTCTTAAGTCCTTAGGGGAGTAACGCTCCTGTGATATTCCTGGATGACCAGTACTGCGATGAATCTTTGGGAATGGGAGCTAAGCCATTCCGTCTCAGGCCTGCAGGCTTTCCAAGCATCCCACTTCACTCTTCCCCTAGGCAGAAGTTGCCAACGTTTCCATAATTGGCGCCCAGTCCTTTGGGGGGAACTTATATGTCAACCCAGTGTTTTGTGCTCTAAGGCAAATAAAATGAGAAAACCGCTCTGTGCATGTGATTTCATACACTATAAGAATATGGACAGGTCTCAGAGAAATAGGATTCTGATGATGACACTTGGGTTTCACCCTGCTTGTCCTGCACGTCTTATGTAAGCATCCCGGCTGAATAACTTTGTCTCTCTGCAGTGGCTGCAGCTGTGGCTCCCCATTCCATTTGTTTAAAGTCCAGCTTGAACGATATTTAATGAAAATGCTGACATGATATAGCAGCTTGTAGTCTGAAACAGAGTGCACTCTTCAAATTGGAGTGTCTTCTTCTAATAGGAAGCATGGGAGGAAGAACCCCAGTATGTTTTTCAAGGCAGCTCCAGGAATTGGACACATAAATCATGTTTTAAAATAGCATGCATTGTCCTGACAGCATGCAGAGGACCCCTTTTTGAGCACATCCCCTTTGTTTTAGAAAAAGTGGAAATTGTTCATGCCAGACAATTATTGAGTCTGAAAGTTAAGTGTACTGATGGGCTTAATTATCTGATAAATAAAGAGCATGATTTATAGGTGGCTGCAGTGTCCTACTTGGAAGGATCAAAATCTTTAACCTTTCTTTCTCAGCTGTCCTCTAGAGATTCCCTTTAAGAAGAGCAGTAGATTATCATCATTGATGTTTAATATTTGAGTTGATTAAATTGTAAAAAGAATACTTTGAAATACCATACAGTACTGCTGTGTGACTGTTAAGCAGTGAATATTAGAAATTAGGGGAGTATTTGGAATATTTGGTATAGAAGTCATTTAACAAAACAGATCACATTAAGACTGCCCTGATCTATGTATATATTTTTAATTGGGACTTGAAATATTTAAACCAAAACTCGGGGGTGTGTTTTAATGTAAAATTTAGGAAATCTTTAGAGAAAGAAGTGTATTTATTTATGGTGTTACAGCATACAGAACAAGATGTACTAGTTATAACACCTTATTTATTTATTTATTTATTTTTAATTTTATTTTGTCGATATACATTGTGGCTGATTATTGCTCCCCATCACCAAAACCTCCCTCCCTTCTCCCTCCCCCACTCCCCCCCAACAATGTCCTTTCTGTTTGCTTGTCGTATCAAATATAACACCCTATTTAAAATGTAGCTTTTAAAAAAGAATTCTAAGAAAATATACAAAATGTTATTTCAAAAGTTGAAAAGTTAGTCAAGTCAACACACTGTAGTTTGTGAAGGCATCCAGGGCTTATCTCCAGAAGAGATTACATCAAAGTATAGAATCTCAAGCAGGTTGACCCAAAAACACTGTTGCATCATGGATGGGAGGACAGACTATGGGGTCGGGCTGTCAGCTCTGGTACCATATGTTTGAATCTGGGCAAGTTACTTATTAACTTTGTGCCTCAGTATTTTCATCTGTAAAATGGGGATAACAGTGGTACCTACCTCACAGGATTGTGGTGAGAATTGAAAGAGTTCATATATGTAAAGCTGTTGATGTCTCACATAGTAAGCTTGCTCTGGGTGAAGCTATCATTATTATGAGAGGAAATGCACATTCGGATACTAACAGAAGCAGTTTGCATGAATAGTAGGAGAGAGCGTACAAACATTTATTGGGCTCCTCCCAATGACACAGCTACCAACTGGTGTTTGACATACTGTCTCCCTCAGTTCCTCACTGCAGCCCTTTGAGGTAGGTGGCTTCATCTCCACCTGAGGGATGAGGAAAGTGAAGCTCAGTGAGATCAAATAGTAGAAACTGGAGCTGGGGTTTTAACCCATGTCTGTCTGTTTAAAACCCTGTTCTTTTGGACTCCGCTGCCTCAACTTGCAAATGAAATAGGTGTATTATTATCCTTAATTTCACAGATGAGGAAATTTAAGCTTAAGGATTAAAGTATGCAGAATGCTGAACAGCACCCACAACATAGTTCTCCGTGACTGGGAGCTATTATCATCATCATAATTACTGTTAAATAATTTGCCCTTGGTGTTATACCTCCCAGTCTGTGCTAGAGGTGCCAACCAGTGAAGTGAATTTTTTCCTTCAATTTGAAGTGGGTTTTGTTGCTGTTCACTTCTCTGTTCATTTATTCAGTGAGTCGAAAGAGAAAAATCAGTATGATGCTGCAGTTCACACTGGAAGTCAGTGCTCTCTGCTTTGTTTCCTGCCTGCACATGTAGCTGCAGCGATCCTCCCCCAGCCAAGTAAAACACCACAAGCAGCGGTAATCAACCCACAAACAGCATCATCCCTGGGTATGAATTTTGTCCCAGCTGGAGAACTCCCCTTGGGCAGAGGGAGGCCTTACACTTTGCCTCGTATTGTACCGTATGTTCAGAAATGGAAATAATCGATCCTTCATGTTAAATGAGCTCACTTCCTTTGGGCCTTAGTACCAGTGTCATGGGAAACAGTTTGAGGGGTCTTGAGTGAGCAGTACTTTATTAAAAGTCTCCATTGCCTGTTGAACTTCTCACCTCAGTTCCAGAGTTTGGGAATGAATGAGAGGCCAGGATATTTTTGCGGCTTTCTTAGGTTGTCACCCAGATACTGGATAGCATTCTAGCCCTTGGTAAATCTTTATTCCTTTTTCTAGATATTAAAACCTAATTGCTGTATAAGGTACATAAAATCTAATTGCTGTATAAGGCAACAGACTGCTCACAGAATGATTTAATGTTTAACAAACCTACCACTGAAAGGTACTTCAAGACAGATGTTCAAAGTTGGCTTTCTTTTTTTGAAATCAAAACTCCCCGAGTGAGCTTCCAGTAGGCTGCCTCAGGGTGCCTGGGGACACAATGCTGGTTACAGTGTGCCACACAGGGCCCTTGTCATCAACTGAGTCATCTCCCATTTCTCTGAAATATCTTCTACTTTAAGTTTATCCCTCTTTTTCAGGGAACTGATATTCCCTTTTGCTTAATCAGTAGTTACATTTCAAATGTTCCTCTGCTCTGGGTTATTCTATAGAAAATGTCTTCCCTGATCACTCTGGTGACTTGAGCTAGGTCCATGATTTACTGTTAACGAATTCTTCAGAATTTACATATTGTTCTATTTCCTGTCAGTGTTATCTGCTTAGTGGTTTATCTGTGGATGCTTTTAAATCTCCAAATAACTTTGCTCTGACATCCAGCTTTTTTTTTTTTTTTTTTTTTTTTTGCTGTCAGAAGATACACATAAGAAATGTAAACTAATTTTAATATGGATATAAGTGAATGAAGATCATTTACTCTCACCAGTCATATCTACTCTTTTGAATTTTCTTTCTCTTTGGGCTGGGGGAATTGGGAGCTGATCTTTCTAGAGCTCATGCCTCGTGAGTCTATTAGAGGTGTGGTTGTGGTGGGGAGTAGAGGGACACAAGTTTCTGGCTGTACAAGCAAGCAGTTCCTATGCAGTGTAACAGACATAGCCCCTCAAGGCTGGGTCATTGCTGAATTCAAGGGCATTGGGAGGGTACGAGGGGAAGACAACTCTGAGCATGATTTATCTAACCACACTTCTAGTCCTTGCTAGTCATCTTTTCTGGATAAGAATTGGAATGAAAAGCTCACAGGGAGCACTTACCATGTGCTGGCTACCATGCTAAGAACTTTACAAGCAGTATTTCCTTTAATCCTCACAGTGACCTTGTGTGCTAGTCACTTTTATTACACTCTTTTGCAGAAGTGGGAACTGAGGCCTAGAAAGGACAGGGCACTTGCCAAAGGTCACACTAGTGAGTTTTGGAGTAAAAAGTGGAGCCCAGAGCCATCTGAAGAGGTCAGTGCTCCTTACAGAATATTCTACTACCTTCGACTTTTGAGACTTTATGATAGTTACCTCTATGGCATAGGTAGACTATATATGTTTTTCAAAAGAATCCTCTACTCTCTCGCTTGGTCCCCAGGTACAGGGAAGGTGGGAAGGCGCCTGCCCACCTTCTTGCCCACAGCCAGCAGCTGGAATTGACTGCACAGGAAGTATCGTCTCCATATCTTTGTGGAGGAAAAGCTTAAGCTTAGTTCAAGCAATGGGCTCAGAAAAGGAAACCACATGTTCACTTTGTGAAATAGGAAGCATAAAGCCTTCAACTGATAGTGTAACACAGTGGAGCGTCGTGTTAACTTTATCTGTGTTTGGGGTCTTATGGTACTTGCATCATTCTCATTAAAGAAACAAGTGTACAGACCTGAGATTTTCTCAGGCAATTTAAGAAAAAATAAAATAAGTTTATTTAAATCTAAAAAATTATCAGCACTGTATTGTCATGGGAGTACTACATTACAACAGCGTCATCTGTCATTCACAATGAGACTACGGTTTTTAAAGGAAATGAATACGTATGGCTAACAAGTATGGCAACAAGGCTCAGTGTGTTGTCTCAGAGTAAGAACATTGCATCAAATATTCCACATCTGTGTTATAGCCTTTCTAACTCCAGTCCAGATGCAGAGTAGAACAACAGAATTTAAAACCGTCTTATATTTTCAAAGCCCTTCCCCTAAGCCCCTACCTCTGGTATTTTTTCTTGATTTCATACTGGAGCCAACATTTGTTCAATAAGTTATTTATATCCCCTGGAGTTTGAATTAAGAAGCTACTATTATTATTATTATAATATTTTGCCATATCTCGTAGATGCCTCATCCACTCCGTCCTTAATGTTACAGGACTGTGTGATTTTCAAACCGGAGAGTGATTATAAACTTGTAAAAAATTCAGTTTTCTAAATGTAGACTGTTTATTGAAGAGGACAGGGAAATTTGGCCTGACTGGGGGCCTTTACTTAAAATACGGAGCACGTGAAACCCTATGAACCTTATGGAGTAGGCAAGTTAAGAAAAAGTTTTTTCACTGGTCACCAGCAGCCTTGTAACTTCCTCTCCAGTTTCACAGGTCTCCAGCTGACCCAGTCCTACTGTACCATATCTTATATTCATTTTCAAATGATCAGCTTCCCTTGATTTTCTAAAAGTACCAAAAGGTGGGACTAAATCAGCATTACTGTCATCTGCCATCTTCATGTTTAGAGAGCCCCAGGGCTGCATAGGTAAGCTTTTAAGTGAATTTATTCTCAGAGCAATGAAGGAATGATAAATCCTCAGGTATCTGGTCCAATGTATTTGTGACTCCATCCATTACTGTTAATGTTGCTTCCACCCACTCTGGCCTTTTACCCCCAACCACCCCGTTCCTCCATCACCCGCATTGTAGTGGAACATGCTGCAGCTATTGGGAAACTTTAATGTTGAGACAGCACGTGTTAAAACTCAGAGGCAATAAAACCATACAACACAATGATTTTTTTTTTGATTAAAAAAAACCCCAGTCACTAATATAGCTGTACACAAGAACGCCACACCCTCTGCATTCAGCAGTTGGGAATTGTAATCAGAGTGGACTTATTTTTTCCCTGACATCTCCTAAAGAGAGCTGTGAACCTCTAATTCACACCTAATCAATCACTAGCAACTTGGCTGTGTTTGAGTCGAAGTTAGTTGGGGTGATATTCATTTATACATCCACCAGCTGTGTATTGATATGATACCAGGCATGTTGTTATGTGGCGAGACCTCAAACATAAGAAAATCCCTCTCTGTGCTCTCAAGAATCTCAGCCTCATGCAGGACAGGGACACTGAGCAGCAGTTGTAAAGTACATAAGAAATGCTGGGCTCCGTTGTGGGTACCTCCGTTGTGGGTACCTCCGTTGTGGGTACCTGACTCCAAGGGGATGGCTATCCCTTGACCTGAGACTGGAAGGTAGGTAGGAGGGTACCAGGCAGCTGAGGGTAGGAGTGGACTGGGAGAAATCATTCTGAGCAGAAGAAACAAGGACTGTGCTACAACCAAGGTACCAAAAATGGGGACGTGTTGTGGAACAGCTGGTCATTCAATGTGGCTGGTGAAGATTGAGGGTGGGGGACAAGGCTGGAGATGGAGAATGGAGGCTGGAGCCACTTTAGGAAGGGTCTTATAGATGAATGCTGTTTTAGAATAATCAGTCCGGGTGTATTGTACAGAATGGATGGGGTAGGGGACCGAAAAGGGAAGTCATGTAACAACAGCTGTTGAATTCTAGTGCAGATTTAAGATCTGAACTCAGACTGATGAAAGTGGAGGTATTATAGGGAAGGGGAGAAGCCAGGAGGGGATGGTTTCTGGCTTGGGTAATTGGATAGAAAGAGGTGCCATTGGTGGTGATAGTGAATACCCAGGATGGAGCAGTTTGCTGGAGAAGATGACAAGCTGTGGATTTATGTAATGTGGGGACCAGAGGGACATCCAGGGCTTGAAGTTCAATTGATAGTTGTACAATGGTTTTGCAATTCAAGACAGAGGCTGAGCTGGAAAAGCAGGTTTGTGAGTTGTCTGTGTATTTGAAATTGTTATTGAGGTTGTGATCTACCTGGGAGGATGTGTGGAATTAAAAAAAAGATGAAGACCAAGGTGGCATGCAGAAGAAAAGGAGATGGGTAGTAAGATTAAGTGAGAGAAGGTTTTTACAAGTGCTTGGACACAAAGTGGCAGAAGCCAGAGGCAAAGCAGAATGAGGAGCTTGATGGAATGGGAGCTGAGTAACAAAAGAAATGAAATCTTAAGAAAAAGCAGAGAACAAAGGGACAGGTGTAACTGTTAACTTGCTTGTATCTACACAGATAATGGTGGCTGTTTCTCATACAGCTTTCAGTTCTTGTGGATAAATATTAAGACCTCCTATATGGAGCGTAGGTGGGGACGGGGGTCAGGGTAAAAAAGAAAATCATGAATAAAGCATGATTCTGGATCTCAAGCTAGTTATGGGATAGAATTGTCATTTCTTGGTTTTCTTTTCCATTCAGTTTACTCCTTCGTTGACAGCAGGACACAGGCACTCGGAAGGGTGGGAAGAATGAATCACTTTTTTGGTTCATAAAATGCTTGGTTCTCCATAGCAGGCAGCAGGCATATCTCATTGTGTCCATGAATGAGCACATTGAAAGGGAAAGTGATAAATGACACATTATTTGACAGTTTACAAAAACTAAGCCTTTATCATGGCCATAGCATCTTTACAGGACTTGGACCTTTGACCCAATCCTTTTGTAGTTATTAATGACTCTTTTGGCTCACTGGATTATTTGAGGTATGCTGAGTACAATATCCTGTAATTTTCACTTGTCTTATAAAAACTGGCCTCATTATCTTACAGTACTTGGCAATGATTGCATAATTACCATGTGTTTTAGTTAAATCATGCGTTTCAGTCCTTAAATGTTTAGTTTTTTAATTTTGACCTAAAGGCAGAATTATTCCCATTATAGAGATGAAGAAACTGAGGTACAGGGTTCAGATGACTGGGTGGAGATAGGCGATAACACACAGATAGTAAGTGCTAGAGCTCCTAGGGCCCAAAGTGAGGCATTCTGACTTCAAATTCTGGGTTCATACCACTTCGTCATGTTGCCTGTCTCTTCGAGAATAACTACCAAAGAAAAATTAGGGCACGGAATGTTTAAGAGACTTCTTTTTTATTAGTCTGCTCAAAGCACCAAGAGTAGAAACTGTGTCGGCTACAATTTCTGTATTTGATGGGCCACAGATTATTTATGCAAATATGTGATTAAGTTAGACTGGGGGACAAATCTCCTTTGTCACAAAATGAACATCTTTTTCTTTCATTATCTCAAGAGCATTTGAAAAAGCATCTGAGTATAAAATACAAAGATTCGATATTTTAAACTGTAAAATTATAGTAGTTAAACTTGCTATTTGTGATACAGTAGGAACTTATTTTTCAGCAGTTGCAATGGCTGTGAAAAGCATTGTGTATACATGTACGTACGTGTGCATGTATATAAAATAAAAATCAGCCAAAATAAATTTAAACTATTGGCTTCCTTTTATAATATTCTTGAATTCTCCAAATACGTTAAGGGATGTAGCTTGCTTTGTGTTGCCGCGGCCAGTTTAATGCCAAAGTGTTAAAGCATTTGTCTTTTCCATAAGCAGTGTAAAATGCTGCAGGATAAACCTAAAGGGTTTTTTTTAGTTTTATAACTTGTATTTTGGCTCTTGATGGTCTAAAATTTTGATTTAACTAATTTTGTTACTATTAAGGCAGATATTGGCTATTAATTCACGTTGGAATCGTGAAATGTACGTGGAATGTTACAGTTGTTGGAAAAAGTTTATGATGCTGCATTTTTTTTATTTCACAAAAAATATCTCGGAGGCTTACTAAATGACAATTTCCAGATGAAAGCAATTTCTAGCTAGTAGCAAAATGCTGGCGCTAATGCTTATCCCTAAATCTCAATTTCAAGCTTCATGGTGCCAATTTTACATTTTAGCTTCAGCAGGAAAAGTTTAATCCAAAGGGGTTTATGCCTTCATGACATTCAGTAGATTGCTCTTTTGTTATTGGTGCTGATTTTTTAAAAATAACAATACATACATTTATACATTTTTAAAAGTTTTCTAGAATGTTAGGCAACTATCTTAGTTCCACTAAACATGGTGTATTGTGGTAGCCTTCATGCAGTGTAGATAAGAAATTACAATATAGGCATGTGAAATTTAAATAACAATATAAAGTAATATGGTATTTTATATATGATTTTACTGCACTTTATATTTATAATAGTATGTGAGGAAATGCAAATAAAGTAAAGTGAAGATTAATTTGGCCATTTCATGCTTCATGTGTCCCAATTTCATCCAAACGCAAATATGATAATGCGGGGCATAGAGCTAGTATTCTGTTCAGGTGATTTGATGCGACTGTATTTATTACTCTCTACTAAGATGAACAGTGAAGCTGTATTTCCTACTAATCTTTCCATAAGTATATATCTTAATATTAAATACTGGGAGTTTTCATTTTCTAAAAGGAGTGATTAAATTTTCTTTACCTCTTTGTTCTTATTCCTATTGAATTTTATTGAGACATTTTTATGTTAGGGTATACTTGACATGATAGAAATGTCTAAATTAGTAATCTAATTTGAGTACCATAATTATGTGTACAGTTAGAGCTTGATTGAATAGAATGCTTTTGCATATTGTGTATGTTCTTTCTCTTAGAGCATTTAGGAATTACATGCTTAATATTTCAGAGCCCTAAACCTGTTTATGTTTACCGGTAGGCACACAGAACAAAATATAAATATTTTTATGAACAGAATTTGAAAAGGTGTTTCCTTTTCAGTGTTAGGAATTGACACATAACTGTCTACTATAGCTTTTCCTTATATATTACAGATTGATAAGAAATATAGAAGTGGTTGAAAACAAACATGTTGTCATTTGGAGTCCCTGAATTGTTGGTATTGAAGTTAGAAGCATACTCTTTTGATTTGCTAAATAAAACATAAAGATGTTTTGAAGTAAAGGATTAGCATGAACCCTGATAAAATATTTGTACGTATTTGGACAGTGTTCGGAATATTTTTCTTTTGCTTTATTATATAATGGCCAGTTTGCCCCAAATGTACATCTTGAAATTTAATATTAGCATAAAATGCTCAATATCTCCATAGTAGAATTGAAACTAAAAAGTTTGTAGTCTTATTAAAAGGATACAATATGGATAACAGCTGTTCAGGCTTTGTGCTGGGGTGTTTGGAACAGGATTGCTAAACACTGTGGTTTTTGAGAAAAATAAAATAAAACACTAATGTGTTAAACTTACACTTAATTTAATGGTTCTTGCCACCACGGTTCTTAACCTTTCCAACTGGCTGAGTTATCTGCTAATAGTAGCATGTCAGGACCTGAATTATTACAGATCTTTCTTTTTAATAAATATTCAAGAGCATTTTTAAAGTTGTTCTCCTAGATACAATTCATAATAAACAGCCCAGTATTGGCAGTGAGCATGCTTCCTTCAAACCGTTTTATAGCCACAGGCCATTTGGCATCGAGACCTTTCTCTTATGTATTTCCACGGCTCCACATGTCCTGAAAACTGCCAGCCTTGGATTAGAATAAGACTTTTGCATCTCCTCGGTTACATGGAGAATAAAGAGAATTTGTCTCCTTTTCTTCTTCCCGTGGTGTGCCAAGGCCTGTGGTCAGAGAATCGTCAGTTGCTAGTCATATGCGTTTTCTTTCTTGATGTTCTCGTGAGCTTCAGAGGTGATAGCATGAAAGGCATTATTGAAATGTACCCTTATCAGTTTGGTTTGGTCCGTCTTTCTTTCTTTCTAGAGCTGTGGTTCTCAATTGGGGGCGGCTTTGTCCTCAGGGGACACTTGGCAATGTCTGAAGACATTTCTGGTTGTCACAACTGGGGAGGGGGGTGCTACTGGTATCTAGTGGGTGGAAGCCAGGCATACTGTTATACATGCTACAATGCACAAAATAACCATCCACAGCAAAGCTATCCGGCCCAAAATGTCTATAGTGCTGAGGTTGAGAAACCTTGATCTAGGAGGTAGGGAATGTCTGTTTAATTTCCTTTATATTTTTCATGCAAATGGAAATGTGATAAATGGTTCTAGTGAAGAAATCATTGAGTTCGATATAAATCATTTATTGAACACCTACTAGGTTCTGAGAATACACTGAAGACTGTGACATCGTTCCTGCCCTCAGGAGTTAGCTCTCCCTTTGCAAGAATAACTGGCAAACAGAATACGACTGTTTGATGTGATAGTGCTGTGTGTGATACGACTGTTTGATGTGATAGTGCTGTGTGTGATACATGCTGTCATTAGAGGCATGCATATCATGTTAAAATAAAGAACATTTAGATTTCATTTGCTAAATATAGGGTAATATTTGGAAGGGACCGTGTTCTGTATCATTTGTGGATAAAATTTCTCATTTTTCCTTGATGATTAAGAATAGGTCCCATTTATTGCCCTCCTCTCTTCCCATTGTTGGTATTAACATAAAATGTTAGGAAAGAAGAGGAGGTGTTGACATAAAAAGTGTTACTTTAGAAATTAAAGATATTCGTTTTTTAAGATTTTCATTGAAGTATAATTTACATGCCATAAAAGTCTCCTATTTTAACTGTACAACTCACTGATTTTTAGTAAACTTTCCCAGCTAGGAAACTGTCACCACGTTTTAGGACTTTTACATTACCCCGAAAAGATCCCTTGTGCCCATTTGCAGTCAGTCCTCATTCCCACTGCCAGCCACTAGCCACCACCAATCTTTCTCTTGTCTGTCTCACTTTCTGGCTCTATAGATTTGCCTTTTAGCAAATCTCTGGGCGTTTCATTTAGGATATTACTTTTTTACCAGTAAAATGTAGTTTGATATCTTCTTTTTCAAGATCAGTATCATGTTGTATTTTGGTTATTACCTGTTCCATACACATGCTGTAACATAGGCCTGGGTGCATTTAATTATCAGAACTCTCAGACTAATACAGTGGAAACTGCGGCAAAGGAGAAGATAAGCGTGTGTGTTTAATGCAGCATGTCCTGCATTGGAGAGTGGATGGTGTACCTGTGTTTCAGCTTTGTCCTGCTTTATCCCTGTGTCAATGGTGGCCAGCCCCTCTACTACACTACTTACTCCTATTAATTTATCTACTAAAGTAATGATATAGAAATCATTGAAAAGCTGAGGACAGGTAAATACCTGTATTGATGTGGGGAAACTATGAAGGTATTAAATCTGGAGAACTCGACTGCCTAGGAATTGTATACTGGTCAGCCATTCCTTAGCCAAACTCTTTGGAGCCAAATGTCTTTCAGAATTCAGGTTTTGAAAGGTAATACAGTTTGTATGCTGTATGTGAATGTAATACCCCCATGGGATTCAGGGAACACACAGTAAGTTCTGCAGCAAAGTGGATGAATATTCACATTTAGATGGACAGAGAAAGACTGAATAACTTCATGTCAGTTCAGGTCAGTTTTGGGAGCAAATTCATTTCGTAGCAAAATAACAAAGAAACCGTTTTCAGAAATTTTCACATTTCACAATTGTGGATAAAGGTTTGTGAGATTGTCCCAACATATCCCAGGATATTACATTTCAATTAATTGCTCCATCTTCTTTCCAGCTCCCCGCCCTCCCATCCTTCTGCCAGATACACACTTGATATCATTTAGCCAAGAATGTGCTTATCTTTCTTTTTCACAGAATTAACTTCCCATTTGATCTGACAAAATGCCAAATTAGCCGTTCAGTTTGGGTGGATGAAGGCCAGGTATGGATGCGGTATGCCCAGCGAAGTTTCTGGTTTGTGGTTTCGCTGCCATGATCTAGGCCTGGATTGTAGCCATGTTCATCTATGCCAGCCCCAGGGCCCAGGATAGTTTGTTGGGTCAAAAAAGGTATTTATGGAGAAAAATCTAAAGGTAGCCCCAGACTCATGCTTGGTAACCCTCACACCCATCACAAAATCCTGGGCAGTGAGACTGCGTAGCTATAGATAGAGTTGAAAACCAGGTAGAAGAATCCATAAGAGTAAATTTTCTTGAGGGTTAAAATATGTAGAGTTCAAGAAAGATAAGACATGAAGAAAATTACGTGGGGTTCTCTTATGGACTCACAATTCAGAAGTAGGATGCTGGTCCAAAGCAAGGCATTGAAGACTTGTTCCAAATTGTTCAGTTCTGCATAATCATCTTCTGTAATTTGCCTAATGATACTTAGCGAGCCTCATTAGTCTTTTAACATAAATTTCACATGTGTGTTAATTTCCACATTCCAAGATGGTACTCAAAAAACTATAACTGTACAGCAGTGGGCTCTAACTAGTTTTCCATGGCACTTCTACACTGCTATAGACCCATAATGAATTTGATTGAATATTTTGACCGATGTGTAAAATTTGCTTTTGTTACAAGTGAATATGCAAACATTTATGGCAGTGTTACTTAGGCAGAATATACTACAGACCCATTTGTAAGCAAGGGGGTCCAATTTCTGCAAATTAAAGAAAAGAGCAGAGTATAGTGTTGCACCAGCAGCAGAGAAAATTTACACATTTATAGGAACATCCAAGAATGTTGCCTTCTGAGGACTCAAGAACATGGTGAGGCAGTAATAAGTTCTCAAAGAGCAACATGATGCTAAAGCTCAATCAAGGGAGTGAGGGGGTAATTCTGGCTGCTTTTATAGGCATTCAGAAGTATGTACCAGGGACTACCTTGCTACTATTTGTTACCTCTTATTTTATTTATAAAGTTCTTAGTTGCTTCAAACTAAGCAAACTAAGTGTGCCACCAAAATCTCTGTTTGAAGATGACCCATCAGCATGAAGAGACATTGAGTCATTGCCTCTTGGTGGTGGAAGTCCGAAGTCCACCTTTCCCATCTGCAGACTTCCCTCCTGGGGTTTTGGTGTGCACCCCCTCCTACTGCAGCCTCAGCTAATGTTCCTGCAATCTCTTTGCAAGTACGGTTTCTCTCCTGCCTCCCGAGTTGAAAGAGCTAAACTTGTCTCGCCTTGGTATGCACCTGTCTTCTCTTGCCAGATGACTTCCTGAGTTTGCACACATTTCTTCCTGTTACCACATTTATTTCCTGTTGTTAAAAAGCTGACAGCCCCCAGGAGCCTCATCTTGCCCCTGCTGCACCCCTTCCTCATTTAAATGCTCCTCCACCACTCCCACTCCCCAGCTCTGGTGATGCTTCAGAGGTGGTTCTCCATGCTGATTGCACCTTAGCATCTCTTGGGGAGGTTTAAAACTTGCTGATGCCCAGGACCCACCTCCAGTAATTTTGATTAAGATGCCTGGGGTGGGGCCTCGACCTTAGTGATTTTTGAAAGCTCCCCCAGGGGAGGCAGCGAGCCAGCTCTGAGAAACTCTTGTTTAGAGGTCATAATACCTGTGTGTTGTAGGTATTGAGAGCCAGTGTGGAGGGAATAGCAGGGAATTTTGAAAAAGGATGGAAAGAGATTTAAAAAAAAAACAAAACACCACTCCTTTATCCCTTGGTTTACTTGCAATTTCAGCTCAGAGAATGGGTTCTGATAAGTGGCCCCTATGCCCACCTGGCTGGTGTGACTTCTTCCCCGTGGACTTTTGTTCTCATCAGCAAATCCCAGGCAGCCATGTGCCCCCACAGGCCAGAACCCATTCCGGGCAAAGCCTGTATTTATCTCCTCATGGAACGATCCACCAGGGGCCTGATTTTCCTTTCTTAACTTAGGCTTCCTACCTGGCAACCCAGTACTTCCATTTTTCTTTCTTCTAAGGGTCTGCAAACTAAAGCCATGAGCCCTCCCCCTCGTCTGCTTTAGTTCACTTGAAACACTCACCGAAAGGACACACAGGAGAACCAATTAAAGTACTGCAGTGGAGATTTTTGCTTCACTTTTTCACTTGCAAGAAAGGTGGATGGCAGAGTCTTTGCTGGAAAACTGTTGGATGGCATATAATTTTTCTGAATTAGTGGGAGAGGGGAGGCCACTACCAAAATTGAACTGTCATCTATTTATAGTTTTATTTTATCCTTAATACACTCATGGGTCTCTAAAATCTTTCCTTGCACACGAACAAGTCCAGGAGTTGGGCAGACATTCATTCGGATAGCTTTCTTTATAAAGCCTTCTTGATGAAGCCTCTTCTCTAGACTTTCTTTGGTCAGAATGCGTGTTCGTTTTCCAGAGGGCCGAACACAAGGGCCATTGGATGGCTTCCATCGTTCCACAGTTTCTAAAGGAACTGAGAACAGCTATAACATGAGTGGTTTTACAATACTCTGTCCACCCTTTTGCTTTATTATTTATGGATGTTTTGTTCCAAAGACAATGGTTTTATTGTTATTTGTAAGTGGGACAATTTAAGTGAGGTGATTTTAGTATTAATAACAAGTATAGAAAGCTGTTTTAAGGAAATCCAATGTGAAATTTATATGAAAATCCACTTGTATAAAAAATTAAAGGAGAAATGCCTCACTTTAAAAACTACTTCTTCATAGGAATTATTTACATGGCAGCTTTCTTTAACTGAATGTAGACAGTTTACAGAAATTCTATTTATGTGTCAATTTCCCCTGAGCACAGATACTGCACAAAGCAAGCTCTGCCCTGCAGTTGTCCTGTTGCACGTAAGAAAGCACTTTTCCTGTGTCAGCCATCATGCGTACAGTGTGACAGCCTTGCCAGAGCTGGCAGTGGTGCATGCCAGTAATTAATGTGTTCATTTAGCATACATTTATTGAATGTCTACTGTGTGCCAGGTAGGTTGTTGATGTAGAAGCAACCAAGTTATCTACTGTGGATCCTGAACAGCATGGGTTTGAACTATGCGGGTTTAGTTATACACAGACTTTTTTCAACGAATACTGTGAATGTGTTTTCTCTCCCTTATGATTTTCTTAATAACATTTTCTTTTCTCTAGCTTACATTATTATAAGAATACATATATAATACATAGAACATACAAAATATGTGTTAATCACCTGTTTACGTTATCGGTAAGGCTTCTAATCAGCAGTAGGCTATTAGTAGTTAAGATTTGGGGGAGTCAAAAGTTATGTGTAAATTGTTGACTGCACAGGGGGTCGGTGACCCTAACCCCCGTGTTGTTCAAGGGTCAACTGTACTCTTACTTCCTAGTGGGAGGAGACAGCCGCATAAACAAGGGATGTCAGCAGGCATTAGGTTCTAGGCAGGGAACAAAATATGTTCATGTCATTGGGAGTGATTGGGTGGTTAAGGAGGGACACCCTGAGGAGGTGACATTTAAGCTGAAATGTGAACAAAACAACCAGTACTGGCCAGAATTGGGACCAGCTTGAACAAAGCAGAGACAGGCAATCAGAAAAGGCCAGAAAGGCAGCGAGTAGATGTTAGTGCCTGTGCTCCAGGGCAGGGGGCAGCATGGCATAGGAAGCTCACTCTGGGAGCAACACAAAAGGTGGGAGACAGGGACACTGAGATTCCAGAAACAGAGAATCTACTGAGAGTAGGTCAGGCAGCATGCCAACTCGATGCTGCAGTACTGCTCCTGGGCCCCTCTTATGTCTTCTGTCCAAGCCCAGGTTGGCCTCACAGCCTGGTGAGTGCACCAGCCTTAACTCACTTGTTCAAGGCTTGTTGAAAATAGGCCAATTTGCAGACCGAGTCCTCATCTAATGATATGGAGGGACCCAAGACTTCATTAAGCATCCAGCTGGCTCTGACACAGGAGTATGTTGACCAATCTTTGAGAACTGTTGTATCTAAGGGCTGAACTGTCACTTCAATATCCCATTTAATTCTCACAGCAACCCTGTGAGAGGCACATTTTCCCGAGATTACAGATTAAGAAACATGCTCAGTGTGATTAGCATCTGGCCCAAGGTCACACAGCTGGTACCTGTTTTGGCTGGCAAAGCAATCTGTCCCTTTTTGTAGAGAGTCCTGCCTGTGTGGAAATGGTGAGAACAGCCCCGCAAAATCCAGAAAATCTCTGCAGGTTAATGTGTCTTGAGAATGAACATGATCCATCTCTTACATCCAGGGACTCAATACATCCCAGCTTGGGACAGAAACAGAAATGTTCATTTTTGCTAGCTTTTCTCTTTTCTGAAGAAAAAGTTTAATTTTGTTCCTCAAAGCTACAATTTTAAATTCTAGGGGAAAATATATAAATATATTGCAAAAGAGAGATTTGATCTTTATTGGTCTTTCTGGGTCTCTTTTTGCCTTTTTTTCCATAAAAGAAGTTGAGAGGGTTAAGGGGGAGCATATTTTTATCACCCGTAGACCTAGGAACCCAACCATTATGCCTCACAGAAAATTATCATGCTTTCAGTTGCCATGAATCATTTATTTCTTAAGTGGCTCTTCAACTGAGAGTTGTAAAAATGATGTTGAAGAGGTGGAGGAGGATTGCTAAGTGAAAAGCACACTGATAATTAGAAATCTTGTTTATAAAGCTGGCTTGAAAACACATTTGCTTTAATAAATTACCTGCTTGCTCCCTTCTGAATGTGTGAGGAAGGTTCCAGCTTAATTTTCTTCTGTGGATAGGGTATTGAACATATTTATCTGGAAGGTTTGATTTCATAATAAAGTTTAGCTTGGCCTGACTTTTAGGAAAGCGTTCCTCCTGGGGAACAGGTAGAGGAAAAACATGAAAAAAGTCTCTCCAAGCAGCGCCTCCCCTGCCACACGATCTCTTTTGGGCTGCCTGCAGCAGCAGCAAGCGAGGGGAGAACCGCAGTGAGCTGTACAATAGCATCTTCTAGAACGACAGCCACCACCCCACACTAGACTCCAGGTTGTGAATTGCCTGTCTCTGGCAGGAACCCAGCTTGAATGAGAATCCAGGAAGTGATGCAGGGGCTGTATCTCCCTCTGAAGCTGGGCTGTTATGTCCTGCAGAATTGGCAAGGGCGAGGCAGGCCCTTTTGCTTACCGTGTCATGATTGTCACAGTGCAGATTGCTGTTTTAATTATTTTAGAAAGTTAGATGAACATTCCTTTCTGAGGTTATTTTCATCAGCGATGATCATATTCAGTTGCTACTATGTGGGGCTGATTGTCCAGAGCGGCTGATTTCTTGTGTACAGGTTTTCCCAGGGGAACATCAGGTTACTTGGTGTTGGTGATCAGTCTCATTCGTATCATTTATGGTGTAAGATGGAATCAGACCACCTCTGGGGGTATAACATATAAGGCAAGGCAGATCATATCATGAAAGGAAAATGTTCCCCCATCTGTGCCTAGATTTTTATCTAAGTGAAAGAGGAACTTCACTGACAATCTTGAAAGGAAAAGGAAACTGTAAAAGGTTCACTGCAGTTTTAAGAACAATGGATTTGTACAGGGGGAGAGACTTTAGCTTTGTGACTGTAGTGAAAGCATTTATATGTTGATTATATAGATTGTCCATAAAGTCTAGAGACATAGATATATGTGCTGTAGAACATATTATGTATTATAAAGTAATATACCATTTGTTATGGGGATTCACCTATTTCTAGACTTTATGATGACCCTCAGGCCTTTATAAAATTAACTGTGCTAGATCACCTTCCCAATTCTAGCTGCATTTTCAATTCCTGGACTGTCCACTGATGACTTACCTGGGGCAGATTTGGGTCATGTCTACAAGTATAGTCAGTTCTGCTTTTGTTCAGCTGGTTTTGATAGTGCCAAAAAGGCTATGTACTGTCTGATACTATTTTCTGTTTTGTTGTTTTCTATATACGTCTTTGAGCCCTCATTCCTTAAACATTTATTGTTAACCAAGTATTTTTCAAGCACATTACTTTGTGTCATGAAGGCCTCACAATTCCCAGTTTGTAAGAGAGGAAATCCAGCTGAAGTGGTGGCATGATGCAGCTAGGAAGTTTTTGAACTGGGATTGAAAGGGAGATCTGATGAAAGTTATGTTCTTTGCTTCACTCCCTCTGTTTCCCTGTGATTTCTTCTGTTGAAGATTACCACCACAAGAAATAGGCACTAATTGTGAGATCAGTTAGGGATTAAAGAATGAATTTTTAAATTAGATCATGCATGTCCATCTGACTTGGGTAAAACGGTTTATGCCATTGACCTGGCTTGAGAAATAATTTTCATTGTTTTTTCTGTATGATGTTGGGAAAAGCATGCTTCTCAAGGGTGAACTTAATTTATAAAGTTGGAATAGTGTTTCATTTGTCACATCAGTTCCATGATAAGGGATAAAAGTTTGGACCAAGCTAATATTACTGAATCTGTAGAATGTGATGGTTAGTTAGTTGACATTTAGAAACACCAATGCTCAGAGATGTAAAGATTCTACAGGTTTGTCATATTTAACAGAGATGAAATCATAATCAGAATGAATGCCCTTCTCTGAAGCCTCATTATAGAAAGTGATATTGTCATTTTAATGTTCATAAATGGATTTATTTTTATTTAGACAGATGCCCAAACTAAGACTGTCAGGGTTTTGTGCTTTGTTCCATGACCTAGTGTATTAGTCCATTTCTGTTGCTTATAACAAAATACACGGAACTGGGTAGTTTGTAATAAAATAAAATTTATTGCTTACAGTTTTGGAGGCTGGGAAGTCCAATATCCAGGTAACACGTGGTAAGGGTCTTCTTTGGTGCTGGCTTTACAGCAATGCAGGAGTCTCACATGGCAGAATATGGTGGAGCAGAGAGAGACTAACCTTCTCTTGTGCTATCCTTTTAAAACCATAAGATCCATGCCTCTGACCACCATTATTAATCCATTCACTAGTCATGGTCCTACAATCCAATCACCTCTTCAAGGCTCCACCTTTCAATTACCATAATAAGATTTCCCATCCTCCCAGCAGTCACAGTGAGGGCCAAGTTTCTAACACATAAAACTTGTGGGACACAATTCAAGCTTCAATGAGTTTGAGGGGGACCTTCAATCCACAGCACCTAGGATACAACTATTGTAAATCCCATCGATAAAACCCACCACTGACTTTTTGCTGAAGGTTTTGTGGACTCTACCATTTACCAAGTTCTGCCGTGAATTAATTCATATATGTATATTCACAACTAGATCGTAGAGGAAAAGAATCATGCTCAGTGCTTCTTTTGGAGTTTCCTTTGGTGCCTATACAAAATGAATATTTGCTATATGATATTCAGACTCAACATGTGCAAATACCCAGTTCATCAGTCTGCCCCCATATGCTTCCTTCTGTTGCATCTTATCTCTTCCTGTAGATTTTGTCTTACTTACTGTCACCTATTCAGTAGACTGGGCAAATAAAACAGGAAATCACTCTTGATGCCTCTTCATTTTCTAATGTCTATATTGTATATCTAATAAGTACTGAATCTGCCTTTTGATTTCAATTTCCTCTGCCTTTCTCTTAGTTTAGGCCCTTAGCATCTGGATGACATATTGTTCTATATTATTTTTAAAGCCTCCTAGCTAATTTCCATTATGCCAGACTTGGCCAGAATTATATTATTTTCTACCTGGTGCCAGGGAGAATTTTCTAGTGTACTGGTTTGCTCATACTGTTCTTTAAAATCCTTCATTGATTTTTCTGAATATGGTCTCCAGGAAAGAGTTCTAACTTAGCGTGGCATGCAAAGTCTTGAGTAATCAGGTCCACAACGATCAGCCTCATTTCTAACACTCTCCAGTGTGTTCTGTGTTCTAGTCATACACAACTCAGAGTTCCTCAAATGTGGCATAAACTGCTCTCTTGAATCCCTTAACTGACTAACTCCTGCTTCACTCTTCAGGTTCCCTTTTCTGGGAGATCTGAGAGGCTGGTCCTGATTGTCCAACCTTCTCAACCTAATCTGGTTTAGATGTCCCTCGTTTGCATTCCCGTAATTCTCTATTATATCCCCTTTAGAGAGCCTTTCACATTCTGCTGTAATTGCCTGGTTAGTGGTCTCTCTTTCTCCCATTAGACTATGAACTCCTTGAAGACAGATATTATATCTTAATATTTATTTCCCCAGTGTCTAGCAGTGAACGTAGTGTGTAGTAACCAGTCACATACTTGTGATCTTGGGCAAGTTGCATATCCTATCTGTTTCATTGTCCTCATCTAAATAACAGAATTTAACTTGTAGGGTTTTTTGAGAGCTGCTATAAAGAAAGCATCAGTGTAGTGCCTGGCACATAGTAAGAGCTCCATAAATGTTTTCCTGTTTTATCATTCACCCCAAAGACATATAGTAAGGCATTCACTGAATGTTTGTGGGATGCTATTTGTTGATAAAGCAGATAGGGGTTTCCACAAGTTACCTGGGAGAGAGTTTAGAAAGGTAGGCCATTGTTGTGTTCCTATACACCAGGAGAATTAGATAATTGTTTTAGATTATTTAAAATATATAAAAATACCATGTACATTAGCAGCAGAAACTACAAAGTACCCAAGAATAGATCTTACCTTTGTGAAGGGAATTATGGAACTATTGAAACACATAAAAGAACAAAGTAAATTTTAAGATATATAGTATTCCTGGATTGAGAGATTCAATATAGGAAAGATTCAGTCCTTCCTCAAATTAATCTATAACTGCCATACAGTTTCATTCAGTCTTTAAACATTTGTTTCGTTTTTTGATTTTTAAATTAGAATGTTGGGAGATCATTCTTCATGGCCCCTCATATTTCTGCATGTCTCACAAGCAAAGGTACTAACAGCCCTTTTGTTCTGAACTATCTTTTCAAGTATGTTTGTAATATGAACAGCTGTAGAAGGTAGAGGTAGTGTTTCCTTCCAAAGCAAAGGGTAGGTTTCTTTACTGTCCAGTAAAATAAAAATAATGTCTCCCTGCGCGACAAGGCTCCATTATGAACAATTTAAATTTCGTAAACTCAGTGTTCTTTAGGTAGGATGCGAACCCACTGAATGCACAGTGTCACTACCTGATCCCCTCCACAGTGCCCCCAGGTATTTGGGCACCAAGCAGAAGTGACTGAACATGAAACTACTTACATACTGTGAGTAATCAAGTCCTCTGTCTCAGACCCAGGAGTCTTGTGTCTTCTTCCAGCATCCATGAAAATGTGCAGGTCAACCTGTTAGCTTACAAATTGGAAGAAATCTCAGGTCTTTCACAGTTCTTCACAGAACTGTGATAAATCTCCACTTGTAAAGATCATTTAGTGTATTGAATTACAAGGGTGAACAATAAGAATTTGTTGCAATGCTTTCTCAAAAAGCTAAAAACAGACCATCTATTACTGCCAGGAAAGAAACTGTTCTTTGCTGAGTTAACTTTTTTCCCTTAAGGATGACAAATGAACCTCTTGAGTTTGTCTAAAGCCTTTCATTTTGACATTTTTATAACAACTTTCCTTTGCCCTTGTTAGAGCTTAGCATTTCTGGGTCTTTCTACTGGCATGTTAAGCTAGCTTTTTTTCTGAATGTGTATGTCACAGGGTTTATTTGTTTGTTTATAATGTTTGTTTGTACTAAATAAGCAAAGCAGATTTATTTGGGCTGTTTTTTAAGACTTAGCACTTTCCAAATATTTTTCTAGGTCTTCTTACCCAACTCCCTCTGATTACGCCTAAAGATATCATAGCAATTTTGTGATTTCTCCATAACGAGGATAAACACTTTATAGGGTTAAATGCATTAGATGAAAAAAAAAAAAAAAAACCTTCCAGTTAATAAACATCATGGAATGCTTATTTTAGTGCAAGAAGCTGTTCTTTTGGAAGGTAATGAACTTTGGGAGATTAAAGATCATAAAAATAGCATTGATATCCAGTTGTAATTTTAATGAACTACTGTTGGCAACACAATGCTCCACTTGTGTCTACTTTATTTTTTCATAAATCACTGGGACTTCAAATCCTTTTAGGAAGAAGTTGGTACGTAAACAGTAGATTAAGATTCCGCCCAATTAGCTCAGTTGGTTAAAACATGGTGCTGATAACACAAAGGTCCAGGGTTCGATTCCTGTACCAGCCAGCTGCCAAAAAAAGAAAGAAAAAAACAAAAACGAAGAAGCATACCCAGATATGAAGCTCCCTTGAGATAACAGATACTGAGGAATTATTTTGGATAAAACATAAGGTAATTAAGCAATATAAAGATATCTTAATATCAGAGTAAATATTTGGTACCGAGGAATCTCACACTTTAAATCAGTGTTTTATTCACTGGTCCTTGACATGTATTTGGGAGGAGCTCAGTGATACCAAAAATGGCTCCCCTTTCCTATTACTATCAAAATTCTTAAATCATGATGGGCAACATACAGACTCACCTCTTCAGGTCTTTGGCACCAGCGCTGGGTGCCTGGCCAGCCCACATGACTGACAACAGTGTAGCTCTCCAGCTGAGGGTCTCTTTTACTGCCAAGATGCACAGGGCCTGGGCCTGGGCCTGCGGGGCAGTAACTTGCTTCACTGCCCATGCACATATCCCCAAGATATTAACTGGGCTCATTCTGCAACTTTATGCAAGTGGAACCATACTCTGTGTATCCTGTGACTTGCTTCTTTTACTGTTATTTTTGAGATTAAAGTATGCTGCATTTAGCTGTAGTTTATTTTCACTGCTAAATAGAATTTTATTGTATGAATATTCTATGATTGATTTATCCAATCTCCTGCCGATAGACATTTGGGTCTTGTCATTCTGTTCTATCATGAACACAGAATGGAAGAACTTCATTAAAATAGGGGTTGGAAATTTTTTTCTGTAAATGGCCAGGTAGTAAATATTTTAGGCTTTGCAGGGTACATATGGTCTTTGTTCCACATTCTTTTTCTTCTTTTTATTTTTTTACAACTCTTTAAAAATGTAAAAACCATTCTTAGCTTGCGGGCCATAGTTTGCAGAACCCTGCTCTCATATATGTACCTATGAGTGGAGTCACTTATCATTAGTCATGGACACCTTCATTTTAATGGACAATGAGAAACTCTTCAACGTGGTTATATCAGCTTACCCTCTTACAAGCAGTACTTGTGTATGAGAGTTCCTGATGTACTTATCCACACCATAAACCTGACACTATCGTCTTTTTTAATTTGCTTGTCTAGTGAATAAGAAATGTGTCTTAGTCTGTTTTCTGTTGCTATAACTGAATACCTGAGACCGGGTGATTTATAATGAAAAGAAATTTATTTCTCACAGTTCTGGAAGCTTGGAAGTTCAAGGTCTAGAAGGTATATCTGGTGAGGGTCTTCTTGTTAGTGGGGACTCTGCAGAGTCCCAAGTAGGGTGCAGGCCATCACATGGCTGGGGAGAGTCAAACCGGCTTTTATAACAAACACATTTTTGAGACAACTCACTCCCTCGATAACCTGTTAAACCATTAATCTACCAACAGATTAATCCATTTATGAGGGCAGTGCCCTCATGACCCAATCACCTCCCAAATATCCCACCTCTCAACACTGCTGCATTAGGGACCAAGTGTCAACATGAGTTTCAAAGAGTACAAATTCAAACCTTAGCAAAATGGTATCTTACTATGGGCCTTAATTTGCATTTCCCCAATTGCTGATGAAGTGGAGCATCTTCTCCTGCAATCATGAGCAATTCGTGCTTTCTGTCCTGTGATGTGCTTGTTTGTATCTTTTGCCTGTTTCTTGTTTGGGCTGTTTATGTTTTTCCTATTGATATGTAGAAGTTTTTATATACTCCGGATACCATTCCACTGCTATTATACGTTTCAAATATTTTCTCTTACTTTTGTGGCCTGTTCTTGCATCCTTTTATGGGGTGTCTTTTTTTTTTAAAGAACAGCCTTATTGGGATATAATTTGTATATCATGAAGTTTACTCCTTTAATGTGAACAGTTCAGTGATTTTTAGTATATTCACAAAGAACATCTTAACTTTAATATAGTTGAATTTAAATAGTCTCTTTGCTTATATGTTATGTCTTTTGTGTCTTAAGAAGTTGCTTCTGATCCAGAGGTCATAAGAAGTCTTTCACATCGTCTTCTCAAAGATTTATGATTTTAGCTTTTACGTTTACATGTTTAATTTACCTGAAATTGATGTTTGTGTATGGTGTGAGGTATGATCTAGTAAGCACATATAACTAACCAGTTGGTTTAGTATTTTTAAAATATTCAGTCTTTTTAAGGGAAGATATTGATGATTTATCTCAGACTAGGAAATGTGGACACTTTGAAATAGGTTTACTTTAGAGCATATGGATTCTAGGGTAAATAGAAATTTAAAAACAAACACACGCATAAAAAAAAATTTGCACATGCACACACACACACTTTTCTTCTTCCATAACAGTGAAAGTAAGAACTACTCGTGTTGGGCATGAACTACTTTAATGTAGTTCTGCCTGAAGATAAAACAAACTAGATGACTTTTTTACAGTACTCACAGCTCTAAATTCTGATTTAGAGTATGAATTATTAAATAATGCAAAATTCTATTATTAAATGGCCCAAATAAACCAGCCAGATTAAAAGTATGACAGCTTGCTCGTCATATGTGAAAAACATCATAAACCAAAAAAATATAATTGACCAAAATGCATGCTATAGTGCTAAGCATTCAAAAACTTCAAATATTGACTGTGTACTTAAGTTTGCCTAAGTACAATTCAGTTTTGCATGTGAAAGACTTACTCTGGCCAAACAGACCTCAGATTTATTCAGCATTATTTTTCTAGGTCTCAAGTAGCAGGAGATGAGAGCCTTTGCCAAACCTCAGCTTTGTAAGGATATTTCATGTGTCCTTTTCACTTAAAGGGAAAATAAATCTTCACACCATCCTATATATTCCTTTCTGTTGGTAAATTCCCTTCTGTGGAGATAGGTAGCGTAATGTACCATATTTTCCCTGAGCAGATCGCATGGTGGGCCAGTGGGCTGTTTTGGACTTACGTATTGAGTACGGAACAGATTCTTGTGCTTCTAGTAATGGGCTTCATTGATCACAGAACACAGTGCACCTCTTCATGATTTTAATGCCTCTGTGAGTTATTTAATTTTTTGCGCTACTTGTCACTTCACAGTTAGTTTTCTTTCTAGAGTGTTTTGCAGGATTGGCTGTGAGTCAAACTGATTGATGA
This sequence comes from Cynocephalus volans, assembly GCF_027409185.1. NCBI lineage: Eukaryota > Metazoa > Chordata > Mammalia > Dermoptera > Cynocephalidae > Cynocephalus > Cynocephalus volans. Next base: position 37,365,591 of record NC_084474.1, on the reverse strand, counting down.
AGTTTAATTTTGCTAAATCTCCAGAATGGCTTGTTAATCCTTATTTTACATTTCACTGAGTACTGTACCATGCAGCTTCCTTCTGTTCACCCTAGGAAGAGAAAATGGCTATATGAAGCAATAACACGACGAATTTAGAGCCTAGCCTGAGGAATCACCATTTGCTTCATATTGGCACAGAGAGCACAAATCAGAGCACTGGTTTTTCTCAGAACTAATCCAAGTAAAGGCCCAACAACTATCTCAACTCAGAGATACTCTTAAATTGTTTTAAAGTACCTTTATCAATTCGAAGATTATTCTCATTTATACATGTCTTAGCATTTACTGTATCTTATTTGATTCTGATGCTTTCTCTCAAGGAAATTTCTTCTTAAGAATAATATTTCATGTTGAACTGCAAAAAAAGAATTTCTGTTGAAAAGAGACTTCATCTCAACGTATTTTAGATAGCTTTCCATCTACTTTTAGCTGTACTTTTGCCTCTCTGTACATTTCATTTAAAATAATGAGTTGGTTAAAGGAAAATAGATGTAATATTAGGACCTTGTCTGCTCTTTAACAATGACTGACACTCCTAATGTGCATCCAGTTCTCTTGAATCCTATAGAGAGATCACTGGGGAGAAAATGCTTTCAGATAACATAAATATATTCATACATAAGACCTATGTAGCTACTTCTTACAAACAGTTTCAGAAAGAAAAAAGTCTTCAAACAACTATCAAAGTAGGGAAAAACACTAAGAACTTCTGTATTCTCTATAGTAATTGTAAAATATCACCCACACAGAAAAAGTCCCTTCCTTTCTTTTTCTTGAAATAATTTGAAACAAAAAGTTAACTAACATCATTTGGGTATTTTTGGAGAACTTTAAAATGTATTCTTTTTAAATTGATTTTTTCTTAAGGGTTAAATGCCATTGCATGTTTTTCAAATTTTCCTTAAGTTTCTTTGATAAGTATTTGAAATTTATTTCACGTGAATTTTTGCTACTATTTGATATAGCTTTTTCAGTATAGCAAATGCAATTTCCTTTCTTAGCAGGTTTCTCATTTTAACCTTAAAATGAAAGGAAGGAATTGTTCTGCTTCGAGGAAGATGGAGTAGACATACGTTTTCCCTGTTCATCCCACTAAGTACAACTAAAAATTCTAGACATTGTATGTACAACAAACATAAGAAGACTCTGAAAGGCACAGAAAAGAAGGCAGATCATCTGTGGACCTAAAGACCCAAGGAATGTTACAAATGTGTTAGCTGGGTTTTCTTTTTTGCCTCATATATTCCAGATTTGTAGTTGAAGAGGTGGCAAGCAGAAAATACCAACAGGCACAGACAAAATTCTTTAAAAAGCAAACAAGCACACAAAAACCAACCAGAATCTGTTCTCTGTAGCCATAGGCCCAGAAGAGGGACAGACTAGCAAGACAGAAAACTTTTAGACAATAACTGCTGTACTCTAGCCAAGCACCACAGAAAAAAAATGTGTCCCACCATGCCATCAAGGCTGATGGGGAAGCCCAGACTTCCATGCTTGCCAGGCTGTAATGAGGCACCTCACCCCTCCGCACTGGGTGGTATCACAGAAGGCTGAGTAGGGAGACAAGACTTTTATTTCTTCTGAAGGTAAAGAAAGCCTCCACCCCCAACTTCTTGTAAGTAGAAATCACTTGAGGAGCCTGGACTTCCACACACAACCCTCTTCCCCTGACAGTAAACGGGAACCCTTTTCCTTTCCTACTGGGGTGGTATCAGAGGATATCACATGGGAAGCAGTAACACTACTTCTCCCAGCCAGGGAAGGTATCAGCAGAGGCCTAATGGAGAACCCAGATTCCTACCCCTGCCTAGCAGTAAGAAGTAATTCCCTCCTCAGGTGTCAGTGGAGACATAGTAGGTAACCTGAGTCCATCCTAACCTGGCAATAGTGACACGGTCTCCCCCTCGCCTATTGGAATAGTATCAGAGCAAGGCAACTGAAATAGAAGGTTTAAATAAGATGCAGAGTCTCATAACATAATACCCAAAATGACCAGGTTTTAATGAAAAAAATCACTTATTATACCAAGAATCAGGAAGATAAGATCTCAAACTGAATGGAAAAAACAAAAAAGGGCAATCAATAGAGGCCAACACCAAGATGACAGAGATGTTAGAACTATCTGCTAAAGATTTTAAAGCAGCCATCATAAAAATGCTTCATTGAGCAATTATGAAGATGAAATAGGAAATATAATGGAAAACCTAGTGGGCGTCTTAGAACAGAAAAGTACAATAACCAAAAAAGAAGAAAAAAATCTCAGTGGATGGGCTGAACAGCATAAAGGAGGGGACAGAGGAAAGAATCAATGAATTGTAAGACAGAATCATAGAAATTACCCAGTCTGAACAATAGAGAGAAAATAGATGCAAGAAAAAACATAGAGCCTCAGGGACCTGTGGGACTATATTAAAGATCTAACAATTGTGTCATTGGAGTACCATAAGAAAAGTAGGAAGAGGGAGGGACCAAAAAAGTGCTAGGAGAAATAATAGCTGAAAACTTACCAAGTCTGGCAAAAAATGTGTTTACAGATGCAAGAAGCTGAGCATAGTAGGCTGAATAATGGTCCCTTAAAGATGTCCACATCCTGGGCCAACCCCATGGCTCAGTCGGGAGAGTGCGACGCTGGGAGCATAGTGGCTCTCCCACCGCGGGTTCGGATGCTATATAGAGATGGCTGGTGCGCTCATTGGCTGAGCGCTGGTGCAGACGACACCAAGCCAAGGGTTGCGATACCCTTACCGGTCACAGAAAAAAAAAAAAAAAAAAGATGTCCACATCCTGATCCCCAGAACCTGTGAATTTATCACCTTACATGGTAAAGGGACTTTGCAGAGGTAATTTAAGGGTTTTGAGATGAAGAGAATATTATGGATTATTTGGGTGGGCCCATGGTAATCACAGGAGTTCTTGTAAGAGGGAGGTAGGAGGGTTAGAGAAGGAGATGCGATGATGGAAACAGAGGGAGAAAAGGCAATGTAGAGCAGAGTCACAAGCCAAGATTTGAGGCAACCTCCAGAAGCTGAAATGACAAGAAAACAAATTCTCCTCTAGCACCTCCAGATTGAACACAGTGAGTCTTCTGATCTCCAGATCTGTAAGGAAGTAAATTTGAGATATTTTAAGCTAGCTTGTAATTTGTTACAGCAGCGTAGAAAACTACTCCACTGAGTGAACATCAAGCAAGGTAAACCCGAATAAACCCACACCAAAACATGTCGTAGTCAAATTTCTGAAAACTAAAGACAAAGAAAACTCTTGAAAGCAGTGAGGAACACTTCATGTATAGAGGAAAAAAGAAAAACTATTAAAATGATAGTGGATTTCTTGTTAGAAATCATAGAGGTCAGAAGCAATTGGCACAACATGTTTCAAGTGCTGTAAGAACTGTCTTCTCAGAATCCTATGTCCAGCAAACATATTCTTCAGGTAATTCTATTTTTAGTCTTTTGAGGAACCTCCATACTATTTTCCAAAATGGCTATACAAATTTATATTCCCACCAGCAGTGTACAAAGGTTCCCTTCTCTCCACATACTCTCCAACACCTCTTATCATGTGTCTTTTGATAACAGTTATTCTGACTGGTGTGAGGTGATAATCTTATTGTGGTTTTAATTTGCATTTCCCTGATTAGAGATGTTGAGCATTTTTTCATGTGTCTGTTGGCCATTCATATCTCTGCTTTTGAGAGATGTCTGTTGAGATCCTTTGTTCATTTTTTAATCAGGTTACTTGTTTTCTTGCTATTGAGTTGTTTGAGTTCTTTATATATCTTGGGTATTAGCTCCTTATCCAATGTATGGTTTGCAGATATTTTCTCCCAATCTGTGGATTGTCTCTTCACTGTTAATTGTTTCCTTTGCTGTGCAGAAGCTTTCTAGTTTAATGTAATTTCATTTGTCTATTTTTGCTGTTGTTGCCTGTAATTTTGGAGTCCTGGTCAAGAAATCATTGCCCAGATGAATGTCACAGAACATTTTCCCTATATTTTCTTCTAGTAGTTTTATAGTTTCAGTTATTACATTTAAGTCTTTAATCCATTTTAGTTGATTTTTGTGCATAACATGAGATAAAGGTCCAATTTAATTCTTTTGCATGTGGATATCCAGTTTTTCCGACACTATTTATTGAAGAGATTGTCCTGTTCCCATTGTGTGTTCTTGGCACTTCTGTCAAAAATCAATTGACTATAAATACTTGGGTTTATTTCTGGGCCTTCTATCCTGTTCCATTGGTTAATGTGTCTGTTTTTATGCCAGTACCATGCTATTTTAATTATAATAGCTTTATTATATATTTTGAAATGAGGGGTTGTAATGCCTCCAGCTTTGTTCTTTTTGCTCAAGATTGCTTTTGCTATTCAGGATTATATTGCTGTGTGATCTAGCAATCTCACTTCTGGGTATATATACAAAGGAATTGAAATCAGTATGTTGACAAAATATTTATGCTCCCATGTTAATTTCAGCATTATTTACATTAGCCAGCATATGGCAGCAAACTAAGCATACATCAATGAATAAATGGAATTCTAAAAAATGTTCACATTACCCACTGGAAGGTATACACATCAAACAAACAAACAAACAAAAGAAACCCAGAGAAGTGAAAATCAGAGCCAACAGAAAACAAAAAAATAGAATGACAGATTTAAGCCCTAGCATATCAATAATTACATTAAATGTAAAGGATCTAAATATACCATTTAAAGACATTGGCAGTGTGGATTAAAAAATATAATTCAACTATATCAAGCAATACAGGCCAGTTAAAATTACAAGGATGGAAAAAGATTTCTGAAAAACTTAGTCAAAAGAAATCAGGAGTGGGTATGTTAATATCAGATGAAGTAGACCAGACAAAGAAAATAACCAGAGAAAGACCATATCCTTGACCACAGAACAAACCTCAGCATATTTAAAAGAATTGAAAGTATACAAAGTATGTTCTCTGACCACAATGAAAGCAAAATAAAAATCAATAATAGAAAAATTATAGGAGAATTCTAACCACTTGGAAAGTACACAACACACTTCAAAATAATCCATAGATTAAAAGGGGGAAACAAAACAAACAAAAAAATACTATACAATTTACAATCACTCAAAAAAAAAATATTTAGGTATAAATCTAACAAAACAGGACTTTTATGTTGAAAACTACAAAATGTTGATGATGCATACTTGTGTTCATAGATCAGAAGACTCATTACGGTAAAGATGCTGATTCTTCCCAAGTTGATATACTGGGTTAACACAGTTTCTACCAAAATCTCAGCAAGACTTTTTTTGTAGATATAGACAAAATCAACCTAAAATTTATACAGAAAATCAGAGACACTAGGACAGCTGAAACAATTTTGAAAAAGAAGAATAAACAAATCAGAATACTCAATAACAAGACTTACTATACAACTACAGTATGCAACATTATGTGTTATTGACAGAGAGACAGACATATAGGTCAATGAAGCAGAATAGATACTGCACAAATAGACTCACATAAATCTGTCCAACTGGTTTTTAACAAAGATACAAAAGCAATTCTATGAAGAAAAGTTAGCTTTTCAACAGATAGTTCTACAGCAATTGGATATCCATAGATTAAGTTCAAAAAAAAAAAAAAAAAAAAGAACCTTGACCTAAATTTCATACCTTATGCAAAAATGAGTTCAAAATGGATCATGGACCTAAATGTAAAACATAAACTATAAAACATTGGGAGGAAAATATAGGAACAAATCTTTATGATCTAGTGCTGGGCAAAAAGTTCTTAGACTTGATACCAAAAGCATAATCTATAAAAGAAAAAATTGATAAATTGGACTTTATCAAAATTAAAATCTTTTGCTCTACAAAAGACCCTGTTAAGAGGTTGAAAAGGTCAGCTACAGAATGGGAGAAAATATTTGCAAGCATGTGTTAAATAAAGGACTAGTAAAACTGAACAATAAAGAACCAAACAATGTAATTAGAAGATGTGCAAGTGAAATATGAATATAGAATTCAAAGATAAAACAAATCTTTCCATGAACTTTTTGAAGTACTCTTACAGATATTTCACTAAAGAGAGTATAAGATGGCAAATAAGTACATGAAAAGATGATCAACATCATTAGCTGTTAGAAAAATGCAAATTAAAACCACATTGAAATATCACTGCACACTTATCAGAATGGCTAAAATTGTTTTAAAAATGATAACAACAAATGCTGGTGACGATCTGGAAGAACTGGATCACTCATATATTGTGGTGGAAATGTAAAATGTTACAGCCACTTGGAAAACAGTTTGGCAGTTTCTTAAAAACTAAACATGCAACTACCATATGACCCAGTAATTGCACTCCTGGGCATTTATCCCAGAGAAATTAAGACATGTTCTCAGAGAAACCTGTACGTTAGTGTTTATAGCAGCTTTATTTGTGGTAGCCAAAACTGGAAACAACCCAGATGTCTTTCAGTGGATGAGTGGTAAAACAGTTTTATTTGGTACTTTCAGGTAAGAAAAGGAAATAAAAGTTATATAGCTTTTATAAAACAAACTGTTGTACATCCATATCATGGAATACTACTCAGCTGTGAAAAGGAACATGCTATTGACACATGCAGCAGCTAGCGTGAATCTCTAGGGAATCATGCTGAGTGAATAAGGCCAATCCAAAATTGTTATGTATAGTATGATTCCATTTATATAACACTCTTGAAATGACAAGATTATGCAAGTAGAGACCAAATTAGTGGTTAACAGGAGTTAAGGATGTGGTAGTGGCAGGAGGGAAGTAGGTGTGGCTACAGAAGGGCAACATGGGTGTATTAGTCTGTTTTTTGTTACTTATAACAAAATACCTAAAACTGGGTATTTTGTAAGAAAATGAAATTTCTTGCTTACAGTTTCAGGGGCTGGGAAATCCAAAGTGCAGGGAACACATTTGGTGAGCCTCTTCTTTGGTGGTGGCTTTACAGCAATGCAGGGGTCTCATCTGGCAGAAAACAGTGGAGCAAAGAGAGAGAGTAACTCTCACATGCTCTCCTTTTAAAGCCCTCAGAACCACGCCACTGACCACCATTATTAATCCTCTCACTAAGGCATGGTGGGTGCTACAATGTAATCACCTCTTCAAGGCCCCACCTTTCAATTACCATAATAGGATTTCCCATCCTCAGCAGTTACCATGGGAATTAAGCTTCTAATATTTGGACTTTGGGGGACACAATTCAATTAATCCACAGCAATAAGCAATACTTGTGGTGAGGAAATGTTCTGTATCTCCACTCTATCAATGTCAATATCCTGATTGTAATATTGTACTATAGTGTTGCAGGAAGTTACCACTGGGAGAAACCCAAGCAGTGGGTACATAGGATCTCTCTGTATTACAGGTAACTGAATGTGAACCTACAGTTACCTAAAAATTAAAAAAGTAATTAAAAAATAGAAGAAATGACAGTGAATAGCTTTCTTTATTTCTTGTAGCTACCTCAATTTGAAAACACAATTCTATGTCATACTGTAAAGAACTTTCAATATACAAATTCAGAAAGATGTTAGTACAAAGTTGCCTCTTCTAAAGTATAATTATTCTTTGTTTGGTGGGGATTGGGAAAGAAGGAAAGAGATTTTCTGTTGTATTTATCATATGTGTCAAAAATAGTTAATATTTGTTGACTTCCCAACACACTTTGAGGTCAGGACCCTTTTAAAGAAGAGGACACAGACAGGTGAAATGATTTGCCCTGGTGTATGGCGAGGCCACACTGGAACTGAGCAAACTGGTTCCCAGGCCTGCATTCTTTCTTAATGACTATACTCTTCTGCTTATTAGCATAGGCTCTTATATCTTTCTGGAGCAGACACTGAACTCAGGAAGTTTAAGCACGTTTCCTAGGTCATAGAGTAGTGGATCTGAGATTAAAATTCCAGACTTTTCCTATTCAAATCCCATCCTACTCCTACCTGAACAGAAGCTATATTCCAAATGGGCCTCAAACCTGATCCTCAAGCATATTTTGTTGGCCCATTTAATATTGTGCAGAGTATTATTTTTTAATTTACATTAGTATCATATATTTAAACATTGTGAGATATCATATAAAAATCCAGGTTTCTAACTTCTTTTAGGAAAAAGCAGAAAATCTGCCAACACTAGGTTCACACTCCCAAATCCCCCCAAAGGAGTTAGATACCCAAAGGTGGTTAGACACCCTTTATTTTATTTTATTTTTTGACCGGTAAGGGGACCGCAACCCTCGGCCCAGTGTGGTCAGCACCACGCTCAGCCAGTGAGTGCACCGGCCATCCCTATATAGGATCCAAACCCGCTGCCTCGGCACTCCCAGAACCACACTCTCTGGAGTGAGCCACGGGGCCGGCCCTAAAGACCATTTAAATGAGACACGTTTGCTGCAGTCTTTACCACTCCTTATTGTTTCCCAGATACTGTAGCCAACCATCAGCTGCTTTTTATTATTGTGTACCAGTGTTGTGTTTCTTAAAGCAGAGTGGAGAAAGTAATCTTTTTCCTAGAGAAGACTTTGACTTCCTTCAGCTGACCTCACTCAGACATGGTACCCACCTGAGGCCAGTCAGCGTTAGATTTTGTGACTCTTGCCCTTCATGGCACTGGGGAAGCTGTTACCTCTGCTGGGATCATGTTCTCCTTCTCTGCCCCGTTTGCCTAAATAGGACTCATTCTTGAAGATTTATGCAATCTTTCTGATCTCTTTAGTAAAAATCTTTGCTTTCATTTTTTGTTTCTTTTAACATACAAGCCATGTTTCTTTCTCATAGCTTTTAGGTTCTACCTTTTATATTAGCAATTTGTGTGGTTGTATTCTTCCTGATTATAAATTTCCTAGTTATATTTTGAAAAACTCTGTTATTTTTTCATATATCTGTTGGCCATTTGTATATCTTCCTTAGAGAAATGCCTACTTAGCTCTTTTGCCCATTTTTTAATTGGGTTGCTTGTTTTTTTCTTGTAAAGTTGTTTGAGTTCCTTGTATATTCTGGATATTAATCCTTTGTCAGATGTATATTTTGCAAATATTTTCTCCCACTCTGTTGGTTGTCTTTTAACTCTGTTAATTGTTTCTTTTGCTGTGCAGAAGCTCTATAGTTTGATATAATCCCATTTGTTTATTTTTCCTTTGGTTGCCCGTGCTTTTGGAGTCATATTCATGAAGTCTCTGTCAAGTCCTATTTCCTGAAGTGTCTCTCCTATGTTTTCTTTAAGAAGTTTTATTGTTTCAGGGTGTATATTTAATTCTTTAATCCATTTGAGTTGAGTTTAGTGTATGGCTAGAGGTATGGATCTAGTTTCATTCTCCTGCATATTGATATCCAGTTATCCCAGCACCATTTGCTAAGGAGGCAGTATCTTCCCCAGTGTATAGGCTTGGTGCCTTTGTCAAAGATCAGATGGCTATAGGTGTGTGGGATGATTTCTGGATTCTCTATTCTATTGCATTGATCAGTGTGTCTGTTTTTATGCCAGTACCATACTGTTTTGGTTATTATAGCTTTGTAGTATAGCTTAAAGTCAGGTAGTGTTATGCCTCCAGCTTTATTTTTTTTGCTCAGCATTGCTTTGGCTACACATGGTCTTTTATTATTCCATATAAATGTCTGGATAGTTCTTTCCATTTCTGAGAAAATTGTCTTTGGAATTTTGATGGGGATTGCATTAAATTTGTATATCACTTTGGGTAGTATGGACATTTTCACTATGTTGATTCTTCCAATCCAAGAGCATGGGATATCTTTCCATCTTCTTGTATCCTCTCTAATTTCTCTCAGCAGTGGTTTGTAGTTCTCATTATAGAGATTTTTCACCTCCTTGGTTAACTCAATTCCTAAGTATTTTATTTTTTTGGTGGCTATTGTAAATGGACAGGCTTTCTTGATTTCTCTTTCTGCATGTTCACTATTGGAGAATAGAAATGCTACTGATTTTTATGTGTTGATTTTGTATCCTGCTACTGTGCTGAAATCATTTATCACCTCCAAGAGTTTTTTTGTAGAGGTTTTAGGCTGTTCGATATATAAGATCATGTCATCTGCAAACAGGGACAGTTTGACTTCATCTTTTCCAATCTGGATGCCCTTTATTTCCTTCTCTTCTCTGATTGCTCTGGCTAGTACTTCCAACACTATGTTGAATAGGAGTGGTGAGAGTGGGCATCCTTGTCTAGTTTCTGTTCTTAAAGGAAAAGCTTTCAGCTTTTCCCCATTCAGGATGATATTGGCAGTGGGTTTATCATATATGGCTTTAATTATGTTGAGATACTTTCCATCTATACCTAACTTATAGAGGGTCTTTGGGTTTATCATATATGGGTTTATCATATATGGCTTTAATTATGTTGAGATACTTTCCGTCTATACCTAACTTATAGAGGGTCTTTGTCATGAATGAGTGTTGAATTTTATCAAATGCTTTTTCAGCATTTGTAGAGATGATCATATGGTCATTGTGTTTGATTTTATTAATATGGTGTATCACATTTATTGATTTGCATATGTTGAACCAACCTTGCATCCCTGGGACGAATCCCACTTGATCGTGGTGAATAATTTTACATATGTGTTGCTGTATTCTGTTTGCTAGTATTTTATTAAGGATTTTTGCATCTATATTCATCAAGGATATCGGCCTGTAGTTTTCTTTTTTGGTTATATCTTTACCTGGTTTTGGTATCAGGATGATGTTTGCTTCAGAGAATGAGTTTGGGAGATTTGCATGTTTCAATCTTTTCGAATAGTTTGTAAAGATTCGGTGTCAATTCCTCTTTGAATGTTTGGTAAAATTCTTCTGTGAATCCATCTGGTCCTGGGCTTTTCTTTGTTGGGAGCTTTCTGATAACAGCTTCAATCTCCTTTATTGTAATTGGTCTGTTCAGATTTTCTACATCTTCATGGCTCAGTTTTGGGAGCTTTTATGTGTCCAGAAATTTATCCATTTCCTCCAGATTTTCAACCATCACTCAGCATCCGGGAAATGCAAATCAAAACTACACTGAGATACCATCTCACCCCAGTTAGGATGGCTAAAATCCAAAAGACTCTGAACGATAAATGCTGGCGAGGTTGTGGAGAAGACAGAACTCTCATACATTGTTGGTGGGACTGCAAAATGGTGCAGCCTCTATGGAAAATGGTATGGAGGTTCCTCAAACAATTGCAGATAGATCTACCATATGACCCAGCTATCCCACTGCTGGGAATATACCCAGAGGAATGGAAATCATTAAGTCGAAGGTATACCTGTTCCCCAATGTTCATCGCAGCACTCTTTACAATAGCCAAGAGTTGGAACCAGCCAAAATGTCCATCATCGGATGAGTGGATATGGAAAATGTGGTATATCTATACAATGGAATACTACTAGCTATAAAAACGAATAAAATACTTCCATTTGCAACAACATGGATGGACCTTGAGAGAATTATATTAAGTGAAACAAGTCAGGCACAGAAAGAGGAATATCACATGTTCTCACTTATTGGTGGGAGCTAAAAATAAATAAATAAATTCACACACACACACACACACACACACACAAAAAAAAAAAAAAAAAAAAAAAACCCGGGGGGTGGGGGTGGGAAGAAGACATAACAACTGCAATTCCTTGAAGTTGATACGACAAGCAAACAGAAAGGACATTGTTGGGTGGGAGGGGGGAGAGGGAGGAGGGAGGGAGGTTTCAGTAATGGGCCACAATAATCAACCACATTGTATATTGACAAAATAAAATTAAGAAAAAATAAAAAATAAAAATAAAAAAATAATAATAATATTTGCAACACACACACACACAAAAAGAAAAACTTTGTTATTAGTGAATTTGCCATTGTTGAATCTAAAACCGCGATAGAATTGAAGGGGCTGAAATCACTAGTCCATCTGTGAAGCTATTCACTAAAGTGAGATAGGCATACGTGAAATGTCTCCTTTAGCACTTCTTCAATTAATAATTGTAAGTATTTTGCAGCTACTTTCTTCATTGTTACAATTACTTTAACATTCCTTACGAAAGGACTACTTTCTGGTAGTTTCATCTGGAGTTTTAATGAGGTGCTTGTAAAATGATTTTGTTTCATGGTATGTAATATGCATAGTAAGAGGAAATACTTCCATGTATGGTTTTGTAATAGAGGTTTTCAGTTTAAACAACTCAAAGCTCCCTCTCCCCACCCCTGTTGGTCTCTCTCTTTAAGGGGCCCAACTCTGAATGTCTCTCCTGAATCTCATATACTCAATCTTAAATAGGTGACCTAGTAGGAAATAAAAGTAAAGAATTTCACAGAAGGAGTATTTACCATGAAGGAGAGATTAATAAGTTAATCATATTAATATACTTTGTAGTACATTTTTGTTACTGAGTCAATATTCAGAAGTGAACTGAATATGTTTGATATTGAATTCCTAAGTAATTCAATATTGTGTAGGATAGTGGTGTTGTAAACTATATTATCATTACAGTGTTTTTGTTTTTTTCTGATCATGGAGTAGGTGACAGGAGGCTGCCTCGTTTGCACAAGTTGTGTTGAGATTGGAGGATGACTGACAATTCCATGACTATGATAACCTTCTAGGCTAGGCATGTGACTGGTGAAGAAGTGTTTGGCTTCAATATTAATAGCAGAAATTAGCATTTGAGCTGATAGAAAGTGATGGGGGGGAAATCAAGGAATGGAAAGGCTGCTAGAGATTTAATCTGTAGAGTCTTCCTGTCCCACCTGTGGCTGCCAATCCATGTTATCTTTACTGGAAGGAGAGGACTGACAAGGCCGAGTCCTGGCTAGGGTTTCACCAGACCAGGAGATCAGCGACTTCCCAGCTTATAATGCCCACTGTAGGCAGCACTCCAGCATTTGCAGGAAAGAAGGAAGATAAGGAAGTGAGCGAAAGGGTGTGGAATAAAGATTGAGAGGGTAAGAACTTGTACTCTGGGGCCAGACTTGTTATATTCAGCCTTCTCCCTCTATCCCAAATAGCCATGTGACCTTGAGCAAATTTATAGGGTTGTTATCTTATGAAAAGTGCATTGAATAGTGCCTGGTATGTAGTGTTAGCTGCTATGGGAGGGGAGGCTCACAAGACAAGGACAGAAGAGGCTTGCTCTCTCCTGCACTGAACAGCAGTCAGTAAGTAGCAATATCTTTCATATGTAGCAATATCTCTGCACTATACAATTTTTCTTCTTCTTTGTCAATTGCTCTTCTATACCTACAAGGTCATCTGAAACAGCCTGTCTCTTAGTATAAGGAGTCAAGAGCCTGGGAAGTAATTTAGATAAAAGAAGGGAGAATAAAGAATGGCAGTCTGGGCTACAGCTGCAAACGGGACCCTTGTCAATGCATGAGTGTTTCCAGATGTCTCTTTGGAGAACCTATTTCCAACCTTAGAAGTTTTTCCAGGTTCACTCTGTGCAGTAAACCCAAATATCTGCTCGTTTCCAAAATACATCTATTCATGATTTAGAATTTGTTAGGAATATTTTTGACCCTGGTGGAAAAGGCCTTAGTTCTTATCCCCACTTTCCTAAGGGCCAGAAAAGAAAAACCTTCAAATTTCAATGAAATTGATTGACCTCAATTTTTTTTTAGATATTTGTTTTTAAAGTATCTTTAGTAATAGATTTGAATATTTTTGAAGATGGTTTTATTAAGCGGATCAAAAGTTTAAGCCACCATATCTCAGTAAAGTATACGAGAAATAATATACAGCCCAGTAATTTGAGCCCAGAAACTCTGGCACTGAGAGAAATAAACTAGTAGGCACCTTCTATCTCTTTCCTACTTCTATGTGTCAAGAGGTTTGTTGAGTACACTTATACAATGATCCTGTAAGGAAAAATATTTTTGAGTTTGGGGATTTTCATTGATCCGATTCCATTAAGATGGTGCTGTGGTTGGATGTCCCAGCAAACTCATTGAGGCTTAGTCCCCACTGTGACAATGTTAAGAGGGTAGGAAATCCTACTGTGGTAGTTGAAAGGTGGGGCCTTGAAGAGGTGATAGATTGTGAGGACCACGCTCTAGTAAATGGGTGAATAAGTTGATGGTTTAATGGTGGTCATGGGCTTGGTTCTGAGGGTTTAAAAGGAGAAGTGAGGAGCTTGCTCTCTGCTCTGCCACATTCGTTATGTGATACCCTGCATTGGACTTCCCAGCCTCTGAAACTGTAAGCAATAAATATTGCTTCTTTATAAATTACCCGGTTCCAGGCATTTTGTTATAAGCAACAGAGACTGACTGATACACATGGGCTTGACTGCTGTGGACCAGGGAACAGTAGGCATGATAATACACCAAGTGAACAAGATGGGAGTCCTGTCTTAAAGGAGCTGCTCTTCCAGCCCCTTTATGGATCTGGGGAAGTGGGAGAAGGAGCAGAGTGAATTGTGGGAGGAGGAGCTCATGTGGCCTGGGGGAAATTTAGGACTGAGAAGAGGGCACAGGAGTGAATGGGAAGAATTGAAGGCTTTTAAGACAGCAGGGTGGCGTGAGGAGGTTTGCCTGTCCCTGGTTCTCCAAGAGCTTCTCTCTTCCCCATTATTTCAGCAACTGTAGACTTAATCCCTGACATGGGGGATTATGGAGAGTGGGTTAGGAAGTCACGGGAACAAAGTTAGGGAGGTTTCCTTCTCCTGCCTTGTGCTTCCTCCTCCTCATTCCTGATCCTACCTGGTTGCACAGACCTGACTTCCTCACTGGGTTGCAGAGTGGAGGCTGAGGAGGAGAGTTCCGGAAGTGCTGGAAGCAAGTAAAGCAACTGTTTTTCCTTCACCTTTTCTGGTTTCGTTAGTACTTACTGTTTCTTCGTAGATCCTGTGGGGATGAGAGGTCCACATGAGGAAAGCACAGGCACTTCTCTATTGTCCCTTTACTTTCCTCCTTCCTCTCCCTCTCCCCCACCAGCAGGATGCCCCCCATGCTGAGGTGGGTGGGTGGATGGTAACTAGGGCTCTATTTACCAAGGACGTTTAGAAGCTGTAGCTGGATGGTGTAAGTGATAACAGGCCTAAAATTATCAGGAGGAAGATCAGAAGGATGACTTTGAATTGGGCATGTGGGAAAGGGGAAGAGATTATGGTTCCAGCAGAGGGAACAGCTTGGTAGCATCCAGGGCAAGAGTCACACACTTGGGTGGGTGCCATAAACGTGTGAAGTGAGCCAGCGGATGTCAAAGCCATCTCCATAAGTTGGTAATTTGATAAAGAGGTAGGTAAAACTACATCTCTTTCCTTTAAGAAAAACAAGTGCTATGCAGGGACAAAAGGCAGGTGGCACTTAACTGCACTGGCTGGGGGACAATAGGGAGTGGTAAGGACTGTGGCAAACAGGAAGCACATGCCTTATCTGAAGGGGCAGCAGTTAAATGGTTTCATTTGGTTGCTGCTTTGGGGGAATTTGGGAATGTGAGCCCCGTGCTGGGAGATTTTACATTCCACTTACCACATGTTAGGCCCTATTCTAAGTGCTTAATATACTGACTTAACACAACCCCAAATATGCAGTGAAGGTTTCCTAAAACCTGATATTTCAACCAATTCATGATAGGTTCCTTGGGATATGCAGTATCTTTTCTTCATACTTTGTCCCAAATTATATGATATTCTTTTATTAAGGATATTGTCTTGAGGGAGAAGAGAATGTGCTTAAGTAAGTGTGTCCTGTTTTCTCTCTTTGATATGATGGTCTCTATGAACGTTTATTTAGGAAGTGGTACACGTTGAACATCTGTAATCCAAAAATCTGAAATCCGAAATGCTTCAAAATTCCAAACTTTTTGAATTTTCAAAGGAAATGCTCATTGGAGCATTTCAGATTTTCAGATTAGGGATGCTCAACCAGTTAAGCAACTGCAGATATTACAAAATCTGAAAAAATCCAAATTCCAAAATGCTTCCGGTCCCAAGCATTTTGGATAAGAGATACTCAGCCTGTAGAGCATAGTTTGGTCTGTTCTTATCTCCAAAAACTCTGAACATTTTGCTTTCAGTAAAATTTTCATACTCTTTCCAAACCTTTACTCCAAATCTTGAATTATCGATTCAGTTAATCTTTTGGGTTTTTGAAATATGCCTTCTTTAATGCAGTGCCTTTCTGTTATATCCAACAAATTCCTTTCTGATCTCTAACTATGCAGAAAAAAAAAAGTTAGTTGTGGACAAAGTATACCCAATCTCTTCACATCTGGAGTAATTAATATTTTTTCCAGAAAAGCTACCATATTTTGGGAGGGAGCCAGCTGGTATTCAAATGTAAGTCAGGGCAGATGTTTGTCATATACAGACTCTGATAAAGTGCATGTTGGTCCTTTTTATCATTTTCGAAACATTAATGGTAAAACAGGGATGGAATTTGAATATTATTGAATATTCTTTACTAACTACTTTTCATGGCTGAAGTCTAGGGGAAAACACCCATGATATAATTCACCTAATTAGAAATGAATGGACTTCCAGTCAAGATGGCAGAATAGATGGTCCCCAGCATCACTCTGTCCCACAAATCAACCAATTTACAACTGTGAAAAAACAATGACAGCCAAGCTGGAGCCACTAGAGCTCAGGGAAAAGGGGGAAAGACCTACAGAGTACATGAAGCCAGGAGAAGCCATGATGAGAAAAAGACAAAACCACTCCAACTGTTTCAAATCCCGGCCACTTCCAGGCTGGAGGTGCTGAGTGCACAGAACAGGAGCTGGCAAAAGCCACAGCTGTGCCCTTTGGATGAAGTTGCTTGGAGGTGGCAGAGGAGAACAGGGCCTTGGTGGTCCCCAGGCCAGCAACTAGTAGGGTTCCCATGGACCCACATAGGAGCAAGGAGCTACAACAACTGAAAAAATGAGCCACTCAGAGGCCGGCAAGTTATTGCAAGGGACCAGAGTGTGGCCCATCCCATGGGAAGTGTATGGAGCACAGGCGGTGGGGGAGACAGGCCCACCAGGGGAACACTAGGGCACAGCAAGGACAGCTGCTCTGCCCACCAATCAGCATAGGACCACTCAGAGGAGACTGGTCAGGAATATAGAATTGCATGGGGTGCAGTTTGATGAAAAGATTCAGGCCCAGACTGGAGTTTCTACATAACCCAGGTGCACCAGATTTCACTAGACCCAGAAGTACCTGTAAAGTCAACCATTAAAACCTGAGCTACACAAAAAGCTTTCCCTGGAGAATCAGCAGAAAAGCAGCAATTTAACTCAACCACAGAGCTTAAGCACTGGTCCCCACAGGAAGTTCTCCCATTTTAGAAGTAAGCAGAGGACAACAAATTAGTTCCAGCATAGAGTTTAAGTGGTGGGACCGGCAAATAATCCAACACAGAACCGAAAGAAAAAGCAAAGTACCCACAACCAAAGACAAAGTTTGATATTAACTAGTAAAGGTCTCATTTTACCAAAGAACACCTATAACACCTAGAAGAACCAGAAGTCCCCTAGGCTATCAAGCCAGAAAGTGCGGAGGACAGGGGACCTCAGCCGTGCCCCTGGACACCTGCAACCAGTCCTGAGGGTGGGGGCTGAGGACTTCAGCCACACACCCCCCAACATGCACAGCCACCCCACAACAACCACCATGCTGCCACAGGAAGCACCCCGGACTCTCCCAAGCAGGGGTGGTGGGAGGCCAAGGGCCTTGGCCACACATCCCCGATACACACAACCAGCCCATTGACAGCCACCAATCCGCAGCAAGAAGGGCCCCAGGTTCCCAAGTTGGGGTGGTGAGGGTCAAGGGTTTTTGCCACACCCCTCTGACATTTGCACCCAGCCCATCAATGACCAGGCCACTGCTGGAAGCACCCTGGTGTCCCCTGTGAGAATCAATCCTGCCCCTCTTCCTTCCTCCTTCTTCCATCCTATTTTCTTCCCCTTTCCTCTCTCCTCCTCCCTCCCAACTGCTCTGCAACAACTTCATAGAATGTAAAAAAATAATAATATTAATAATAAAATAAAATAATTAAAAAATAGAAATGAATGGCTGCTAATCTGTTATAGGAAGTGTATTATGTGGCCAACTGGCAGGTGTTGAGGGAACTGGTTTAAAGGATTCATTGGAAAACAAACATAGCAACTCAGAGAGGTTTTAAAAAGTTTTTCAATGGTTCTTTTTTTTCCCCCCCTTGGAATACATATCCTAGAGGGTCTGCATTATATTCATTTGATCGAACTCTACAACTCCAAGTAGGGAATTAGAGGCCAGAGGTGAACAGCAGCCTGGGCTGCATCACTGCACCTGCAAAAATGTGGGGAGCCAAAGCTTGACCAAGAGCGTGGTGCCAGTTCCACACACCATCACCGTGTGGTCCCTCACCTCCAGCAGCATGTGGTGAGCAAGCCTGCTACTGTGAAATGGGTGTCTAGATTTCTGTTTTCAGAATCTTGTAAATGTATTCAAAACATTGAAAGAATAAAGACCTCTGTGGCAAACAAAAACAGCCAGTATTGCAGTGTTCCTTGCAAGCTGTAGACAGTTATTTATTTACGGTTTAAATCCTGTAGACCCACAGAAGACTAAGGAGGTTTACTCCTGAAGGAACGAGAGACTGCAGGACCTTAGAGTCAAGAGGGGCGGTACCAGGTCAGGATATGTAACTGCTTTCAAGTCACTCAGCTTGTCTAGGTCTCATACTTTCTCAGCTGTAAAATGAAGCAGTTGAACTTGATGGTTCTCTAGTCTGTGCTTCTCAGACTTTAATGTGCATACAGATTACCTGGGCATCCTGTTAAATTGCAGAGTCTGACTCAGTAGGTCTGGGGTGGGGCCTAGAGTTTGCCTGTCTAACAAGCTACCAGGTGATGCTGATGCTGCTGGTCTGCAGACCACACACTGTTTGTTTTAGCAAGCTCTGCACAATCTCTAAGCGCAAGCTTCCATTAACTCCATAATTCTATGAAAGTGCAGTTATCTGACATTTCAAAAAGAAAGGAAGGCTTCAAGAAACATGCCTACCGTGGAATTAACTATTCTCATCCTTCATAGTCATCTTCATCAAAAACCCTTTAAGTGCCTAATTATGCATAACAGTTTCATATGCTTTACAAAAAGAACTAAATAGATTTGGTCCCTGCCTATCAGACTTGACAACCTAAGACAGAGAAATATGTGTAGAGACAGCAATATATACTGAGGCAGCAGTAAATATTGAGTGATAAGTGTTCATCCAGATATAGAACACATTAAAATAAAAGAGATATGTATTTAGCATGAGCCTAGGATATTTATTTTCTTACAGCATTTATTCCTTTTAAAATCTGGAAAACTGAAGATTGCCCTATAATATTTATATTAAAAACAAGAGGTTTCTGTTTCTGTTTTACAGATGGGTGTTGGGAATGGGAAGGTCAGTTTATGAGGCTGCTTTTGTTGTTTGATTTATTTTGGCCTCACCGAGTTCAAAAGAAATATTTTATCAGCACCCCATGCCTGACCGTGATTACCATATGCAGGAGCCTTGGCCCGGCTTTGTGTTGCTCAGCTTTGAGTGTGTGTTTTCAGGCTCATTAAATTATCCTTCACTCTACCCCAAGATCTTAGGCCCATCAAGTCACCCTCATGCTATCCTTGGGAAACAGAAGAGGCAGGGCTGGACATTGTTATCTCTGAATCGTGGGCTGTTCAGTGACATGCAGAGAAGGAAACTGGTGTGTCTAGAGCCTCGTGGGAGTTAACTCACATAGGAAGGTTTGGATTCAGTTCTCTTTCTTCTGAACATAGTTGCATTTCTTGAACTAACCCAAGGACTTGGCTGCCATGTTGGGGGCAAGGATGGGACAAGGAGCCATTGCCAGCATTTTCTCCTGACGGCAAAACAGGTTCTGTCGCTGGAGATTAGGCTGCCCTCCCACTGGAGATTGTGTTCAGCTACCTATGGTGATGAGCTGGTTTGTTATATCCATATCACAGTTTATCAGAGTGATGCCAGGATGGCTCCATTTATTGATTTATTCTAACTCAGCAAGAGCTAAAAGAATGACTATAGATCCAGAAAATGGTCATATCTAACTAATATCTACCAGTAATGACATTAGACCTTTGGTTTACACCTTCTTGATTTGAGTAGGCACATATAATATTTAGTAGGTACTATGTGTGTGCTCAGGGATGCAGTGGTACAGAGGAAACTATATATGCCACACTCTTAGGCTACAGCTGTGTGTTATCCAAAATGGTACATGTGAGTGAGAAGCCACTGTGGAATCGGGTACATTAGGGTCTAAGTGTAGCTCCACCTCTCATTGGCTGTATTACTTCACCTTCCTAAGCCTCAGTTTCCCCATCTGTAGAACCAGCATAACAAGGGTATGGATCCCTCGGAATTCTTGTGAGCATTACATGCAATAAGGATGTTTGGAAGGTGGAACACAGCATCTGCAAATAGTAAGGACTCATAACTGATAATCAGTAATCATAATAAAACTTATATGCAACAGCATTTGAAATCATTTGTCTTGAAAGAAGAGCTAGAGATTCTAAATTTGGTATTTTTATATTATTTCACATGCAAGTATTTCTACTGGAGTTTGTGTCTGGGTTAATGAGAATGTCACATTCTGTTTATTAGGAATAAAGTTGTTATGGAGGCAAAGCCCCCAATAATTAGGCTCAAGTTCGTCTTTCTTTCTATAATGTCACATACAGCTGTTGTCTTCCTTTTTTTAAATAAAATTAACTATAAAGAGTGAAGACAATTCACTCATATTTTAAAAGGTACAAAATCCTGAATAATTATTATAGCAGGAAGCTAAACTTTTAAAAAGCCATAAATGGCAATACTATATATTTTGCATTAGTGTCTGGTAATAGATCAACAAGAGCATATGAAATTAAGCAGGATAGGTTGAGACACTAAATATCTGGTTGCCCCCTCACAGGCAAATGACAGCAGAGGGAGATATCTGGAACTGAGACCAATCTCAGGAAGTAAGGGGATGCTCTTTGCCTACAGACAGGGAGCCAGCAATTAGGGAGCAGCGTTCTTTTGTAAATGAAACCTAAAGCCTGCCAGCTGTATCATGAGGCTACCATATCTGGCAGAGTAAGCACACAAGGCAGAGAATGGAAACCCAAGAAACCAAAATGAGCTATTTAAAGTGGAGCCATTTAAGTGGGAAGCAGAGCCCCAGGGAAGTCCCTAACCTCAGAAACCTATTTACTATTTATAGGGTGTCTGTGGCTTCTGAGTGGAGATTAAGCCAACTTGGCTCAGATGTAATGGTGGCTTAAGCCAATTTGTCTCCAAATTTAGTGTGCCCATGAATCACCTGGGAGTCTTATTAAAATGAAGATTCTGATTCAGTGGGTCTGAGGTGAGGCCTGCGACTCAGCATGTCTAACACATTCCCAGGAATTGCTGAAGCTGCGGGTCTGGGGACCACACTTTGAGTAGCAAGTGTTCAACCCACCCTCTGCCCAAGTGTCTTGTTCTCTGATCACCACCTCCTGCTTTCCTGTCCTCTGCACCTTAACTCCAACCATGTGCCAACACTCACAATCCATTAGTTCTCCTCATTTCCACTGTCCATCACCCCTTCCAGTTCTCCTTTCCTGGTTACCCAGCTTAGTTAGATTCCATGATCTCTCTTTATAATCCCTCCTTTACACTCACCCTCAGGTTCTTTGCTTCCTTCCCACTTCCCTCATTATACTCCCCTGGCAAACCCTAACTCCACATAACACACCTCTCTCCCACTTCACATTGTCACCTGTGCTGGCGCATATGCTGAAGGAGCACACACCACTATGCCAGCAGGTCTCACCTTCACCTCAGTGGGTCCCTAAGGCTTCTGGCTCCCTTGTCCATTCACTCTAGCCCTCTCCTAAAGGATTTCTTCATGCTTTTTCCTCAAACTCAAATACCTCCTTCCCCATTTTCATTTTCAGCTGACAACCATACTTCCTATTATCTTCTTTGTATTGACTTAGAAAAGAACCACCTCCTGTTGCCTCTATCAGATCTGCCCACATGTCTGTGTGTGTGCCCATGACCAGCCGGGCCCTTCCCAGCAGTGGCCATGGAGGCATTGGGCATGGTCTGGCTATATGAGTGGTTATGGGCACATGGAGGGGCCAGCTCCTCTCTGACCTGCCTTCCCACCACCTTCCGGTCTCCAGTCAACCAACATTCACTCAGTCATATCTTTCCTGCCTCCCCCACGTAAAGAAATGCCCACCCCCAGGCAGTCCTGGCCCCATGCTGGCTTCAGTTGTTTTCTTCAGATATTATCACAATTGTTCTGCCAGATGGTTGGTTTGTCTCCCGCCTCCACTAGAGAGCTCCGTGAGGATAGGGAACTTTGTCTTTGTCAGTCAGTATTGGAACCCTACACTAGAATAGTGGCTGGCACATGGGGACTCTCCTTAAATAAAGTATTTGCCTAGATATTAGAGTGTGAGATGTGATTATAATAGAATCAAAAAAAGCCAATTAGGAAAAACTACATATCAACATATATATTTAAAAAGCCACTGTGGGTCCCCACCCCTAAGAGGCCCAAACCAATGACCCCCAGACCCTGAGGCAGCAGCTCCCACCTGGCAGCCCCCGCGGATTGAGCCCAGGTGAGTCCCTGCCCCCGAGAGGCCCAAACTGACCACCCCCAGGCCCCAAGGCAGCAACAGGCAGCTGAGCGACAGCAGACTCCCTGCCATTGTTGCAAATACCTGGGTGGAGCAAGTGGATCATGAAATCCTCTGCCACAATGAGACTAAACACCAACAGAGAGATACTAGAAATATGAAAAACCAAGAAAGTACAACACCACGAAAGGAATATAACAACTCTCAAGTTCTAGATCCTATACAACAGGAAGTCCTTGAAATGTCTAACAAGGAATTTCAAGCAACAATTCTAAGAAAACTAAATGAGATATGAGAAAACTTAGTTAGACAACACAACAAAATGAGAAAAAGTATACAGAACCCGAAAGAAGAAATGTGCAAAGAAATCAATGCCCTGAAAAAGAATGTAGCAGACCTTGTGGAGCTAAAGGATTCATTCAATGAAATAAAAAACACAACAGAGAGTTTAATCAGTAGGCTAGATCTAGCAGAAGAGGGAATTTCTGACCTTGAAGATGGCCTGTTAAAAATAACACAGGTGGACAAAAAAAAAAATTGTTTTTAATTGAAAAAAATCTAAGAGAGATAACAGACAACCTTAAGTGCTCAAATATCCAAATCATGGGTATTCCAGAAGGGAAAGAAAAAGGAACTGGCATTAAAAACATATTCAATGAAATAATAGAAAATTTCCCTGGTATAAGGAGAGATACAGTTCTTCAGATTCAGGAGGCCCAAAGATCCCCAAACGTATTCAACCCAAAAAGGTCCTCTCCAAGACATGTGGTAGTCAAACTGGCAAAACTCAAAGACAAAGAGAGAATCTTACAAGCTGCAAGAGAGAAGCATCAAGTCACCTGTAAGGGAGCCCATATCAGGCTAACACCAGGCTTTTCATCAGAAACCCTAAAAGTCAGAATAGAATGGGATGATATATTCAAAATACTAAAAGACAAAAGTTGCCAGCCAAGAATACTTTACCTAGCAAGGCGATCCTTCTGAAATGAAGGTCAAATAGTATTATTTCCCAGACAGACAAAAACTGTGGGAGTTCACTACCATACTACCAGCCTTACAAGAAATTCTCAAGGGATTACTGAGAAACAACCATCATTACCATGAATACTCAAGAAAGAACAAATCCCACCAGTAAAATTAAAATGCTAACAATAAAGAGAAAAAAAAAGTTACCTGTCATCCCAAAGAATCAACAAACACAGAAGACAAATAGTAAATCAGAAAGAAAGGAACAAACGATATTTAAAACATTCAAACAAAAATCAATAAAATGCCAAGAGTAAATCAACACCTTTCAATAATAGCCCTTAATGTAAAAGGATTGAACTCCCCACTCAAAAGACACAGATTGACTGACTGGATTTATAAGACAGACCCAACAATATGCTGCCTTCAAGAGACTCACCTCACTTGTAAAGACACATGTAGACTAAGAGTGAAAGGATAGAAAAAGATATACCAAGCAAATAGAAATGAAAAACGAGCTGGAGTAGCTATTCTTATATCAGATAAAATAGACTTTAAACCATAAACCATAAAAAACATGATAAACAAGGCCCCTATATAATGATAAAAGGATCTATCCAACAAGAAGACATAACAATCATAAATATATATGCACCCAACATCGGAGCAGCCAGGTTTATAAAACAAACACCATTAGACCTAAAGAAAGAGATAGACACTACTAACACCGTAATAGTAGGGGACCTGAACACCCCACTCTGAACACAAGACAGATCATCTAGTCAAAAAACCAACAGAGAAGCATAAGATTTAAACAACACTTTAGACTGACCGGACTTGGCAGATATCTACAGAACATTTCATTCAACAACCTCAGAATATTCATTCTTCTTATCAGCACATGAAACATTTCCAGGATAGACAACATATTAGGTCACAAATTAAGTCTCAACAAATTCAAAAAAAATTTGAAATTATTCTACGTATTTTTTCAGACCACAGTGGATTAAGACTAGAAATCAATAACAAATGAAACTCTGGAAACTATACAAATTCAAGGAAATTAAACAACATTCTACTCAATGACATATGAGTCCAAGAAGAAATTAAACAGGAAATCAAACTAATGAAAATAATGACACATCATACCAAAATCTGTGGGATACAGCAAAAGCAGTACTAAGGAGGAACTTTATCGCATTAAATGCTTACATCAGAAAAATGGAAAGATGGCAAGCAAACAACCTAACACTTCACCTTAAAGAACTAGAAAAACAAAACAATAACAATCCAAACCCAAGTTAGTAGACAGAAAGAAATAATATCAGAGCAGCACTATAAGTAAAATAGAAACCCCCAAAAATGATACAATAGATCAGTGAAACAAAAAGTTAGTTTTTTAAAAAGATAAATAAAATTGACAAACCATTAGCAAGGCTAACTAAAAAAAAAGTCCCAAATAACAAAAATTAGAATTGAACAAGGTGATATTACAACCGATACCTCAGAAATACAAGGAATCATTCAAGACTACTATAAACAACTACACACAAACAAATTTGAAAATCTGTAGGAAATGGATAAATCTTTTGACACATACAAAGTACCAAGACTGAGCCAAGAAGACAGAAAATCTGAACAGAGCAATAACAATCAAAGTGATTGAAGTTGTTAACAGCAGTCTCCCAACAAAGAAAAGCCCAGGAGTGGATAGCTTCACTACAGAATTCTACCAAACCTTTAAGGAAAAATTAATACTGATTCTCTACAAACTGTTCAAAAAAATTGAAACAGAAGCCATTCTCCCAAACTCATTCTATGAAGCAAACACCACCCTGATACCAAACCAGGCAAAGATACAACCAAAAAAAGGAAACTACAGACCAATGTCTGTGATGAATATAGATGCAGAAATCCTCAATAAAATACAAGCTAATAGAATACAGCAACACATACATAAAATTATACACCATGATTAAGCAGGATTCATCCCAGGGATGCAAGGTTGGTTCAACATATGCAAATCAATAAATGTTATACACCTCATCAATAAAATCAAAGACAAAAACCATATGATCATCTCTATAGATGCAGAAAAAACATGTGACAAAATTCAACATTCATTCATGATAAAGACTATAAATTGGGTATGGAAGGAAAGTATCTCAACACAATTAAAGCCGTCTATGACAAACCCACGGTCAGTATCATCCTGAATGGGGAAAAGCTGGATGCTTTTCCTTTAAGAACAGGAACTAGACAAGGATCCCACTCTCACCACTCCTATTCAAAATAGTGTTGGAAGTACTAGCCAGAGCTATCAGGGAAGAGAAGGAAATAAAGGGCATCCAGAGTGGAAAAGATGAAGTCAAACTGTCCTTGTTTGCAGATGATATGATCCTATATATAGCATAGCCTAAAGACTCTACAAATAAACTCTTAAAGTTAATAAATGTTTTCAACAAAGTTGCAGGATACAAAATCAACACACAAAAATCAGTAGCATTTCTATACTCCAACAAAGAACTAGCAGAAAAAGAAATCAAGAAAGCTAGCCCATTTACAATAATCACCAAAAAAAATAAAATACCTACAAATAAATTTAACAGAGGATGTGAAAAACCTCTATGACAAGAGCTACAAACCACTGTTGAAAGAAATTAAAGAGTGCACAAGAAGATGGAAAGATACCTCATGCTCTTGGATTGGAAGAATTAACATTGTGAAAATGTCCATACTACACAAAATGATGTACAGATTCATATGGATCTACCATATGACCCAGCTATCCCACTGCTGGGTATATACCCAGAGGAATGGAAATTACCATGTCAAAGGGATACCTGTACTCTCATGTTTATTGTAGCACTATTTACAATAGTCAAGAGTTGGAACCAGCCTAAATGCCCATCATCAGATGAGTGGATAAGGAAAACGTGGTCTATCTACACCATGGAATACTACTCTGCTATTAAAAAAAATGAAATACTACCATTCACAGCAACATGGATGGACTTAGAGAAAATAATATTAAGTGAAATAAGCCAGGCACAGAAAGAGAAATACAGCATGTTCTCACGTATTTGTGGGAGCTAGTAAAAACAAATAAATAAAAATACAAATGAACAGGGGCAGGGGGAAGAAGATACAACAATTACAGCAATTCCTTGAACTTGTTAAGACAAGTGAACAGATATGATCTTGAAGGGGGGAGGAGGGAGAGGGAGGGAGGAAAAGGAAGAATTGGTAAAGGAACACAAAAATCAACTACATTGTATATTGATAAATTAAAATAAAAAAATTTTTAAAATTAAAAAAAAATAATAAAATAAAAAGCCACTCTGGTCCTTTCTGAATAGACAGGGCTAAGGAAGATCACTGTTTGGGGACCCTTTTGGACCTGAATGTGCTCAATTTAATACAAATTATTCAGGCTACCAGGCCATTTGGAGATCAGGAGGTAGACCAACCGACATCAGATTCTGTCCGAGAATTTCTGTCCCTTGTCCCATTAAATATTCTCAGGGACGTTGGTCATTGAAGTCAGGTTTTAACCAACCCGCTCTGCTCTCAGCTGCAGAGCATCCTTATTCTCATTTAGGACACTGGCAAAGAGCTGTAGTCAGTTAGCATTTAACAGCAATTCCACAGGCTAAATATGCCTAATTTGCTGTGATTTTAGGAAAAGAGATATTCAGCCTTGCATATGATTCCTTGGGGGCCTACTATTATGAAAACAAGCCCATAGTTTTAAGTTGATGGCAGAAATATCCTAAGAAGTCACAAACTTGCCACTCTCAAAGATGAGAAGTTAGATGTCATGTCCACTGAAAGTGAAGGAAAAGCATATCCTTCTGGATGTATGAAGTATGAAGTTCTAGCAGTAGTTATTTTTATTTTTTGTGAAGGATTTTGCTTTTTGTAACATTGTCATCATGCGCTAACTTGTTGCCTCTCAAGGGTTTGAGAAAGCTCTGATTCAGAGAGAAAGCGTAGTGTCCTGTGAGTATTAAATGGGATGACTCAGCACACACAGGACCAAGAATACAACAGGTGCTCAATACTTGCATCTTCCTCCCACTCCCCTCCCCCATCTGTGCCCTTTCTGATGGTCCCCATCTGTACCGCTGTCTTTGCACATACTATGGAAGTTAGAATATAACTATTCTTGTGTTTTAATAAGTCATCAGTCATTTTAGACCAGTGATTCTCAATTTGGGGGTGATTTTACCCCTCAGGGGATATTTATCAAAGTCTGGAGAAATTTTTGGTTGTGCCTCTCAAAACAGAATTATCCAGCCCAAAACGCCAGCAGGGCCAAGGTTGAAAACCCCTGTCTTAGAATACACACTTTACACTGGTGTTTACAGTGTATTTCCTCACTGGACTCTAAATGAAAGGAGAGGATTGAGAAGGCTGTGACAGGCTGAGGACACAACTGGGATAAGAGGTTGGGACAAGTTGGAGGATGCACCTACCGGGTACCAGGATCCACCTACTCTTTACAAGGATACTACAGTTTCCAGCCTTAAACAAGGGCTTTATTAGATATTCATTTCTTTAGTAGTTGTTTAGCCTCTTCAAACAAACAAGATGGCAGAGACTTGGAGGACTCAGGCTGTGGGGTGAGGATGATGAGAGATGACCCTGGACAGGCTGGCAGCTGCCATGACAGGAAGATCATCACACATGCTGGGGGGCTTGGATTTTTATCGTCAGAGCTGTGGAGAACTGTACGGGATGGGAGGGGCCCTGCAGAACCAAATTATCATGTTTTCTCTGTACTGTGTTCAAAACCCGTGCACACTACTGTTACTAGTCATGTCTCTCTGTATTGTATGTATTTGTAATTTGTTCTCCTGAACTGTACATTATCATCTTTGCCTTTGTGTGCCCCTTGCATATAGTTTGGAAGTTTATCAGTCAGTGTTTATTAAATGGATTTAGCAGTGTTTTAAACACCACTAGCAGCATCTAGTAATAACATCCCAAAACAGTTATTTCTCCACTTTTGGACAGGTGCCATTTCCAAATACTTGTTTCCGATGCAGTTGTTTAGAGTTTGAAATGCATCTTCCTGGTTTTATAAATGGTGGATTTTCAGGCTGTGTGGAAACCTTCCAGAACCCACAGTGTTGCTGAGCTGTAATGCTTAGTAGTTCAGGATGGGGAATTTCCCAGCAAAAGGCCAAGAGGAGAAAATTTTCATTGCGTTTCATTGTGGCAAGTAGGCTCTTGGCAGATGTGATCTTTACCATTTTCCTACTTCTCCTGGCATGGAACTTTCTCTCACCTTCTACTGCACTTTTCTCTTGGTGCTCACATCCATGAGCTCTTGGACCACATGGACAGGGGGTCCATGGGATAGGAGGGAGTTAGGAGCTCATGTCTTGCCGGCCACTGCAGAGTCTGACACTGGCCACCCATGGAGGGACCATCACCTCACCTCTTGTCAACTTTACTATTTCCCTTTGGTCTTTCTAGCATTGCTTTGCTTTTCATTTCTGTCTAAAAAATAGCTTTCTTTTCCCTTTTAAACTTTACCAAAAAAGAAAAAAGAGGAGAGGGGCATTGGCTTACTTTAGTAAAACCTTCTTCTGAGAAAATTCAATCTAGTTGTTGAATTTGTTATCATTCTTTCACTATCCATGCTTTTTAGTTTCACTTAGCATATTTTAAGATATCTGCTTATATCCACAGTTATACGAAACAGAATTTTTGGTTTGAGATTACATTCTTCAAACTTGAATCACACTTCCTGTGGAAGAAGTGATCTTTATAAATGATGTAGTTTTATTTTTAAGCATAAAAAACCATGCTAGCAAAAATACAGCATATTCAAGATGAAGACATAAAATAATCATGGCCAAATCTATTGTAACAATTATCACACAGTTTTGTACAATTTTGTTTCACCATCTTTTTCTCCTGACAAGGCTGTCATCTTCTTGAAGCACACAGTCATTTTTGTTTTTATTTTAATCCATGTACCTTGCATAGCTCAAAGGGTCCAGGCTTGAGGTGTGTGGTTGCGGTGCTAGTGATAACCCGTAATTCCCCTTGGAATCTGTGAGCTAGAGTGGAAAGAGGCCATTAGTAGAAACAAAGCAAAGACATAACTAATTATCACATGTGATTAATGCCATCATTTTCATTTTCCTATGTATATAAAATTTGGGATAATATGTAGGACTGTGAATATTTTAAGCGCAAGTTTTAACTTTGCTTTTTAGCAACATTCTTTTTTTATAGTATTAAAATGCTAAAAGTTAAACAATTTTTTCAGTTGCTTGTTTTATTGCTCAAAACTTAAGTAAGTAAAAAAGTAATAATTTTACCGTCATTTGTTACAAGTTGAATCCAGTTCAAAATGTTGAAATTATTTCCTCTTGTGTTTCCTTTCCAGAAACCACGAGGTCCTTCCTTTATTTCAGCAGTTGGATGCAACTTCGTTGCCAGAAAAGGGCGATTACAAGGTATTTATTTATCTGGTTTATTCTACATTATTTCTCATTCAAGCCAGCTTGTAGCTTAATTTTGTGTGTAGGCATCTATCATTGATTTGGGGTCTCAGTGGTAGGTCTGCAAACTCACACCTTCCAAGCTGAAAAGCCTCAAGGGTATGGGTATGAGCTAGTTCAATTTTGAGTTTAGCAGTGTGGGTCTTCTTCCATCGAGACCAGACACCAGCGGATGTGTTTCCTGCAACATGTCATTTCCTTTTGGAGCCCCTGCCCTGGCCTCTGAAGTTGGGCAAAATGCATACCGTCTCTCAATCTCTTTCCTCATCTCTGAGATTGGGGTAATAATTGGATAGCCTCATGGGCTTGATGGAGAGATTAATAAGATACACAGTGTTCACTGCCACCACCATCATCATCAAAAATAAATGAGGCTACATTTACTGTCATCATTATTAGTGCTGACCAGAAAGTTCTATCAAAAATTTCTTCCTGACCTTGGCTCATCTTCTGTTAACAGAATCAAATCCAGAAAAAAATTATCTGATCTACACGAATGACAAGTTAACACAAAGACATTCTATGTTTGATTTTAGCAATTAGTTTACTACATGTGTATCTATTTTTATAACGAATCCTGGACTTTGGAGTGCTGTGTCCACCCATTTAAAAGATTTACAGACCTCAAGTACTGTGCCCTGCCTGACCCATATGTATTACACGTCATTACCCAATTCCTCTAAGGCCTGGAAAGGAGGAATACATCTGGTCTGAATCCTCCCAGTCTCTTCACAGAAGGAATCTTGTAAAATAGGATATTGTCTTTTAATTAAATCTTTCCTTCAACTTGTCAAGAAAATTTTTCTCTTGCTACAGTAACCCTTCCTTCTTAGGAGACCAGGGAGCTATTTCAGGGTCATTTTGGTTCCCTTCTGAGGCCAACGTCTTTCTAAATATAACTGCAGATCCTGGAAAACAGCCTGCTTTTGATAGTTAACTTAGGCTAAAGAATCAGTATATTCAGAGCTTTGATTATCCACACTCCAAAAATGCTTTCCTCCGACGTTTGACAAGAATCTCAATTCAGGGATTAAATATTGTTTTCTCTGATGCACTTCCATTTTCACTAGAGTTGCTTGCCTTACTGGCTTCAAGTGTAAAGCGTTGTCCAGTTAGGAGGCAATTAAGATTTAACTCGAGAATCTATTTATTTTAGAATAGGTATCAGATGTTTCTATAGTGGAATCACAAGCCTCCTAAGCTTCTGGAAAGCATTGTGTGGTACTTTTTGTGCATGGCTGACTGCTTGAATTTTACTATCAGGATTTTGTTTCCTGCCTTTTATTTTCTTTAACCTGAATTTCCAGTTTGTTCTCTGCCGAATTCCTGTTCCCAACTTTTTATCTCCATTCGTATGTCCCAAGCAGTTCTCAAAACTAATAGGTCTATAATGGAAATCTCTCCCCCACCACCCCACCCATCTCTCCTCTGCTTACTACTGATTCCTTCTCCTGAAATCAATATCTCAATTAATGGCCTCCCTGTCAACTTGATAACCCAAGCCAAAAATCTGTCCTGACATTGCCTCACCTTCCCCATTCAGTCTACACCAGATTCATGGTTTAAGACAATATATGAAAGTTCCAAGAACAGTGACCACCAGCACTTGGTGGGGTCAGAAGTGAACTGCCAGCTGTCACAAATGTTAACTATAAATATCTTTTTCATCTTCCTCTCCTCTGCCTCTCATGATCACTACTTTAGCTCTGACCCTTGTCAACTCTGTGCCCATCAGTTGCTGGAGCTAATGCAACTCCCTTCTAACAGACTGTTGCCACCCTAGGTACTCTGCTCCCAAATTTATAACATGATTTTGCACTCAATGACTTCTGTGGACCCTTGTAAACTTGAGAAGAGAGCCAGACACCTGAGTGTGGACCCCACATCCGGCCTGGGCACCCCTGCAGTGCACTGTCTGCTCTCTCCTACTTTATAGTCTCTGCTTCAGTAGGACTGAATTTCTCGGGGTTTTCCAACACAGAATGCCCCTTTCATGCACTCGTGCCTTTGCGCATGCTGTCCTTGCTTCTGAGAACTCCCTTGCCCCTTTTTTTCTTGATAAATTCCGGTGCCTTCAAGATCTATCTCCTCTGGGAAGCACCCCGATTTTCCCAGGGATAGCTGGCCTCCCACAATTCTGCAATCATATCTCTAATCACACAGTGCTGTAATTACACATTTATATATCTGACTCTGCTATAGATGCTAAGCTTGAGGGCAAGGTTTATATCTTATTTTTGTACCTACAACATCTAATACATGCCTAGCACGTCGTAAAACCAGCGAATGGTCTAATTTGTTTAAATGAGTGTATCTCTGACACTGAATCAAGAAAAAAGTAGTGTTCATGAAAAGTAATTGATCTCAAGCTGTGCTATTTTCTGACTAAATATAAGTATTTTTCTCAACAACAACGTTTTTCTTTCTGTATTGCTTTTAGCATCCATAAGTTAAAGAAGAATCCCCAAAACCAGTCTATGGCCCTTTTCCTCTTCTGCTTTCTGTACTCACAGGGTGGCTACATATTTCTACAACTTGTAACTGTGTGTCATTTCCACCTTGGAAGTAGATTCAGCCAGTAGCCTCACCAACTTTAGAGGTGATAGTAACTACTTTTGTGATGCTTTAATTTGGGATTCAAAATTTAAATTGTCCCAACCTATTTTCAGGCTTTCAACGTGCCTGTGCCTTGAAAGTGTGTTTCAAATTTCCAGAGCTGTTCTTTCTTGTTATTAGAAAAACAAGCAACGAGAACACAGAACCAGTAACTGTCCGGTGAGACGTGTGCTTCTAAGCCAAATCAACAAGTAAACTGTTTCTTGAGAGGCCACAGCTAACACAGTTAGTGATGAACCCCATTGTTGAGGAGCTCGGGAAAAATAATGATTCGTTTTTAATTCAAACCAGTTCTAAGGAAGGGCCTTGGCTTTCTGAAGTGGCTTTGTAATCAAAGGTTACCACGGGGCATGTCAGAACTTTTAACTGTCTCCACTGCAAAAATAGGCTTAGGTTCTAAGGTAATTGCAAAGCTGAGGAAATGATGACTTTACACAGCTTTTGTCTGGCGTCTGATGTTTGGCTCACAGAGATGAGGTTAATTTCAGCATAAACTGTTAGCTTTATTTTTTAAATCAGTTTTAATTGTAATATGCTTGTGTCCTGAAAAAAACATCCAAGAGCAGTAAGAGTTGTCCTGGAATATAAATAAATGTTGTGAAGTAAATCTTAACTATCTCTAGACCAGTAGTCAATAAAATACTTTGCAATCAGACTAATTAATCTTTTTTTGTTTTGCTTTGTTATCCTCTCCTACATTTATTGTGTGTGTTTCCTGAGTTATAAAAGCAATGTACATATTCACTATAGGTAGTGGGAAAATACAAAACTCACAAGGAAGAAAAAAAGTTTCCTTGTGAGTCCGTTATCCAAAGAGACCCATTGTTAGCATCTTATAGAGTTTTCCCCCAAGCAAACATACATACTTTTAAAATCCTTATGATGAAAAATTTCACACACACAGGAGAGAATTATACAGTGAGTCCTCATATATTGGCAATCCAGATCCACAGATTGTCAAGATTTTGCCACCATGGCTGTATTCGTCCCTTTTTTCTCTTTCCCTTCCTCTTTCCTTTTTTGAAATATCATCCAAGTACTTTTAAAAGGAAAAGAGGACTATGGAAAGCAAGCAGTTTCCTGTCAATTTCACATACCCTCACTTACCTTTCATTAGGAAGCAGAAAGTATGATTTTACACTTATTATTGCATTGTACTTTAGGGATAAGCAGCCGTAAAGCTTAAGTCTGTCACATGCTAGATGGATATTGATTTTTCCTCTTAAATCAATGTTTCCCTAGAGCATAGTCTTATTTATTCATAAAGCTAAGATGATGTCTGACAGAAGTTACAGCAGTGTAAATCTGTGGTGCAGGCACAGTCAGAAGAGCTTCTGTAAGACTCAAAAATCAATGTTCTGCTGCTAAAGGGTCACCTCAGAAACCTGGTAACATGCATTTGCCATGCTTCCAAATGTAAAAGGAGAATTCCAGTGTGAAGTTGGTTAAGTTTTATTCCTCTGTTTCCTATTGCTGCTTTGCAAGTGAACCAAATGCAGTGTTACTGAAGCTGGGCCTGGCTGTGTCAAATGCGCAACTAGTTGTTGGAACATCAGGCTGCGTAGAATCAAAGCTTCAGCCATGATCCCTTGTTGAGACATATCTGTCAGCTTGCTCATGAAGGATGTGCTGCCCCCTATAATTCTGCATCATAGTGCAGGGAGCCCAAAAGGTGGGCTTTTCTGCTCAAGGGGCAATTAACACAAGAGTGTTCACTTTGGGATACGTCATTCACTTTGGAACACTTTTGTGTACTTGTCAGTGTATTAAAATATGTATAATAGCTCTTTGCATGGCTAGACCATATAAATCATGTGTAGTCCTTAAAGTGTTCATCTTTTGTTGATGTGTGTGTATGTATGATGTAAAGTCTTTTTTCTTTTAAGCGTGCTTATCAGATGAAAATTCCTATTAGACTTTTTTAACTTAAAGAATGTTCCAGATTTTTTCCCCAACCTTAACTGATTTTTTTTCTAGTGGTTGAAAAATGCATCTCATGGCCACAATGTCACCGTCTGGAATTTTAAATGCCCTATTTTCTATTAGCTGTCTGCTCTTATCACAGTAGAACTAGTTGGGAGTCAAATGACCTAGATGCTAGTTTCATTATCTACACCTGAGTGCTGTGTGACCTAAAGCAAATTCATGAACTTCTCTGGGACTAAGGTTTTTGTTTATATTGTTATTTTCTTTACTCATTTAAAAAACAGTACGTGAGAGCGTGTGAAATTGGCAGATATACACTTCTTAATTTCCATAGCCTTCTGTTCATCAGGACTCTTTTTTTTCCATTTAAAAGTAACTAGTTGATAGTAAGGGGGAAAAAAAGGAAAAGAGGAAATGAAAGGGAAGAAGGGGATGAAGAAGTGAAGGTTATTTCTTCATGTAGAATAAGGCTTCCTGCATCTTTTAAAACCCATGACTTTTGGTGGAAAGAAAAGATTTTGGATGATTATTTCAGCCACCAATATTTGCAGTTTCCTTAGAAACTTCGGAGCCAGTGAGGACACAACCTGAATTTAGAGACTGGGATCTTCAACACCTACTTCGGAGAGCAGCTGGGGACTCCACTAGCCCGGGGCTCCCAGGGGGCCGAATCCCTGACCAAGGTTTGGGAGAGGTTTTTAAGGCACTGTCCCTGTGGATCTCAGCTGTTTCCTCTCTACCAGTAGCAACAATGGAACCCTCTTCAGAGGAAGCTTATAGGAATTAGAAAGGAAAGGACATAAACACCGTTCACTGCAGTAACTGTTCACTGCTAGTCTTATTTTCCTTTGCATCATCAGCCTTAGGCATCGAGATAACCTGGTGGCATGTCAGTGTTTTACAGTTTTTCCCATTAAGCTCCAGGAACATTGCTATTCATTTCATGAATGGATGTCTTCCTGGCAAAAAGGAGGAGATTCTCAGAGCTACTTCTTGGAGGACAGAAGCTGAGGTATGTGCTTCAGCAGAAACCTGAGTTGCCTGACATGGACAGCACATGAGAGGAGAGTTAGCTATTTGGGGTTTATCCCTTATGTTAAGGGCTTTTTGTTATGTTTCCTAACCAGCTTTAGCTGAGCCCTCCAAAGTCTCTCTAACATTCCTCTAATGTCATTAACTTATAGTCTGTAATACTCGTACTACCCTTTTGCTCTGTTGCTGTGGATTGATGTCCTCCCAAAACTTAGTCCCCACCATGACAATGTAAAGAGGTTGGGAAATCCAATGATGGCAATTGAAAGGACCAAGCCATATTGAATGGAGGTGGTCATGGGCGTAGTTCTGAGGGCATTAAAAGGAGAGCACGTGAGAGTCTCTCTCTGCTCTGCCATTTTTTTGCCATGTGAGACCCCTGTGTTGCTGTAAAGCCACCACCAAGAAAACCTTCCCAGATGTGTTCCCTGGACTGGACTTCCCAGCCTCTGAAACTGTAAGCAATAAATTTTGTTTTCTTACAAAGTGCCCAGTTCCAGGTATTTTGGTAGAAGCAACAGAAACAAACTAATACATCTGTCTTTTTAAATTAATTAATATGCACTGTTCCAAAAAGCTGATTAAGAAGTGATTCCCTTTGATGCTGTGTTTGGTTCATCTAGAGCCATCGTCACTCCCCAAATCAACCAGACTATCTACAAGTAACAGGTGTCACATACAAATTACTAACACACGATGACTTAGAATGCTGGACTTCTGGAATCAACCTGTTTCTACACTTTTTATATGTCATTCAGTTGTGCCAGGCCGTTTCTTTTCTGTGTGTGCCTCACTCATCTCTGCAGGCAACAGGGATGCAGGCTCTGATGGCTTCTCGTACCCGGGGGTTCTCCTCCCACCTGTACAGGGAGGTGACAGTGCCATGCGACCTCATATGTACTGGAGCCTCACAAATGCTGGGTTGGAATGTGAAGCCTGCCCTTCTCTGAGCCTTCTCACCTCCATCAGACCAAACTTATAGGAAGTATTATACCTAAAGTGTTAGATCTTGGAATGATAGCGTAGTATTTGGACAGGTAGAGATTAGGCTCTACCCAGACCACATACAGCCCAAGGGGAGACTATTCCAGATCCAGGCTGTTGTCACGAGGGTTCCACCCCTCACCCCATGGATCTTCCCTCCTCCCGTGTGCACTTTCTCTTCCTACTCCCATGCAGCTCTTTTCTGTGTTCCTCACACTGATGCTACCACTCCCTCTTTTGAAAAGCCCCGTCCTCACCAACAGAGGAAGAATGTCCCAGTTGGGTTTCTGTGTCTTGCAGTTGGCCAGGGATGCTCCTCGAGGCCTCTCCTGTTCAGTCACAGAGAGCTCCAGGCCAATCTCCTGAGCAAAGTGAATGGAGATGCTCTAATGCTACCTCCTTTTCCTACCAGAGACAGCATAGGTTGTTTTCCATATTCCTTTTACAGGACCTAGAAAGAGGTATTTCTCCTAGAAGTCAGCCACTTGGGGAATAAAGACCCTCCCCCAAACCATCACCAATATTGTCCTAAGAAGGAAGCACGTGGTCCCTATGGCCTTATCTGAGCCTTGAATAGCAGAGACCACACGCTGAAATAGCTCTGCCCAGACCCACTGGAAGACATGGCCCAGCTCCAAATAGGGATTTTGTTCTAGACTTTAAATTCTAAATCTTCCCATGGTTACTCATGACTAGGAAGAGGGACAGTTCTGGATTATTCCTCACTTATATATTTTCTTCCTTTCATTTTCTTCATCATCTTCTCCCTCAACCTTTACTTAGTAGATTTAAAAATAAATACTTAAACTGCTGTGTGGCATAACACTTTGCCAAATGGGATACTCTCATAATTTCTTGATATTTTCTAAAATAGATTTTTTTTGTATGGCAATATAAGAATAGCAGTGGTGAAATTTGATCATGGTGCCAGTGTGCTTTTAAAGATTCCTAATAAAAGGACAAAGTTATGTTGGCTGGTGAAGGATCAGCCAACAGTGAAAAAAATAAAAGAAATAAAAATTTTTTCTAATATCTCATACAGGGGAAGAACCAAAAGGTTGATAATTCTGTGAAAAATGAAAAATATTTCATATTAGGACAGCCAGAAAACTTAGAAATTTAGAGTGGCAGACAAGGGTTGGCCATTTCATCAACATGATCCTTTGCCATTGCCTACCCATGCCCAATACCATGCTGCCAAATGTTAATGTTTAATGTTTATTGTTCTGCAGTTGTATACATATAATTTACAAAATGAGTAATGTAGTTAAAGCTGTTGTTAGACAATTATTAAGCCAAACAAGTTATTTTTGCCCAGGACAAGCGAATTCAAAAGTTTAGTGTGTTTTTGCGCCTGTGCTAACAAACGATCTCCTGTTTAACTGCGGACAGGTTTGCCTCCTGAGTATACAAGAGTACAGTGTAGGCTGCAAATAGCATCTTAGAATTGAGGCAAACCGGTGGCTGTTGGGATGAGTGTGGGTCTTTTATAGATAACTGAGGTGTTGTTAGCTGAATTGTTGTGTATTAGTGACAGCATTATAATTATTGTTGACTGATTTTGAATTGCTTTGTTTTATAGTCCCTTCGTACAATTTCAAAAATACCCTGTTATTTGAAAATGTGCCTCAAATACAAAAATAGGTGAAAACCATTGAATTATAAGACCGAATCACTTCTCTCCAATTTGCCATCTGTCACCCTTTTCCCATCAAAGATGGTTTTTATAGGTTGAAAGCATAGAGTATGGTTCCTTCTGTCATTCAGATCTCAACTTAAATGTTACCTCCTCAGAGAGGACTCCCAAGCACCCATGGCTCAGGAAACATCCAAGACACTCTATCACTTTTCTCTCCTTTACCTTTTTAACTTACTCTCCTTACCTGATACTTTGGTGTTAATTAATCTTTTGTCAGTCTTCACCTACAAGGAGGTAAGCTGAGGCCTCTTCTGTTCACGCTGACCCTCGGTGTCTAGAGCAGTCCTGGCATTTGGTAGGCATTCACCTGACATTCCTTCTGTTCGCATGCTTTGTTGCTGGATTTTCCCCTATGCCCATCCTTGAGGCTGTTTCATCATCACTGCTTAGAATCAGCGTCACCTCCCTTGCTGTGAAGTCGGTGGTGCTTTATACTCTGCATTTCTGTCATTAACCAGCAGCTACTTCCCGGTTGTGGCATCTGATTGGTATGATGATAACACATCTGCTGCGTGTTAGCATGACAGGCATTTGGGGCAAGTGAGTCCTATCAAATTTTCCAGTCACAAGATAGCTTAAGAAAGTTTTTGAGAGAGGAACACATACACATTCCCTACCCTGATGTTAACACAATGGATCTATTGCACAGATATTCTGCTCTGATGGTCGACTTGAGGAATAGCCTAAGTAGCTTCCTTTTTTGGTACTGTCATTTAACTTAGCCCTGGGAACAGCTCTTGATGAAGGAAGGCTTTTTCTTTTCAGGGACACTCCACTTCTCATTCCTCAACTCCAGCCCAGGATCCTAAGAGTCTGATTGTTATGTCTGGGAATACAGTTACTAGATTTTCTGCTAATGGCTGTATTTTACATGATAATGAATCCAGTCTTTTCTACAAAGTCTACTTCATTTATGCAAAAAGATATAATTTGGAATATGTATGAATCAAACTGTTCTTTCAGGGAGTGGGGAAGCTGCTATAGAGTCTGAAGATACAATTTTATGGGCCCTCATGTCAGGTTAACACAAGGAAATGTTGGTTCTGTGGTCATCAAAGATAATGTTGATTGGAAAGTTTCAGGTAAAACAGAAAAGAGCTTTTGAATGTCAGAGTCTTGATACTTACTTCCTAATTTAGAAAGGTCAACTTATTTTCGACCATCTTTTACGCTTTCAAGAAGTGACCTCTTGTACATTAGTGGCCCCAAAGCATTAATGAGACTCCTGCTCACTGGTTTTCAATAATATGGAAAATGTATTCCAAATTGGTCCTGGCTATTAACAGAGAAAAGGCAGAAAATTAAATTAGCAAGGGAATATATCAAAAGCCTTTTGTAAGTGCCATAAAGTCTCTGAAAATCTAATCCCTGAAATTCATTTTGTTCTGGAAAGAATAGATTTCTCTCCCAAGAGATGCTAAAATGCCATTCATTTATTAAGAGAATGGACTATTGACTATGAATGGAATAGCAGGAATTCTCAACTCTTACTTTTAATTTTGCCATCAACTTGCTGTGATTTACCTCAAAAAATAATCACCCTGTAAGAAAAACATTCTTGTACTGCTATGCTCTTTGATTTTCAGACAGAGTTAATTCTACAGATTAATTTAAAGGTAAGATATACTAATTAATAGTTAAGCATTTCAGAGTGCTTCACTCGGGGTATATATTGATTTTTATCTTTTATTGGCGCTTTATAAAAAGATGCTTAGATCCCTGAAAACACTGTACTGTTTAAAAATTCTTAGTTAAAGGTAAGTTACCCTGTGTAAACAGTGGGAAAGGAATTTGCCTTCTCCCTAATAAACAAAATTTTGAGTTTGGATCTAATGCCAGTGGTCTGATGCACAAACACAAATATTTACTTGCTTCATTTGGACTAATAATCTGGTTCTCTATCCTTTTCAAAATTAGGAGGTTAAAAAATACTTAGGCTTTTTAAACAAGATAAATGTGCATTAGGGAGGTCTGTTTGCAGAGCCTGATTTAGCTTCGGGGAGGTAATAGACTCCTTGGAGAATTTAGTAGCAATTGTAGACTGTTTGAAGAAAGACATGCATAGAAATATAATTTTGCATATAACTTCAGGTGGTTTAAAGAACCTCCCAAAGTTAGCCCAGGACTTACTGGTATCTATCTATAGGGCTCTAGGTAAAGAAACACTTAATTCTTCTGAGCAAGGACTATGCTTAATTGTTTGTGCTGTAAATATTGGTCTTTTAATTCCTGGAATTAATGGAACACTTAAGGCATATTTGAATTTTGTGTTGTGCTGTAATATTTTTGTTTAAACAGAGACAACATGTATCTAGTCCTTTTGCAATGAAGTATATATTTAAGATGCTTACAGTTATTAAAGAATTAGTTATGTAGAATACTTATTATAGAAATAAGCAGATATGTTTTAAATGTTATAAATGCTGTTTGCCCTTATAAAACCTAATCTTTATATTTTCTCTTGCTATTTTTTTCCTTGGCTTCTCATTAAGATATAAATAATTTATCCATTTTGTGAGTACAGATAATTCATCCCAAGGCTCATTTTTTTTTTTTTTGAAAAAATTAAGAACTGACTTTAACTCCGTTTTAGCAATAATTGGGAATATTTTATGTTCTACATCGTTCTACATAACAAGAAGAAAGTAAAAAATAACTCCAGTCCCACCTTCAAGGAACTCCTTATCTAGTAGCAGGGGGAAAATAAATTAACAGTAAATCCTCCCCTAGGAGAGGTATCAAAAACGTGGCGAGAGAAATGGAGCTGAAGGGATCCAGAGAGGGAATTAGGGAGCTCTTTGCAGAAGAGGGAAGATTTGAGCTGAACCTTTGTGGATACATAGGAGTTGGTTGGTCAGAGATGTCTGGTGGAAGGTCATTTTTTCAGAACCCTGATCCTACTTTCTGCCACAACTAAATGCTTATTAAAATGTAATGTACTATGGACCCAGAAAAGAGACCTGTGGATCCTTACAGTAGGTTTGAACACTAGCAGCACAAAGAAAAGGAACCATTCTTTTCGAAGTTTCAGTGTGTATACTAAGAAGAATAAACCAAAATTTACTGGGAATAGTTGGTAAAAAAAATGCCAGGCAAGTGATAATGAAACTGATACTATTTTGATTCTGAATACTGCCTTTTCAGGGGAAAGGCAGACTGAAAATCAACAATGGAGTCAATTTGGGGGCCCTTGTAAAGCTGGTGCTAGAAATTCAGTGAGCATAAGTGTCTTGTACAAGACTGACCTTACCACCTTATCTTGGTCATCATCGTGTTCTTAGGCTGTTAGTGTCACAGAGTTTATAATAACAATGGCCACATCAGTTTCTTCCTGTGCACCACGTGCAGTGAGAAAAATTTCCCCCTTCTCTACTCTAATCCTCATCAGGATCTTTTGAGATGTGGGTACGATTAAGAGCAAGGAGTCTAGGACCGACTGCCTGCGCTGCACTCAGACCTCTTCCACCACTTATTAGCTGTGCCATTTAGCCCTCTGTGCCCCCAGGACCCTCATTTATAAAGGGAAAGATAATAATACCTAATTCTGAGAATTGGCATAAATATTAATATATTCGTTACCACTGTGCCCAATAACTGTTTTCTTCATTATCCTCATTTTGCAGTCAAGGCCACTGAGCCTCAGAGATTAAATAACTTTCCCCATTTCCCAAACACTTAGTGCCAGCCACAGCTAGGATTTTGGAACCATTTGTCTAACTGCAAGCCTTGTATATAGTATAAATCCTCACTGAAGTGAGTAGAAATTCAAAATTGCATGTTTTCATTTCATAGAATACAAATTTGCCTTCCATATGGTCTTCCTGGGTGATCTTCTCTATTCCTAGGGCGTCGTTTGTCATCTAATTCAGGGGATGGCAAATTATGACCTGCCCGCCAAATACATTCTGGCACGTGTTTTTGTAAATAAAGCTTTATTGGAACACCAACATACTCATTCTTTAGCTATTGTTTGTGGCAGCATTTGTGCTACAATGACTGAGTTGAGTAGTTGTGAGAGATTATATGGCCCTCAAAGCCTTTCTCCTGAGATCCTGATTCCTAAATTTAGCCACCTACCAAATTTCTCTACCTCCATGCCCCACGTTCACCTTAAAATCAATATTTACCAAACTGAATTCTTTGTATGTTATTTCCCCCCCTGCAACTCCTCCTGAGTTTCCTATCCCAGTTAATGGCACCACCATACGCCGAAGGTGTTTCTCTTCTTTTCATTGCTCATGCTTAATCTGTTGCCAAGGACAGTCCATTGATTATCCTGAATACATCAACCCCTTGAGGACAGTAACACAGGCTTTTAAGTAACCAATACTAATCATTCTGGTATTCTCAGGCCCCATGTGCAATTAGGCCAGGAATTCCCTTTACAGTCCCTCCGAAGTTGGGATAGGTATGTTCAATAAGAAATAACTGTTGGTATGTATCCATTAAGTAAGCCATGGAGAGATGGGCCTATTTCTCAACTTCAGACACTGCTTCGCAAGTAAGAATTTAGGAATGCTAGAAAGTGAAAATATTGTAAAATTTGTACTTTCATTCTTTGATTATACAGAACAGAACATGGCTATCTGATTTATTGAGTTGTCACTTTAAAACTATTTATCATTAATGTTTTAAAATTAAAATCTCTATTCTTTATGCAGGGCCTCATTGGCTGTGAGAGAGGGGGTAGGGAGTTAAAATTCTAACATTATTTGGTTATCATTTTTTCTTGTTCATTTAAAGAATATATTCAGATAATAAGTGCATTTTCATCCTCATCAGATCACTTGAATATTATTCTAAAGTTCATGGTGTTGTTAACTCTGCAGTCTCCTTTATGAATTTAAAATTATGCTATAAAAAGGATTAGTGGGGATAATAAATATCCACTCAGTGTCTTAGAATCTTTGATCTTGGCATTTGTTTTATCCAGCAAGTATTTTCATAATACTTTAATTTCAGTTTCTCTATCTGAAAGATTATGCAGGAGCAGCCTTTGTTTTCCAAGAACAACAGAGATGTTTATGGCATTTATGCCAAAAGCAGAGGTCATAAATTAATTCTAATCCTCTAAGCAAAGACATTAGCTTTTGTGTAACGTAAAGGCTTGGGTTTGTTCATACAAAATAATCCTAAGAGTAATAGTTACCCTTGCTCAACAATGATCGTAAAGATTAATATATTTCTTTGGTTAATGATTATGTAATATATTAATAAGCTTCTCCAAATACTTCCTGAAATTTTAATTGTCTGTACACTTTTAGAGCTGTATTTTGATCTGACATGTAAAGAAGTGGTATAGCTCAGTCACTGTCAAATTAAGGATGATTTTACACTCTGATTTAGAGAAAAATGCCACCCACCACCAGATTTCAAAATAGCTGAAATACTTAGAAAAAAAAAACTAAGGCGTTAAACTAAAATATTGTCTCAATGCCCTTCTATCAGCTGGCCTCTCACAGTGGTGGTGGCTGCTGTGGTTACTATTTCACTGTTTGTCTGCTCGTGGTACTGGTGCCCCGGAGGACCTCCCAGTGAAGCTGGAGTGTGGTAACGTCTCGCTACAAGATCTCATATAAAAATCACTTTCAGGTCTTTAGTGAATACGTTTTAGCAAGTCGATACTCCCATCCAGTGATCTTTTTCTAAGAACTAGGCAGTACAAAGAGATAAAGACTTCTGTTAGAAGTGTGGCTCTAATAGGGACCGTGCAGCCTTAGGTGAGTCACTTAACGCCTCTACGTGTTTAAAATGAGAATAATCACACCTACTTTATAAAAATTGTTGTAAAGAGTAAGAGTAATATTTGCAAAGCAACTGGCAGGTGGTATACACTTAGGAAATTAACCTGGTAGTGGTTGATGTTATCATCATCACCCCCCCCCACACACACACCACCATATTTGAAGCATT
This sequence comes from Cynocephalus volans, assembly GCF_027409185.1. Lineage (NCBI taxonomy): Eukaryota > Metazoa > Chordata > Mammalia > Dermoptera > Cynocephalidae > Cynocephalus > Cynocephalus volans. The sequence goes on along the minus strand of NC_084474.1, from coordinate 37,321,293 downwards.
ATGTTCATTAATTATACATCTCTGTTCCATTTTCTGATGTTGTCCTTGTCACTCACAGGTGCTTCAGTTAGCTGAGTAGAGGAAGAGCAATCTCAATGTTGATAAATAAATGGCTCTTCCCTTGGATATTATATTTTCTGTCATGTGAGATCATGACTTGGTGTCATTGAGAAAAATGTGCAAAAGTCATTGTGCAAATTTTCACAACAGCACATTTGTTAAAAAAGGAAAATTTGGAAACTACTTGCTTCAACAATGAGGAAGTGACTAAGGATATAAAAATATAGTTTATAATTTTAAAAATGAAATATGCGGGCTATTATGAGAAATGGAAATGCATTTTTGACGTAATAGTTGAAAGTGGTACATAACAGTATTTGTTTGCTGATAGCAACTCGGGAAGTTTTCCTGTAAAATTAAAGATCAAAGGAATCTTTAGAATACAATAGAGTTTAATGTTCATTGGCTTCTCTGTTTTCTGTAACGTTGCTTAAGTTTATAAAAATTGTTATGACCTATTTGTCTTAAGACCTTCATTTTCTCATTGTTCTAATGAGAAAGTGTGTTCAGTGTTCCTAATGACAGACTTGAAGATGCACTTGTGGAATAAAGTGCTTTTGTAAATTAGGCCTATTCTGCTGTTTTTTTGTTGTTGTTTTTTGGTTTGGGGTTTTTTGTTGTTTTTTTTTAGTTGCCAAAATCTTATGTGTGGACAATAAGCCAAAGAAGATGGGAAGGTTGAACAGAGGATTTAAATTTCTAGTTAATCCAACACAAATGGAGAAATGCATAAGTAGATGTAACATTCTATAAGAATTTATCTGGCAGTTTAGGACCTGATGGTTTCAAAAAGCTTAAATAGGTTTTTAAAGGCATCTGGTAGTGATTTATATAAATTAGGACTTCTCCGTGTTCTAATTTTTCTATTTCCTCTTAATCGCAGTAGTGCTCATTTTACATTAGACAGCGGAGCCTTCAGGCACTGTGGATGATAGTTAACTTGGGCATGTGATAGAGTTGGCATCACATTATCTATCACAGCACTCAAACATATCAGAGATAGCTTACAGGGCGACACAAAAGAATACACTACATAAGAAATGCTGCAATCATTAAGAGGCTTTTAAATATACACACACACACACACACACACACACACACATATACATATGTGTGTGTGTGTGTGTGTGTGTGTGTGTATACTGTATCTCAAAAAAAGTAAATTGTAAGACAAAGTCACAGTCCTATAGACAAGGAAAGAGTGGTAGAAGGATATGGACATTAAGATTCAGTTTGGCACTCTTCTCTTTGTGACCAGTTCCAGATTGATGACTCTGGGAGGTGTGAGGTGGTGGTTCTGTGTTTACTTGTGATGAGCACATGTTCTGCTGGGTTCCACTAGCTTATCAGCGGGAATATGAGGATACGATTGTGGAGTTGACTCACTTGGGCTGATTGACTCAGGCACCTAGTTTTCTCCTTTCATTGGTTTATTGGGTTTCTCTACATCATGTTTGCTTGTCTGTCTGTCTGTTTTCCTACCTGGAAGGATCCTTGCCTTAATTCCAAATGTAACTTTTATTTTATTTTATCATTACACAATATAATTTTTGTGGCCCTTTACCAATTTCTCCCTAACACCACTTCCTCTTCCCCCTTTCCTACCTCTGGTAGCCTCAGTTCTGTTCTCTCCTTTTGGAAGTTCAAGAAATTGTTGTGATTGTTGTACCTTTCTTTCTTTGTTTTTCTTTGGCTCCCACTTATGAGTGAGAACATGGGATATGTCTCTTTCTTTACCTGGCTTATTTCACTTAACATAATTTTCTCTAAGTTCACCCATGTTGCTGTAAATCGCAGAATTAAATTCTTTTTTATGGCAGAGTAGTAGTATTCCATTGAGTATATATAATACATGTTCCTTATCCAGTCATCCATCAATGGGTATTTGGGTTGGTTCCAACTCTTGGCTATTATAAATAGAGCTGTGAAAAACATGGGAGTGCAGGTATCCTTCCAACGTGATGATTTCCTTTCCTTTGAGTATATACCCAGAAGTGGAATTGCGGGATCATATGGCAGTTCTATCTGTAGTTGTTTGAGGAAACTCCATACTATTCTCCATAATGGTTGTGCTAATTTACAGCCCCACCAACAGTGCAGGAGGATTCCTCTTTCTCTACATCCTTGCCAGCATTTGTTATTCTCTGTCTTTTTGATACTGGCCAGTCTAACTGGCATAAGATGACATCTCAGTGTGGTTTTGATTTGCATTTCCCTGATGACTACTAATGTTGAGCATTTTTTCATGTGTCTGTTGGCCATTTGTATATCTTCCTTTGAAAAATGCCTATTTTTTAAGTGGGTTTTTGGGTTTTTTTTTACTGTTGAGTTGTTTGAGTACCTTGAATATTCTGTATATTAATGCCTTGTCAGGTGCATAGTTTGTGAATATTTTCTCCCATTCTGTAGGATGCCTTTTCACTCTGTTAACTGTTTCTTTTGCTGTACAGAAGCTTTTTAGCTTGATATAATCCCATTTGTTTATTTTTTCTTTTCTTGCCTTTGCTTTTAGGGTCTTGTTCATAAAGTCTTTGTGCAGTCCTGCTTCCCGAAGTGTTTCCCCTATGGTTTTCTTTTTAGTAGTCCTGGTCTCAGGCCATACTTCAACTCTCCCAGGCTGATGTTCCACTCTGGTAGCTCCACAGGTCTGGGGTCCCCATGGTGGTCCTGCTGTCATGGCTCCACTAGACATGGCACTGTTGGGGTTTCTCTGCTGCAACTCTGACCCCATGTTTCTGCTCAGCATTGCTCTAGCAAAGGCTGTCTGCACTGAGTCCACCACTGAAAGAGATCTCTTCCTGGGTCCCCAGGTTTTTGCATTCATCCTTTGAAATTGGAGTGGAGGCTCCCAAGCCTTCACAGCTCTGGCATTCTGCAAGCCTGAAGACCTAACACCACATAGATGCCACCAAGGCTTCCAGCTTGTATTTTCCAAAGCTGCAGATCCAGCCACACCTGGGGCCAATTTAGCTATGGCTGGAACAGCCAAAGCAGCTGGGGTGCTGGTGTGGGGAGCAGCAACCTGAGGTGGCCCTGGGCACTGAGCCCATGAAGGACACCTTGGGCCTGTTCCTCAAGACCATTCTGTCTCCCTAAGCCTCTGGGCCTGTAATGGAAGACACAGCCTCCAAGATCTCTGAAATGCCTTCAAGGTCTTTTCTCCCTTCTCTTGATAATCCCTTTCTTTTGCACCAGTCTCCTTAGTCCATGATTGTACACCATTGAGTTGTTCTCCTGAAAATGCTCTCTGCTTCTCTACCACATGGCCAGGCTGCACATCTTCCAAATCTTTACACTCTGCTTCCCTTTTAATTATAAGTTCTGGCTTTACATCATGCCTTTGCTGCCATAACTCAGCGTGGGCTGTTGAAAGTAGCCATGTAGCTTTCTTAATGCTTTGCTGCTTAGAAATTTCTTCCACAAAAGACCCTGGGTCAGCACCTTTAAGTTCCACATTCCATCATACTTTGTGGCGTGAACAGAATGCAGCCAAATTTCTTGCCAGATCAAAGTAAGGATAGTCTTTGCCCCAGTTTCCAATAAGTCCCTTCTCATTTACATCTGAGATCTCCTCAGTATGGCCTTTATTGTCCATATTTCTATCAGCATTCTGCTCACCACCATTTAACCAGACTTTAAGAAGTTCCAAACTTTCCCTGGTTTTCTTGTCTTCTAAACTCCCACAAGCAGCTAGGCTTTTTTTAGCCTGCTCCTCCACATTCTTCCAGCCTCTCCTCAACACACAGTTCCAAAGCCACTTCCACATTTTAAAGTATTTGTTATAAGCAACACCCCGCTTCTCTGGTACCAATTTTCTGTATTAGTCTTTTTCTGTTGTTTATAACAAAATACACTACTCATGAATTAATTTATGGGCAAAGAGAGAAAGGACAATGTGGGTACCATTTCTTTTCATTTCAGTACTAAACTTCAGTCTTTTCTCTCCCATGTTTTATGGCATTTTATGACAGCTACACTCATAAAAGGGGCAGCCTGACATGAAAATTGTGGCCTGAGAACTACAGAGTGGTCCTAGGACCTCAGATCCCTGTGATTTTAGATGTGTACAACTCAAAAGTGAATTTCAAAGAGGGTGTTCTGCAGCAATAGTCTCTTCTTTTGAATGTTTAAATCTAAGCTTGTTTCATTAGATAAATTCTGACATTTTGGTGTTTGAATGAGGTAGATTAATTAATGTGGTTAAATTCTCACTCATATGATAGAAGATTAAATGCTTCATTGCAAAATGCCAAAGGATATTTTTAATTTGGAATCTCAATTCTTATTGAAACACTATCATTCTATTTTCAGCATGGAGGACTAACAACAAAACGTGCTTAAATTCTAAAGTAAATGATTAAGCTGTATTAATTTTAAGGCAGTTTTTCCTAGTTTTGTTTTTATAGGAAAAAAATTGCAAACTTATTTTTGTTTTTATCTATATGTAAAACAGAACTAATACATGGAATGTGCCTATATGCATGATGGCGATTGGTCCTATGTCAGATTGTCAAACAGGGCAACCAGGGGGAGAGACCAGAAGAGCAGGGACCTTCTCTCTCCCAAGTCTCAACATGGGGTTTGTTACATAGTAGGTGCTCAATAATTATTTATTGAATCTCCAAATGTATGACTAACTATGAGAGTCAGCAGTGTGGACTCGAGTACCAGCCCTGCTAGTCCTCAGAAATATCAGTGACCCTTGAGCCTCAGTTTCCCCATTTGTAAAGTGGATACATATGACAATATTTGCTCTGTCGTTTTAATGGAAGACTGTGAGAATCAAAGGAAAAATGCATGACACATCTTTGAAAACTGGAAAATGGATTATATAGGGAATCATTGCTAGCACTATTATTGTGTTGTTATGTACTGCTTGTTAGTATCATATGTTTGCTAGTATTAGCCTCCAGTTAGCATTCAATAAATGCATGTGTAAGTAAAAAAACAAGCTAGTGTGCTGACAATAAAACTGAGAAAAAATTATTAATTTATTGTAAATTACTAGACGTAACTTTTTTGAAACTGTATTTATTTAAATATAATTATAATTCCTTTATGTATTTAATATACTTTTTTTTCATGGAAGGACACTCAAAATATATACATAGACAAGTAAATCATTATTTCTTAGCAACACCGTATGAAGATTTAAGACGTGCGTCAGCATAGGTTAACTTGTGATGGATTGCCATCACTCCTCTGGAAATCAGACTAGGACATATATCACATAAAATTCACTCTTAGATATGCTTTAAAGTTAATGACAGGGTTTTGTTGAAATGAGGTCTTGTGGGTTTTGATGAAGAAAATCAATCAGTATATGTCTTATCTTTTATTCTCTCTTCTTGCTCAATGTGCAATTAGATTTACTCTGCAGGATCACAGTGTGTAGCATATATTAATTTCATACTCACCCTGCTTATGTTAATTTTATGCTAACACTCCTGATAAATGACTCCAAAAATGCATTAAGGTCATAACAATTAGGCTGAATCACAGTGTTATAGTCTTAAATTTTGTTTTATTTTTAATCCTTTCTATATGTCCTTATTTAGATGATGTATTAATGATTGATTCTATTTGAGTTTACTTTTACTGTTCATTGTGTATTGTGATGAAGCACTGGGCTGTAAAGACTTATGAGACATGATCAAAAACAATCTCATCAATTTTTAAAGCATTGAGTCAGTATATGTATACTTACACATATATATATGAATGACGCTGGAGTCTTTGATGAAAATCACAATAATGACACCTCTCTGACTTTCCCAAGTTCTGAGAAAAATTAAGAGATAGGATAAAATTATTGCCAGATAAGGTTCAAACATCACCTTTATTACTGGTAAAGGCCAATGGAAGGGTAGGGTTTATTTATTTTACTAACGTGGAAACCCGAATTAAACACAGGGTACAGTGGCTGGGACAGGCTTTTCTGTGGGTGCAAAGGATCAACCCAAATTATGGCCTGGAGGATCAGAGAAGAAGTCATATTCCCAGAGGGCAGCTCCATCCCTAGAGAGAGAAGAAAGGAGCTGAGGCCAGAATATGCTTCCCCAAATTACTCATTTAGATAGTCACTCCACATTCCCTCAGATGGAGTCAGTGAAGACATGGAAAAAGCCAGAAGTGGTCTATGTTTGAAAGGTGTGAAGAAAAAAGAATTCATCCTGAGTACAAGAAATATAATATTTGATGTCAGATGAACAGGGCAGAATCTAAAGACAGAAGGAAAAGAGCAAGCTTTACCAAGAAGGATGGTTACCATTTGGAGCTAAGTGACCAAGAGAGAAGGGGAAGGAATATTCCAGGCATGGATGGTATCCCCAAAGGTGCATGCAGGGAACATGACTTTGTGTTGGAAAGGAGTTAGGACTGGTGGATCAGGTCACAGAGGGCTGGAAAGTCCTGAAGGAATAGAGAGCTACGTCCTTACGTAAGGAGACTTTGCAAGTGCACATTTGCATATTTCCTTGTGAATATGTGTGAGAGTTTTCTTTTTTTCTTTATTATATTCTAGCACACTGAACTAAGACTGTTTTTTCTATATCTGCGTGGTTCTCTCTAGAATTTATCTTGGCTAATTACACTTAACTATAGGCTTTCCAATTATACATTGAACTCAGTGACTAACCTTCAGATTTCAATAGCAAAGATCCTGTAATTTTTGGAGTGCATGACCTACATAAGGACATGTTGCAGAGAAAAATGATAAAAATCTTGTTTGTAGCAACATTAAAAGCTACCTCTAAAAGAGATTTAGTTCTGAGATAGTTTTCAGAATTGAAGTTTGTAGTACGTCTCAGTCTGGGTGGGCCAGTGGAATCCTGCTCCCTGGGTCATGCTCAGATACAGATGCTCTTTTACTTACTGCTGTGGATTGAATTGTGTCCCCTAAAGTCCATGTAGTAGAAACTTAACCCCCACTGTGTCAGTGTTAAGAGGGTGAGAAATCCTATTATGGTAATTGAAAGATGGGATCTTGAAGAGGTGATTAGATTGTAAGGACCACGACCAAGTAAATGGATTACTCCATTGATGGTTTTAATGGTGTTCATGGGTGTGGTTCTGAGGGCTTTAAAAGAGAAGAAGTGAGGAGTTAGCTCTCTCTCTGCTTATGCCATCTGCCATGTGACACCCTGCTTTGCTGTGAAGGGTCATTACCCACCCACAAGGCTCTCACCAAATGTTCTCTGGACTTTGGACGTCCCAGCCTCTGAAACTATAAGCAATAAATATTGTTTCTTGATAATTACCCAGTTTCAAGTATTTCTGAATACCTACCAAGCATCATAGCTTAGCCTAGCCTACCTTAAACATGCTTAGAACACTTACATTAGACTACATTTAGGCACATCACCTAACACAAAGCCTATTTTACAATAAAGTGTTGCATATCTCATCTAATTTATTGAATACGGTACTGAAAATGAAAAATAGAATGGTTATATGGTACTCAAAGTATGGTTTCTCCTGAATGCATATCACTTTCACATCATTGTAAAGCTGAAAAATTCTATGTTGAACCAATGTAAGTTGGAGACCACATGTACATTCATGAGCCAAGAGCCTATTGGTTTTGAAGGCTTCTGTTTCTGTTTAAGTTATTACACTATGCAGTTCTCCAAAATAAAGTCCTTAAAAATGTGGCTTCAAAGAGTGACAATCAATTATGGGATAATTTATTACACTTTGTTATTCCATACATTAAATCATGTTTACCCTAAAATAGTGTTACTAAAAAGGAAAAAAAAATCCCTTTAATATAATGAGACTCTAAGACAGTTCTGTTTAGTACCCTATAAAGCAATTGTTAACTCTTTGCTGAATGCTTTGTGTATGGAAAGGTTGTAGGAAAGAGAAGAAGGGAAGGAGGAGGAGGTGAGAGAAAAACTCATCAGCTACCTTCTCTATCATTAGGAGTTTGAAATTTCACTGGAGAGAGGTGACAAGCGTTCCCATGATACATGGTAAATACAAAACAGTACTCATATATGAATAAGCACCAGGATGTCTGCTTTTGGTCATTCATTGCCTCATTTATTCAGAATACTTAATAGACAGTTGGCAAGAGTTAGAGATGTTATGTTCTTTTTACCCAACACACTGACAAATGCTACTGTCTTGACTTAGCACAGAGGTCATTGAATATACCATGTAACTAATATCCCCTCCGCTATCAAAAACTTGTAGATTTGCAGGATTTTATTTTTGGCTACCATTCTATCACTTGTAAAATGAGGGCTTTAGAAACAAAAGAATATCTTAGTTCCCTCCCAGCTCTATTATTTATTGAACTACGGGTATCTCTAATGACACAGAGAAAAAGGAGAGAATCATGACACTGTAAAACAAAAGGAAAGTTCTGAGGTCTAGTTATGCCAGTGCAACTAGGCAATTGGATGGATCTGATGTGAAATATCTGTGTCTGTCAAGTTTTCTTTAAGATGCTGTAAACATTACACGCTGTAGTATTTATTTCCTTTTTTTATTAGTGAGAAGGTCTACTTTATTTTGTCTGTGTGAATGTTTGTCTGTGAAGGAGCTGACTTGTTTTAAAAGTGATCCTTGCAGACTGGGCTAGATTTAATGAACCCCCTTTTCTTTTTAAACAACTTTATCAAGATATTCAAATACCATACAATTTACCCTTTTAAAGTGTACATTTCAATGGCTTTCAGTATATTTGGAGTTGTGCAGACATCACCACAATCAATTTTAGGACATTCTCATAACCCCCATGCCTAAGCTGTCACCTCCCCTGCAATTTCCTCATCTGCTATCATCTCCCCAGCCCTGGGCCACCACTGATCTGCTTTCTGTCTCTAATGAAACACTCTTACATGAAGCAGTCAGTAAATGTCAGAGTCCAAGCCCCACACTGCAGCTTTATCTAAACACTTAGCTTTGATGATTGGAGCTGTTCCAGTTTGCAGTATCTGATGGAAAAGTCTGCAGTTTCTAAGTGTGACTGGTTAGAAGAACGAATCTCACCAGACAGCCACAAATTCAGTGTGTAGAAAAGCACTGTTCAGCTATTATCAATTGTGTGTTTCAGTCATTTGCAGTTAGCCCTGACCTACTCTACTGCTTTGAATGAGATACATTTAACAGAATAAAAATCTATGATAAATTGCATATAGCTTTTATATTTTCATGGTACTGATGTACTGTTCACCCAGAAAAATACCACTTTGGATATTCCATGGGCAGCAACTTTGCTAGGACACATTGAATTTCTCTACCTTCAAGGATCTCACAGCACAGAAGAGGGGTATGGATGTGTATAAATGGTAACTGCAAAATAATGTCAAAATAGTCTAGGTACAGCACAGAGGGGAGGCACCAGGACAGTTGGTTTTGCCTGGGGAAACTGGTAGGAAAGGGTGCTATCAGAAGGAGCATGAAGGATGTGGCCCTGGAGATTAGCTATGGAGCATTAGTAATGCTGGGAGATGGGAGAAGGGAGTTTAGAGGGCCCAGAGTGTTCAAATGCACAGAGACAGGTGGCATCCTAGAGCCTTTGAACACAAGCATATCAGGCAGTAGAATGTTCATAGAAAAGCTAGTGAGGGGGACACTAGGGACTGTGGTCAGTGTGTGGATGTGAGATGTGAGATGCCTAAGAGGTTGGACTTTACCCACTGTATTAGTTTCCTGTGGCTGCTGTAACAAAGTACCATAAACTGGGAGACTTAGAACAACAGAAATGTATTGTCTTATAGTTGTGGATGCGAGAAGTTAAAGAGCAAGGTGTCAGCAGGGCCATGCTCTCTCTGAAACTTGTAGGGGAAGCATCCTTCCTTGTCTCTTCCAGCTTCTGGTGGCCTCAGACATCCCTTGGCTTGTGGCAGCAAAATTCCAATCTCTGTCTCTGTCTTCGCTTGGCGTTCTCCCTGTGTCTCTTCACGTCAGCTTCCCTCTATGCATATCTGTCTCTGTGTCCAAATTTCTCACTTTTATAGGGACACCAGTCATATTGGATTAGGGTTCACTCTAATGACCCCATTTTAACTTGATTACCTCTGTAAAGACCCAATTTCCAAATGAGAAATGAGGTCACATTCTGAGGTACTGGGGGTTAGGATTTCAACTTTTTTTTTAAGGGACAAAATTCAGTCCTTAACAGCCACCAAGCATTAGGGTGCAATTGTAGGAGAGTTGGGTGTTATTATTGTGTGGACAACTGTAGGGGGATGAATACAAAGGAGGCGAGAGTATTTAGGAACCTGCTGGCCTCATCAAGGCAAGAAGTCTTGTGGCATATGAATGGCTGACCAAGAACATGGGCTATCGCTTTATCCTTCACTCATCAACTTTCTCAAGTTTAAAAAAAAAGAAGAAGAAAAGATGAAGAAATCTGAAAATCCACAGCAACACTGGAAAGTCAAGGAAAAATACTATCAGCAACAAAGATATTCAAGAATTCCTGGAAGGTATTAAAAGAAATGAATTGGATTGGTGTATAACCATACAGAGTCAAGGAGTGAATTTTCTTTTATAGTTGCATACTCTATGAGTATATTAATTAATACGACTTTGTTTTTAGGTTAGTAAGGAGAGAGAGAATGAAATGAATCTGCACATGCACTTTGACCCAACAATTTCATATCTAAGAATCTATTCTATCAATGTATTCACTTAAGTGCTGAGATATGCATACAAGAATAATCTCTGTAATGTTGTTTGTAATTGAGAAAAATCAAAACAATCTAAATATGCATCAGCATGGAAATGCCCAAATATAATATATCCTTACCCTTCATTAAATACATTGTAATTATTAAAATGAATTAGATAACGCTATAAGTGCTGACAGGGGAAGTTCTCTAGGATAGTGTAAATAAATACAGTGAAACTATTTAACAGTGCCTAGTGTAGGGTACCATATATGAAAGAGAGAAAGAGAGAGAAAACCTTTAACTTTTATACTTCATTTTCTTTTCAATTTTTGGTAATACATACACCCTTCTGTGTTCCATGAACTTTTCTTTTTTTTTTTTTAAAGATGACCAATAAGGGCATCTTAACCCTTGACTTGGTGTTGTCAGCACCACACTCACCCAGTGAGTTAACCGGCCATCCCTATATGGGATCCGAACCCATGGCCTTGGTGTTATCAGCACCACACTCTCCCAAGTGAGCCATGGGCTGGCCCTTCCATGAACTTTTCCAATGAGCATGTGTTATATCAAAAGTGGAAATTTACTCTAACAGACATTTAAGGAAGTAGAACTCATGAGAATTGGCCAACAGCTGAATGTGAACAGCACATTCAAGAGAGGGGTGGGTGGGGGTGAGGGTAGAGGGATGTAAGGGGGGCATGAATTCAAAACACTCAAATGCAAAAGGGCAATTTACAGGGAGCTATTAAAAAAAAAGACAAGACATGCATCTTACTGTAAAAGAGATCTAGGGGTTTTAGTTTGAGAAACAGCAGGATTTATGCATCTTCAACTGCAATTGGTGGAGCCCGTCAGCATGAGGATGAAGAAACAGTGCCGTGAGGTGGGTGAGCGTCCGTTGCAGAAATGGGTGTCATCCCCAGAATTGCTTCTGCCGAAGAGAGGCTAGGCCACCAATGACTTATCCCTGGTTCTCTACAGATTGCAAATAAAGTAATGAACAAAATCAGAGATAGGTATGTATCTGTGAAGTGGAAGGGGGAAACTTCATTTGTTCCCCTCTCTGTTTCCCCTTCCCTGTTTTTCCTTCCTTTCCGTCCTCCTCTCCTTTGTCCCTCTTTCTCATTTACATACATAGATAGCCTTACCCACCCACCCCTGTGATACTAATCTGCCGTCCAAAACAAAAAATTAAAAGAAAGGGAACTCATAGAAGAAAATGATGTCCCAGTCAGATAAGCACCCCCAAGTGATAACGAGGATAACTGTTTTCTACCAAAATTATCATATGAAAATTTTTATGACCTACTTATTTTATCATCAAGAATGTGAATCAGGTCATATTAACATAGCAGAAAGCTAGAAAAGCAAGTGATGATAGTATTTCCAGCATCAGCTTTTCTATGCTTAGTCTTTTACAGTTGGTGAACAAAACACTTTCACACACATTATCTCATGTGAGCCTCACACCAACCCTTTGAAGGAGGTAATGCTCCCATCTCTTTATGGGAAGAAACATCAAGTCCCAGAAATGGGCAAAAGCGGTTGAGTCAGGTCTCACAGCCCTGTTTGGTGACACCTCAGCTGTCTTTTTTCAGTGACACTCTGATGCCTGTCTGGCCTTAGCAGAATATACTGGGTACCCCACGGATTTGTCTCTCAGGCTAAACCTTTCAGACTTCATCCTCCAAAAGCATATTCTGTCAGCTGTCATAATTTTGAAGAATCACAGAAGTTAGCAAAGTATATTAATCCATGTTATTTATAAAGTAGAGTGGTCATTCATTTGAACAGCAACATGCTTGGTAAATAAAGGGGATAGATTGTGCCCTTTTGGGGGGCCACCAATGAATTACAAAATAAAAATACAGTTTAATTTCAGAAAGAGTAATTATTATTTCCTCATTTTTGATGCTAAGTCTATGGATACTGTCATTAGCTGTGAGCAATGGAAGAAGGGCCAAAGAAGTGAGGTTTTGATCCTAGCCAGGCTCTGAGGTATTTCCTGGTATCTGGGCTAAAAATATTGGCTGTACTTGTTCATAGGAAGAAATAGCTATGAATTATCATACTATTATGATAATTCATAGCATGTGGTGCGTAGCTTCTCTGTCTGAGGAAGAAAGCAAAGAAATTGTTATTAAATATACTACCTGTGAGAGGTTGAAGTACAAGAGTATTGAAAAAGTGCATGAAAAAATAGAATTAAAAGACAATACAAATCTTCCCAAGGGTACTTTTTGAAGTACCCTTGTACAGTATGGAGGTCATTCACTGATATGTTCACTTTCTAGAAGTTTCCAGATATAATACTACACAATTACAATCTACCCCCCCACCCCCACCCCCAAGTCATCAAAAAGCTAAAATGTACAGATGGGAGTAGGAATATAAATTAGCACCTAAGATAATTCAGGGCCACAGCGGTCCCCCAGTGATAGATTCCTGGCCTTGGCTCCTCCAAGGACCGTGCTCCTGGGCCACCACCCCCTCTCCTTGCAGCATCCCTTTCAAAAAGCATAAAAACCTGACAAACAGCAGATCAAGTCTCTGGTTGCTCATTCTCTGAGGTCCAAGGTTAGTTTTGCTACAACACACCTTTCTTATTTTTTCCTTCTATGATGGTTTTGTATAGATTTTCTTACCTCTATTACTTTTTAACTACAGGATAGGTACCATGGCAACACCTGTTGATGGCAGGCCAAAAACTATATAATTCTGCAGTGAGGAAGCTGCTGCTGTATTTCTTGCTCCTCCCTCTCACAGTTAGATTTGTGGTGGGGGTGGTGTTTCTGTTTCTTCTTCTCTCTAGTCTTGTAAGTGATACCAGTTTTCTCCATTTTGGCAGATGGATGTGGAAACCACTCTCTTCTCTTTCAGTTTTATGTGCTGGGATGTATCCGTGTTACCCTCTGGAGCATTTGTTGCCTGGTGATTTTTACCAGCTGTAGGAGAAATCGTGTCTTTGTCCAAAGGAGTTCAAAAGCCTGCTTTTTTCTTTCTCCTTTTCTCACTTATTTCCTTCTTCCCTTTCCTCCTGTCCCCTACTCTGCTCTGCCACCTCGCGGCTTACTTGATCAGTTTGATGGGCTCATGTTCCTTATTTGACCAATGGCCAGTCAAATGGCTGCAGTAGTAGAGTCCAGATTTTACATCTCACTTAAAATGCCGTTCGTCTGGACATCAAAAGAGCTAAGAAAATAAGACTCGGGTTATACATAATGCCACTTAGTTCTACAGTCAGGCTGAAAGAAATATATTCTAGATATTAAATAAATTAAATACACTTAATAATATACTAAAGAATAGTCAAATACTATCAGTTGCTAGTCTCTTTTTACAGAAACTTAGCTATGTCATAAATAATCCATATTTAAACAAGCATTTTGGTGTGCCTGATCTGGACGTTGGCATTGCAAGAGAATCTTTGGATGAGAAAAAAAAAAAGAAAAAAGGCACCAGCCAAATCATCTGATTAAGAACAAACACAGGTAGCATATGTGAAATGACTAAGCCAACACCATAGAGCTGAAGGCAATGAGAAGTGGCCTGGGTTATGTTTGTGGTTCAGACCCTAAATAGCTATGTAATCACAACTGGGCCTCAGTTTGCTTGTCAGTAAAATGTAGGGGTGACCTGAAATGCAGTTGCTCCTCAATTCAGGATTAGGATGGGGTTATGTCACAATAAATAAGTTGAAAATATTGTAAATCAAAAATGCACTCAATGCACCTAACCTCCCAAACATCATAGCTTAGCCTAGCCTACCTCAAATGTGCTCAGAGCTCTTACATTGGCCTACAGTTGGGCAAACTCATCTGGCTGCACAGTACACTGTAGAGTATTAGTTATTTACTCTGTGATCGTGCAGCTGCCTGGAATCTGTGGCTCACTGCTGCCGTCCAGCATCGCTAGAAAGTATCATATCCTTATCGCTAGCCTGGGAAAAAGTCAAAATTCAAAATTCAAAATTCAAAATACAGTTTCTACTGAATCCACATCTTTTCACACCATCTGTATTAGTCCATTTCTGTTGCTTAAATCAAAATACCTGAAAATGGGTGATTTATAAAGAATAGAAATTTATTGCTTACAGTTTCAGAGGCTTGGAAGTCCAGTGTCCAGGAAACACATCTGGTGAGGGTCTTAATGGTGACTTCAGTGACGTAGGGTATCACATTGTGAAATGACAGAGCAGAGAGAGCAAGAGAGAGAGAGGTAGACTCTCCTCTTCTTCTAAAGCCCTCAGCATCACACCCCTGACAACCAATTTAATCCATTTATGGAGGCATTGTCCTACAATCCAATCACCTCTTCAAGGCCCCACCTTTCAATTACCATAATAGGATTTCCCACCCTCTTAACAGTCACGGTGGGGGCCAAGTTTCTAATACATAAAACTTGGGGGACATAATTCAAGCTTTAGTGAGTTTTGGGGGGACATAATTCAATCCACTACACCATCATAAAGACAAAAAATCTTAAGTCAAACCACTGTAAGTAAGAGACCGTCTGTATTGTGGAGTTTGGAGTTTGCTTTTAAATCTATATTAACCTACCTCTGAAATAAGCACAAGTGCCAAACAATAGAACAGAAATGTCATTATACACTAAGGGCTGAAAAATGTAGACAGAGAACCAGAGCAGACTCTTAAGCATGAATTTCAAGTGACTTTTCAAAGACAAGGCAGACCATGAATTAAACAAAAGTAGGAGTCAAAGGAAATAATGTAAGTGATCTAACATATCAATCTTATAATATGTCCAAATAAAGTAAAAAATTTCCCCAGGAATTTTTATCAATCTAAATTTTCTTGTAATTCTTTCAAAACTTTCCTCACAATTAAAAAAAAAATTTTTGTCTCCAGATATATATTTTTTTAATTGTGGTCAAAAACACATACCACAAAATTTACCAACTCAACTATTTCCAGTATAATAGCATTGACTATATACGCCATGTTGTGCAGCAGATCTGCATAACTTTTCATCTCGCAGAGCTGAAACTCTATACCCATTGAACACTGACTTTCCTTCCGCCCTTCTCCCCACCCGTCACCCTTGGAAACGACAACTTGACTTTCAGTTTCTAAAAGCTTGACTTTTTAAAGTTACTTTACAAAAACAAAACAAAACAAAAAAACCCCACAAACAATCCAGTAAAAAATGGGCAAAGAACTGGTGTAGACATCTCTCCAAAGAAGATATGCAAGTGACCAACAAGCATAAGAAAAGATGTTCATCATCACTAGCCATCAAGGAAATGCAAATCAGAACCACAATGAGATATTACCTTACACCATTAGAATGACTACTCTCAAAAAAACAAAATAGCAAGTACTGTCAAGGATGTGGAGAAATTGGAAATTGGAAACATTGTGCATTATTGGTGAAAAACAGTATGGAGATTTCTCAAAAAATTAAAATAGAATTACCATGTGATTCAACAATCCCACTCTGGGTGTAAACCCAAAAGAATTAACAATAAGATCTCAAAGAGATATTTTGCATCCAGGTTCATTGCAGCATTGCTCAAAAAAGCCAAGAGGTAGAAGCAGTCTAATTGTCCAGGGACAGTTAAATGGATAAATAAAAAGTAATATTTACATACAATGGAATATTATTCAGTCTTAAAAAAGAAGAAAATTTTTTCACGTGTTACAATATGGATGAATCTTGAAGACATATGCTAAGAGAAATAAGCCTGTCACAAAACGACAAAGCATTATTCCAATTTTTAAAATTATTGAAATTGTTCTCATTAATTATGCTGCATATTGCTTTAGTAATTAGTCCCTTAAGCTATTGCTGAAAACAGTGTTTAAAAATACAAATTTCCTCCTTGATATTGTATAATAAATTATGTTAACCTGCCTGTTATTTCCATGTTCATTTGAATTTATGTAATTAAGAAATAACTCGAATATAGCAGCTGGCTTGATGTGTAAATCCTTCCTGATATGAGATTTGCAAAGTAATGAGAATTGCCTTCCTTACTCTCATCTCTGTGCCTTTAAGTCAGGACTGGAATATTAGGAAACTTGACTATTTTTTCATGCACTCACTCTGTGTTATTTTCCTGTGGCTGCAATAGCAAAGTACCACAAATTGAGTGACTTAAACAACTGAAACTGATTATCTCAGTTCTGGAGGCTAGAAGTCTGAGGTCCACATGTGGTAGGGTCATGCTCCCTCTGAAGGCTCGAAGGAAGGATGTGTTCCAGGCCCTTCTCCTAGCTGCTTGTACTTGGCTTGGCTTGTGGCAGCATGATTTCAGTCTTCACATGAGGTTGTCATGTGTGCATGACTCTGTGTCCACGTTTCCCCTTTTTAATATGACAGCAATCATATTGGATTGGGGTGCACACTTCTCTAGTATGACCTCATGTTAACTAATTGTATCTGTGATGACCCTACTTCCAAATAAGGTTTCGACATATGAATTTCGGGGAACACAATTCAACCCATAACAAACTCAGAAAGGAAGCATACAGGCACATGTATACACACGCACACACACAGAGAATAAGATATCTAAGCATGGTCACCATGCAGAAATGTAGCTTACTAGAGTCCATATGCTGAACCCACCGTGTTTTAGAGATCATGATGTAGCTCACATTTACTGAGCACTTACTCTTGCAAGACTGTAGTTAGAGTGCTTAAGCATGCATTAGTTCCTGCATTATTTCCCCTCAAATGAGTTTTTTTGACTCTCTGTGATGCTGAGTTTTACATTTCACTAAATGTCTCAGAGTTTCTCTAAGGTTCAACTGAAGTCATCTAGTAGTTATTTTCCCTCAGAGAAATGATTGAAATGTCATACATAAGACAGCATCTCATAAAACTAGCCCTAGGCCATGAGGGAATGGCCACGTGGGCATGATATCAGCGGCATAGCTCTGATGTGGCATCTGCAGGCAATGTTGAAAGTCTAAGATTGAAGTGATCGTGTGTGTGTGAGTGTGTGTGTGTATGTGTGTGTTCGTGTTTGTGTTCTCTCTCATTATGTATACAGTATATATACTAGGGTATTTCAAAAGTTCATGGAAAGATTTGTATTATCTTTTAATTCTATTTTTCCACCAACTTTTTGAAGTACCCTCGTGCATACACACACACACACAATCTCTATACATATGTATAGAAAGAGATGGATATAGATACATAGTCTTTCAAAATGTGGAAAGCTGCAAGGCAAATAGCCAAAGCTCTGAGCATCTCCTTCTGTGACCCCGAGGCAGAGCCATTGCCCCAGGTCAGCACAAACAGCACAGCCAGTTCTGCAGACTCTCAAGAAGGGAAGGAAGGGCCTTTTGTATCCTATATTTACTCTGTGGTGGGACTTCTAATAGTAAGTAGATTTCCATGAATTTTGGGGTCTCACGGTTGTACCTGGGCAAACTTAGTCACTGATGCTCGCCTTCCTCAGCTTCCTGGTGAAGGATAGGTCTTCCTTGCATGCTTGCCCACATCCACATCCATTCACACAGTTTCTGCTGGGAAAGCTCAGAATCAGCAGCCCTCCTACTCCACAGCCCTTAGGATCCAGGACTAGATAAACAGAAGATAGAGAAGGAAATGCCTGAAGGCTGATCTGAGGCTCTTTGATAGACAAGGCAATGTTTCAGGTGGCCACCCGGGCAGGTGCCATCACTAGCCAAAGGCAGGATGGGCATATGCATGAGGCGGAGACAAGCCAGAGCTGGGGGCTCTGGCAATGGCAGCTGAATTCCCCGTCCAAAAGACAGCTTTCCGTATTTGCAGAGTGGAAGGAATGGGAGTGATGTTTACTTCTTATTCTTTTTGTTCATCAACAAGGAGAAAACATTGATGGGTGAATAAAGAAAAATGAGTGAGTGAATGAATGAGTGAATATCCTCTTTGGTTGCTCTGGTTACTATTCCATGTTTATTTACATTGCCTAAAGGGGAACATTTATGAATATTTTTTTACTACCAATTTATAAACTAGTAATTACAGGAGTCAGTTTATATATTCTCTGTTCACTACGGCAACATTTAGGTACTGAAGCTAATCTTTTTAAGGTTAGTACTCATGCTACCTTATTTTATGTTCATATGGCTGAGGAGCATGCTATAGAACTTAAATACATCAAACTTGTGTATTATAAACTGTTCTATTCCTTGCCAACAAGATCAATTTTTTTTTCCTATTAAGCACTTTGGTCATTTTGATTATTCCTCTGCTAATATTGAAACTGCGAGGATTTTATATCTAAGCCATGGCTGGATGCATGCTTCCAGATAAGGCTTATATGAAATCATATCATTTTAAGCCTCTTTCCAGGTGGCACACTTACAAATAGAAGGTTTTTGCTAATAAAATGTCATTTCTTAATAACTCAATATATGTATTACAACTGTATCTGTCTTACCTGGGTTCTGAATATTGTATATAGAATGAGGATACATGATTAAGGATTTTTATCATCGGCTTCCTAAAATTCAAGAAAAATATGTTCTTCTAGGAAAAGGGATTATTTTCGTTAAACCGTACCATTGAAGAGGATTTTCAGAAGGAACTATTTTCCCAGTGTCGTACTCAATCTTTTTGATGCTTAAAGAAATCTGATTTTTTTTTTTTTTTTTTTTTTTTGGCTTTCATCTTATCTTCACAGTGGCCTCTCTTTGGCACCTCTATGAACTGTCCTTTCTTGTCTCATCCATTTTTCTGTAGTCAGGAAGGAAAATAAAACCCAGAAAACACTCTTCTGTTAATGGACTGTTGTTTTGCATACATCAGGGATTTCAGCCGTTTGAGTGTGTGAAAAATGAAGCAGGAGACATCAGATGGCCTGAAGACTAGAACTGTTAACACAGTAAATACAGGAAGGCTGAAAGTGTGAGCCAGTGCAGCTGGGGGATGGAAAAGATGAGAGCCACAGCTGGGAAAACCAGCAAGAAAAGATGGCCAGAAAACACAAGAGAGCTTACCATGGGAAGTAAAGCAGCCGAGGAAAACCAGAATCCTAGGATTAGGGAGGAGGAACCATTGTTAGTTACATTTTTCCAATGTTGCACAGTACATCATAGCACATATCTGTTGTCTTTAGCTACCTCTTTAATTGCTGTACTTCTGAGCATATTTAATATAGTTTTCTTGCATGTTTGCCGTGAAGGACTGAATACTGAAATTGTAATGAAAGGAAATGTCTGTGCTTTGAGGTTGATCCCTATTATATTGACAAGTTATTAAACCCATCGTAGAATTCTGATGGATTAATGAGAAATAAAATGAATTAGTTTATAGATATATGTATATATACATATATTTTGTTTTTTAACCAAAAGTATATCAAATTGCTAACATTTATCATTGGAACAAACAGGGGTGTGTATAATTAGCTGGATTGATAACTGGTTTGGTGGGTATATCCAAAGGGAACTGGTTAATAAATTTCTGTCTTCCTGGAGGAAGCTTTTTGATATCTTAACCCAATCCTGTCTTAGTTAATATTAGGCCTCACTTAGGTAAAACTCCATAAATGCGTGGCCCAAAGCTGGGAGAGATGGCAAATGTAACAAATGACAGGAAGAGAATTAAGGAACATCTTGACATTTAACATAGTGACCCAAATCTAAGAAGCAGAAATGGCCCGGGGATCGATGTAAGTACACTTCTCCCCCAATTAAATTGCACAAGGACAGTAAGGAGAGATAAGACTTAGCAGCATCATATTTAACAGAAATTTAGATTTCATTTTAGTCAAGTATAAGATCAAGTCAAGTATATATCAACAGATAATGAAGCTGGTAGAAAAAGCTTCTGTGATCTCTGGCTCTCTGAGTAAAGTATAGTATGTGGGCCAACAGAAGTAAGAGTCCCGTCTGCTCTTTGCTGGTGAAGTGCTGCTTCATCTGCAGAACTGCCTCTGAGCTTGATCTTTGAGAAGAGAACAACCAGAAAATGAAGTGTCAGACCCCAGTACGGCTCCTTCTGCCCTCCCTGTTTCCTCACCGTTTGTTCCTCTTGCATGCTTCATCTTGTCCTCCCCAACCCTGAATTTGCTCTGACTAAAAAGCAGGAAATACCTAAGATGTTAAACCTACCCAGAGGCCAGTAGAGCACACTAGTCAGACTCTCTCTATGCCTCACCCATGCTATTGTCTTACTCAGTGCTGGCTGAATTTGGTTGTTGAATTTTAAACTCCCGTGCTGAGATGGCATTGCCCCCATGCTGACCACTGGGATGACCACACTGTGTGCCAAGTGGCTTTTATTGCCATCTAGATGCTGGATCTGGTATCCCAGAAATGACTCCCAGGCTACCATGATATTTACACCTTGACCTTCCAAGTTTCAGCCCTTTCTGTTCCTGCATATGCAAATTTCTGAGACTGAATACCTACTTTGGATACCGTGGTTAGTCTATCTTGGTCCTTCCAGGTGGTATTTTTGAAAATTGTGGCTCTTACCCTGAATCACTGCTAGATTCTGTTGCTGTGACTAGACCTCCAGGATAGTAATGGACCACTTTCCTGACTTCACCAACCTATTTCTCCCTGCTGATAGCTTTGCCTCCCTGCTGATAGCTTTGCCTCCCAAGAATTACCCCTCCTCCATCAAAACCCAGATGAGGACTGTTTTCTGAATCAGAGAGGGTTACCTTGTCCATTGGATGCTGTGCTTGGTTGCTGTCATCCTGCTCTACTCTCATGAGCAGACCTGGCCAGGACCCCACTCCCTTCTCCTTGTAGCCTTTGCACTCTTTTGTGGCAGGTGGTACTCAAAACTATACTCTTTGGAATAGAGAAGCTGAGGCACAAGCACAGAGGAAGGAGAATGCCTTTAAATAGGTGTCTTTAACTATTTTAAGGGTTGCCATGTAGGGGAACTGGAGGACTTGTTCCTCATGGCCCTAGAAGTAAAGCCAATACTCAAACTAGGTAAGCCACTAAGCCTCCGGGGTGCAGAAAAACCTTCCTTACTCCTAGCTCAAATTTAACAGCACTTCCCAGAGACAGAATAGATTCCTTGGGATGGAGGAAGCCCTTCATTATGGAAGAGAATCTGGCATAGACTGGATTAGCAGATCTAAGTTTTTTTTATTGGCTTCTTTCCATTGCAACATAAAGGCTAGCATTTACTGGGATGACATTTGTGTGTGTGAAGTATTGCTGTGGCAGGACACCAGTCATGAGCAAACTGTAGTACTACTCCCTTCTCTGTCTTCAGAACTGTGCGTGAGAGCAACTTTATTATAGCAATATCCTCAAGTCTTCTCTGAATTTTTAAAATTAATTTACTCAATCAGTGAATAAATATTAAGCTATTACTGTATGGTAGGCACTGTGAATCATTCAGTGCTCAGTACTTTTAACTGTGCTATTTAGCCAAGTCTTTTTGACATTGCTGTTGTAGACTGGATGTCACAGACATTGTAGAAAGAGTTCAAGTGTGAAGTAAGGTTGATTTATAGATGACTTTTATGTTTCTCTTAAATTTGAGAATCAGTAATTGAGCTTCATGATTCTAGTCTCATATTGAGTAGATACCTTGCCTCTAAGTACAGTTTTTAAAAGGCAAACATGAATTTGGACTAGGATTCCTCAAGTCTGGGCTACCAGATCCCTGTAGTTATCTTTCCAGATGGCAGGGAGGTTCACCCTCAGCATCATCACTATTTCTTCAGAAGGGACTGTTAGGGCTTAATCTTGAGAAAACACTCCTCACCTTGGACCTTTCCTCAGCAATGCCAGCAGGGGCTAAGAACAAGTCATCTGTCAGGGGCATTTCCCATCCTTCAGGGTCCCACTGGCCCAGAAACTGAACACTATTTTAGTTCCTCTGACTGGCATTAGCCAGAACAAGCCTTCAAGAAAGTTTGGCAAAACATACCATGAACTCCCAGAGTTCACTTGTTTGGGTCTTCTTATGAATGTCATCGTCAGTGTCAAGAACCTGCTGACAGTCCTCAGGAAAACTATCAGTCAATGACATGGGTGTGGAAGAAATAGTGTCAACCTTAACATTCTGCTAACTTAGTTTACACAGGTGAGGGAAGCTGCCATATTTGAGTAGATCGCTGAAGTCCTAAAATTCCATTCAATAGAAAAATAAATCAGTATTGAATGCATAGGGTTTCTGTTTGATTTGGGTGAATAAACATTTGCAGTGAGTAACTGATGTCCACACTTAGAGAGACTCATGAGGATGAAGGGGACCTGAAGGAGCATTTGGTCTGTGGAGTATACTAACATTTATAAAGCAAATGTATTCCACAGGGCCTAGTTTCTAAAGCCCTGTAGTTTCAGGTTTAGCCTAACTTTTAAAATTACGTATAGAAATGTTAACCTTGCAAAAGACAGGAAACTTTCCCCAGGCTAAAGCCTCTGATATAGATACAGAATTGTAACACAGTAAAATTGCTGGCTCAAAGGGTAGATGTCCTTGGTGCAGGTTAACCTTACTTAATTGTTATGTAAACGTACTAAGGAAATTGCTGTAGGGAAAGAAAATGTTTGCTAAGAATAAGCTTTTCTTAGTGGATCAACTTAACCTTTTGCAAATTGCATTCTAGATTGTCACTTTGTTATTTCACTGATGTTACCAGCTTCTATTGTTAAACTATACTTACCTATAACCCTGCCTATGTTCCTTTTCTGTAACTTTCTGGCCTGGAGAATAAATACTGAGACAGAACCCCAGTTCCATTTTAATTTCTCAAAGGAGGAATGCCTCTCTCTCTAGAGGGTTCCAGGAAGTTAAGCTCTTCAGGGTGTCTCACTGCTCAGAGGAAATTGGCTTGGAGTAATCTTTTGCTTCTCTGTCACCCATGGGAGAGAGGTAGCAAATCTGTGTGAGGACAAAGAGAGTGCAACATTGGTCCATGCAGAATTATACTCAAGTTGTCTCAGTCAGAGCATGGTAGTGTGCAGTGGAGCTAGGCAGTTTGCTTCGGTGCAATAACTCCACTTAAAATTACACCTGAATTTGCCATATTTTTTTAAGATTGATCTGGAAAATGATTAATGTTATAATGTCCACATCCCTTGGAATATTTTTTTGATAACTTTATTGAGATACAATTCACATACTATACAATTCATGTATTTAAAGTGTACAATTTAATGGTTTTTAAGATATTCACAATTATGCAACCATCAATTTTAGAACATTTTTGTCACCCCTTAGCTATCATCCCCCAGCCCTAAGCAATCCCTAATCTACTCTCTGTCTCTGTATAAAATTAATTTACTCAATCAGTGAATAAATATTAATTTATTACTATATGGTAGGCACTGTCCCGGTTGTGTGTTCCACATTGCTCTTCTCCAACAACAACAGTCAGAGTTGTCTACCTGTTCCTTCAGGGCAATTTCTAATCCCTGCAAATTTTAGTGTTTGCCTGTGCACTTGCTCCAAGCTTGTTCTTTATAGTATCAGTCATTTCAACAGGAGGCTGTGTTTCCTTCCAATGTGCTGTGTACCCCTGGAAAAGCTACCATAGTCCCTGTGGTGGGGGGAGGGGCACGGAATCCTTTTGCCCACTTTACGTTTGGTTATTTGTCTTTTGGTTACTGAGTTATAAAAGTTCTTTATATATCCTAGAGGACACAACAATCACAACAATTCCTTGATTTTGTTAAGACATGTGAACAGATATGATATTGATGGGGGGAGGAGAGAGGGAAGAAAAGGAGGAATTGATAAAGGGTCATGAAAATCAACTATACTGTATATTGACAAATTAAAATAAAATAAGAAATGAAGAAAAATAAATAAATAAAATCATCTTATATCATCTGAAAAAAAAAAGAGTTCTTCATATATTCTAAATACAAGTGCAATATCAGCTATGATTTACACATATTTTCTCCCATTCTTTGGGTTGTCTTTTCACTCTCTTGATGGTTTCCTTTAAAGCACAAGAATTTTTATTTGATGAAGTCCTATTTATCTATTTTTTTTTTTGCTGTGGTGGTGCTTTTGGTGTTATATCTAAAATGTCACTGCCAAATCTGAGTTCCTAAAGATTTGTCCCTATTTTTCTTCTAAGATATTATACTTTTATCTCTTACATTTGGGTATTTGATCCATTTTGAGTTAACTTTTTAATGGTCTGAGTTAAGGATACATCTTCATTCTTTTGTATATGGCTATTTAGTTGTCCTAGAACCATTTGTTGGAAAAGAGTATTCTTTCTCCATTGAATAGTCTTGGCATCCTTGTTGAAAAATCAATTGGCCATATGATTGAAGGAATATAAATATAGGGGTTTATTTCTGGGTTATTCCATTGATCTATATGTCTGTCCTTATGGCAGTACCCTTCTGTCTTAATTACCTTATTTCCTAGGAATATTTTTAATTCATAAAACATACGTTCTGAAAATGCAATATTATGTACCACCACTTTTATGTTATTAAATTAGCTGTCAAGTCATGTGTTCAATTTTCAAATCAGGCTCTTTACTCATATCTAATAATAAAGAAAGCATATGCAAAGATATTATTTCTAGCACACAGTAATAGGATTTGGTATTTTAAGAAAAAATGTTTATTCTTTTCATTGTATTTTTTTATGGCTGCAATTTGATTAGATAACCAAATCTTGCTTGTATTTCTAACTAATTCAGTGGAGTTCTTTGGGATTGACCATCATGACATGAAGAAGTGGAGAGGTTTACAGTTGGCATTCACATCTAAATACATCTGAATGGCAGGGCTTCAGAAGGAGGTTTGATTTGAAATCTAACGAAAGAGAAAAACGATGGCTTAGGAACTCACTTGTCTGTCAGGCTCTTCACCCAGTGAAGCCCTATGTTCTTAGTTTGTGTGATTGACAGTGGAAAGTCCTGGAGTCAGGTTGGAGGAAGACAGCCCATGATTATGTGTCTTATTCTAACCTTTTTAGACTTATTAAGAAAACAAAAGAAAATAATAATGTAGCTGAAAGCAGTGGCAAACAAAAGGCAGCCATTTCTCACTTGATAACTGTCAGGGAAATAGTAGATGTACCTGAAGATAATATAAATAATCTGCTGACTCTGCTATGGAAGAAAGCAACACTCAGCCTAAGATGATAATATGTGGTCTTAACAAAAGATGCAAGTCTAGAAGGTTCATGTTCTACTCAGTTTTTTTGTTTTATTGAAAATCAGGAATGTTAAAATAATTGACAGATTCTGAATCTTATTCAACAGCCAGGATATTCTCCTTAGAGTGTAAACATATTTGTTCATTCATTCATTCATTCATTCATTCATTCATCCATCCCATCCCTCTTCCCTCCTCCATTGCACACTGCACCTGTTGTGATGCTGTAAATGTTCAGTACAGGAGATACTTATCAGAGGATGGGAAGAGAACTAGGGAGGAATGGGGGAGGGAGGAAGGGCTGGACATCAGAAATAGAGCAGAACCGTAGATAGGAATGGGCAGCTGATGAATCAGGGGAGGGATCAGGAGAGGTCATTCATCCCTGTAGCCTCCTCCACTCTGCAAGTCTCCCCATTTCCACATCAGAACACATGAAGGAACCACTTGTGATTACCTCTACATGTCGTTCAGGTCACAATGTGCATGCTGCATCAAAGTCTTTTCCTAATAAGAAATTTCCTGAACAACCCTGCTGCCGCCAGAAGCCCCCTGAGCTCCAGAGCCGGGGTGGTGAGGGGCACTGAGGGCCTCAGTCACGTCCCCCAATGTCCACAACCAGGCCAGCGAAGGAGCCAACCATGGGCCACTCTTACCCCCCACCTCTGCCTCCCTACCCCCTTCCCCCATCCCCTCCTGCTGCTCTGCAACATCTTAGAAAATAAAAAAAAAATAATAATTAATTAATTAATTAAACAATAAGAAATTTCCAGAATTGAATCACAGCTTGCCTTACCAAAAAGCATAAATGCTCTTTTCAAATGAATCACTTGTTTTATCTCAAATTCAGATAACATTATTTGAATTTTTAACATTGCTACAATAACACACAGATTTATTTGGCGTAAACTAGGACAAATATGGAAAGAGGAAGTAGATTGATTTGTATTTGATTATACACTGTCTTGGCTGTTATTTTAGATAATTTTTTTTTCGCTACTATGTGTAGTTTTGCCTCTACTTTGCAGTTTGCTTTGTTCAGGAAGGAATATAAAGCTCGATGCTTGGCATAAATACGCTAACATTTTTACACTGAACTGGGCAAGTATCTTTCACAATCTATGTCCATTTGCCTTTTTTTCTCTTTTTTCTCTTTGGTGATAGGCCAAGAAAGAAGAGAGAACTCTCACCACAGTCTCACCATTTCAAAGGGAAATACACTTGGAATACTTTTTTGGACAAACATTTCTCCAAGGTAAACATTACCATTGTGCCAATCAGGGGACACAGCATTAGAATTTTCAAATCGCAGTGGTGCAGCACAAAGGTTTAATTGTTTAGTCTAATTCTGAACAATTAGAGTGATAGGAAAGAGAAAGGGAGAGGGAGAGAAGAAAGCAGGGCTGTTGGGGTATCCTGCAGCCTCTTCTAAATGTGTTACCAGGAGAATGCCATCAGAATCTGGGAGCTCGTTGAGCTGTGCTAAGAATGTGTGGGAAAAAGGAGCAAAGGGAAGCTGGACTTTTTTCCTCAGTTACATATATTCATAAAAACAAAAGCCAGTGTGGTTGGATTATAAAAATAGCATTTCTTCCTTTTTGAGGGAAGAATTGAGTAACTTCTTTTAGAGGTTAAAATAAAATATATGCCATATTCCTCTCACAAGGGGGAAAAACCTGCCTTTTAATATTTTATACCAACTAAGACTTACAAATATGGAAGATTTTAAGGAAATCTATGTTCTTCTATGAAAATGCCTACTAAAGAAGCCTTTCATTGGTATGTGAGAAATGCTTCATGTAGTTCTTGTTTTGGAAAAATCATGTCCTTAATGCCTCTCGTGGGGACGTATGCATGGGTGTGTGTATGTATATGAGAGAGAGAGAGAGAGCGCAAAGAGAGATCCATCAGCTCTATGCGATATGTTTCAGAAGAGTAACTCTAGGTGCTTTCTTTTTGAATCATGAGCATAGCGGGAATAAAGGCTTCACAGAAGCGGCTGAACTCATAGTCAGCTTTGGCATTCATGAATTAGCTGCCACTATTTTAACACAAATTGCTGTGTCATTTCTATGAAGTTCCCCTGTTGCTGCTGCTCAGTCAGTAGCTAAAAGCTGTTCTATTTTATCTGATGAAATGCTCCTTCCTTTCTTATAAAGATATTTGTGTACCCATACATACAGAAATGCAAAAACACATGATCTGATTTTAAAAGAAAATATACGTGTCAGGTTTCTCTGTTTAGGAGTTAAAACATGGTTAGCATTACCGAGCTCCCAGCGTTCTAGAAGGCAATTTCAGATTGGCAAAGGGAGAGTCACCTCCTCAGTCCTCATCCTGGTTATTCTCTTCTGAAGAGGTTGGGGTGGGGGAAAGTGGGCTGTACATTAGGGGAGACTTTTGTGACCCTATTCATTCTCTTTTCTGACAGAGGGGACTTTGTTCACTGTAATAGGCTCGGCAGGAATCTGTGCTGTGCATACAGAATGAGAAAATAGCAGAGCAGTGGGAAATCTCAAAATTCTAAGGAACAGATCAGCTTAGAGATTTTTTAAAAATATATTTTAATAGCTTCTCATTACTGTAGATGCAAGTTATAATTTGGGAAAATAGCTTTCCTTTCAGTGATAGGTTTCTTCACATTGCGCTATGCATGTATTACATGAAAAAAGTCTTTAAGAAAGCCTATCTAAATACTGCAGTAACAAGCATTAAAATCACAGAAGTTTAGAAATACTTTATGACACATCAGATATTGATTGCTCTCTGTTCGTTAGCATTCACCTCAGTGTAAGTAAAAATTAACCTGTGAGCGTCATCTGCAGATTCACAGAAGCAAGTGTGTGCTGCCTAAGATAAGAGAAAAAAGACACATTTAAAGATGCGCACTGAGATAAGAGGTGCACTGCTAGGAAGAGTGTGGGAGGGTGCCAGGCCCAAAATGTTCAGAACTTTAAAGGCAACAGCTGTAAAAGCAAAAGTTCAAAGCAGTGTGCAAATCTAAATTGGAAACTGAACTGGTGGAAATGTAAACCGTGACCAAAGACAGGTGTTTCTGCTTCTTAAGGCTGTATGTTCCCACCTTTCCTTGAGCACAGGGACTGCACAGTGTGATGGTCTCTGATAGCCCAGGTGTCTGGGGACTTTGAGTGTGAGTGTGTGTGTGTGTGATGTGTGCGCGTGTGTGTTTCTTACCAGAGCAGAAACGATGTTGCTGGGCTGCAGGCTGCTGTGTTCACAGACAGAGCATGTGAGCTAGGGATCAGGAGAGCCCACCTCCAGAGCAGCCCCACAGCAGGTGTGCAGGGGCTATTGTCAACTCCAAGTTTAAGGGCCCCTCGTCCTTAGGCTCAGAGAGAGATTTCTCATTACTCCCCAATCTTGGCTCGTGTTCATGAGAACAACTCCCTGGACATTTTCACCAGAACTATATAATAATGAGATTTCAAAAATTACAGTTGTGATGATAGTGTCTGTATACAGTAGGTCAATAGATTATTGCAAACTCTTCTCAGCTTTCTATATAATGTATGTAAGGATTCGTCTTATACAACAGAGGCAGATCTTTTACTCTACCATTTGTGTAGATAATATACAACTCATGTATATTATCTGCTTTGTTGTATTTACATTACTCAGTCTTTTCAAATGTATTTGTTTGACAGTTTTTTAAAGATGTATTGTGTATCTTTTTTAAAGTATATAGAAATATGTTCATATGACAATATTTTCAAGTATATAACAAAGAAACCAAGAAAAAATAACCAAGGCTTTACCAAACTTCTTCCCTTTATCACATCTATTTGGTACATTTTTTTGGTCTGCTTTTAAAGTAGTTTTTATTTGATTGTTTTTCACAACTGAGTTGAGGGTTGCTGAAAGAGGAAGGCAGAAGAAAGGCCAGCTTCTCCTGCCCCACCAGGGGCTCCTGAGAGGCACTGCCTCCTTGGAAGATGCCACCAAGTGCAGGGTGATTGGTGGCCCATCTGTTGCTAGAAGCCGGGCCTCCCGTCCTGCCTACTTGTTCCTGTTCTGCTGGAATCCCCAATAACCACTGTACTCAGCATGCTATAGCAACAACCCAGCTGTCCATAACATGTGACCACAGCTCACCAGAAAGCAGCAAGAGCACGCAGGCAGTGAAGGTCACGTGTGCACTGGCCTCATATGTACATTTGTAACAGGCAGGCCTGTCTTAAAATGAGGAGGCAAGGGTCCTGTTTTCACTGATGTTACATGTCGTTATCTATTATGAAAGGAAATGTATATCAATCAAGGGAAATCGGAATAAACATTCAATAACATTATTTTATTTAACATTTATCTTGTACCTACTGTGAGTCACTTATATTGTAGCTACTGTGAGTTAAGCACTGGTCTAAGCACTTTACAATAAAATGTAATCTGCTTGTCTACCCTTCTCCCATTATTAGTATTCCCATTTTACTGAAGAGAAAAGCAAAGCTCAGAGAGGGTACGTAAGGTGCCAGGTGCGAGTAGAGGCAGCATTGGCATCAGCCACCTGCTGCTTTGTCTGGCATTAGGGCTCCATGCACCAGCTATAGGTGCCTCCTGGACCATACCAGAGCTTGCTTAAGTGTCACATCCCTTTGGGGTCTACAAACGCACATGCTGACACCACAGACGTACACACACCATTGTCTGTTACCATTTGGGGAACTGTACATCTGCGGTTTGATATCTATTTTGGTGGAATAAGAATTTGTAATTCCTGTCCTTCTAGAATACAAAGTGGGTGCAGGTTAATGCTGTGTGGTGAGGAGAATTACAGGGGCCTCATTCCATGGCTGTCAGCAAGAATTGTGCTCCTACAGCAGGCCTGCATGGGTCACCCACAGCAATGGGAGAAAGGCTGAGAGGGATTGCTCCTCCCCTTTCTTAACACCTGTCTCATTGGGTGGGTCCTGTAGCTTTCAACACACTGGCCCTGAGTATAGCAGTG
Organism: Cynocephalus volans; assembly: GCF_027409185.1. NCBI lineage: Eukaryota > Metazoa > Chordata > Mammalia > Dermoptera > Cynocephalidae > Cynocephalus > Cynocephalus volans. The sequence continues at coordinate 37,290,580 of NC_084474.1, read as the reverse complement.
CGGCACGACTTGCCAGCACTGAAAGCAGCCAGTATGCAGGTTGATGTGTCGGTGGGATGCATGTCTGACTTTTCCTCTCTTCCACTTGCCATGGGGATTTTGACAGTTGCTTCTGGAGGTCTTGTCTTAACCCAGCACTTCCCAAAGTGTGCTCTGAGGGGTATTAATGGGTACAGCTCTCCACTGTGCCCCAAAAAGAGAAAAGGAAAAAGGTTTTATTTATTTTATTTAAAGGTTTTATTCAGATATGTTTGGGAGACATGCATTAAACAAAATTAAATTGATTTACTTATTGCAGGATTTCTCAGAATTTTCCTGTGACTCTCCAAAGCAAGATGTAGAACGCAGAATTTCCTAAATTTTTAATTCTCTCAGGTGGGGAGAAATGTCTATCAACATCTCTTGGCCAATGTTATCTTATGAAAAGGAGAAATAAGAGAATCTATTGTCATAGGAGGAATTCAGATACTGAGAAAAAAATCAATAAGCTACATTTGGGATCCCTGATTCTAGCCCATATTTAACCCAGTAGTCATTGGAGTCTTAGATTTCTCTTTGGTAAATTATAAAGATGGATTATCTATAAGCTCTTTTCATCTTTATAAACTGGCAACCGTTTGTACCCTAACTTATTCCAGAAAGTCTTTAAGAATAAGACATGATATATAAAGCATCAAATAAAAAATAGGTGGGGGTAAAATGAGGCACAGGGAATACAAGATAGAAAAGATGGAAGGAGGAGGGAGATTAGTATGCAAAATGAGTTCCGTGAAATCCTTCCTGGTCGATATAATGGGACCAAATTTTTTTCTGTGCTTTCTGATGAGCAGTTTGAAAAGGCAACTGTAATCGTAGCTTCATGACTAACAGGGTCCTCAGCTAAAAACAAACAGATTTTCCCAGGAGAAATAACTAGTCTCAGTTTTGAGAACAATTTTTTCCCCATGGTTTCTTAACTCTGTGGCCCTTTGATCTTTGAGGTAGAAATTTTGGCTTTGTGGCAGGACAGTGCCAAAGAGATTTGGAGCCTAGGTAGATTTGCTTCATAGGCAGCTGTGTACACGTAATCCTCATTTACTGACGCACTGCATGTTGTAGACCAGCCCTGCTTTGGTACATATGGACATGTTTGGGTCTTGACTCTGGACTCTGAAGTGTTCTCCAGAACTTGGAGGGGCTCTGTAATGTGGGGCCTAAGGTCTCAGTTGCTCTCCTGGGTGGACAGTGGGTCAACAGCAGAGCTTGTTAGCATGACCCCCTTTATGCATCCTTATACCTGTCCTGTGTTTTCAGGAGCCCCACCCCCTTTTCTTCCACCTGTCTCTAAGTTGTCATCTGTCAGAGCCGGGTCAGGCTTCCTCAACAGCCTCTTCACAAAATCACTGTGACTCAAAGGTGTCCCAGGGAGATTACACTGTGCAGGGTGGTAAAGGTTCAAATGCATGTTCTATTTTTAAAGTATTAATAAATACAATGATTACTTAAATATTTTCAAGAAAATAATACTGTTTGAGGAGCTCTTAGAGTATGCAAAGCAGTTAGTGACAGTCAGATGAGCATGCATACCTAGGACTCACACAAACACTGCAAGCTCCCATGGTGGTTGTGATTAATTTTTGTAATTAGACATGTACAGTTACTCTGTACATATAATGGATAACTGATTAAAGATAGTAAGCATAAGAAATATTGATGTTATGATGTTATAAGCTGCAGACATCTGGTCAAAATTCTTACATACTTCTCATAGTATAGGTAATGTTTCATTTCCTAAACATGAGTATTTGTTATATTATTATTTTCATAAATCTTTAATATATTTGTAAAGTTTCATATTAGCTTATTAGGATATCTGTCTGATATAAAATTCAATGTTAAAAAAAGAAAAAGTAGTGACAATCATATACAAGTTGGTTTTTTAGTAGAAATAAACATCACCCATACCCTCTCTCTCTATAGATATGTATCTCCTCACATTCTTCCTGACAAGCAGACAACATAGTCAAATGAAATACATTATATATTAATTGCAGAGAAATGCTTACAAACAGCAGCCTAAAACTTGTTTCATTATTTTATAATTAAAAACAAAAATTATTGTAGGTTATTATTTTTGTCCAAGATGCAAGATATTCAAACATTAGTTAAAAAAAACTTTCATCTATTTTGATATCAAGACATTAGGTGTAGCTTGAAACTTACATAATTGGTCCCCAAACCAAGTATATACCAGTATACCATTTCAAAAATCTATCTGCAAGCCATGCATTTTATTACATAATGAATTTAAAGTAAATTAAATAGCATATCACTTGTTAAATAGGAAAAAAGTCAATAGAATTATTAAATATTTATTTAAATGAACTTGATAATATAATATTTAATAAAAATTTACCTAAAATCCAATAATTTTACTTAAGTCACTTTTTATACACTATAAAATTTTTAAATGTAAAATAAAATATAAAATATCTCCCACGGAGGTTTGCAAAAATTTAGCTATGCAAATCAAAATAGGTGAAACCTTTAATGAAGCCAGGAAAAGATGTTGCAATAATTATTTGTATTCGGTTTAAAGGGAATCTTCCCATTCTTGAGTAGATTGATTGGTAATTGGATAATATGAAGTCTGGTCAGTTGCAGAAGGGAGATTAAAGGCCAGGGATAGTCAGTTGATTAGAAGAAAATGTTATGAAGCTGTTCTTGCCATGCCTCTCTCTGTCATGTCATAGAAGCATCTCCCATAATTTCTTGTCCTAGCTCTCAGTGAGAATGAGGGAAAACCTCTTCAAATGAATGCTAACCTCAAATATGTCATACAAATCCCTATACTATTTATGTTCTCTTATTCAAATAATACATAGATGTTTATATTGTTTTGAAATACCAATCATAAATCAATGGTATTTGATTTACTATCTATTGTTCTTTTTACCACAAAAGGTGATTTTGTCCTAAGGAGGACTGTTTTTCTTAATCATTTTAAATTTCTTAAGAGTTTAATTTCCTCATGTTCTTGGATATTGGGGCATTATTTGTATTATCTTGTTTGGTGTGGGTTTATTCGTTTTAAAGTTCTGACTTTACTGTTAGTTCACTTTTATTACAGTAAGTAAATTTTATATCAACTATTACATCCAAAAGCAGCTAACAAAATTCAAAATAATTTAGACCAGCATCATTATTTTCCAACAATATTGATATTGACATCCAACAATATTGATGTTGCTTGGCTATTCCAATTGTTAATTTAAAAACCCAACTGTCGTCAAAGCAACTACTATTTAATGAAACGTCAGTAAATGTCTAAAGAAGCATTTCAATGGATATGATCCAAAGAAAAAGAAATATACATAAATGAAATATCTTTTACATGCAATTAATTGATATCAGCTATAGCATTTCTCGGAATTGTAACTAGCTTTCATTTTCAAACTTTGGAAAAACAAGTCATTTGTACTAAGAAGTAAATGCTAAAGAACTATGTTTGGCAACTTGGAGAACATTTTTAGCATTTGAATTTCCCTATTTATAGTACAGCATCAGGCAGAGTAAAATGTTTGGCATTTCTATAAGGGATGCAAACGCTTTAACATTCTCTGTTGTGATCTAACAATTCATTTCAGAGTAAGATGAGTCAGTCTTGTTTGGAAAATGTTTTACATAAATATTGGCATGGAAACTACCACTGCATTTCTGTGGATTTAAAAAATGCAAATTCTCCTAAGTAAATGATGACAAATTGCACAATATTACTTCTTTCATCTGCATTACTATGGTTTTATGTGAACTGCCTTTCATTACTCTAAATTCTTCTCACACTCCTCTGCTCCATCCCTTGCTTTTTAGATTTTGTTAATCCCTGTTGAAATCAGAGACCATGTTTTTAGGTCTTTCCAAATGTCAAATTCTTTTTAGCCGAACTTTCCTCTTATCCACAGAGTTTTTCTCATAATTGAAAGACCAGATTATTTCATTAACATATGCCCTTTTCTTTTACATTAGAGAACATGAGAACAGTAATTCGTAGGGTTTTGCCATTAATTGGCTGAACAGAAGCGAAATATTCGTACTTCTCTCTCTCTCTCTCTTGCTCTCTCTCTCTCTCGCTCTCTCGCTCTCTCTCATTTGAAGTAGTGAAAAACAGCAAAATAAATGTAATATGGTATGCGATATCCTTCATGGGATCATGGAACAAAGAAAGGACATAAGGTAAGAATTAGGGAAATCTAAATTAAGTATGGATTTGAACCAATATTGGTTCATTAATTGTAACAAATGTACTATGCTAATGTAGGATGTTAATAATAGACTAGAAAAAAAATACAGCAAAATGCATTTATAACTAAAGTATTGAATAACTGTAGCTGACCTCAGCCTGTTTTGTGATAAAAAAGAATTGGAGTAGAATGTGATAGCAATTTCTCCTGTTGCCAAGGTCCCCTGCTGAACATTGCCATCTCTAGCAGAGGCTGGCAAAATCCAAGTATTTGGCAAAAGCAAGGGACCAAATTCAGCCCCGCCACCTGTTTTTGTAGGGCTTGAACATGCTTTGCTGTCATCTTCCAGATGCCCTGGAGAGGCGAGAGGATGCAGGCTCAGATGTCCCAGACTCCATTCCCAGCCATTCGATGTTGGGGTCATGGCTGGACTTGTTCAGCTTCTCTGGACCCTTCTGGTGTTGGGGGCATGGCTGGACTTGTTTAACCTATCTGGATCTCCTTTTCCCTATCTGTGAAATCAGAGGGTCAAACCAGATTTTTCTCTCAGGGAAACTGTGGCATAGAAAATCCTGACACTGAATAAGTGTTAGAGATCTATTTGTGATTGCAGCTCTGGAATTTATTGAGGATGAAATTTTGGCATTAAAGCAATTTGCATGCATTATATAGTTTATAAAATAATTCATCATTTTTCAGTACTTTTGAACTCTACCAAAAAGAATTAAGTAATCTCTGAAAAGAACACTGTTACCAAGTAAGAGTCACTTATGTACTAGGAAGATGAGACCACAGTTTTTCAAAATACCCACGTTGAATTTGAGTTCAAAATTATATTAAAATATTTAATTGTACCTTAGTTTGTGACAAAATGTTATTATTCATATGATAACGTACACTTTCAGGAAAAGATCTTAGGCTAATGTACTTTTAGATTATACACTTAAATGCAATTTAGCTTGAATTTATTATTTAATATAGTCTATAGTGCTATGTGGTATTTAAATTAGGCAAATAAAATTTTGAATACCTAATTATGTTAAGGCCTTTAAGACGTTTAAGACCCTGCCAAGTGTTCATATTATGCTTGTTGAGTTAATCATCAGGAAGTTACTCATCTGATAATTATTTAATTCCTTTTGAGCCAGTCATTGTCCATTACAAGAAGTTATTTTTCTGCTCTAGTATTTCAGTGCTGAGTTTTGATTATAGGCATATAAAAAAAGGTTTATTTAGGCCTGCCTTTAAAGTTAAATCCAATGATAACCATTTGGCTGGTGGAAACACTCTGGGGAAAAAGTTGAGAGCAGTGGTTCTCAACTTTGACTACTCAGTAAAATCACCCTAGGGGCTTTTTAAAGTCCCCACATGTGGGCTGTGTCCCAAACTAATTAAATCAATCTCTGGGGGCATTTTTTTAAAGCTCCCCAGGTGCTTCCAGTATGCAGCCAAGGTCGAGAAATGCTGGCCTTGAGAAAGAACAGGAAGAGCCTCCTGAGGTGGTCTTTCTATAGCAGAACTCACTCTTTGTACTTGGGTGGCTTGAGTAGATGTGAAGTCTGTCTAAATTAGTATATTTTCAAAGAGAAAGAAGCTTGCCAATATCTGGGGGGATGGGCAGCATGTCACTTACCCTAAAAACACCAGGCGAGTTTGTCTTGATTTTGAAAGGATTTAGGAAAGATGCCCTGCATATCTCAATGCACGGTGTTTGCTTTGGTTTCTGTTTTGTTTGACATGTTATTTCACACACAGGATCAATGGGAGCTATCATTTATTGAGCACACCTGCCAAGTATCAGACCCTCAACTAAACTTTGCTCTATCTCACAGTCAGGAGAGATAGAAGTTATTCACTTCAAAATAAAAAGTCAGAGTTCTGTTGTTAGGGAAGTCTTATCTCAGTGTGATTGAATAATTAGCCATTTATTCATTCACTCAATGGCATTTATTGAATACATGAGCTACCCCCAAAATAATTTGAAAAATGCCAGAAGAGTACAAAGGATCTGTATCCATTATCTATTGCTTCATGGCAAGCTTAGTGGACTTTGGCTGGACTCAGCCAGGCTCCCTCATGCAACAATATGGTCAGCTGTGGTTTGGCTTTGCTGATCTTGGCTGGGCTGTCAGATGTCTGGGGACTTCAGCCCAGAGAAGCTAGCTGCCCGAACTCTGGTCCTTGGTCTCTCATCAGTCAGCAGGGCCAGGGCAGGCTTGTTTGAATAATGGAGTTAGGGTTCCCTAGAGAATGAATGGACGTATGCAAAGCACCTGAGGCCCAGTTCAGGCCTGGCACACTACATTTCTGCCACATTTCTCAACCCAAGCAAGTTATGGGGCCTGTCTAGATTTGAGGGGTGGGGAAATAGGTATCATCTCTTGATTGAAGATATTGAAAAGTCACAGTGCAAAGGGTGAGGATGAAGGAAGGAGTGAGCAAGTGTGGTTATTTTTGCAATCAACCACAGGTGGAAAAATTTAATTGTCTTGGGACATTAAGGAGGTTCCTGAGAGATGGTTACATTTGAGCAGGTTTCAAAGGTAGAAAATAAGCAGAAGATACATTTCAGGTAGAGGCGACAGCATGCGCAAAACCAAATTGCAATTTCATTAGTGAAAAACGAAATGGAGATTGCAGGCTCCCTAAATGTAGGAAATATGTATGTCTAGCCAAGACTGAGCATGTAGAAGGCACTCAACGTGTGCTTTCATATTTACATCAAAAGGAGTCAGTACAGTGGAGTAAGAGTGTGAGCCCTTAGCACGTATAATAACTTGATAGCTTTATCATTTACCAGCTGGCTGACCTTGGATAAGTTACTGTGCCTCTGCTTCGTACGGTGAGGATGATGATGCCTTCTGTATCAGTTAGCTATTGCTGCATAAAAAGCCACCTCACAACTTAACAGCTTACCAACAACAGCCATTCACTTAGCTTCTGATTCTGTGGTTTTATCATTTGGTCTGGCCTAGCTGGGCAGTTCTTCTGGTCTCATCTAGCCTCATGCATATGCCTGTGGCCAGCTTGCAGTCAGCTAGGTATCTCTGCTTCTGGGGATTAGCTGGCTGTTGAGGGTTGTAAAGCTATGCGACTATGCCAGTTGTATGGCTAGGCAATTCATAACTAAAGCCAAAATGTTTCATTATTTTAGTTACACTAAGTTTTCCATTTGTATTATCTGGGCTAGGGGTTAGGACCCACAGACTCTTCAAACCCATTGTACAGATTGGGTCACAGACTCCTCGTATGCCTGGCTGAGTCACCTGCCCCCTCACATGCGGGTCCACGCTAGGTAACTGGGAGAGATCCCGGGAGCTATTGGCAGACGGCTCGAGCTCAGTCCTCAGCTTCCTTGGCAGCGGCAGCTTACAGCAGATCCAACAGCAGTAGCGGCCTCCCTGTGATCCCCCCGCAGGCATCCCGGGGCGGCAGGGAAGGGCTGTGGATCTGAGCCACTCATCCTTTATATTTAACCCCAATAACCCAGGACACCTGGGCACACATACGCAATTACATTAGACAGTAACCAAGGAACACCTGGATGCACATGCATATTTACATCAAATGCTCAGCAAGATTCTGAACATCTGAGGGCCCTGACCATTTTCCTTCACTTTCCCCATGGGGGTCAATGAGGACAACTGGGCCATGTCTCTCATCATCCAGCAGGCAACTGTGGGCTCATTCACACAGAGGATCAGCAGGGTTCCAAGAGGGAGAGTAGAAGCACGCAAAGCTGTGGGTGATCTTCAGAATTGACACACCGCTGCTTCCACTTAGTTCCATGGGCCATAGTGAGTCATACAGCCAGCCCAGAGCTAAGGGTAGTAAAATAGTCCACAGTTCTTGCTGGAAAAAGCTGCAAAGTCAAATTGCCAAAAGTGAGGATACAGAGAGGAAAAGACCTATAGCACACAACAATCCTATGAAGAAAAAGTGAAATATAACTTGGATTTTTGTAGGTGAGGCTTTAAGTTATAAAGAACCTAGCAAACAGTGGATGTCCAATACATGGAAACTGTTAAATTTTCTTACAAATATTAGAAATCAGATTTTTCAACCAAATTCTTATTAATTGCTTACTTGTAAAGAATATCAGATGAGCTTCCAAATGCTGTTCACAGAGGACAAATGTTATGCATGCTTTCTCTACTGCAGAAAGATGATATCATAATAACATAAAGAGTCAACTCAAGAAAAGAACTAGAAACAATAAAGTGTGGTATTTCAGCTCCAAAAATATTAAAGGTCTTTTACAATGGGTAAGAACCCATTTCAAAACCTATGCAAAGAATTAAAACCTTAATAAATCTTTATTGATTTTTTTTCACTGTTACAGCTAAGTTCCATGTAGTTCCAGATTGATCCATAAATTCCTCTTAGATCCCAAACATTGCATTTGATGGAGTTATATTTATCTGGCAGTTAGAATATCTCTAATCAGTGATGTAAACTGGGTCAAAAAGATACCTATCTTCTTTGAAATAAATAGAACATCAAAGATTCTTCAAGAGTGAGGAGTGTAGAAATATGGTAATGTTCATTGGGGATGGTGTCTGCTTTTCTCAATGATGAACTTTTAAGCCTCTTAAGAGTATCTCGGATGCCACAGGTTCTGCCTCCTGACTCCAGCCTGCTTTACCCAACCCACCACCTCCAGAAGCTTCAAGGCCTTCAAAAGAGTCCTGTGTCCGCCTGTTTATACCCACCTGTTTGTACGTCATTTACAGACGCTAAATTTCCATTGTATTGCCATTTATGATGTTAGAAAGTCCTAGTGGCGGAGTGATTAGAAGCTGTAACTCTGATCCTTGTCTCTCTCTTTCTTCTTCTCTGAGTGACAGAAGGAAGTTACTGAAACTGTAAGCCTCGGTTCCTTATTTTGTCAATAGTGATCATACAGAGACATTTATGTGTACGTGGACATTCCATCACGTTTATAGTCATTAGGTTATTAACAACATAAATACTGAGTCCCAGAGATTTAGGTTATCAGAAAAAAGAAGGGAACATAAGTTAAAATTTTCAAGACAGCCCAACACAAACAAGTTTGCTGATTGATGGTCTTGCTTCTGCTTCTAAAGCCTGCTGGTCACATCTGTAATCATTGCCTGTCTCATTCTAAAACATGGAAGGAAGGATCACTCTTTCTGGAAAAGCTTCAGTGCCTTTGCTATAAAGAATAAATAGTTCATTTTGAACACACATTGTTTATTTTTAAAGTAATGCTTTATGGGCCATGTAATGAAGTACCTAACATAGTGCCAAGCACAGAGTAATAAGTATTTGTAGACTTGACTGGTCTGTCTTTGCATGCCTGAGAATGATTTCTGGTTTATGAAGTGGGTTTTTTGTTGTTGTTGATACTGATAGGCCAACTGGGCTTGATATTCTAAATCTGATGACTCTGTTTATACATAATATCTTTAAGGGGAATTCCATACTTTTTGACATTTGTTTGCCAAACTAGAAGTTGTGTACAGATTTATGAGCCCAAGAGAAGATAATTTTACCCTTGCAAGCCCTGCAAATATTTTAAATTACTATAATGATTTTCTTTTTGCTGAGGTTTGGAGAAGGGTTTGGAGGGCAGCAGTGGATGCAGGGAGACCAGTAGGCTCCTGCAGTAGCCAAGACAAGAGCTACTCATTGTCTGAACTAGGGAGCTGGCCCTAGGGATGCAGAGACAAGGACTAGTTGAAGAGATGGATTTGAAAGTCATCTCCAAGATGACATTCAGAGGGCTTGATGTTGAATTAGATATGGTGGGAAACTGAGGCAGGGTGGTAAATGGGAGGGCCTGGGATTCAACCCTGTGCAACTAGCGGAAGGTGGCACCATTCACGGAGAGAGGGAGCCCTGGAAGGTGACCCCTGAGCAGGGGAAGAAGGAGAGGCCAGCCTTGTGCACACTGAGTGGAGGGCCTGGGGACCCCAGGTGGAAAGGCCCAGTGCCAGCTGGATATGGGACCTGCAGCTCAGAATAGAGTCTTGGGTAGAGATACAAATTTGGGAATCAAGGTGACGCAAGGGAAATTGAAGCTATGTTGTGGATTACATACCCAGGCTAAAATATGGAGTAAAATAAGGAAAAGGGCCCAAGACTGAGCCTTAAAGAACTATAATATTTCACAGCTGGAGAGAGGAGCCAGACTCTGGGGATGTCTTCTCAAGTGTGTGATTACCATAGTTTATCATCTTTCTTTTACCTCTGCCTCTGGTTTTTAATGGACATGTGAAGGATAATTATTATCAGTAGTTGTACAAGGTACATGTCTAAAATTTGGTCTGACATTTTTACATAGTTAGAAACCTACAGAAACTTACACACAAACTTCACAATCTTGTGAATGTGAGTTGACAGCGTGAGAAGACAAAATCTGTGATTGTTATTTGATCATTTAAGTGATAAAAGTAAAGTAATAATAACAGAAGTCAGGTGGTTAGATCTGGAGTCTTGATCAGTTCAGATTCACATCGCATTTAGACTTTCTAGCTGGTGCCCAGTAATTCTGCTGTATCACACAGCACGGTGTCTGGTTGTGCCACTTTTCATGACGTTAAGATTCATCACTTAAGGTTGGGGTAAAAAGAATCTGCTTCTTTTAAAAATTTCAGTGTATATAAAGTATTCAAATGTTAGTGTCTGCTTATTTTTCTCAGTTAATTAGAGTTATTTTCAATTCAAATGATAAATTATAAGTCATAATATTAGAATCAGCTGCTTTGAATGCAGTAAGGTGCAGATTCTTTATTTTTAATAAAATAAGATTTTGTTAAACTGGCAAGGGAAGCAGTAGAAGGAATTAATATTTATCAGGCACCTATTCTGGGAAAGGGCACAGAACTATGCATGTTCCACAAAATACAAATGTAGCTGATTTTGATAGTGATTTCAAATATATTTTTCTATTCTGAATGAAAACCTGAAATACTGAAGATACTGAATGGAGCTAACGTGCAAACATAGGCACATATTTGGAAGGCTGGCAGAGTGTGTTATCAATATGGCTTAACACGCTAGTCTAGACCAAACAGAAGCGCCTCAGAATAGTGGTAGTGCCCAACTGTCGACTCCATATGCCACTAAGATTTGTCCTGAAGGTATTACAGCTGACTTCCTGGCCAGTTCTCTCAGTATCATGTGGTAGTAATGGAAGGATAAGATTACTGACAAAAGGCCCCAGGCAGTAATGAGTCCACTAAGATTAAATGGATGCTTTTTGCAATGTAACTCCCAGCTCAAGCCAGACATGTATGAGAATGAACAATAGCCAGAGACCCAAAAACTTTACCATGGCAGACCGAGGACCCTCTGCCAAATACACATGGCGTTACTCCTAATAAAGTGGTCTGAAGAAACCTCAATAGAAGATTGGTTTCAAACATTAACGCCTAGCTGCTTTCTGCTAGGAATTGAAAGGAACAGCTGAGATTGCAAGATATACAAAATGGAGAAGCTCCTCCAACAGAAGCTGAGAGGCAACAAGAGGTCAGCAAGGCACAGGAAGGAAATTGCCTCCTCTGCAAAAGTAGCTAGCACTGTGGATCTGATTAAAATTCCAACATGTGCATATGGCATGGGGAAATATAGGTTAAAATAGCAACTGTACATACTCATTATCTATTACCCATTAGTAGTTTCAACTTCTATATTCGTTACTTTTCTTGGTAAGACTGCAAAGATATGCATTCATTCATTCCACCAGTATTAACTAAGCACCCGCTACTGTTGTAGGTGCTGGAATTACAGATGCAAAGACAAACACAGAGCCTGCATTCATGGAGGTTATATTCCCTGTGTGCAAGCAACAGTAAACACAAAGACCAGTAAATAAGATGCTTTTATATAGGAATAATAACAGGAAAAGAAGACAGGGTAATGGGATGAAGGCTGAATTGGGGAGTGGGAGACAGGAGAGGGCTTTAGAATGGTTGGCCAGAGAATGCTTTTCTGAGAACATGATGTTTAAGCAGGACTGAAGACAGGAGGAGGAACCAACCATACGTTGACCCGGAGGATGATCATTCCAAACAATAAACAGCTAGTATAAAAGTTCCAGATAAGCTCCACATGGCCAAGGCTAGAAAGAAAAAGCCCATGGAAGGTCATGGCCAATGAGACTGAGGAACCAGCTGAGGCTGAAGGGGTTGGGCCCTCCTAGTCCATGATAATCTTTCAATGAATGTTTGTGAACCTGAGCTGAACAAAGTGTATTGTGTCTATTTAAGTAATGAAGAGCAATAGAAAAACTGAAAGAGCCTAAAGCATTAACAAAAGTTGTTGTCATAATAATGTACTGATTACTAGTACACTCTTTACCTCTTAGAATTATGGATGATTTTACAAGTGGATAAATAAATGTATTTTGCTCAGCTTTCACATACAGCCTAAGAATAGTGGTGTGTGAGTCTAAAACAGGCCAGGAGATTTTATATATTCCTTGTTGAAATTTTTATATGTGAAAATACTTCAAAATAATGCTACTTTAATTTCTCTAATAAATTATGAATAGACATACAACTTTTAGGTTAGTATTTTGAGGGATACAGAGAAAAATAGGTAGAAATAATGTAGCAATCAAAGAACATGGCGCACAATCCTGTCTTCTGAATCTAAGCCTTCGTGTTGTGAGCTCAGATATCAGCTCCTGGAGTAGACTCGATACCTGCTCTGTTTTGGTCTGGGCTCTAAGGATGTATGATATACAAAAAGTTTGGTTTATGTGATTCCCAGTGTGGAATTGTTGTGTTGGAAAGGAACAATGAGTTATATGTGTTTTATATTATCACATCCCTGATTATGCCATGTTCCAATACTATAGGAGAAATAACTAAGATGAAATAGTGTTTGCTAGTTAAGAGTTTAGAAATATGAAGGACTAGTCTGGCTTAGTGATTCTCAACCCTAACTACATATTCAAATGCCCTGGGGACACCTTTACAAATATTAATTGATCAGGGATGGGGCCTGGACATTAAGACAACTTTCGGGGTTAGGTCTGGGCATTGGTATATATGTAAAATTTTCCCAAGTGATTCTAATGTATAGTAGGGTTGAAAACCACTAGTCTAATTCAAAGGAATTTAATATTTCTCTATAACCTTTAGGATAAAGTTGATTTGATTTTAATCATCTTAATCTTCACATCTCATATCATATTATCTGGATACCTCCTTCATTATTTCCTTAGAGATCAGAATTTATGGTCCCAAAGGTTAACTTTGTGGGAAAGCCTTCTTTTCCTTCCTTCTTTCTTTTTTCTTTCTTTCATTCTTTGATGTTTTGAAAACGTGTCTTCCTCCTAAAACCTAATCTGGACATTGAGAACTTTTAAAATCTATAAAGGAATAGTCTATGGTAATTAAATTTAAAGTTTCATGTACGCATTATTCAGAAATTCAGATCTGCTTCCAAAAAATACTGAAGTGGTTATAATAAAGATACACATAAGAGTCTTCAAAACATATCAAATAAAAAACTTATAATTGGGCTTGGTACAGAGAGAGGAAAGAAAGAGCCAGACTAAGGTAATTGCTATAATTGAAGATAATTATAGCTTTGAGCTTCCAGCCAGCCATGTGAGGAGAAAAGAAAAAAGGAAATATGATTTTTGTATGTATCATTTGGTTTTTATAAAAAGAGGCAAACTAATTCATCAGGACAGAAAACCTTCCAAGAACTAAACCCTCTGAGTTTATCACACAGACACATAAAGCTTTAAGTACCACGCGATAAAACAATGTCTATTAATAGTTTTACCAAAAAAAAAAAAGCAGATAAATCACGAGAGTTTCTTCTATTAATATTTTCTAAAAGCCACTTTTTTATGACATTAATTAGTAGGTTCAGCTGCTACCTAATACAGCCCCTGGCTCAAGATAACAGACCGTGCCGGCCGCAGTACTGGATGGTATTGGTATCCAGTTACCAGTGGCATTAGGACATCCTTCAGTTCACCTGAAAGCCATACCTTGTCGTAAATTAGGGGAAAGGGACGCAAGCACCACTCTGTTAGGAAAGGTGAAAGATTGGAATTTGATCTGTTGGCCTATTCCTACCCTTTTTATTCCTTACAGTAGTAGTATTATGATACAGTCTTTGGGAGAGTATCTGTTCCGGAGCTATACTGGAATCATACACCTTGGTGTCTGAGATGGGTCCTGTCTGTGGAATCAAAGCTTATGATAGATTAGCGAATGTTGCAGAACATCTTACATTGTTCTTAATGATGTTCTCAGTAAGGTAAAGCAGTGTGTATAAGTGACTACTAGTAGACCAGTCGTCCCTAAAATCTGCTTTTTCCTGATATAATGTGCTGACTTATTAAGAAGTAAATGAAGTAGAATTTTGAAGGGTTTGGAGAAAGGCCTAAGAAATATAATGTGGAAAAGACAGAATCATTCTCATTTAATATATAATAATGTACTGTTTTATAATCAGTGTTGAGAAATCACAAAAAGAACTGGAATGAAGCTATTCAGCTTATGTTTTTTAATCCAGTGAATAAAAATGATAAATACTAACTTCTTTTCCCAATAGCAATTACTAGGTATCCATGACTACCCTGATTTTCCTAGATAGGTTTTCTTTTTTGTTCCTGAAAACACATCTTCTTGTCCTGTTTTGTAAGTATATTTTTCTTGGAGTTTTCCTATAATAGAAGCATGAGAAATAGGTACACAGTGATGCTCTCAGGATCAAACTCCACTGTTATATTTCCCATAGTGTGCGTTAGAAGTGCCACCACCATGGCGGTGCAGTGCATACCTCATGCCTCCAGGAGGCGCCACTCACATGTTGCAGTCTCTGCCCTTAGCACAACCAGACCTACTCAAAGCCTCAATGGCACAGAAGAGTGAATTCACATTCCTGACTCCATGTGCAAAATTTCTTAGAGTTTCCATGTTTTACTTTTAAATAAGTTTTAATAGAACCGTGAACTCCATAGATATCCATTTCCTTTATTACTAAATTAACAAAGTTAAAACCAAGTAAGATGTGGCTGGCACCTTTTTCTTGAGCTTAACCATGACACCTCTCTAAGATTGCCTCTCCCAATCTGCGAGGCTTGCCACTTCACCATGTGCCACTCCCTGCCTCTCAGTGTAATTCCTTTAAAATGCCCTTTCCAGAAAAGGAGTGAAAACATGGCATAGAGAAGTGAGGGGCAGGCGTATCACAGCCGTACCCTGATATTTGCTCTCATTGTACAATATGAAGATTGTTCCTGCTCTCTACTTTCCAGAGAAAATGGAAATTGGGCCATATTGACTGACTTACATACAAAGTGCTTTGAACTTAGCAGGGGTGGGGGGAAGGCTATTTTTAAAATGTTAGTTTAATGAATTCGCATTCTAATATCTCTCCTCCTAATACTGTGACATAAGTTCCATATATGATCCTTCAACTTTGAAACCACTGTGACATTCAAAATATAAAACTCTCCACATTGTACCATAAGACTTTTCATAACACAGCCTTAACTCATAACCTCCATTTTACTCATGATTTACAAATAAAGAAACCAGAAAATCTGGAGGGAAAAGATGTGATTTTCATTAGCTATGAAGATGTTCCAAACTGCATTTGTCTCAGTTCATTAGGTCTTATAATCACATTAGCTACATGGCTTTGCAAAGAGAAGAGCAGCCTGCCGAGTTCTCCCTGTAGACATTCGGAGTTGCACCACCTCTGCCCACAGGGACCCACTGTGAGATTAGATATTTTCTTTCATAGGAGGAACCAGTGAAAACTGTGTATAGAAGCCACATTTGCAAAACGTTTCCTCTCACCCTCTCCTAATTCCTTCTAGAATGATTCCTCTGTCTGAATGTTATGTCAGTTTTGAGTAATTCTGAACTTCTGAATGCTTGATGAGTGACACCCACCTCACTGGGATTCCCCTTAGGCTTGTAACAAATACTGAGCATATTTATCAGTGGTGTTATCCAGACTATGAAACAGAACCTTTCAGAATCAGCCTGAGGTTGCTCATATGTGAAATAAGATCCCCCTGCCGCCTCTTGCCCAAATCGCTGTGGATGGGGACCCGTGCTGTCAGCTTGGGCAGGAGGAACTGAGGCCTGCCCTGCAGATCCGCAGATGCAGCAAGGCTTGTCGACAGACCAGAAAGATGGAAAGGGACAGGGAAGTGGTGGCACTTCAGCTGCTCACGTGGGGATGCAGAGGTCGGAGATATATATACAGGTCAGTCTTCACAGAATTCCACATGGATTAAGCCACAGGCAAAATGGTGAGGCAGAAGAAAGTTACCTGAAAGTTCCGCCACATCTTGTCTCCCTCAGACATGCAGTGCCCCTGTGTCCTGACCTCAGCCCTCTCATCCACCTCCTTCCCCTCACCAGGTGACTTGGTGCGTTGCCAGCCATTTATGCCTTGGTTTGATTGTAAATGTATGTGCCACCTCTTCCGTGAATATTTGCTTTTCAGCTTTAACTGTAAAGTGAAAGCAGATTTCTTCCATTCAGGATAGGAGGGGGTGGGCTTTATACAGTTACCTCCCTAGTCCTTGGAATCCAGCCCATCCTCAGAGGCTGGCTGACCCTGACTGTGACCGCCTGCACGTGTGGGAGGTGGTCCTTTCCACCCAGTGAGCACACACAGGCCGGCTCTGGAATCCACCCGACACATTGAGGACAGTTCTCAGCTTGAAACAACATCAGTCCAAGCACTGCAGCTGCAGCCGGTCCGCGGCGCCTCTGCCGCCGGGCTCAGTCCAATCTAGCTGCAATTATGGTGGCCAAGTGTTGTTCCTAATGCAGTGTGGTAGAAGGGAAAGGACTACGGCTCTTTTTTTTTTTTTTTTTTTTGTTCTGATCTCACATTTGTGGTCAAAATATTTCTCTGTGTTAGGAACTTAATTCTAAACCTTTTTCACCTCTTACAAAGTGTAATTACAGCAGACCAGTGTGATTTCATATTCAAGGTGTGCTTAGAAGATGAAATTGTGCTTGGCACATAGGACATAGGCAGCAATTATGTGTTTCATGAATAACAGACTGTCAAAGAGTAAGAAATATATTAAAGTTATTAGTCAACAAACCAGTGAAACCAACCTGTATTAGTCTGTTTCTGTTGCTGATAACAAATTACACAGAACTGGATAATTTTTAAGAAAATGAAATTTATTGCTTACAGTTTCAGATGCTAGGAAGTCCAAAGTCCAGGGAACACTTATGGTGAGAGCCTTCTTTGGTGGTGGCTTTACAGCAATGTGGGGTCTCAATGACAGACACTGGTGGAGCAGAGAGAGCAAGAGCAAGCTCCTCACACACTCTCCTCTTTGAGGTCCTCAGAACCACACCCATGACCACCATCCATGTTTAATCAGTTCACTAGGCGTGGTCCTCAGAATCTAATTGCCTCTTCAAGGCCCCACCTCTCAATTACCATAATAGGATTTCACACCCTCAACAGATGGGGCGTGATTTAAGCTTCAATGAGGAAGTGGGGACTTCTTAAGCTTCAGTGAGGTTGAGGGCGGCATCCAGTCTACAGCACAACCCAAGGAGCTGTTTTTAATAATAGAGACAGAGTAGGTCTCTGGAATGTCTTATCACATTTGAAATCTCCTCAGCCTTATCAAGTCCTAAGACTAGAAATTAGATGGATGCATTTGAAACGTGCAGTCTCCATAAGACTTTTCAACATGTGAACAATATGCCTTTTAAAAGCCTCAGAAGCTTGCTGGGAGTGGTACGTACTTTCTACGTTACCTGAACATGCACCATCTGCATGTTTTGGTTCTGTCCTTGCATTTTGTTGAAAAGCTGTTATAAATCTGAATTGTACATATGTAAATATACCAACTACACATTAATGAAAAAATGAAGAGACTCTTAAGGCAGCCTCACAGCCGTCATTACAACAATGGCAGTGGCAGGGGCATTGCCACAGTGCAGTTGATGCTTTGGAAGGCTGTTGACACCGATTCTTGGCACTGGCATGGACTGAGAAGGCTGTCCGTGATTTCTCCTCCTGATGCCTCTTTTCCTGGTGTGGCTTCTTCAGAGTTTCCCATGAGTTATTAAGATTGTGTTTTTAGGGAGTTGAAACTATTACTCACATTGAGAATTTAGGGTTCTGGCTGGAGCAGCATTTGTGTTTGTGTGAAAAGACCTGAATTTTTGTTTTAGACTTTAGGAATCTCCAGCTACTTTTATAAAATGATACAAGCTGAGAGCTGGAAAGAAACCTTAGAAATTACTCATTTTTCAGAAGGGAAAACTGCAGCACAGGGAGGTTTGAACTTGTTTCAGGCCACACAGCAATTTAGTGGAAAAGGACACAGCAGAATCTGGGTCTGTGCTTCACACACCAGCGATGTGTCCACTCACTGACATTTTCTTAGACTCTGGACTGGTAAAGAGCTGCCCTTATATTTAAATTCCTATATGGGAATCAAAACGCTTTCTGGGATACAGGAGCCCTGATATTATCCTCAACATAAACATTGAGTAAGACGAAAGTCACCATTCAGCACCAGGAAGTTGGCTGCATAGCCCTTCAACCCTAGTTGGAAGAAAATGAACACCTATACTAGTCCTAAGCCAAGTGGAGCCCACCGATAGCAGCCTAGACCTAACCTGGGAGCCAGATGGGAATGCGGACTCTTGGGCCTCACTCCAAATGGGCTGAATCAGAATCCACACCTTAACAAGATCCCCAGATCATCTATAGTTGCAGACCAGTCTTCTCAAACCGCAGGGTGTATCACAATCACCTGGAGGGCTTGTTAAAACAGATTGCCCTGCCCCACACCCAGAATTTCTGATTCATATGCGGGGGCGGGGGAGAGGCCCAGAATTCTGCATTTGCTGCAAGTTCCCAGGTGGTGCTGGGACTAGGACCACCCTTTGAGAAGCCCCGCTGGACAAGAACCCTGACCCTGTCCCTTCCTCTACAAGGAGCTTGGGAGTCGCACCCTTCAGTCCTCTGCCTTCCCTGCCCTCTCCTGGCGGGAGGCCTTGAGACTAAGTCCTGAGAACATACGTTTTCAAATACAGGTTGTGACTTACTTTAATCAAGCTAGTCACTCTTGTGAGACATTTCCCAGCCCTAAGTAGTTCACAATAACACCAGTGAGTAACTTGCAGGGATGTGTTTTGAGGATTTGGGTTCCATTTTTTAGGAGTCAAGAAGAGATATTTTGGCTATTTTATAATATAAAGAATTTTTAATATTTAAAAATATCACAAAGATAAAGATTAAAGATAAGCATGATGTACTAAGCAGTGGGTAATAAGTTGCGCCTTGTTCTTGTCAGTGCCCGGGTAGAGTATTAATTGTGTGAAGTCAGCAGCCCTCACAATCAAGTGCGTCTGATGGTGGGGTCGAGAGGACAGACGCTGGGTCTAACTCTGCTCTAGCACACGGTGCACAGTGACCCAGCGTCACACACTAGAACACGTTGCTGTTATGTGACATAACTGTCATCTCTGAAATTCTACTTCTCCAGTCTTGAGAGTTTGCTTTTCCAGAAGAAGGATCTTTGGACGTGCAGTCTCAGCGAGGCAGCGTGGCTGCGGTGGGGGCTGGTGGAGGCCGTGAGTGTGTGCCAGGAGTGGGGCATTTGGACGTAGCCCCGTCCACGCGAGTGTTAAAAGAAAGTCGATCCTTTAAATATCATGAGCCATGAGCAGGGGATTTGACTGAGAGCCATTTATGTCAAACAATATATTTCTGAATCTCTCAGCAAAGAAACTGAAGTTTGTTTTTGGTTAAGTCTTTTATGATGGAAAAAACCCAAAGTGGCTGAATCACCATGCCTCAGAAGCCAAATAAAAATGGTGCAGAACGATGCTTCCCAGAGTGTGACTGTACATAGTCCTGGTCGCAGGAAACCGCCTGCATGTAAACACCACGTCCATTGCAGCGTAGCTGCTGGGACCAGGTCAGCAGAGCCCTCCAGGCCCCCTGGAAGGAAGGTCCGTGATTAACACGTGGCTGGGAGGGAGCAATGAGCAAACCAGAGGAGTGAGCGCTCTTGCCTCTGGCGCCAGAGACAGTCGTGGTAGAGTGAGGTGAAGAGAGCCGGGAAGATGGGCTCCTGCCCTCACCTGTCTGCTGCTGTCCCACAGGCCACAAGCCTGGTGGGACGAACACGGTGGGCATGAGAACACGTGCTGGGCAGTGATTGGAGTAGGAGGTGCTGGGGACACTGAGTCAGGAACTGCAGCTGTGTGACCCTGGACAAGGGCTTCACTTGTGCTCACCATAAAGAGATTCAGCAACATGCCAAAGGGTCATGAGGATTAAATAAAATCACACATAAGAGAGGGGCTGGCACATAGTGTGTACTCATTTAGGGTTTTCAGTGTTTTTGATTTCAAGCCTATGAGTCATAACTGATATCCAGCAGGACCCTGGAGGGCACCTGGGTAAGGCCAGGTGCTGGATTGCGTGCAGGGTGGAGCACCGTGGAGAGCCACCTCCCCGCAGCCAGGAGATCAGGCCACGCACGCCGGTTCTCCTTGTGTCCCCGTGGAACTGCAGCATCATTTGAGGAGACTGAGAAGCGTTTCTTCAAATTCTCACCATCTTTGAAGGCCCGGTCAATAGGCACCTCGTTTTGTTTGCCTTTCCTCCTGTGAACTATTCATTTATTCACTAAATATTTATTAAGTGCCTACTGTGTGCCACACACTAGGGCTACCATGTGAATGAGCTAGGTCCATTCAAAGGTCCTCCTTCTCGGGGCTTAGGCCAGCAGAGGGGACACGTGAATGGCTTCATAATTTCAATGTTGAGTAACGCTAGGAAGGAAAAGGCTTGAAAAAGAGGGGCCTCAACTAAACTTGGGGGGTGGGAGGGTTGCAGCATCAGGAAAGCTGCTGCACAGAAGTGACATTCAAACTGAGACCACAGGACAGTTAGGCTCTCGTCAGGTGGAAACGGTGGGAAGGAGGACCAAAAATACATGAGACATGTAAGGCCAGCTCCCATGTGAGGGAAGGAAAGAACTACGTGTGCCAGGTTCTTAGGAGACAGAGAAGCTTTGGAATTGTCATGGCTGAGAGGGGGTCAGAGGAACCCTAAGCCTGGGGACACAGTGGGATTGGATTGCCAGTGTTGAGGGGCCTGCTAAGCTTGGTGATGATTCCTGTACAGCCACACTCGTATTACCAGTGTTGGGACTCTTCCCAAGAGCTATTCAGCTGCTTCGGTGACAGTAGAGAGAAGCCAGGTGGCTGTGTCCGTTCCAGGGCTAAGGTTTTTGCCTTAAGACACACTTGGCATATTTCTGAGTTATCTGCTCCATGTGCTGATCTCCTCTCTCCTCCTCTCCCTACCACATAAATTACGAATTAAACTTGCATTTTGAGAGTCCACTTGTGAATGCACACACCACCATTCTTCCTCCAGAAACATGGATTCAGTGAAAATTTCCTGACTGGCTCCTCTTTTCCAGGTCATGCTGGGAATATGGGGGGAATGAGGTAGATACATCCCAGTCCTCAAGGAACTTTTAAATTAGATCAGGTGAGCACACACGCAAGGCAGGAAGAAATAGAATGTGAAGCCCAAACCGCACGTTTCTGAAACATCCCCTAAGATTTGTGCAAAATGAGGCCCCTTTGCCTTTGCTCCTAACCCGGTCTGTGTAGAACATACCATATTAACCTAAGTGAAAGCATGTCTCAGGAATGCATGTACGTGCTTCTAGAAAGATCTCTCTCTCTCTCTCTCTCTCTCTCTCTCTCTCTCTCTCTCTCTCTCTCTCTCTCACACACACACACACACACACACACACATTTAGCATTAAAAATGACCCTTGAGAACTGGCTTCCAAGTCAGGATATGAGGAAAAGCAACCTTCGAAGTCATTCCTTACCCATCAGAGTTACTCACCTTTGTCTTGTCTGAAGGCAAGAACAAAATGGCTGGGCTTTTACACACAGGAAACTGTTACTTCTGTGATGTAAATTTAATGTACTCTTGAAGACAAGAGGCAGAGCCACACATCCCTCCTCCCAAAAGGGTCAGCTTTCCCATTTGCTGTGTGGATCAATAGGTTGGTGTGGACGAAAAGTAATCAGGTCACCTGACAGCCGCCCTGAGGATTTATAACCCGCTCTCAGGCCGCAGCAGCAAGCCTTGATGGCAGTGGCAGTTTGGTCTGGTGATGTGAAGGCTGCCCAGCTTTCTTTCTCTGATGTTCACAGGTGCGCTTCTCCAGAGCTGCAGCAGAAAGAAAGGTCAGGATATCGCTCTGTAGTGACATTGTGACATGATTCAGGAAACTGTAAACAAGAAAATCTTACGTTAGAGTCCTTCACACCTACTCTTTGGGTGTGCTTTTCCCCTGACTCAGTGAAGGAATGTAATAGAGAGAACTTGGTGACAATCCTATGTAGGCAAAGCCCCTTTGCACTTTAGGAGGGTGGAACAGTAAACACGTGTTAAGCGACTCCCCGTGTTTGCAGCAGACCTGCCGGACTCGTTCATACACAGTTCAGGGCAACAGACTTGTCTGTGTCAGAGTCCTTTAATCGGAAGGGAAATCTACTTGAATTTAAATACTGCAGCTTAAAATTCTTTCAGGAGATATGAGAATTCTGGTAAGAGGATTGTTGCGCCTCAGCCCGTGCACGTACAGTGCACTCACAGGACAGGAACCCACCAGAGAATTTGGCTCCTCGGCCATTGTTAAATTTGTTTGGTTAATTTGTAGCCCATAAAGTGTCATTTTACCACATGGGTCCCACACCTGGCAGTGGCCAGGGAGAGGAATTTCCACTGGGCTTGGGTCCTGGACCACCTTATTTCGTTCATCATGCGGTGTCATGAGTGGAGGTGGTTTCTATCATGCTTAATTATAAGTCGTCTACAGCAGCTGTCAAATACTAATGACTGTCATTACTGACCTAAACCTGCTTCAAAGGAACTATAAAGTGTCTGCTTCTTCAGCTAATCTCACTGGCCATCCCAACCCTACCAAGTTATTATTTAGAGAATTTACTATGATCAGAGCATCTACTGGTTAAGGGTGTTTGGCTGAAGAAATAAATAACTGCCGTTTGGTCTATACCTTTCATTGATTTCTTCTGGGTTTTGTTTTCTTTCCTGTTGGAATTGATTTTGGTGGCTCATAGTCCAGGCTAATGAAGACAATTAAAATGCCAAGCGTAAGGCGCAAACAGCAGGAATGATTGAGCATCTCTTCTGAGGAGCCTGCTGATTAGGGCTGAGGATGGAATTATGCTGCCCCCTTGTGGTTAAAAGTGGCAACTGCTGTTAAAGTAAAAGCCAGTGGTTTTTCTAATATTGAACTACTTTTTCATTAAAATCATGAATGGATATAAAAGAATAATAAGAGATTGTGAAGATTTTGGTCCAAAATAATTAACCATGTCAGCTTCTGAAGTGATCTCCAACGGAAGCCCTTATGACCCTCAAGCACTGACTTCTTGGGGACAAATGACAAGTTCCCACGGTAGTCTGAAACCATGTAGAAATCGGGTGGAGGGAGTACCCCTGCCTCTTTTACAACAACATCATATGTTTGTATTAAATTTCAGTTTCCAGCCATAATTTTACATCAGTGAAGCTAATAATGAAGCCTATTCTAAAACAAAAAGCAACCAAATCTGCAATTACATTAATATTACCATCTTCTGCAACTCATCTCCGTGGGGCATTCAGGTGCCATAATATATGTTAGTTGAGGTACAATAAAAATAAATGGTCCTCCTTTGCCCTCTGCTGGATAATTCAAGGAATATTTACACATAATTTTTTTTGACAAAATGATATTTTTTAAACTTTAAAGAAATAATATTCTATAGCTAATCCAAGTTTATTGAGTCAGGCAAGAACAGGATCAAGAGAAATAGACTTAAATGATTCCATGAAAAAAACCATGAGAAATACCCCCCAAATTGTTCAGATATTTCTGGGGGTGAATTAGGGATAGTCAGAAAATATCTTACTTAACAAAGGAATTAGCAGAAAATGGGATGGTCATCCTGGACCAGTGAACAATGTCACAGGTCAGCGCAGCCTCAGATTGCTTTTCTACCAGCAGCCTCGTGGGCAAAGGGGCACAGCGTCTGGCTTGGAAAACACCATGACTGTAGCAGGGGCCCTTCCTCTTCCGGGAGACTTTTTACTTCCCAGACTCTATGCCTCCTTTGCCCTTATTCTCTCCCTCTATCACTAAGATTGAGAAAATCCTTCTGGCCATGAGGAAGGACACTGATCCCTCCTACTGCACAAAATCAACTTAATGAGGACCCCTGAGCACTGCATTTAAGCGCAGTAAAACCAGTGCATGAGGGTCCAGCCTTGGGGGAGAGCCCTGCACCATCCACACGAGGCCTCCACTCACATCCCCCCACCCCCATGACAGTAGAGCTCAAAAGTCATAAATGTACATCTACACACATGGGTGAGGGTTTAGTCCATGTACACACATGGGGGAGGGGCAGTCCATCTATGTATGGGGGGGGCATGCATCCACACATTGGAGAGGGTCAGTTTGCACACATGGGGGATAATCCATCTACACATGTAGGTGGGGGGGGCAATCCTGACTCGATTGTAGATGAGGTGCAAAAATTTAAGGAGATAGCCTGAGAAGGAAAGGGCAGAAGAATTATGGAAACCAAAGTGTCCAGGGGAAAAAAGAGAGTGTGTGACCAGGAGAGCAGAGTAGCCGGGAGTCACATCTCTAAAATGGGAGTAATCCTTCACAGGAAATCCACTGTGAGGATCAAGGGTCGTGTGTGTGTGTAGACACCCCCTTATGCACACACCTCCAGTCCCCTAGAGAGGACTTAGTAAGCGGTAGCTGCTTCTGCCCCTCTGGTTCCCAACAGTACCGGTCGCCACCACTGAGGTGTTGCTACTGGTCCCCCTGTAGAGTGGCACTTGGGGACCTCTCAGATGGCGACTGTGCAAACACTTGGAGCACTTGTCCTTAAGGATTAGTGTGACTGGCTCAGACGTGTGTACCAGGTGATGATCATTCTTTCTACTGTGAGTTTTTTGTCCACAGTGAGAACTTTCGGGAAAAGTATATTCCTTTCAGTAGCTTTTCAGGAAATTCTAATTGAAGGGGAGTGAGCCAGGAGTTTTGACAGTTTCTCTGAGTTCCATCCTTTATTCAGTAGCTTGTAATAATCCCCTTTCATGGTCTTCCTCCCTGCACCGTCCTGATAGTCTGGACACCCTCATATTTCATTATGGTCTGCTGGCCTCCCCTGCTGAGAGAGAAGAGAGAAAAGAAGAGAAGCATGTATAGAAATGGAGAGAGGTGCTAGAAACCCCGTGCTAGGCTTGCTGGATGGGTCTCTGGCTATTGAAGAATTCACACAGCAAACGATTTTTAAAGAACCTGGCACTGTGTAAATAGGCATTGATTAGTCTGTTGTGTGCATGAATGAGTGGATGAATGAACAAATGCCTACACAAGAGATAGACGTCTTTTGTCTGTACTTCCTAAAATATCCTATGCTTTGGACCTGTATATAAAAGTTTATTTAGTGTATTTTCATAGGTTACCATGATTTAAGTGTTTGCTTGAATGTATTTTAAAAACCTATTGTGGCACCAATTTATAGTCTTGGTTTAAAGCGAATTATTCTTTGCATGAACAAATCATAAAAGAAGTGGTTATTTCATTCATTTGCAGCTGTCCAAAGGCAAACATGCAAACATAATTTGGCTGTTTATTACTGTACGCCTGTAGTGTTTACAGGAATAATACACAACCAAACGTAGGAAGAAAGAAGTTCTATATTACACAGAAGGTTCTGCATTTACATCCTTACAGAGCATTAGAAGGAGGTGTCCATGTTGACTCAAAAACTGAGAAAAATAACCTACTTCATCTCCCAGAATTTTCTCTGCATACATTGTAGATAAGAGTTTCTTTTTCTTCAGCTTTTTATTATTCTTTAACCTCAAATATTCAAAGAAATGTGATAATGTTTCACCTGGAGATAATTTGGTCCGGTTGAACTGCCTTTGCCAAAATGGCTTTTATGTTCCCCTTTTCAGGGTGCACAATGGTTTGCCACTAGGCCCCCGAGTGCTGTCTTGGGGTTAACACTTAGTGATGGCTAAATATAGTTGCACCTCTATCACTGAAGCAAATGAAAATGTAAACATAAATCTTTTTCAAGAAAAATATTGTATTGAGTTTTGATTCATTATCAGAAGACAAAAATATTTATGTGCTTTCCTTATAACACTTGAGATTAAAGTCTGTATCTTTAACTTAGAATCTTCTAGAATTGAGCAAAGCAAATGTTCTTTAAAGAAGGCCTCTCTGATGACAGATCATTGTTAATTTGATCTGCTACTCTATTTTCAAAATATCTATAACACTTAAAATAGTAATATGGCCATTTCCATTTAGAAGCATGGTGAGCTGGAACAGGGAGCGGTAGCCCCCAGCAAGTGGAAGCGTCCTCAAGGGGCCGAGAGCAGGGGCTTTGGAGCCAGAGACAGCTGGACGCATCTCGCCCTGCCACTTAGCTCCTGTGATTCTTGGGGAAGTTGCCACTCCGCTGTGATTTAGCTTCCTTCTCTGTGAAAGGGAGATTACCACTGCCTCCTCCACAGGGTGTGTGGTGGCTATCAAATGAGGAGAGTATTTAACGGAGTCCCTGGCACATACCAGGTACTAAAATGTACTGGGCACAGCATTCATCCTTAATTTGTAATTGTTTATAAATAGGTCTTATTTACTGCTGGAATGTATTCTTAGCACATACTTACATCCGTTCACTTGAAAATGCATTTATTGAGTGCCCACAGCAGTGTAGTGAAAACCAGCCCTGAAAATCAAGTCACATACTCAGAATAGATAACTATGTATGCAGGTGAATATAAAGACATTCTGTTTCATAAGTTGCATTGGCCTTAAAACTTCTCAGAGAAAAGCAGGTTTGGGGAGCTGGGGAGATAAGAGATGGCTGGGGGGTTGGGGGGAGGATGATGAATTGGGTTTTTGCAAAACCTGTATAATAATCGTTTTATTACTCTTCTGGTTTTAAAAAATGAATCCCAATGAACATGTGTTTATTTGCTGTGGAGTACTTGGAATCTTTATTTGAAGACATGGAGAATCCATCTCCCAAACATATCAAGATAATAAGATATCCTGTGCTAGTTGCCTGTAGGTTCCTGCTTTACATTTTTAGGTGAGGAAAACAGGGACCTAGACCACACTCTCCTGACTTTGCTCCTGTCTGAAACCTAATTACATGATTCGGGGTCTTTCTGCAGGATGACGCAGCCCTGTGCCCCCCATGTCACCACCTAAGGACTGACCGACTCCATCGGCTGTGCCAGCTTCTGCTTCCACCATGGGGCCCGCAGGGAGCGTGCTGAGCGGGGGACAGATGCAGATCGTCCTGTGGGGCAGTCTGGCAGCTGTAGCCACGTTCTTCCTCATCACTTTCCTGATCTTTCTGTGCTCTACTTGTGACAGGTGAGAGCCAACACGTATCTACTGGAAACTTAAAATAACATGTTCCTTGTACCCAGAGGAGTCTGTATATAAAAAGCCTGTTATGAATGGAATCCCACTGTGTAGAAAGAAACTCATACATTAACTCACTTCTCTCTGTTGCAAAGGACCCTAGGACATTCTTTATTAATTGAACGAAATCCACACTGGATTTTGCTGGGAGCAGCTGGAAGAGCCTTTATATTTTAAACTTCCCAGAATGAAATTCTTGCTGTTCTTTTGAGCACACCCTTGTCAAAGTTTATATTGTCTCTTTCTATGTATGGACTCTGAAATCTAAGTGCAGTATGCACCTTCTTGCTGCCTCTTTGAAGTAACAAAGAATTTTTGCTATTATATGGCTACGGAGGGGTCATTTATTATTAAAGATATGTAATGTAGAACTGCAGTTTCTTAAGAAACAGATTTATTTTCCTAGAAGAGACACATACTATCTGTGAGATAATCAGTCTTTTCTTTTAGAATTATGTTGTCTCATATAAAATGTCAGTACCTCAAAAAAGAGATCTTAGCTCAGAGAGAAGTTCTTTCTAACCAGGAGTGACTTCTCAAGACACTCGGGATCTGGTACGATGCGTCAGCCTCCCAGTGGACTGTATGCTGCTGGGGTCAGTGCAGAGCAGCTGAAGATCAGGGGCCCTGTCCCAAACTCTCTTCTCATCCTCAGAAGAAACTCAACCACTGTCACCTAAAAGTCTGTTATGGATTCCTACCTTAAAATATCTCAGGATTCTCTGAACCCAGGCAGCCTCCTAGTCCCTGCCTCCTTTGGATTAAGACCTCCATGGCTGGGAGAGGGTCTGACTGTCCAGGAAGATGAAGAAACAGGTGACAGAGTGTTGGCTCCCAGACCCGGGCGGACCTGCCTCTGCAATTATTTACTCTCTCACTAGGGGGCGCTCTTGCCTTATGCACAGATGGGAAGTGTGTTCTCTACAACTGATGGCTTTCTTCAGACTGTCCTGAGTAAAAACAGATTCTATTTTTACTAGATGGACTTTTCCACAGACTGGAAGTACATATGACTCATCCCGAGAGCATGTACTCTTCCTGACGTGCCAAAACATGTATTTTCTTTCTTTTCTCTCTCCATCCCACGGCAGTGTGTGACTTTGCAAAGACTCTCAGTGAGGAGATGAGGTAACTGTCTGGATGTTCTAAGGAAAAAGATGGTGTAACTCATTCCAGTATTCTAGGAATCAACAGTCTCTACTCAGGACCCTGCCTTGGTCCTCTCCTTGTGAACTTGTACTTTCTATTCCTGGAAGAAGGGATGCTCAAGAGAGGTGAAGGGTCCCTTGCTGCGACTTGACCTCCCAACACACCTCACACCTGCAGACCAGTGATCAGTAACTGTCTGGGTTTTTTTCTCTTGGCAAAATGAATGTGACTTTTAAAAAAGAAAGAGATTTAAATGTTTATAAGAATTAGGATAGGAAAAAATAGTGTATGCTTGATCTTAGGGGGCACATTTGACATTAGAACAATGTTTTATTTTCTTTTTCAGAGAAAAGAAGCCCAGACAGCACAGTGGGGACCATGAGAACCTGATGAACGTGGTGAGCCCATGTGCATGTGTGTGTGTGCGTGTGCGTGTGTGTGTGTGTGTGCATGTGTGTGTGTGTGCGCATGTGTGTGTGTGTGCGTGTGTGTGTGTGCGTGTGTGTGTGTGCATGTGTGTGTGTGTGCATGTGTGTGTGTGTGCGTGTGTGTGTGTGCATGTGTGTGTCTGTTCACCCATAAAAGACCAGCCACTTACCTGAGCGTGTTCTCACATGCTGTGACCAGAATGAGACCGAGGGGAGGAGCTGAGCCAGAGTTACCTGTGAGTGCCTGGGCCGCACCCTCTGTCTGTAGATTTATGTTCACCGTGGCCAGAGGCTGGTGCAGTGAGCCAGGCTTGTTGAGAGACCTTCTGGAATGGATGCAGTGGTGCTACTGCCAGGAAGACTCTTAGATGGCCCCCACCCACCACACAGAGGTTTCTTTTTTGCCTCTGCCCAGCTCTAGCAGTGTATTGTTTGCTAGAGCTGTCATAATAAAGGACCACAGACTGGGTAGCTTAAATAAAAAATTTATTGTCTCTCAATTCTCGAGGACAAAAGTCTAAAATCAAGGTGTTGGCTGGGTTGGCTTTTCTTCTGTGGGAGAATCTGAATTTGGGGGGACACAGTCCAACCCATAAGAGCTGGTCATTAAGCTCACCAGAGCCTGGGACCCACGACACCCTAGGCACAGCCTGGCCCCAGCCCCCAGCATCTTATGGGGTCCTGACGAGTCCTGAGGGCCTCGGGATTCACCATGGGAAGGAGCAGCTTGAGAGTGTCCTGGTCCTGGAGCCACGGGCAGTGCTGAAACAGAAGATGCTTCCCCTTCAGGACCTCATTTCTCAAGGTCAAGCAAAAACGGTTGGGGGGAAAACGTGCAGAAAAGGAAGTATGGATAAGTCAAATAGATCATGAGGTCTGGTGAGAACACTCAGCCAGCAGACACATAGTCAGAGTTCACACGGCAGGTGTCTCAGTTTAGGTGGCCGGATCTGCAAATTTGCACGAGTCTGTGAGCCTGAGCAGGCGAGAAAGTGTCAGGACTCCCCAGTTCTTCTGGGGCCCCAGGGTTTTCCTTCCCTTTTCTCTGTTTGCTCACACCCTCCTCACCCTCCTGCACTCTCCTGGGCCCTCGCATATCTGCCTTTACCCATTTCAGTCTCTAGTTGGCCACATGGTCCAGCCGTCCCCTTCTCATCTGCTCCTGGCACTACTGTTTGGCCCCAGCGATTGCTGCTGTGGTGCATCAGGAGGGAAGGTGGCGTGATGGGGGAGACCCCAGGCCCGCATCTTGCTTCACCCCACAGCTCTCTCAGTGCCTATCAGCACCTCCATCCCTCACATCCTTCTAGAGCAGTAGTTCTCAAGCACGGCCCAACCACCAGCTGCAGTCGCAGCACCTGGGAGCTCATTAGAAGTGTGACTTTGCTGGGTGCGACCCAGTGAAGAGTAGCATGTCCTCCAGGTGACTCTTAATGTCTGCTCAAGTGGCAGGGCCACTGTTCTAGACCTTGGGTTCCTGCTGTTCTGCCCAAGGTCAGCAGCAGCCCCGGATGAGGTGTGGAGAGAGTGGCAGGTGGATAAAAGGAAGGCTGGCTCTCCATGTGTCCTGCCTCACATGCCATAGCCTTAATTACTACCCCTGTAGCCTATTTTTATAAACGTGTATTTCCACAAGAGAGAGAAAAAGTGCACACACACAAGAATGCACACTCACACAGATGGCAATAACCATGCACACACCTAGAGCACATGCTTACGTGGGTAATGGTGACCACACACACACACACACACACACACACACACACACACACACACACACACACACACACACACACACACACACTTGCCTGCTCAGCCCTAAGAGCTTCTCAGCTCCTAAAACTTGTACAGTTTGCAGATTCCCCATCCCATAGAAACTAAGATTAGAAATAGTGTTTAGACCCTAGATTTTGGTAGCTTCAGCTGTGGTGGATTATGCTGTTATGGGCCCAGCTGGAGGCTTCCTCCCCCACACCCATTCCTGCCCAGTTACATACCATTTCTGGGACATTAGCACCCACATCTCAAGTGTCCGGTAACCCAACACAGTGACCCTCACAGGGCTCATCAGATGCAGGAACTGAAACAGCTGACTCCCAATAAACTTTTGGATCATGACAGAGCATGGCTGTTTATTATTATTTGGGTCCCAATCAGGAGTCAGAGAATTTGTGAGGCCAACTAGGCAAGGATCCTGTGCTGTTTACATCAGAACTTTCCATGTGGAACCCTGCAGCAGGCCATGAAGAGGATGGGGAGCAGATCCTACTCACTGTGATGCAGGCTGTGACCTGGGACCAGCTGGGTGTTTAAAGAAATGCAGGAACTACCAACTTGTTTTCTGACCACTCTTAGCGAGCGCTCAGCCTGGCATACTGTGCCAGGTAATAGCTACACATTCTAGTCTTGCAGAAAATAAATCATCAATGCTGTTCTTCTCTCCAAATGTCCTAAGGTTGTGAGAATTAAAAAGGTTTGCGAAGCTATGTTTAGCATATGATTGTTTTTGTGAACCTTGGAGCCAGAGACTTGGTTGTTTCTGAAATAGTCTCAGAAATCAATAGCATTATCTGTCTTTGAGCAGAGTTAAGTCTGTTCCTTTCAGATGACAAAAGCTGATTCTTCCCCATGTTTGCATGGCATGGCACACCTCTAAGAATAACAGTTTATAGCACCTCTGTTACAGGGGTGAGGCTGCTCCCTGCTGGAGTCACTATGACCAGCACTGGGACTCCTGGTCCTCTCCCTGTTTTGAGTGAAGGGGGCTGATCTCAAGACCAACCTGCAGCCCATTTGTAGACCACCAGGTGGGAAGCTCCGCAGATGGCCTTGGAAGATTGCCAGTGTCCCTAAGGTTCTGGTATAGCACTGTCTAACAGAACCTACCCCAGTGATGGAAGTGTTCTGTGTATGTACTGTCTGATTTGGTACCCACTGGCCACTTGTGGGCTATTGAGCAGCAGAAATGTGACTAGTCAACTGAGGAACTCAATTACTAATTTTATTTTATTTTATTTAAACCTAAATAGTAGATTTGTTTCTTCTTGTTGCCATGGATATTTTCCTCTGCTTTGAGTTTAGATTCTTAGCAATGTGATGTGTTCGTGTTTTGCAGCCTTCAGACAAGGAGATGTTCAGCCACTCGGTTACTAGCCTGGCAACAGATGCTCTTGTCAGCAGTGAACAGAATGGGGCACTCACCAATGGTGACAGTAAGTTTTGCGAAACTACCAGCTTTCCCCACGGCCCTCATCACCCACGGAAGTACTAGATTTTTTTAAAATGTAACTCAAAAACTAGGAAATGTGTTCTTGCTAATTTTTAGTACTGCCAGTTTTGGCAAAAAAAAAAAGTTCATTTGGATGAATATGATCTCATATCTATGGATTGCCTTCTGTGTTTCAGTCATTACTCCAAGATTAGTATATGTACTAACTTATATACTCTACTCTGTAATAGTACTGTTACTAACAAAAGTAATATTATTACTACCCTGTAAGTGGGGTATTATTACTATGCACAATTTAAAGGTGAGGAGATGGTGGCATATCATTGCTGTAACAAATTATACTAAACTTAGTGCCTTAAAACAGCACAGATTTACTGACTTACAATTCTGGAGGTCAGAAGTCTGAAATGCATCTCACTGGGCTAAAATTAAGGTGTCAGCTGGGCTGTGTTTCTTCCCAGCAACTCTCGGGGAGGTCCATTTCCTGCCTTCCTCAGCTGCTAGAGGCACCTGCATTCCTTGACCGGTGGGCTCTTCCTCTTTGCCTCTCTCTCCGACTCTCCTGCCCCTCTCTTTCACATACAAGGACCTTTGCAATTACGTCGGGCCCACCTGGATAATCCAGGCTACTCTCCCCATCTCACAGTCAGCTCATTAATTAGCAACCTAATCCCATCTGTAATTTTAATCCCCCCCTTGCCACGTGACATAACATATTCACAAGTTGTGGCACATGGACGTCTTTTGGGGGCCATTCTGCCTGCCACAGAGAAGTTAATAATTTCATATAGTCCAGGAGATTTTCCCACATTCCCCTTAGGGATGCTATCTCTAATCCCTTCCAAGTGAGACACTAATTTAGTAACTTGTTCCC
The DNA here is from genome assembly GCF_027409185.1 of Cynocephalus volans. Classification (NCBI taxonomy): domain Eukaryota; kingdom Metazoa; phylum Chordata; class Mammalia; order Dermoptera; family Cynocephalidae; genus Cynocephalus; species Cynocephalus volans. The sequence goes on along the minus strand of NC_084474.1, from coordinate 37,257,162 downwards.
TACAGTGTAAGAACCCTGAGGGCAGGGCTCTCTGTTTTGTTGAATGACGTGTCTCCAGCTCTCTCAACCATCCCTGGCCCGTAGTAGGTACTCAAAAACATTTTACAAAGGGACGACTGGCTGACTTTACACAATAATGTGGCAGTGCAAGAATTTCACATCTGGATCTTCTAATTTGAGGAGGGAGTGTGGGGCGGGGGTGAGATGGAAGAAGGACCTTTAAGGAGGCATTGGGTGATCCTGGCTTATGGGTACACTTTCACCCTGTTGTCTCCTGATGTCTGCCAAAGGAAAGTGACCCGTGAAAGGGGATGCCTGTGAATAATTCCCTCCAAACAGGCAGAGGCCAGTAGGGCCAGGGAGAGTGGCCACCACACATGCCCCCGTATTTGGTGTGGCCCCATCAAATATCACTTCCATCTTCTGCTCACGTTGGACATTCTGCCTGTGAGAATCTCATCAAGAGTAACAATAAGGAAAGTCACTGTGAACCAAAATATAGCCGGGATAATGTATGGAATGTTATTCTGGGAAAGACACAGTGGGTGGCTTTAGTTTAAACTGTGACTGCAATGAGAATATCAACTGAGAGTCAGGTAGAAGCAAACGTCTCAGTCTAACCTAACGCTGCATTATCCACTTCTCTGTAATAATTGTTTAAGGAATTGACTTTCTCCACTTCTAATGCTTCTGCTGCTTTAGTTCTTTCAGAAGACAGTACTATGACCTGCATGCAACATTATGAGGAAGTCCAGACCTCAGCTTCGGATCTGCTGGACTCCCAGGACAGCACAGGGAAGCCGAAATGTCACCAGAGTCGGGAGCTGCCCAGAATTCCTCCTGAGAGTGCGGTGGACGCGATGCTGAATGGGAGAAGCGTGGACGGGGACCAGGCGCTGGGGGTGGAAGGGCCGTACGAGGTGCTCAAGGATAGTTCCTCCCAAGAAAACATGGTGGAGGACTGCTTGTATGAAACGGTGAAAGAAATGAAGGAGGTGGCCGCAGCTGCACACCCGGGTGAAGACCACAGCGGCAAGTTGGGGTCTACATCTGCCTTGAAAGAGCTTCCAGGGCCCCAAACCGAGGGCAAAGTGGAATTTGCTGAATATGCCTCCGTGGACAGAAACAAAAAGTGTCACCAAAGTGTTAATGCAGAGAGTATTATTGGAAATGCATGTGATCCAGAAGAGGAGGCCCCACCCCCTGTCCCTGTCAAACTTCTGGATGAGAATGAAAACCTCCAGGAGGCGGGAGAGAGAGAGGCAGGAGAAGAGCCAGCCGCAGGGGGGACCGGAGAAAGCAACAAGGTGGGCTCCAGCGTCTTTGTTCCAAGGGCTTTTGTCATGATTAGGAATCTAGCTGGTCCTGGGGTTTGTACTTGCACATTCTGGGAAACACATACAGACATTTTCAAGTTTGTTGAATGATGAAAGCTCTTTTGCTGTAAGCTGTGTTTGGCTTTTCCCCCCTCCTAATAATAAAATACTGAAAACTCATGTTTATCAAACACTTCTCTCTCAGCACCTTACTTGGATATTTTCCACTTTTTACATCATGTCTAATTAGGGCCAAGTATTATTTTCTTCATTATGAACACCAAGAATTAAATAGCCTAGACTCTTGCCATACATTTTACCTCTTCCACTTGTTGCCTCAAGCAGTGTGGCGACCTTTACCCTTGGAGGATCCCAGAAATCAGAGCCTCGCAACACACACAGCAGGGACCGACTCACAGGTGCCACTGCTTTAATCTGACTGTACATGCGTTCATATAAATCAAGAGATCTTATTTTATGACAATTTCTAAGCAATAACCAATAGTCCTTATGTTTAGACATTCAACAAAGCTCTGAAATGTGTTAGCAATCCACTGCCTCCTGTGTGTGTCTGATAACTTGATATCTGAGCTACAATGAAATTCACATCTCCAGTTGTCAAAATCTCCTTGGGATTTAATTAGACCCAGTCTGCTTCAGGCAACTAATATCTTATTTCTGTTCTCTACAGAGAAAAAAAGCAATGCTGTCTTCTATTGAGGTTTTGGTAAGACAAGTAGGGGTTAGTCAGTCGATAGTAGCCTTAAAAGACTTCTAGAGCTTGTGGTCAGAAGGTGAACCCCATTTCTGGCTGTATGGGTTAAACCAAGGGAGTCATTCTTCGGACTGTTCTCTGAATGCATGTCAGCTTTTCATACCGTGCCTGAAATCAGCTGTTAAGAGCACCAATAAAAAAGTTTATGAACATGTTTATAAAATGCAAAAATGCAGTCTAACTTTGTGCCTTTTATAGAATCAAAGATAATAAAACTGATGTAAAGTTTATGCTGCCTAAACCAGTTAAAACTTTTTACTTACAAGCATTTGAAAGATAAGAGGGTCAGTTGTTTAACCATTGCCGGTAAGTATAGATTTCCACATTAGAAATTGGAAATATCTATCTGGGAACCAAATTACCTTTCTACATAATAATGAATAATCCATCACCTCCATATAAATAATCCAAATTTTAGGTGATTTGGAGAATTTTAAATGTTTAATATTTATTCATTCATTCAACAAAGAAGACTTTAATGAGCACCTGCTATGTGTCGCATGATCTCCTCGGTGCTGGGAATACACCATTGAAGAAAACATAAAAATGCATAAAAATTCCTGGAGCTTACATTTTAGTGGGAAGATATAGACATCAAGTTTTAAGTTTCCAATAAAAGCATGGAACATAATAAGGGGGATTGGGAAAATGGAGGTGGGGAGTACAGTTTTGGATAGAGTAGTCAGAGTCTGCCTAGCGAGGTGACGTTTTGAGCAGAGTTAAAGGAGGTGAAGGGACGAGCTGTGTACTTTTTGGAGGAAGAGGAAATGAGACAGGGAATGTCCAGCGTGAAGCCCCTGAGGCTACAGCTTACCTGGCTTGTCGCAGGAAGAGGAGGGGCCCTGGGTGGCTGGAGAGGGAGGAGCAAGAATAGCGGCAGGTAGAAAGGTAGTGGGCTCCATCCTGCATGGCTTGGCTTATAGTCTGATTTATGTCATTAGAGAATCTTGAGCGGCAGAATGGCACAACCCGTCCTGTGCTTTGAAAGGCTCCCTCTGGCTACAGTTTTGAAGTAGACTGTAAAGAGTGGACGCAAGGAGACCAATTGGGTGGCTATTCTAATAAACCAGATAAGAGATGGTGGTGGCTTGGGTCAGGGCAGAAGGCCACAGCCAAGAGATTTGCTGATGGGTCCTATGTGTAGTGAGAGAAAGAGGAGACAGTGATGAGTCCAAGGTTTCTCCTGAGCCACTGGAAGGATGGGATTGCCATGAACCAAAACAAAGAGGACTGCAGAGAAGATTTTGGCAGGAAAATTGGCACTTGGTGTTGGATATGTTTCACTTGAGATGTGGATGAGACCTCCAACTAGAGGTATCAGGCAGTAGCTGGGTAGATGAATGGGTAAGAGGAAAGGCCAGGCTGGATTTGCACATTTGGGAGTCATCAGCAGAAATGTACTTTTTACAGCCACGAGATTGGACGAGGTCATAGAATGGGTGCGTGTAAACAGGGACCAGAAGCTTCCCAAGAATACAGATGTGGAAAAGGAACGAGCAGAAGAGACTAAAGTAGGAGAGAAACAGGAAAGTGCGGGGTCCTGGGAGCCATGTGAAGAAAGTGTTCAGGGAGGAAGGAGTGAAAATGCCTCCGATAGGTCAGGAAGGGAGTCACGTTAGTGACATGGCAGTCATTTCTGCCAAGAGCAGTTTCCTTGGAGTGGTGGAGGCAGAAACTTTACTGAAACAGTTTAGAGAAAGAACAGGAAGAAAAAAATTATTTGAGTGACTTTTTAAACAACTCTTTCAAGAAATTTTGCTATTAAAAAAGTGAGACAATAGATGAGCTGGACGTAAGGCTGGGTTGGTCTTGTGTTTAGTATGAGAGAAATAACAGCGCGTTTGTGTGTGGCTGGGATGATCCCACAGAGCGGGCAACACGGATGGCACAGATAAAGTGGGAGGGATGCAGGAGCTACACTCACGTGCAGGTGCGAAGGGATGGGATCCAGTGCCGGGGGGGTGGCTTGAAGAGGAGCATGGAAAATTCAATTGTGGTGACAGCCAGGAAGGAGAACAGAAGAAAGCAGAGGCTGGGGGAGGAGGAGGAGTTCATAGGAATTGCTTCTGAGTCCTTCAGGTTTCTCAGTGGACTGGGAAGCAAGATCATCAGCTCAGAGTGAGGTGAGGAGGCATTGGAGGTTTGGGGAGAGGGGAGAAGAAGCAAAGTAGACTGTGAGGAGAGCAGGGACTGGCTGGACCAGGGAAGTGTCCCACCAGACCAGCAGTGTTAAGGGCTCACTCAAGGGTCGAGCTCACCAGTGACCAGGGAGGTCATTTAAAGTATGATTTTGATGGTTGACTATGGAATGGAAGCTGGGTGAAGCCAGGAAGGAAGGACATCTAGAAGGGGAGACATTGCAAGGATGGCTGGATCCCAGCAGAGTTGAAGGACTGCTGGGATTGGGTTAGAGGAGTGAGCTTGAATGGCGAGTGCTGGGCCGAAAGGGGTGGCAAAGAGCTGGGATGGTGGAGAGGCTGTGGCTTAGGGTGAGAGAAGGTCCAGGGCGCAGCTGTGAGAGCAGTGGTGGGGTCGCATGGAGCACAGGACAGTGGGGGGAAGGAGGTGAGGAACTGAAGGACGGGATTGGAAGGAAACACGCATGTTGAAATCACTAAGAATTAAGACAGGAGACATATCAGAGCGAGAATCAGCCAACCAAGAGCCAAAATCATTGAGAAATCAGGCAGGGGGCAAGCCACAAAATATGAGTTGATTTCTGCATTAGCTTTGAAAAGTTTCCAGGTGACTTAGGATCTTCCTGATGATGCCTACTAACTGCAGAAATATAAAATTCAGGCATTTGATAAAGAAACACCACGTTTTTTATTAACATTCCTTCACTGGTGCTCAATCCTTCGATGACAATTAGGAGTTGAAGGAATAATTTAAATAATTATTTTGGCTTATCTGTACCTACAGGTTCAAATACAAAATTAGAAGAAACTTCTCCACGTTTAATACTACTAGGTATCCAAGAACATCATACCATGATAGATAGTATAGTGTTTATTTCTCAGATGCTTCACATAATTTCTTTGTGGTTCCATAGGAATTATTTTAAAATGTTCTTATAGACAGATACGTGGAAACATACGCCAAAGAAAATGTGGATTTTTGACTTTAAAATACTTTCCTTTGGTTTGTGTTTGTTCTGACAGAGATTTAGTTCATTGTCGTACAAGTCTCGGGAAGAAGACCCGACTCTCACAGCAGAAGAGGTAAGTCTTGTATCTTTTTAAATAACCAGAAAACTCCTATAATAAAGAATAGAGCCCCTCCCTTGAATAATCGCGCCCTAGAAAGAGCCGATGTACGCTCTTAAGCCTGTGGTGGGATGTCGGCTTTATCGTGGCTGGAGAGAGTGACTGGCAGGTGGAAAGTCAAGAGGGACGGCAGGGTGAACAGGTAGCTCAGTGAAAGGAACTGAGTAGAAAAGGATCAGGAGAAATGGAGAGAGGAGGGGAGAAATAGGAACAAGGAGAGAATAATTCCAGTGTGACAGATTTAGTTGGCAGGTAGGAAAGCCATCATAGAAGGAAATTAATAGTGGGTTAGAAAATTCAGGAAACTGGAAGAGGTGCATGTAGCGTATTTGATCCCACCTGCAAGACAGAGGGAAAAGATAAGGAACTTTGAACACAGAGAGCAGGTAACTTTGGGAAGTACACTTCCAGGCTGGAGCTAGGGTCAGATAGAGCAGCCAACAAGGATGGATTGTATGTTCCCAAGCACCAGGGCTGAAAATTCACTGTTAGACTTTCAGTGAAGCATTAAAACTAGAGAGGCTGGCATATATATATTATCATGTCAAGCTAGGCTCAGACAGAGAGCTGAACACCCTAACTAATCTAGCTGCATGTAGCATCTATCTGGAATTACTAGCGTAGCAAATTTCATGCATGTACAAGGCCGATGTACCTATGCAGGTATACCCCCTCCTGTATAGGACTCTGAGATGAGTCCTTAAATATGAAGATAGACTCCCACATCGAGAGTTCAAAGAGTAGACGTGCTTTCCTTAGGTGATATTATCCCCTCCTCTCCATGTCCCCTAACCCAGAAAATGGACCTGCCATCTGTCCACCTGGTGGTGCAGGCCAAAGCCCTGGGGGTCGTCTTGATACCTCCTTTCCCTCACTGTCCTCAGACACAGTCAATTGCCAGGTCCCTTTGATTGCACCTCCAAACCATTTCTTTCATGCACCCCTCTCCCTCCACCTCCACTGTGGCCACCCTGGCGGTCCCCTTGTGCTGGGTCACCTGTAGCTCCTTTGCCTTTCTCCAGTCTGTCTTCTGCCAGAGTGATCCCATTTCGGACAAGAAAGCAAAATATATATTTTTTTTTAAAATTTTATTTTGTCGATATACATTGTGGTTGATTATTGTTGCCCCTTACCAAAACCTCCCTCCCTCCTCCCTCTCCTCCCTTCCCCCCAACAATGTCCTTTCTGTTTGCTTGTCGTATCAACTTCAAGTAATTGTGGTTGTTATATCTTCTCCCCCCGTGTGTGTGTGTGTGTGTGTGAATTTATATATTAATTTTTAGCTCCCACCAATAAATGAGAACATGTGGTATTTCTCTTTCTGTGCCTGACTCATTTCACTTAATATAATTCTCTCAAGGTCCATCCATGTTGTTGCAAATGGCAGTATTTCATTCGTTTTTATAGCTGAGTAGTATTCCATTGTCCAGATGTACCACATTTTCCGTATCCACTCATCTGATGATGGACATTTGGCCTGGTTCCAACTCTTGGCTATTGTAAAGAGTGCTGCAATGAACATTGGGGAACAGGTATACCTTCGACTTGATGATTTCCATTCCTCTGGGTATATTCCCAGCAGTGGGATAGCTGGGTCATATGGTAGATCTATCTGCAATTGTTTGAGGAACCTCCATACCATTTTCCATAGAGGCTGCACCATTTTGCAGTCCCACCCAACAATGTATGAGAGTTCCTTTTTCTCCGCAACCTCGCCAGCATTTATCGTTCAGGGTCTTTTGGATTTTAGCCATCCTAACTGGGGTTAGATGGTATCTCAGTGTGGTTTTGATTTGCATTTCCCGGATGCTGAGTGATGTTGAGCATTTTTTCATATGTCTGTTGGCCATTTGTATATCTTCCTTAGAGAAATGCCTACTTAGCTCTTTTGCCCATTTTTTAATTGGGTTGCTTGTTTTCTTCTTGTAAAGTTGTTTGAGTTCCTTATATATTCTGGATATTAATCCTTTGTCAGATGTATATTTTGCAAATATTTTCTCCCACTCTGTTGGTTGTCTTTTAACTCTGCTAATTGTTTCTTTTGCTGTGCAGAAGCTTTTTAATTTGATATAATCCCATTTGTTTATTTTTCCTTTGGTTGCCCGTGCTTTTGGGGTCGTATTCATGAAGTCTGTGCCCAGTCCTATTTCCTGAAGTGTTTCTCCTATGTTTTCTTTAAGAAGTTTTATTGTTTCAGGGTGTATATTTAAATCCTTAATCCATTTTGAGTTGATTTTAGTATACGGTGAGAGGTATGGATCTAGTTTCATTCTCCTGCATATGGATATCCAGTTATCCCAGCACCATTTGCTGAAGAGGCAGTCCCTTCCCCAGTGAATAGGCTTGGTGCCTTTGTCAAAGATCAGATGGCAGTAAGTGTGTGGGTTGATTTCTGGATTCTCTATTCTATTCCATTGGTCAGTGTGTCTGTTTTTATGCCAGTACCATACTGTTTTGGTTATTATAGCTTTGTAGTATAGCTTAAAGTCAGGTAGTGTTATGCCTCCAGCTTTATTTTTTTTGCTCACCATTGCTTTGGCTACACATGGTCTTTTATTATTCCATATAAATGTCTGGATAGTTCTTTCCATTACTGAGAAAAATGTCTTTGGAATTTTGATGGGGATTGCATTGAATTTGTATATCACTTTGGGTAGTATGGACATTTTCACTATGTTGATTCTTCCAATCCAAGAGCATGGGATATCTTTCCATCTTCTTGTATCTTCTCTAATTTCTCTCAGCAGTGGTTTGTAGTTCTCATTATAGAGATTTTTCACCTCCTTGGTTAACTCAATTCCTAAGTATTTTATTTTTTTGGTGGCTATTGTAAATGGGCAGGCTTTCTTGATTTCTCTTTCTGCATGTTCACTATTGGAGAAAAGAAATGCTACTGATTTTTGTGTGTTGATTTTGTATCCTGCTACTGTGCTGAAATCATTTATCAATTCCAACAGTTTTTTTGTAGAGGTTTTAGGCTGTTCGATATATAGGATCATGTCGTCTGCAAACAGGGACAGTTTGACTTCATCTTTTCCAATCTGGATGCCCTTTATTTCCTTCTCTTCTCTGATTGCTCTGGCTAGTACTTCCTACACTATGTTGAATAGGAGTGGTGAGAGTGGGCATCCTTGTCTAGTTCCTGTTCTTAAAGGAAAAGCTTTCAGCTTTTCCCCATTCAGGATGATATTGGCAGTGGGTTTATCATATATGGCTTTAATTATGTTGAGATACTTTCCCTCTATACCTAACTTATAGAGGGTCTTAGTCATGAATGAGTGCTGAATTTTATCAAATGCTTTTTCAGCATCTATAGAGATGATCATATGGTCGTTGTGTTTGACTTTATTAATATGGTTTATCACATTTATTGATTTGCGCATGTTGAACCAACCTTGCATCCCTGGGATGAATCCCACTTGATCGTGGTGAATAATTTTACGTATGTGTTGCTGTATTCTGTTTGCTAGTATTTTAGTGAGGATTTTTGCATCTATATTCATCAAGGATATCGGCCTGTAGTTTCCTTTTTTGGTTATATCTTTACCTGGTTTTGGTATCAGGATGATGTTTTCTTCATAGAATGAGTTTGGGAGATTTGTGTCCGTTTCAATCTTTTGGAATAGTTTGTAAAGAATCGGTGTCAATTCCTCTTTGAATGTTTGGTAAAATTCTGCTGTGAATCCATCTGGTCGTGGGCTTTTCTTTGTTGGGAGACTTCTGATAACAGCTTCAATCTCCTTTATTGTTATTGGTCTGTTCAAATTTTCTACGTCTTCATGGTTCAGTTTTAGGAGCTTGTATGTGTCCAGAAATTTATCCATTTCCTCCAGATTTTCAAATTTGTTGGCGTATAGTTGTTTATAGTAGTCTCGAATGATTCCTTGTATTTCAGATGAATCAGTTGTAATATCGCCTTTTCATTTCTAATTTTTGTTATTTGAATCTTCTCTCTTCTTTTTTTTGTTAGCCATGCTAATGGTTTGTCAAGTTTATTTATCTTTTCAAAAAAACATCTTTTTGATTCATTGATCTTTTATATTGTTTTTTGGGTTTCAATTTCATTAAGTTCTGCTCTGATCTTAATGATTTCTTTCCATCTGCTACCTTTAGGTTTGGATTGTTCTTGTTTGTCTAGTTCTTTAAGGTGAAATGTTAGGTTGTTCACTTGCCATCTTTCCATTCTTCTGAGGTGAGCATTTAATGCAATAAATTTCCCCCTTAATACTGCTTTGGCAGTATCCCACAGGTTTTGGTATGATGTATCATTATTTTCATTAGTTTCCATAAATTTTTTGATTTCCTGCTTGATTTCTTCTTGGACCCATATGTCATTAAGTAGAATGCTGTTTAATTTCCATGTGTTTGTATAGTTTCCAGAGTTTCGTTTGTTATTCATTTCTAGTTTTAATCCATTGTGGTCTGAGAAAATACATGGGATAATTCCAATTTTTTTGAATTTATTGAGACTTGACTTGTGACCTAATATGTGATCTATCCTGGAGAATGATCCATGTGCTGATGAGAAGAATGAATATTCTGAGGTTGTTGGATGGAATGTTCTGTAGATATCTGCCAATTCCAATTGGTCTGGAGTATTCTTTACATCTTGTGTTTCTCTACTGATTCTTTGCCTAGATGATCTGTCTAATATTGACAATGGGGTGTTCAGGTCCCCTGCTATTATGGTATTAGTGTCTATTTCCTTCTTTAGGTCTAATAGAGTTTGTTTTATAAATCTGACTGCTCCTACATTGGGTGCATACATGTTTATGATTGTTATGCCTTCTTGATGCTTCAGGCCTTTTATCATTAAGTAGTGTCCCTCATTGTCTCTTTTTATGGTTTTTAGTTTAAAGTCTATTTTGTCCGATATAAGAATAGCTACTCCAGCTCTTTTTTCTTTTCTGTTTGCATGGTAAATCTTTTTCCATCCTTTCATTCTTAGTCTATGTGAATCTTTATGGGTGAGGTGGGTCGCTTGTAGGCAGCATATAGTTGGGTCCCCCTTTTTGATCCAGTCAGCCAGTCTGTGTGTTTTGATTGGGGAATTTAAGCCTTTTACATTAAGAGTTGTTATTGAAAGGTGTTGATTTATTCCTAGCATTTTATTGGTTGTTTGGTTGTCTTAGGTGTCTTTTGTTCCTTGCTTTCTGATTTACTGTTTGGTTTCTGTGTTTGTTGGTTCCTTAGGTTGTAGATAGCATTTTTCTTTGTTTGTTTTCTCTTCATGAATGCCATTTTTATTATACTAGTGGGTTTTGATTTTTCTTGGGTTTTTATGGCAGTGGTAGTTATTTTTCAGGAACCAAACCCAGTACTCCCTTGAGGATTTCTTGTAAGGGTGGTCGTGTGGTAGTGAACTCCTGCAGTTTTTGTTTGTCTGGGAAATATACTATTTGCCCTTCATTTCAGAAGGATAGCCTTGCAGGGTAGAGTATTCTTGGCTGGCAATCTTTGTCTTTTATTATTTTGAATATATCATCCCATTTCTTTCTAGCCTTTAGGGTTTGTGATGAGAAGTCTGATGTTAGCCTGATTGGGGCTCCCTTATAGGTGATTTGACGCTTCTCTCTTGCAGCTTTTAAGATTCTCTCTTTGTCTCTGAGTTTTGCCAATTTGACTATAACATGTCTTGGAGAAGGCCTTTTTGGGTTGAGTACGTTTGGAGATCGTTGAGCTTCCTGGATCTGATGATCTGTGATTTTTCCTATACCTGGAAAGTTTTCTGCCACTATTTTGTTGAATATGTTTTCAATGCAATCTCCATTTTCCTCCCCTTCTGGAATACCCATGACTCAGATATTTGAGCACTTAAGGTTGTCTGATATCTCTCTCAGATTTTCTTCAATGTCTTTGATTCTTTTTTCTTTTTGTTTTGTCTGCTTGTGTTATTTCAAACAGCCCATCTTCAAGTTCAGAGGTTCTCTCTTCAACTTCGACAAGCCTGCTGGTTAAACTCTCCATTGTGTTTTTTATTTCACTGAATAACTTCTTCTGTTCAGCAAGTTCTGCTACATTTTTTTTCAGGACATTGATTTCCTTGTATATTTCCTCTTTCAGGTCCTGTATACTTTTCCTCATTTCATCATGATGTCTAGCTGAGTTTTCTTGTATCTCAGTTTCTTAGAATTATCACTAGAAATTCCTTGTCAGTCATTGCAAGGGCTTCTTGTTCTATAGGATCTAGAGTTTGAGATTTATTAACTTTTGGTGGTGTACTTTCTTGATTTTTTGTATTTCTGGTATCTTTTTTTTTTTATGGTTATCCATTGTGGCAGGGGGTTTCACAGTCCACCGGTTTGAGACTATTGACTAACTAAGATGTTGCTGTGGTTGCCAATTTGGTATGGCTACCTCGGTGACTGCTCAGTTGGCCTCTAGTGCCTTGTGTGTGTGGTTGCCTCAGGTCTTGGGCCTCTCTGGGGAGCCACCTCTCTGGTCACCTTGGATTCTGCTGGGCTGCTGGATCACAGGGCGGTACCGCAGGGTGTGTGGTCTCTGCTGAACTTCCACTTCCCGTGCAGGACTTCTCCCTGTTCCGTGCACTCTGGCCCGGGCTGCTGGATCATGCAGTGGTGGCCCCACAGGGTGTGTGGCTTCTGTCAAGTCTCCGCCTCCCTAGCCGGATGTCTCCCTGCTCTGTGCGCACTGTGCTGGGCTAGGACGTGTCTTCTGCAACCCTCGTCTATCAGCTTGGCCTTCAAGACCCTGCTCGGCACTGCCTCACCCAGGAAGTCTACCAGGTTTCTGCTAGGTGCAGACAACCGGTCACTCTGGGTGCCTTTGTAGCACTGTGTAGATCTTTCTCGGGACTTATCACCTTCCTCCTGGTATTGGGGTTATTTGTGTACTTGTCTTATCTCCCACACCAGAGCGTGAGCTCCTCAGGGGAGGAGCCCACAGCACACGGTTCACCTTTGAATCCCCCCGGCACGGACCGAGTCCGGTGCCCGCCCGCAGTCAGCTCCCTGGCAGGTTTAAGCGAACTCGGGAACTCTCCGTCCACACTATTCCTAACCAGAAATCGGTTATGTGTTTTTCGAACTGGTGGCTGCAGAGATGGTATCTGCCTCCCGGTAACAGGAAGTTTACCGGGAGCGGAGCCCAGGGTGCGGTGGAGTGACAGTCGGCCCAGCCCGTACTTCCTTGCCCTCCCGATACTGGCCGGGGACACCCCACGCCACCAGCCCCGCCAGAGAACCGCGGAGGGAGTGGGAGGGGAGGCCGGCCCGCAGGCCCCGGGAAGCCCGCGCTGGGTCAAGCAAGTAGGAAGGCTCAGTGAGGAGCCGAGCCGGGTGGGAACTAATTATTTAAATTGAGACTATGTAAAATTTTTAATTACTTCTTACATTTGTGGTTTTTGAAAATAGGACCTAATTATACTTGTACTGATGAATTCTTAACATGAAATAAATTGTGATTCACAAACATTCACTTTAGGAAAAAGACTGAGGAAAAATAAATATAGAAATCATTTATTTTTGTATTTGTGTAATATAATGTTTAAAAAGCCCAGACTGAAACTGAGATCTGAGCTTCCAGTACTCTTATCCCAATTTAACAGAATGATGATTAAAGAATTGATTATAAAAAGAGAAATGGAAAAAGGATAGGAGTAGTTTATGAAAATATAATAATTTACAGAATGAGTAGTAAAGATGAAAGATTTTAAAGAGAAAATTGAAAAGCTAAATATCAAGGGGGCTTGAAGAGAAATGTGTATACAAAATAGAAATAATAGTCATAGAAGACAAATATTCAAGAAGAATACTAAAAGACTTGAGAAGCTTTTATAAAAATTGAAATGTACAGACACTCTCTGCACACCAGGTTCATGCCCAGAGTCAATATAAAGCTGCAAGTTAATGAAAGAGCCTGTAATTTTTTTTTTTTTTTTTTTTTTTTGTCTTTTTTGTGACCGGCACTCAGCCAGTGAGTGCACCGGCCATTCCTATATAGGATCCGAACCCGTGGGGGGAGCGTCGCCGCGCTCCCAGCGCCACACTCTCCCGAGTGCGCCATGGGCTCGGCCCAAGAGCCTGTAATTTTAAAAGACTACAAAGTCCAAGAAGTGAGGGCACTCTTACAAAGAGTGGGGGTAGCATTAATGGCAGGGACCTTGGGGAAGAAAGGAGAGAGAAACAGTGGTGAGGGTCCAACTACAGTTGTTACAATCTAGATCAAGTTAAGTTTGTCCTCCTGATGTCACCCTTGAAGGTGAGGAATAAACTGGTAGCTGGTTCCCCTCTTTGCTGTCATCTGTGGTTTTTTCTTTTATAGTCGGTCCACAGTTTTGGCTTGGACCACCTTTTAGATAATAAATTTCCTACGTTTGCACCTCACTATGAAAAACAGTAGATTTTTTTTTATTCTTCGTAAATTCAAAGAAATTATTATTCTTCTATTTTGAGAGCAATTTTTCTATTAAGTCCTGTAAGGTGAGAATTTTAATTTAATATTCATTAGAGCGGTCAGATCAACATGACAAGAGTTTTCCAAAGACTATTTCTCTGACTATAAACCCTTGGGTTGTCAAGGCCTAGCAAAACCGAGCCACCGGCCAGCAGTGAAAAGTTCTCATTTAAATGACCAGTTAACATGCAGCAGGCCTGTCTTAAGAAGCTTCCGAGGCCAGCTGGAAACTTCACCCACATATGTGAGATATGTGAAAGCAGGAAAATGTCTGTCCGCACTTGGGAAGCCAAGCATCTGTCAGGAAGCATGTTTGTTTATTTCCTGGGTGTTCGAAAGAATCAATCACTGTTGAAAAGTAAATGCAGGTAGCACGGCGACGCTCCCGCCGCAGGTTCAGAACCTATATAGGACTGGCCAGTGCACTCACTGGCTGAGTGCTGGTCACGAAAAAGACAAAAAAGAAAAAAGAAAAAAAGAAAAGTAAATGCAGGTAATAAAGGGTATTTTTACTTATTTCCAATCATGATTTCTAACAATAAAATATACCTCTCCAAATCTCTGAATCAGTACATTTCATCTATCATTACCAAAAAATTAAATCTCTCTTAATATTAGAGGTTATAAAGGATATATTAATGAGACTGCACAGGTGTGCTTAGAAAACAGCCTGTTCTTACCATAGGAAAGAGCGTCCCATAAGTTGTCACCAAATTTCATTTCTGAGTTGGCTGGTTGCAGAAAAGAATGAATTTTCCCAATGAAGAAAACTAAACTTAGTCTGCGAATGTCTATTACTCAGTAACATCAACTGAGTCAAAACATCATGGAAAGCAGTACCCTGACAGATACATGTGTACTGCCAACCAGAATCCAGCAACTGCTGTTCAGACCGCTTCGATGCAGGAAGCGTGGGATAGTCTCATTCAGCGGTTCTCACACGGCGGTGGGCATTGCAATCAACATGGATGGCTGGGCCCCAGCCCCCGAGTTTCTGAGTCAGTGGTTCTGGGGAGTGCCTGAGAATTGGCCTTTCTGACAAATTCCTGATCCAGCTGCTGCTGGTTCAGAATCCACATTTTGGGAATCATTGGTCTAATATGTTTTCTGCTCTTTTTTATAAAGCAGTAAAGCGCTTTTTCAGGTGAAATATCTTTCTGGAATTAAATAAAACATGATGTTATGGTTAGACTCTCTTCAACCACCTCAGCAGACCTAAGGGAACTGGGTTTGGATGGAAGTCATATGACTGATCTACTTGCAAAGCTGCAGATAACGTATACAGTTATTTTGTAGTAATGTACTTCTGCATTACTACAGACAATAAAGACAATCTTAAAGTCAAGCACACGTATGTGCATACACACACGCTCACACACACCAATGCCCATGGGTACTAAGTATGTAGCTTGTGTCACTGGAAAGGGGGTGGAGAAGTCACAGATTGAAGCTTGTTTATACAATTTACCCATTGCTTCCTAGATCTCAGCCATGTACTCATCAGTGAATAAACCTGGACAGTCAGTGAATAAATCAGGACAGTCGCTTAAAGCACCAGAATCCACCTACACCTCCATTCAAGGGGACCCGCAGAGGTCGCCCTCTTCCTGTAATGATCTCTATGCCTCTGTGAAAGACTTTGAGAAAACCCCAAACAGCGACAGCATCAACACGCTTCCACCAGCAGGGAGACCCAGCGAGGAGCCCGAGCCTGATTATGAAGCAATACAGACTCTCAACAGAGAGGAAGAAAGGGCTTCCCTGGAGACCAACAGCCTACTTGGCCTTGTCCCAAAAGAGAATGACTACGAGAGCATTGGGGACTTGCAGCAATGCAGAGATATCACCAGGCTTTAGCAACCCAGACGACAACTCTAGGTAGCCTGTGATCAGTGTTTGGAGACACCTCTCCTGTGGACAGTAAGAAATGACACACACCTCTACCATATATGCTGCTTTAGTAAACTGAAGACAATCGGAGCTGCCCGGACTGTTCTTCCAGTTTCTGAAACAGTGAGGTACGTACCTGGCTGCACCTGAGTATGCACCTGCCTGCCGGGGGACAGACACACCCAAGCATATCTCCCTCATCCCAACTGTCAGCGACTTCATGCCTTGCGTGAGGAAAGCCAGGCCACCGGGGAGAAGCACACTCCTCGAGAACTGCTCCTCCACCTGCCTGAAGAACTGCCCTTCGGAAGAGCCAGGTTTTCCTTCTGCTCTTCCCTTTTCTCTGTCTGCTACTAACTTTAAAATGTATGGCTTTTCCCTCACCTTGAAATCTTCTTATTTCTCTGGTTCATTCCAAGGCATCCTCCCACAAGGCTTGGCCTTTGCCTTCTGCATAGGAGTTTTAGGATGGTGAGAAATTGTGCTCACTGGTTTCCATCCAGCTCGCCAATCCTCTTCAAGGAGCTGCCCTGTCAGCACCTGGGACTCCCAACCCTGCAGGTGAACAGGATGGGGAGGGATGCCCTTGGATCTCTTAGGTCTTTGTTCCTTCTTATTTGGCACTGTGCATCAGCAGTCTCTCCCCAAAGTACTTGAAGTCAGTTTTACATACTTTATTTTATTTTTCTAGTCAAAACGGTTTTTTTTTCTCTCTCTCTGATGTGAAAACAAATCAAAGCCTTTTCAGTATTTTCAATGAATGTCATGGTACTTCTGTCCTTGTTTAAGCCCAGAGCTCATTCCTGAAAAACAGAGAGCCTTAATCTTTGTGATGGGACACAGACCCCATATTTGGACGACAACCATGGTGTCCATCCTGGAAGGGCTGTGGACATGAATGTGTCTTTACAATGATCTCTTCTGCCCACACCAACAGTGTGGAGTTTCATAAGTTAACTGCTACCCTAAGGTAATCTATCTAAGATTAAAATGTAAACATTTATTTTTGTTATATAAATTTATAAGATGTTTTATGTTTAATGCCTAATTTCTAGCAAGTGCCAGAAAAAATGTATAGTGACTATTTTGGTTTTGTGTACAATGATTTATACTTATTTTGAAAAAGACACCATAAAGCACATAAGCAAGATAATAACAAGTAGTTATCTTTTTTTCAAACCAAGTATTTAAAACATTAAAGGTTTTTAAAGACTCAAATGGTACTTGGAGCTCCTGGTCCAAATCACCTAGACCACTGAAGAAATAAATGGAATAGACATAAATAATTATCTTCAGTGATATGTGGTGGGCAGTATTGAAATATTTGAAATGGTAAAAATGGAAAGAAGAACAAAGTATGACTAGGGGTGATTGTGAATTATGAACCTCATAAAAGTATCATAATTTCATTAAGATTTAATTGTATTTCCTATGAAAACAGTGATGAATTCTGCAGTCCAGTGCTTGCCAAGGCACATTGCCCAGTGTAATTTTTTTTCCTTCATTTTACAGAAATTAGTGGCTGAAATAACTGAGATTAAGAGCTCAGTCTGGTTTGAATTTAATCATTTCTTTAGATCTTATAAGGCCAATATTGGAAAGCTTGTCCACTTTTCATTTTAAAAAGAGCCTGGTTGAAGTGCTATTATGAAGGGTGGGCTGCAGAAAGGGACCCTTCCCTCCACTGATAAAGAACAAAATGAGACAGTTATTCTATACTGCCGTGACATCTGTGACTTTTCAGATTTAATTATCTAGCTGTTTTCCTTCATTATTACAAAGAATGCAATTGGGAGGATAAAGCATCTTGAATATTGTAGAGACCAGCTCGCTGGCATGCTCTGCCCTTCCTGTACTTATGGCTTGATTTTGTAACTACTCTGTACTACATATCTGAAATTGTAAAGTGAACTGTGTTATGATAAACTGATTGGTTGTCATTGTTTTTCCATCAGCCTGGTCTCTCCTATGAAGACATCATGTGCATAAGCACAGGCACCATTGATTAGAAGATAATGGTAGAATACCTTAGATTAGAGGGAAGTTTATCAGGAAGCAAGGTGTTTCCTCTCCAAATTCAGGTCTTTCAGAAGCACTGTTTTGCTTGGTGATTTTCACTGCTTTGTATTAATGAGCTTCACCCATCAATCTCTCAGGTCACGGGGGTTCCTTCAGTACATAATAATAGCTATGTCACACCGCACACCTCACATTATGCATGCTGTAGCAACATACTTTATGGGCACCTTACAGCTCAAAAGTTTGACCACAACTCATAATGTCTTATTGCCAGGGAGGTAGCTATGATTTCTAAAGTGTAAAACCCTTTCTATAGAGTGAAGCTCTTTATACAAGGGGTCTTCAAAAAGTTCATGGAAATATTCGTATTATCTTTTAATTCCATTGTACCACGAACTTTTAGAAGTACCCTCATAAATAATCATGTCATCTTGAAATTTCATTATCAGAATTTCCCCCAGAAGTTTTCAAATATAGGCTATGCAATATAGCTGTAAAATATGCACTGAAATATCTCTCTTAATTTGAGAACCAGTGGTACGACTAAGTTGGGATGTGAAGTATTATGTGTTTTTTAAAAGAAACATTAAGACCCTCCAGCAAAAACCCTAAAAGAAGAAATGATAGCAGACCTTGAGGGTGGGGGAGGTAGAAGCTTTTTAGAGCTTTGGGTACTTTATTTAAAATATTCATTTATGTATCATAACTGTTTTGACCTTATAGCACAGTTTTTCATAAATTTTATCACTTTTACTTTCTTCAAAATGTGTGCTTGAATCTTTGAATTGGACAAAAACTTATGGCTTTTTTCCTTAAAGTTTCATATTAAGCTAAATACTACCAAGTTTAAGTATATGAAACGTAATTATCAAAAACAGAATTTACTATATATTTAAAATTCAACCTTGATATTCATATTAGGCATCCAATTATAATGACCTAGTTTATGTGAAATTATATAAAAACATACAAATGAATTTTAGGATTTCTTTTGTCTTATAAATCAGAATTATAAATCTGTCTTGGTTAGAAGTGGGATCTTTGTTTTTATTCAGATATTTTGAAAGTTTAGAGCATTTTTTTATGTTGCTTTTAATATTTCTTCAATATAGCCAGCAGAAAGTGTAATCTGTTTTACAAGAAATGTTTGAGGAAATCTTAAATTCTACAAGAAAGTCATCTTTGCAAATATGTTGGCTACATATATTTTTTCCTGTCTTGAACTAAATTATATCATTAAGTCTGTTGAAGCTTTTGAAGTTACCACTACTCTTTGTGGGAGGAAAGGCAAATTACTAATTCATCTGCCCTCAAAATCCCAGAGTTAATTCTAAGTGAGTGCTAAATTAACAATAGGTAGTCAATACAAAGAACAAAAATTTAAAAGTCAGTATGTTACTGTATTTATTTCTCTTGTTTGATTTTCATTTTTCTAATTAGATCATTTTACTTACATTAACCAGTTAATAAACTATACACACATATGCATATACACATAGAAATATATATATGTATATACACATGCATGTGCGTGTGTGTGTGTATATGTAGTTGGCTCTGGTGCAACTCTGGTGCTTATTAATTAGGATCTGTTCTATTATATATTTTGAATATTCTACTAGTATGATGAACTTTTGTCATAAAAGCAGAACTAGAAGAAACAGTTCACCAATAGTTTTCATTGGGTAATTACAGGAAAACCTTCTTGACTCGCCCTCATTTGATTGTGCCAATTACTACATTCACATTTTGAATTGTGCTCAGAATTTTCTTGGCTGAAAAACAGTGGTATTTGAAAATACTTTTGTTACACATGTGCCTTGCTACACAGGCAGCCTGAGAGGAGGAAATGTACAGGGGTGTGCTTCTCAGATAAGAGATTGGGCCTAAACTAACAAGAGAGTGACTGTGGGCCAGGATGGAGCTAAGGCAGGTGGCATTCTATTTCATTCCCTTTAAAAACCATGAGGTTTTACAGCAGAATCAACAGGCAGTGACGCAATATGATGTGCAAAACACTGCTCTGAGATGATGTCATGTCAGAGCTGCAGTTCAAGACCGAATTAGGATTTTGTAAATGAGTAAACGACATTTTTTTTCAGTGCTCCTTGTAGTAGTTAATTCAAGTCCATGTAATCTAGTGATGCCATTCTTCTGGAAGTGTGGATTTCTGGTACCCAGCCAGCTCAGCTGCGGCTGCTGGAAGCACAGTAGGTACTGATGCTTGTTTCCTGGAAATCTTGACAGGGTTATTATACTGCATAATTGGGAAAAGTTAAAGTGTAATGTTTGGTAGTAATAAGTGACTGTGAAAATAGGAACATGTGTCTATAATATCAAATATGATTTTATTTGCACTGAAATCTAAATTCCTTATCCTGGAGTAGTATTTTCTTGCTCTGTATTGGATCTTTTCTTAGATACATTACTCTTGACAGTGGCATTAGACAAGTTGAACAGTCTTAGACTGAAAGGGTTTGACTTAAAGAGATCATTCCAGAAACTATGATAAATTAGAATCTTTTTCTGGAATTACCAAGTTAAATTTAAAGATCATGGTCCAGAAGAGAACAAACATGCATGTTTTTTAATCCTACTGCTCATTTTAAGTCTGTGTTTACATCCAGTCTCTAGTATTTGTGAAGTATTTTATTATTTTTTCAAGGTCTTTATTATTTAACTGAAAAATAGTAGTTTGATTTTCTCTTCATGTCGGGTGAAATGAAAATACAATTTCTGTTAAGTAGGCAATTTTTAAAAAACATTCAATTTGGTAATTATTTAGTTTAATACAGTAAGATTTTTCTTTGCTTGCCACTTATATACTATAGGTATTTGTCAAAAATGTATTGTGCTCTGGTGTTCTCATATCACCTTGTATAATATATTATAAAGGTGGGTAATTGTTATTCCTCAGACTTCTGCAGTAAAATGTTTTAATGTTGTTGCCTTTGAAATAATTGTGTTGTATTAACAGGCCTCATGTTTTCTGGGAAACTTTGAAATACAGCTAAACCAACAATAGTCTGTTATAAATAGGAATTGGCATTTCGTTGTTCAAGCATTTTTTCTTCAAAAAATAGTTTCCCCAAAAGTGACATAGTGTTTATTAGGTGGTCCCAATGAGTTTTAAAGTACTTCTCTTACTTAAAAATATTAAAACATCGTTCATGACACCTAGCAGCATTTTATCTCATTGTCTCAAAAGGTCTTTGTAATGGTCAAGTCGTCCAATTCACTAATGAATGGGAAGTTGTTTTCAGTATTTGGAACTTTTAAACCTTAGTTTGAAATCCAAAAATATCTCGTATTAGCTTCAACATCTTGTAATTTTTTTCCCACCCTGACTTGTCCTTTTAAGAAGTCTAAAGAATGGGGCCATGAGGTCATTATCTCCTCCCACCTTGTTATAGCTCCTCCTGCTGGTCACTTTGTATAGCACCACCCCTGGGTGTCTTCCCCACCCAGCCCCTCCATGTCCATCTTTCACAGGACGTCCCATCACACCTTCCAGTACTGATCACAACCCCCCAGTATTACAGACCCTGCCAGCCAGCCTAGAACAGTTCCTCCTCATGGCCAGCTACGCACACACCTCTGCCCACCTCACATCTTCCTGCTTCCCAGGCTGCCAAGACAAAGCCACAGATCCTGGGGAAGCAGATACTGGTGTTGTCATCAGTTTTGCCAAACCATGTGCACTCTTGCCCACTTCTTTCATGAGAATGGTTGACACTAAGGGGTCATGGAAAAGAACTTTTAAAAAATTCTGTGGAAGAACCAAACTCACAAATGCAGAAATATTAGCACCGTGCTCTAACCAGTAAGCTCACTGTCCTCGGCACTGTGGTGAGGCCGGCCTGTGTCTCCTCAAGTCCCAGTGAGGGAGCAGCCTCACTCACTGACCAGTATGTTGAAGGGAGAGCCTTAGAACAGCAGCAGACCAGTAATTGCCAGTACTTCTTGTAAAAAGTGATCATTTTTATTTATATTGGTTGTAAAATGTTTTAGCCGTGTAGCTGTTGTACCCGCTTCCCCCTGGGAAATAGTTATAACTAGTTTGCTTCACTCTCCCAGGTCTCAAGAAAACAGAAAGTTTAAGCGTCTGACTGTGGAGTTCCCAGATATTGAGAATAACTTGGCCATGTAGAGGCAAACTGTCTGATTTTTGGAGTGAGAAACCAAGTACCTTTAAAACTCAAGGGTACTTCAAAAAGTTCATGGAAAGATTCATATTCTCTTTTAATTCTGTTTTCCCATGAACTTTTTGAAGGACCCTCATACTAGCACAGGCAAATGGGTGATACAGAGGTTGAGATTCTTATTTTCTACAGACTTAAGGAACCAAGATGGGTGTATTTTCATTTTTTAAACTTCACTGTAAGTCATCTTAGTTAATTCTTTGAGTAGATATTCTAGAGTGTAATTTTTTTTTCAAAATTAACAGATATCTGTTTATTCTCTTTATAAATTTATTTTCTAAAGTCCACCTAGTATACCGGTTAGGCACCTTAAATAAGACAGTTACAGCTAAAAGAGAGACCAGAATTGGTCCCTGGAGCCTACAATTCAGAACTGTCTGTTGTAATGTCCTGGTTTAATATGGTTTTGTTTGTTTTTTAACCCAATAAGTTGGCAACCATGAGTTTAAAACGATTTCCTTTCTTTCTTAAGCTTGAAGAGAATTTTTTTTAAACGTCAGCTCCCCATTTAGATAGTGAGGCTTTCCCTGAAAGACAGCAGTGGCCTTCCCTGGGTGACGACACTGAAACCAAAAGCCTGAGTCTCTCTGTAAAGGATTTTGAACATTCCCTTGACAAGTCTCTGTATTTTTAATGGAAAACCCACAGATGAACCTGACATAATGTTCATGACTCATCCCTTAAGCTTGCTTGCTTTTTTTACATTTATTTTTCAGTATAGTCTTCTGTTGTTTTTCTGAAGCCATGCTAGAAACTTAATTCCTGAGTGTTACTCCATGACTGCCTACATGCCCTGGAAGACAGCAGTGCCTAATTTTTTAGCAGTGTTTGTCCCTTAGGGAGAGGTGATGTGGAAAATGCCAGGAAAGCTGAATTTTATGTCCAAATCAATAGCATTTGAGAGCATTCTGTATGCCTCAGATTTTGACACTTTTTTAAAAAAAAAAAATTTATCTCTTTTTTTCTGAGTACCAACTATATATTTGCCTCTTTAAGGGAAGGGGGGACAGGGCAGGGATTAGAAGCAAAATTTGATCTAAGTGATATGGGCAAAACTTCCTGGCCCTGAATGTCTCAATTTGTGTCTCTCTCTGGAAAATGAATTATCCTGACTCTCTGCTACTCTGAGTCTCTTAAGGAGTAAACAGTAAATGTGTATGAATGAGAAAAAAATATCTCAGAGATTTAACTTATTGTTTAAATATGTTCTTTTTAAACTCAGGAATAAACCTGGTTTATGGATAATATAATATGGCTACTAAAGCTGTCATTTGTAGGTGACTAAATGCATCCTTTCAAATGTGTTTCTTTTAAAGACTTCTGTTTGTTTTAACTAGGAAAAGAAATTCCTCATATTAAAAAAGCAAAATGAAAAAAAAAAAAACTTCCATAAGCTCTTTCTGGAAGAGTGTATATCAGTCTACCATCCATCCCGAAGTGTTTGTTTCTTGCCTATAGTATTTCAACAATTTTGGGGGGAGAAAAAAATGCACATTTTTATTTCTTGGAAAAGTGAATAGAGGTGTTGGATTAAATTCTCAAATGGGACAGTTTAGTTTAAAGAGAAGCATTGGTTTTGGAGACAAGAGCACAGGGCTGTGGTCCCTGTTCCAGCATTGACTTTACTGTGTGACCTCAAGCAAAGATTTAGCTTCTCTGTGCCTCAGTTTCTCCATATACAATATGGGGATAATGATATCAACCATTGCCTACCTCATAGAGATGTTATGGGGACAATTGAGATAATATAGATAAGTACAGATGCTTTGAACTCTTTGGAAGATAGGTGCTATATACATAGAAGTTGTGTTGTTTTTAAAGATTCAATTATTAATTATATTTAGGGTTAAATAATAGCAATACTGTTAGTCATATTAAGAATAAGTTTCAATTTGATGCATATTTCCGATTCTCTTCTGTGGCTAGCCCTTGATCATTCATGCAGTAGTGGTATCTATGGAAATGAAATGAGTATTTGTTCTCTGTGTATTTCTGCCAGTAGTATTTCAATTCTGAATATGCAGAAAAGCTGGAGTTAAACTTGTAATATCTTATAGTTTACATGTAATGAACCTTACCCAAGCTGTGTATAAAAGTATAATTACATGTAAATAGCAAGTACATTGTAATTAAAGGCACTTAACAAATTTTCTTTGTTCTTTTTTTAATTGTAATAAAGGTCAGTTTTATATAAGAGCTTGTTAAAATTCATTTGGTATTTGGAAAGGTCAAGAGGGGTTAATTTATATACCCTTAGTACATAACCCATGTTTGAGGATTTCATCAGTCAGCTCACCACCAGAACAGGAAGGAGAATGTGCCTGATGGTCAAACCAAAGAATGTAGTGGTTAGGGTCACAAACTCTGCAGAAGAGGACCTGAGTTTGGATCCTAGCTCCATGATGACTTTGAGGAAACTCTTGGACTTCCCTGTGTCCCTGTTTCCACATTAGTAAATGAGGGTTAGTAATATAGAGTCTACTAACAGAGTGGTGTTGAGATGAAATGAGGTATGGGCCTGGTACCTGGCAAATGCTAAATGCTTTGTAAATACTAACAGGCCCTCTTCACAACAAGCTCGGGAAGTTTTTGATAGCATCTCCCCACACTTTCCAGGTGCTCCCATGACCATGTGCAGTTGAGAGCAAATGAGGCTTCAGGCCACGAGGAAGACCCATCTGCTTGTTGTCTGAAAGGGGTGCAACCCCAGCAGAAAGTCTCAGAGAAAATGGCTATAATCAGCATCTGACCATGGCTGCCCACTTCCTGATCACTTGAGACTGGCCTTGAGGCTAAAACCCACCCCAGACCCCACAGATTGTCTCTTATAAGAGCCATGCCCCAACCTGGCCTCAGTCTCTGAGCCTTTTCCATGCTCCCTCCTGCCCCACCCCATCTGCACAATGATAAATACTCACACCATTCCCTATTTCTCTGTACACTGACCTGCTTATTTGTAACCAGCCAACTCCTTCCTGTGCCACAGGCTAGTATCCGCCCTACTCCTAGGACTGTTTACAATTTAAGGAGCTTGCTGCCTCTCATGGTCTTGAGCCAAAACCATGCTTCACTCTCATGGTGGGCATTGCAACCCACAAGAGGCTGCTTCGGGTGTTTGGGGGTGGAAGAGGCAGAGGAGGCAGCAAAGGCTTCCTGCAACCCACACGCCACATCACCAAATGCTGCTGAACCCTCACAAGCCTTGCCTGCTGCCCCCGGAGTCAGAGGGGCTCAGCTCTCTCTGGGACTTTGCTTTCTTGCACATCATGTAAAGCAGTCATGGCCACCTGGAGGCAGATGCTGGGAAGGCCTGGCCACCTCAGTTTCAAACTCTGGCTTCATTTCTCACCACCTGGGGAGAACTTTCTTTCCTTTCACAGAGATGTTAGTCACAAGTCCATTCTGCGTGCGGAGGCTCAGAGCTAAGAGACATTTGTTCCGAGTCTTTGAATCACAGATCCAGGTTTCCCACCTGGGCTACCTGAGGAAATTGAAGCTCTGGAGCTCAGCGATTCGGTAGGTTTTCTGTTACCTGTGGAATGGGGCAATATTCACAATTCGGTGCAAGGTGTACTGCCAATTCTAGGACATAGACATTTAGCAAGTGTTCTTTAAGGGGAATGGAGAATTAAGATAACCTAGTTAAGGTGAGCCAAAACATACTCCACCCTTTTTTGTCATTGCTAAAAAAAAACTGTTTATTGGTCCACCTTTCTACTGTGAATACAGTCTGCACTATGAATCTTTTCATTTTTAAAAAATGACCCGGGATTTTACTATATCTTTAAGGTCACCATTCTGAATATTTTCTCTCATCCTAGATGATGGTTAAATCAAAATCTCAAGGATGGACTTCACAAGCCAAACTACCAGGCCAGGCATCACATCTGTTTCCAAGATGTCGCCATCTGTATGTCCTGATGTTATCTCAAAATGCAATTATTCTAGAATGGAATTATCTTTCCCAGCTGCCCCATTTACCCTTTGGGACACGTCACAGCTTTGGAGTGTACCCCATAGCATATATTACAGTCTCCTGCACACAGCAAGCACTCAATAAATGTGTTTTAGGCTGATTTGAATTCTCCCACCTGTCTATCATCCATAGTCCTATGAGCCTGTCTTGGGCTAGTGTTTACATAAAGTCTTACGATTTTATATTTGAGCTCTTCCCCTACCAAAAGCTTCTCTGTGACTGAATTTCTGAAGAGATGGCAGGGTAACAAGGTAGAAATGTCCTTCAAATTAAGTCAGCCCAAAAAGTGGTGGCAGGGGGAGGAAGGCAGACTTCTGACATGTAGTTATACAAGCATCACAACCTGGCAGAGTGGTCTAGAACAGACACGTCATTCAAAGCAAATAGCTTTAAGTGCTCATGTCCAAACGAAATAAGTAAGTCATTGCAACATCAAAGTAGAAAAACAAGTTAACAGAAAAACAAAAGAAACCACAGAAAAACCATTTACTGATTCATTCCATACATACTTACTGAGCACTCACTATGTGCCAGGTGCTGAAAGACAGTGACAGAAGAGAGAGAAAACTCCTGCCTCATTGGAGCTCACATTCCAATGGCCTTAGAGTCTACCTTTACATGTTTGACATGCACATTTAAATTCTTAGGGTATTCGGTATCTCAGTATTTCAGCTTGATTTTGCCAAATCCCTGGAGATCTGCTTTACATAGAGGGGTTCAGAAAGGCCTCTGGGAACCATTACAGTTAATGTGAGACCAAAAGAATAAGCCAGAGGAAGAGTATTCCAGGCATGGAGCCCAGCCAATGCCAAGGATCGAGCCAGGAAAACCTAGACCTTCTCACACAAGTGCACGTAAATAGTATTCCAATCTTCCTGGATGTCTCCCTCTCCATCATTCTTGCCCTGATCCAGCCAGTCCCATCCTACATATCTCTGAGCACCTAAAACTAATCTTCCCTACTCTAACCAGAATTATCCTTCTAAAAATCAAACCTGTTTGGTTCAGGAGAAAAGGACAGATTATTCAATAAAGCAATTCCTAAGTACCTACTATTTCCCGGGAGCTGTTCTAGATTCTGAGGATACAGCAGTAATTAGCAGGCAAGAGTTTCTGTTCCAACAAAACTTACATCATTTCTTTTCTTCCCCCACTAGATTGTATCAAAACAAATTTCAGACTGTAGGTATGATGAATAAAACAAGATGGAATAAAGTAAATAAAATGGTGATGAATCAGAGAGTGCCTTGGTTTATGCACGGCAGGAAGAATGATACCTTCTTTATTGGGTGATCAGGGAAGGCCTGAATGGCCTGGAGCAACCATATAAAACTTGGGGAACAAAATATTCCAAGCAGAGAAAAAAGCAAGTGGAAATGCCCTTGGGAGAAAAAGAGGCTGGTATGTTCCAGGACCACAAAGGAGGCCACAGCAATGGAGAGTGATGCAGAAGGGGAAGCAGAAAGACTGGCAGGGGCTAGATCCCATACAGCGGAATTGCTATGGTTTGAATGTCTGTTCCCTCCAACACTCATGTTGAAACTTAATTGCCATTGTGACAGCATTGGGAAGTGGGTCCTTTAAGGTGTGTTTCGGTCAAGAGGGTCCATGTCCATGAATGGACTAACGCCTCATTGCAGGAGTGGGTTCATCCCCTCTAGCTCTCTCTCTCCTTGTCCTTCCACCACATTACAATTCAGCAAGAGGACCCTGACCAGATGCCAACCCCTTGATGGTGGACTTGCCAGAACTGTGAGAGCATAAATTTCTGTTCATTATAAATTACCCAGTCTGTGGCATTCAGTTATAGAGCATGAAATGGACTAAGAAAGCAGTAAATCAAGATAAAGAATTGTGTTGTGGTTCTAGCAGGAAAGAGAAGCCATTGAAAGATTTTAAATAGGGATTTGGCAACAATTCATTTTCCATATGAAAAATAACATAATATTGGATTCCCTACTTCCACCACAAATGAAAATAAATTTCAGATGGATTAGAGATAATTATAAAGAATAAACATAATAGAATATCTATAATAATATAAGCTTACTATTTATGAGGCACCATTCTATACACATTAATTGTATTAGCTCATCTAATCTTCAAAACAACCCTTTGAGTTAAAGACTCTTATCATTCTCATTGTACAAATGATCAAATTGAAGCAAAGAATAGTCACTAAGTTGCCCAGCTTTTACCAAAGATGGAATTTGAACTCAGGCAGTTTCATTCCAGGCCTGAATTCTTGATCTAAATTGTGCTATGAGAGATTTTTGTATGGCTCAGAACTGAAAGATTTCTTAAGCTATGCACAGAAGTACAAGTCATAAAGGAAAAAACTGATATATTTGACTCCATAAATTTAATAAACTTTATAATGGTTTAAATATATGCATCAGAGTAAGAAGCAACTTATCTAAGGCAGCAATAAAGTAGTTTCCCATTATCCACGGTTTCTCTTTCCATGGTTTCAGTTTGAAATATTAAATGGAAAATTCCAGAAATAGGCAATTCATAAGTTTTAAATCTCGTGCTGTTCTAAGCAGTGCAATGACATCTTGTGCCATCCTGCTCCGTCCCTCCCGGACACGAACCATCCCTCCATCTAGCATATCCACGCTGTAGATGCTGCCCGTTTGTTAGTCATTTAGTAGCCACCTCAGTTATCAGATTGACTGTCACAGGATTGCAGTGCTTGTGTTCAAGTCATCCTTATCTTACTTCATAATGGCCCCAAAGTGCTAGAATAGTGATGCTGGTAATTCGGATATGCCAAAGAGAAGCCATAAAGTGCTTTCTTTGAGTGAAAGGGTAAAAATTTTTGCTTAATAAAGAAAAAAATTGTGCTGAGGTTGCTAAGATCTATGGTAAAAATGAATCTTCTATCCTTGAAGTTGTGAATAAGGGAAAGAAATTTGTGCATTGTATATGATGGAGTTTGGATGTATTGTCCTCCCAGAACTCATGGAACTCTGATCCCTAGTGTGGCAGTTTGAGTCAGGGGCGGATCCCTTATGAATGATTTAATGCTCTCTCTAGGGGAGGGGGGTCTGAGTGAGTTCTCACTCTATTAGTTCCCACGAGAGCTGGTTGTTTAAAAGACCCTGGCACCTCCCCTCCCTCTCTCTCTCTCTCTCTCTCACTTCCTCTCGCCATGTGATCTGCTTGTACCCACCAGCTGCCTGCTGCTTTCTGCCATGTGTAGAAGCAGCCTGAGGCCCATGCCAGATGCAGCTGTCCCACAATCGTGAGCCAAATAAACCTCTGTTATTTATAAATTACCCAGTCTCAGGTAGTTCTATTATAGCAACACAAAATGGACTGATACAGTATATATACTCTCCATGGTTTCATGCATCCATAGGTAGGGGTGGAGGGGGGTCTTGGAACATAGCCCCTGCAGATAAGGAAGGACTACTGTTTCTGTTTTGTTCACAGCCATATTCTCATTCACATACAAGTGTGCCTGCACATTGTAGTAGCTCAGTAAATATAAGCTGAAAGGATGGATGAAGGATGAGTGGGTACATGAATAGCATTTCAGTTTACGTGCAGCTGATCTACCAGGCTCTCTATTATGTACTGGTGACACAAATGTAGAACAGACAGATCTCCACCTCCCCCACCCACCCCCCAGCTGGAGCTCACAGCCTTGTAAGTGATACAGGCAACATTTGCAGATATGATGGCAAGGACTTGAGGGATTTCACTCTGAGGCACTTGGAATTTATACTGAAGAGTGCAGAGACCAGAGGCAGGGGGACCAGTTGGACGTGATGAGGACTAATCCTAGACATAAGTAGGTGGCAGAACAGAAGTGATCTGGCAACTGGTACGATGTAGGGGACTGGGGGCATAGAGATGAAAAGATAACTCTTGGGTTTCAGGATAGGTGATAATGATATTAATGAACTAAAGACAGAAGGAGAAGTTTAAAGGGGGTTAGATAATGATTTCAGTTTGGACTTAGAATATGTACCTCTCTATTTCCATACTAGAAATATAATATTTACCCATTTCCTATTGTTTTTTAAATTAGTCAATAATATTACTTTGAGCTTCTTGGAGAAAGATATTATGTAATATCATGACACAGGGGTGGGGGAAGGAGAAGTAAATTCTCCCATTATAATAAATTGAAAAGCTATGGAGCTTCCACTGAAACATGATTAACCAGACATGAGCCAAATCAGTGGGTCCTTCCCAATGAGGGCTTCAGTAATGGGTTTGCGGAGAACCATAGTCATCTTCCATTAACTTAGTTGATCTTCCATTAACCCCAGCCCCAATGAATAAGTGTTATGTTATATTGTGATCATAGCCAGTGCTGGATGAAAGAATCTCCAGTCACTTGAATGAAGACTAGCTTAGTCACTGAATAGAGGCTCAACAAAGTAGAGAGCTGGCAGGCGGCTAAAGGGGAGAAAGAATGCAGAGAATTAAACCATATCTGCTGGTCAGCCCACTAACACCCAATTAGCATTTTTTAAATTGAGGTAAAAATAATTTTCTCACCAAAAAACCCATTCCCTACTTTCTCCTCTTATTCATTACTGAGAAGCTTTTGAAAATGAAAAGTTTTAGTTCTGAGATTTTTGTTATCAGTTACAATTACTGTTATTGTTATTTTTCTACATGGTTTCAATCCTCTGGTGCTTCTCTCTTTCTCTTTCTTTTTTTTAATAACTACTTGGATCCAGTGACCTTGAATTGTCCTCACTGTTTTTCACTTGCTCACCATCTACATCTTGCTATATTCAGGAGGGTAGAACTAACAGACTGTTTCCCTGGGACATGTTAAATATTCATATCCCTTGGCACCACTGGTTTCCCACTGAGTCCTGAAATAAAGCAACCATGTGTATTCCAGGCCCTGCTTTTACTGTGCTCCTAAACCGAGTGCCCCTCTCCTTGGCACTTGTGAATGAAAGTTCTTGCCTGTGCAACACCTCTCAAGCTCAAGGCTCATGACCAGGCTGCACAGATTTCAGCTCAAGTCACACTCTCTTTTCAGATTTAAACAAAACCGGATCCTGTACAAAATAAGGTTATAGGTTGTCCCAGGTTGTCCCTGGATTGCTGTGGAATGCCCAGGGCCTTCAACATGGACCGACTGCTCTTGGTCCTGCTAACCCATCCATCTCGCTTTCTTAGCTCTTGCAGCTGTTCTCTTTCCTGTCCTACAAGAACACAGACTCCACCTTTTAAATTTCCCTCGAAATCACTCACATAAAGCATCTTTGAAGGTAACAGATGTTACCGAAGGCAGAGTAAGAACTGAATATTAAGCATCCCAGTTGAACCACAGACCTCGCCCCCCACATTCTTCCTGGGGACACCCTCACCTCCCCTCTCCTCATTTGAACACGCAGAGCAGTTCCATTCTCCACTCCCTGCAGGGCTCAAGACCTTCCATTACATATTCTAAAACTAACAAGCTGCTCAGATACAAAAGACCGTCTCCTCTGGGTGTCTGTCTTTGCAGCAAAGATAAACAGGCAGTAGTTTTCAAGTTTCGCTTCTTCTCTGCCACAAAACAGCAGGTGTTGAGTTGTATATGTCAGTCTACAAAGTGGCCACATCAAAGTCAGTCATTTAACCAACCCTCCGAAACTGGGTTTTCATTTGCTTTTTAAGAAAAATACCCAGGCATCGCCACGTGGCCCTGGTAGTAAGTATGTTTCTAGATTCTGTTTTGTGCAGATGCTCTTCCATCTTCCTCTGCACGCAGCTCCCTCAACTCTCCCCCCACCCACAACGCACAGCCAACTGAGTGCTGGCTTCCATTCAACCTTTCACTCATTCATCAAATAATTGCTGAGCGTGTTATGTGCCAGGCACTGTATTTCCCTCTAAAAACAGTGGGCCTGCAGTTGAGGAGAGTGGGGATCAGTATCTGATTCCAAGTCAGCTTTTGAGAAAGTAAATGCCATTATGTGTGTCTGGGTCTGATGAGGAGGTAAGATTTCCACCACAACTAGTGGGTTTACCCTAATTCCAGAAATCTTTGAGGCTTCACAAGCAGAATCTTCTAGCTCAAAGGAGTCTCTGAGTACATCTTCTGCCTCATTTTACAGATGAGGACACAGAAGCCCAAAAAGATAAAGTGTTTACTTCCAGAGTTCCATTTACTAAATCACCAGGGTACACATTCCTTGGAAGGAACTACAGGAAGGAGCCACAGGAGAGGCAGTGTGGGGGATGGGGTGTCTATGGGCTTTGGTGTCAAAGACCAGAACTCAGATCCCAACAATGCTGCTTATTCACCACTTAACCTTCATCGGGTTAACTAGACATCTGCCTGCCTCAGTCTACTCAACTGTGAAAATGGGACAATACTCACCTCAAGGGATTATATGAAATAACAAACATGAAAGTGCCAGACTTATCCTCAAACACATTTAGTTTTCTTCATTCTTTTCTTTCAGAGACCCTGTCCCTTTACCCTGGGGAAAAGAAAAGATGCCCATTTATTATAATTATGATGTTTTTAATGTCCTTCCCTTCTTCCCCCTGCCCAGGTCCTACACAAGCATTTGCACATGCATGCACATGTACACACTTGACATTGACTCCCTCCCTGTGAGAGACTCAAACTGCTCACCTGCACTAACAGTGGTGGCTGCCACAGATCCCATGAGTGGTTCTCTGTTAACTTCTAGGTTTGGCTTAGATTCCCAACAACCTGCCACATCGCACCCTCCTGTTGGCACCCACAGGGCCCAAGAGAAGGTACAAAGCCAGACGCCACACTGGACACACTTCCTGCCTGGCTTTAATTAAATTTCCTTGTTTCGCTTGAAAAGACATCTTTAGTTGTCGAATCCACACTATGTTTTGGCTGAAGTACAAGACTCTAATTCAGTTGTAGAAAGTGGCTGAATTCTAATTTAGCCATAGAGAGGTGAGAAAACGAGACTCCTTCTCCCAGGGATTTAAGACAGGCGCACAGTGGGGAGTGTCGTTCATAGTTTTGAACCTACCAGCCGGGATTTGGGGGGATTAAAGTTTCACCAATTCTTAGTACTTGACTGATTAAGAGATATTTGGAAAATAAACTGCTGTAGTACAATATAATAAAATACTCCCTCCTCCATACAGAACCACTCTTCTGATTTATGGTGTGTGCATTTTAGATTTAATGATGCTGGTAACGATGAGAAAGGACACATTAGTGTCTTCAGGAAGATGAATCTCTCTGAGAGTCACTAGGGGAATCTTATAAACAGCTGCGGAAACCCAAGAAGGGGCTTGACCCTTTCTTAATGCTAAGTACAGAAAGGCCAGCTCTACAGATACAGTAATCACCTAGTAAGCATTCAATAAATATTTGTAAAATGAATAGACACATTAATGAAAATGGCATTACCACGTTTCGCCATTTTCATTCCAGTGGCATATATGCTAATGATCCTGTTGTGGAAAGACTCTGATCAAAAAAATGATTCTTAGTCTCTATGACTTACACCACTACTTGCTAACCCGTACGTCATCTAGCATCTAATTCTCTCCCTTGGCGACAGCTCTCTGCAGAGTCTGGAAGCGACGGAGGTGGAGAGTCTGTTCTTTCCCTCTGCTTATGCCACATTCTTCTCTTCCTTCTACCCCTGCTTGAAGCTCAACCCCTTCCTTGGGGAGAGCAAAAGCATGAGAAAGGCGGGTGAAAAGAAAAGAAATAAAACGCCTTTACACTAGCTGCCCAGTCCTCTATCACGGAATGTATCCAGCACTGGCTCTTTGATTGGGAGAATCTGTGGGCCCTTAAAAGATGGCCAAAGGGGTCTGATGATGACATACATATACTCATATATAGAAAGACAGATATGCACAAGGGTGCGTGTGTGTGTGTGTGTGTGTGTGTGTGTGTGTGTGTGTGTGTGTGTGTGTGTGTGACCTATTGGTTCTGTTTCTCTGGACAGCTCTTGTCTAATACAGAGGGGAACTTCTCTTGGGGGCAAGAATGGAAAGCGGAAGGATGAATACAGACAAGGACAATCTGGGTACAGCTGAGCCTCTCATCATTAGCGTCCACTTCATGGACTTGCTGATTAAATGGCACTCAGCACCCTCCTTGCAGGACATACTGGACGACACCCTCCACACTGCGTGGCGACTGGCCATTCCCCGGGGACCGTGCACTTCCGCTTCCCCACTTGAGTTGTATGCTGACTGAAATTCTGTTGTGTTTTCTCCCCAAACTCGTTTGTACCTGTGCATTTCTTATTGTGATTATGAAGTTTAATTAAATATTAGGTAAAACGATAAAATATATGAAAAGAGTTCCTTTTCCCACAAAAAAAACGAAGTTGCTTTATAAAGTCTATAAATGTGGCTCACTAAAAAATGTCAACTTTGATGTGGGTGCGACAACTACAGAAGATTGTGGGGGCACTATACAAATCTAGAGGTGTTTCCCACTCGTATTTCTTCACAGAGAGCTTTTCAGTTTTCCCTTCACTTTCAAGAAACCTATGCTGGAATCATGGCGAATAAGTCATGTGTGGCTTATCTGAGTACAACAACTGGAATCTGATCAGCTAACCCACACTCACACCAAAGAATGTGACCCTAGAGCCAAGAATGTCCACTGACTGTACTTTTTTTCATGTTTCAATTTGAAGTAACACGTGTATATGTATTTTAAATAAATGTGTTATATGTATTTTGTGTAAGTATATGTAATACATTTTATATATTGTAAATAATTTTTAATGGTTGATCATTTCAACTAACATTTTCAATTTGTGAGAAATTACTTATTCTATTGCATAAGTTAATAAAGGGTGATGATTACAGAGGCATGATTAGCTCGTGAAGTGAAATGTTCAAATGACCACTGTTTTCTTTAAAAGAGGAAATAAGATCGTCTGCTGAGAGTGGGAGGAGATAAAAGGGTTGGGGATAAAGGAGAGAGAGAGAGCAGTGGAGATCTTGAAAGTCTGGTAAGGGAGATGGAAAGGAAACTGAATACCCCCCAGGTAATAATAATCACAACTAACACTTAGTAGGCTCCTATTGTGTGCTAAGCATTGTATATCATTATCTCTAACCTTTAAAAAAGAAAAAGAAAAAAGGCTACCAAGTAATTTTATTACCTCTTCTTATAGATCTGCACTGTTTAATAAGATATCTACTAGCCATATGAGTATTAAGCACTTAAAATGCAGCAAGTCTGAATTAAAATGTGCTATAAGTGTAAAAATACATGGTATATTGCAAAGATTTTGTACTAGAAAAAAAGAATGTGAAACATCTCAATAATTTCTATATTGATTGCATGTTGAAAGATTTCTGAAATATTGTGTTAAATAAAATATATTGTTAAAACTACTTTCACCTGTTTCTCTTTATGTTTTTTTAATAGGGTACTAGAAAATGTAAAGCCACATATGAGGCTCACATTATACTTCTATTGGACAGCGCCACTGGGGCTCAGGGACGTTAGCCAGGATTTGAACCAAGTCAGTCTGATACCAAAGCCATCGGTCCTGCTGCAGTGCAATGCTGCTTCTTGAGGACAGGCACAAGGATGGCATGGAGATGCTCAGAGTTCAGATGTAACAGGAAACCTGGAATTGAAGATGTGTCAGTCTGTAGAAATATGCGGAGGATCCCAGGAGCAGTAAAGGAGGAAGCCGATTGTTGTTTTGAACCAGGGTCAAGGCTTGGCAGGTTGGATCCCTGTATAGTGTCTGGGATATTTCTTGTTAGAAAGACATCTCTATGCCTCTAGAAGTCATTGTCTAGTTTGGAAAACCATCTAAGTATTTTTAAAGACAGAATTTAATACAGAGACTTGGTTAGCCAGGTGATGGAATTTGCTGAGAAGGCAGACAGGGGAGGGTGAGGTACTCCAGAGACCGTCAGTGGAGGGAAAGGCACTGCTATCTCTGGGTTGGAAGCAAAAGAAGAGGCAGAATGATCAGAGCCCAAGGGTTGGAAACTTGGTAAAAGTTATAACCCCAGCAGCCCTGTGGGTGGATGTGGTGGGGCATGCTTGAGCCACCACAGAAGAGTCCCAGCAGTTGCCTAATATGACACCCAAGCAGGGAAAGACAGGGAGAAGCACTCCAGCTCCTGCCTTCCTCCTACCCCCAGTCTCCTGCCAGTGTCTCCCACTGGCACAGCTCAGCCCAGCCAGAAGCAAGTGCACAGGAGTCCAGAAACACAGCCTCCCTCCTCACCCCCGACTTGCCACACAAAGCAGGGCAGAGAAAGGACCAGCAATGAGTTTGAAGGCAATGTTGCCAAAAATGGACACAGCCTCCAAGTCCCCTCTCCCGAATAACTGCTATCCATAAATAGCTAAACAGGCATAGACATATCTCATACTCAGTTTACTGACAACACTACTCTTCATGTGGGATCATTTTATGATTTCTCAACCTTTGTATTTCTGGGTACAATGAAACATCCAATGGGAAACAAAGGCAGATGTTTTTATTTCAGATGTGTTGCCTCCTCCCTTCAGGCTGCAAAGAGTCCTCATATACCATGAGACAATGATGAATGAGTTCTTTGTGTAAATTCCCCTTACTAAGTGCTGCTCCTGCTTTTTACTCCAAAATCCTCAGCTGTGAGTATTTCTGCAATATTATAATAATTCAGAAAAAGGAATAATTTACAAAAAGGAAAAAGTGGTTGATCTATGTGCTTCTCCACCACCAGCATCTCAGGGACAACCACAGGCAGAGCTGGTGCTCTCCAGCCTGGTCCACTGGCTGCTCCCTGTGCTGACGAGCCTGTGCTCGCTTCAGCCTTGCAGCCAGACAGACACACACAAAGAGTGGCCCCTAAAAAGCCACTCTTTTCTTCCCAAGAGGCTGGATTTCATCTTGTTTTCTCACTCTGGACCAATATGACAGTGAAACTTAGTACTAATGAATATCCCTTTCTATCTGTGGTCCTATGACAGTAAACAGATGCTTCCAGAGAACAAAGCAGTCGATTTAGCTAATCTCTGTCATTGAAGGCTGATAGAAGAATTACTACATAGCAAGAATGGTACTGAACCAGATAGGCATCATTGGCCTTGCGGTCAAACATCACTGCTATAAATGTATCTGTCTCCCAAAGCAATGGTCCCTACAGGCTATTATCCACGCCTGGTCTGTCCACTCACACAGCCTTGACTGGGGAGCAGTCAGAAGCTGTGTCTGCAACACAAAGACAAATTAGAAATTGGCTGAAAATTTTCCACCTAAGCTGCCTTGAGGTTGGGGTTTAGAGTTTGCAGTGTGCCAGATGACATATCAGGATGGCAATCTCAAAAGAATCAAAGTAGCTCTTAAAAATCACATTTTCTCCATTTACCGTATTCAAAACCCATATTCACAAACAAGATAGCCAACAACTGAATAAGACAATGAAAACACGCTTTTGATAAATCTTTTTTGAGAAAGCTCAAAGGTCTTGATTTTGGTCACTGTTTGGGAAATCTGAGTTCAACACTTCAAGACGAAAATTTCCATATGTTGGTCATATTGATTTGGAATTCAAAGTTCATTCATCTATTTCTTCCTTCAAGAAATACATCACAGGGAGAGAAAAGCAAGACAGTGAATCCACCAAGTGTGAGATACTATAAACTTTGTAATTAAATAATTCCAAAGGGAAAATGAGATAAACTATCACATCTTTGAACAGCCTTTTAAAAAAGTTCATTTTATTATGAATAATCCATTTGTTAAATAAAAAATTTTTAATGTAAATAGTAAAAAAGATCATCCATAATCATATCACTTAATAAATAACTACTGTTTATATAAAAAAAAAAAAATCACATTTTCTGACTCACCCTGGCAATTCGGATCTAACTTTAATCACCAGTTTAGATTGATGTGACATATCTTCCTTATAGCAAGTTAACAAACTAAAAGGTAGTAAGAGAAGGCAAAGGGGACAGAGAGAAAAACCAAGATATTTGGGCTAGAAGACATTTGTCATTTTCTGGCCATCTAGCAGTCAACCATCCCACCCACACCCACACCCACCACATCCACACACACAGTGAAATCTGTTCTCCCTCACAGGAGACTTTGTACTGTGCATAGTGGGCTGGATGGGAAGCCAAGCTGAGGAAGTGTGTCTGACATGAATCGGATGTTTGTTCCCGGGGCTTTGACTCTCCAGCTAGTACCACAAAGATGGAGGAAACAATTTGAGGTAAGTCTTTGCAGATGTAGGGGCTGAACAACCTCCTGGACACTTCTGCAGCATCACCTTGTCCATGCCCCTAACTCTGAGGCTCTGTGCTCCCTTGCCTCCTGATGGTCCTCCCAGCCAATCTGCATCCTCAAGATCCTCCCAAAGCAGAGTCAGCTCCTGTTGGTTGCCACCAAGAGTGCTGACAGAAACAGCAGGAATTCAGCCCTCTGACCATTCTTCCCATCCACAAGGTTAAAAAGAATTGAAGCTCAAACCTGCAGTATTTCCTTGGAAAATATACCCTAAGAAATTCAGAGCCTCCAACTCTTGGGATTCACAAACTTGTTTGTTCCTATTTCCCATATTCAAACATTTTCCTCTAGTTTTTTGTAGTTTAATAAGTGATGGCACTGAGCTTTAGCACTAGCTCTGTTGTTACACTTGCAAAGGTCTTTTCAGTCATGTGTTAATTTATCTCTGACCCACAGTCTAAGTAAGGTGGAAACAACTCCCATCTCCCTTTCATAGAATCAGAGAAGTTAGCATGGAGAAAACTTTAGAGATGATTTAGTCCAGCATCCTCATTTTACAAACTAAGAAAGCATTTCTTATGGGGAAAAGTAAGGAAATTCCATATAAAGAACAATAGACTTTACGTAAGCACTTGTGGGATGTGAAGAGGGGTATTTGCACAGTGGGGTGGAAAAATGGAGAATGGAGGGTGGAATTTCTTTTCTTTTTTATTATTTTATCTATTTATTGAAACGATTGTACATACCTGTGGGGTACAGCATTGAATATCCATACCTGTGTGCAATATGTGATGCTCAAATCAGGATAATTAGTATATTCAACATTACACAATGTAATCATTTTTTGTGGCCCTTTACCAATTCCTTGCTAGCCCCTCAATTAGTTTTTAGCCCTTCTATCTCATTAAACTTTTATTAAATTCTCTCTCTCTCTCTCTCTCTCTCTCTCTTTCTCATTCACATATGTGTACATTACTACAGAAGCAAAATGAAATCCCTCTCTGTCTCATTAGTTTGTGGTCACATTTTATCCAAAGTGACTTACCAAGGATTACCTATCTTAAAAGGTTTTAGTGAAATAGCGCTTTTAGAATCTTTACTGCAGATATGGATCTTGCCTCTTCATTCCCAAATGGGTCTTGATCCAAATTTGACCCATCAGTTGACTCTTTAGAATGAAGCTTTTCCCAAGAGGCTTCCTGGTTTCTCGTGCACCCGGCACCCCCAGTTTAGTCTACATAGTACTTCCAGATGTGCTCAGCTGTGCTGACTCTTGACATCACAACCTCCCTCTTGCCTCAAACCTCAACTACAAATATATAAGCCTGTATGTTTCAACTAATACATTTTCTAATCCATTTCAAACAAGCAAAACTTAGTACAGTATCACCAGTAAGTAAACTTATTGAAGTTGCAGTATACTAGGTCAATATACAAAATCAATTGTATTGCTATAAATGAGGAACAAGAAATTGAAAAATAAACTTATAAGAAAAGTCATTTATGATAGCATTAAAAAAAACATGAAATATTTAGGAATAAATTTGACAAAATATATGTGAGACATGTAAACCAAAAACTACAAAACACTGATGAGAGAAATTAAAGAAGCCCCAAATAAATAGAGGGATATACCATGTTCATAGATCAAAAGACTCAATATTGTTAAGATGTAAGTTCTGCACAAGTTGATTTATAGACAATGCAATCACCATCAAAGTCCCAAAGGATTAGGAATTAACAAGCTGATTGTAAAATTAATACCCAAAATCAAAGAATGTTAAATAACCAAGTAATTTTATATATTCACATTATAAAAAGTATAAGAGTGGAGAATTTACACTCTGATTTCAAGACTTAATATAAAGCTACAATGATCTAGAGAGTGTGGCACTAGTGAAAGGAGAGATATATAGATCAATGGTACAGAACAGAAACAGAGATACATGTACAGGATCAACTGGCTCTTGACAAAGGTGCCGAGGTAATTCAATGAAGAGAGGATAGTCTTTTCAACAATGGGAGCTGGCACAACTAATTATCCTTATGGGGAAAAAAACGAACAACCTTTATCTTAAACTAAACACAATGATTAACTCAAAATAGAGTATAGACCCAAATGTAAAACCTAAAACTATAAAATTCTTAAATCCAGAGAAAAATCTATGAGATCTTGGAGTAAGCAAAAGTGAATACATATGTCAGAATTCCTGGAACTTTACTCTTAAACTAGGTGCATTTTATTTTATCCAAATTATATTTAATAAAGTTGACTTTTAAAAATCCATCCAAATTTGGTGCATATGTGAATAACTTTCCATTAACTTTTTTGTTCTTTCATTCTCCTTTCACCTTCATTCTGTCTCCAACTCAGAGGCTTTGATCTTGCTGTCCCGGGGTCCAAAATATTCTACTGACTCTCACCACAGGGCAGGCTATTTCTCACCATTCAGACTGGTTCAGATGGGGGTCTCCAGAGAGAGGTCTTTCCTGAGTGTCCTAGATAGTTCATTCCATGTGCACAGCCCACTCCTGCCACCACCAGCCAAGCTCTATCCTGTTTCTCTGTTTATTTTCTTAATAAAATAAGAATTGTTGCCAATAAGAGTAAATTGGTTTATACATATTGTCTGTCTGCCTCTGGAAAGTGAGCTCCACAAGGGCGGGATCTGTCTCTTCATCAGTCTATCCCTAGTGCTTAGAACCATGCCTGGTACACAATATAAATTTGATAATTTTTTTAAATAAATGAATAAATGGTTAATATCCATATATTTTACTAGTGTGACATTTCCCTCATTCCTTAACAATTTCAGGTCAATGGGGGTGTTACTATACCTGCTATGATATCTATAGATTTTTTTTGATCACCAATGACCTGCTTTCTCATACAAAGTATAGTTGGCCCTTGAACAATGCCAGGGTTAGGGGCAATGACCTCCATGCAGTCAAAAATCCACATACAACTTCAGACTCCCCCAAAACTTAACTACTTAACTACTACTTAGGAACACACTTTCCCCTGGGGCATGGCTGCATTGCATGGCTATTAATAGCCTACTGTTGGTACTTAACTGGTTAAATTTTGCAATATATTTGTTGAAAAAATCTGCATATAAGTGGACCCACACGGTTCAAATAGATGTTGCTCAAGGGTTTGCTGAACATCATTTTAATATCCTATGTGATTCAGTCCTAGTCTGGGAAGCTTCTATGTAAGTCTTAGACATCCCTGCTGTTACAGCCTGCACACATAGCCAAGTTGGAATTTTACTTTGGGGGGAAAATATCTCTTTCTAATGGATTAATAGAATCCTATTCCTGTTGCTACATTAACTTCAGAAGTATCTGAAGTTATGCAAAAAATATATGAAATTCACCTAAAAGTAGATATGATTTTTAATAAAATTTTCTCACCTGGTGAGAGAATTTAAAAGTAAAGTGAAGTTTGGATCATGCTACAATTGTAAGAGGAAGATGAATGTCTTGGGACTAAAGTTCCTTGGGTAGAACTTATCCTGCTATGTAAGCTTCAAGCTATATTCCAAGCTGGTGACTGAGGTGAGGCAGAGATGGCTAGAAAATAAATATTTCTTTCATTTTGTTTTGTTTTTAAAGAAATCTAGAGACAGAAGGAAGGATTATTTTACGCTAGACCTGGAAGAACTGCATGAGCATCAAAAGGCATGCCAAATTTTAAAATACTGGAAAGCACACTAAGGGTTGCAAACTAAGAACTTTAACCCCAGAAAAAGGAAAAGCAAACTTCTGTGAGTGGACTATGAAGTTAATATTTTTTCTTGGAATAATAATGAGGCCATGAGGGTGCTATCTGATCTGAAATTACAGGTGAGTTCTGAAGAAGCCAGAAAGAAAAGACTTATGTAGTCAATATGCAAAGAAAACAAGTGTTGCATGGGCTCAGGTGTGTACCCCTGTAATTGCTTGCATTGGCATGAAGTCGTATAGCAATTCTCTAACTGACTGAAGAGATGTTTTATGCTAAATCTAGTCATTTTTCATTTTCTAGTCTGAGCAATATGACATGTACTGTCTAGGACCTGTAGGAAGGAACTTGTAAAAAGTAAAAGACTTTGCAGCCTAGGACAAAATCTTCAGAGGTGAAGCCTATCCTTCATTGGGGAGCAGCAGAGTTTATAAACAGAAGAGCAATAGAGAAGCTTGAGGAAGAGAGGGATGCCCTATTTTACCACAAGGGATAAGATGTGTGCTACACAGTCAAGTACCCACAGAAAATTGGTGTTTTACCAGAGGCAAAATGATGAATGAATGGTGGACATGCAAAACCAACAGATTTCACTAGAGTCACATGCCACTTCCCAGACCCTGAGCTCAGCGCCTTTGATTGGAACCCCCACCCCACCCAATGGCTGGCCACTCTGAGAACTGGAATTGATACTCTGGTGCCCCTCAGACGCTGTGACAGCAAAGTAGCAATAGGTCTCAACTCTTTCTATTTATGGCACCCTCTCAAATATTAGAACGTTTGGCAGTACTCTCAAAGGGATGAAAAGTTCAAATCAACACTAAACAAGTTGGCAGTAATGACAACACAGTCTCCACTACAGTTTAACCATGTCTCCCAGTGCCTATAAAATAATCCTCTATTTGCAGGGTCACAAGTATTTAAGAACCTAACCACACTGTCTTGTCCACTCTTGAGGTGAAGCTTTTGTGTGTTTTAGTAAACAAGCTCTGTTCTTTTGCCTACTGCCAGCAGAGAGCTCAGCCCTGCTTCCTACCATGTCCTACTTATTGTTCCATCTGAAAGATTTATTGTCACACCATATATGCTTATTAGGAGCAAAAGCACATGCCACACCTTGACCATAATCGACAGCAAAACCATGTAAGCGATCTCTAATCTATAGCCCAATGTCATATTCTCCAAACTGTCATCTCCTGCAAGATGTCAATATGTGATATGTTATATGGGACAAAAGGGGTTCTTATTGGTCCAATGTGTTTGAGAAATGCCATATTGAACAAAGTAAACCAATATCTATTCCACAGAGCCTTTAATATGCCAATGTGTATACACATCTCCAAAAGGGAGATATCATTATCACTGCTTACCAAAGTTATTTGACCATGAAATCCTTTGATTTACAAAAATATCTAAAGGCCAATGTACCATGAAATATATTTTGGCTTTCTTACTCCTCCCAGTCCCTATGTGGCCACAGTGCTCATGCCTGTGGCCAAATATCTCTCTTCCTACCACTTCCCACCTCATTTCCCACCTTGATGATATTGTCTGCCTGGTATCCCATGCTCTAATCATTTCCTAAAACTTCCAAGTACATTTTTAGAAAAACGTAGCTTAGAATATGTTGCACTTACATTTCTGCCTTGGGAACCTTCTTGGCTCCCCAGAAAAAAGTTAATTATTGCCTCCTCTGTCCTCCCTCTGCAATTAAAGTGTGCATTTATTACTACAATTATATCTTGTAATTATTTGCATGTCTTTTTCTCTACTGTGTTTGGAGCTTCCCATAGGCAAAAAATATATTATTTATGTCTGTATTCTCAGTGCCTACCACAGGCTTGGCTATAACAGAAGGAGAAAACATTTTTAATTTAATCCAGTTGAGCCAGTCATGCAAATATCCATCTGCAAAAAAAAAATTAAAGTAATTTACAGCATAGTATTATTCAGCATGCTTGATATGATTGTATTCAATATAATGTAATTTTTGGTTTATCAACTCATTCATTCATTCAAAAATTATTATTCAGTGAACAGAAATTTTGTAAAAGTTATCCTGAAGGCATGCAGAGTTTAATCAAACATAGTTTTAATCTTAAAGCTTTGGGCAAGTCAGAAAAGTCAACATCATCCTTGACAGTGCTCCTACCTAGTTACTCCTGTCCCACCCATCATCAAGAACCATCCATCTTAATTAAGTATCTCTTGACTCTGACACTTCTTCATCCCCACTGCCACCTCGCTAGTCCAGCCAAGGAACCAGCCCCTCTGACCCAGAGTACTGTAACAGCCTGGTTACCCCAACCACTCTATCCCCACCTAATCCCTACTCCACACAGCAGCAGAATGATCTTTTTAAATGCCAATCTGAGTTTGTCACTTGTATCAGTCCATTTCTGTTGCTTATAACAGAAATACCTGAAACTGGGTCACTTATAAAGAAACAATATTTATTGCTTACAGTTTCAGAGCCTGGGAAGTCCAAAGTCCAGAGAACATACGTGGTGAGGGCCTTGTCGGTGGTAACTCTTCAGAGCAACACAGGGTGTCACATGATGAGAAAGGCAAAAGCAAGAGAGAGATGAACCTCTTCACTTGCTCTCCTTTTAAAGCCATCCTTACCATGCCCATGATCACCATTGAAGCATCACTGGATTAATCCATTCACTGCAGCATGGTCCTACAATCTAACCACCTCTTAAAGGTCCCAATATTGTATGATTCCACTTATATGAGGTATCTAGAACAGTCAAATTCTCAAATAGAGACAAAAAGTAGGACAGTGGTTACTTGGGGCTGAAAGGAGGGCAGGAAAAGGGGAGCTATTGTTTAATGGGTATAAAGTTTCTGTTTGGGATGATAAAAAGTTCTGGAGATGTATGGGGATGATGGCTGCACAACATGTGCATATACTTAATGCCACTCTACTCTGCACTTAAAAATTATTAAAACGGTAAATGTCATGTTATGTATAGGAAGGTACT
This sequence comes from Cynocephalus volans, assembly GCF_027409185.1. Classification (NCBI taxonomy): domain Eukaryota; kingdom Metazoa; phylum Chordata; class Mammalia; order Dermoptera; family Cynocephalidae; genus Cynocephalus; species Cynocephalus volans. Next base: position 37,212,410 of record NC_084474.1, on the reverse strand, counting down.
TCAAAGAGTTCATGGAAATAAGGAATTAAAAGATAAAATGAATCTTCCCATGAACTTTTGAAGACCCCTCGTATTTTACTATCATAAAAGAAAATCTCAAAAAAAAATTCCCACTCCCAAGTCCAATGCCTGTAGAATCTGATTGAATTGGTCTTGGGTAAGTCTTGGACAATGGGATTTTTTTTAACTCTCCGGGTGGCCTATTGCTCAGCCAAGGGTGAGAAACACTGGTTTAGAAAGAATTACGTAAAAGTTAAACATTCAAAGGTGGAAGAAGGACTTTCCAAGGAAAGGAATAACGTAAGGTAAGGAAACAAGAGCATATGTATCATTGAGGAGGAAGACTAAGTAGCTGTGTCTCTGAAAAGGAGAGTCTGTGAGGGAGAGTTTGGTCCCGGCTCCAAAGGTTAGAACGCTGGGCAAAGTGTCAGGGCTCAGCCCTGCAGTCCCCATAGAGCCAGCGAAGGCTTTGAGTGAGAGAGGTAATGACCAAAATTATGGTTTAAGAATAATTACCTGGCAGAAGTTTGTAAAATGGCCTAAAAAGAGATCTCTTGCAGGATCTATAAGGGACCAGGGAAAAGGTCATGAAAATCTGATGTGGTGTGGCAGAGAGCACGAGGAAGAAGGGAGTGAGGAGAGGTGATGGGGGTGAGTCAATGAGACCCAGCAAATCAGCCGTGCACTTGACTGGCAAAGGCAGGTTCCCCTTTCATGTAAGAAACAGTGAAAGAGAAAAGGAGGAAGAACTCGCAGAGCAGTCACTTAATTGACTGGAAGTAACATAAACCTTCATGTCATATCCTCTCTTTTTGATGTATCATCAAAATACCAGCAGTAACCAGTTAAAAGCCCCTTGGAATCTGCCTAAGCCAGTTAGACAGACACTATTCTTAGCCTCTGCCATGGTATCATGTGTACCAAAATATTGCAAAACGAGAGCTTAAACCAGAAAGAGGTGGTAAAAGCAGGAGCCACAGCCTCATAATGACTTGGAACATTCACGGGGGCAGGTGATGAAGATAGCCCTCTTTGGTGAGTCTGGGAAGAATAAAGGTCTCACACTCTGATGTGACAAAATTGAAAAACCCCTGGATGAGCACCCAGACTGCAAGTCCTCCAGCTGACTTCTCATATGATTTCTCATAGCTTCCATTAGGAGAAATTTTGTAGTGATCAACTGGTCACTACAAATTTAAGAGACTGTTTTTCGCTCCTGTAAAGCTAGGGCTCACGGACCTTTTGAGCCCATTATACAGACTGGGTCACAAACCTTTCACACACAGGTCTACGAGAGTAATAGGAAAAGGTCCTGGGAGCCATGTGTAAAAAATTATTAGGCTTTATTCAGAGCTAGGAGCAGCTGCCCTAGTGGTCTCCCGGAACGTCCTGAGAAGCGCCATGTATCAGAGCCATTAGTCCTTTATACGTAAGTCCACAACCCAGGACACCTGGGTGCACATGTGCAATTACATTATTCAATAGCCAAGGAAAACCTGGGCGCACATGCATATTTACATCAAATGCTCGGCAAGATTCTGAACATCCGAGGGGCCCTGACCATTTTCCTATATTTTCCCAACAGTTCTGAAAACTGTGCCTCTGGGTTCATGGACCCAGCCCTACTCTGTCCTCTACAACCCAATCCATGTGCACAAACACACTGTTACAGATGTACGAAGAAATTCTGTAGCACAATTTATGGATAACTGAGTGAACTCATAAGAGACACATTTTTCAGGGAGCATTTAAAACATGTTCCGCACTCTTACAGGCATCCCTCCTTGTAAGGTCCCTGGGAACAGCTCTCTAAACCCTGACCTCCTGGTGGACAGCTCTCCCTCCTTGACCTCCTTTGTCCCCACTCCTTGAGCCAGATGACTTCTCTGCTAGCCGCTTGAGTCCCGGGGAAGAAATGGGGTCTTTTTTTGGCTAGGGCCCATGGCAAAACTGTTTCAGTTTCAGGCTATGGTTGCTATCCTAGCAGCTCCATCCACAAGGATTCCCAAATATCCATTCTTCAGGTATAGGTTCTTAATTTTTATTTTTTTCCCCTCAGCTGGGTCATTTCCATCATTATCTCCTGGTGACTTTTTACCCTCTTACAGCCCAGCTCTGCTTTCCCATTTTCTTTCTCCCTCCTTTTCCTCCTCTTCTTCTTAAGGCTTTACTGATCAGCCTTACTCTCTTCACTCTGAATAATTAAACCCATCTTCTTTATGTTTCAGGAATAGAAAATAAGATTTATTTTTCATGCCAAATTTTGTAGCATGTTGTTGCTATGGTCCTAAGATGGGAAAGATGCTGAGGCCAAATTTGTGCTTGACAAGAAAAAATATTATGACAGATTAGCAAAGTCTGTTATGAATGAGAATGGATAAGTGGCAGGAAATGTATCAAACAGTTGCCTGACTTTCCCACCATCTTACTGCCACACACCTTGGGCAGGTATTACTGGACCACCTCCCCTTGCCATGCACCATTCTAGGCTGGGGTTGTTCCTAAATCAACAAGGTTAATTGGGAATGGTTGTGTTTGTGTTAGTTACCATGAGCAACACCAGCTTAAATAAATTCTAGAAGGGGAGTATTGACACCAGAATGGAATTCACATCTGAGGTAAATGATGAGGGTCACCATGATGTAGAATGTCCCCTTTCCTTTCTGATGCTACAGCACTAGAAGAGAACACAGAATGCTCGCCCCACTAGGACAGGTGCCAAAGGGTCAGTGATGGTGGAGGAAGACTCATCAGAGGGCTGTGAAAAGTGGAGCACAGAGCTGGCTGAGCCCAGGGCAGTTTGCCAGAAAAGGAGGACCAAGTGGCTCATATGAACCAGAAGGATCTGAGATGAACAATAGGAATTTGGAATTGGGGAATGAAGCCAAGGATTTCAAAAGCACAGAAGAGACCAGGGTTTTAGGGACAGAATAACGAGGCAGCTCTTCCATGCACGAGGCAAGGGCTGCAGACATCTTGTTTTTATGGGAGCAGACACATGGCAGGCAGTGTCTGTAAGAGACTCCTCTTCCCAATAAACCAGCAGACATGCACCCCATAACTGGACTGGGAATCTGGTTGCCTGGCTTCTGCTCCCAGGAGTGCTGAGGAAGAAGAGGAGGGAGAAAGAAAATGGGAAAGCAGAGCTGGGCTGTGAAGGGGTGAAAAGTGACCAGAAGATAATGATGGAAATGCCCCAGCTGAAGGGAAACAGAGGGATAAAGAACCTACACCTGCGGAACAGGCCTCTAGCTTCCTTTTTCTCCTCGCGCTGGAACAGGCTTCCAGAGCCACACCCCATCAGTCAGCCCCATAAATTCAGATCTGTCTGAGCGTGGCCAGGGGCCCAGCAGGGTTCTGCTGCTCTGATCATGTGCATGAAAGCTCAGGGAGTTTCATGGGCACATCTGACATGGGTCAGCTGGTGTGGAGATATGTCTGGAGAGACTGAAGCCCTTGGGCTGTGGTGCAGACAAAGGCCCTTCTTAACAGAGGAGGAAGAAGGGGAGGAAATGCCCTGAGGAGAGAGAGTGCAGGTACAGGCTTGGGTGAGGCCAGCGGTTGAGGCGGAAGGAAGGGACTCCGCGTGCATCCTGGGAAAGGAGCAGTCAGGCGTCTTCCCTGCTCAGCCCTTCTGGGCCTTGTGCCAAGTCTTAGGAAGCAGGGCTGTGATGAAAAACGGACAAACAAAAAACCCAAACAACTGTGCTTTGAAGGAACAGAGAGTGCAAAGCAGCACGACTCTGGGGCCTTAGTGATAAAGATGGACGTGGAAAATGTTGGCTCCCACTTCGTACTAGGCCGGGGGAGAGAAAAAGGATACAAAAATGTGTACATAGCAAAGGAAACCACAACAGAGCCCTGGTGAGGCCCTCCCTCAAAAACAGATAGAGAGGACCCAGGGCAGCCTGAGAGCCACATGGGAACTCCTGGAAAAGCCCAGGGTGTAGGAACTGCTGTGAGGTGCAAGAAGGGGTCTTCCTGGCTGCCACAGAATATAAGAAAGTTATCCATGGATCTCATGCTCACAGAAAGTAGGGCATGGTTTCAGAACCATGGGAAGTATTTGCCCCCATTTCATGCAAAGCCAGGGAGGAGCTCAACTACAGATGCTTGTAGTGCAGCTGGATTGCATCCCCACTTTGTGAGAGAAACATGAGTGACTTAGGAAACTAGAGGTCCTGATCAGTGGGTTTCATATTATGCTCCAAGAGGCTCTGAGCCACAGTGGCTTTGCAAGCCACATAGCACGTGGTGGGCCGCACCAACTACATACGTGTTGGGGCTGGCCGAGGGTCTCTCCACTCTATCCCCCCCAAAAAAAGAAAAAGAAAAAAGCTCTCTCTTTTCTTTTTTTTAAGAAAAAAGCCTTTGTTTTATTTATCGGGCTTCCAGGTAAGATTTCACTGAAGGAAAGGTTTTTGTGTCTTCAAAAAGTTTGAAAGGAGTCAACAGAGTTTCATCTAAAAGTCTACCTTTTCAAAGTTTGAAAAACACTAAATTTGGTCATCTCACTTCTTGGATTCATCTGCATCCAGGTACAGTGCAACCTGTTGATGGGAGAGAATGAGCTTTCCTTTGCTAGTGATGATAAAAGGAAAGGCCAGTTCTGGGCCCATCCTTTAGGAGGAATGACTGCTCCTGCTTTTTCCCTCTTGGAATGCTCACTCCTGGAATTCTGGCTCTCAGAATCCAGCCACCATGCAGTAACAGACCCAAGCCCCATGGAGAGGCTACCTGTAATGCTCTGGTCAACATCCCCAGCTAAGCTTCCAACTCACAGGCAGGGAATGAGCCCCCTTGGATATTACAGCCTGATAGAGCCCCCAGATGCTTAATTCTCAGCAACAACAGGTGGAGCAGAACTGCCCAGTAGAGTGCAGACAAAATGCACAGCTGTGACAAATGTCAGCATGGCAACAACAAGGCAGTGATGTCAGCAGGAGGGCAGACAGGAAGCTACAGGCCCTTGTTCCCGCACAGAAATGCTAAGTATGCAACAGTATGGAGACCAAAGTAGCTTTGTGGGAACGCTAGAAACCAGTTAAGAATCTGCAGCAACCAAGCAAATCCCCAACCAAGAAGAAGCCACACTCTAAACACTAGATTTGGAGGAAATCTGGAGGAAACTGCCCAATTCCCAGTTATTCTCTCAGGATGGAAAAAAAAGTGGAACTTTTTTGCAACCCAAAGGACTGGTTTCTGTTTTACCTGACTTGGTAGCATTGTTTGGATATAAGGTTGGAGTCCCCTGAAAGCAGTGGCGGACTCTGCAGAGTAGGAGAGCTGCAGAAGGACAGCAGAGCACCTAAGGCCCTGAGAAGAAGCAGAGGTGAGACTTTTATGGAAATTAAGACATCTAAATGCAGCCATGTACACGGGAGAATTAAGGAGAAAAAAACACACATGCACAGGCCCAGGGAAGAAGCTTCAGCAACTAGCATTAGGATGGACAAAAAGATCAATGAAGCAGAATTAAGATTTTGGAGAGAAGGGTACCCTCATATTCATGGTCAATTGATTTTTGACAAATGTATCAAGACAATTTAATGGGGAGCGAATAGACGTTACAACAAATTGTGCTGGAACAATTGGATATACAAATGCAAAAGAATGAAATTAGATCTATTTGACCCCCTAGACAAAAATTAACTCAAAATGGATTAAAGACCTGACTTTAAGAACTAAAACTTTTTAAACTCTTGGAAGAAAACATAAGCATAAATCTTTGTGACTTTGTATTAGGCAATGGTTTCTTAGATATGACACAAAAGCATAAGCAACAAAAGGAAAAAATAGATCAATTGGGCTTCATCAAAATTAAAAACTTTTATGCTTCAGGAAGGTGAAAAGACAACCCACAGAATTGGAGACATTATTTGTAAATGAAATATGTGAAAAGAAACTTATAGAAAGACTATGTAAAGAACCCTTATAATTCAATAATAAGAAAGTAACCCAATTAAAAATGAGCAAAAAATTTGAACACATGTTTGGTCAAAGAAGATACACAAATGGCCAATAAGCACATGAAAAGGTGCTCGGTATCAGGGAAATGCAAATCAAAACTACAATGAGATACCACTTCACACCCACTAAGAGGTCTCTAATCAAAAAACAGATAACATTGGTGAGAATGTGGAGAAATTGGAAGCTTCGTGCACTGCTGATGGAAATGTAAAATGATGCAGAGTGGAACACACTCTGGCAGTTCCTCAAACAGTCAAGCAGAGTTACTATATGATCCAGCAATTCTACTCCTACATATACATTCAGGAGAAATGAAACATATGTCCACACAAAAATTTGTGCATGAATGTTCATATCAGTATTATTCATAACAGCTAAAAAGTGGAAACAACCCCAATGTCCATTAATTGATGAATAGATAAATAAAATATGGTGTATCAATAAAATGGAATATCATTCAGCAATAAAAAGGAATTAAGTAGTGAAAACGCTACGATATAAACAAACCCTGAAACAGTATGCTAAGTTAAAGAAACCAGTCACAAAGGACCATAATTTATGAAACCATTTATATGAAATGTCCAAAATAGTCAATTATGGTTATAAAAAGCAACCCAGGAGATCCTTTTGGTAATGCAACTGTTATATATTTTGACTTTGAAGGTGGATATACCAACCTAAACGTGATAAAATTGTATAGAACTAAATACACACATTTGCATGCACAAGTACATACACACACATGAGCACAAGTAAAACTGGAAAAATATTAATAAGATTGTTTGTATCGATGTCATTATCCTAGCTGTGATATTGTACTATAGTTTTACAAGATGTTATTACTGAGGGATATTGATGAAGGATATGTAGAATCTGTGTATGATTTTTTCACAACTGTATGTGAATCAATAATTATCTCAAAATAAAAAGTTTAATTAATAATAAAAGAATACAATAAAATAAATCTTTTGGGCAAAAAAGAAAAATAAAAAACATTGAGTAGAATAAAATAAAGAACAAAAAAAAGATCATAGTATACAAAAGACAAAAAGCCTAACCTAGATAATAATTTAACTCAAGCAACAAAAGCATAATACATATATTCATTTTTTATTACAGTAAATTTGAATAAAAATATAAAATCAGTTAGACAGAAGAACAATCAGATAAAAAAGAATTTCCAGATGAAGAAAATAAGTTGAAGGACAAAGCAGCAACAATTTAGAGCTAATAAAATTAAAACAGAATAAAAACTGGTTAAAATCAAACTACTGACACTGAATGCAAATTTTAAAAACACAGCAATTATATAGAAGACAGTATATAGGTGGATAAATATAATCCAATATAAAAATAATTGATATATCTGAACTGAAAAACTCCCAAATAGAAGATATATTCAAAGATGTAATACAAGAGAATTATCTGAATTTTAAGATACCACTGAAACTGCAGATAAAAAGTGGATACCATTTCCAGAAATATTTAAATTAGAATATCAATATTAAAGTTTATCCTAAGTACACTATTAAACTTGAAGAAACCCTTCAGGTACTTACCAGGCAAAATAAATCACTTACAAGGAGGAAAATCACTTTGGGTTCAGACTCACTGCAACATCATTCATTGCCAAAATATGATGGAGTAATGAAATCAGGCTTGTTCACTATAAATATGGCTCTGTACCACTGCAGGTGGTATGAAATTAATAGAAAGATGTGATCAGTGGTTTAGGGGACAAAATACAGATACATTAGTCCTTCCTTATCTGCAGTTTTGCTTTCTGTAAATTCAGTTACCCATGGTCAACCACAATCTGAAAATATTAAATGGAAAATTCCAGAAATAATTCATAAGTTTTAAGTTGCACACCATTCTGAGCAGTGTGATGAAATCTCCTGCCATTCTGCTTCCCCCATGGGACATGAATCACCCCTCTGGAAAGTACAGTACAATAAGATATTTTGAGAGAGAGAGACCATATATTAGTCTGTTCTCTGTTGCTTACAACAGAATACCTAAAACTGGTAATTTATGAAGAAACGAAATTTATTTCTTCCAGTTTTGGAGGCTGGGAAGTCCACAGTGCATACCTGGTAAGGGCCTTCTTCTTGATGGGAACTCTCTACAGAGTCCCATAGTGACACAGGCAATCACATAACAAGAACAGCATGAGCAAAATAGCTAACCTGCTTATGTGCCCACCTTCTAAAGCCACCAGTGTCCCTCTGTGAAAACCTACTGAACCATTAACTCATTACTCCATGAGTGGATTAATCCATTCATGAGAGGATTGTCCTCACAATCCAATCACCTCTGAAAGACTCCACCTTTCAGATACCATAGTAGTGTTTCCCACTCTCTTACCCTTGTTACAATGGAGATTGAGGTTCAGTGAGTTTGGGGGGGGGCATTCAATTCACAGCAGACCACACTCACATAACTTGTATTACACTACATTGTTATAATTGTTCTATTTTATTATTAGTTATCATTGTTAATCTCTTACTGTGCCTAATTTGTAAATTAAACTTCATTGCAGGTGTGTATGCATGGGAAAAAAAACAGTATGTATAGTGTTTGATACTATCCACCGTTTTAGGCATCCACTAGGGGTCTTAGAATGTATCCCCATAGATAAGGGGGGAATACTGTATTATCAATCAGCAATTATTTTTTGTGCCCAGAATTTTACCACAATCTCCCACACCCCTATATATAAGTGTATCACTTTACAGAGAGAAAATGAATACTTAGCAAGGATAACTTGCTCTGAATCATACAGTTTGGCCCATAATTTGAACTCTGTTCTACCTAACTTGAAGCCAATTCTTGCTTAACGAACCTATGTCATCTTATGTCTAGATGATAAGATTATACTTGCTTTTAATTTTCTTCTTTTTGCTTATTTTTTCATAAAATTTCAACTGTGAAATGTACTGCTTTTGCTTTAAAAATAAAAAAGAAAGGAATCTGCAAGGATTCACACAAAGGTTCTTCTTTACAGAAACAATACATACTCTCTAATCCTTAGAACTGTAATTCTCTTAATACCAGTATGGTGGCTGAAACTGGTTGGTTATTTGTAAGCTTAGTCCATATACATAGTTTTTCTCACTTTTTTACTCTTTTTTGGGGGGTGGGCAGGAAAAGACAGGTAAGTACAAAATAAATTCAGAAATAATAATTACAAATTCAGAAATTAAGTTGGCTGGGTTTTACTAGTCTAGACTGATACAGTCTGCTGGAAATCTGTCTAAGCCTTCTGTCTTTAAAAAAAAAAAAACTGAGTAACACACACACACATACATACAGTACTCCCGTGTGGCACAGTGAGGCTATATGGATTAGAAAACTAGGGACACCCTGATCTCACTGTGGTCCAGGGCAAATTGCCACTGTTGGTGGGCAAAGATCTTCTCACACAGAATACACCCATTGTGAGCTTACTCAGAAATAAGGCTTCCCTGGAAAGAGACACAAGATCCAGACGTGAGATGGCAGACTCAACCGGGCACGTTCAAATCTCTCACCAGACAAACAGCCTCTGTCTGTCAAGTTCCTTGAACTTTGAGTAACTGGCTGGGACTCTAAGCAGAGAGCTCTGCCAAGTCCTGAGCAGAACTCCTTTCCTCCCCCAAAGAGCCAGCGAGGAATCAATGATAAAGAACCTGCCAATTTTCTGTCACTTGGAGTGTTTCCAAAGTTAGGATCATGTTCAGAGAAGCAAAGTCCAAGAGGCCTGTGTACGAAGAGCAAATAGGACTCTTTTCCCTCTTTCAAAATATCACTAAAAGTATGCTTGAAATGCTGTGGGGAAGTAATGTGCTTTTACTTTGTCAGGTCAGCAAAAGCAGGCAGTTAGTAGAGAAAAGTGTGATCTTGTGAGCTGGCAAGATTTTCTTCCTTCCCTCCCCCTTACATGTATTTGTGTTGGGGTAAATCATTTTAAACAATTTCCTCTGACTTGAATGTTTTAAAACATAATGGAATTCAAAGCACAGTATTTTTTTTTCCTTGCTGGTGGTTGTTCCTATGAAGTCAGTGAAGGAGGAGAGAGTGGGATGGTGAGAGATTTAATGTCCCAAACCAAGGTTTAAGAAAATTTTCCTCATACATAAACAGGAAATTTCAGTTACACTTGGGCAGTTCTAACTAGTTTTCTTTTAGACCAGGGTCTTCTAAAGAGTCCATGGTACAAGGCCGTTTGAGGATCCTTTGCACCGCCACAGATTTTAAAGGAGTGCTTTATAAGTGATCTCTTTTACCATGCAAAAGATAGACAACAGCAAGAAATAGTCTTTGGAGAAGTGATGATTGTTCCAGAACAGAGGCTCACATGACCTGATGGTAACATTTTAAAAGATTAAAAGAAATAGAGAGGTTTTCTTTACTTTCTTAGGCTTAAAAAAATCAATTTTTAAAAACAAACAAAAAAATAAGTGGATACTTAACTTTGAAACTTCGATCACGATGAATGGATTAGATGAAACTCTCACCTAGTTAATAACAAGAACTTAAATTTGCCTGAAATTTTGTTGTGAAGGCAAGGAGGAGACAGCTTAAATGAATGCCACTGGTGTTAATTTTCCTAAATCAGTAGGTCTCAAGATCTTTCAGAGCTCTCATCTTTACAGCCGCCCAGCATATTCCCTGATTCTACAGCTGCAGATGTTTCAACTCATGTTCTTCATGGAGGTGGGGGAATATCTCTGAAAGAAACAAAATGGTTTGCAAAGATATAGCTCCACCTGATACAAACACAGAGAAAATGGTGCTGCTGCTAAGACAAACAAACCTTTTAAGCATTTTAGCCTAAATCACACAAAACACATTTCCAATGTCTCAGGAGTTTAGCTTCTTAGAGCCATGGCTTCTCATCTATGTTTACTTAAGTTAGTGATCATTTCAGCTGCTTTCTCAGAACAAAGGGACAATTTATACCAGGAGGTAATCAAGTCTTTACCTTTATTTGCATAACCCAAATATAATTTGATCTCCTGTGGTCTCATCTCTATATTCAAGGAGGACCAGTCCAGCTGCCAAATAGCAATTAAAGAGGATTTGAATCTTTACTTTCATTTCCCTCAGAGGTTCGAATCAAGAGCCCTCAAAACCCCTTCCTCCTCCTCCACCAACATTACAATCTCCCAAAACCTCTAACATAAAATATCCAAAAGTCCTCTTTTTTTTTTTCTTCTTCCTGGCAAGATGCCTGGCTAGAGGTGGCCAGCCCTTGCCTCTAATGCAAAAAAGCCCAAAGAAACTAATAGACAGAAACCTGTAGAGTAGTATGTCTAGAAGAAAAAAACAGAATCCAACTAAACAGTGATGAAAACCCCCTAAGACCTGGAAACTTGAGACAGCAACATAGACAGACAGAGGGCATTCCTAAACAATACCCTCAGAAAAACGGAAGACACCCTGTACTGCCAGGACAAGAGCCCTGGCTCAACATAGCAGAGATGGAAGGAGCATGCTGTTTGTGTAGATACGCATCCTCCTCTCCTGGGAGCTCAGAGCCCCTCCCAACTCAATGCCCTGCCCCTACCCCAGCAGTCAGTAAGCAAGGTTTACACTGCTCCCCTGAACTGGACACCTGTATCCACACCCTCCTACCCCAGGAGATCAGAAGTCTGCCTGATGCAGCAAGCCTGCCAGCACCAGCCAAGACTGTGCCAGGAGTGTGCAAGCAGCCTAGATCCATGCCATCCTCTCCAGGAGCCCAGTGTCCCATCCAATACAGCAGCCTGCCTGCACCAATGGAGAAGATGTGGGGAGTGAGCCAGCACTTACTACCATGCTCACCCCACTTATGTACTTACAACTTACTTACTTACCTGCTCACCAGACTTACTACCATGCCCAACCCAACTGTCAATATAAAACACTTCTACAGGTAAGAGTCCCTTCCCTGAAAAACCACTCCAAAAATTAAAAGAAGCAACTACACTACCAGGTGCCCATACATCTACACAGAGATATGAGAAGCATGAAAAAACAGGGAAATATGTCTCCCTCCAAAAGAAGACTACAGTTCTCCAATACCAGACCCCAAACAAGAGCAAACTGGTGTATCATGTGAAGAGAATGGCAATATTAAGGAAATTCAATGTGATGAATGAAAAAGTAGACAGAAATCACAATGTAGTCAAAAAATAATCCAGGACATGTATGAGAAATTCAACAAAGAGATAGAAACAATAAAAAAAGAACTAAGCAGAAAACCTACAACTGAAGAATCCCTTCAACAAAATAAAAAAATACAAACAAGAGTATAAGCAGCAGGCCAGAACAAGCAGAAGAAAGAATTTCTGAACTAGAAGACAGGATTTTTCAATTATCACAGCTGGACCAAAAGGAAAAAAGAATTTTTAAAAAATGAAGACAGCCTACAAGGTCTTTCTGATAATATGAAGCATGTAAACCTCTGTATTATAGGTGTACCAGAAGGGGAAGAGAAAGGAAAAGGCATTGAAAGCTGACACAATGAAATAAGAGCCAGAAACTTCCCAAGTATTGGAAGAAATGTGTTCTCACAGATCCAAGAAGCTCAAAGTTCCCCCAATAGATTCAACCAAAAAAGGACCTCCCCGAGGTCCCAATTTGTCACATTATAGACAAATTGTCAAAAGTCAACACAACAAAAGAATTCTAAAAACAGCAAGAGAAAAGTGTAAACTCACCTATTAGGGAATCCCCATCAGGCTAACAGCAGACTTCTCAACAGAAACCCTACAGGACAGGAGAGAATAGGATGACATATTCAAAGTGCTAAAAGGAAAAACAAACAAACAAAAAAACCCTGCCAAAGAAGAATAATATATCTAGCAAAGCTTTCCTTTAGAAATGAAGGAGAAATATAATCTTTCCCAGACAGTTTACCATCACAAGATTGGCCCCTCAACAAATCCTCAAGGGAGTCCTACATCTGGAATCAAAGTGCAATATATGGCACCATAAATACATGAGAAAGAATAAAAACTGCTAGAACTGATAAGCAAATGAGAAAGAGAAAGAAAATGTATGTTATCACTACAAAAAAAAAACACCAAACAGTAAAGACAAACAATAAAAGGGAAAGAATGGAACAAAAGAAATATAAAACAAACATGAAAAATTTAATAAAATGACAGAAACAAGGCAATACCTTTCAATAACAATCCCAAATGTAAATGGATTAAATTCTCCACTTAAAAGATATTAAAAAACTAGACCAATCTATGTGCTGCCTGCAAGAAAGTCACTTCACCAATAAAGACACACACAGACTAATAGTGAAGGGGTGGAAAAAGATATTCCATACAAATGGAAACCAAAAACAAGAGGCAGTTGCCACACTTACATCAGATAAAATAGACTTCAAATCAAGAACGATAAAAAGAGACAAAGAAGGACATTATATAATGATAAAAGATCAATGCAACAAGAAGGGTTAACAATCATAAATATACATGCAGCCAACATTGGAGCACCCAGATATATAAAGCTACCATTATTTGTTCTAAGGGGAGAGATAGACTCCAACACAACCATAGTTGGGGACTTTAACACGCTGCTGTTAGAATTACACAGATCATCTACACAAAAAATCATCAGAGAAATACTGGATTTAAACAGCACTTTAGACCAAATGTACTTGACAACCATGTACAGAACATTTCATCTAACAACTGCAGAATATACATTCTTCTCATCAGCACATAGATCATTCTTCAAGATAGACCACATATTAGGCCACAAATTAAGTCTCAGCAAACTTAAAAGATTAAAATCATACCAAGTATATTTTCAGACCACAATGGTATAAAATTAGAAATTAACAACAAAAAAAACTTTGGAAACTATACAAATACATGGAAATTAAGGAACGTGCTCCTGAACAACCAATAGATCAAAGAAGAAATAAAGCAAGAAATCAAAAAATTCCTTGGAACAAATGTAAACACAAGCACACCTTACTAAAACCTAGGGTATACTACAAAAGCAGTAATAAGAGGGAAGTTTATTGCAATAAATGCTTACATCAAAAGAATAGAAAAACTTCAAATAAGCAACCTAATTCTCACATCAAACCAGTAGAAAAACAGGAGCAATCCAATCCCAAAAATTAGTATACAGAAATAAATAATCAAGATGGAATCAGAACTAAATGAATTAGAGACATTAAAAAAAGATACAAAAGATCAATGAAACAAAAAGTTGGTTTTCTGAGAAGATAGACAAAATTGACAAACCATGAGCTAGGTTAACAAAAAAAAAAAAAAAAAAAAAAAAAGACCCAAATAACAAAAATTAGAAATGAAAAAGGAGACATTACAACTGATACCACAGAAATACAAAGAATCATTAGAGAATATTATTAACAACTATATGCCAATAAATTTGAAAAATCCACATGAAATAGATAAATTTCTATAGATAATAAACTACCCAGGCTAAACCAAGAAGAAACAGAAAACATGAACAGACCAATATTGAGCAATGAGATTGAGTAGTAATCAGCAGTCTCCTAACAAAGAAAGGCCCAGGACCAGATGTCTTTACTGCTGAATTCTACCAAATCTTTAAAGAAGAATTAATACCAATCCTTTTCAAACTATTCCAGAAAATTGAAACAGGTAATTCTCCCAAGTTTTGCTCATTGTATGAGGCCAGCATCACTCTGATGTCAAAATCAGACAAAGACACAACAAAAAAAGAAAGCTATAGGCCAATATCTCTGATGATCATAGATTCAAATATCCTCAACAAAATATTAGCAAACAGCATACAGCAGCACATCAAAAAGATTATACACCATGATAAGATAGGATTTATCCCAGGGATGCAAGAATGTTTCAGCATACGCAAATCAATGAATGTGATACACCACATCAACAAAATTAAGGACAGAAACCATGTGATTATCTCAATAGATGCAGAAAAAACATTTGACAAAACTCAATATCCTTTCATGATAAAAATTCTCAACAAATTAGGTACAGAAGTAAAGTATCTCAACACAATAAAAGCCATCTATGACAAACCCACCACCAACATCATCCTGAAAGCTGAAAGCTTTTCCTTTGAGAACAGGGTCAAGAAAAGGAAGCCCACTCTCACCACTCCTATTCAACATAGTATTGGAACTCCTAACCAGAGCAATCAGGCAAGAGCAAGAAATAAAAGGCTTCCAAATTGGGAAAGACAAAGTCAGATGCTCCCTATTCACAGATGACATGATCTTATAGAGAGAAAAAACTAAAAACTACCAAAAAGCTCCTAGAGCTGATAAGCGAGTTCAGTAAAGTTGCAGGATACAAAATCAATACACACAAAAAAGTAGTGTTTTTATACTTCAATAACAAACAAGCAGAAAAAGAAATCAAGAAAGCAAGCCCATTTACAATAACTACCAAAAGAATAAAATACCTAGGAATAAATTTAACCAAGGAAGCAAAAGATCTCTACAATGAGAGCTACAAAATATTGCTGAAAGAAGTTAAAGACACCAAACAATGGAAAGACATTCCATGTTCATGGATTGGAAGAATTAGCATTGTGAAAATGTCCATCCTACCCAAAACAATCTTCAGGTTCAAAGTAATACCCATCAAAATACCAATGACATTCTTCACAGAAATAGAAAAAAAACCATCCTAGCATTCATACAGAACAACAAAATAGCCAAAACAATCCTGAGCAAAAAAAAGTAAAGCTGGAGGCATTACACCACCTGACTTCAAATTATACTACAAAGCTATAGTAACCAAAATAACATAGTACTGGCATAAAAACACACACTCGGACCAAAGGAACAGAATAGAGAACCCAGAAATCAGCCCATATACTTACAGCCAACTGATCTTTGACAAAGACACCAAGAACATACATTGGGGAAAGGACAGCTTCTACAATAAATTGTTCTGGGAAAACTGGATATCCATGCTAGACCTGTATCTCTCACCATATACCAAAATCAACTCAAAATGGATTAAAGATTTACATATAAGATGTGAAACTTTACAACTACTAGAAGAAAATATAAGGGAAATACTTCAGGATGTGGGACTGGGCAAAGACTTTATGAATAAGACCTTAAAAGCACAAGCAACAAAAGAAAAAATAAACAAATGGGATTATATCAAACTAAAAACCTTCTGTACAGTAAAGGAAACAATTAACCAAGTGAAAAGACAACCTGCAGAATGGGAGAAAATATCCGCAAACTATGCATCAGACAAGTGATTAATATCCATAATATATAAAGAACTCAAACAACTTAGTAAAAAAACAAATAATCTAATTAAAAATGGGCAAAGGAGCTGAATAGATATTTCTCAAAGAAGACATACAAATGGCCTACAAAGTATATGAAAAAATGCTCAACATCACTAATCTTCAGGGAAATGTAAGTCAAAACCACATTGAAATATCATTTCACCCCAGTTAGACTGGCTATTATCAAAAAGACGGAGTATAACAAATGCTGGTGAGGATGCAGAGAAAGAGGAACCCTTCCACACTGTTGGTGGGACTGTAAATTAGTATAGCCACTGCAGAAAACAGTATCTAAGTTTCTCAAACAACTACCGATAGAACTTCCATATGATCTAGCAGTCCCACTGTGTATATACCCAAAGGAATGGAAATCATCATATCAAAGGGATACCTGCACTCCCATGTTTATTGCAGCTCTATTTAAAATAGTTAAGATACGGAACCAACCTAAATGTCCATCAACGGATGACTGGTTAAGAAAAATGTGTTATATATACACAGTGGAATACTACTTGCCCATAAAAAAGAATGAAATTCTGCAATTCACAGCAGCATGGATGAGCTTGGAGAAAATTGTTGTGAAACAAGCCAGGCACAGAAAGAGAAATACTGCATGACCTCACTCATAAGTGGGAGCAAAGGAAGGAAGGAAGGAAGGAAGGAAAGGAGGGAGGGAGGGAGGAAAAGAAAGAAAGAGAGAGAGAGAGAGGGATGGAGGGGGAGGAAGGAAGGACAATCAGGATAATACTTTAAACTTTCAGAAGGAGAAAACAATTGTGGTTACTAGAGGTGAGAAAAGGGGATGGGGAAGGGGATTAGCAAGAAATTAGTTAATGGACACAAGGAATGATTACGTTTTGTAATGATGAACATGCTAATTATCCAGATTTGATCATCACACATTGCACACAGGTATTGATATTCAACTCTGTATAACTTACAAATATGTATAATCAATTATGTCTCAATTTAAAAAAATTCCTTCTCTAATACAGCCTAGCAGGCTTTTCTCCATCTCCACCCCCACCCCACCTTCTCTCCCCATTTCTTCATTTTATAGATCACCATTAGCAATTTTCCCCCATCCCATCCCCTTTCCGCCGATTTTCCATTTCCCTAGCCTATATCCTCTTCCATTCTCCCAACCTGCCTCACAAACTGTCCAGGAACCCAACTAGCAAAGACTCTCATTTAGTAGTTGGAGACGGAGTTGTGGAAGAAAATCTGTGGATGAGGTGAGAACTTGGGACAAAATAAGATGTTTTACCCATAAACAACTTGACCCACCACACTTGCAAGACAGAAACAGTTTGTAAACATAGCTGATAACACACTTTCCCCAGATTCTAGAGCACATATCAAGGTCTCTTTAGCTCTAGCCTGCTGCAAATCTGCATTTAATTCCCCCTCTCCAAGTGAGCATCTTACAGAAAGAAACTTCTACTCATCAAGCCTAGAAAAGGGGCAAGGAGTAAGAAGATAGCTGTGAGCCCTGAAGGTCTGTAGCAGCTCATAGCTCATTCCTTCTCCCTTCTATGTTTTGACAATAAGAATTACAGCTTTCTCCTATGTGCAATGTGTATAACTCACACCTAACCTAACCCGGCCAGAATATTAGAGGATGAGGGAGGGCTGGAGATGATATGCAAATGGGAGGTAGGTGTCTTTTCACTAAAGGATCCACAGATCCACTTTGGGTTGCAATACTGGCCACGGGCTCGTTATTCATTCTCTTTGCAGTTGTGCTTTGGAAGGTGCTTTTCAAGAATACTCTAGAATGAGAGCTGCTGCTAAACAGAGGTGGGGACAATATTACAGCGTCATCTCCTGAAATCTGTTGTACTACTTAAAGAATGTGCCCATCCTCACCGAAGTGCCCCACCCACTCTTTTTTATTGCACCCAGGAATGTTCACAAAATGAGGCGAGTCCTTGCTGTGAACTCTCCCCCTAAAACTGAAACTTGGATTCCTCCACGAGTTAGAGCTTGCAAAGCTGTGCATGCTGTACTAAATTCGTTGAATTTCTTCTCACCACAAAATACCAACCGCATCATTGACTTCAGGCTGGCTTTGTGTAAATTAGTTTGTTGCTTAGATTTTTATAAAAAGGTTACTATATTTCCCTCTATTTATTATGCATATATACATGTATACCCCTTTTCCATCCATGCCACCTCTTCCATGTCCCACACAATTCCTGTATTCATCCCTATGTCCTTTCCACCCAGGCCACAGTTTATTTCCTCCCTAGTCCACCTTTTCAATCCTGACTTTTCTGACCCTCTGTTTATCTTCTTCCAGCTTTAGTCCCTGTCAATACCATCACTGATGATTATTTTGTGCTTACTATGTAATCTAAGACATAAAACAATACTATGAGGTATGTGTTACCCTGGCCTCTTTTTTTTATTGTGCCAAAATAATACATAACATAAAACTTACCACTTTAACCATTTTAAAGTACACAATTTAGTAGCACTTAGTACATTCACAATATTGTGCAAACATCACCACTATCTAGTTGTTTCAGAATATTTTCATCACCCCAAAAAGAAACTCTGTACCAATTAAGCAGCTTACTGTCCATTCCTACCTTCCACCAGCCCCTGGAAACCACTCACTAATCAGCTTTTTATCTCTATGGATTTTCCTGTTCTGGATATGTTATATTAATTGAATCATATAATATGTAATTCAATAATGTATGATTTTCATGTAGGTCTTCTTTCACATAGCATGATATTTTCAGGTTCATATGTGTGGCCCTTTTTATGGCTGAATTATATCCCATTGCATGACTACACCAGTTTGTTTTATCCATTCACCAGCTGATGAACATCTGGGTTGTTTCCACATTTAAACTATTATACATAGTGCTGCTTTAAACATTCACGTAAAAGTTTTTGTTTCAATATATGCTTTTAATTTTTTTGTACATATACCTAAGAGTGGAATTGCTGGATCATATGCTAATTCTATATTTAATTTTTTGAGGAATTGTCATACCTTACTATGGAAGCTGCACCATCTTACATTCCTACCAGCAATGTGCAAGGGTTCTAACTTTTCCACACCTTTACCAACAATAGTCATTTTCCGTTGTTTTTTGTTTTTTGTTTTTTTTTTTTTTTATGATGGCCATGCTGGTGGGTGTGAGGTGGTATCTCATTGTGGTTGTGATTAGTGTTTCCCTGGTGGCTAATGATGTTTAATCATCTTTCCATGTGCTTTTTGGCTATTTGTATACCTTCTTTGGAGAAATATCTATACAAGTCCTTTACCTATTTTTTAATAGGATGGTTTGGTTTTCTGTTCTCATAATCTAATGTTACAAACAAGAAAACAGGTGCAGAGAGCTCAGGCCACACAGGGAGTAAGCAGCAAGGTGAGATTTGAACCCAGGTAATTGGGCTCTGTTGCTCCTAGATCCTGTGCTAGAGCTCCTCATTATGTAAAGCCCTACTTGCTAAAAATGTCTAAAAGGGAGTCAACATGGAGGTGCTCTCTCACCCCAAAATGTCTGTCCATGAGGACTGGTCCTAGTGTTTTTAAAATCACCATTAAAAATTATAAATTACTGGTTCCAGTCAAGATGGCAGAATAGACGGTCCCCAGCATCACTCTCTCCCACAAACCAACCAATTTACAACTATAAAAATGTAACATCAGCCAAGCTGGGGCCTCTGGAGCTCAGGAGAAGAAGAGGAGAGACCTATGGAGTTCATGAAGGTGGGAGATGCCACAATGAGAGAAAGAAAAAACTGCTCTGAGCATTTTGGGCTGTGGCAGCTTTAAGGCTGGAACTGCTGAGCACATGGAGCAGAAGCCAGCAAAAGCCACAGCTGTGCCCTTCAAATGGCGTTACTTGGAGGTGGAAGGGGAGAAGAGGACTTTGGTGGCCCCCAGGACAACAAGACCACTAATAGGGTTCCTGTGGATCCACACAGGAGTGAGGAGCCAGAACAGCTGAAAAAGGGGAGCCATTCAGAGGCCAGTGAGTCATCACAAGGGACCAGTGCAGGGCCCATCCCATGGGAAGTGTTTGCAGCATGTGCAGTGGGGGAAATAGGCCCACCGGGAGAACAGGACCACTCAGAGGAGACTGATCAGGAATACAGAATTGCATGTGGTGCAGTTTTATGAAAAAAAATCTAGCCCAGATCAGAGTTTCTACACAACCCAGGTGCACTGAGTCTTGGAGATCCAGAAGTACCTATATGGCCAACCATTAAACCCTCAGCTGCACAAAAAGCCTTCCCTAGGGAAACGGCAGCAAAGCAGCAATTTAGCTCAACCACACAGCTCAAGTACTGGTTCCCACAGGAAGTTCCCCCATTTTAGAAGTAAGTAAAGGACAAAAAATTAGTTCCGGCCCAGACACACCACCAGCACCTCAGGGCCCACCCAGGGATCCGAGTCATGGAAAAGGGGACGAAACCCCTTTCCCACAACCAGGCCCACCACACCAGCACCTCTGGACCCCCCAGAGACCTGAGGCATAGAGAAGGGGACCAGACCCCCCCTCACAAACACAAACAAGCACACTTGTGCCAGCACCTCGGGGCCTGCCCTGGGACCCAACGCATGGAGAAGGGGACTGGACCACCCTCCCACAACCAGACATACCATGCCAGCACCTCAGGGTCCACTTGGGAACCCAAGGCATGGAGAAGGGGACTGGACTCCCCTCCCACAAAAAAGCACATCATGCCAGCACCTTGGGGCCCTCCCAGGGACCTGAGGCATACAGAAGTGGACCAGACTGCCCTCCCACAACCAGGCATACTGTGCCAGCACCTTTGGGCCCCCACAGGGACCGAGGCATGGAGAAAGGGAACAGACCCCCCCTCCCACAACCAGGCACACCATGCCAGTGCCTCAGGGCCCACCTGGGGTCCCAAAGCTTGAAGCCGGGGACTGGACCCCCCCCTCCCACAACCAGTCACACTGTGCCAGCACCTTGGGACCCTCCACCAAGGAGCATGCCAAAAACATCACCTCCATGTGGGTGGCCCACCACAGCTACCAAAATGACTATGGCTGCTGCAAAAGCAGCTAGATGCCACAAACACCACGTAGATGGTCTGTCAGCCAGTGGAGTGCACTGACACAATGAGAGTCACCAGTAGAAATAAAGAAAAGAAGAGGATGTCTGTCTCCACAAAGCCAATTCCAGAGTGACAGAAGAGGCATCTGCTCTATGATAATATTGGGGGACCTGATCACACCTCTCAGCATTGGACAGATCATCTAGGCAACAAATCAACAGAGTAACCATTATTCTTTCAGAAGGAGAGAAGAAATCTAGGGTAATTAGAGGGGGTGAAACAGAGTTCCCTGCATCCTTATAACATATGCTATCTACTTCTGTGAAATTGCTTGCTTAACCTAAGTAAATCCATTTTGCCTCTTGTTTGACCTGCAGACTACCCCCCTTCTGCATGAGAAACCCTTGACCTTTTCATAGAAACAAAAAACAATTGCATAGAAACAGGATACATACACAGTGAATTATTACATGCAAACAGGAACCATACACAATGAAAAGTTGTATGCTTGACTGCTCGAATGGTTCATTCTCGGCCTCTGTGACCTAGCTCCCTAGCTTGCTTTGTGCACCTGGACAGACCCGTGTGCCAACAGGATGTAGTTCTGGCCTTTAAAAATCCTACAAGACCAAGGCCCAAGGCCGCTCTTCCTTGGTTACACCTTGGGAGACGGACGCTGGCCAGCTGGAGTGAATAAACTGCACTTTTCTGCACGAGTGGCATGTAAGTGCATTTCTTGTGGGAGGGTGCCTCACAACAGGGGGAGGAGGGGGGATGGGGAGAGATTGCACGAAGGGCATAAAGAATAATTACACTTTGTAACAATATATATGCTAGTAATATTGGTTTGATTAACATATCTCAATGTTGAACACCCAAAATATGTATAATCCATTTTGATTCAATAAAAACTTTTTTAAAAATTATAAATTATTCCTTTAGGTTAGTCCAGGCATCTCCTTGATGAAAAGGGAAATTGAAATTTGTCAAGTCTTTATCACTGCTCTAGGGATTTTCATAGATGATACAATTTTTTCATCTCACTTTTACAGCAACCCTGTTGTTATTACTGTTTATTATTTTTAGGCTGGAGATGAAATCGAAACAGAAAAGTTAATTTCCATGCCCAATCTAGAAAGTAGGAGTATCCAAGTAGACCTATATCGTGTGTAAATGTTCTTTAAAAATGCAAAAGCTGCTGAAAATGCTGGGCTAGTTAACTTCTGGGTGAATTGGCCAAGGCCACACATAACAGTAGTTGTCATCACTTGCTCCAGAGTCACTCCTCGTTTCAGGCTGGAGTTTCTCATTAGCTATATGGCCGGGGCCAAGTTTCTTAACCCCTCTAAGACTCAAATTATTCTGATTTGTAAAACAATTTCATGTGAATATTAAGTGAGGCATCCATATACAGATCCTAACAGAGTGCCCAGCATAAATATGAGATGAAGATCACAATGATGACCACAAGGAGGAATGACTGTCCCCAGAGATGCCCTTTTCCTGCCACACATTATTGCTGAGGGCTGCTCCTGCCTGTGGTCTAACCTGTACCTCCTGTGTGCAGGGCAAAAGGAAATATAGCTCTGATCATTTGGAAAAACACCATCCATGGTTTCCAAAGAGTGGCAGCATTCCCTGAAAGTAAATATCAAAACAGGCAATGTAGTGTGTATGCTTGAAGAAATCCAGGTCTCTCTGACCTCATTGCTTAATTTGAGTAAAACAAAAATCAGGCTCTGATTCAAGTCAGCAAATTTCATAAGAAAATTAACCAAATGGGTGCAGGTTGGAAAATTTAGTTGAACTACCTTCTGTGGAAGAGTTCCCGGCTCTTTACCCGAGGCACCCCTCCTGGGGAATGGCCAGGCTGGCACCATGTGGACCAGCTGATTTGTTTGTTTGTATGACCATCACACATTTTATACTGCTAAACCAGGGTTTCTTGTGTGGCATTGATTTCCAGGTGTGCTGCTGTGCACAGAAAAAAAAGGCCTGTAATGATCAACTTGGCATCCAAAGACCTGAGTTCGTGAAATTGCGTAAGCCTTGCTGGGTCTAGGTTTTCTTTACCTATAAAATGAGGAGGTCACACTGAGTACCCAATAGATTTCTTACAGAACTACCGATCTATGATTCTTATTGGTTAAGCACTACATTGTAGCTTGCTAGAAATTTAAATCATCCAACATGATTTATTGTATTTTAATTGCTCTGGAAAGTAAGTAGTGCGGGTGGACATGTCAAGCAAAGGCAGAAAAGCTTTGGCACTTGCAGATGAAGATTAATATACTCAAACTCCTGCTTTAATTTAGGAAGAGAATGCTATAAAAGGATAATTTATTGACATAATAGAGAGCCAGATTAGCACAGTTTGGGAATGCACTAGCTGTTTAGGTTGTGGCTATGGTTGCTGAGGAAGAAAAGCTCTAAAATGCTTTGGGGGAATCTAATTTGAAAGAAACAAATGGATTTCATTTTCCTAATTTAGCAGTCAGTTAACTGTGACTTCTCCTCCTCTCTCTGTCATGTGATCAGGATAGTAAATACGATATTGACGAGAAAATCTAGCCCTCATGTCAAGCAGATGCCAGCCCTCCTCAGACTGATGCCACAGTGAAAATGTGCTAGTTTCCTGTTTTCTTTGCATAACCAAATTGCACGGACTGTGCCAGTGTCTATTATTGTGTCCTATGTGAAAAGAGGCTGATTGCTAATTTCTAACTTATGAACTGCAAATATTATGGGGAACACTCTTGCCTCCTATTTCCTACTTTTCGTCAGGCCTGAGTTGAAATGAATAGAGATAAATAGGTGCTTATCCTCCTCCAATTCCTGAGATGATCTGACCATGCTCTTGAAAATCTTCTCTTTCAAGGTTTATTTTAGCGGTAAGAACTTTGAGCAAAATGAGAGCAGGTTCATAATCTAGCTCTGCCTTTTGCTGTCTGACTTTGGAAAAGTTACTGACCCTCCTGTTGCCCAGTTTCCTCAACTACAATAAAAAGAAAAATACATTGCTTTCAAACATTGTTGCAACTAAATTGGTAATATTTTTAAGTATTTACAAACATTGTATCTTTTAGGTAAATCTTCAAAAGATGAAAAATAGCCCCATCATAGCTAACATTCATTAGTGTGAGTTGTAACCTGGGTAACAATACAAATGTATCTCCATCAACACAAGGGACAGAAATACAAAGACTCATACCCATACCCATAAAAAACCACCCAGCTCCACATGGGGTGGCAAGCAAGGAGTTTTGTTTACTCAAGGGGAAAATGTGGAGCCACTTACTGTGTTTTGAACCAAAAAGGACTCCTAGGAAGTTGATGTTGCTGCATTTGAGCAATGAGTTGGTAACGCTACATGAGCACAGGAGGACATCAGTCTTGTGCTTGGGCCAAATATCGAAACACACTAGGGAGTCCTTTGCACCTCGCTGGTGTGGTGGCTAGGCTCTTTGCATCCTTATTCTAATGAGAAAAGAAACCGGCTGTGGAGTTGCAATTGCCAAGAAGTATGAGCAGTAACACTGGAGATGCCTCGCCTCTCTTCCCCTTTCCTTCCCTCTCACTTTCATCCCAGCAAACCACAAAATATCTTTCCCTTTAGCCTGTTATAAAGCTTGAATTCTGTATACTAACGATTTATGTTTGGAACTCAAGAGTTTGAAATCTTCAAGAGTCATCTATTAAAATGCAAATACCAGTGAAACTGACAACACTCAGATGATAGCGCTGAAAGGAACTTAAAATCTAATGCAATGTCCTTGTTTTTGCAAATTCAAAAACTGAAACCCAAAAAGGCGTGGTGTTTTGGTTAAAGCTAAACAGTGAGATGGTGGCAGAGATGGGAGAAGATCCTCGTGTTCTTCACACCCAGCCATGTATTCTTTCTGCTGCCCATTCAGCAGAAAGGCTGTGAACAGTCTTTGCGGTGGGGAGCACAGATCAGCTCATCACACAGTCTTCAACTCAGCGTGGGCCAGAGAAGCTGCTCTTTGACCTCACGCACATACTGCTCCTAAAAGAGTTTGCTTCAAGAGCATTCTACGATTTAAGATAAATGGTCTTATGACATTCCTTTACAGCCATGGAGATCACCTGGACAGCTAGTCCTGGAAGAAGAAAATAGAATATGATGTTATTTGGGTTGTGGTAAAAGGCAGAGAAAGAAATCCAGACCTCTCAGCTCTGGAGAGGGCAAGGTTAGAAAAAGGATCACCATAAGGTCTGTGCAGCGAGGACAGCATAAGACCTTTGGGGTTTGGGAGCAGAGAAGCTAAGAAGTGAGAAATGAAAAGGAGACATAGGAGGATCACACAGGTGTTCTTTGCCACATTTACATGGTAAATTCATGTGTATTTCAGTCTGGATTCTTAACAGTGTACAACAGAAACACACCCTGGCTGTTGGGTAGGAAGACTGATTATGGGACAGACAAAAAGTGAGAAGCAGCCATTAGCGACACTGCCCTCGAGTCCAAGTGAGAGTCAGAGTGTAGAACATATTTAGGAAATTGATGAGTGAACCACACCAGAGGAGTCTCCTGGGAGAACTCGTTCTGAGGAAAGAAAGATCCAGGTCTAGTGAGGTCGACCAGGGAGCAAACCTACATTTCAGTCAGCGGATACAGAACGGCAATCTTCACGTGGTTTTCAACCCTGGCCTGGTCCCCATGCACTCAGAATTGACTCTTATGGACAGCAGAGGGGATGTAAATGAGAAGTGAAAGAGCTTTTTTACATTTTTAAGAAAGCACTAAAACAATAGCTCTAGACATCAGGGCACCAGGCACAAGAAGCACTGCTGAGGTTAGGACAAGTGTGGGTCCTGCTTCCCCATGTTGCCACAGATCACTGTACAGTACACCTCCCTCAGGCAGAGGAAACCCACAGAGCAGGAGCAGCTTCCAGGGGGAGGGACATGTGCAACCCCTGAGACCTACCCTCAGGCACCAAGGCCCTGCTTATGCAGGTGAGAGCAAAAGCCCTTCATGTCCAAGTTATTATCATCCATGTGACCTCATTAGAATCCTCAGTCTGATGAGAAAAAATTCAGTATATTCTCCAAAATAAACCCCGAAAAGGGATGAAAGGGGGGAACTAGCTGGAATCTTCAGGGCTTTCTCTTCTTATTAGCTGAGTAATTTGGGGCAAATTGTAGACCTATGAGATCCCATTTCTTTGATTGTAAAATGGAAACCCTAACTCCATGGTTGTTGTGAAAATTCAATGAGATGAAAGGTCAAACCCAGCCTAGCATGCAGTAGTGTTCAATATACGGAAGATAAATATTTGAATAACAATCACCGTAAGATGCTCACTATTCATTGAATGCTTTCTCTGCACAGGCACAGTGTAGTTCCAGCTCTGCAATCAGACATCCTGTGTTCAAACCCTGCTCCTTCTATTTGTTACCCGGCTGTGGGGCTAAATTTAGGCAAGTTCCTCAACCTCTCTGAGTTCTCAGTGTCCACATCTATGGTATTACTTACTGCATAAGATTGTTGAGAAGATTAACCAAGATAAGGTATGTAAAGCACACGGAACAATGCCTTTCACATTCAGCTCTCAGTAAATGTGATCTGTTATAGTTGCTGTTATTATCCTCATGGTACACAAGCTACCTACGCAGCATGAAGACTGGGACTGCACTACCCTCACCTCAGCACACTCCTCTCAGTATTTGCCCAACTGAGTTAAAGTAACAAGGGGTGACTTAAACGTTGACACTATGGAGGAGTTCACAGGGGAGGAAGGAGACAAAAGGAGATGAGGGGGAAGGGATAAGAAAAGAACTTTGCACATTGATATTTGATCACGGAAGATGCACCTGTTCTGGTTCCAGTACCTTCCACCTGGAAGAGCTCTCTTAATGTGATTTCTTCTAAATATGACTGACCATGGGAGAAGAATATTTAATTAGTGCTCTCTAAGTGCTCTGCTCAATGAGTATGATATTAGGTAGACACCCAGGGAAGACATAAGGAAGGAGAACCTGATTTGGGGAAAAGTGATTCCAGTGCAAAGATCAATGAACGGATTAGAAATGTATTATTGCTCCAGGAAAATTGTCTCTTTATTTGAAATGCCCCAAAGTACGTTGTATCAAGGATGCTTATAAAATATTGTAAAAATCATGAGAGATATATGTATAAGGAAAAAGAAAAATGAAAAGATTAAGGGAGAGGGAAGCTTTAAAATGGCAAGATTATCAAACCCAACCACTTGCATATTTTCAGGCTTTTAAGTAATGAGTGAAAGAGGCATTTAGAATCAGACAATTGAAAGAAGAGAAAAAAGTTCCAGACGACGGTAAAATTACTAAACGTATATTAAATTCAAAATGTAGAACACACAAAAAACATGTCATTTAGGAATATTTGGGTGTCTGTTGTCTTGAATATCTTTGAGATCAGTGAAACAGAGAGATTCAAGGAGACAGCAGGCTCAGAATCAACTCATCTCCATGAGCAGACTGATATTCAAAGAGGAATGGAGCAGAAGTCTTTGTTAATCATAATAAAGAATTCGCTGTATTCAAATGAAATAACAGCAAAGTGGAAGTATGCCAGGGCAATACCAGTTTTCCAAGCAGGAATAAAGGGAATGCTAGGAAATTACAGAGCCTTCATCTCAATGTCTGTAATTTGCAAAATAATGGAAACAATAGCAGGGTAAGTTTGCCAAATGCATTTACAAATGAGTATCATTCCCTTTAATCAAGCTAGAGATAACCAACGAGGCTGGATAGAGGATTGGGGTTTGTGAATCTCTTTTTTTCTTGATGGGGTTATGACACAATTAATAATTACATATGACTTATTTTACTTTAATGTCCAGACAATTTTACATAGAAACTACTTGTAATGTGCCCATTATGGAAGAGTAAGATTTTTTTTAAAAAGTAGAACAAAGAAACAAAGTACTATGTGCTGTCTCCATTACATGGGGTATGCTACTACAATTTTTGCTTAAAATCAAACAGTGGCATAGAGCTAAGAGAAAATTTATGGAATCAAATCAGCTATCCTCCTAGGACTGAATCAAAAGCACCTGAGGTATATGTATTCCTAAAGATCACCAGGGCAGGTTGTTCTCTGTACTCTTGGATTCCATTAGCACGTTTATCCACTTTTCCTTAGAACATCCTGCCTTATTGAAACTTTACTGCAATTTAAGCACATTTCCTAGTGTCTAGTTTGCAGTGAAGGTATTGAACAGCTAAACAGCACTCTCCTAATGCTGGAAAACGGGACTCAGTTCCTACTGGCAGAGTCCACAGAATAAGTGATTTCGCTGTACTCTTTTTTCATGGGTTTTAAATTATCTTACTTGAATACTTAGCTCACGAGCAAGAAAGAGCCCTGAGCTAGGAATTAGATGATCTGGTTCAAATCATATCAAGCCTGTGTTTAGTAGTGTGAGAGTGGGCAAGACACTTGAACATCTAAACTGCTGACAGGCATCTCTGCTGATTTATCTCCCCAATGGTTTTCAATGTCGTTAGTTCCACATTGTAGGTTTCATTCCTTCAATGTCCACAGCAGGTATAAAAACCAGTGTCCGCCCTTTATTGCTATCTTCTTTCTTGATTCTTCACCCTTGAAAAGAGATTTCTTCATATTTGAGTAATTGAATTTAATTAATTTAATTAATTTAAGCCTTTGGGCTTAAAATTTGTTTTCCTTTTACAAAAAAAAAAAAAAAAAAAATTTTACATCTATTGCCATTCTTACGATTTCAGACAGACGTGTGTTTTTCCTTTTGTTGAAGAAGAATGTCTCCAACTCTGCTCTAAAGTTCATCCTCTTCTGTTTTGCTGGGGGCTTTTCTTTCAACAGTCTCCTTTTTCTCAATCTGCAAACATGTTCAGGACTCTAAGTGCTAAAACCCTTCCTTCAAACCCAGGGCCCCTTCTAGCTACTGACTTTTCTCTCTGCCTGCTTTCAAAGACAAGTTTCTTGATGAAACAATCTCCACTCCTAACTCTTCTCCACTCCCAACCCTGTAACTGGTCACCTAAAACCCAAGATGCAGAGAAAGATACCCTGGTAAAAATTTCCAGCCATTTCCTACCTGCCAAATCCTTACCTAGCCTTTTCTTAGTCACCTTGTAGTGATTCATATTTTTGCCCACTTTCTCTTTGAAACTCTCCTCTCAGTTTTGAGAACTTCACTTTCCTATGGCTTGTAAGTCTTCCCTGTAATGACTTTACTCTAACGATGCTGGGGGCTTGTGTTCTGTCTCGGCTTCTCCTATCTTCTGTGCTTAGGATATTTCTCTCCCTTGGTTCTGACACCTAAATTCCAGATTTCATATTTACATTTCAGTTCTGCTTTCTCCTCCTGCTCAAGACATGTATACTCAACTTTCTTCTGAAAAATCTCCAGTTAAATGTTCAGCTACCTCCAGCTTAAATGATGTTCTTCCCTCTCCTCTTCTTCCCACTGTCCCTCTGCCTTCTATATCCTCTCTCAGTTGGTGTTATGATCATCTACCCAGTTTTCCTGATGCAGAAACCTGGGATTAATTCTGGACTTCTTCCTGTCCTTCACATGGCACATCCAACCCGTCCCTGATGCCTCAGTTCTCTCCTAAACCTTTCCCAGTTCCAGCCTCCTCACTTCATCCCCAACGCCATGGACTTGCCGTTGGCTGTCATCGTCTCTTGCCTGGATTCCTGTGATAGCTTTCTGACTGGTCTCTCTACCTCTCACCTGGCCTCCACTCCATCCGTCCTCCGTGCTCCTGCTACAGTGCTTGCAAACACCAAAATCGAATCATGAGACTCTCCTCCCAGCAGTCCAGCACAGCTCCCCATTGTCTGCAAAACTCCTGATCATGGTACACAGAAACTTCCAGAATCTTATCATTGCTGCCTTCCCCACTTTTCCAGACACCTTTCTCCACCACCATCACACCACCCTCCAGCAATGTCGTTCTGAACATATCATTCAGTTTCCTCACTATGTGTCTTTGTGCACCCGTCCCAGGGCCTGGAATGCCCTTCAATGCTCAGAGTAGGTGTCACCTCTTCCACAAAGACCTCCATGAATACTGTGTTCTGGGGTGGGGGTTGGGGACATGCATAATCACTCGCTTCCCTTTTTTGCCTGTGAATCTGTCACATACTTCCATTGTTGACACCACTCTGTACTGTTAATGTTTGTTTCTATGTCTGTCTCTCCTCCTGGACTCTGAACTCCTTGGGAGTAGAGCCCAGGACCTGTCTTTGTATTCCCTTGCACAGTGCCTGTAACACTGTAAATGAATGGAGTTAAATTGGGCTGAAGGCAAGAAATATTCTGCAAAGTGCTCAAGGATGTGTGTGAAGCACTGTTGAGGAACTTGACTGCCTCATGCATAGGATATGAGCAATTTAAGTTCTGGGACTGTTTTTGTTTCTCTGGCACCCATCACAGGGCCTAGTGCATAGGAGGCACACAAATAATGCATTCACAAAATGAATGATGCAACCATTCTGTCTTAGGGTAAGAGACTGCCCCCCATGTGGCTGTTTTAAAAATCCATGTGTTTGATCACTGCATGAGAACATGCAGATGGACACGGTAATTACATACTAGTAGAAACATATGGTAAGTCTGGCCAGCCAAACCCCTTCTCTGGCAACTCTGGCTGTGAGTCACTAAAGCTACTTGTGAGGCCCCTACATGCTTTTCCTCCCCCCAATTGTGAGTCTCAGCTGACTCAGCAAGGAATCCAAGAGGGCGGGGTGGGGGTGGATAGGGCACAGATTCCGGGCAGTGTCCCCAGCCTTCTCTTGGTCTTTGAACTGGAAGATTGGGTAAGGTCCCATCTCGGGTGCAGAGAGAACACAGAGTAATGCAGGCATGTGAAAAAGACAGAACATGTTAGGGGGTGGGGAGGGGTAAGGAAAGAAAAGGGGGCAGGAGAGGGAGGGAGGGAGAGACAAAGACAGAGAGGGACAAACACAGAAAGAGAAGAGATGGAGAAAGAGAGAGAGAGGCTTTTCCAGGGGCAGGTTCCAGACTTTCCTGAGACTCAGCTGTGCTTCCAGACTTCGGGTTTCATGAGCTATCCCGTGTCCTGCTGAAGAATTTCCTCTGTCTACTTTGGCTCTTATCAACACAGTAGCCGGAAGAATTATTTTTAAAAAATCAGATCTTGTAACGGCCATCCTCACCACCTTTTAACCTCTCCACCGTGCCATCTCCCCTCTGGCTGCAGGGCCCGGGTGTGTGATGTCCCCTTCATCTAGAAGAGTCTGCACCCACCACAACTCCAGCCCTTCCTGCTCTCTTGTAACACACAGTGGTAACTTTACAATTACTGATATGATTCATTGATTGCCTGTCTGCTCAAAAATGTCTTTTTGTAGTTATCCGTCAATGTCGCTCAAATGCCTAGCACAGTGCCAAACATATAGTACACCCTCAGTGGTCTGTTGAAGGATGGGAGAAAGGAATAAAATATCAGTCACCAATTATGTTGTCGTTTCAGACTTTCTGTTAAATCCCTGCCTTGACTCATCTCATGATTTTAGTTCTCCCATTAGAGATTCGTTCTTCCAGGTTAAAGAGCATCTTCTGCTCCAGGCGTGTTGTCCTTCTCACTTTTCAGGCAAGGTCAAGTCCTTCTGAAGTTCTCTGTGGTGCTCAGAACACTGGGCACAAGCAGGAGCAAGAAAGGAAGGGGAACGGCACCAAAGCAAGTCTTCTGAAGCCTACCTGAGAGAGGTGGGGGGAGGGAGGGAGGAAGAAGGAAGGAAGGAAGGAAGGAAGGAAGGAAGGAAGGAAGGAAGGAAGGAAGGAAGGAAGGAAGGAAGGAAGGAAGGAAGGAAACTAATAAAATGCTAGAATAAATTGAAAATTACATAATTAAATAAGCATATGCTTCCCCAAGGAGCTTATCATGACCTTTCCAGCAGCATACCAAAAAAGAGGTGATTTCCCCCTTTTCCTCCCACACAGAGAAATAAAATGTGACTTGCTTTTTCATGATCTTCTGGGAATTCTAGTCCAGTAAATTGTCTACCACTTTCTCCTCACCCACCAGTGAGCGCCTGGAAGAGCTCAGCCCTCTGCCTCTCCTGCGAGAAGCCCTTACAATGCGGCATCTGCCAGTGAGAAAGAATAAAGTGAGAAACACAAGGTGTGCTTTCCCTCCCTCCTTTTAATTTGATTCTGTGAATTGACTCAGCATAACTAGCTGGGTCCTTATCTCACTCTCCCTCACAAAATAAGATTTGTGGGTTTTTGGAGAACTTTCACTGGAGTAATAAAATTTCTTATATTACTATATCTCTCTTCATCTCAATACAAGAAGATAATACATCCAAAGAAAACAATAAAATGTTCTAATGCCTCCCACTGGGATCAAAGAATTCCCTTGTTTCCCTGTGAAAAATCTTAAAATTCT
This sequence comes from Cynocephalus volans, assembly GCF_027409185.1. NCBI lineage: Eukaryota > Metazoa > Chordata > Mammalia > Dermoptera > Cynocephalidae > Cynocephalus > Cynocephalus volans. The sequence goes on along the minus strand of NC_084474.1, from coordinate 37,179,719 downwards.
CTCCCTTATGTTAGTCTTTAAGCTCTTTACCTCCCAAGAAGAACCACCATTCCTATGTACTCTGAACCAATACCCCTCACCTTTGTCTGTTTTCTACTTCAGTGCTCCAGACACTTTTCCTGTGATTAGCTTTAACCCACTTGTGATGATGATGACAATGACGAAGATGATGATACAATCCACTCTGCTCTCCAGGCCATCAGTGCTCATTTAATTGGTTTGCATTTACCGTTTGATATTTATTTATAATATTAATATTCTTACTTGTTCTCATGTACTTGTTTCTTTATCCAGGGCCTAAAGCCCTTAAGGAAAAGAATATTCAATTCAATCCAATTCAAAAAGCATTACTCCATTGTATCAGCGCCTGGCACATAAGTATGTGCATACTGTGTACAGAAAATATAGTAACTGAGGAGGAAAACATTTTTTAAATAGATGTGACACCAGTTCTGCCTTGGATATGTTTATAGACACCTAGTTCTTTAGGAAACAAATTAAAAACATGTATATATGTTTTATATAGATTCATATATATTCATAAATTCATATATACATATACTTATATGTTTTATATATTCATATATTCATATATATATGTATAAGTAAATTTTCACATATGTGTGTCTCAGTCCATTTTATGCTGCTATACCATAGACTGAGTAATTTATAAAGAAAAGAGATTTATTTGGCTTAAAGTTCTGGAGGCTGGGAAGTCCAAGGGTGTGGTGTTAGCATCTGTTCAGCATCTGGTGAGAGCCTTCTTGCTGTGTCATAACATGGCAAGGAAGGGTGAGAGAAGGTGAGAGTGTACAGGACAGAGAAAATGGGGGAAGAACTTATCTTTTATCCTTATCCTTTTTTTATTTAGGAGGAAAATTAGTATTTGTTAGATTTTTTCTTTCATTTATTTTTTTAATAATACACTTCTATGGGGTACACATTGTTGTTTTAATACATGCATATATTGTATAATGATCCAATCAGAGTAGTTAATATATAATCACCTCAATATTTATCATTTCTTTGTGGTTATAACATTCAAGATCCTCTCTTCTGGCTATTTTGAGATATACAATATAATATTGTTAGCTATAGTCAACTTAGAGCACCAGAACTTATTCTTCCTATCTGAGTGTAACTTTGTAACTTTGTACCCATTTACCAACCTCTCCTCCTCCTCCATACTCTCTCTCCTTCCCTGTCACTGGTAACCACTATTCTACTGTTTTATGGTTTTTTTTTCTTTTTCTTTTTCTTTTCTTTTCTCTTAATTGACCTATGATAATTGTATGTATTTATAGAGTACAGTGTGATATTTGGGTACATTTATATTTGGGTACATTTATACATATCCTTCACCCCATCACTCAAACTTTTGTCTCCTCTTTGTGTGGAAAACATTCAAAATCCTCTCAATTAAATGCTTGAAGTTACACAATAATTTGTTGTTGACTGTACTCTTCCTATATTGCTATAGAACACTAGACCTTATTTTTCCTATCTCTCTACCATTTTGTATCCATTGACTACTCTTTCTCCATGTCCACCTCCTCTTCCTTTTACCAGTCTCTGTTAACCACTACTCTACTCTCTACTTCTTTGTGATCAACTTTTCTAGTTTCCACATATGAGTAAGAACATGCAGCATTTCTCTTTCTGTGCCTGGCTTATTTCACTTAACATCACTTTCTCCAAGCTCATCCATGTTGCTACAAATGGCAAAATTTCATTCTTTTTTATGGCTGAGAAGTATTCCTATATAGATACCACATTTTCTTTATCCAGTCATTTGTTGACAGACATTTAGGTTGGTTCCTAATCTTGGCTATTGTGAATAGAGCCTCAGAAAACATCAAAATGCAGGTATCCCTTTGACATGTTGATTTCCTTTTCTTTGGGTGTATATCCAGTACTGGGATTGCTCGATTATATGGTATTTCTATCTGTAGTTGTCTGAGAAAACTGCATACTGTTTTCCATAATGGCTGTACTAACTTACATTGCCACCAACAATGTATGAGTTCCCCTTTCTCTGAATCCTTGCCAACATTTGTTATTTTCTGTTTGATAATAGCCAGTCTAACTAGTCTGAGATAATATCTCATTGTGGTTTTAATTTGCATCTCTCTGATGATTAGTGATGTTGAGCAGTTTTTCATATACCTGTTAGCTATTTGTATGTCTTCTTTCGAGAAATGTCTATTCAGTTCTTTTGCCCATTTTTTAACAGGATTGTTTGCTTTTTTACTGTTGAGTTGTTTGAGTTCCTTGTATATGCTGGACATTAATCCCTTGTTGGATGCATAGTTTGCAAATATTTTCTCCCGTTCTGCACACTATCTCTTTGCTGTGTTGGTTGTTTCCCTTGGTTATTATTGACATGTGAGGTCTTACTTATGCAATTGTGTTGGTTGTTTTTCTGAAGGTTTTGTGTCCTTTGTTTTTCTTTTTCTCTATTGTTTATTCTTGGGGTTTGGTGATTTTCTGTATTGGTAAGGTTTGATTTCTTTCTCTTTCTAATTTGTGTATCTACTCTACTAGTAAGTTTTATATTTTCAGGTGTTTCATGATGGTTGTTAGTGTTCTTTCTCTTCTAGATGTAGTACTCCCCTAAGCATTTCTTGGAATGTGGTCTTGTAGCGATGAATTCTCTTAATTTTTGCTTGTCTGAAAAAGACTTTATTTCTCCTTCATTTCCAAAGGACAGATTTGCTGAATGTAATATTCTTGGCTGGCAGTTTTTTATTTCTGTAGTTTGAATATATTACCCCATTCTTTCCTGGCTTGTAGGGTTTCTGCTGAGAAGTCTTCTGTTTTCTAATAAAAATTCCCTTATAAGTGACTTGACGTTTTTATCCCACTGTTTTTAGAATTTTCTCTTTGTCTTTAACTTTGGGGAGTTTGACTACAGTATACCTTGGAGAGGATTTTTTTTGCATCAAATCTATTTGAAGATCTTTGAGCTTTCTGGATTTGAACTTTAATATCTTTCACAAGATTAGACATGTTCTCAGCTATTATTTTGTTAAATAGGTTTTCAATATCTTTTTTGTTTTTTTCTCCTTCTCAAATGCCTATAATCAAACACTTGTTTACTTAATATTATCCCATAAATCTTGAAGGCTTTGTTTATTCTTTTTATCTTTTCTTGCCTTCCTGTTTTGTTTCAAAATAGCTGTCTTCAACATCAGAAATTCTTTTTTCTGCTTGATATAGTCTGTTGTTGAAACTGTCAGATGTATTTTTTATTTTATTCTATGAATTCTTCAATTCCAAGATTTCTATTTGATTTTTTTTTTGATGATATCTATCTCTTTGTTGAATTTCTTGTTCAGATCATGAGTTGTTTTTCTGATTTTATTGAATTCTTTGTCTGTATTCTCTTGCATCTCAGTGAGTTTCCTTAAGATTATTATTTTTGAATTCTGTTTTTGGCAAGTTGTCAGTTTTCAATTTGGGGGTATCAGTTATTAGAGCATTGTGTTTCTTTGGTGGTGTCATGTTACCTTGTGTTTTCATATTTCTTGTCTCTTTGTGTTAATATCTATGTATTCGGTGGAACAGTCACTTCTTTGAGTTTTAATGAGTGGCTTGCATAGGGAAAGACTTTCACTTGTAAATGCATCCTACAGTGTCAGTTGGTAGAGTAGAATGGTTTTGTTCTAAATGGGTGCAGTAGTATAGACTCTGTGTAGTTTCTTCAGCTGTAATCTGCTTTCACTATGTCTGCAAGTGACTCAGCAGCCTATGCTTGGGAAGTTTGTGGCAGCAGTGGCACAGCTTTTCTGGGAGATTTTCTAGGTTAGTGCACAGGCCTTGTACACATGCTTCCTGTTGGTCGATCATCTCAGGAGCTGACTCACCATAAATGGGGTTGCTGTATTGATTCTCAGGCTGGAGATGTGGAAGTGTGGCCTATCAGGGTCTCCAGGATTTGCTCACCAGTGGCAGGATCACTGTGCTGCTTCTTTGACTGGGATTGGCCCACTAGGGGCACATCATCCAGGCTGTTTCTAACTCAGATGTGTGTGTGTGCAATGGCTCAGAGTCTGAGGGGTGGGTCTTTCAGGGGATGGACAGCTGTGCTGTTTTCCTGAGCCAGGGGCATAGGTGTACTTTGGCTTGGCTAGCTAGGTGTGGGTCTTCTAGTGGCCCATCCACTGCACTACTTCTTGGGGCCGGGTGTGAGGTTGTGTTTTTTTCAGTGGTTTGCTAATGGGTCTGCCAAGAGTGGGGCTGCTGAGCCACTGCTCAGGCAGTGAATACCAGGCTACTAGGTACAGCTTCAGAGAGGGGGCCTGGCCAGCCACTTCTTGGGCTGTGGGTGAAGCCTCAAAGTGGGGCTTTGTTACACTTCTCACTGTATAACAGAGATGAAAAAAGGATTACTCAAAGCACCATGAAAGTGATGAGAAGCCCAAAGGGTCTGTACCCCAGCAACTCCTCTGTTAGAAGGAGAAAACTGGGTACATCCCTGATTCAAAGTTAGCTTTTGTTTTTTATTGTAAAGACAAGGAAGTTTCACAAGAAAATTCAGTTGATTCAATCATTACAAAAGGACACAAGGACATGAGCAGTGTTACAAAAGGTATCTATGGCTAAGTATACTTAAACAATGGAAACTGGTAACATCAGTAAAATTAACAATGTGACATTCCAAAGTACAATTAGTGAAAAGCTAAGTTGGTCAAACTGACTCATCAACTAAAGCATAACCTCTCCTTAAGCAAAAGTTACATTCTTATGATAAAACCTAAGTACAATTATCTCTAAATTGTCCCCCAACAGACAGCTTGCCCCTAGCAAACATTTTTTTCACATCTTTCCCTTCAGCAGTTCTTATAATCTCTTAACAGGATCAGTATGACAACCACCTGTTAGCTCTAAAATCATTAAAGTATACAATCCCATACCTAAGCAGTGATTAGAGTTGATTAGATGGGCTGTTGCTCCCTGGCTATAGGCTGTGGCCTCCTACCTGAGGGCTTTTTCCTCATACATGCATTTACCTAAAAATCTTATTCTAAAATCAAAGGAGAATCAAGATTTCTAACCCCCCACATGGCTTCAGAGAGGGGGCCTGGCCAGCTGCTTCTCAGGTGGTGGGCAAGTCTGCTAGGCAAGCCTGCAGAGAGGTGGCTTGGCCAGCTTCCTCTGAGATAGTGAGTGAGGCTTCAAGGTGGGGCTGCAGAAAGGGGGCCATCCAGCAGCTTCTCAAATGCTGGGCAAGGCTGGGAAGCTGGCCTGCCAAGAAGGGGCCCAGCCAGCCTCCTCTTGGGTGGTTGGCAAGTCTGCTAGGAGGAACTGCTGTAGTTGAAACCATCTGGCCACTTCTGGGGACAGGGAGGGGCACATATGTGCTTTAGTTCCTTCAGCCTGAGGGCATGTTTGTTAGGGTAAGCATCTGTGAGCTGTTTTCCTGGGTTGGAAACTCAGGCTACTGATGGCGATGGGAGGGGGAGGAAAGGGAGCAATCTTCTAGAGGCAGGTCTACCTATGTGATCTCTGGCTGGGGACATGGGGATGTGTCTGTTCAGCAGGACTGGAGTTGTCTTCCCAGACTGGAGGACTAGAGTCACAGCTGCTGTGGGCCCAGGCTTCAAGCTGCTGGGATCCAGGCATTGTAGTCTCTCCTGTGAGTATGTAGGGATGACAGTAGAACTGTAAGGCTGGGAAAGTGTCAGCTTCTACTGTTGCAGGGCTGTGCATGCTCCTGTAGTGGCTCTGGTTTCAAGATGGCACTGAACAGTGTTGGCTTGGGTCACAAAGGTGGGGGATAAGGAGTGCCCGGTATGTGCTCCTGCTCTACAGCAATGCAGTGAGTGTATTCTAGGCAGCTCCCCACACTTGGCTCCAGGCTTGCAAGGGTTGTGGAATCCTGCTGCAAAAGGATCTGCAGACCTCTCTTGTGAGGATGGGGGTTGGTGTGGGCCCTCTGCCTACATTTTCACCACAAGGGAAAATTCCTCCTGCACCACCAGTCTTGGTGGTGGAGACATGATGGCTGAGGCCATCTGCCTCTTTCTCCTCTCAATGCTGTCATCCTGGGCTTTTGTGATCCACTGAGCTCTCACCAGTCTCCTGCTGCACTACTATGCTCTCCCTCAGATGCTACTGTTGATATTTAGCTGTCTGTTCATTGTTCTGGTCCTTTTCTGTGGCTGAAACACTATGCAGCCATCTTGTCCCACCTCTCTCCCCCTTATATCCTTATCCTTTTATTAAGAGTTCACTCCCTAATCAACTAGCACACTCCTGCAATAAAGGCATTAATCCATTCATGAGGGGCAGAGCCCTCATGGCCTAATCAACTCTTAAAGGCTCCACCTCTCAATCCCAGTACAATGGCAACTAAGTTTCCAAGACATGAACTTTTGGGGAACTCATAGCAATATGTTTTTATTTATTCATACATATTCATACATACACACAGAAACAGTTCAAATTATTTTAGTTGATTTGTAACCATATATATGAATGCATAAAATGCATACATATCTACACAAATAACTACAATTCAAGGCATAAGGGCTGCAGAGGGACCTTCCCAGAGGCCACACCTGGGCTGGGCATAGGTAGATGAAAAATTCCTCAAGGAGAGGAGGAGGCAGATCCTCCTAGGCAAGGGAAAAGGATAACAGAAAAAACTTGAGGTTCTGAGGAATGGTAGGCGTTAGGCATTATTTGATGCAAGGATACATTTCAGGGAGGAAAAGGTTATGAGATGGGTCTGGGCAGACAGGCTTGCTTGTTCTTTATCCTACAGGCAATGAGAGCCTTGGAAGGCTTCTCAGCAGAGATTAGAAGGGAGGGTATATCTACTTCAGCAAGATCTTCCCTGACAGCATTTGGAGGGTGATTGAAGGTAGTGGTTTGAGAAACCATAAAACAATCAGGTGATTGCCAGAGTGTAGGTGGCCAGGGATTACCTGAAGAAGGCAATGGCAATGTAAGAAGTAGGAACAGAAGGGAGCCGCATCTCAGAAGAAGATTAAGGACATGCAGGATGGAGCAGAGGAGTTGAGAGGGGGTTCTCTTGACACAGTGCACAGCCTGCTCAGTGACAGAATTCCCTAATCTTGCAGCACGATGGATGGCTGAATTTCTGCATCTTTTAATCTGGATGGCATCCAGGTTTTATGGGACCTGAAGTTTACTCAATTTTGAGATCCCTCTTAGGAAAAAAAATACAAAATGGCACAAAAGTGAATATACATTTAGAGCGAGAGAAGAAATCACAACACATACAAATAATAAAAAGGTGAAAGATACCACAAATCTGGAAAATGATACAATTATTTTGTTATAACTATTATTAATTAAGTGCCTGACAAGCCTCTACAGTACCTTTTCTCTACATTTTTTCTTTGTAGGCTTTTTTCCTTTTTTATTGAGATAAGAGTTACATAACATAATGTTCACCATTTCAAAGTATACAGTTTAGTGATTTTTAGAATATTCACTATTTGTGCAACCAGGCTACCTAATTGCAGAACATTTCTGTCACCTCCAAAAGAAACCCTGTCCCTGTTAGTTGTCAGTCCCAATTTCCCCCTCTCCCTATCCTCTGTAACCAGTAATCTATTTTCTGTCCCTATGTATTTGCCTATTCTGGACATTTAAAATAAATGGTATCATGCAATATCCGGCCTTTTGTGTCTGGCTTCTTTCATTTAGCTTAATGTTTTCAAAGTCAGCCATGCATAGCATGCAATGGTACTTTATTCTTTCTTTCTTTTTTTTTTTTTAACTGAAGTGAAATCTACATAACATATTTAAAGTTTTGGTGGTATTTAGTATGTTCTCAATGCTGTGCAACCACCACCTCTATCAAGTTCCAGAATATTTCTATGACCCGAAAAGGAAACCTAAACCCATTAAGCAGTTATTCCCAATTTCCCCATCCCCAGCACCTGGTATCCACCAATCTACTCTCTATCTCTATGGATTTATCTATTCTGGGTATTTTGCATAAATGGAATCATACAAGATGTTACTTTCTGTGTCATACTTCTTTCATTTGTGTAATGTTTTTAAGGTTTATCCGCATTTTAGCACGTATTGGTACTTCACTGCTTTCTATGGATGAATAATATTCCATTGCATGGACTTACCAGTGTTTGTTTATCCATTCACCTGTTGACAGACATTTGAGCTTTTTCTACATTTGGGCTATTGTGAATAGTGCTACTATAAACATGGATGTACATGGATTTTTTGAGTACCCGATTTCAATTATTTTAGGTATATATCTAGGAGTGGAATGGCTGGTCATATGGCAATTCTGTGTGTAACATTTTGAGGAACTACCAAACTGTTCTCAAAAACAGTCGCACCATTTTACATTTCTAACTGAATGTACAAGGTTTCCAATTTCTCCACAACTCACCAACATTTGTTTTCCTTTTTTTTTTTTTTTTTTTTTCCATTATTGCCATTCTAGGAGGTGTGAAGTGGGATCTCATTATTGTTTGGACTTACATTTTTTTAATAACTAATGATGTTGGGCATCTGAGTGGGAAAAAACCCACTCAGTTCAGTTTCTCCCACTATACTCTCACAGCACACTTCTGACATCACTTATGTTGATTTCTCCCCACCAGCAAGCAAGCAATCAGTTCCACAGAGAACACTAGCAAGGTGTCCTCCAATTCAATTTCAATGTTATCTACCTGGAGATGGCATCAGATCCCACAGGTTGAGGGCTTAGTCCCACAAGGTTGAACCACTTCAGACACCAGCTACAAGTCTGATCTCCAGAACTTCTGACCCACTAGCTTCAAGTGAGGTTTCCAGGACCCCTTCCTTCTCTTTAGGCTCAATTAATTTGCTAGAGTGGCTCACAAAACCCAGGAAAACATGTTGGCTGGTTTAGTATAAAGAATATTTTAAATGATACATATAAACAGCCAGGTGAAGAGATAGATATGGTGAGGTCTGGAAGTGTCCCAAGCACAGGATCTTCCATTCCCTGGAGTTAAGGTGCACCGATCTCCAGTTTGTCGATGAGTTCAGCTGTCCAGAAGCTCCTTGAGCCCCATACTCTTGGGTATTTTATGGAGACTTCATTGGACAGCATGATTGAAGCATGGACAACCATGTAGAAATGTGATTGGACAAAAAAGGATTTGATCTAATGCTAATAGACTAAGTGGGAAAACCCACCAAAGCCTGTCTAGATTCTCCCTGACCTCTCTGTGCAGTATTCCTTTCTTCCTGGCATGGGGCAGGACTCTTGTAATGTAGATCTAATGACCTACAATCAGACAAGGTAGGTCAGGGAATTTCTTTATGGCCAGCTCCAAGACAGAAAGGCAGGGGAAGATAAGAGTCCTGCCTTGGGGAGCCAGGAACCATGGACCAAAAAATATGTGTGTGTGTGTGTGTGTGTGTCTGTGTGTGTGTGTGTGTGTGTGTGTGTGTGTGTGTGTACATATATATATAAATCAGATCATGTACTTGTCGACCATTTGTATATAGTATTTGGAGAACTATCTATTCAAATTCTTTGCCCATTTTTAAATTGGCGTATTTGTCTTTTTGTTATTGAGTTGTAAGTATTCTTTATATATTTTGGATATGAGACTCTTAGGAGATATATGATTTGCAAATATCTTTCCCATTCTGTTGACCATCTCTTTAAATTCTCCATAGTGTCCTTTGACACTATAAATTCTACTATTTCGTTGTTGATCTTCTGGTTAGTTGTTCCAGCCATTATTGCAAGTGGGATACTGAAATCTCCTACAATTATTGTTGAATTGTCTATTTTTTCTTTCAATTCTATTAGTTTTTGTTTTAGTATTTTGGGGCTCTATTTTTAGGTATATGCATGTTTATAATTCTTATATCTTCTTGGTGCATTGAGCATTTTTGTTACATAATGTATTCTTTGTTTCTTGTGATATTTTTGCCTTAAAAGTCTATTTTGTCTTTTTTTGTTGTTATTTTGTTATTTTTTCCCACATGTTTTATATCTTTTTTGTTCCTTAATTCCTCCATTACTGCCTTCTTTTATGTTAAATAGATATTTTCTAGCGTGCCATTTAAATTCCTTTGTTGTTCCTTTTACTATATTTTTTAGTTATTTTCCTAATGGTTGCCCTGGCAATTACAATTAATTGAGATCAATTAATTAAAAGAGCCAAAGAGGATGCTCAAGACAGAGCCAGTCTGTTTGTAACCTAATCTTGGAAGTGACATCCCATCACTTTGGCCATATTCTATTGCTAGAAGCAAGTTGCTGAGTCTAGCCCATCCTCAACGGGAGGGGATCCCAGAGATGGGGGACAATTGTGGGCCATCTGAGAAGCTGCCCACCACACTAGCTTTATGTGGTTCCTTATTCCTGAAGATTTGTGAACAAATTCAACTTTTAAGATGCTCTAAAACTGTGCTGTCCGATATGGAAGCCATTAATCACATGTGGCGATTAAAACTGAATAAAATTAGAAATTTGATTTCTCAGTCACACCAGCCACATTTCAAGTGCTCAATAACCAAATATGCCTAGTGACTACCGTGTTGGACAGCGCAGTTATTGAACATGGAGTGGGAGAGCTTTCAAGTCTCCTGAATGCTTTGAAACTTGAAGAAAATACTCCTAATCTATCTGCTTTTTGAATTGTGGTTTTCACAGATGATTTTTCTCAGAGTAGTAGCATCCTGAATCTGGATGTGTTCTAATAGCATCATACGTGCAAAAATCAAAGAAATAATACAAAACAGAAGCTGTTCCTATGTACTTGCACTTATCACCCCGGACCACTTTCCTTCTGGAATAAATGAATCCATCAATTAACTTGTTTCAGCCAGAAGGATAGCCTTCCAGTTGCAGAGGGAAAACAGAAGTTCTTTGACAGAGAAGACAAAAAGCGCTGGAAATGACTCATTTGGTTACCAACAATGTGCGTTTGCACCTGAGCTAACAGGCCCCTTATTAGATCCTGGGGCGTAATTCACCCTGGTGGCAGCTCGAGCAAGGTCGTTGCAGATACAAATATAAATTGCCACATTGTCTTCATGTGATCATTTGGAAGCAGAGGAAGCTTGTCAGTAATGACAGGTCACAAACATTCGCCACGCGGGCTCCTTTATGCCTGCCTTGGCCAGGCTGGGCGCTGGCAGCTCTGCCATTCGGGCGCTTGTTTTTGTTATGGAACAAAAGCCTCACTCCCAGCTGTGGCGCCAAAATCTAGCTCGCACTGTACGAGTAACTGACAGCTCCAAAGCTAGGCGTAGAGGAGGCCAGGATCGGCTCCTCCAATCGCAGGGGCCTCTCTCTGCGAGCCCCGCGTGTTTACAGGCAGCCTGCGGCGGGCGCGAGGAGGCGACGGGGAAAACCAGGACGTGGAGCTCGGAGTGGGCGTGCGCCCCAGCAGAAAAGTGAAAGTGCATGCCGCCGCCAGGGAGGAGCAATCCACACTGTAATCCGGGGCCCTGGCCGCAGTGACAAAACAGAAGAGGTCGGGGGAAATGAAACTAAAGGCAGAAGACTCAGAGATGAAGCGGTTGAGGAAAACAGAAAGCAAAGAAGAGAGACAGAGATGGAGAGGAGAGCGCGCCAGGAAAACAGCTTCAGAAACAGAGAAGAGACAAAACACAGAGAACACCAGTGGGCAAGGAAAGCAGTCCCAAAGATGGGTGAGCAATGGTCAAAGTGACCAGATGCAGCGAACCAAGAGAAACAGGGGGGGTGACCTGTTTTATCTGGTTTACTGGCTCAACCTGTAAGAAATTCCCCTGGTAAGCTCCTCATGACTTTGCATGTATGGTCTCTGCAGGGAGTGAAGTAACAGAAAATGTGTCTCCTCCATTGGCGGGACTGATGGATAACCACTTACGTCCTCAATCTCCTGCCAGGTGCTCTGAAGTGACACAAAGTTGAGAGAAACTGAACAAGTAGATGGCTTGTATGTTAGTGATGTTGATTGCTTCCTGCAAACCTTCAAAGCCAAAATGCTGTTACCAACATCATTATAGAGGGTTTATTAAACACTGAATTGGGCATGCTGTTGTCGTGTATCCGAACCATGTAAGTAAAAAGAACTTTTCAGTGCCTTGAGCAACTAATAAATTAACATAGCAAGGAAAGTTCCCAGGGTGTACTTTGCAGAACGAATATGCAAGATCTATATCTGTTACATACCAGGCAAAATAAAACAGATTCATGCCTGGTCAGTGGATTCCAGGGGATTGAAAAGCATCTACCTTTGGGGGGAAATAAAATGACTTTGAGGTTGTGGTTTCTGAGTTGGGGGCAGTAGAGCTCAGAGCCTGAATGTTAGCTCTGGAATCCACCCAACAGAGCCCTTTTGATGGTTCTATACATGCTGATCATGCAGTTTTGGACAAGACAGCCAACTTCTCTGGGCCTCCATTTTCTCATCAATAAAGTGGAAATAATACATCCAGACTCACTGTGAAGATTGAATGGGATGATTTATGTCAAGTACCTGACACTTAGTATACAATAAACAAATGTGGTTATTTCATGCCAGTATATGATGGAGAATTTTCCAAAAAATAATATAGTGGTAGGGCACATTCTTCCTTATGAAGAGAAAAGCATTTAGGACAGCTAAAAAAGCATTTAGCTGGCACATAGTGAGCACTCAATTAGTGCTGAAGCTGCTCCTGAGTATATCAGACAAACCCTGGCTCTGCCAGTTACCAGTAATGCTTCATAATCTCTTTGCCTTGGTTTTCTCATCTGTAAAGTGGGTATAACAGTACCCACCCTATAGGACTATTGAAAGAGTGGAGGGAGATAACTCATATAAGGAAACTGACGCGTAGCAGCACTCATAATTGTGAGCTATTATTATTGCTTTCAGCATCTGATGGATGAGCATTCTAGAAATTATGGCTTGGTGATAGACTATATTCTCACAGTATAATTGAAGGACAGGAAGAGAATAAAGTTTTCCTTAGGAACATGCCCCATGTTCTCTTCTGTGCCTCTCTTCTCTTTAGATTTGGATCCTCTCCTCTTCTCTGGGCTTCTAAGTTTCTTTCACAGCTGTCCAAGACTCTGCATTCTGACATCAACTAGACTTGTCTTCTCTGCAGCACTTCTTTTTAAACTTTTAATTTTGAGATCATTGTAGATTCACATGCAGTTGTAAGAAATAACACAGAGAGATCCTACGTACCCAGTTTCCTCCAATGGTAACATCTTGCATAACTAAAGAACAGTATTATAGCCAGGACGTTGACATTGTTACACTCCACCTTATTCAGATTTCACCAATTTTACATGCAGTAATTTGTATGTGTATTTAATTCTACACAATTCTGTCACACATGTACATTCACATGATCATCGCCACAGTCAAGACACACAACAGTCGCATCACAAGTGTCCTCATCTGACATACTTTTTACCCCAAATGTTTGCTGATTACACCCATCACCATTTCCCCATAAAACTTCTTTCTCCTGAATTCAAAGACTTGTTAAGAGCGTGCTTAGCTCATCACAAATAAATTCTGGCTAAGGTATTGATGGACAATAACTGTGGAATGGGTCATATCCCCAAAATAATTGTATTCTCAGACAGAAATTTAATGATATAATTCTGGGGAATGGCCAGTAGAAGAATATCAGGAAGCAAGCTGAAGGAAAACGGGGCTCAGAATTATCACTCGATTTTAAATGAGCATAAAAATAGTCAGGGATGAGGAAGAAACATTAGGTGGAAATTCTCCTCCCTCCCCCCTATACACATACACATACACACACACTCCTACCTTTAGAATAAGAAACTTTTCAGAAACTTCTCTCCTTTAACCAATCTTGATCCACTGGAATAAATAAGAAATCTCGTTGCTGCAGCTGAAGAACTGTATCACATTACTGCTCCCTTTGATAGCACAGAGCAGAAGTTAAACAATCAGTCAATGCCCAGGCTTGCAACTGCTACCACAGGGCCCTGTTTGATTGTCTGTGGCCAACCACAACTTTTTAGTGCTGATGACCCTGATGTATTCTACAAGCTGCAGAAAGCACTGGCTTAACGCCAGGCATGGTATGAGCTATTCCCTTTACAAATTTTGACATAATTAGAATGCATAATATGCCACAAACAATTTTCCCTCAAAGACTTGTTTTCAGAGTCAAAACTACAGCACACAATCCTTGGAGTGGAGAAGATGAAGCTTTGGTTCTCAGCTTCTTTCTTTCACAAGATGGTCCTTCTACTGAGAAGATCTGAGGCACAAGTACTGCTGGCTTTCTGTGATGCCACTGGCAACTGAAAAAAGGGTACAGGGATTGGGAAGAGAAGGAGTGAAGAAGTGACACTACTGGAGGGGAGATGTAACTCAGATATTTCTTATGTTCTTAAAATGTGGTGCCTGAACCAGCAGCACCAGCAGCACCTTGATAAGGTATAAATGTTCCAACTCCACCCCACATCTTCTGAATCAGAAACTTTGAGGTTGTGTATTATTAATCTGTGTTTCAACAAACCCTCTAGGTCATTCTGATGCATGGTGAGAACCACTGGATCTTGCAGCAAAAAGATCCAAAAACAAATTTGTTGGTCCACTAGAATGGATAATTATTTTCATAGGGATATAGATGGAATAGTCAAGTCCTACTTTAAATTCAGGACATACAAATTTGAGGCACTATTCTAAGGACAGAAGGATGAGCAAGACAGACAGTATCTCAACTTCATGGAAGTGCTGAGTGCCCTAAAGGGGAAAAAAAGGCATCAAGCTTGGAGTGCAATTTTAGCGGTGTGGTAAGAAAAGACCTCTTTAAGAACATGGTATTTGAGCAGATGCCTGAGTGAAGGTCAGGAGCCAAAAGGTCATGCTAAGATCCAGAGGAAGGGAATTCTGGCAGAGGGCACTGGAAGTGCAACATCCTGACATGGACATGAGTTTGGTGTGATCAAGAAAAACAGGAGGCAAGGGGGCAGTGTGGATAGAGGGGAGGAAGAACAGAGCTGGTTAGTGAGAAGTGGGACGGAGCTAAATTACACAGGGCCTCCTAGGGACCTTCTGACATCATGGGAAACTACTGGAGTCTCTTGGACAGGGGAGGGGCATACTTTATTTTATGTGCTTAAAACAATTTAGCTGCTGTGGGAGGACAAAAGTGAAAGCAATCAGTTAGGAGACTGGCATGATAGTCTGGGTTAGAAATGATGAACGCTAGATAAATATGGTACTAGTGAAGGTGGTGGGATTGGTTGGATTTAGGATGTATTTTGAAGACAAATCTGAATGCCATAGAAAAGGAGGAGTCAAGAGTGATTTTTAAGTTTTTGTCTTTAAGCTGTGGAGTTAATCATGGTGTCATTTATTGAAATGAGCAAGAAACAAGTCTAGGGATAAAACCAAGAATTCTGTCTTGGTCATGTTAAGTTTGAAATGCCTATTAGACATCCAAGTGTACAGTAGGGTTTCAAATATTAATATGCTATTCAGTGGGGAGATGAAACTGGATTTTATTGCCTTATAGTATGCATAACTAAGTAAAAAAAACTGTTCATTAAATAAATTACAGGCAAATATTTAAAAGTAAGCATTTTATAAAATAATAAAGTTCATAAATTTAAGTTAAAAGTTACATTAAAAATAACAATTTAAGTTAATAATTTAATCATCATATAAAATAATAATTTGTTTGCTTTTTCCCATTCTCACACTCCATGAATCTATTTTATTCAAATTTTCTATATGGTCTTCTACCTCACTGTGTTTCCCATTGCTAGAATCACTTTTCTAGTATCTTCTAAGAGTTCTCCAGACCATGTCATATTCACTTCCAGCTGAGCTGTTTGACATGCAGCACTTTTTGAATGTGTGTATGATGTTGCCTCTGGATACTTTATTCCAACCACAAGAAATCCATTTGCTGCTTATGATCTCCACACCAAATCACACACCATTTTGTATTGTAAGGTGATGTATAGAGGTCTTGTTTCCAGCAACATCCAGCACAAGTGCTTGTAAGGGAAACAGCCAAATCTAAGCTAAATTTCTTTGCTTGCTGGTTTTACTGATTGCATCAAGTGGCCTCTATAAACATCTTGAGCTAGCACTGACTGAGATTGCTTCAGGCTACTGTGCCTCCTTCAAGTAACCGTTTGTCGTTCAAAGTTAAGTATTTGAGTGAGGACCCTTGTAAAATGAGAGATGCTTTAAGATCCAAATAGAAGACATCTGGCTCTTTCATGAGGGATGATTTTAGCAGATAAAAGCATCATGTATTCCAGCATAATTGTATAAAAGCTGAAGAGTATTGAGGCAGAATACACTTTGGCCTTTGAACTCATGCCCATCTTCTTCAATGTGGAAGGGCTGAGGTACTTGAAAGAATTCTCAGATAGTCATTTTGGTATATTCCAGCATGAGTTTATCATGAGTGCTGCTAAGATTATATAACTCAGGGCACAAAAACAGGGCTGGCATTGCTGGCCTGGGTACACATTAGGGTGCCTTTAGGCATGTTGGGTTGAGTGGAGAATTGAGGTTGTCAAATGTTTCCAACCTGAGTATTCACATTTCTCTTGCCATCCAAATCACAGTTTCTGGATTGAGAAAAAGAGAAAATGAGGCAATAGAGGAGTTTCTCTATAGACCACCTACCATGTGCTTGACTTCTCTCTTCTGGGACTGTTGATTCCCAAGTGCTGTGCAGTGATGTCAGAACTGCTGATGCTGAATTATCACCCCAGCTGGGCCTCAGCCCCACACAAAAAGGGCTGTGCTCAGAAGGAAGACTACACAGTTTTTGGACTGAAAACTTCAAATATAACTATTATTTTAATGAGATGTATTCTGGCAGTGAAATTAATGCCTTCCCACCCCCAGGCTGGAGCTCCCAACTGTCAGTCCTATCCCTTTGTCTTTGCTCTCATGCCTACCTTCCCTGGAATGTCCTTTCTGCCACCTCATTATCTGGTAGATCCTTACTCACTCAGCTCCAGCAGGGCTTCATATGACAAGACTTCCTTGACCCACCCTGGCTATCTGGCTCCCTCCTTCTCCATGACACCCAAATTCCCTTGCAGATCATGATTATGTCTTTACTAGAGGCATCATAATAATGTGTTCACACATCTATGTCTTCTGTTAGACTGGGAGCTCCTGAGCATAGGAACTGAATAACAATCTGGACATATCAAGATCCATCAAAGACCTTTTACACAGTAAACACTCATAACCTTTGTTGAAGGATTAGCCTTCAGGGTGGCATTTTGTTTTGTATTGTATTTTTAAATTTTGGTGTCAAGTATGGGAGGACACAGTAGGCATGGCCACCTATATGGTGTCATTTGAAAGGGGTCAGGCAGGGTTCTCATCATCCAAATGGAATATATCTCCTATTGAACCCGAAATTACTCCATTAAAAGTTACCCTCTCATTTAGGTCCTCGAGAATGCACTGACTAGCTACAAATACCCCTGGGGAGAATAAGTCGCCAAGTTCAATGCTTCTTAACTTATGAACCAACTGGGAATTTTGTTAAACTTGAGATTCTGAAGCAGGGAGAGGGCTGAGATTCTAAATTTCTAATAAGCTCCCAAGTGATGCTGATGCTGCCTGACTACAGACCACACTTTGGTAGTCATGGTCTAGCAGTCCTTCTCAAATTGAGCCTTCATCAGAATCACCTGGAGAGCTTCTTAAAACAGGTGGCTGAGCACCACCTCCAGGTTTTCTGATTCAGTGGGTCTGGGGCATGACCAGAAATTTTGCAATTCTACCAGGTTTCCTGGTGATGCGACTGTTGCTGGTCCATGGACCATACTTTGAGAACTACAGCTACAGATCCAACATGTTCACTTTCTTCACAGAAACTGGATACTATCACACAGTCCTGCAGCAGAAACACCATTTCTGTGAGCCAATTTCAGCTGCTCTTTTGTCACACCATGACTTGGCCCTGACCCGTATCTGCTCCTTCTCCCATGCCACTCAGGGGTTAGAGCCAATTTCCACTGCTCTCCTTAAACCCACCAGCACATCTTCTGATATTTCACAGAGAAAATAGGAACCTGCTGTGGATTGAAATGTCCGCCCTGCCACACACCCCCCAACCACCCATATTCATTGAAGCTTGATCCCCATTGCAACAGCATTCAGAGGCTGGGAAACCAGACTATGGTATTTGAAAGGTGGGGCCTTTAAGAGGTGATTAGGTTGTGAGGACTCTGTCTTCATGAATGGATTAATCCTTTCATGGATTAATGGGTTAATGGTTTAGTGAGTTGTCATGGGAGTGGCACTCATGGCTTTATAAGGAGAGCTAGTGAGCACATTAACCAGCACTCTTACCACTCTCACAATGTGATACCCTGTGTCACCACAGGACTCTGTAGAGAGTTCCTGCCAATAAGAAGGACCTTGACAGATGTGCCCCCTGGACCTTGGACTTCCTGGACTCCAAAACTGTAAGAAACAAATTTCCTTTCTTTATAAGTTACCCAATTTCCAGTATTCTGTTATGAGCCGTAGAAAAGAGACTAATACAGAGCCCATGAGTTTGAATTACATTAAATTCCTGTCTGGCCCCTATTCACAAAAATATCAGCATCTACATTCATTCTGGAGGCCCTTTCTCCTGTATGAGACAAATAAATGTCCCTTGTCCTAGGCAAAGTTGTTCCATTTCCATCTTCTGAGCTCTGGAGCACATGCCTACACCTCTCAGAGGTCTTTCCTCTTATCTTGAATTCTTATTTCTTCTATTTCTTATTTCAGTGATATCCAAGTCTTTCCCATATTAAAAAAAAAAATCATTCTCTTTATCCTGCCTCCTTTGCTCTTTTCTTTTGAAAATTGCATGTATTACTTCCTTAACTCCCAGCCATTTTAAATATCGAATGCAATCTGGCTTTCATCCTCTTGTTAACATCACCAACTTGTTATCAAATTTGGTGGCAATTTTCAGTGCTATCTACAATCTCAAGGCACTATTACTTCAGCAAACATCACTGTATGCTAATGATTCCTACATCAGGCAGGATCCAAGCAGGAAAACAAAACAAAAAAAGTTTTAAAGTACAAGGAATTTAATCCCCATAGGTGATGAAAGAGCTGAGAAAACAAACAGAGGGCTTTGAGATAACCCAGAAATTATATGAACAGGAAGCCGCTACCCTCCTGGGCTGGAGGGACCAAAGGAAGAGGTGGGGCTGCCACAGCCAGACACTCCAGCGACCCATGGAATCTAGAACCACTGGCCTATGTGGGAGAGCTGAAGCCTTCGAGGAGGTGAGGCCAGTGGAAGGACACCCCTAGAGCAGAGAGAGGGAGAGAAATTCCCTGATTTCCGCCTTACTCTCTCCAATTTCCTGCCATGGCCTCTCTTTGGCCACACCCAGCCAGCAGCCCCTGAGAAGGAAGCCTGGGAGAAACAACCCACAGAGGTTGGGAGGCGGTCATGATAAAGGGCAGGGGCAGGGAGAAGCAAGAAATAGATATCACAGCAAATAGGCCAAGGACTGGCACAGCTCCTTAATCAATACACCCTCCCCAGATCTCTCTTCAAGGTCAAAAATCGTCACACAACTGGACCTGGATGCCTATGGGCACCTCAAAACTAAACATTGCATAACTGGTGCTATGTCCCCCTCCAAACTTGCTTCCCTGCCTCAGTGACTATCTTTAACATCAGCTAGTCCCATGAGTCCAAATCAGACAATTGTCTTTGATCCCTTCTTTTCTCGTTCTGCCTATATCCTGCTGGTCACCAGGTTTTGTTGATTTCTGCTTTGTTCTTAAATCCGTCCTCACCTCGCTTTAGGCTCTGTTGCAGCTTTAGTTCAGACCCTCTTCATCTCTCACCTGCACTAGGCAGATCCCCTGACTAGCTATTTCTTCTCTTCACTGAGCATTGAGTGATAGAAAATAGCCAATGGGATAAGCAGAAGGAAAGCTTTTGTTTATAAGTGGATTGGTATATGTAACGTAGTAAATTAGCAGAGACCCAAAACTATTCTTATGTTTTTCCTGCTTCTCACCCTTCTGGTCCCTTCCTCTTGCTTCACCTCCCATTTCTATTCCTCTTTATTTTTCTTCTCTTCCCACCTCTTAAGTTCTGGAGAGGAGCAAAGAACAACAGAATTGATTCCAGGGTTTGCTTGAAATTCCAACTTAAGCCACAGGTCTTGGAAGTCAGCTTTGCCTGCCATGTGACAAGAGGAAGCAAGACATCAGGTGGCACATTAGCTGTGACTATGTGACTAGGTCTATAGATGGAGCCACTGGGGGCTTGGGAACAGTGGGGTGTAGATGTAGGAAGTGGTGAGACAAGCAGCTCCACCATAGCTTTTTTTTTTTTCTTAAAGATAAATTTTTATTTCAGCTTTGCCAAGGTTTATAACATTTAGATCTTATTTTATAAGAATAATTTCCAGATTTACTTAGTCTAGGTTCTACTTCTAAATTCAGTGCTTATCACCTTTATCACATTCTTTATATCCCTGAATTCTTTGCTTTGGTTTTTACAGGGATCAGAGAAAAAGATTGTAAGTAACCTCTGCATCCGTAGTGAAAGAAATGGGGAATTATCAAGGCTGCTATGCCCACCCCCAACCCTCGTTCATCCATGCTTGTTGTGGGCTGGAAGGACAGTTTTTATATTTAAAATGTTATAAGAAAAATTCTATACTCTAGTAAGTATGATGAACACTGAGGAATTTTTACACTTTACAAAATTATGTCTATCATTTTTCATTTTTTTCATATTAATAGGCATAACCACCACAAAAGGAAATTTACAAATAGCTTTTAAGAAATCTCAGAGGCATTTATATCAGCATGTGCTGATGTCTCGTTATATTTTATGGCATTCAAGACTCTCATAATAGGTTGCTGGGGTTAATTCAGGTACTTCTTCCCCTGGAATAGCTTGAGAGTAAAATAAAAAACATAGGAGATAAAATGGTGTAGATAAAAACAGTACTGGAGGCAAAGGGGATGGATTAGGAGCTTTTGACATCTTACCACCCTCAAACCTGACAATAGCCTAATTGGAAGCCTGATGAAGGTAATAAATGAGAATTGTTAAATATAAGCTAACTATTCAAAAACATAAGGTTTTTAAAATTAGGTAGGTAGGTGAGGAAAAACATAGTCACTTTAGTTTGGATTTGGATTTGCAGCAAAGCATCATGAGTATGATTTCTGTTTCCTTAATTAGCTCAGTCAGGTTCACCTGACAATGGATCCGGACAGTAGAAAAAGACCTTGGAAGGTCTGTACCTGCACTGTCCAATATGAGAGCCATTGGCCAGATGTGGCTATTTAAACTTAATTGAAATAAAATAAAATTAAAAATTCAGTTCTTCATTCATGTAGCCACATTTTGAGTGCTCTTTAACTACGTGTGGCTAATACTGTACTGGAAGGCACAGATGTAGACCATTTCCATTACTGCAGAATGTTCTCACAGATGAGCAATTTGCATGCTCACATTTGTATTAGTGTTAAATATATGAAAGGGGCTAGGTTTAGTATTCTGAAAACATTGTTACAGATATTATTATGCCAATTATTGTTTAAGCTTCAAAATATTTCTATTAGAATGAAAGAATTAACTAAGGATTATTAACTAAAATACAGACAGAAAGGCACATAATAAGTAAATGAGAATCAAATCTGGAACCTAAATTTTAAGAATTCTTCCCCACAATAGCACATTCTTGTAGTATAAGAAAACTATATTAGATAAGCACATAAACAAAATAATTGTGGTTGAAATGAAGCCTTGCTGCAGGAAAATTTTAAAAAGAAAACAGGAATTGAATGAAGAAGATAAGGGATAAAGCCTAGCAGAGGTCACTAGTAGAAACATAGGGAGAAAACAATGTTAAGAATTTGCTGATAAAATTAGCAAATAAAGGAGAAGAAAGGTCCACAGGTAAATCTAAAGATTTGGGGGAAGAAAATGTGAAGAAATGTAAAGACAAACCACAAAGCTAGGTTACGTATTTACACTAGATATGACAATAGGGGTTTTCAGGTTGAGAGCTCATACATGTGGGTAAGGAAAACGCTGACTCTAATAGGCTTATGGGAAAAGGATAAAAAAGAATTTGTAGAAGGGGAAGTAAAACTTGAACACATGGGGAAACAGTTTTCCTCGTTAATGATCAAAGAAATAAAACAAAATGAGATTTAATGGAACACAATAAACTAGCAAAGGGAGGGAAAGAGAGAGTGAGACATGATCAAAGCAAGGGAGAGTGCAGGACACCAGCCACTTTCCCACGGTTGTCAGGGTGTGAATACTGCAACTCTTTCAGAAAGCCGTCCAGTGAATGTGTCAAGAAAATGCGCACACACTTTGACCACTGATTCCACTTTTGGCACCGATCCTAAGCAAATAATCCAAAAGACGTATAATGCTTTCTGTACAAAGGTTGGCAGCACTGTATTTCAATAGCAAGACATGGTGAAATCATGGCACAGCTTGACAGAATATTCTGTAGTAAAAATTATGCTAGGAAGAGTTTTTACTTTCTTTTTAAACTATGTAATATTTGAATACATTCTTTTAAAGAAAGCCAAAAAAAGAGAGAAAATGGGAGACCTCCTTTGCCTCCTCCCTCAAGCCCATTTCCCTTCCCAGAGATTAGTGTGTATCCTACAAAGATTTTCCCATCCATCTATCCATCTGAAATCACACTGTGCAGATGTATATAGTGTATTTTGTAGGGGGTTGTTTTAAATACAAATGAGATCATGTTGTAAAAAGTATTTTATAACTTTTCCTTTCCACTTAAAAATATGAGTCCTTTCTTTTTGGTATGCAGCAACTTCCCTCATTCTTTTTAGTGGCTGCCTACTGGTCACACATTATCAAAGGCTTCTTTTTAAATCATTCTCTCCTTATGATGAATATTTATGCTGTTTTCAGAATTTTGCTATTAAAACCTGTGCTGCAACAAGTACACTCTCTGTGCTCCTTTGTGCCCATATACTGATGTTTCTCCAGGATGGACAGCTAGAAGTGGAACTGCTGGCTTCAAATGGCATGTACATTTTAGAATTACGGTAGATATTGCAAGAGTATACATGCATATGGTAGGTACATACAACAGTATACTCATGTGAGTAACTATTTCCCTGTACATTCAATAATACTGATATTATCAAAGCTTTAAAATTTCTTCCATT
The DNA here is from genome assembly GCF_027409185.1 of Cynocephalus volans. Classification (NCBI taxonomy): domain Eukaryota; kingdom Metazoa; phylum Chordata; class Mammalia; order Dermoptera; family Cynocephalidae; genus Cynocephalus; species Cynocephalus volans. The sequence goes on along the minus strand of NC_084474.1, from coordinate 37,156,572 downwards.
CTGGTAGGCAAATATTACATCTAATTATTTTAATAATACTGAATTATTTGTATTTTTGGTTTTATGTTGAAAATATTTTCTATCATTCACTTATTTTAAAACTTTTTAATGATGTCTTTTGTGATAAAGCTTAAAGGTTTATTTTGTGGTCAAATTTATTCAGCCTTTTAAAGTGGCTGTCATTTCCCAGAAATTATAAAAATATTTATGCACATTTCTGCTAATATTTTTATGATTTATTTCTGCCCTACTAGCTCTATAATCCATCTACAAATTATATAGCCACACATGAGAGAACAGCTTTCATTATAAAATTAGGCAGAAAATCAATGTGAAACAAAAAAGATGTGTAGAAAAGAAATGAAAATAAATATGCCACAAACAATTACAGTGGTTATCTTTAGGTAAGGAGATTAACCGCAGTTTTCTTTCCTTCTAATAGTTTGTATGCTTCAGGGTTTAGATATGATTGGTTATATTTATAACACATGGTGGCCTTTTATAGATTTTTTTCTGCCCAGTACAGTAACCGTCCTTTTTCTCTTTAACTACGTGGTTTGGTGAAGGCCTTCAATCAAAGCAGTTCACCCTTGTCGACAGGTGTGAGCTCATGAGCCAGAGTTCTTTGCTGGGATTCCACACCTGCTGCAGGTGGCAAAGAGCTCACCTGCCCCTGGTCACAAGGCTGATGAATCTGTGGCCAGACCTGCCTATGCACCTGGTTCCAATTGACTAGATAACGAAACAAGTGACACACACATACACTCAGAGACAGATAAAGACAGAAAGACAGAGGCCCACACACACTTAAGCCCCTGCATGTAATTTTCCCCAAGCCCAGGTCCATCTGTGGTTGAGTTACCTGAGCTGATAAGTCCCTTCCCCTCTTTCTTTATTGTGAGTAGAATTTCAGTTACGGGTACCAGAAGGGTTCTGCATGAAAAAGCTATAGGAAAGGGAAGATAGAAAAGCAACACACGCATGGAAAAATCACTAGTAGGGAATAATTACACATCAGGGACTGAGCAATCCTCACTTAGCAGGAAGGGAGGTTAACACAAATAATATAACATAGCAATTGCTTGGTTTGTAGCTATTAGGATTCTTATTACTGAAGAAGTAACTAGCAAAATAAGATGACAGCAAGCAAATGCATAATTTCATAATTCCTGTATTCCCAACAAAGCTGGGAGGGCCCATAAAATTAACTGTGATATTGCTAAGAACAAAGATGCCTAAGATACAGACAGCAATTAGAATTGGCTTAGAAGAGATGTCCATAAACATACTGACATAAATTTGTTGACATACATGTTAGACTCCATTTGTGGATTTTAATAACGAGTTTTTGGCTTAATCATAAAACACACTTAGGTTGATATCTTCTTACATCCTGGAACTCAAGAGTTAAAAGACCTTAGAAAATGAGTACAACTCATTCAGCTTAAGAGCTGTGAACTCTGAAGAGATCAGGGGATATAACAAGTGTCACATGGCTAGTAATCCCCATGGTGGGATTCAAAGCCAAGTCTCTGAAATCCCAGTTCTGTGTTTTTATTGCCTCTCAAGTGCCAATATGAGGTGACTAAACTGATCAGAAAACAACAAAGACAAAATCACTCACACATACCAGAATAGCAAATATATGTTACGAAAAAAGAAAATAATGCTATCATTTTTATACTCACTAAAAAAAATAAAAATCTGTGTAAGACTCCAAAAGCACAGGCAACAAAAGAAAAAATAAACAAAAGGGATCATATGAAACTAAAAACCTTCTGAACTGCAAAAGAAACAATTCACAGAGCAAAAAGACAACCTACAGAATAGGAAACAATATTTGCAAACTACACCTCCAACGAGGGGTTAAAATTCAGAATATACAAAGAATTCAAACAACTCAAAAGTAAGAAATCAAGTACCCCAATTAAAAAATGGGCAAAGGAGCTGAATAGACATTTCTCAAAGGAAGACATACAAATGGCCAACAGACACATGAAAAAATATTCAGCATCATGTAGCATTCAGGAAATGCAAATCAAAACCACACTGAGATATCACCTCACTCCAGTTAGACTGGCCATTATCAAAAAGGCAGAGAATAAAAAATGCTAGTGAGGATGTGGAGAAAGGGGAACCCAACTACACTGTTGGTGGGACTGTAAATTAGTGCAGCCATTATGGAAAACAGTATGGCGGTTCCTCAAACAACTACAGAAAGAACTGCCATATAAACCAGCAATCCCACTGTTAGATATATATATCCAAAGGAATGGAAATCATCATGTCGTAGGGATACCTGCACTCCCACATTTATTGCAGCTCTATTTACAATAGCCAAGAGTTGGAATCAACCTATATGTCCTTTGACAGATGACTGGGTGAGGAAAATGTGGTATATATACTCAGTGGAATATTACTCTGCCATAAAAAAGAATGAAATTCTGCTATTTGCAGCAACTGGATGAACTTAAGGAAAATTATGTTACTTTTTTTTTTTCTTTCCTGGAAACTGGCCAGTATGGGGAATCGAACCCTTGACCTTGGTTGTGTACAAGGTTGTGCTCTAACCACCTGAGTGACCTGGGCAGCTCTAGGAAAATTATGTTAAGTGAAATAAGTCAGGCACAGAAAGACAAATACTACATGTCCTCACTCATAAGTGGGAGCTGAAAGAAAGAAAGAATCACAATAATATATTGAACTTTCAAATAAAAGAGAAGGGAAATGCGGTTATTAGAGGTGGGAAAGGTGGAGGGGATGGGGGTTTAGTGAGAAATTAGTTGAGGGTCTCAAAAATTACGTTTTATAAACATGAGTATACTAATTATCCTGATTTGATCACCACCTATTGTACACATGTATTGATATTCAATTCTGTACCCCACAAATATATACAATCAATTATGTTTCAATAAAAAAACTGTCAAAAAAAAAAAAAAGAAAAAGAAAAGAAAAGAAAAATCCAGGTCTTTGAGGGGTATTATAAAGAACTGTACTGAAAGTACATTGTGTCATTAAAGAGGGTTTAAGTTAATTGCTCACAGAAAAAAACATTTATCTGGGTGGAAGTTTATGCTTTCACCCTGAAGGTTGCAATAGATGAGCTATTCTCTTAACTCTAATCTATTTCTCTTATGGTGGGATGACAGTCATCACCTGAAATCATTTTTAAGTTTCCCAGAAGTGTGGAAAAACTAACCAAATCTTACGTTCATGACCTTTTTAAAGAGCAAAATGTTACTTTTAGTTTTAAAATAACTTTCAAAAGGAGCTACCACTCTCAAAAAGCCAACTATTTAAGGTTTACAAGGACATAAAAGAAATTTCACTGGTAGGTAGAAGTTTGTTGTCTTTCTGCCCTGATTGTGGTTATTTTTTTTTTTTTTTTTTTTTTAGCATTAAGATGGTATTTTTTTTTTTTTTTTTTTAAATTTTATTTTGTCGATATACATTGTAGCTGATTAATGCTCCCCATCACCAAAACCTCCCTCCCTTCTCCCTCCCCCCCCTCCCCCCCAACAATGTCCTTTCTGTTTGTTTGTTGTATCAACTTCAAATAATTGTGGTTGTTATATCTTCTTCCTCCCCGCCCCCCGGTTTGTGTGTGTATGTGTGTATGTGTGTGTGTGAATTTATATATTAATTTTTAGCTCCCTCCAATAAGTGAGAACATGTGGTATTTCTCTTTCTGTGCCTGACTTGTTTCACTTAATATAATTCTCTCAAGGTCCATCCATGTTGTTGCAAATGGCAGTATTTCATTCGTTTTTATAGCTGAGTAGTATTCCATTGTGTAGATGTACCACATTTTCCGTATCCACTCATCTGATGATGGGCATTTGGGCTGGTTCCAACTCTTGGCTATTGTAAAGAGTGCTGCGATGAACATTGGGGAACAGGTATACCTTCGACTTGATGATTTCCATTCCTCTGGGTATATTCCCAACAGTGGGATGGCTGGGTCGTATGGTAGATCTATTTGCAATTGTTTAAGGAACCTCCATACCATTTTCCATAGAGGCTGCACCATTTTGCAGTCCCACCAACAATGTATGAGAGTTCCTTTTTCTCCGCAGCCTCGCCAGCATTTATCGTTCATAGTCTTTTGGATTTTAGCCATCCTAACTGGGGTTAGATGGTATCTCAATGTGGTTTTGATTTGCATTTCCCGGATGCTGAGTGATGTTGAGCATTTTTTCATATGTCTGTTGGCCATTTGGATATCTTCCTTAGAGAAATGCCTACTTAGCTCTTTTGCCCATTTTTTAATTGGGTTGCTTGTTTTCTTCTTGTAAAGTTGTTTGAGTTCCTTATATATTCTGGATATTAATCCTTTGTCAGATGTATATTTTGCAAATATTTTCTCCCACTCTGTTGGTTGTCTTTTAACTCTTTTAATTGTTTCTTTTGCTGTGCAGAAGCTTTTTAGTTTGATATAATCCCATTTGTTTATTTTTCCTTTGGTTGCCCATGCTTTTGGGGTCGTATTCATGAAGTCTGTGCCCAGTCCTATTTCCTGAAGTGTTTCCCCTATGTTTTCTTTAAGAAGTTTTATTGTCTCAGGGTGTATATTTAAATCCTTAATCCATTTTGAGTTGATTTTAGTATACGGTGAGAGGTATGGATCTAGTTTCATTCTCCTGCATATCGATATCCAGTTATCCCAGCACCACTTGCTGAAGAGGCAGTCCCTTCCCCAGTGAATAGGTTTGGTGCCTTTGTCAAAGATCAGATGGCAGTAAGTGTGTGGGTTGATTTCTGGATTCTCTATTCTATTCCATTGGTCAGTGTGTCTGTTTTTATGCCAGTACCATACTGTTTTGGTTATTATAGCTTTGTAGTATAGCTTAAAGTCAGGTAGTGTTATGCCTCCAGCTTTATTTTTTTTGCTGAGCATTGCTTTGGCTATTCGTGGTCTTTTATTGTTCCATATAAATGTCTGAATAGTTTTTTCCATTTCTGAGAAAAATGTCTTTGGAATTTTGATGGGGATTGCATTGAATTTGTATATCACTTTGGGTAGTATGGACATTTTCACTATGTTGATTCTTCCAATCCAAGAGCATGGAATATCTTTCCATCTTCTTGTATCCTCTCTAATTTCTCTCAGCAGTGGTTTGTAGTTCTCATTATAGAGATTTTTCACCTCCTTGGTTAACTCAATTCCTAAGTATTTTATTTTTTTGGTGGCTATTGTAAATGGGCAGGCTTTCTTGATTTCTCCTTCTGCATGTTCACTATTGGAGAAAAGAAATGCTACTGATTTTTGTGTGTTGATTTTGTATCCTGCTACTGTGCTGAAATCATTTATCAATTCCAACAGTTTTTTTGTAGAGGTTTTAGGCTGTTCGATATATAGGATCATGTCATCTGCAAACAGGGACAGTTTGACTTCATCTTTTCCAATCTGGATGCCCTTTATTTCCTTCTCTTCTCTGATTGCTCTGGCTAGTACTTCCAACACTATGTTGAATAGGAGTGGTGAGAGTGGGCATCCTTGTCTAGTGCCTGTTCTTAAAGGAAAAGCTTTCAGCTTTTCCCCATTCAGGATGATATTGGCAGTGGGTTTGGCATATATGGCTTTAATTATGTTGAGATACTTTCCCTCTATACCTAACTTATAGAGGGTCTTTGTCATGAATGAGTGCTGAACTTTATCAAATGCTTTTTCAGCATCTATAGAGATGATCATATGGTCCTTGTGTTTGAGTTTATTAATATGGTGTATCACATTTATTGATTTGCGTATGTTGAACCAACCTTGCATCCCTGGGATGAATCCCACTTGATCGTGATGAATAATTTTTCGTATGTGTTGCTGTATTCTGTTTGCTAGTATTTTAGTGAGGATTTTTGCATCTATATTCATCAAGGATATCGGCCTGTAGTTTTCTTTTTTGGTTATATCTTTACCTGGTTTTGGTATCAGGATGATGTTTGCTTCATAGAATGAGTTTGGGAGATTTGCGTCCGTTTCAATCTTTTGGAATAGTTTGTAAAGAATCGGTGTCAATTCCTCTTTGAATGTTTGGTAAAATTCTGCTGTGAATCCATCTGGTCCTGGGCTTTTCTTTGTTGGGAGCCTTCTGATAACAGCTTCAATCTCCTTTATTGTTATTGGTCTGTTCAGATTTTCTACGTCTTCACGGTTCAGTTTTGGGAGCTTGTGTGTGTCCAGAAATTTATCCATTTCCTCCAGATTTTCAAATTTGTTGGCGTACAGTTGTTTATAGTAGTCTCGAATGATTCCTTGTATTTCAGATGAATCAGTTGTAATATCGCCTTTTTCATTTCTAATTTTTGTTATTTGAGTCTTCTCTCTTCTTTTTTTTGTTAGCCATGCTAATGGTTTGTCAATTTTATTTATCTTTTCAAAAAACCAACTTTTTGATTCGTTGATCTTTTGAATTGTTTTTTGGTTTTCAATTTCATTCAGTTCTGCTCTGATCTTAATGATTTCTTTCCGTCTGCTAACTTTAGGATTGGATTGTTCTTGTTTTTCTAGTTCTTTAAGGTGAAGTGTTAGGTTGTTCACTTGCCATCTTTCCATTCTTCTGAAGTGAGCATTTAATGCAATAAATTTTCCCCTCAATACTGCTTTTGCAGTATCCCACAGGTTTTGGTATGATGTATCATTGTTTTCATTAGTTTCAATAAACTTTTTGATTTCCTGCTTGATTTCTTCTTGGACCCATATGTCATTAAGTAGAATGCTGTTTAATTTCCATGTGTTTGTATAGTTTCCAGAGTTTTGTTTGTTATTAATTTCTAGGTTTAATCCATTGTGGTCTGAGAAGATACATGGGATAATTCCAATTTTTTTGAATTTACTGAGACTTGATTTGTGACCTAATATGTGATCTATCCTGGAGAATGATCCATGTGCTGATGAGAAGAATGAATATTCTGAGGTTGTTGGGTGGAATGTTCTGTAGATATCTGCCAATTCCAATTGGTCTAGAGTCTTGTTTAGATCTTGTGTTTCTCTACTGATTCTTTGCCTAGATGATCTGTCTAATATTGACAGTGGAGTGTTCAGGTCCCCTGCTATTATGGTATTAGTGTCTATTTCCTTCTTTAGGTCTAATAGAGTTTGTTTTATAAATCTGGCTGCTCCAACATTGGGTGCGTACATATTTATGATTGTTATGTCTTCTTGATGGATCAGTCCTTTTATCATTAAGTAGTGTCCCTCATTGTCTCTCTTTATGGTTTTTAGTTTAAAGTCTATTTTGTCAGATATAAGAATAGCCACTCCAGCTCGTTTTTCTTTTCTGTTTGCATGGTAAATCTTTTTCCATCCTTTCACTCTTAGTCTGTGTGAATCTTTATGGGTAAGGTGGGTCTCTTGTAGGCAGCATATAGTTGGGTCCTGCTTTTTGATCCAGTCAGCCAGTCTGTGTCTTTTAATTGGGGAATTTAAGCCTTTAACATTAAGAGTTGTTATTGAAAGGTGTTGATTTATTCCTAGCATTTTATTGGTTGTTTGGTTGTCTTAGGTGTCTTTTGTTCCTTGCTTTCTGATTTACTGTTTGGTTTCTTTGTTTGTTGGTTCCTTAGGTTGTAGATAGTGTTTTTGTTAGCTTGTTTTCTCTTCATGAATGCCATTTTTATTGTACTAGCGGGTTTAGATTTTTCTTAGGTTTTTATGGCAGTGGTAGTTATTTTTCAGGAACCAAACCCAGTACTCCCTTGAGGATTTCTTGTAAGGGTGGTCTTGTGGTAGTGAACTCCCGCAGTTTTTGTTTGTCTGAGAAATATACTATTTGCCCCTCATTTCGGAAGGATAGCCTTGCAGGGTAGAGTATTCTTGGCTGGCAATCTTTGTCTTTTAGTATTTTGAAAATATCATCCCATTCCTTTCTAGCTTTTAGGGTTTGTGATGAAAAGTCTGATGTTAACCTGATTGGGGCTCCCTTATAGGTGACCCGACGCTTCTCTCTTGCAGCTTTTAAGATTCTCTCTTTGTCTCTGAGTTTTGCCAATTTGACTATGACATGTCTTGGAGAAGGCCTTTTTGGGTTGAATACGTTTGGAGATCGTTGAGCTTCCTGGATCTGAAGATCTGTGATTTTTCCTATACCTGGGAAGTTTTCTGCCACTATTTTTTTGAATATGTTTTCAATGGAATCTCCATTTTCCTCCCCTTCTGGAATACCCATGACTCGGATATTTGAGCGCTTGAGGTTGTCTGATATCTCTCTCAGATTTTCTTCCATGTCCTTGATTCTTTTTTCTTTCTTTTTGTCTGCTTGTGTTATTTCAAACAGCCCATCTTCAAGTTCAGAGGTTCTCTCTTCAACTTCGACAAGCCTGCTGGTTAAACTCTCCGTTGTGTTTTTTATTTCGCTGAATAACTTCTTCAGTTCAGCAAGTTCTGCTACATTTTTTTTCAGGACATTGATTTCCTTGTATATTTCCTCTTTCAGATCCTGTATACTTTTCCTCATTTCATCATGATGTCTAGCTGAGTTTTCTTGTATCTCATTCAGTTTCCTTAGAATTATCACTCGAAATTCCTTGTCAGTTATTTCAAGGGCTTCTTGTTCTATAGGATCTAGAGTATGAGATTTATTAACTTTTGGTGGTGTACTTTCTTGATTTTTTGTATTTCTGGTGTCTTTTTTTTGGTGTTTATTCATTGTTGCAGGGGGTTTCACAGTCCACCGGTTTAAGACTAATGACTAACTAGGATGTTGCTGTGGTTGCCAATTTGGTATGGCTCCCGCCGTGACTGCTCAGTTGGCCTCTAGTGTCTTGTGTGTGTGGTTGCCTCGGGTCTTGGGCTTCTCCGGGGATCCACCTTTCTGGTCAGCTTGTACTCTGCTGGGCTGGTGGATCACGTACCACAGGGTGTGTGATCTCTGTTGAGCTTTCACTTTCTGTACAGGACTTCTCCCCGTTCCGTGTGCTCTGGCCCAGGCTGTTAGATCGTGCAGTGGCGACCCCACCGGGTGTGTGGTTTCTGTCGAGACTCCGCCTCCCTGGCCGCACGTCTCCCCCCTCTGTGCACACTGTGCTGGGCTGGGGCGTGTCTTCTGCACCCCTCGTCTATCAGCTGGGCCTTCAAGACCCTGCTCAGCACCGCCTCGCCCACGAAGTCTACCAGGTTTCTGCTAGGCACAGACGACCGGTCTCTCTGGGTGCCTTTGTAGCACTGTGTAGATCTTTCTCGGGTCTTGTTCACCTTTGTATCCCCCCGGTATAAACCGAGTCTAGTGCCCGCCTGCAGCCTGCTCTCCGGCAGGTTCAAGCGGACCTGGGAACTCTCCTACCACACTATTCCCAACCAGAAATTCGTTAGGCTTTTTTCCAAACTGGTGGTCGCAGAGATGGTATCTGCCTCCCAGTAACAGGAAGTTTACCGGGGCCGGAGTCCAGGGTGTGGTGGAGTGACAGTCGGCCCGCCCGTACTTCCTAGCCCTCCCAAAACTGGTCGGGACGCCCCACACCCCCAGTCCTGCCAGAGAACCGCGGAGGGAGTGGGAGAGGAGGTCGGCCCGCAGGGTCCGGAAAGCCCCGCGCCAGGCCAAGCAAATGGGCTCAGTGATGGCCGAGCAGGGCGGAGCTGCCCGCACCTGGGAAAATGGAGGCAGCACCGGGGCAGTGAGTGGCTTGGTGGTGCAGGCGGAAGCCGCGTGGGCATTCACCCCCCGAACAGAGCTGTGCCAGGGATCACTCACAGTGCTGTGCCAGGTCGGGCGCTCGCTCTGTCTCTGGTTTGTTGCCTTCCGTGTTCTCGGCGCTGCCGCCTCGGGCTGTTCAGTCGCGGCGCCGCTCGGGTGCTCCCAGGAATCTTCTTTAATGCCGGCCTGAAACCTCGAATCCTGAATAGGGCAGCTGGCCGCCTTCAGTGCGGCCCCAGCCTCCGGGATCCTGGCTGCATCCACAGCAGCCCTGGCGCCGTGTTCCCTGTTTCAAGGCTCGCTTTTGCAGCTAAGAATCAGTTCTTTTCCTGCTCCACACTTCAAAGCTGTTGCCTGTAAATGAGGCAGCCTCTCCTGCCGGGGGCAAAGTGGCGTTGAGCCCCCACGACCGGCCAGCAGCAGCAGTCCTCCCTTAAGAGATGGCCAGAGGAAGGTCCACAAGTTTCCCGGCTGCCTGAGGCCCAGTGGCCACCTTTTCCACCTCAGCTACTCCGCGCCAGCCGCCGCAGCCGCCGCCATCTTGAAACTCCTGATTGTGGTTATAACACATGATTTGGGGAGCATGATTATTATTTTTCTGAATCTTAAATTATTAAAAATCAAACATAATGTCAAATTGAGCCTGATTTTCTTTATACATTTGTTTTCAGATACATTTTTTCTAATACCTTTGGGACTCAGAATTCAAAGCTTGAAGAATCATTGAGGATCAGAAGAAACCAGACATGAGGCAGCCAGTTGCTCTGTGGTTATGGAGCAGCGCTTACTCCAAAGCCCATTCTTGTTCTTTCACATCAGCACTTCTCAAACTGTTCCGCCCAAGCACGCCAGACAGCAGGGAACAGATTCCATCCAAGGGGAGAAGACAGAGTCCACTGCTGCAAGTTTTCATTCAAATTTCACATGATACTCCATACTATTGTTATGTTTATGAAATGCACATTTCTTTATATTAAACTTCCAGCACTCTCTTCCCCTCCTCTGTTTTATTTTTCTTTACAGCACTTATAGCATCTATGAGATTGTATAATTCACTTATTTACTTTGATTTACTTTCTTCCCCAGTGAGGGTTATTTTGTTCACTGCAGCACACCAGTGCCAAGAACAAGGCCTAGCACCTAGTTCTCAATAAACACATGTGGAATAAACGATGGAGTATTGTAGATGACGGTGTGTTAAATCTGATTTCCTGGTTGATGTGCCTTCTTCATCCCATGGCTCACAGGCACACGTTCTCATCCTCAGTGGCAAGGAAGAAAAAATGTGTTACATTTAGGGAATGTAGGGGAAAGATTAGCAATGACTCTGCCCCACTTGCTTGGCATCATGAGATATTTATTTGACTTCTGAGCCCATATCATGAGTGTGTCATGAGCCCATATCACGAGATATTTTCTTGATTCCAGATGAATTCGATGATTTGATTTGATTTTCCATTAAGTGTCCTCTGAGTTCACAAGGCTGATTTTCAGTGGCCTGTGCTTGCCTGGATAATGCTGCTCTCCTTGCCCATCCAGATTCTTTTCATCTCTTAAAGCCCAGCTTGGGCCAAACCTCTTTTGTGACATTAGTCCTCACTTAATGGTCTGAATACCAAGACCAATTATTTTTTCCCATTCAGGGGGCAGCCTCTCCAGATCTGGAACCAGGGAATGGATGTGGATGGGCTCTGCTGAAGTGGCCTGAGAGAAAGAACAAGCTGATTTCAAAGCATATACAGTAATTTTGAAAGAAAATATGATAGTGTGCATCTTCCACTAAACCACAAATACCAATCACTGATCCACTTAACTCTGCCTTTCCTCTCAATTCTCAGGAAAACATTTACTTTCTTTTATCTACAGCAATTTCAGACACGAAAAGCTTTATCCTTGGTCTGACCACAGCCTTTTGACAAGATGTAGTTGGACTTGAAAAGCACATTTTGCTAGTTATTGTCATTTTTGAGCTTACTTAAAGGAGAGCTACCTTGTTATTCTCTGTGAGTATCCCAAGCCACCTTGTTTATATACCACTACCAACATATTTAGTATAATAATCCCTTATGTAGACCTTCCTTGTAGCAGGCACTCTTCTAAGCTGATTCCATTTATTAACTCATTATCCTACAAAGCAACCTTACTGTTAGATAGGTACCACTATTATCCCCGTTATACAGATGAGGAAACTGAGGCACAGAGAGAGGATGAGTAAGGGCATGTGGTTGGTAAGTTCCAAAGCAGGATTCAGACCCAGGTGCTCTAGCTCCTAAGACCATGTGCCTAACTACTGGCCCACTTGACTCACACAGTGGTCCTCCACCACCTTTGCTGTCCAACCCTCAACCCTGATCTTTACTTTTCCTGGTCAGAGAAAGACCCTACTACCTCTATCTCTAATCAACCAAGCTAAGTTTCTTATGTTTCTTCCATGAAACATAAACCACTTTAACAACCCTTCTCCATTCTTTGCTAACACTCCCTGATACTAATTCATTCACTTCTTGGCTATTAGCAGAAGAGCCTGCTAGCATTCTATTCTGATATCAGCAGAATATTCCGGCTATCGCAGGAATGCCTCCTGTTATTCCACACTGCTTTGATCAGACACACCCATCTCTTAAAATGCTCCAACAGAACCGTTTTGTCTCTCTGAATTCTTGAATGGAAAATTTACAAAAAGAAAAGTTCGACCAGAAAATGCTATGATCTAAATGGGGTTTGGGAAATATGAATCCAGTGGTGGTGTCTGAAGGGAGTCAGGGCGGATGTAGGTGAGAAACTGGTTGTTTGTAACCGTTAGAAATTTTCACTTTTGAAGTCATGAAATGCTGTAAGAGTGTTGGGAACGGAAAGGAAGGCTGGATTCAAAAGGCATTTCTGAAAGAACAGTGGATTGGACTTGTGGGCAACCGCCTCTAGGGATAAGGTGGAGAAAGGAGTTAAAATGGTAGCGCTATTTCGGGCCTGAATGATTATAATGAGAGTGTCATAACTAAAATAGGTATATCAGGAAGCTAATCTGATTCAGGGAGAACAAAAAGTTCATTTAAGAATCTTCGTCATCATCCCCATTAAACAATTGGAAGACACCGTAAGTGAGCATTTGATGAGCCCCTTCAAGTGTCTGACAGGGCACACGATGTTAAATCTCCAACAGTAATTATCTGATGGTGAGGACACCTTTTACGCTGGCCTCATGGAGGTGCCTGCCACAGCATTTGATGAGTAAGTTCCTCTCCCGCCCACCCTCACAGGGGTGGAATTTGGGGTATTATTTGAATGTAAAGAGTATGGCTTGCTATATAGCCTAATCCCAAACAACAGCAAATAATTCATCTTTTTCACACCCTAAAATCCTCAGAAAGTGGCAAAGTCATTAGTTATATGGCAAACTGGTGATGTACTTGGTTTTCATGTTCGGTATAACTTGATACTAATTTTTTAAATAATGAACTCAAACAATCTTGAACCCCCAGTCCTGTTGGTTTCTTTGAAGGCCTGCACAATGCCAGCAGGGAGTCTACAGATTGCATGGTGAGAACGGAAAGGTTCTGAGAATTTGGCCTTGTAATCAGGCACTCACGGTAGAAATGTAGAAGCAAAAGCTAAAAGACACAGACCTAGCATAGTGCTCAACAGGCAGGACCCAGAATGGTGTGTTCAAGGAGACTGAGAGGTTGGTAGACTATGACATAAAACAGTATTTCAAAAACCCATATGACTCCGATGATTCATGTTACGAATAGACCCCAAACCTTGGATTGGTACGCCTTCCTCCCATGTCACATAAGCTCAAGAGTAGTTACCCTGCACAACAGTGACCATTAACCTGACTTGCAGCAAATCCCTCCGTTCAAAGTCTAACTGTGACCGACAACCTGACTCCCGCAAAGTCCTTCCTCCCTCCAGAGAGCATAATCGGCCCCGGGCTGAGCGTCTGTCCCAGAGCGTCCGGGCTACCCGCTTGGAAGCGCCAGATTTTCGGAGACCGTGGGTAGGGGAAACGAATCCAGTCCGGGTTTTGTCTGCACGGGGGGACCGGAGGGCTGCGAAGAATGGCTCGAGAAGAGGGGGGCGGGGGTGGAAAACACAACACAAACAGCTCGCGCCCAGGGACGGCCGCGGTAGGCCCGGAGTGCGCGGCGCAGCGGGCCGGGAGAGGCGCGCGCGGGCCCGGCCGCCGGCCGCATGGAGCGCAGCGCGGCCCGCGGCTCCCGGGCGGCGGCGGCGGCGGCGGAGGCGGCAGCGCGCCGCTCGCTCACACCCACCCCCGCCCGCGGCCGCCGCGCCGCCCCGCCGTAGCCGCCGGCCGCCGGCGTCCCCGCGGGCCGGTCCAGCGAAGGCGGCGCCCGCGCCTCTGCAGCCAGTGGCAGCCGCCAGCCCGGGGAGGCGGCTCCTGCAGCCCCTCGCAGCCCCGCGCGCCGGGCGCCTGCGGCCACAGCGGTCGCCGGGGAAGGCAGAGGAGGCGGCGGAGGTGACCAACCGTCCGGCTCCGCGCCGCGGCCCGCTGCCCCGCGCTCAGGCATGCAGGCGCGGCGTCTAGCCAAGCGCTCCAGCTTGGGCAGCCGCCGGGGGGGCGCCGCGCTGCCCGGCCTCGCGCCCCCGGCCCCGGCCCCGGCCCCGGCTCACGAGAGCTGGAGGCCGCCGCTGCCGCCGCCGCGCAGCGCCGGGACCGGCCCCCCTCGGGCCGCCGGGGCTGCGGCCGCCTCGTCGCCGGTGCTGCTGCTTCTGGGCGAGGAAGACGAGGACGAGGAGGTTGGGAGCAGGCGGCGCAGGGGGCTCGGGCGGGTGGCGGAGAAGCCCCGAGGGGGCACGGAGGAGGAGGAGGACGACGACGAAGACGACGACGAGGAGGTGGTCGTCGAGGTGGTGGACGGCGACGACGACGACGACGACGGCGAGGAGCGTTTCGTGCCCCTCGGACCTTGCCGCGCGGTCCCCAAGGGCCCGGCCCGGGGCGCGTTGAAGGTGCGTGCTGGGCGCGGTGGCGCGCGGGGGACCCGCCGGCCCGGGCCCCGGGGCGAAGCGGCCGGCTGAGGCGGGGGACCGGCGGCCGTGGACACCGGGCCGGGAGGGGTGTGTCAGGCGGCGCCGGCGGCAGCGCGGGGCAGGGCGAGGGAACTGTTGGTTTGCCGGCGCCGCGGGCCCCCCGCACCTCTCCGAGGCCGCCTCTCCTCCTGTCCTCAAGGGCCGGGTCCGGTTTGTGGTCTCGTGTGGGTGCCAGAAAAGGACGCTTCTCCCCGGAGGGTGGGGAACTTGGAGATGGGACCAGGTAGGCGCCGGTTTGCGCCCTGTGGGGACCGGCGAGGTAGGGGCAAGTGAGATTTTATTCTCCCCCCCAAGAAAGCAGGGTTGTTCCCCTCTCCCTATTTTGAGGGCTGTTGGAGCTTATTGAAACTAGCGAGCGGCTTCTCTTGTCCATCTCTCAACACCTTTTTTCACCCAAGAACAATTGTTGATGAGTTTCCTTCACAGGCGCCTGTGGGGGGACCGGTAAGGCCAGTACAGCAAAAACCAAACCCCTGGTCCCACATGCATTCTGCTAGCAGCTTTGGGAATTGCTCCTCGCCCTCCCATGTTTCAAGTCGACAACGTTTAGCATTTGGGGTTTTTCCCCTCCTCAAAATTGCAGATGAGAAAAAAGAGGAAATCGGAAAAGGTGGGAGGGAGACTTGGCATTTAAAATGGATGTGAGTTTCTGCGGAGAATTCTAGCGAAGTCCCCTGTGCGCTGAAGCACCGAGAGATCTTTCCGTTTGTGTATCTTCAGGAGATAAGGGGTTTATTATTACACAACTGACTGGCTGGGCTTTCAGGCATGCGATTGGACAAAGCAAACCACGTTGAGGTTCATGCACGGTGTATGTTGCTAAGAAGTTTTGAGGGCAGCAAGTGGTAGGCGATGGAGAGAGTGATTTTTCTCAAGTGATTCTTAAAATCAACTGATAACTATTTACCAGAGTTTCCAGAAGGTATGTTACTCGTTCTTCAGGAAGGAAAAAAAAAAAAAACATAAGCAAGTGAATTTAATAGATAAGGACAATTTAAAAAATCTTTTGGGGCTCACAGAACAAGTCAGTTGCTCAAAGCTTGAAATTGCATTTCCAAAAGGTATGTTAAACATCAGTAGTTAGAATAGCCCGGAATAGAGGTGGACAGATTTTTCCCCATAGACCACCATGGTAGTACTAGCTCTAGGAGTGAGAAATTTTCAGCGAATAGTCATTTGGGATGATAGTTTTTGACAGCTGCATGTTGGAATCCAAACCGTGACAACACTCATTACCATGGTCTACTGAAAAGCCTGCATTGTATGGGCTACAGGATATAGCTGTATTTGGAATTTAGTCACATGGTGTCCGTAACACTGAATAACAAGAGTAGTGACTCCTTAGCATTTTTGTCCAGAAATACTGAAAATATGTTTTGTGGTTTGAATAGTGATTGCACAACTTGTGATAGAAGCATTAATAATAATTTATACTCTGTGATCAAAGCAAACCCCATGGAGGAAAAAATCAAATCTATAAAAACAGAATAACTAGGGTGTGATCATTCACGTTCTCAAAAAAGATTTTTCACATCTCCAAATAAATTTCTTTTAAATTCTTTCAAAATGGGCTTCATTTTATAACACTTTTATTTGCCCACAGTTTGTGGTATACTTTTATCTTTTATCTTTTTTTTTTTTTTTTTTTGCTGCTTTAAAGACATCTTGACACTGCACCTGAAGAGATTTTCTAATATAACAAGATATAGCAGGATATATAACAAGAATAGAACAAGATAACATTATTATAATGCATATAAGAATGTCAATATATATATTCATGCATTCATTTATTCAACTTATTTATTGAGTACCTACTATGCTAGATGCTGTTCTAGAACACAGCAGTGGGCACTTTCCTGATGCTCACATCTAGAACAAGGAGTCATAGCAACAGTCAAACAAACAAACAAATAAATAAATCAAGCATGGCACTTCAGATTGTGATATATGCTATGTTTGAAATAACAGTATCTCAGAGTCCAGGAGGAAGAAAAGAAAGCTCTATGGGGAAGTCTTGTCTGACGGGGACAGTTGATCCAAGATCAAAGACATTTAGCATGGGGAGATCTTTCCAGGCAGAGGGAATAGCTTAGAGTGGAAGGAGAAAAAGCTTAGAGTGGGAAGGAGAAAAAGCTTAGAGTGGCTGGAACTTGGTATGAGATGTGACAAAGAGTCAGGTAGGGGCCAACAACGTAGAAAAGGTGGGCCTTTTTAAAGTAGAGTGTGAAATCTTTGGAAAGTTTTAAGCAGTAAAGGCATGCAGGGTGGTTTGTGTTTTTCAAAAGATCATGCTGTGTGGAGTACAAAGTAGCAGAAGCAGGGCGTCCAGTTAGGTGGCTGTCACTGCTGTAGTCCAAGGGAGAAGAGAGGGCAGCTTGGACTAGGATGGCAGAAGTGGAGTTAAAGAGGAATGGACAGATTCAGGATCTTCTGTGAAGATCAATCTGTGGGAACTTGCTGATAGACCCTGTGATGGGGATGAAGGAAAGGGAGGAATCCAGAAATCCACGCCATGGCGTAGAGCTTGGTTAGATGTGCCATTTCCTGAGACTGGGAAAACTGGGAGAACAAAAATCAGGCATTCTGTTTTGCACACAATTAGACCTCCAAGTGGAGGTTGGAGTTGGGCAGATGGCTGTAGGATTTGGGGCTGAGGGGAGAGGTCAGGGCTAGCGAGAGGAACTTGGAATCATCAGCATGTTGATGTCCCTTAAAGCCTGGGGACTACCAAGGGAGGGCAGTGGGCCAAGAGAGGAGAATCTTGGGCACAGCACTGTCTAAGTTTGGGTTTAGGAGGAGAAGCCAGTGAAGACGGTTGAGAAGCAACACCCAAGTAAGTAGAAGGAAAACCAGAAAACGTAAAGCTCAGCAAGCCAGGAGGAGAAACAGTTCCAAACAGTGGCAGGAATGAACCGTGTTGAATACTACCGGGATATTGACGAGAAAAAGAATAGAGACTTGTTCCATTTGATGCAATTATATGGAACTTGTTGGTGTCCTTGACAAAAGAAGTTTCTGTGATGTGAGTAGAGTTGGCTGAGCAGCAAGTGGGAGGTGAGGACATAGGGACACATGTAAAAAACTCTTTCGACAAGTTTTGTCAGAAAGGAGAACAGAGAGAAGGGGGGAGTAGCTGGAAGGCATCTGTCTAGGTTTTTATTTTAGGATAGGATGCAGTAGGCTCTAATGACTAGAGCATGATGGGAATTATCTGGAAGAGGGAGAGTGTATTTGTTTTCTATTGCTGTGTAACAAATGACCACAAACTTTTTGCCTTAAAACAGTTCTCACGGTTTCTATAGGTTAGGAGACAGGGCTTGGTTTAACTGGGTCTGCTACTAAGAGTCTCACAGGGCTGCAGTCAAGGTATTAGGTGGGTTCAGTTCTTGTCTAGAGACCTGACCAGGTAAGAATTCACTTCCAAGCTTACCCGAGTTGTTGGCAGAATTCATTCCCTCACATCTGTAAAACTGAGGGTCCCAATTTCTTGCTGGCTGTTACCTGGAGGCTGCCCTCCGCTCCTGGAGCCCCTCTCCCCCACCCTACCCTCACTTCCTGCAGTTCTTTGCCACATGGGCCTCCTCCACATGGACTCTTACTTCATCAAGCCAGCAGGGACAATCTTAGAGCCTGCCTGCTAGCGGGATGGAGTCTTGTATAATGCAGTGTAATCACAGCAGTAATCCATCATTGGCATATTCTTTTGGTTAGAAATAAATAACAGGTTTCACCCCCACTTAAGGGAAGGGAACTATACAGGGCATGAGTACCAGGAGGTGAGGATCATTGGGGGTCACCTTAAGGAGGAACCAAAGATGCAGAGAGAAGAGAGATAACTGTGGGAAGAAAGTTTTTATAAAGCCATAGAGGAGGGGATCTGAAACCAAAGTAGAGGGTTGCCTTTGGGACCTTCCTTCCATTAAATTGGAGAGAAGGTGGAGAAAACGGGTTCAGATGTGGGTATATTTTCGACACTGGATGGGGTCAGATAAAGTAGTGCTTGTCTGATGGCTTTTCCCCCCCATGCAGCAGAAGGGATGGTCATCAGCTGATGGGAGGCATGAGATAGCATTGTGGGAGAGCAGGAGAACAAAGGAACTGGGAGATGAAAGAGTTGCCAGACAGTATCAAGGACCCATGTGAGGTCTGTGGTTCTACATCTGCAGTGCAAGCAGTCCATCAGGGTGTGTGATTTTCCCAACTTCATTCCATTGCCTCATGCAATGAGTAACAATAAAAAAAATAATCTTAGCTAATATTTATTGAGTGCTTACCATGGCCAGTACACATCTAAGTGTAGCATCTCATTAAAACTTCATTACATATTCATGAGTCTTTATCATTATCAGCCTCATTTTACAAAAGAGATAAGCAACTTATTTAAAGATACACAGTTATTAGGTGGCAGAGCAGGGTTTTGAACCCTAGGCAGTCTGGCTCCAGAACTAGCACCCTCATGCATTACACTACATTGCCTCTTGTAGAGAAGTGGAGAGCTGGATTCAGATGACTTTAAGAAGCCTTTGGTAGGGATTGTGCAGCAGACACTGAATTCCAATTTGCTAATGAGTATGTGTCTGCAAATGGTCTGTGTTGGCTCAAGCAAGAGGCATATGCTTAAGATACCAGACAGAGTTGCCATTCACTGAATCATAGACTGCTGGAGTTGGAGGGGAAACAGAAATTATCTAGTAATCCAACACCCTCATTGACCATTGAAAGCACTGAGACTAGGAAAGGTGGAATGCCTTGTCTGGGCAGGGCTGCTAGCAAGTTAGGTGGTGCCAGGATTAGGGCCGTCATTTGCCAAGCCCAAGTTATCACTTCCTGGGTTTGTTTCTTATGCTTAGGAATGATCTGAAGTTTACTCCCTTAGGGCTGTGGCCAGAAATGGGCAACGATTTCCATTTCATATGAACCAAGTGCCCATAATTGCTGGTGTGGTGCTCATGGTAAACTTGCATAGAAGTCAGCTCTCAACCAGGGCCTCTTCTCCTTCACCAAGATTTTATTACTAGTTGACCATGGAGTGCCTCCTAGCACAAGCATTACAAAAAAGAAGACAAAAAGCAAGAAGTCAAGCCCTGCTCTGAATCTGTTTACCTCCTGCCCATTAGTAAGAAGGAGCCAGAGACAGCCACAGCCCTATGCATGCTTGATCTTTCAAAATGCTGGAGCCCTATTCATTAGTAAATCTGTCCCAGTCAGATTAATGTGTCCTTCCACCTAAGAGGGGTATGGAGAGAAAGGAATGGGAGCCTTTTCCTCCCCACTTCAACGAGCAACATCAGAACTTCTGACCTGCATTAAACAACCAGTCTCATCACAATGACTTCATGTAATGTTTGCCAAAGTCAAGGAAATTTGACTTTTTAGTTGCCCCGTACAATCTCATCTTTAGGTAAATGCATGGTTTCCTTTAGACTTTCTGAAATATTTGAGAATACTTGGAGACCCTCATAACCAACCTTCTGGCCTAGCCAAATTTATGTTGTTGAAATAGGGATGGTTTTCTTTAGGTTTGCTGCCAATGTTTCTGTTCATCCCCTCAATTAGATATTTGTCAAGGCCCACTGTTTACCAGGTTCCTGATACACATGTGGGAAACAGTAGTCAATAAGGCCTACCCTACTTCCACTTCCAGGAATCCCACAGTCTAACACATTCCTGCCAAGTTGTCCATAAAGTAGTTGGAAATCCCTTTTCCTCTTTAGCCCTAATAAGATCAAGATTAGATCTGCCCCAAGACTTTACAGGGATACCACAATTTGGGACATAATTTTGATATATACCTTAAAACAATTGTAGCTGAACAATCTATGTGAAGAAGATTATGTGGTTGGGCCAGGAGGTAATTCCAAATAGCTAGGAAAAGGATGAGTTTAGATCACTGAATTTGGCAAATAGCCTTAATTGCTCTTATTTGCTGGATGTAATGGAACAGCATATAACTCTGAAATAGATGTTAGTGGAATTAGAGGGATTAAATTCTTATACTTCATTAAAGATACTGTTTTAGAAAATCCAGTGTTAGAATTTATATGTAGGGGAAAGAGGCTTGACTCTAGAGTTTTGGAAGACAGTCTGTAAATTTTGGGTAAGAACTTTGCAGTAACTTATAAGAGGGTTTCGTTCATATTGCAGACCACCACCATGGAGTCTGGAGGTGCAGAGGAGTAGCAGGGTTGCCCATGCACTGCTCCATGAGGGCTGACTTAGGGAGCCTTGTTTTCATGCCACACCCAACTGTTGCCAGTGGCACTCTTGCTTTTCTTAGGTTCTTGTCATAGTAGAAGGTTAAATGAAAGTTAAATCTCCCTGATTCAGACTAATCGGTGATGGCTAGTCAAAATAAGTGAATGTCAAGAATGCTGCAGCATTTTAAATTAAATCCAGTTTTTAAAAGGCTATGTGCCCTGAAATGCCATTTGCTAAAAACTGCAGACAAGATAATTTTAGTCCATTAATGTGATCTTCATTGTGGGTTCATTAGTAAGATGCAAGAGAACAAGCTAGAGTCAGAGCAGGCGATCTGCCAGCTACTCCCCACCCCACTGTTACCTCTTTGTAGATCAAGAAGCACTGTAGCTTGGGCCCTGGGTTCAAATTCTAGTTTCTGCACTTGCTAGTTGCATGGCCATATCAAGTTACTTAATGTCTCTATGCTTGCGTGTTATCATCTGTAAGATTGGTATAATATTATTCCATTGTTGGCTAGTTATTGAATATGGCCCAGAGACTTCTCGAAATTAGAAGTAGATGTCAGTTTATTTCTTTTATGTTTTCAGAAAGGAATCGTTTGCATAATTTTGTTCAAGGCTCCAAAGTCCTGCAGTTATTTTGACTGTTAGAACCTCCTCCTTGTTCCGTTCTACCAAGGTATTTCAGAGAGCTGCTTCCTGAAGTGACTGTGTTCATCTGAACTCTGTGGTGTTCTATCATAATATTTGGTGAGCTTTAATCTTCCCTTTCAGCTCAGGAAGCCGTGAGTCATTTATCTACTTGTGCAAAGGGACAGAGACATTCTATCTCTTATGTTAATCAGTCTGTTCAGATCTATAGCTCTTGTATTGGAGAGAGCTTGGCTACTATCCAAAAGGGTAGGAAGAGGCTTACCACACACATTGAGTATGTGTTGCTGAAAGCTGCTGTGGAAATAAAGTGATGTCACCTTCCACCTCTAACTTGCATGTGGCAGAGAAACTCTGAGGTGTGTGCTTGCCCTTCCCACCCTCCTCTGTGTTGGTGTCTTGGACTTGTGGTACTTGTGTTTGGTGAACGGGTCATTCTTTGTGATTTGGGTAGATGAGGATGGGTAGCCAAAAGTGTACCTCTAAACTCTTGTCTACTTGCTTCTCCTGTTAGGGAGAAGTCCAGAAGGGGAGAAAAGGACTCTGTGGTTCATCAGCTTTGGGGAATTCCAGTTAAAAATAGATATACATTTCCTTTTTTAAGCTATAAAATATTTTAAATGTAGAGGAAATTGGAAGAGTAATGTAATTCCCATATACCTGTAAAGAAGTCAGTGACTATATGTGCCAAAGGCTATTTTGAGTTTCTAATAGGGTGAGTATAGGTCATGATATTTACATACTTATTGGACAGCAAAAGCCTTTTTTTCCTTCAGGATACAGTTTGGGAAATACTGGTTTATAATTATTTTCTCAATGAGAAAGCCATGGATAAGTGTCTTATAGCTTGGGATAGATCACTAAAACTTCATTATTAAAGAAATCAATTGTCAAGCAAATTTCACAAGCACAGCAAGGGGTTAAAGTACTGTTATGGGTCACATAAGCTTTGAAATATTTTTCCTCCTAAAGCTGATAACTTCTTTAGTATCTAGTTTCTAAAAAGAGTATTTCATGTGGTTAATTGTCACTTGTTAGCCGTGAATACCATCCTTGTTTGTGAAGTTTAAAAACTGGTAGAGAATGCTACGTTGCTTGATAAAACAGGCTCCATGATGGGGAGGACACAGAAGGGTATGAGAAGTGTTATTATAACAGAATTAAAAGTGCCAAAGGAGCAGAAAATGACAAGGTGTTCATACCCAGGAAGTGTATTTAATAATCTGTTTTCCACATTCTAAAAGAAAAAAAGTTGAAAACATCAGTACAGTCTAAACAAAAAGAACATATAAATTTACTGGGATACTAGGATTGACACAGTTTCTGTTAACAACACTATGACTATTACAAATAAAGAGGTTAAGCACTTGAGAGTGCTGAACGCCCATGCTCTTTACTGGGCATTGTCCAACATTTATATCCATATTACTCAACAGTTAATGCATTATAATTTATAAAGGGCCCTAATAATTAACCACATTTGACCCTCCTGATAATCTTGGGAGGTGGATATTATTATCCCCATTTTATAGATGTGGAAAATAAACCTCAGAGAAGAATGGGGCAGTTTCTGTGGAAAGAAATGTAGATGAGGTAATTTTATACCAAATGACATAGATATTTGTCAAACATTTTAGAAAACAGTTGGGACTAACAGATTTTTAAAAAATAATTGGAATTGGTACCTAAGCAACAATGGAAATTTAAAGGAGAGAAGAAACTTTGTTTTGGAGTAAATGATAAATTAAAACAATGTGAAATACAGTTTTTCATAGGTTGTCATAAATGCTTGTATGGAGCTTGTACATGCTTTGCAAGTCAGCTCTTAAGACCAAACATCACTAATTTCTGTTAATTTGCGTTAGGATCCAAAGTTTAAAGGACAATTTTTTAATGCAAGTTTTTGAAAATGTTTTCAATTAGCATGTTCACATACTTTCAACTCAAAACTAGTCTAACAAAATGTTAGAAAAATTGTGGGAATATTAGAATAAGGATCTTAGAATTTACAAAAATGAATATGTGAAGAATATCTACTTGAAAGAGAAATAGTTGTTTTTCATCATAAATTAGTTCCAGTAAAAATTCTAAGTAAAGGGGGGGGGAAATGGACAACTGAACTTATGTAAACACCAAATAGTATGGCATCTTAGGGTGGGAAAGAGTGCTTGATAATAAGAGAAGAGACACTTGAAGGTTTGAAATGACCCAAGGTAGGGTCTATGGAAAGAGAGCAGGGACTGCTATTTGCGTTTTTTCTTTCATGAGTACTTGATGGATGTTTAAGAGGTTCTGAAAATATGCTTTTAGCTGTCTGCTGGCTAACAGCAATTCTTTTAGCGCTTAATTTCTATTCTAAAAGAGATCTCAACTCCCTATATTGGTTTTTGTCAGTTGAATTTTTCTCACAATCTAGCATAGAGGTTTTTTGGGAAAATTATTTTTACTTTAAAAATTATAATAGAAATGATGTAGTTTTCATTGCTTGTAAACTATGCCTATCTTTATGTGTTAAAATTGAGATACCTCAAAGATCTTGGTTCAGTTCTGTGACAAGGTGATGGTTTGATTGTTTTTTAAAACTTTTTTTTTTTTTTTTACCATTTTTTTTCAATTGCTTGGCTATTTCATTGAACAAATATTTACTGAGCTCTTACTCTTTGTTAGCTCCAAGGACACAGAAGAAAACCAGACTTAGGAAGGGTCCCTGCGCACATTCTAGCTGGGGAGACAGTAAACCTTGTGGGTGGTGGTGTGTTGCTGAGATGGGAATGTATACAGGAAGAAAAGATTCAGGTTGGAAAGGGGAAGCAAGAGTTCTGTGTGACCTATGTTAAGTTTGAGATTCCTTTTAGCCCTTCAAATGGAGATGTCAAGTAGGCTGGAGCTCAGTGGAGAAGGCAGAGCTGGAGACAGAAATTCAGAAGCCACGGGCTCATAGATGATATTTAACGTGATGAGATTGGCTGAGAATACTCTTTCAGTCAGCAGCTTTATTGTAATATGACTCATATCAGATAACTCTCCCTTTTAAAGTATACAATTCAGTGTACTTATAGTACATTCATAGAGTTGTGCAGCCATCACCACAATCTAATTTTGGAACATTTTCGTCACCCCTAAAAGAAACCCTGTACCCATTAGCAGACACCACCCCATAGTCACTTGGATCAACTGTACTAGTGTTTTATTTTGTTTTTTCAGTGCCAATAAGTTTTAAGTCATTTATTGCATTTTTTTCAGGAAGAAAAGAATGGGGTGGGGGTTAACATGTTTTAGAAAACACTAGGGGAAGTGAGGGAAAGGAAGAATCCAGTACAGCAAAATCAACCATCTAGTGAGGGTGCCCCAGTGATGGGGTTCCACAGCCCAAGGGGCGGTCAGTCCCCTGTAGTTCAGGAATAAGGGAAAGAGGTCAGAGAAAGGACACATGAGGGCCCTTATTTTCCTCTGCTATGCTTCTTTATTGTAAATTCAAGAAAAAGCTTTGGTTTCCGGCAGCAAACATAGAGTTCAGCTACACCGAATCTACATCCTGTTAGATAATCCTGTGTCCACTTTTACATCGGTTTCTTGCGTCAGCAGAAGAATTAATGAGTGAATGAGACAGACATTTTTCTTTCTTTTCTCAGTCTTCCACTCCAAGTTTCCACTCCACCACCCACTCCTTATTTCCCTCTACCCTAGGATTTGAGAATTGTAAACAGATTTGGTCCCTACAATTTGAGCAGTGTAAGTGTTTGACATAAACATAATAAGTAAGGAATGAAGTTCAACCAGAGGGGTATGGATTGGAAATGAGGACTAGAGAGTTCCTCATTTATTCAGGTTTTTACGTAAGTCTTTTAGAATTTAGAGTCATTCCAAGAATTAGATATGTATGTGTGTCTTGTTATTTTGGCCAGCAATAAGACAGAAGTCAAATTTT
Organism: Cynocephalus volans; assembly: GCF_027409185.1. Classification (NCBI taxonomy): domain Eukaryota; kingdom Metazoa; phylum Chordata; class Mammalia; order Dermoptera; family Cynocephalidae; genus Cynocephalus; species Cynocephalus volans. The sequence goes on along the minus strand of NC_084474.1, from coordinate 37,131,109 downwards.
CAGGACAGAAGTTCTTGTCCAAAGTAGGAAATAAGGGAAGGAGCATAACTAGAGAATGAGTAAAGACCCGTGCATTGTGAAAAGAGGCACCCAAGCTTATATTTCAGATCCTTTGCCTTGTTTAGAATCTTTTGACAAAAATGCTTTATTTTTCTTTCAATACGAAAAGAAGTTTGTAAAGAATAGATATTCTAAAACAACATGAGAAAGACCAACATATTATATTTACACAAACTTGACCACACAGCAGTCACCAAACCAGCAACCTGTGAAGTTCTACAAAGCTCAAATAAATCCAAACACTGGAGGGGGTGTGGGAAATTTTTTTTTTTTTTTGGGGGGGGAGGAAAGACTAGACCGAGGATTGGACCGACATCACCCAGTGTGTTCTATTACATTTGCCGTATTATAACACACAGACAATGGTCAACAAGGTAGGTTTGCACTGATCTCATATATTGCCAATAAAACCTTTTTTCCATTAGTTGTCTGGACACTGTTGTCACCACTGCAGCAGAGGACACTGGCCCTGGCACCACAAAGCAGCTCTTATTTAGAGAGCCATCTGGAAGCCACACAAAAGTACAGAATTTAGAAAAATTAAAGATTCTAATTTTTGCTTCAAACATACATCCCCAGCAACATGGAGGAGTACAGAAGTTTCATTCTTAAAGTTTTTCTTACCCAGCTATCTTGAGATTTCTGCACATCTATATGCAGTGTAGGCTTAGCCTGACCCAGTGAAGGAGGGCTCTTGTGTGGAAAGTGAGCCAGTGTATCAGTATTAAATGTTTGGATCAGGAATCCTTAACAGTGTGTGTGTCTGTGTGTATGTGTACAAGCCTCACTTTCCTTGTTTCCACTCTGACCCTTTCACCATCCTTGACCTCTTTTAACCTCTCTTTATCACCTCCTTTTCAGGCTTATTTCCTATGCAGTAGGAAGAGGTAAAGTCAGAATTGTTTCGTGGGGTCAAAGTATTCCTGCTGTGTAGATCTGGAGCTGCTGCTGACTTATTTCTGATTCTTCTCATGTAGCTGAGAACACAGTGTAAGAATGAGGACCTCTTGGATTAATGTATTGAAAAACACAAAATCAAAATGTTTATGTGAAGGAAAATAAAGAAAAAAATTAAAGTATAAAGCATCATTCATACATAGGCTATTGGCATCCTGGGGGAAGCATCATCCAGGTTAGAGCTATCCAAGGGAGCGAATAAACTCATATTAGGCCAGAGTGTCATGGGAGTGAACCCTAGGGGCAGCAGGCCTGCAGCTATTACCCCAACACCCCCCCTTCTCCTTCTATCACAAACTATCACTTAAGATAGTACCTAGCACCCTGTGCCAATAGTGGGCCATGGTGAAGACAAGATGGGAAAAACCCCGTTCCATCTTGTGTGATAGATTCTCTTCCACACAAAGTGGAGGCTTTTTGAGTCTGTGAACTGGTCTCATGTTTTATCTTTTCACTTTAGCACAGGAAATATATCACTCTTCAACAGGAAAACAACTTCCCTATCCAGGCAACTTTCTTGCCCTAGAACCTAAAACCAATGATTAGAGATAATGAGGGATATCTCATAATGTTGATAGAGTCAATTTACCAAGACATAAAAATCCTAAATATTTATGCACCTAATAACAGCTTCAAAATATATGAAACAAAAGGTACAGAACCCAAGAAAAGAATAAACAAATTTATAATTATAGTTAGGTATTTTAATTACTCTCTCAGTTATTGATCAAATTGATTGCAAAGAAAAGTAAGAATATTGAATATTTGAACAATACTGTTGACTAACAATCTAATTAACATTTATAGAACACTACACTGAACAATTTACAAATAAGCTTTCTTTTCAATTGTACAATGATGCTATATACTTAGGGGGGTGGGGCAAACCAAGTCTTAGTACATTTCAAAGGATTGAAGTCACATGGAGTATATTCTTTGACAACAATGGAGTTAAATAGAAATCACTACCAAAAATTTTACTAGAAAATCCCCAAATATTTGAAAATCAATCAATAGTTTTCTAAATAATCTACTCATTAAAGAATAAATCATAGGGTTAATTAGAAAATAGCTTTAACTGATTGAAAATGAAAAATGTATCATAGCAAAGTTTGTGGAAGTTAAATCAGTGCTTAGAGGGAAATGTGTAGCTGTAAATTATTTGCCTCATCTTCCATCCAAAGGAGATAGAAAAAGAAGAAGGAAATAAAAAAGATATAATGTAAAATCAGTGAAATAAAAAGTAGACCAACAACAGAGAAAATCTTGAAACCAAAAGCTGATTCTTTTAGATCAATAAAATTGGTATACTTCTAGCTGTACTGATTTTAAAAAGAGAAATCACAAATCACCCATGTGAAGAATGAAAGAAAGGATATCACTGCAGATACTACAGACTTTCAAAGGATAATTAGGGCATATTACTATATGTTAGTAAAGGACTTTATGCCAATAAATTTGACAATTTGAATGAATGGACAAATTTGTTGAAGTACGTAAATTAACAGCTGAAAACACAAGAAGTAACAGGATATCTAAATAACCTACCATTCGTTAAAGAAATGGAGTTTATGATTAAGAATCTTTGCACTAGAAAACTCCAGGCCTGGATGGCTTCACCAGTGAAATCTATCAAGTATTCAATGAAGAAATATTACCAATCTTACAAAAAACCTTTACCAAAAAAGAGTAAGATGGTATCTTTCCAATAAATGTTATGAGGCCAGCATAACCTTGACACTAAAACTATACAATGACATTACAAATAAAGAACATTGTAGACTTTCATGTAAAGAGACAAAAAATACTTAACAAAATATTAGCAAATCAAGTGTAGCTATATAAAAATGTACAATAATACATTATGACCAAAGTTTTTTTTTTTTTCTTCCAGAAATGTAAGGTTGGTTAAATACTTAAAAATCAATTGGTGTAACTCACTATATTAGTAATTTGAAAGGGAAAAGCCACATGAGTATCTCAATAGATGCCAGAAAAAGCATTTGACAAAGGTCAATACTCATTTATGATTTAAAAAAAAAAAAAAACTCAGCAAATTACAAATAGGATGGAAATTCCTCATACTGATAAAGTATGTATAAGAAACCTATAACATCATACTAAGTAGCAAAAGATCATCTCTTCTACCAATATTGGGAACAAGGTAAGGATGTCTGCTCTAACCCCTTTGTTCAACATTGTCTTGGAGGGTTTAGCCAGTGTGATAAGGCAAGAAAAATAAATGAAAGGCATAAGGTTAGAGTAAATTTTCCTGTTTGCAAATGGAATAACCATATACAGAGAAAATCTTCAGGAATCAGCAAAACTACTAAAATGAGATTTTAAAAATTCCATTTGCAGTAGTATCAATAATGAAACACTTGGGGATAAAATTAATGAAAAATGTACAAAAAAGATGCGTGACATCTATAAAACATTGATGAGAGCAATTAAAGAAGACCTAAATAAATTAATTGATATATTGTGTTCAACTAGAAGACTAAATATGGTTAAACTGTCAGTTCTCCAAAAGTTGATTTATAGATTTAGCACAATTCCAGTCAGAATCTCAGCAGGACTTTTTGTAGAAATTGACAAGCTAATCTCAAATATATATGGACATGCAAAATAACTATATTAGTCAAAATAATTTTGAAAAATAAGAACAAAATTGGAGGGCTTACTCTACTTGATTTCAGCATGTACTGTAAGGTAAGAGTAATCCACACCATGTGTTCCTGGTGCCACAGGATAGACAGATCCACGCATTGGAATAGAGAGCCCCAAAATAGACCCAAACAGAAATGGTTCAACAAAGGTAATGAAGAATTTCAGGGGAGAAGTCTTTTTCACTAATGTCACATAAAGACACCCCATACAGAAGGGAAATAAAAAAGAAACTCAACTACCCCTATCTTGCATCAAACACAACAATTATATCAAAATGGATCACAGATATAAATGAAAAAGCTAAAACTTATAAAGCTTCTTGAAGAAAACAGAGGAGAATATTTTTGCAACGTAACAGCAAGCAAAAATTTTTTAGTCAAGAACCAGGTAACACTAATTATAAAAGAAAAGAATTGACAAATTAGACTTTATCAAAATTTTTTAAAATGTTGGCTCATCAAAACACACATTTAATGGAATAGAATAGAGAATCCAGAAATCAACCCACACACTTACTGCCATCTGATCTTTGACAAAGGCACCAAGCCTATTCACTGGGGAAGGGACTGCCTCTTCAGCAAGTGGTGCTGGGATAACTGGATATCGATATGCAGGAGAATGAAACTAGATCCATACCTCTCACCGTATACTAAAATCAACTCAAAATGGATTAAGGATTTAAATATACACCCTGAAACAATAAAACTTCTTAAAGAAAACATAGGGGAAACACTTCAGGAAATAGGACTGGGCACAGACTTCATGAATACGACCCCAAAAGCACGGGCAACCAAAGGAAAAATAAACAAATGGGATTATATCAAACTAAAAAGCTTCTGCACAGCAAAAGAAACAATTAAAAGAGTTAAAAGACAACCAACAGAGTGGGAGAAAATATTTGCAAAATATACATCTGACAAAGGATTAATATCCAGAATATATAAGGAACTCAAACAACTTTACAAGAAGAAAACAAGCAACCCAATTAAAAAATGGGCAAAAGAGCTAAGTAGGCATTTCTCTAAGGAAGATATCCAAATGGGCAACAGACATATGAAAAAATGCTCAACATCACTCAGCATCCGGGAAATGCAAATCAAAACCACATTGAGATACCATCTAACCCCAGTTAGGATGGCTAAAATCCAAAAGACTCTGAACGATAAATGCTGGCGAGGCTGCGGAGAAAAAGGAACTCTCATACATTGTTGGTGGGACTGCAAAATGGTGCAGCCTCTATGGAAAATGGTATGGAGGTTCCTTAAACAATTGCAAATAGATCTACCATACGACCCAGCCATCCCACTGTTGGGAATATACCCAGAGGAATGGAAATCATCAAGTCGAAGGTATACCTGTTCCCCAATGTTCATCGCAGCACTCTTTACAATAGCCAAGAGTTGGAACCAGCCCAAATGCCCATCATCAGATGAGTGGATACGGAAAATGTGGTACATCTACACAATGGAATACTACTCAGCTATAAAAACGAATGAAATACTGCCATTTGCAACAACATGGATGGACCTTGAGAGAATTATATTAAGTGAAACAAGTCAGGCACAGAAAGAGAAATACCACATGTTCTCACTTATTGGAGGGAGCTAAAAATTAATATATAAATTCACACACACACATACACACACAATCCGGGGGGGGGGAAGAAGATATAACAACCACAATTATTTGAAGTTGATACAACAAGCAAACAGAAAGAACATTGTTGGGGGGGGAGGGAGAAGGGAGGGAGGTTTTGGTGATGGGGAGCATTAATCAGCTACAATGTATATCGACAAAATAAAATTTTTAAAAAAAACACACATTTAAGAAAATAGATTAATAAATTAATTTTATATTACATAAATTAATAGATTTAATAAATTTCCTATGCTATCACTTTTATCTGGGGATATCAAAACATTGCATTCATCTAGTGCTTACTCTGTACCCACTGCTTTGCTAGGTGCCAAGAATATACTATTAAACAAAGATGTGGTCCTTCTGGAATATTCAGTTTAGTGGAAAAAACAGTCAAATAAACCCTTGACAACTGCAAGGATAGGGGAGGTACAGGACACATATTATAGTTTTCACTTTACAAATGTAGAAACCTGGCAGTGGTTAATAATTTGCTAACTTGCAAAGCCGGTCTAAAGCTCAAATTTGCTGCTCCCCTCCCTCCCTTTTACTGGTTTCTGTTGTTCTAAGCAAAGGAAGTGGAATTTTAACCTTAACATTAGTGGCTAGATGAGGTAGTAACTTATATTCTGATTTTAATTTACTGTGAAGAGAAATAGAATTGTAGCTATTTAAGGAAATTCTGTTTTAATGTTGCTGTCTTAAAAGCCTCGCTTGAAAATTAGTTTTCAGTCTAGGATGTCAATGTCAAAGTTAGCCAGGTTTCTCTAGTTATATTTTCTTGCAGTGCAGTGCTCATTTGGGAAGGAGAGCCCAGCTCAGGCAGTCCCTCTAGTCTTTGCTTTGCTAAGTATTTTTAGTGTGTCCTTTTTTAAAAAAAAAGTTGATAAGGTTGACAGGAAGGTGCTGCTGGGGAGTAGAAGTAGAGAGAAATAGAGGACTTGGAGCATATCACTAGGGAGAGAGGCTTTAATTTTTAAGGTAGACATATAATGGGAAATGAATGATATTGTCCTTTTTTTAACCCTTGGATTTGTGACAGCAAAATACTGATGATGTCTTGTGTTTTTACAGTGATTTACACTCTTAAGTGTCCTTTCATGTACAGTACCTCATGCATTTCTTATAATCCTTACACTCATAATTATTTCAGTTTAATCACGAGGCAACCATGGCTGTTGAAGCTAAATAACTAATTTAAGATGACTGAATATATGACTTTGAATTCTTTCTTTCTCAATTTTTTCTTTGTCTCATCCACCATGTATTTGTAGGTTTTCATGTTGTATCTTCTGGTATGACTCATCCTTGCTTTTAGTCTTCTGGTTACCCATGTCAAACAAGTGATACTCAGCTTGCTTCCCAGTGACTTCCAGGCTGTCATCACTGGTTCCCCTTCCCCCAGAAAACACACATTGATTCTCATTTCTCCATCACCATTGGTGGCACCGGTAACCCGATGAAATACTCATATAGGAGTGAGTGCTCAGTAAACGTTTAAATGAAGAGGAAATGAAAGAGCAAACTTGTCATTATACGAACACTCTCTGATGACATTCCCCTGTCACCTTTCTTCCCTGTACCTCATCTGTCACCAAGTCCTTACTAATTTTTTCACCACATTTTCCCCCCAATAATAATTTCTTGCTTCTTGTAGTTTCCTCCTTTCTGCCCCCATTGCCTCCTCATTTAAGCCTGTTTTCCACAGAACTGCTAAAATAATTGTGGGTTTTATGTAACGTTTTCTTATTAAAGAAACAATACTTGTAGAACATTTTATAGTCCTGGTAAGAAAAAAAGAAGGAACTAATAATCATCTGGAATTTTACTCACCTTTCACAGATTCTTGCTGTGTATATCCTTCCAGACCACAGGAATGATGACACTTACAGGGAGAGCCCATATCTAACAAACTCTGTTCTTGGTGATTTACCTTAAAACGAAGAAAGCAAGGTGGTAATACTGCTTGAGTAGCCAAAATAGATGTAAAAATACAGCTCTTATACTGGTTTAATTCAAATCAGTAAACATTTATTCAGGGCCACAGTATGCAAATCACTGTGCTAGGCACTTTGGGGCTCAAAGATAGAAATGATTATTTTAATTTCGAGGAATTCACAATCCAGTTAGAAACACAAACCCGTTGCCCTATTCACTCTGACTTTAAAACTCAGTCCAAGCAAATGTGGTTGTTTTCTTGGCCCACAACAAATTAAAAGTTGGTAATTTGTGGAAGAGGGTACATCCTTTACTAACAGTCAGTGTCCTAAGAGCAGCAAGCATGGAACTGATGTTGATAAAGGAAGTGGAATATATATCTAGAAAATGGTACAAGTTGGCACACAAAATAAGACATTATAACAGCCTGTGTCCACTTAGTGTAGTAGCAAGTAGCTCCAGAAGGTGGATTGCTCTATGTTACAGTTTAATAACATTTGCACAGTGATAGCCTTGTACCATCAAGAAAAGTTCATTATGCCCAATAAAGAGGCGAGAAAGCAATGAATGCCCTTTAGAGAAATTCACAACAAAAATCGTTAAAATTTATCAGTCAAAAGGGATAGGAACTTGTTTTATTAAAAATTAATAGATGTGGCATATATGCACGAATGTTCATATGTTGATAGGATTATTGTACTATTACTTTTACTGTAAGTATGACAGTATGGAAGCACATTCCCAAAGAATTTCATTCATTCCAAGTAGTTATCCTAGGCTTCTTATCAGGAAAGCCCCATGTTGCATTTCGGCCCTTCCTTTGCAGGTACAGATCTTAAAGATCCAAGAGATGATATTCTAGCCTTAGTGTCCCAAGTATGTTGGACATTTAACATACATTGTATTTTTCAAGGGGCCCCTACTTTCTGAGGACACTGGATTCCTTTCTTAGCTGTTGTTCTCTAAGTGGCAGTGCCCTCTAGATTTACCTATCAGAAAATTATGTAAGTCCCACCCCTCGTGTGGCAACCAACATGCGAGATCCTGAATAAGTGTGGACTCCAGCCTTGCTCTCTAAATGGGAGTCCCCAGAGGCTTGTGCCTGGATGAGCTGAAAAAAATTTTTTTTCCAGTCTTTGTTGTTGGCTCGTGCCTTCTCCCTAGACCATGAGAAGAGACGTGCCCCGGTTTTCCAAAAACAAGATAATAGCTCAGTCCAGCAGGCTGATGTCTGAGATGATCAGGATTCTAGCCTGCTCATCTGGTAACCTGCTTTATGTCAGGTACTTTCCCGTGGTCCCCACCTGAGGTGTTCCTGTCAAGCAAGGGAAACAAATAGGCACTCTGACATTTGCAGTACAGCCTTGTGAGTTCTGCAGTAATGAGCTCAAAAGAGTCCTGGGAACACAAGGAAGGGAGAGTTAACTACTGAGGGGAGTCCATGGAAGCTTTGGAGTAAATGAGGTTAGAACTAAGTTTAAAGGCTGAAGAAGAGTTTGTAAAATGGAGAATTAGGTGAATGGCACTGTAGTCAAAAAGCAAAACAAAACAAAAAGCATATGTTGAGAGCAGAGACCAAGGAACGGAAAGGAGCCTGGTGGAAGAACAGGGTGATAGCGGGGGTGGAGGCAGGTGTTAGTGTTAAAACCGTATCAGCCTTGCTGTCTGCCAGCGACACACCGTGTCAGTTCATGCCATTTTATAAGATGCATTTCAATTTTATAAGGATTTTTTTTTTGGGGGGGGGGAGGATTAAGAACTTTTTATCCCATGCATTTATTATGAATGATTTTAAAGTGGAGTTCATATAAATAAAGAAATAAGAAGCTGTAGAAAGATCATGATAGTCTACTCATTCTGGAAAAAAAAAAAAAAAAAAGAGCCAACAATGTTTCTACATTAGAGAAAAATAGCAACAGATTAAAAAAGACAAGTTTCAGTCAATTCAATCCCATACCATACATATGACATAAAGCAAATAAATAATGGGGCTTTAATTTAAAAAGCAAAACACAATATAAAATGGTTAGTAAAGAATTTCTACCCAGTGCATGTAGGAAAGACAAGTATAAGGTAAAGGTACCAATCCAGCAACATTATAGTAAATTTGTGTGAAATCCTACAAAAAAAGTTACCACTGCATATGAATGTAATAAAATATTTCAGGAAAAACTGATGCAAAACATAGCAAAACAAACTTAGTGGAATTCCAATGTTATGCCCATGATGCAATAAAAGTAAATATTAGGAGCAACGGAACAATTGAATTCTAGCAAAAACATATTTCAGTGAAAACTTAAGCTATATGTAAATATAAAAAACTATCTCTACATGTAAAAAACTATCATAAAAGTTTTAACCTTCATCATCAGACCTTAAAAATCTATCCTCTTCAGGGCCGGGTAAACAGAGCCTGAAAATCCAGCATCCTTGCCAGAATCCAAGTGATATTCTTTATTGCTGGGGCTTGCTGCAGTGCACGTTGAGTCAGCTCCATGTGCAGAACACCACTTTCCAGTCCTGACACAGTGTTTGTTTGCCAAGTTTATACTGTTAAGCTGGAGCTGAGTATTACAGCAATGCCTTTGTCACCTTTGAGCCACAAATTACATTGGTAATAAATTTAAATCTGGAGTCTGAGAGAAATAAACTCCACCTCACGTGAGCTAGATTTGTTGTGTGTGGTTTATTTCTGTGAAGAAAAAGACCTATATTTCCTGAGATGTTTTGTGTTGCTGAGCCTGCCCTGGGAAGAGTAGGGGAAGGTAGCATTACAGTGCTCACTATTCCCATAATATTATTCCATGTGTCCTCAACTAAGTTTTTAGCTGCTTGAAGGTATCTTTATTATTTTAATCCCTCAGTATGGGATGGAACAGTAATGATTTCTTATTTTATTATTTTACAACTATGGTATAGAGGAAAATTCAGAGACCTGAGTCTTTGTTTATTTATGTATTTTTTATTGAAACATAACTGATTATGTATATCTGTAGGATACAGATTTGAATATCAATACATGTGTACAAAATGTAGTGATCAAATCAGGATAATTAGTATGCTCATTTTTACAAAATGTGATCAATCTTTGTGACCCTTAACTAATTTCTCACTAACTCCCTCCCTCTCCCCTTTCCCCACCTCTAATAACCATAGTCCTGAATCTTATTTTTGAGGTAGCTCTTAACTAGTAGTGTAATCTTGAGCAAATTCCTTTACTGCTTGTGCCTTTATTTATTCACCTGTACAATGGAGGTAGTTAGACCAGGTATCTTTTTGTTTTTTTCTAGATTTTCTTTTTTTGTTTTTAAAAGAACTTTAAAAGTTAATTGATTTTCCTGCAGTTGTAAAAAATACTACAGAGAGCTCTCCATACAGTATATCCTTCACTCAGTTTCTTCCAGTGGTAACATCTTGCATTACTATAATACAATGTCACAACCAGGAAATTGACATTGATACAATCCACTGACCTTATTCAGATTTAACCAGTTTTCCATGAACCTGTGTGTGTGTGTGTGTGTGTGTAATATTATCACTTGTACAGATTCATGTGACCACCTCCACGGTGTAGATATAGAATAGTTTCATCACAAGCATCCCTCAGATACCACAGCCACCTCCTTCCTTTTCCTGTGTCCCTAACCCTTGGCAATCATTAATCTGTTCTGCATTTCTATAATTTTGTCATTTTAAAAATATTATGTAAATGGAATAAGACAGTGTCTAACTTTTAAGATTGGCTTTTTTTTTTAATGCAACATAATTCCTTTGAAATCCATCCAAGTTGTTGCATGTATCAGTAGTTTGTGCATTTCCGTTACTGAGCACTTCTGTATTTCATGATGTGGATAACCATTCACCCATTGAAGGACATTTGGGTTATTTCCTGTTTGGGGATATTACAAGTAAAGCTGCTGTGAACATTCATGTATACAGTTTTGTGTGAACTTGTTTGCACTTCTCTTGGATAAATGCCCAAGAGTACAATTGCTGGATCTTATAGTAAGTGCATGTTTAGTTTTATAGGAAACTGCTGCAGTCTTTTCCATAGTGACTGTACCATTTTATATTTATATCTGTAGTCTCCTTAAGAAGTGATCTTCAGGGACATATTGTATCCAAAGTTGGGAAATGCTTGTAGATAGTGGTTTTTTTTAACTTTTAAATTAAGATATACAATTATATCTCAGTGTATCTTGAGATACAATGTATCTCCAGCAATGTATTTTGTGTTAATTTTTTGTAGAATGAGGTTTTTTTGTAGTGAGGTTTAGGTTGAGCTTCAGGTTTTTTGCCTAGTGCTTCAGCACCAGTTGTTAAAAAGCTATCTTCCCGCCACTAAATTGTCTATCCACCTTTGACAGAAATCAGTTGGACATATTTGTGTGAGTCTATTTCTGGGTTCTCTGGTGTGTTCCATTGATCTTTGTGTCTTTCCCTCTTCTAGTGCCACGCTGTCTTGAGTGTGGTAGCTGTATAATACTTGATATTGGGTAAAGTGACTCCTCTCACTTTCTTCTTCTTCTTCTTCTTTTTTTTTTTAAATCAGAATTGTTCTAATTATTCTAGGTCCTGTGCCATTCTATATACATTTTAGAATAAGCATGACTATGTCTGCAAAAACCTTGCTGGGATTTTGATAGAAATTCCATTAAACCTATAGATCTATTTGGAGAGAACTGACATCTTTACTACGTTGAGTTTTTTGATCCTTTAGCACAATATGTATCTCCACTTATTTAGGTCTTCCTTGATTTCTTTTGCCAGTGTTTTGTAATTTTCAGGATACAGATCCTTTATGTTTTTGTTAGATTTACAGCTGAGTATTTCATTTTCTTTGGAGTGATTGTGAATGGTGTTGTGTTTTAAATTTCAGTTTCCATGTGTTTGTCGTATGTATACAGAAATATGATTATTTTTTGCATCCTGCAATCTTGCTGAGCTGGGTACCTTTAGGAGTCCTTTAGGAGTGAGAAATTCTACAAGGATGTTGACCAATTATTCCTTATCTCTAATGAAGTTGTAATGAGTGGAAACAGGATTAGGTTTTTCTGGAGAGGTTTAGTCCAACCTAAAGAAGAACTTATTAACAAAAAACATGACCACTTCAGCAGTCTGCCTAGAAAATATCTTCTTCTTTGAGAGTTCTGACAATGCTTAAATTAACTGCCTGACTTATATTTTATTTAGCTTTGGATGGAAGAATTGGATAATATATTTAGTGCCCCAATAAACCCCAAAGATCTCTTGATTCATTGTAGAATGAACTTGTAACTGTATCCTCAAAATAGAAGAATTAAAATATGTAGGTTTGTGTGTGTGCGTATGTATTAAATCTCTTTATTTTAAAAGCCAGAATGTCTCAATAAGTCTGGAATGTCTTTTAGTTTCTATCCTCTAAGATAAAATATCAATTATATATTAAAGTGTCTGCTTAGGAAATGAATAGTTGCTGCTGGAAACTACATGTAAGATTCACTAAAAAGCATTAGCAAAGAGCGTGCAAGTCATTAATCAATGAATTGAATGTATCAGTGATATCTGTAGGGCCCTGGATTATCTACGGAGGGATGCAAATCTCTGCAAAACTGAAAGATTGATTTAATCATGCATGATTCATGAGCAGCATTCGCTAATAAGAAGCTAAGATAGCTGCATGGTTTGTCCTTCAAAATCTTGAACATTATACATAACACTCAGCCATATAGAAAATAAAAGTACAGTTTAAATTTTATTTGTTTAGTGTTGCTATAAATTAATAGTGTCGAGTAGTTTTTGGTTTAGCATAGATTATGTGCCTAATTGTTTTATTTTAGCAATTTTTATTAAACTCTTCCAAAACTGAAGCACGTACTTCCCTGCCTGCCTGACGAAAATGAACATGGTGACTTGGGAGCATCACATACTGGGCCGTATTTTAACATGGGACTCTTATGTCAGCCAGGGTCATTGACAACTGAGTAAAGTGGTCCCAGATTACTGCTATTTTGCAGACTTTCTGTGTTCTTTTTCTCTTTTGGGGTATTCAGGTGTGTGTCTTTTGCTTCAAAATCTTACTTTATTAGCAAGTCTAAATTCATGGTTCTGAAGATAGCTTCTTATCATTTTACTAACAGTGAAGTCCACAATCTTTAAGATAGTTTTTTCATCAGTACTGAAAGACCTTCCAAATTCTCAACAATTTCACAGTTTTGTTCTGTGAAATAATGTTCACAGAAGGTTGTATCTAGACACTGGAATATCTCTATCCTTAAAAGAGGAATGCAGAGTACTAGAGCCTGCCAACTCTTTTTGATATGATTTAAGCCAGGCAAATTGTGGGAGAAAGGTAAAGAGCACAAGTCAGATCAGCACTACTTCTAATCAAATGCTGGAACTTTCTCAATGTAGCCAAAACTCTTCTTACCAGCAAGGTCAGCTTCCGGTGTGAGGAAATCCAAGTGCAAGTGCAGGAAATGGTCTGTGTCAGATGTGGCATTGAACAGGGCTGATTCTGTGTTTGCACCGACCTCTCTGGGGTCAGACACAGTGCAAAGTGAGGAAGGGTGTGGCATAGGTGCTGTAGGGTGATTTATTACTAAATAATATGTGTTATTTTATGTATATTGGTTTTAATGGCCTTTTTTGAGACACTAAAAATGTGTGGAGGGGAGCAGAAATACATAATAGGCAAATAGAATAGAATAGATCCTCTATAACTTTCATGCAGATCTCTCAAGTGCTCAGACTTTCTTGAAATCAATGTCAAGAAATATTCCAGGTTTCGACATTCAGAAACATTTTTAAAACTAAGGCATTTGATGGTCTTCACATACAGTTAACAGCATATTTATTTTGGAGGCAGATTTTTAAAATTTAAAAAGTCCAAGATGAAATAAAGTGAGAAAAAATAGCTTTTGCTTTCTGCTTTCAAATCGTTAAACACCGAATTGGATCCCTGACTCCCAAAGTGTGGTGATAAATCCAACTTCTCTGCCCATATCTAGTTGTTGTAGTAGGGAAGTGCTATAGACCATATGTTTGTGTCCCCCAAGAATTCAAATGTTGAACCTAATCTCCAATTTGATAGTATTAGGAGGTGGGGCCTTTGGGAGGTGATTAGGTCATGAGGGTGGAGACTTCCTGAGTGGGATTAGTTTCCTTATAAAAGAGGCCTCAGAGAGATCCCTAGCCAATTCCACTTTATGAGGACACAGTGAGAAGACGGCCATCTGTGAGCCAGGAAAGGGGCCCTCATCAGACACTGAATCTGCCGGTGCCTTGATCTTGGATTTCCCTGCCTCCAGAACAATGAGAGATAAATTTCTGTTTTTTTATAAGCTACCCAGTCTACAGTATTCTGTTATAGAAGCCCAAGCTGACAAAGACAATTCCTCAATTGCCTTCCCAGACCTCTCGAATTTTTCCCCTCTCTTACATGCTCAAAGCTTCTCCATGGAACTCTCTATCAGGGTACCTGTTGAAGTTGTAATTCACTTAGATTGTGTGATTCTGTTATTTATGCCTCTCTTTCTCACTTCATTGCAAGCTCCATGAGTGTAGGGACTTTTAGTCACACACGTACACACACACACACACACACACACACGTATGTATACACATATATGTATATATCACTATTATACATATGTATATATCACTATTATCCCTTGTGTCTATCATACCTAGTAAATATATTTGTTGAATGAATGACTACTTTTCAAGCAAACGCTCTTTTCAAAGGTCTACTAAAATATCTTTATTCCTTATTGTCTCTGGGAAAAAAGAGACTGGTGTATGTGTGGGTTGGAATAAATATTCAAGCTTTAGAATTTTTATCTTCTCTGAAGTCTTTTATACAACCTCTTTTATAATGAGACCCATGGAAATGATCTTTAAATAAGAAAATTAAGAGGTGTTTAGTTGGAAATTAATGTATTAACATATACTTAAAAATTGTGTGTTATACAGAGACACAGAAGGTGTTTATATAGTGTCTATCACTTGTCTGCTGTTTTCCTGGAAGAATGTAGATGTTTCTGGCTGTAAACAACTTATTTGCCTTTTGCAGCTAGATAGTATTGTGGTTTATGCATATTTTACCTTCTTTTTGTAGAATATCCTTCTGATAGCTTACACATGAACAAAATGCTTCAACTTTTTAGAAACTGAATGTATGATCTTTGATATTCATAAACACATATTAATCATTTCCTCTGTGTAAGGTCTTGTGATAAGTACTATTTTGGCTGCCATCCATGTCTCATTTCTTATACTAGGGGTATCAGAGCCATGTGGTTGTGTTGTAGGAAGAATGTGAGCATATGAAGCCTGTTATAAAACTATTCATAAAATCCCATTTTCGACAAATTCTGTCTTTGAGAATACTAAATTAAATGGCACTATCCTAGAATATACAAACTAATAATAAAGTTTCTGTTTTTAAAAAAAACTATACATTTAGTATATAAAAAATATACTTAGAAATATTGGTGGAAAATAATTTCTTCTACATTTTTGCAGTGTTAAACAGCCATAGGTACATTTTAGTGATAGCCAAAGTAGAGTTGTCTTTTGGCTTCTTTCTTGATTTGAAGATGAAAGCAGATGTCAGCAGGTGAGAAGGTAAACTCTATTGGGTATGTCATCTAGCTTGTGGGCTTGTCCTCTGTCTCTGTGAAGAAGACCCAAATGTAGGATCTCACTGATTTGAGGGAGATTGCTACTGTTGTTGAACAAGCTCTGGGACATAGAGTAAGGCAAAGAACGATGTGCCCTTGCTGAGCACTTGCCCTTCCTGCATCTTGCTCATCTCCCACTGTGGTTCCTGTTTCCTATGCTTTCCTGAATGTGCTTAGAGCTCAGTAAGTGGAATGATATGGACGGTGGTCAGAGACTTTTATGGAACCCCATTAGGCTTACTCCAGGCAAAACCTTTTAAGCAGGTGAGATGGATTTCATTCTCTTTTCTGGGTTTTATCACTATTACTATTTTTCCAATGACCCACTTTCGGCTGAAGACTCTTGTAGAGGCCTTAACCAGCTCTGGCTGCTCTTCTTCACCCACACTGTTCTCTCTGAGCAAAGCCCCATTCTCCCCGTCCCCTCACCCCACCCTTGGCGCCTCCTTTTTCTGTGTATTTGTGATCCCTTTTACACACTGAGCCCACGTTGGATTGCTACAGTGCTTCATTCTTCATTAACATCAAACTGGATATATTAATCATTCGTACAAATGAATTTTCAATAAGGTATTGCCGGAGAGAAAGGGCTACAGTTCTTTGCCTGTTTACCAACTTTTGTGTCAATTTGTGTAATTTTTGTGTAATTTATGTTAGTTACTGTACTAGATATTTCCATTTTATCTTTTCAATCAACCTGACATCCCTCTTTTATAGATAAGGACCAGACCTTGAAGTGCAGTGAGGTGAAAAAGTTTCCCCAGATCAAACTAGCAAGTGGCAGGGCTGGAGTTTGATTCCATCTTTATATGATTTCACAGCAAACGTAGACTTTTTTCCCTGGGATATTTGTAGTTTAACCAGGGATGCAGGGTTAATGATATAAATGTGATTTAAACCTATTGATAGAATTTCTGGCATGATTCCTAGCCATTGGAATATATATCTCTACTAGGGATGTTTCTGGCACCTTCAGTTCATGCCAAATGGGTAACTGCCTACTCACATGATGTCTTTAAAAGTTTAATATTTATAACCAAAAACAGTAGCTTATTAGCAGTATTTTTATATTAAAGTTACAAAATTATTATTATTTGATTCTCTCAGTAATGTGCGGATTCTTGGGAGTTAATAGTGGAAGTGTGCAGACTAGCCAGAAGTTATTGCAGTAGTCCAAGTGGGAAATGATGGTGGCAATAGAAATAGAGAGAGGTACATAGATTAAAAATACATGTTTGGAGTAGCAGACAGAGGAGGCTGAAAAGGACAAAAAAAAGAAATCCAGAAACATATGGTGGTGTGGCAGATATCGTAGGTTGGTTGGTTCAACGCCTCCGCCGTCCCCTTCTGTATCATTTTCCTATGCTGCCATGGCCAGAATTTCCCAGAATACCTTGAAGCTAGAATTCTGAGTGTGACTTAGGTTCTACCACAGCAGCGCATCCACATGAGGCATGTGACAGGAGGCACAAGTAAGACAGTGAGGGGGTAGCCACATGCAGAAGAGATCTTCTGGCAAACATAGTGGCAAAGGTTCCTGGTGCTGCGGGGGCATCTGTGGTGGAAGTTCTAGCTTTCGATCCCTGTTGTCTTGGGAGTTGTGTGGTGGGAGGCAGTGCTGTAGCACTTTTTGCTAGTTCAGACTTGTAATGTGGTTGGACTTTTCTCCTAGCTATGTGCAGTTGTCCTGTTGAACATGCCAGCCTCACTCTCCAGGCTTTTTTTTTTTTTTTTAGATAAGAGATATTGGAGCCCATTTAACCACCAATGGGAAATATCCTGTAGAGAGGAAAGAGCAGATGATGGGACAGATCTGTGAGATGTTGGGTCAGTTTTGTAACTTCTCTGGGCCTTAGTTTTCTTATCTATGATGTTGGGATAATAAGATCTTCCTCTTAGGATTTTTTGGGATTGGCGTGAAATTCTATGTATTAGTCTGTTTTCTGTTGCTTAGAATAGAATACCTGAAACTGGGTAATTTATTAAAAAATGAAGTTTATTTTTTACAGTTTTGGAGGCTGGGAAGTCCAAGGTCCAGAGGGCACAACTGGTGAGGGCCTTCTTCTTGGTAGAGGCTCTCAGCAGAGTCCTGAGGTGGTGCAGAACATCACAAGGCAAAAATGGCAAAAGTGTTTTTACCTGCTCACTTGCTCTCCTTATAAAGCCCCAAGTCTACTCTTCGATAACCCATGAAACCATTAATCCATTAATCCATGAATGAATTAATCCATTCATGAGGACAGAGTCCTCACAATCCAATCACTTCCCAAAGCCCCACCTTTCAAATACCATAGTCTGATTTAATTCCAACACGAGCTTTGGAGGGGACAAACATTCAATCCATAGTAATGTATGAAGCAAAGTTTAAAGCAGTGTCTTATACTTAATAAGGGCTTAATAACTGTAGCTACGATTATTATGGCTACTACTGCTGTTATTGTTGCTTTGTCCTCTGTATACATTAGAGCATTGTGAATATGGGATAGCAATCACTTCTGTTTCCTGATTTTACAGATCTTCCTTTCAGCTCTGACAGGGTGGCTCATTGCTGTATTATCTTCACATAGTTACATTAATTAAGTAAATATTTATGAAGCACCCAGTATGTGCCAGGTATAAATATATCAGGTGCCTGTGATATAAAACTGAGCAAAACTCCTTCTCTGCCTCTAAGTGGTTTCTGGAACATTAGGGCAGAGAAATGGGTAAAGCATAAATAAATGCTTTATCTCACATTCAATATTGTATCAGTCAGGGTTCTAACAGAGGAGCACCAGGAGATGTGTATGTGTGTATTGTATTTATTTGTCTGTTTACACACACACACACACACACACACACACACACTCACACACCACACACACATATGAATTACAGCTGATGTAGCAGCCTAATGTCCACAGGCAGGAAAGCAGGAAGGAAGGATCACCAGCAGGCTGGAACCCCTGAAGCATGCCTTTTTATATTAAGATCTTCTACAGTCATTTATCATGGATTAGCCCAGTTATTTTTTTGAGCTATTTCCCTTCTTATGAAAATCTGTGTTGAAGTGGGAGGTATTTCTCCCTCATATACCCATCTATTGTCTTATACACCAGTAAGATCTTTATTATAAAGAATTATATTTATATTAGCAGGTATGCAAATTTATTCTAATATGTATTGCTTAATTTCTTGAGTACACACTAGCTGCATTTATTAACAGGTTTTATTTAGTCATCTGTGCAGCTAGTAAAAATAATTAGCTGTCTGTGAATTAGCACAATCCAAGCTGAAATGTGAATTCATTAGTTTTCAACTTCAGTTTTTAATTTCACTTGCTGTTTACTGCCCAAAGGAATGATAACTTGTATTTTAAATGAAATGTATACTGAAGGAAGAACCCTCAGCAACAAATACTCTTTTTTACTCAACATCTTCTAATTTGCTCTCAAAATTTAAAGATATTGTGTTGGACTGTGGCAACCACTGATGAATTTGAAAAGTTATATTTCTGGTTCTTATTGCCAAAAGGATTAAAGGCACTGAGTTAGTTCAGCTCTTTTTGTTGCAAGAAGTTGAAAAAAGCCCAGGCATTAAAAAAACAAGCAAACAAAAGGTGAAATGAGGTGAGTGGGGTGGGGATTATGATTGTGAGGAGTGGGATTGATGCATTCAGCCCAGGAACAACCTGCAACCAGGCCTCTCAGCTGCTGGAGGAGGAGGCAGCTCTTCTTCTAACTGCTGCTCTGTCTCAGGACTTCCAGCCTTCTGTTTCTCTCCAGGGTCTGCTTCGCTCTCCTGCTCCGCATTCTTTCCTGGTTTCCTCTGCTTTCTGCTGTGCCTGTGGCTTGGCCTCCGCACCCCCGCCGCCTCAGTCTGGTGTGTGCTCAGTCACCACCAGCCTCCACCACTAATTGACATCAGATTCTGGATCTCTCAGATCATGTTTCTGAAAGAAAGGATTCGGTTGGCCCTGTTTGTGCCCAGGGAAATTGTGCAATTTTCTTTTTGAGAAGTTATTTGGCCTTTTATTTATACATATCAAAAGTACATTCTCCAACTTACTCACAAGTTCTGTTCTAACTGCTTTTTTGGGAGGAATGTGTGGTTTGGTCAGAGAAACCATGTTTTAAAGTGTAGTTTTATTCCCAGTTCAGCTGCAAGTAACTATTTAACCCATTAAGAAGATGAACTCTAACCTACTGCCTCAATTTCAACGAATCATCTGTCTCTTTCTAGGCATGTTTATGCCCAGGATTCGGGCCAGGGAGGACAGGGAGGGGAGCTCAGAGACTCTCAGCAGGAGAGGAGAGGGGTCTTGGGAGATGAGTGTGGGCTCCAGTAGGGGCATAGAAAAGGAGCTGTGAAGTTCCTGGTATCCAGAGCAGCCCCTCTGTTTAGCGTGATGGTGTTGGCTAGGATTCAGGTGAGAGGACAGTGTGGATCCCTTGGGAAAAGATACAATAAGGAGAGATCAGAGACAGATGGTCTATCCTATGCTCAGGGCCCCAACTCCTCCTGCAGTGGCATTTGCAGTCAGTGGGGCTTGGTGTGGCTGTCACAGTTGTGGGTATGCACAAGCCTTACATAGGTCAACTGTTCCTCAGTGAAACAGCTGCCTGTACTGCCTCAGAAAGAAACTTACAAGAAAAAACTTTGAGTGGGGCCCAAATTCCATCTGCATAAAGTAGTCACTATAAACTATATGCAGAAGAAGTAAAGGTGGTATTTATTATCATTATTATTATTATTATTATTATTGACTATAAATATTAGAACTCATTGGGGGAGTAAGTGGGCTGGATTTACTGTGAGCCAAGGACAGGTGGGAGGAAGGGATGTGAGGCATACCTGGGGACCAGGCTGCTCCATGGTCTGCCCCAACACTTCACTCTGTAGGATGGAATCTTCACTCCCCAGGATTTTTAAGTTTATGTGACTTTAACCATGACTTGCTTCTGAAATTCTGCCTGTATCTCTCTACAGTTTTGTTCTATATTAACCTAGTGATATTTGTAGAAGGAAGGTTCAGAGTCCTATAACTTAAACATAAAACAAACCCTATTTTCTCCATAGGTTTTATTACAAAATAAGTGTTGCATTCCTGGAGATAAAGTCCTTCACAAAATATAGCTGAAAATTTTGATAAGGAAAGGATTAAGATAGTGACTGTTCTGTACTTATTCATCACCTATTTCTTCCCCAAATTATAGCACAATTAACTATTTCCTTTTTGGTAGCTTAGGAAATTGCTTTGAGACTGAGGGAATCTCTGATCCCACACTTTGCAGCTTCAGGAACTTAGCATCCATCCTCCTTAGACTTCTGTTAGCAGGTGCCACTGTGTAATACACATAATCACCTGAAGCTTCATTTATTTATTTATTCCACATAAATATTTATTTTTTTGTTTCAGGCACTCTTCTAAATCTTAGGATATTAGTAAACAAAGCAAAAATTGCATGTTATCCTCATAGAACTTATATTCTGGTGGAGAAGGACAATAAACTTAATGAATAATTAATTATGCAGTTTGAAATAAAGTGATAAGTGCTATAGAACAATGATCTAGAATAGGATTTGGGAATGAGGAGTGGGAGGGGAGCACTGCACTTTTAAACAGAGTGGTTGGGTTGGCTTCACTTAGAAAAAGACATTTGAGCAAAGACTGAAATGGTGAGGAAGCTAACAATGTAGATATCTGCAGGAAGAACATTCCAGGATGATAGGGCAGCCAGTGCAAAGGCCCTGAGGCAGGGGTGTGCCTGGCATGTTCTGGGCCAGCAAGGGTGGGGGTAGAGGTGAGAGTGGAAGGAAGAAGTAGGGGAGGGAGAAAATCGGGTAGAGGGGGTCGGGTCACATGGGGCTTTGGAGGCCAATGTTGGGACTTTGGATTTTATTCTGAGTGAAATGGGGAGCCACTGGAGGGTTCTGAGCCAAGGAGGGACATGTTGGAGTCTGATTTTTAAGGGATATATTGGCTACTATTATTGAGAAGGAACTGGGGGGCGGGGAGGGGCGGTTGGTGGGGCGGGTGGGAACAGGGATCCTGAGAGGAGACTGTTGCGTAAATCTAGGCAAGAGACAGTGGTGGCTTTACCAAGGTGGTAATGTGTAGATGATGAGAAGTGATTGGATTCTAGATACAGTCTGAAGGTATGGTCTACAGGATTTCTACATGGATTGGATGTGACTGATTGAGTTGAACTTTGAATTATATAAAGCAAATAGAACATCTAATTAACTAATGGGTTAATTTTGAAATTCTGTATCTTGAAGTCCAGTAAGGTCGACCCCTGTTGATATTATTTTTCCCACTGTCCACATATACCCATATAGTTGGAAAAAATATGCAGGTGAACTTAGCTGAGCTTGAATTTATATTGCACTTTAGAGAAACGGATATTTCCATTCAATGCTTTCTGAAAGGTTTTCTAAAAAATATCCAAGGTGTGTATTCTCACTTGCATAAAGTTAATAGAAGGCTTGAAACTTCAGCCAAATAGTCTTCCACTAAAGATTTTTGCAATAACTTTCCATCCTAAATGTGCTGCTGACTAATCTGCCATTAAGCAAGCCAGGTCATGCTTTGTTGAATATTAAATTGTCAAGATACTAAAGTTAAAACTTGCTGTAGTAAATCCAGCGTTAACAACACTGATTGCTGAGATAATGTATTTGTGAGGCTTGAATATATGATGCCAAAACCTAATACAGGGTCCCAACTCTGTTGTGCTGAGCTTTACTTCTTGCCCATCATCACCACCACCAAACCAGGCTGATTTTCATTGGCCAGCTACTTTGTCTTGGTGTAGAAAAATAATGTACTTGAGCAAAAAGCAGTCAACAAACACTTCACTGGTTTCAGAGAGCTAAGGGCATAATATAACCAAAGGGCTAATAATTGGAAATAATTGTTTTTAAAGTGGTTCTACTACAGCTGTTCATTAGAACTGGATAGATTTGCCATCCAATTTATTTTTCTGTGTACCTAGCATGAAATTTGAAGAATTAATCTGAAGTAAAGACTAGAGTTTTGTTGACTGTGTTTGGATATAGTTTTATTAATTCACTCAAGATTACGATCTCCCTTTGGGCATGACTCTTAGCAGTAATAGTTTAAATTCATTGAGAACATCAATTGTTTCTATTATTAATATAAGTTTTGCTTGTCCTTTTGTAACATGTTTTTAAATCTTTGGGTCTGATTCCATGTTCCCCACGGTGGTTGATGTGTCATTGTCATCAGTCACTAAATACATAATGTGTATCATTATGTGTTTTGAAAGCAAGTTCTTCAAATGAATCTTAATGCAGGGAAACATAATCTGAAATAGGAAAAATTATCTTATAAATTTGTCAGGTGTGACTTGGTGTTTTCCTGGTCATGAAGGGTCTCAGAGAGTTGCTTGGCCTACTGGACCACTCCGTTGCCTCCCACTGCCTGCTTTTTGAGAGTATGTTTTGCTGTGGCTTGAATTTCATGCCCTTTTTCAGAATTTCTATACTACTTTCTTACTATCCAGAAAGCCCTAGAAGGCAAATGGTTTGACTCTCTGCAGATTATTCCTGGAAATCCAGTTAATCTCTGGAGCCAACTCCTCAAATCTGATTGGGTTGAGATGAGTAATGGAGGACAGTTTCCAAGAGTAAGTGTTGACACATGCTTTGTGGCACTTGTTTCTGTAAATCCATAGGGAGGATGTTAGGATAAGGTGGCGTGCAGTGCACTTGAGTGTAGACAGGAGAAAGGATCGATCAAGCAAGTGGGCTGATGTCAGAGCCATCCTCCTTTCTGTTGTGCTGTTATGATCTTCCTGTGGAAACCAGATGTTTTCGTACTGAGAAAGGCTGATGAGCTTCAGTCCCTGTCTTAGAAAGGTGCATCCAGTTTACAAAGGACACCATTTAGAGAAATTCACAACTTAAATAGATCCTGTAACTTCTTGTTAAAAAAAATTACAATTTCCCCAAGTACATCATATTTATACATACACTATTTATCTTCTTCTAGAAAAACAAAAGCTGTTCATTGGGATAAAAATTCTGAGTTTTGTCAGTTAACTCAGTAATTGGTGGTATTCTTATATAATTGAACATTGAAGCTTTGTTCCTTTGTCAGAGATTACACTGGATAATGTGTGTGTCTGTGATGTGCTATATGAAGGGCTTCTGTGTTGAGTAGGAAGAAGGAATTTGATGGTAGTTGTTGTACAACATGACTGAGACATGCTGATAATCAATGGAAATAATAGGGCCAATAGATGTATTATTTTAAGTAATTCATTTTTGCTTTTAATATATACATATATGCTGACTGGCAGCTAGAAGAAAAAAACAGTTATATAAATGCCAGATTCTTGAGAAAATTATATAAAATATTAATTTTTTTATAATAGGATAACTTCATAGGTTTTAAAATATCAAACTACACATGGATATTGTAAAAATTACACACAAGTTAGAAAGATAGCAAAATTTGCTTATAAATCTGCTTCCAAAGGAAACTGTTGTTAACATTTTAGAATGTCCTTCCAGAATTTTTTCTTTCTTTCTGTACTGAGATCACATTATATATACTCATTTGTGGTCTCCTTTTTCTCAGTTAATATATTAAATGTTTTTCCATGTCAATAAATACGTATAGAGATATGTCTGTTTTTAACTGCACATTTTATTTCTGCATACTTACCCCACAATTTATTGATGGATAATTAATTTATGTTTTTTAATACTATAAGCATTTCTGTGATAAATATCCTCATGTGCTTTTCTGTTTTTTTTTCTTTAGATGTAGAATTGCTATAACAAAGGGGTGCACAGTGCAGTTTTGCTACATTTTTCCAGGTCAGCCTTCTAAAATATGTATACTTTCACCAATTGTATTTGAAGGTGCCAATTACCTCATGTGTTAAAAAGCACAGAGCATTATTCTTCATAATTTTTATGAATCTCATAAACACAAAAACTGTCTCATTTTAATTTTTCTATTTGAAAGCCTTAAAAAAGTAAAAATCCCCCATAATCTCACCACTTAAAAATTGTCCATATTTTTATATGTGTATATCTAAATATATTTGAAAAGAAGCGAAAGAGCCCTTTTGTCCCATCTAGTCTTCTGTTCCCTGAAGTGTGTAGCTTTTTGGCATATTACTTTGTTTTTTAAATTCAGTGAAATCATGCCTAACATATCAGTCTGTAACTTGCATGTGCGTCTCTAACACATGCAAGATGTGTTACCCTTAATAGATAATGGATATATTCTGATGTCCTTTTATTTAGTGACTTCATAGTATGTCCATTATTTGGGTGTTCCATATTTTGTTCACCCATTAAAGAAATTCGGGCTGTTTGATTCAGCAGTTCTAGCCTCCAGGAATTTTTCCTACAAAAATGCTTGTACGAGCACATAAAGATATATGCATATATACACAAGGATGCTCATTATTTTTAATAATGAAAAATTTTAAAGTACCTCAATGTCTGTCAAGAAGTTGGTTAACAAATATTATCTCATGAAATGTTACACTGTTCAAAATAAATGTAGTAGGTCTACTACTCATATGAAAATATGCCCATGATATATTGTGAAGTGAAAAAATTGGTTGCAGAATAGTACAAGGGTGCTTCAACACGTTCATGAAAAAATGGAATTAAAAGATAATACAAATCTTTCCACAAACTTTTTGAAGACCCCTCATACATGTAGTGTAATCACATTCATGTTGAAACACTCCAAACAGTATATATATGCACAGATAGGTATGTAATGCATTGTAAGTAATTTAAAATTTTCTAATAAATTGTTAAACCCTGTTCTCTCTAGGGGTGGACCTGGCTGGTCAGAGTTGGGAGGAGAACGGGGAGGAATAGAAAATTTTCCCATATGTGCACTTTCATTGAAATTGTAACAAGCTTATATTTTGTAACAAATAAGCATTTTAAAAATGAAAAGTACATTTAAACTCTATGAAATAAACATTGAAAGATAGTGCTGATTGGTTGCTCAGTTGGTTAGAGCAGGATGTTGATAACACAGGGTCCAGGGTTCGGATCCTCTTCCTGGCCTGCTGCCAAAAAAAAAATTGAAAAATAAAATGTTTCAGTGAGAGGAGCAGTCTCTGGGATTCCTACAAAATGTTTCATTCACAATGTGGTAGAAGAAAAAGAGGAAAAGGAAAAGAAGAAAACAGAGTAAAGTGAAGGTCAGAGGGAATTAGTGGAAAGCGGAAGTGTGGACAACATTGATCCTGGTTTTAGGGGAACACAACTCAAATTCCTCTTCTTTAAGAGAGCCCTACACATATTTACGAGCAGCTATGTGGGCCATAAGCCTTCTGATACCTAGACAGAACATTTCCAGTTCCTCCCAAAAAGATGCTTTGTCATCCAGATTACCTGAGAATTACCAGTCAGCAACAGTCTTGCAGTTCTTCTGAATTATTTATCATACAGGGCATCTAGCTTGGGGTTTTATCTGGATATTTTCCTTCTTCCTCCTCAAATTTTCAGTTAGAACTGTGTTTTCAGGTCAGTGAATCTCCCGACAAGGAAATTCTTCCTGATCTCACAAGATTTATATTGTCTTTTGCCAAGAGTTCACGATTCTGGTGTAGAGGATCAAATCATTGACTTTTTATGCAGCCAGTTATTACCTTGTAGTATCTCCCTTTTCCTTCTAAATCTTGATGTGCTAAAAGAAAAAGAAAAAAAAAATCCCTACTAGAAATTTCTAAATCTTTCACTTTTCCTGGATGAGTCTTTAAGATTAGTGGGGATAATTTCTAGGCTTTTTAAAGTTTATTTATCTATTCACAGCTGATGGTGGTAGTGAATCAGGAGGTTTGGAAAGGACCCAGCCTCCAGGAACATGAGCAATAGCACCCTTCCAAAGAGCCATATCAACTATACCCTGCCACTTAGGTATCTCTCCTGGAGGGAGTTGCCAGTTTCTTACCTATGTCCTTTTCTCTTCCTGGTACTTATGAGGAATCCCATAGCTATGGGAAGTTGCTCCCTCTTTGGCAGATACCCATTTACTCCTAGAGGTGAGTAACATTTACTTGTTACTTAGCTCTACGCGTGCTTTTTCTTCTTTCCTTTGCACCCACCAACTTTGAGGCTGCTGTTGATTTCTCTCCATCCAGTCAGATTTTTTTGTTGTTGTTTCTTTCTGGCTGTCTTCTGTTGTTGAACCCTTTGCCTGCTTAACTGCTTCTGCGTAGAGTGATTTCTCAGATTGCCTCAACTTTTCCATTAACAAGAATATCAGCCCATATTTATGAGTCACATAATTAATTGATACCAGCTTCAAAGAAGGAAGCTAACTTAGCCTTGACCTTTCAGATCAACAGAACATTTTTGTCACCAGGGCATTGTGCAAATTGGGAAATAAATAAAAGTGTCCTTTTTAAGGAGATGAAGTACAAAAAGTTTCTCTTCAGGTGGATGAATTTTTAAAAATGTCCCTCTTCCATTGGTGAGGAAGCCTGGGGACCTGGCCTGAACAGGCACTGGATTTTAGACCCTCCTACTGGTGTTTAGGGTACAACCACATAAACGCTTGCAGCAGCTGGGGTTGCCATACCACCTGTATTTACAACAAACAGACAAACAAACAAACAAAAAACCCATAGACTTTGTGGCTACTGCTTTGCTTCACAATTTCCAAATTTTGGGTCTCGGAATTCTTAAGACTACACTCTCCATACCAGTTACTGCTGCTTTGGTTCTATGCCTACCCATTTTTTAATAGCTCTATTGAAGTGTAATTTACATACCATAATATTTATTCCATTGTCAGAATTCAGTTCAATGATTTTTAATAAACTCCAAGCTTGTACAAATATTGCTACAGCCTAGTTCTAGGACATTTCCATCACCCTAGTTCTAGGACATTTCCCTTGTGCCCATTTGTAATCAGTTCCTGCTCCCATCCCCAGCCCCAGGGAATCATTGATCTGCTTTCTATCTCTGTAGATTTGCCTTTTCTGGAAATGTCATATAAATGGAATCATATCTTCCTTTTGTTTCTTTGTCCTGCTAATCTAAGAGGGGTTCTAATCAGTGCTCATTTGCAACAGCTGATTGTTAGTCGGTCCACTTCTATTGCTACTACAAACCCTTACTCCTCACCCCTTTCTTTCCATTCTGCCCTGCTCTTTTATCTCCCATCTTAGAACACTCTCCCTTGTCCAACATTGCCTCTAGCCACCACGCTATTACCTGGGCCATTTCTGAGCCCAACTTCTCAAGATTTGACTTCATGTATTCATTGCACTCTCTCCTGTGAACCCTCCTTTTTTGTTTTTGTTTTTATCTTTTTAATATAATATTTTATATGAATAAAAGAACACTAAAAAGAATGTGTGATGTGTATACGCAATCTTTAAGGCATAGCGATATAATGACTACCTACACCTGTGATGCTCCCCTTCTACCAGTGTCACAGACAGTGGAACCCATGACTCAAAGTATCTAAAATCTCTTACTCATCTCTACAATTATTTTTGGTCATCTTTGGTCATTTCTAGTCACTTTAATTACACTTTTAAATAAGGTGTCTGGGCTAAATTGTCTTTGAAATCCATTACATTGATAAAATTCTCTGATTACTAATGAGAGATTAAATTTTTGTTTAGGAAGCATTACAGAAGATTTATGGCTTGCATTGTTGAATATTACTGTAATTTATTTTATTATGAAGCCTTGGCTGAGAGCATGACATACAGTTATAACATCATTTC
This sequence comes from Cynocephalus volans, assembly GCF_027409185.1. Taxonomy (NCBI): domain Eukaryota; kingdom Metazoa; phylum Chordata; class Mammalia; order Dermoptera; family Cynocephalidae; genus Cynocephalus; species Cynocephalus volans. The sequence goes on along the minus strand of NC_084474.1, from coordinate 37,102,455 downwards.
CACAGGAAATTTTTTCTACTTCGTATTAATTTGCTTCAGATGCTGTTGTTGTTTTCCTGAACTTTGGAAACTGAAAGCTAGACTTCCTGTAATGTTCTTCCCCTCCTTTAAACTTGGGATGGAATTCATTTAACCAGAGCCCCACGGGAGGCATGGATGTCAGTTATCATTACAACTTAATACTGATTACTACTTAAATATTTAATTAATGTAATACTTGACACTTAGGGAGAAGCTATTTATAATCATCAAAACCAGGCCTTTGTTTCCTTCTTTTATGCCTGGTGTTTAGAGTATTCCTGTTGTAACATAGGTTGGGAATGGGCTTGCATAAAATTGAAAAACACCCCCCTCCAACCCCTACCTCAAGAGAGAAAAAGTTTCATAGAATATTGATTAGTGATGGATATTTAAAATATTTGTAATCACATTGGTTGATGTTCTAAACTATATTTTTATGAGCATGTATTTTTAGAAGTTTGAAATATTTTCTTTTTTTATTTATTTTTTTTATTGAATCAAAATGGCTTATACATATTTTGGCGGTTCAACACTGAGATATGTTGATAAAATCAATATTAATAGCATATATATTGTTACAAATCATAATTGTTCTTTTTACCCCTTGTCCAATCTCTCCCCATTCCCCTCTCCCCTATAATTACCTTAGATTTCGTCTCTCCTTCTGAAAGAATAATGGTTACTCTGTTGATTTGTTGCCTAGATGATCTGTCCAATGCTTAGAGGTGCGACAGGTCCCCCAATATTATTATAGAGCAGATGCTGCTTCTGTCACTCTGAAATGGGCTTTATGGAGAGAGACATCCTCTTCCTTTCTTTATCTCTGCTGGTGATTCTCCTTGTGTCAATGCACTCCAGTGGCTGGCGGACCCTCTGTGTGGTGGTTGTGGCATCTAGCCACTTTTGCGGCAGCCATGGTTATTGTGGTGGCTGTGGTGGGCCATCCACATGGAGGTGATATTTTGGCATGCTCCTTGGTGCTGGCAGTGTGCCTGGTTGTGGGTTGTATCCCAGCTCCATGCATTGGGTCCCCGGGTGGGCCCTGAGGCACTGGCGCAGTGTGCCTGGTCATGAGAGGGGAATCTGGTCCACTTCTCCATGCATTGGGTTCCCGGGTGGGCCCTGAGGTGCTGGTGTGGTGTGCCTGGTTGTGGGAGGGGAGTCCAGTCCCCTTCTCCATACCTCAGGTCCCTGGGCAGGCCCTGAGGCACTGGTGTGGTGTACCTGGTTGTGGGAGGGGAATCCTGTCCCCTTCTCCATGCCTCAGGTCCCCAGTTGTGGGAGGGGGGTCTGGTCCCCAGATCCATGCCCCAGGCCCCAGGGCATGGCCATGAGGTACTTGCGGTGTGCCTGGTTATGGGGGGCAGGTCCGGTCCCTGGCTCCATACCTTGGGTCACTGGGCATGCCCTGATGAACTAGCACAGTGTGCCTGTTTGTGGGAGGGAGTTCTGGTCCCCTTCTCCATGCCTCAGGTCCCAGGGCAGGCCCCAAGGTGCTTGTGTGGTGTGCCTGATTCTGGGAAGGGGATCCAGTCCCCTTCTTCATGCCTCAGGTCCCCAGGTGGTCCCTGAGGTGCTGGCATATTGTGTCTGGTTGTGGGAGAGGGGTCTGGTACCCTTCTCCATGCCCTGGGTGGGCCCCAGGGTGCTCTGTGGTGTGCCTGGTTGTGGGAGGGGGGTCCGTTCCCCTTCTCCATGACTCAAGTCCTCTGGTGGGGCCCGAGGTGCTGGCGTGGCATGCTTGGTTGTGGGAGGGACGTCTGGTACCTGGCTCCATGCCTTGGGTCACTGGGTGAGTCCCATGGTGCTGGTGCAGTGTGCCTGGTTATGGGAGGTGGGTCCCATCCCCTTCTCCATGCCCCGATGCCATTAAAACAATAGTGTGTAAAAGCAGACATTCATTTTTCTTGGACCCTTGTTTTACTTCATGAATGCATTCTAGGAAATATGGTGTCTTTTTAAATCAGTTCCAAGTAGATCAAAAGTGGCTGACCATTTTCCTGTGGAGCTGGTATAAGTCTGACAGGAAAACAATGGGAAGATGATCTCTTCTCCCCCGTAGGATAGGCCAAAGAGAGAATAGAGCTCAGTTGAGAGGTTCTGTGTGTGCACATGAAAGATACGTGCCAGCCAAGGGTATTCTCGGCTCCTTACTTAGTCTCTGCCATTAGCAAATTCACATATTCTCATTTTTTTACTCTGAAAATGCCTTATGCGTACGGCTTTAGATTCTGTAAATCTAAATCTATTTGAACAAAGTTGTTGTGCTTTTTCTTCTACCTAAAATTAAAAAGAAACCATCAAGCCTGTCTTCTATTTGGGTGAGTGAGTGAAGATTTACTGACTCCACAAATGGACTCTACAGAGGGGATGTATTGTCTCATGGGCTTGTGAAATGTCTTATAGGTGTGCCTATTTTGAAATACATTCCACTGATTAGTGAGGCTCTAGATCAACAGATTGTCTGACTCCTCCTTATTCACTTAGAACTTTAATTAGTTTGCTCCGCCCTTATTTACAATACCAATTGCCTTACAAAAACCTTTCTTTAATTTCAGGCTCCTTTTTCAGTTGCCACAAATTCTGAAATAACAAGATTCCTTTCACTGAGGTTTAATTTTATATTAGTCTTACACCTTACTCATCATTGCATTTGGTTTAAAATGATAAGAAAAATTAGTCCGACTTCTTTATTACATGGCTTTTGATGGGATTTTATTAAAATCTTAACTGCTTTAGATAAAGGATAAAAAGCATTTCTTCATGAACTACAGAGTGCAGTTCAGATCAGTGGTAATAGTCAAAGTTTGGTTTTATAGATTAACTCTCTTCTATTAAAGATGATTGTCAGCCTGAAATACTTAAGAATTTACTTAATTGAGTTTTCTTAGTTGTGGAAGAGGAAACAATGTTGTTTTAAATTTTAAAAAATGTTCAGAGGTCTTATGCTTTCAATTCTTCAAAGTGTTTGTACGCCTAAAAGGCATTTCTTGTGATTGTGATGCTTCTTGTTTGGATTATGACAGATGCATCAATTGTATATCACTTTGTAATGTTATTGTATTTCTGTGTTGCATTTTTCCCATTTAAGCTATAAAACCTTCAAGATGAACAGGGAAGACAGTGACTGTAGTCTCTTCTCAAGGCCGTCATGAAGGCTGATGTTTTGTATGAGTAAGAATTTCTGTGTTTCATTTCACAGGTGGGGAGCATTAAGCGGGAAATGACCTTCACATTTCAATCAGAGGACTTAAAACGTGACTCTAGTAAAAAAATGTCTCTTCAACACTTGTTCCCCTTGGCCGTGGGGGAAGATATGAAAACAGCAGACACCAAAAAAGCCAGCTGGGTCCTTGACCATGAAAAAGAAAACACTCGCTCCATCTGTCTTCTTGAGCAAAAACGAAAAGTTGTTTCTTCCAGTATTGATGTTCCTCCAGCAAGGTAAGGGAACATTAGATCATATATGTGTCTGCCCTAGGAAGTTGGTGGAGCTCATGCACAATCTCTGCCATATCACTCTTCAGTTCGTAGACTTACAAAGCGTTTTCTGCCGAGATGTTTTTTCTGTTGCTTGCATGATGTAGAGCAGGTGGCCCTGCTCTTCAGAACTGCCTTTAAGGCTGCTGTATTTGGAACTACTGTAGCTCTAGAAAAGAATGTTCTATTAGATTTTGGTAAATGAATAATAAAGAGCAAAAGAATAAATGCAAAAAGAAATAGAAGGAAACATGAACTGTAGGACTGAGCATAGCCACTTCAATGCGAGTATCCTCTTTTGGTCAGTTGGCAGACTATGGCTGCAGGCCAAATTCAGCTACTGACCTGTTTTTGTGTGGCCTGCAAGGTGGGCATGGTCTTACATTCTTAAAGGGTTAAAAAAAAAAATGAAAAATACGTGACAACGTTAGATGGCCTGCAAAGCCTAAAATATGTATTTTTTAAAAGTTTGGTGATTCCTTGTTTATATCATGGTAATCCTTTTAAGACAGATCTACCTTAAAATTTGGCCAAGAGGGTTTATCTGAAATAACAAAAGGCCTTTATCGCATTATAATTTTATTTAAACCACATGTGGTAGCACTGAACCAAAGGACAATATTATGGCAAAATGACAATGGAGCAGTAGTACAATATATACATTATACCTTTTACTTATTTTCTTGCTTATCATTTGTCTCAGGCAGGGATTTTAGTCTGTTTTGTTCATGATGTATCTCTAGCACTAGAACAATGTTTAATTATGTTCTGTGGACTCCGTAAATATTTGTTAGATGAAGGAAAGGAAGGAACTTCTGTAGCATAAAAGTTTGCTTATTTTTAATATGCGTACATATTTTGTTGACAAAAATCATTTATGATGAAACTTTATAAACAGTTGTTTGAGAAATCCTGCATTTTTCAGGCCGCTAACTAGGAAAACAGTATCGTTGAAAAAGAAATGCATGTTTCTTTCTACTATTGCCTTTTTATTATTAGAATTTCATTTCTTTCCATGTTAAATCAAAAGTACCTTCTCTGGAAAATTACATATTATTCTATCCTGCTACCAAATTTGTCAGACTTTCTAAAATTATAGACCTTTTTGTTTGCCTTAATCTTCAATTGGAAATTTTCATATATTTATTACTTCTGTTTAACTACTTGGAATTATTTGCTTTTCTACTTTTTTCATATAAAGTAACATGTTAAATTATTTAGGATTAGTGTCTTTTACTGTGGCTTTGTTGTGAAATGGTTTACCACGCCTTGAAGCTGGTAGGCACCTCAATTCATATCTGTTATTTGGTTGACTCATAGGAAAAATGACATGGTAACAATTTGAAAAGTGAAGAGCTATGCTTTTATTTTCTTCCTAAGCTTGCAGAGCAAAAATTAGACTTCCCAGTGTCAGATAGTTTAGTGCCAACTTGCAATTCTATAGGACCTACTCTACATAAAATTTTCATTAGACCATTGTATATGTTAGAAGACCTGGAATTAATCATTTCAAATTGCCATAGATTGTTTTAGGTATACCTTTATTTTTTAATTTCACCTCCACTTACAGTAGTTTCTGGGGAAAATAATGAAAAGGGGTGGAAGGAAAATGTTTTCTTACTTTTCTGAATATTATGGAGTAATTTTCCACTTTCTCAAATTTGCTGAATGTACTTAAAAGTACATGAGTCAAGCCAATGTTATTGTGAGCTTCTTAAACAGTGCAGGGAAATTAATTAGGTTTTAAATCCATTAATGAACAGCAAAAAGTCCCTAATGACAAGGAATAATTTAGATGTATTAATCTATTATAGGAAATACTACTTAAAGTCTCACTGGAGTCTCCACTAACGCACTTGTTTTCATTGCTGTAGTAAAAGAATTTAATCATCACAAACAGGAGGGTACTTCATAAAGTTTGTGGAAAAGTAGAGTTAAAAGATAATACAAATCCTTCCATGAACTTTTTGAAGTCTCTTTTCTTTCTGTTTATTAAGGAGAAGTGTAATTATATCTATTGGCAGTATATAAGTGAGCTTTGAGGAAATCTACAGTATAATGAAATGTATTGGTATAAAAAAATCTATATATCTATATCTTATCAAATATATATTATGTATAATCAATATTTGTATGTATATACATGTGTCTGTATGTGTGTATCTATCCACATGATTATTGTGGTTTATTCTTCTAAATCCAGATATTATGTTTTGGCCAGTTCTTAGAGAGGCTGGATAACCATTTTAGGCCATTTAGGAATTTTAGAATTCCTCAACAGTTTAAAATCAGTTCCCTGTAATGTTTCTCACTTTTGTTCCTTATTCCCACAGTAGCTAAGAACTTTACTCACTGTGGTGTGTAAAATGAAACTTGAAGTTTACTTTCTTCTTTTTTTCTTTTATTGAAGCATAATTGATTTTACATATCTGTGGGGTACAGTGTTGAATATCAGTACCTGTGTTCAATATGTGATGTTCAGATTGAGATAATCACTGTAATCATTGCACAATGTAATCATTTTTTGTGGCCTTTTACCAATTTCTCACTAATCCCTTTCCCTTCCCCCTTTCCCTCCTCTAGTGACCTCAATTCCATAGTTCCGTCAATATTTTTGAAATGAAAATCAACTACATTGTATATCGATAAATTAAAATAAAATTTTTTTTTAAAGTTCAGGAATTATTGTGATTGATGTATCTTTCTTTCTTTTTTTAATTTATTTTTAATTTTCTTAGCTCCCACTTATGAGTGAGGATATGCAGTATTTTTCTGTGCCTGGCTTATTTCACGTAACATAATTTTCTCTAAGTTCATCCATGTTGCTGCGAATGGCAGAATTTCATTCTTTTTTGTGGCAGAGTAGTCTTCCATTGAGTATATATATAACATTTTCCTTACCCAGTCATCTGTCGATGGACATTTAAGTTGATTCCCACTCTTGGCTATTGTAAATAGAGCTGCAGTAAACATGGGAATGCAGGTGTCCCTTCATCATGGTGATTTCCCTTCCTTTGGGTATATACCCACAGTGAGATTGCTGAATTGTATGGCAGTTGTATCTGCAGTTGTTTTCCACAATGGCTGCACCAATTTACAATCCATCCAACAATGTAGGAGGGTTCCCTTTTCTTCACATCCTCATCAGCATTTGTTATTCTCTGTTTTTTGATAATAGCTAGTCTCACTGGGGTGAGATGGTATCTCAGTGTAGTTTTGATTTGCATTTCCTCGATGCTTAGTGACACTGAGCATTTTTCATGTGTCTGCTGGCCATCCATACATGTTCCTTTGAGAAACGCCTGTTCCACTCTTTAGCCCATTTTTTTAATCAGGTTATTTTTCTACTGTTAAGTTATTTGAGTTGCTTGTATATCCCAGGTATTAGTCCTTTCTTGGATGCGTAGTTTGCAAATATTTTCTCCCATTCTGTAGGTTGTCTTTTCATTCTGTTAATTGTTTCTTTGCTGTGCAGAAGCCTTTTAGTTTGATATAATCCCATTTGTTTATTTCTTCTTTGGTTGCTTGTGTTTTGGGGGTCTTATTCATAAAGTTTTTGCTTAGTCCTACTTCCTGAAGTGTTTCCTCTGTTTTCTCTTGGGACGTTTATAGTTTCAGGTCTTATGTTTAAGTATTTAACCCATTTTGAGTTGATTTTGGTATATGGTGAGAGGTACAGGTCTGGTTTCATTCTTCTACATATGAATGTCCAGTTTTTCCAGCATCATTTGTTGAAAAGGCAGTCCTTTCCCCAGTGTTTGTTCTTGGTGCCTTTGTCAAAGATCAGTTGACTGTAAGTAAGTGGGTTGATTTCTGGGTACTCCATTCTGTTCCATTGGTCTGAGTGTCTCTTCTTATGCCACTACTATGCTCTTTTGGTTACTACAGCTTTGTAGTATAATTTGAAGTCAGGTAGTATTATGCCTCCAACTTTATTATTATTATTAGTAGTAGTAGTAGTAGTAGTGGTAGTAGTAGTAGTAGTAGTAGTAGTCGTAGTCGTAGTAGTAGTCGTAGTAGTAGTATTTTGCTCAGGATTGCTTTGGCTATTCAGGTTTTTTTATTGTTCCATATGAATTTTAGGATTGTTTTTTCTATTTCTGTTAAGAATGTCATTGATATTTTAATGGAGATTGCACTGAATCTGTAGATTGCTTTGGGTAGTATGGATATTGTCACAATGTTTATTTTTTCAATCCAAGAGCATGAAATGTCTTTCCATCTTTTGTGTCCTCTTTAATTTCTTTCAGTGGTAATTTGTAGTTCTCATTGCAGAGATCTTTCACCTCCTTGGTTAAATTGATTCCTAGGTTTATTTTGTCTTTTGTTTTTCTTTCCTTTTTTTTTTTTTTTTTTGGCCCGTGTGTGTATGACTATTGTAAATGGGCTTGCTTTCTTGATTTCTTTTTCTGCTAGTTTGTTACTGGAGTATGCAAACTCTACTGATTTTTGCATGTTGATTTTGTATCCTGCAACTTTACCAAAGTTGTTTATCAGCTCTCAGAATTTCTTGGTAGAGTCTTTAGGTTTTTCCATATATAGGATTATGTCTTCTGCAAACAGGGACAGTTTGATTTCATCTTTTCTGGTCTGGATATCCTTTATTTCTTGCTTGCATGGTTGCTCTGGCTAGTACTTCCAGTACTATGTTAAATAGGAGTGGTGAGAGTGGGCTCCCTTGTCTTGTTCCTGTTCTTGTCTTGTTCCTGATGATATTGGCAGTGGGTTTGTCATTTATGGCTTTTATTGTGTTGAGATACTTTCCTTCTATACCTAATTTGCTAAGGGTTTTTAATCATGAAGGGATGTTGAATTTTGTCAAATGCTTTTTCTGCATCTGTTGAGATAATCATAGTTTTTGTCTTTGAGTTTCTTGATGTAGTGTATCACATTATTGACTAGCCTTAAGTTGAACCATCTTTGCATCCCATTCATCCCAAGATGAATCCCACTTGATCATGGTGTATAATTTGTTTGATAAGTTGCTGTATTCTGAATGCTAGTATTTTGTGGAGGATTTTTGCATCTATGTTCATCAGAGATATTGGCCTATAGTTTTCTTTTTTGTTGTTGTATCTTTGTTTGGTTGTGATATCAGCATGTTGCCGGCCTCATAGAATGAGTTTTGGAAAATGGCCTCTGTTTCAATTTTATGGAATAGTTTAGAGAGTATTAGTATTAATTCCTCTTTAAAGGTGTGGTAGTATTGAGCACTAAAGCCGTCTGGTCCTGGGCTTTTCTTTGTTGGGAGACTGCTGATAACTGCTTCAATCTCAGTGCTTGTTATTTGTCTGTTCAGGTTTTCTATTTCTTCTTGATTCAGCCTTGGTAGTTGTATGTGTCCAGAAATTCGTCCACTTCTTCCAGGTTTTCAAATTTGTTGGCATATAGTTGTCTATAATAGTATCTAATGGTTCTTTGTATTTCTGTGAAATTAGTTGCAATTTCTCCTTTTTTATTTCTGATTTTTGTTTTTTGGGTCTTCTCTCTTCTTCTCCTTTTTTTTTTAAACCTAGATAATAGTTTGTCTACATTGTTTATCTTTTCAAAAAACCAACTTTTTGTTTTATTGATCTTTTGTATAATTTTTTGGGTCCCTTTCATTTAGTTCTGCTTTGATATTAATTGTTTTGTTCCATCTACTAATTTTGGGATTGGATTGTTCTTGTTTTTCTAGTTCTTTGAGGTGTAGCATCAGGTTGTTTATTTGAGATCTTTCTATTCTTTTGATGTAAGCATTTATTGCAATAAACTTCCCTCTTATTTGTGCTTTTGCAACATGTTACAGGTTTTGGTATAATGTATCTATTTTTATTAGTTTCAAGACATTTTTTGATTTCCATTTAATTTCTTCTTGAACTCATAGGCTGTTTAAAAGAATGTTGTTTAATTTCCATGTATTTGTATAGTTTCCAGAGTTTTCCTTGTTATTGATTTCTAGTTTTAATCCGTTGTGGTCTGAAAAGGTACTTGAAGTGATTTCAGGTTATTTTAAATTTGTTGAGACTTGATTTGTGGCCTATCGTGGGCTATCATGGAGAATGTTCCATGGTGCTAATGAGAAGAATATATATTCCGTAATTGTTAGATGAAATATTTTGTAGATGTCTTCCAGGTCCAATTAGTCTCAAGTGTAGTTTAAATACTGTGTTTCTCTGTTAAGTTGTTGCCTATATGATCTATCCAATGCTGACAGGGGTGTTCAGGCCCCCAGCTATTTTCATATTGGGGTCTATCTCTATTTTTAGGTCTTATAGTGTTTGCTTTATATATCTGGGTACTCTGATGTTGGGTGCATATATTTATATGATTGTTAAGTCTTCTTCTTGCTGGATAGATCCCTTTATCATTATATAGTGGCCTTCTTTGTCCCTTTTTATGGTTTTTAAAGTCTATTTTATTCTATATAAGAATAGCTAATCCTGCTCAGTTTTGGTTTTCATATGCCTGGTATATCTTTTTCCTTCCCTTCACTATTAGTCTGTATGTGTCTTTACAGGTGAGACGAGTCTCTTGAAGACAGCATGTAGTTGGGTCTAGCTTTTTAATAAAATCAGTCTGTGTCTTATGAGTGGGAAGATTAATCCATTTACATTTAGGGTTGTTATTGAAAGGTACAATCTTACTTCTGGCATTTTTTTCAGTTTTTGTTTGGGTGTTTTAAATATCTTTTGTTCCTTTCTTTCTCTTTTATTGTTTGCCTTTGATTTTGTTGATTTATATTTTTTGAGGTGGTAAGATTTAGGTTCGTTCTCTTTCTTGTTTGCATTTCTGTTCAACCAATGAGTTTTGTTCTTTCTTGTGTATTCATGGTAGTGATTATTGTTTTTGAGATTCTAGATGCAGGACTCCCTTGAGGATTTCTTGCAGGGCTGGTCATACAGCAGTGAACTCCTGCAGTTTTTGTTTGTCTGGGAAATACACTATTTCTCCCTCATTTCTGAAAGGTAGCTTTGCTGGGTATAGTATTCTTGGCTAGCAGTTTTTTCCTTTTAGTATTTTGGACATATCATCCTTTTCTTCTGGCCTGTAGAGTTTCTGTTGAGAATTGTGCTGTTAGTCTGATGGGGACTCCTTTATAGATGACTCAGTGCTTTTCTCTTGCTGCTTTAAGGATTTTTTCTTTCTCTTTGAGCTTTGCCAGTTTGACTATAACGTGTCTCAGAGAGGACCTTTCTGGATTGAATCTGTTTGGGGATCTTTGAACCTCCTGAATCTGAAGGTCTGTGTCTCTTTCTATACCTGGGAAGTTTTGCATTATTATTTTGTGGAATAGGTTTACAATGCCTTTTCTTTTCTACTCCCCTTCTGGAATACCCATGATTCAAATGTTTGTGCACTTAAGGTTGTCTGCTAGTTCTCTTAGATTTTCTTCATTTTTAAAAATTTATTTTTCCTTTTTGTTGTCCAGCTGGGTTATTTCAAAAAGACTATCTTTGAGATCAGAAATTCTTTCTTCTGCTTTCTCTCATCTGCTGCTTAAGATCTTAGTTGTGTTTTTCATTTCATTGAATGATTCCTTTAGTTCCATGAGTTCTGCTACATTGTTTTTAATCTCTTTGTAAATCTCCTCCTTCACATCGTGGATATTTTTTCTCATTTCATTGTGTTTTCTGAGTCTTTTCGTATCTCATAGTGTTTCCTTAAGATTCAAGGGTTTTCTGCCCTGTGGGATCTGGTACTCGAGAATTATTGTATTACTTTGGCAATGTCACATTTTCTTGTTTTTTCATATTTCTAGTATCTCTACATATATATCTGGTCATGTGGTAAAGTAGTTGCTTCTTATATTATTCTGGAGCAGGCTTTGAGGAGAGAGACTTTCTTCTCCTTTTCCATGCTTTGCTGGTGACTCTCCTTGTGTCATGCAGTCAAGTGGGAGGTGGGCTGCCTTCATGCTGGCTGTGGCTGCTACTGTGGTGGCAGAGGCTGTGGCAGTGGTTGTGGTGGACCACCAGCACAAAAGTGGTGTTTGTGTCATCTGTCAGGCAAAGGAAGCTGCCTATGCTGAAGTTTACGTTCTATGATTTGTATATTGAAAATAAAGCAGGTATGTAGTTTTTTGCTTTTTCATATCCCTGGAGAGGTCTGGGAACTCCTCCGCACCCTAATCTCTGTACCTCACTGTGACTGAGTATCACTGATTTCATCTCCTGCCTCCATTCAACAGACATCTATTGAGTACCTGCTATGAACCTAGTACTCAGCAAAAAAAAAAAAAAAAAAAAGAGAGAGAGAACGGGACAGGGTACCAACATTCTAGGAGCTTAAAGTTGAGTCAGAGAAAGAGACTTACAAGTAGCTAATTCCAAATAACAGTTCCTAATTTGTTCCTGTCTCATTAGAACTGAGTGAATTTGTAATTAACAGGGAATCTTTTAATATTAGGAAAGTTGCTAATTTGACACATCTATTTATAGGCCCAATTTTCTTTTATTGGTATTGTTTTCAAGATAGGGATAAATGAAGAAGGAGGAAGTCTGTATCTGAGCTCTACATTACAGAATTACTGTTTACCCATTTTCTGAGGACCTATTTAAAAGTTGACAGTTTCAGAAAAATTTAAATTTAAGTAATATATTAATTCAAATGTGTTAGGCTGTGTCATCTGAGAAACAAATGCCAAAACAGGATTCAACATGCAGGCCGGGGAAGGAGGGAGAGGTACATCAGAGCACAGTGCTGGTCTGAGCCCAGGGAGGAAGAGAGGGAAGGAAGGTTGGATGGAAGTATCCTAAGTGGCTTCACATGGCCATCAGGGGTCCTGCATTAGTATCCCTGCTGCGGTCTGTCATTGGCTGGGAGCAGCATGTGGGAATTATGGCTTCGGCATAAATGCAGCAGCAGTTTTCAGAGTCCAGCAGCTGGGTCCGTGGTCAGTTAGCTCTCTGTTGTTAAAGGTCTGTGAGGGGCATTCTCATGGTTGCCGTCCTCCTCCCCCCAAGTATCATTCTTTATATGATAAATGTGCCCCATGATGTGCATGTTTGTTGCAGGGTTCAATCTTCCTCTCCTTTGGGATCCCTGAGCTATCAGTGCAGACCACCCAGAATCTCTATTTTTTATGAAGTCCTCAAGCTCCCTGTAAAAATGGCAACTGATTGTTGATCCCAAGATCCCAAGATTAATTCTTTTGAGTCTTGAGAGGAAGGAACACAAACTATCTCTCTCTTCTGAGATGCCTGAGGTTGTAGGGACAAATGTTAATGTAGGAGAGTCCCCTTACCCCTGAGATATTGCTTCATTAATTTCAAATGAAACACTATTTTGGGGAGTGGGAGGGATGAGGTAGAATGAGTGCATTACAGAGTTGAGGTACTCAAAATAATCCTCAAGTTATTCCATGTTCTTCAGTGGAGAAAACTAAACAGAAAGAGCGAGAGTGTGTGAGTGGACATCAGTGAGCAATATTTCTCTCTGGAACTATCATTAAAAGAAAGAAAAAACTCTTCCCAACTTTTAGAATCAGTGGGGAGCAGTAATTTGGTTTAGGGGTAACCAGTGTTAGAAGTGCTGATTCTAACAGTGGGGACAACAGTCTCTGAAGAACTGATCTCTCTCTCTATGAAGGTTTCATCACTTATTAATTTAGTCATGCCTGTTCATGAAAGACAAAAAACAGCCCATTCCAAAAGAGATTGTGAATTGAGAATGAGAACTTACTGATTATAAATATGTAATCTTAAGTATTTTTAAAAAGTACTAGCTTCATTGATCCCTGTAGAGAGTTAAGGAAAATAGGCTTTAAGAGTATAAGGATAGGAATATAAAGAGAACATGTTTTCAAGGTTCATCCATGTTGTAGCATGTATCAGTACTTCATTTTTATTGCCAAATAATATTCCATTTCATGGATATACCAAATTTTATTTATCTACTCATCAGTTGATGGACATTTGAGGTTGGAAAGGTAGGCAGAGGCCAGATCATGAGCTATATTGACTGTGTTAAAGATTTTTAAATTATATTTTTAAGTCAATGAGAAGGATTTTACGGAGGAGATTGATATGATTTCATTTGTATTGATGGGAGATCACTTTGGCTGTTCTGTGTAGAATGGGTTGGAGAAGGAAAAGATTGGACACAGGGAGACCAGTCTGAAAGCCACTGCATTTGTGCAGGAAAGATATCATGGACTAGAGTGGTGACAGCTGAGATAAACAGAAGTATACAGATTTGAGATATATTTTTGAAGTAGGAGTGAGGCTTCTTGGTTGTAAGCAACAGAAAATGACTATGGCTGGTTTAACAAAGGGTGGACTATTTTGAAAGACTATTAGATAGCTCCCAGATTTGCTGCCAAGGCTGGAGAACCAGGTCAGAAAATACAAGGGTGGGCAGCTAGAAACATGGTTATGTTCCTTCTCTCTACAGAACCAGTGCCTGCAAATGGGCTTTTTGGCTTCTAAAGTGAGAGACTTATGTGCTAGGAAATTCTCCAGACACAGGAAACAAATTTAACCACTAGGCATCTAAAAAAATGACAAATATCTATTTTAGTTAGGTATCATAATTCCCATTTTACAAATGAATAAACTGACTCAGAAATGTTAAGTGACTCACCCAGTAACACACATTTAACAAATGACAGACCTAAGACTAGGGTAGGTTTCTGACTCCAAGTGAATTTTTGTTCCATATCATCACCATTAGTGTTTATTGAAGAAGACTAACTTTTTGTCATTTACAACTGTAATGTCTTAAAGTACATTGACAATTCCTATATCACTTGCTATCCAGTTTCTAAAAAAAAAATCAATAGTTAGGCAAGCATTGTTAGATAATCTAGATCATTGGAGCATGGCCTTTGTTGTTCTGTTTTTGCCAGACATTTTTTTTTTTTTAAGGTACTGATGCTTAAATTGGTTGGATTTTACCCAACCAGCAATTACAATTTGATTATGCAAAATAGTAACTGTCTTCTAATTATAACTCTAGAGCTGAAGAAATCTATTAGGAAACCAGTTATAACACAAAAAAAAGAAAAATTTGGCCAAAAAAGTCCCTAGGCCTCACAACAGTTTATTAAACTACTACAGATTGTTAGTTTGCAGTTGGAAGAAAACAAACCATATGGTACTGTTTGTTTTACAGGGTTTTAAAATATAATGATGTCATATTTATCACTTGCTGGATAAGTTGAAATCTTCTTCTCCTTATAGAATGCTCTCCTGGGAATTATATACTTTAAAAAAATTTCAAAAACTTGTTATTCTTTACGCTTTGAGTTCAAAGTTAAGAAATGACCTGAGCTACAAGCAATATCCTCCTGGGTATACAATGGAAAACTGTGAACTGATTTGGCTACCATTTTCAGTGATGTTGTCTACATTTTCTCCTCTGCCTTTTATGTACTATGTGCCATTTATAGGAAAGTCTCCTGTGTCAAATTTAGAATTATGTAAGATAAGGCAAAATTGATATCTTTTATTTCTGAATCTCTAGAAGCCTAGCAGTTCCTGAAGCAAATGTTTAATGTTTAAATGCATTTAAAAATTTTTCAGGTCACAAACTCTTGTAACCAATATGAGATTGCTAACAGAAGAAAAAAGCTCCCTTAACATTTAAAAACATTTCTTTAAAAAAAAATAGGACATACAAGTTTTAGAACATTTTCTTTTTAAAACTATATTGGGAGGGGAAATATAAATGTTGGAGAAATACCTATATTGGAGAAATACTAATACTCTATCATTTGTTCATTCCCCTTAAGAACTGAGCAGTCTCCATAAAGTATCTGTAAAGATCATCTTTTCCAAGAAACCTTTATCCATCCGTTTCCATTCCTTCTCATTATGTCAGTAATTCAGGTCAGCAAGTAACTGCTGTCCCTGCTTTCTTGCTACAGACTGTTTGCTGCACATTAGCCAAAATGATCTTTCTAAAACACAAGTATAATCATATGGATAAAGGGTGGAGCAGGAAAATGGTGGGAACCGATGTATCTGACATTATGACTTAAAACACATTGTGCCATCAGCCCACAGTCAAGTCCTGTCTTGCCAGGGATTTAGATTCTAAAGTCAACAGGTAAACCAAGATTAAGTAGAGACAAAATAATAGTTTGCAATGTCTTCAATTACCTGTGAGACCAGAGCCCATCATGAAAGACTTGGGATTTGAAGCCACTTGAAAAAGAGATAATTTTAGTCTCCCTTCTTACTCTGGGGCAAAAGTCCATTAAATGGAATAGTGGGGTTTCTGTCATTTTTAACACTAGCTCTCTCTCCCTACTAAGTGCCTGCAGATGAATCTCTGTAATTTAAATACACATATGCTGCCACTTCACTCTCCTAACATTCTATAAAAATATGAAGGAGGTTAATAAAGTAAACCAGAGAACCTTTCTAAACCAGCAGTTCTCTTTTCTGGACTAACACTGACAACCTCAGTTAATGTTGTCATTATTTTCTTAGTTATAACTTAGGAAAGCTTGTGTTTTGTTACACAGATTGGGCTCATGTATTGTGTGTGTGCATGGATGTGTTTTAAAGAGAACTCTATAGTCTTCTTATTTGTGTTGACTTTAAATATGACATTTAAAATTCATCAATTTCCAGTAATGTGTCCTATAGCCCTGTATTATAAGCACACATTGGTACCAAATTAGAAGGCACCACCTATTTAAAATTGCACTGTGAATTTAGTATTTTGGTTATTAATATGAATTTTCAAAATAATAATTTGTCACATTTTTTTTTAAAGATGACTGGTAAGGGGATCTTAACCCTTGACTTGGTGTTGTCAGCACCATGGTCTCCCGAGTGAACCATGGGCCAGCCCTATATCACTTTGCTATTAATGAAGGACATGCTGTCTGGATCAATTGGGTTGTTATGAAGTAAAATACTAAAACTGTGAAGTTCAGACATGTGCAAGCATCATTTCCAAAGAGCCTTTGGATAATTAGTAAACATTCTTCCATGTAAATCATCTCTGGCAGAAAAGGGATTAAATTTAACCACTGAAACTTCAGGTGGACCCATAGCCCTGTTGTGCTAGGTGGGCCATTGGCTTTGTTGCACAGGTTAGATAGATGGGAATGTTCCAAAATGCTGTGGAGTGCCGTTGTTCCGCTTTTGTGATACTTATGCCATAGGTCGACTCTGTAGAATTGGTTTACATTTAGATTTGATGCAACATCTTTTTTTCTCTATATACCTATTTAAAATTTAGCCAATTGGGTAGAAATAATTGGATTCTCACTACCTCCCACTTCTCACCCCCTGCTCCCTGCCAATATAGATTCTGTACTCTGCTTTCATTACAGAAAGGGAAATAATAATTAAATGAGATGGCTATTTATTTATTTTAAAAGAATAACTTTTGAGAAGTGCTGTCCAATAGAAATTTAATGTGAGCTATGTATGTAATTTTAAAATTTCTGATAAGTACATTAAAAACAGTAAAAAGAAACAGGTGAAAATAAGTTTAGTATTATGTATTATTTAACCCAATATGTCCTAAATATCATTATTTCAACATGTAATCTTTATAAAAAGTTAATGAGATATCTTACATTCTTTTTTTCATACTAAGTCTTTAAAATCCAGTGTGTATTTTACTATTATGGCACATCTCAATTTGGACTAGGCACAATCAAGTGATCACTAGACACATGGCTAGTGATGACTGTATTGGACAGTGCAGCTTTGGAGTAAAGCATAAGGTAATTGTGCATTTTTTCAGCACGTTTTTTTCATTTATCCCTAAGGCAGTAGTTTCTCCTTTTTTTTTTTTTTTTTTGCCTATTCCAACACACAAGAAAATCCCTCATCACCCTGCTAGGGGTAGAGCAGTGGCTTTCTGTGGCGTGTTTCTTAAGGAGCATCCCCAGTACAGGGGAAGGCATTTCAGTGTCTGTGGGCCAGGGAATACTTTGTTGGAACAGTTAGAACTAAAGAGATTTAGTAGGAAATCTGCAGCATGAGTCCTGTGTGTCTCCTAAAAGGGGAATGACTCCCAATTGTGCAGAACTAATGTTTTGTACAATTATAATTATTATGAAGATGTTTAAATTCCATCTAAATCAAAAGAAGGTTGGGCCAGCCCCGTGGCTCACTCGGGAGAGTGCGGTGCTGGTAGCGCTGAGGCCCTGGGTTCAGATCCTATACAGGAATGGCCAGTGCGCTCACTGGCTGAACTTGGTGTGGACGACGCCGTGCCAAGGGTCGCGATCCCCTTACCCGGTCAAAAAAGAAAAAAATAATAAAATAAATCAAAGGAAGGTTAAATGGGTATCATTGCAGTTCTGGTTCTTTAAAAACATAAAAGCAGCTTATTTCCAGAGTTTGAGAGAACCTCTTTAGTTATTATCAGATACCCTGATATTCCCTATGGCAACAACCATTCGAGCAGTTCAGACATACCAAGTAAAAATACTTGAGGCTTGGACCAGGGTTATCACACATGCATTTGCTTATGCTTTTTAAATATACAAGTTAAGCATCCCTAACCCAAAAATTTGAAAAAATTTTTTCCCAAAATCCTGCAACATCCAAAACCTTTTGAGTGCCAACATGATGCTCAAAGCAGCATTTTGGATTTTGGATTTTGGATTTTGGGATTAGGGATGCTCAACCATTAAATATCTAGAAATATTCCAATCTGAAAAAGTCCAAAGAAAAATTGAAATTCAAGACTTCTGGTCCCGTGCATTTTAAATGAGATACTGAACCTGTCATAAGACAATAGTTAATAGTACTACTTATAAACTAGTAAATGCAACAAATATATCAAATTATCAAAGACTAGCAGTCTTTAAAAGCATTTGTTTTGTTACTGGCTTAAACTGTTACTGATTTTTCTTTTAAATCTTAACTTATTTTCCCCTCCTATAAATAGAGTTCTGGGTGGAGAAATGTTAAAGGACAAGGCTGGAGAGTTTTGCTTAACTTGAATATTTTTAGAACTTGATTTTTATCTGTTAGGTATGGAGAGCTATTCAGGTGATGCCATTAGACTGGTGGCATTTCAGAAAAGTCATCTGGTACCCTGTGGGGATGAGGAGGAAGGGGGGATGTGCATACAAGTTTTGACACTGAAGGCAGAAAGAATAAAGAGGCAGATGTATGAAGCTGGGGGAGAGAATTTAACCAGGACAGAGTATCCGGGAGGAGGGCCATGTTCAAAAGAGTGTGAGGTGCAGACTCCACTGAACTGGGTGGGAATAAAGCAGGTGGGAACTTAGTAAGGATGAGCAGGTTGCTCAGGATGGCTGCAGAAATGCTGGCTTGAGCATCTGGATCAAGAAAATGGTTGGCAATGCTAATCAAAAAATAAATAAGTAATCAGGAGTAATGCAAAAGAAAGTAAATGTGGGTGGAGAGAAATCAGGGGTTTGGTTTTAGACATGCTGAATTTAAGGTGCCTTTAACAATAAAATTGTAGCAAAGGCCTGCATACTTTGAGCAAAAATCAAATGGGCAATAAATGTACTTACAAAGAATGGTATTAGACCACCTTAAATAGTCAAATCATAATGTAAATTAATGCACTAGAAGTGCTTGCTGTTTTAAGGTATTTTGTTTTAAAGTAAATAACCTCCTATCTACATCTCGATTTCTCATATTGGCTTTTCTTGAGGCACCTTTACTCATGCAGCTCAATTCCTAAATGGTGAAAAGATGTTGATTGCTCCCCCTGCTCAGGATTTGTTTTAACTGGATTTGGCAAACATTCACTTCTTCAGTGGAGCTCATGAACTCAGCTTTCCTAAATCAACCCCCAAAATAGTATTCCTCCCATAATAAATTTGCCTGATTTTGCCTACCTTTTCTAAGAATAATATTTTATAAGGTCGTCTGCTATTTTCTTCATCTAATTTGCTATCACATACTGCAAAAATAAACTGATGTGTGGCTTTTATCTACAGAATGTGAGGTTTTAAAGACATATTTTTGTTTCCTAGGATTGATTATTCAGGATAACTCTAATCTTTAATTTATTTGGATGTGTTCGGACTTTGCTGAGTTCTTCAAAGGCTGCTGAATAAAAACACAAAGCTGAATCTTAGGAACTGGTCATTGTGAGCTGTTTTTGGAGGAACTGTTCTTTCTAACCACAGTTGATAAATACATTAACTACATGGTCTTAAAATATCACCTTAATTCTTTGCACTGTATGCAATGTAATTTCATAACTACAGGTAGTGTTAACGATCATACTGAACTATTACTGTTGAAAGTGCCAGACAGCTACACCACATTTAGGGGGTGGGGTAGAGGGAACATAGCATTTAGTCTTGTATTGTGCTTCTTAACCATAATAGAAAGCATCAACCCCCATTTAAAGCTATATTTAAGAACTGTGTTCTCCCACATGTTTATTTTTCAGGCCTGACAAGTTTCCCTTTTGATTCATTCCTAACAAACAGTGCAGTCATATTTTCCACCTACCTACAGATAATGTTACTCCTTGAAAGTTAACTTTGAGAGTTGAGGGAAAACATTGCTAAAACCTGAAGAGAGATGCATTTTGTGATTCATCACCTATGTGTTAAGCCTCAAATCCATTTCACATTCAATTAGTAACTGCCTCTTTCTGTGTGGCAATTTAAACAAAATAAAGTAAAATTCACAACTTTAAAAAATTCTTTCTACCTTCAGTTGCAGATCCTATGGGGAAGAATATAATTTCAAAGAATGAGAGAGCTTTTGATGAGTGTTTTTCTACACTGGAGACATTTTATTTCCAATCATCTTAGAAAATAGAACTGGTAGTTAGGAGGGAGGAATTGGGGGATCTTGATGCTCATCGATCTAAAGGAAGTCCTTTGACCTTCTCCCACGTGTCTACGTGTCACCTTACATGCCTCTGCCACATGGAACCATGCTCTCTCACTGTGCCTCTGCCACTCTCCAGGTAGCCATAGCATTTCCTTTTTCCCAACACCATCCAAAGCTAGTGGAATAACCTGTTCTTCCCTTCAATATGATCAGGCTAGGTAGAGAAAAAGAAGAAAGTTTGGGGTTTCATTGTCTTCTTCAAAACTAGGAAGACCTTTAACAATCTGCTTAGGTTAAAAAGAAGTAAAAGCCCATTTTGTGATTTTAAAATATTCAATTTATATTTACAAAGTATTAGTTTTATTATTACATTACTGAATTAAATTGTCAATTTTTTTTTTTTGTAACCACAGTAATAGATATAAAAAGATAGGTCATTTCCTCTCATCAGTGGATCAGATAATGGTGTACTACACATACATTTTTATGTTTTATATGTCAACTATTTTTCTATGCAAACAAACAAAAAGTACGTTAAGCTACATTACGATACATTCATATGCTGAGCTAACACATGTATTGCCCACATTTTCTGCTCTCAATTTTGGTTCATTGTCTGTTAACTAACTTTTTTTGGGGGGGGGGTCAATTAGAGATGTTTAGTGGATGCCCATTTAGAAGTAACAGTTGTGGTATGCTGTCCCAAGGCCTATTCTAGATAGAATTCAGTAAGCTTTATTTTTCATTATTTAAAAGCCCCACTTCGTCGCTGGATTGATGTTCGGCCTAAGAATCTGCTGAAATGGTTTCTTAGCCATCGCAACTGGCTGTGAGGGCTTCCTGTCTTAGTCATCACATCATGGCAAATTCCACTTAGCAGTGACAAGCAGCAGCCATTGGACCCACCTGAACATGGCACCCGGGGAGAGGGTTATCTCCCACCAAGGCCAAGCCAACACATCCCACAAGGAACAGGTTTTCGTAGCTTTTCATTGATGTGTGTGACGTTGCAGGCCTCAGAATTTTCTATATTGAGTCACTCATCTGTTGCCCTCCTTGTAAAGAAAGGGAGACATTATTATATTGAAATTGTGGTGCTTGCATTTCCTAGGGAACCATGCCCAGCTGAGCCGAGCTGAGTCTAATGTTGTCTTCCTTTGGTCTCAGAAGTGAAACCACACCAGTTTGCAAATTTGCTCCAGCAGATGTAGTGACACCGTAGAGTTTCTGCTTGTCATTCCGGTGATATGTAGGAAAACTGTGTGCAAAATGAGAAGCTGTTTCTTAGTGTTCAAATGGTATAAGCCTGAGGACAACAGCCCCGAATAGCGGTTGTAACATCTGGAAGTGACCTCGTGGCAGAGGCGTTTGCTGTCAGCCTTACTCTTTATCAACCCTGGTCAGGATCAGGTGGAGTTCCCTGCATTTGCAAAGATGCTGTATGGCATGGAGCAGCTCCCACTCTTGGGTACAGGGTTTTGTCTCCACATTACTGAAACTCCATTTAGTGCTAGTTAGCTTCAGAAGAGCCAGCCTCAAAGGGAAAAGAACCTCTTTCCAAGAATAGAATTTAAAATGCTGAGTTTTTCTGAGACTACAGCTGAAACCTTGATATCCAAATATGTTTGTTGCTTCCTCATTTCCCAGATGCTCAGTAATTTAATTACATGAATTCTAATTGTGTAAAAAACACAAAGCTTTTCATCTACTGCCTACCTGGGCTGGAAGAGAAATGGTATACTTAGTGCAGATGATACCTGTAAGACATGTCGGGCATCTCCCCTGTAGGTGCCGTGGGCAGTGCTGTGTGTGGTGGTCATTTTGTGATGTCAAAATCAGGTTTTAGATCTCACAGAGCAAAAAGAATTATGAACATCTTGAAAATCATCTGCTCCATCCCCCTTATTTGAAAGATGGGAAAATTGGTTAAAGAAAAAAAAAAAACTAAGAGTTTGGGTTTGTATAATGGACTTAAACACTTTCTAAGAGCTGATTTTTCAAATTTCACATTTTCATTTGTGAGGCAGCACTTAAAATTCATCATGCATGACTTTATGTGCTGATGTGCTAATAGTCTTCCTTCTTGTTTGAGAGGAAGAGATGCTACTTTCTGCTCCATCCTATGAAACACACCACCTGCTCTACCAAGCTGGAATGTGGTATTTTTCCACTGAGGAGTACACTTGTTTTTGCAGTCAGAACACAGCAGTGCTGTTTGACAACACTGATGATGGCAAAGGATCAAAGGTGGTAGGAGATGGCAGGTGGCAGCTTGGGGCATGATCAATGCAGCCAGCGTTGCTGTCTACAGACGCGCAGGAACCGAGTGAGAATCCTAAGGTGAAGAACAATTAAAAATCAAAATTAAAAATTAAAGAAAAATAAAAATTAGCATATTTTTATGTGACTCTAACCATGCTAGGAAAAAACAGGCCACTCTTACCATAATCAGAATTAAGATTAATCTTTTGGAAAATGTGATGCTTAATTCAGTGGGTGGAACACTACACAACTTATCTTTGTTTCTTTTTCCTGTACCTTTTGGACACGAGAAACAAAGGAACAAATTTTTTGAAAATTATCAAGAAAGTAAAAAAGTAATAATCCTACAGCGAGAAAGATGGTATCTAGTTTTTATGTTCATTCCTTATCTCTTGGGGACTCTGTTTCTCTTAGTTGAGTGAAATTACTCTCAAATAACACTTCCTGTTATTTAAGAGGAGATGTTAGATCGAGGATGGGTCCCCCATGATTCCAGAAACCATAAGGTAGTTAATGGCTATAGTGACTTATCACCGAAGACCCTAACTGACTTGGTGTGGGTTGCAGGCTGTGGGGTCAGGAATGCGATTGCAGTGTCTTATCAGAGAACAGGAATTTCCTTGCTCTAGTTTGTTCTCTGTGCTCGTAGGAGCTGCAGTGTCACGAGCCAGAAGTGCTAGGGAAAAGCATGGGAGGACTGCTTAAAAGGCAATGACAATTCTGTTAAGTGACAAGGTTGGTCCCCAAGCTTGAAGTTCCACAGCAGGCAACTAACTGGTCTGTTGATGAACGGTAAGATTCTATATACCTAGTCTTTGCCTACTTCAGGGATAAGATATTTAATTTATACAGTTTGATAATGTCACTTGGAGTTACATCCTAGTAGCATTTTAAAGAGAAGAATCATAAACCTTAGTAATCACCACAATGGTGATCAGAAATAAGGAATTAATAGAAAAATCAAGTGATATAGTGCAGTCCTCACCCCAATTCTATGATGAAGTTTTCAGGCTGATGGACACTTTTGCATTTTTTGATTTAGAATGGCTTTTCTTTATGAAATCATGGTGATAGATGACAGGTTGTTTTTAAGATTTAAATTATGGGCAACATAAAATGTTAGCAACTTCATGCTAGTTCCTAAATATTTTAATATTTTGAGGTCTTGATATCCCAAAGTCTGGAAGCTAGAGGAAAAGATTGTCCCCTAAAAATTCAAAAGACATGGATTCTTCTACTCCACTTGTATACCCTTGGTAAACAGAAACCTCTATTTTGTCATCTGCCTTTACAGATGTTTCGGGTACTTGCATTAGTCGAGCTGTTAAAATCCCTTCCATGTGGACAATCAAGAAACTTTAGGATTCATCATGAAGTATTGCCTTGTCTAAGGATAAGCCAGCATTTATTTTAAGGTTCAGGTCTAAGAATTAAAAGATAAATCCAATTCAACTCTAAAACAATTTATGATTTAATACTTCAGCATAATGCAATATTATAATTACCTCTTGCAACTTTTTATATGTATTAATGAATACCGTCCTACTATTTGAAGTGTTAACAGTAATTTCCAGGTTTTATTAGTTTTCTAGATAAGGATCAGTTTTTCTAAGAAGCAAATAGTTATGGTTCCCCATTTAAAGGACATAAATTTTATAACAGTCAAAATCTGTTGTTTTCAGTGAGTGATTAATATCACTACCACCACCGAGCCCCCATTCTACCCATAAGAGGCTTTTGGAAATGTCTAGGGGCCAGTTTTGGTTGTACAAAACAGTACTGCACAATGGATATTCTCCTGCCCCAAATGCCAGTGCACCCTCATTGAGAAACACTGGTTGATTTCATACTTATCACAAAATGGTAGAATAATAATTGGGTATTATTTGATTATTACGTTAGCTGCACAAATACCTTATATCAGTATCACATAACGCTGAAAATAAAGTGTGGTTTGACCTCAAATGAGCCTTACTGTGAATCAGAACACTGATATGCAGTCTTTTGAGGCGTTTTATTTCATTTTATTTAGCTTAACATAATGTAAAAGTGTATTTTCGATGTTCCAGTCAGTCCTGAATATATTTGGCTGATAGTCTAAAGAAATAAAATCTTCCTGCAGGCTTTGGTTATTAAAATAGAACCAACCACCCACTCATTTTATTACATTCTTTGGAATGTTTTTGAATGACAGTCTAAGTATTTTAATTGGTCTCCAGCTGATTTATAACCCCTTGTTTTATGTTTCACATTTTATATCTCAAAATTACAAGTTACAGTGTCATTTTTATTCTGTTCCGTTAAAACAGGGTGAACAGCATTCTTTAATAAGAAAAAGGCAGGTTCCATTCAGAAAAGCAAGGGTCATTTGTTTGCGGTGTCTCTTCATTTTTAGGTGCTGGTGCTTCTTGTGTGTCCGGCTGAATCTGCAACTGTTCATATAAGCTCTGTGTGTGTGTAGTAAGGTGGGGTAGGGACATTCCCCCGCAGCTGGATCTTTGCAGCATCCAGGAAATAAGATCTGTCACTCATCGCCTGGTTTGCTCAGTTTAGCATTCATCCGACACACTTCTACCTCCGTGCGATGCTTCACATACCATACATTTATGCTGTGGCTTTTCTCTTTTGTTTTCATAAACTTCCATGAAAAAGTTCCTCAGAAATCTACTCATGGGACCCTAAGAGATTAGACAGGGAAAATTACCCAAGAGTTTCTCTCCAACACTAAGCCTCAGGTTTAGATGTAGTATCATCATCTCACACATTTACCATCAATGGCTCACTTATTCAAAATGGCTAATAAACATCCACTTGTGGGTTGGTTCCCAGGCACAGCTTTGTGTGTGTCCAGACAGAAACAATCTGTAATTAACTGCGCATTTGTTTGCAAAGACCTTGGCAGTGTTACTGTTTGATCTCCTTGATCTAGGAGCTTTAGTTGAATGTGGCATAGCTTTCTCCCTGCAAAGAAATTAGATAGGTTGGGAAATTAACTTTCTAGTCTCTTTCATTGTGGTATCTTGCTGCTCAAAAGAGTTGATTTGTCTTCTGAAGAGTATTTTTATATTGGGTGGTTGTCTTTTTATGGGCTATTTGTTGGAAAGATTTTTGAAATGTTGATCTACAAGATGAACAGCAGTTTCTTTGATTATCAACTTGATGTAATTGCTCTTTTAACATAATTGTCATTAAATTTGAACTGAATGATTACTGTATAGGTGTATTTCCTCATAATGACAATAGGACTGATAAACTCAAGTTTCTGCCCCAAAGCTACTTGTATTCTTAAGAAACAGATCAGCCAGGCAAGAAGTCAAAACTCACCATAACAATATTAAAATTTCCTTAGATAATACGTTCCTCTTCCTCTATGTACATGTGTAGTTTATACTTTCATTGCCTAGACCCTCTCATTTTTGTAACTTTGTTACCTCTCACTTTGGTCCAATTAATGTCAGTTTTCTTACTATTTATACCAAGTATAAATTTCAGATGCTGTCTATGCAATGATTCCTGTCCATATGCAACTCTTGTTATGATATCTCTGCCACATTCTTTGAAATTCTTCCATTTCTTTATTTATATTGGATACCATCCAGTGCATGTAGCAAGAAAGAACAAATTACAGCCTTCTTCTGCTAATGAAGAGGTGACACTGCATTGTCTTAGATAACCAGTTGCTTTCTTCTTGCCAAATCAAATCAAATCACTCTTCTAAATTTTCATCCTGGCACGTAGAAAGCAATCAATAAAAAGAATGAATGAACACTCCTTAATTTACTGTGGCATTTTATATTGTTGACGATTCCTTTTTTGTTTATTCTTTTCTTCTTCTTCATGCATTTAATTGTTTTTTATTGTAGTGCAGCACACATTCACTTATAAATATATATAAGCAAAAGAAAGAAAACAGAAAGCATCCATAAACCAGTTATTGGTGATAACTACTATGAATATCTTGATATGTATTATTCTACTCATTTCTTTATATTTGCAATATAAAAAGCATATTTATTCCAAACAGTGGGTTTACATGGCACATAATGTTTTGTACTTTTTAATATATATTGTAATTAATACATCATGAACATATTTCATGAATATTTATCTACATTCATTTAGAGCATAATTTTAATGAATGAATTATATTGTCATATGTGCATACCATTTTTTATTCAACAGATACCTTAGTGGACATTTTGGTTGTTTCTGTTTATCTTTACAAAGAGCACTGTAGTTAACTGTGAATTAGTTATCTATTGTCATGTAACGAATTACTCTAAAACCTAAGGAATTAAAACAACTACATCATTTTCTGTGGGTCAGGAATCTGGGCATGGCTTAGCCGGGTCTTCTCCTTCAGGATCTCTCACAAGTCTGCAATTAAGGTGTTGGCCAGGGTTGGGGTCTCATCTGAAGTCTCAACCAGGGATGGATCGCCTTCTCAGCTGATGTGATTGTTGGAGAATTCACTTCCTCAAGTGTGCTGGACTGAGTTCCTAGGGTCTCAGTTCCTAGGTAGCTGTTGGCTTGAGGTGGCTCTCAGTTCCTTTTCATGTGGGCCTCCCCAACATGCCAACTTACTTCAGCAAAGCCAGCAAGAGGAATCCTTCTTTATTCCTTATGTGTTAAAAGAATCTCATGTGTTTACTATGCTAGGGAGAGAGTCTGCTAGCAAGACAGAAGTCACAGTCTTCTGTAGCCTAATCAAAGAAGTGACATCCCATCCCATCAACTTTGCCACTTTCTCTTTGTTAGAAGCAAGCCGCTAGACCAGCCCACACCCTAGGAGAGGGGATTATATGAGGGTGTTTGTACCATGAGGCAGGGATCAGTGGGTGTCATCTTAGAGTATGCCACTCACATTAACCATCTTGTAGCTAATCCTTCTGTAGATTTTATATATTTCCAAATGATAAACCTGAGAGGAGATATTCCTGATTAAAGGGCATGCATACTTTTTAGGTATTTTGATGTCTATTGCCAAATTATTTTCCAGGAGTTGTTCTGCTTTGCATTAAATTACACTCCCACCAGCTCTGAGAACCTGATCAGTTTTTCTTTCTCTGTTTAATTATTAATCTAACATGTGAAAAGAGGACCACCTTGTCTTTCCTTTGCCTTTCACAGTGCTGAAAAGTGCAGTACTCTTACCACTGACCCTTTCCTCTCTTTTTTCTTTACTCTCCTTCCTACCCCCACATAAGATGTGCCCCAGGGCTCTGCTTTTTCCTTCTATTTTTCTTCCTCCAGCCATTCAGCAAATGTTTGTGGGCCAGTAGTGAGCTGCCTGCTCTCAAGGGTCAAGCACCCCCATTGTGAGCTATTCCCAAAATTCAAGTCTAGTCTGATATTTCCCTGGGCTCTACTCCCATAGTTCCAGCCACCCACAGTGTGTCTACATGGATGTCCTGGGAATCCCTCCACTTTAATGTGTTCAGTTGGATTCACCACTTCCTTGCCTATTTTTCCTCCCTCAAAACTGGCTTCCCTTCCTAGCCATCCCTTCCTTCCTTGCTGACAGTGCTGCCACCATTCTTTCAGCCCAGAGAACAGTGGACAGAAATGAGACTAGTCAGCAGGAGCCTCAGCTGATTCTCTCTGCACAGAGTAGGGAAGTGCTTCAGTGTGTTTAGGTAAGAGTCACTTTTGGAATAGGGGAGCTCAGTGAGTTGTGTTCTCCAACTACTCAGATTCTGCTGCTAAGACTGTGGTTCCTGCTAGCAGAGATTCAGCAGTCATCTCCCCACTAATAATGCCCCTGTGTGAACCACCAAAGTTCCAGGCATTTCCTGCACCTTGGACAGCCACTTTCCTGATAATTTGTGGCTCTGGGCCCTGCGTTTCCCAATTGTTTTAATTAGAGATGGAAATTTCTTTTCCCCTTTCTAGGCTTAAGGATCTCCAGGCACAGGGTCTACTCCAGCCAGTGAAACACTATTATTCCATTTCCCCTTTACACACTCTTCTCTCGCAAGCACATTGCAAGCAGGAGGTTCTTCGTTAATTATCCTCTTCTGCCTGAAAAATGCATGTAGTTTTGCACATGAAAAATTTTCTTTTCATTCCATACTCTCACCTTAATTTCAGTTTACCTGAATGTATTAGGCAGAACAATCCTATTTTCCTTTTTTTTTTTTTTTTTTAAAAGATGACCGATAAGGGGATCTTAACCCTTGGCTTGGTATTGTCAGCACCACGCTCAGCCAGTGAGCGAACTGGCCATCCCTATATAGGATCTGAACCCGTGGCCTTGGTGTTATCAGCACCGCACTCTCCCGAGTGAGCCACAGGCTGGCTCTCTATTTTACCCTTGATGAGTTGTACGGGTTTCATGCATTTACTGAACCAGGTCCCCATCAGCTTCTCTTGCTTTGCTGTAGTGCTCCCCTTTCCCTCCCGCCCCTGCTGAATGCTGCGTCCTACGATCCTGGGTGGGCTCTGTTCCTTCTTTCACTCTCCCTACCCTGAGACAGGGCCTTGCAATGTGTGTTTTCCTTCCCCCTTTGGGCAAGGGTTTCTCAGCCTGGGTTTTTAATGAACTCTTTCTTAGATGTCTGCAGCTCCTTCAGTATTTTCTCTTCTCATTTTTGCTCCTGCTCTTTTTCTTTTTGATATCCTAGAGCGTCTTCCAATAACCTTAGTTTTGTGCCCCAGAGTCCCCATCTCGCCCGCCCCCACTGTCCACTCTGCTTGATGTGGCTCCACTCATGTCTGTGTCTCATCATTTCACCCTAGGACTTCCACTGTCCACCTTTACCTGCTCTTCCCATTTCCATCTCCCTGCACTGGTTCTCCTCCATGGGCACCTGCCACACCAGACTTCCCCTAGTTTCTTTGCCACCTGGTCACTTTCTTGACCATACTTTTCCTCTTCCTACCATTGCTTAAAAAAAAAAAAATCTGTAAACTGGCCCCATCTTATATATGTATGTATGTATGTATGTATGTGTTTATGTCTCCATTGTTCATCACTGTCCTTGGCCCTTAGTCATTCCTTCCTCATCCCTTTCATATTTTCCCTTTCAGAATTACTCACCTCCCTTCTCTCCACTGACATATGTCCTGCCCATCCCCAAGGTCCAGGTCAAGGCCCAGCCCCATTATTCTAGCCCAGGGAGTCTCAACACCGACTGCACATCAGAATCACCCAAAGTATTTTTAAAGTAATATTTTTAGCTGGACCCAATCCTAGAACAATTGAAACCTAAACTCTTGCATAGAACTCAAGCATCTGTTTTTTCTAAATACCGCCCAGGTGGTACTGATGCACATTGAGGAGGGAGAACAGCAGCTTTTAGCTGACACAACACCCTGGAAATGCTATGGCCTTGACACCCAGCTCCCCACAGTTGCACACGATGCTTTCCCAATCGTTTACCTTTGTTCCTCGGCCAGGTTCTGAAGTGCATACTTGTCAGTAAATGTCTGTTCATTGACAAGTCACCTGATGTTAGCATACAAATATCCGTGAAGATTTACCCTTCCTCTGACTACTTCTCCTTGACAACTTTTGTTGAACCTAATAATCCTTCTCATCAGAGACAGAAACACAACCCTGAGATAATCAGAAGTTTTGAAGACACTTCATTTAATTGTTTATTGTTGAAGCTAAATCACATGTTATTTTTAATTATTATTTAGGATCTTTCTAATAGTCTTGGTGTTTACTATCTTTAACAATTTAATTTAGCCCATTGCAGTACTTCATTTAAGATATATTTTATCTTTGCAGATATGTCCATTTAAAGATAATCCAAATTAGACATGATAATCAATAGCTAGTTCTTCTACCACCAGAGCTTAATAATTACACTGTGACACTCTCAAAAGTGTATGTTGATGTTCACACTGTGTGGCTCCTCAGAATATTATGTCTTCACTTTAAAACTACCATCAAAAATGCTCATTTCCTGGGCTGACCCCGTGGCTCACTCGGGAGAGTGCGGCGCTGGGAGTGCTGAGGCTGCGGGTTCGGATCCTATATAGGGATGGCCGGTGCGCTCACTGGCTGAGCGCGGTGTGGGAGACACCAAGCCAAGGGTTGCGATCCCCTTACGGGTCACACACACACACAAATGCTCATTTCCTCACTTTAATCATTTTTAATTTTAATCATTTCCTCACTTTAAAACGATCATCAAAAATGCTATTTTTCTCTTTTGCAGAATCATTATGATTTTTTCCTAATGAGCGATTTTGGAGTATATTTATTTATGGTTTCCCTTGGCCTTAGCATTGGTCATTGTATAGGAAACCTGACTAATTGAAATTAATGGTACATATAATAGTCTTTTTACTTTAACACTTTGTAATGCTTTAATAATTGTTATTTCCCAAACTATGACAATTTTAATTTTAAAATAATTTTAGTGAAAACACTATTTTTAGGAACACATATTTATCCAAATGCAGCTAACAATGTTTCAAAGTAGAGGTCCTCAGGAGATCCGCTTTAAGAAATAGATAAAAATGGGTAGTGGTTAGTATATCAGTTTTTTTAAGTGGATATATGGAAATTCTTAAAGGTGCTTGACTCTATTTTTATAAGTTAGTGTTGATTTGGCAGCATGTAGTAGAAACCTGACTAAAGAGTGGCTTAAATAAATTAGTTTTTGTCCCTTCATGTAGTAAGACATCTTAAAGAAACCACTTTGTAGTTTATATGGTAGCTCGGGATGTCATAGGAGGCCCAGGCTCCTTGTGACTTCATCCTCTGCCTTCCTTCATTGGTGACTGTCATCCTCATAGACCTGAGATGCTTTCTACAGCTTCTCACATCATACTTTTTCCAGGCAGAGACAAGATGAAAGTCAAAGAGCAAAAAAAAGTAGAAGAGTTGAATTTGTTTGCCCTTTCAAACAGCTTTCCCTGAATTCCCACACTATGCCTTCCAATTACATCTTATTGGACAGAATTGTCACTTGGCCACTTCTACAGCCAGGGAAATTGAATTTTCTAGCTGGGAACATTGCCATCCCAAATAAACCAAACACTTTATTACTAAGAAAGAAAGGGAGACTGGTTATAGAATTGGTAGCTGGTAGTGTCTGCCATTCTGTTTCATGGATTACATTAATTTTTCTTTATGATTTGTTGTTAAAAGTTATGAATTTTGTAGTCTTAAAAGATTTATTAACCCAAGATCAGCATTTTCTAGATTTTTATAAATTATAAATGTGTTTAGTTCACATGGGTGAAGTTTTACTCTATCAGATTTCCTTTTTTGTCTTTATGAAAATATTCAACTATTTTAACTGTTCCAACACTTTTTTCATCACATCACTGCATACTGTACAAAATTCTGATATAATGCATGGAATTTTATTAATAAAAATAAAACGTGTCATAAATTCATACTGCCTGGTGTTTTGATTTTGAAATTTGCAAATATATTTGAAATCCTGCTAATATGAGAAAATAGGAACCTGCTGAATCATTATGGCTTCGATATGTCAAAGAAATCGTTCCCTTTTCATATTAGAGTGGACATTTCCAAAAGGAAAATTTATCATAATTAAGATTTTATACAAGATAACTTTTTTAAACAAATAAATTCCTTTATGCTTTTTCTTCTTATGACATCCTGGTGGTGCATGTCAGGCATGTTCAATTACAAGCTCCATTGTGAACTGATAACCTAACTGAGTTTTGTACCACAAACCCCAGAAATAGGAGGGAGGGAGAGCAGAACTGAGCTGTGATCATTGTCACCAGAAAATATACTGATAAGGGGTAAAGATGAGGCAATAAAAAAGATTGCCTTGCTGTTAAAAAAGAAAACTAGAAAATCAAAGGAATCAACCCTTTTCATTGACTCAGTTGAAATATGTCTTTTTTAAAATTTCTGATGATTTCATTCTGCATAGTTTATAAGAATATAGGTGCGTGTTTAAAATACAGTTACCCTCCACATGATGCCGTGGCCATGTTTACTGAAAGATTAGCTTAGGAAGCTCTTTCATCTTCTAACTATTGTGGGGTTTTGTGTTATTGTTTTCCTGAGTAAAAGACGCCTGTGTTGCTGATGACATGATCAGACATTTGTCACCTATTTAAGGAGAGACAGAGTATATGTGCACAGACGTGTACATATGCACACCTGCAAAGGTTTATGTACACACATGCACTCCCATGTGCATAATTTTTGAGGAAAAGGGGAAGTAGAGAAAGAAAGAATCTGGCAGCATTTCTGAAAAAGGTGTTCTGAATTGCCTGATTTCCTTGGATGCCATCCCAGAAGCTTCCCATCAGATGAACTAGCACACAGAATATAGCAGATGTAACATAGTGCTCGAAATCTTTTCCCTGCATGAGGTTATTGCAATGGTTCAAATATTTGCCATTATCTCAGCAATTAAAGAATATACTACCCACCTCTACTTTAGTCACACTTCTTCAATAAAAACAGGAGTCTTCTGTTCTTTAGTATATCTTACTACTGTGTTTAATGACAATGGGGACTAACTAAAAATGTCTTCTTTTTGTATAATAATCATCAGGAGTTTTATTCATTTCTTGACAAATTCTGATGTTTTGGGCTATCAACATGTGTGCAGCATATAAAACTGGGTTTTTTTTATTACTTTTAATTATTTTATTTTATTTTATTTTATCAATGTACAATGTAGTTGATTTTCGTGTCCCTTCACCAATTCCTCCCTCCCCCCTCCCTATTACTCCTCCCACCCATCAACCCATCAACACCATATCTGTTCACTTAACAAGTTCAAGGAATTGTGATTGTTGTGTCTTCTTCCCCACCCCCATTTGTTTGTGTATTTATTTATTTATTCTTAGCTCCCACAAATAAGTGAGAACATGTGGTATTTCTCTTTCTGTGCCTGACTTATTTCACTTAATATAATTTTTTCTAAGTCCATCCATGTTGCTGTGAATGGTAGTATTTTATTCTTTTTTAGAGCAGAGTAGTATTCCACTGTGTAGATGTACCACAGTTTCCTTATCCACTCATCTGATGATGAAATTTTGGCTGTAAAAATTTTCTTAAAAAGCAGCCATTATTGACGTCAGAATAGTGCTGATGTCAAAATCTGCTAATGTCAGAATAGTGCAAATGGAAAAAAAAAAAAAAAAAGCGTCCCTTATTACAAGTTAAGACTTTTGCTTTAGGAGTCTTGGCTCTCAGTGAGTCTGTGATCCAGTCTGTGACCCAGTTCAGCAATCTCCATCACGACATTTAGGATGAGCCAATGGTGATCCAGTCTCTAAGCAAATCTGTTTATTGTGTGGAGTTGATTACTTTTCAAGACCAGCCCAGTCCTTTATAAAATGAAATTCTGATTTTTACATATTTTTCCTCATGTTAACTTCAAATTGTTTTCCATACAACTTATGTGGCTGATTCTGGTTCCACTCTGTGGAGCAACTGAAATTTCTCTCTCTTCTCTATGACAGTTACTCAAATATTTAAATATTATATCCTTTCTGAATATCTTTTTGTTCAGAATAAACATCCTTGCGGAAGTTTGAATAAAGAGAGGAGTAGTGTGTGGCAATGTAGCAGAACATTTTTCCAGTAAAAGCCAGTAGGCCCCAAGCAGACACAGAAGCTACATCTCTTCAGAGTTGACCAGATAGCTGACTGCAACTCAGCACTTAGGAAGCTCACATGAGGGAGGGGGTTTAAATGCAGATACCATATTCATAAATGTGTGTTTATACATGGGTTAGCATACACACACACATCTTTTCTTGCTTTGTCAGCCAAGATGGCCCAGAAGCAACAACTCCCAGAAGCAAGAAGAACACCTAACCAGTGCTGAGATCTTGGTTTTTTCATACCGTTTTCTAGCAAAAGGAATCTGGGTTTGGAAGAATTCTTGGTTCTAGGACTGAGGCAGGAAATATACAAGATAAGCCTGCAGAGTCTTATAATGCCAGAAAATGAATAAGTAAAAGAAAACCCCATTAATGGGGACATGTCAAAGGAGCACGAGATCCAACAGAAAGAGCTACCAGTGGTCAAAGCTGGGAAAATGTAAGCAACAAAATAAAGTATATTGGATTATAACCCAAACTATAAAATAAATATCCATGAGACTATATGGATATAAATAAATGATTTGATAAATAAATTAAAGAAAAAATAGATAAATCTCCTGTGCAGAATTACAAATAATTTACGTAAATACTCCCACCTCAAGGGGGACAACATAACCCTCCACTTCTTTAGGCTGCTCATAGTGACCTTCCAAAGAAGATAGTGTGGAAAAGAGGGGGGAAAAGAGTAACTTTACAGTGGAGAAACCTAACAAATGTTACTTCACACAGGTTATCAAAAAGGTCAAAATCCATAGTGATAAGTCATGATATTAGTATGTCCCCTTGATATGATGGGATGAAAATGACACTTTACATCTGTGGTCTTCTTCCCCAAAATGCATGACCCCAGTATAATCAAGAGAAAAACATCAGACAAATCCCAGTTGAAGGATATTGTGTAAAATACTTGACCAGTACGCCTCAAAACTGCAAGGTCATGAAAAACAAGGAAAGTCTGAAAAACTATCACAACCAAGAGGAGCCTAAGGAGAAATAAAGACTAAATGTAATATGGTATCCTGGATGGGACCCTGAAATAGAGAAAGGACATTAGGCTAACTAAGCAAATTTGAATAAACTGTAAAATAATAGTGTTATCAATATTAACTCAATAAGTGACATACGTACCAGACTAATGTAAGGCTTTCATGATAGGGGAAACTGCATGGAGGATAAATAGGAACTCCATCCTATCTTGTCAGTTTTACTATAAATCTAAAACTGTTCTAAAAAATAAAGTTTAAGAAAAATTTTTTTAAAGAAGGTACTTAGGAGAAAACCCAGATGACCTCGGTATGGTGATGAACTTTTAGAAACAACCCCAAAGGCAAGATCCATGAAAGAAACGGTTAATAAGCTGTACTTCACTAGAATTAAAAACTTCTGTGCTGTAAAAGGCAATGTCCAAGAGAATGAGAAAACAAACCATAGACTGGGAGAAAATATTTGCAAGAACAGTTATCCAAAATATACAAAGAACTCTTAAAACTCAACAATAAGAAAATGAATAACCTGATTAAAAAATGGGCAAAAGACCAGAATAGATACTTTGCTAAAGAAGATACAGAGATGGCACATAAGCATATGAAAAGAAGTTCAACATCATATGTCATTAGGAAATTGAAAATTAAAATGAGAACTACTCTATACCTATTAGAATGGACAAAATCCAGAACTCTGACAACACCAAATGCTGATGAGGAAGTGGAACAATAGGAACTCTCTCATTGCTGGTGGGAATTCAAAATGGTAGAGCCATTTTGTCTTCAGAAGACAGTTTGGCAGTTTCTTACAAAACTAAATATATCCTTACCATAAAATCCAGTAATCAATCCTTGTGATTTACCCAAATGAATTAAAAACTTTTGTCCATATAGATCTTTGTATAGCAGCTTTATTAATAATTGTCAAAATTTGGAAGCAACAAAGATGTCCTTCAGTGGGTGAATGGATAAACTGTGGTACATCCAGACAATGGAATATTATTCAGTGCTAAAAAGAAATGAGCCACCAAGCCATGAAAAGACATGGAGGAAACTTAAATGCACATTGCTAAGTGAAAGAAGCCAGTCTGAAAAGGCTACATACTGTATTATTCCAACTACATGACATTCTGGAAAAGGCAAAACTATGGAGACAGTAAAAAGATCAGTGGCTGTCAGGGGCTGGAGGGGAGTGAGGGATGAATAGACAGAGCAAAGAGGATTTTTAGGGCAGTGAAACTACTTTGTATGATACTATATTGGTGGATACACGTCATTATACGTGGGCCAAAACCCACAGAATGTACAACACTATGAGTGAACCCTGATGTAAACCATGAATTCTGGGGATAATGATGTGTCAGTGTAGGTTCATCGATTGTAACAAATGTACCACTCTGGTGCTGGTGTCAAAGTGGGAGGTTGTGCATGTGTGGAAGCAGGGGAGAAACAGGAACTCTGTGTACTTTCAGTTTCGCTGTGAACCTAAAACTGCTCTAAGAAATAAATTTTATTAATTTAAAAAAATGCCAATTAGAAATATATTATGTCCTCTCCTCCAGTCGGCAGCCTGAATGGAAGTCACATTATCCAAAGGTTACAAGGTTGCTAGGGGAACACAGAGTCAGAAGAAGAAGAGACTTAAGTTATATAATTTAAATGTGATAGCTTCAAATTCCAATAATCGGATGATCTCATCTTTCTCAGACAGCCAGGCCTTCTCTGCTGGGCAGTGCAGGAGGATCAAGGCTGGTGTTTTTTGGTTTTTTTGTCACTCTCCCTTTTGTTCCTGTTCCTCAGAAACACACACACCTCTGCTGAAGCTACATTATATTCAATCTGGTTACCTTCAGGTCTGGTTTCCAGGAGTCCAAATGTATATACTTTCTACATGTATTGCTTTGGACCTTTATGCTTTGGTTTTGTAGTTTAATTTTCAAACTGTGACATTCCTCTCATTTCCAAGTATTTCCAACTGCTTCCTCAAAAGTACTGCTGACAATTCCAGCTCCTTCAAATATTCTTAATAAAATCTATTTTTCAAACTCTTTCTTACCCTGGGCCTCCTCCCCCTGTGGTTACACTCCCATTACTAAATAACCTTCCCACTATTTTATCTTAATATTTCTTTTAAAACCTAATGCCTATAACCAAAAGACTGTACATATCATCTGATTATTTCAGAGTAGGGTGGACTCTTGTATTCATCTGGACATTGTAATTGCATTAATGCTGCCAAAATTATATTAAGTACTTTAGCAGCCCCGTCTCCCAGCTCTCATTGAGACTGTAGTTAAAAACATCCCAGAGGCCTTTATCCTGTGAACTGCTGTATCACGCAGCTGCTTGTGAAGCCATCTCTCCTCCAACTTGTGCTTTTATAATTGAATCTCTTTAAATGTAAATGCAGACAATTACATTTGTCCTAGTTAAATTTCATCTTGTTATTTTCAGCCCAGAGTTACGGCTTGTTGAGATCTTATCGAATCTTGTTTCGGTCATGGATTTCTGTTGTGCATACTTGCTTGTCGACAATCCAGGTAGAGGAGGCTTGCAAATAAATATATCCCAGTTGAGCTAACTTAAAGCTAGAGGTACTGAAAGGGAGACACCAGTGATGGTTGCCCAGGGATGGAAAAGGCAAATATCCGTTCTCTAAGCAGCAATGCCCTAATGTTTTTGGTGGCAGTTCACAGTTCAATATTGTGAGATATGTTGAAAGTTATTTATTACTAATTACATTTAGCAAACTGAAGTTTATGAAAGACTTAATCCTATAAATTAGAGTGAATTTGGGACTATCTCTATTATCACTCCTACTCCTTTGCATTCTCCAGACATTCTTCACTGGAAGAAATTAGTGGAAACCAGGCTTTCTTGTCAAGGCTACAGTCTGTAAACTGGGTTTGCCTATCCCTATTCCAGCACAGTGGCCCACAGTTTATTTTCAAGTCTGTGGCACGCCTGAAGGACCCTGTTCCCATGCATGATACCTTCTGTAGATGTGGTGGCACATTATGGGCTGCTGTTTTGAAAGAGACTGTCAGCATGCTGAAGATTATCTTGTTACATCAGATGTTCCTCTACTCCTTTCTCTCCTGCTGGTTCATGACATGCCACTGGCTTGAAAAATCTCAGCTCTAACATTTAAAGCAGCAATTTGCAAACTATAGCATGTTAAAGCTAGGGTTGGCAAACGATGGCCCGTGGACCAAATCTGGCTCACCACCTGTTTTAGTACATTGTTAAATGATTAAGGAAAAGAAATAAAAAGAAGAATAATATTTCATGACATGTGAAAATTACATGAAATTCAAATTTCAGTATGAATAAATAAAATTTTATTGAAACACAGCCATGCTCATTTGTTTATGTATTGTCATTGGCTGCTTTTGCAGTACAATAGCAGAGTTACTAGTTGTGACCAAGATTTTATGACCCACAAAGCCAAATATGTACTATCCGGCACTTTACAGAAAAAAGTTTGCTGACCCCTGTGTTAAAAGATCACCTGGAGAGACCTGCAGCAGATTCACTTGGGACACTTTTGAGGCTGTTGATTCCTGAGCTCTATCCCCGGCCAAATGGATCAGAATCTCTGGTGATGGGGTCCAAGCGGGTGCATTTTAAGCAAGCTCTTGAAGTTCACACCTGGACAAACACTGAGACAAGGGTAATGATAATGAGCTAAGGATATGGGAAAGGAAAAGATTCTGCCCTGCTCTTCCTGCCCAACTTATTGTCTTCTAATCCTATGTGCCATAATTTTTCTACGAACTACATAAATTATATTGACAGTTTCTGAGTACTTCTCTCCAAATTAGCTCTTTTTCAGACTTTTCTATTTTATGGAAAAAAGGATGTATTCATTTTTTAGGGCTGCTGTATCAGATTATGAAATGTTGGCTGACTTACAACAACAGATATTTATTCTCTTACAGTTCTGGAGGCCAGAAGACCAAATTCCAGCAGGGCCGTGGTCCCTCTGGGGGGTGTAGGGAGAGAATACATTCTCTGCCCATTTTAGTTTGTGGTGGCTGTTGGCTTTTTTTGACTTGTGACTATATTACTCCAGTCTCTGCCTTTGTGATCATATTGCCGCCGCCTCTTTTCTGAGTCTTCTGTCTATCTCAAATCTCCTTCTGCCTTATAAGGACATGCCATTGGATTGAGTGCCCACACAATTAATCCAAAATGATCTCATCTCAAGATCCTTATCTTAATTACATCTGCAAAGGCCTTGCTTCCCAATAAGGTCACATGCACAGGTTTTGAGAGTTAGGCAATAGACATATCTTTCTGGGGGCCACCATTCAACTCACTACAGATGCCGTTGTTCTCTTCTTGCCCCAACAACCAGTTTCCAAGTCTTCAAGGTTCAGTCCCTTCTTCTCCATTCCTACTGGTACCATTCTGATCTCTCATTCTTCCATAGGAATCCCTTACTTAGCAACTTCTGATGGTTTCTCACTCTTTGAAAAGTTTGTAACATATTTCTGAGCCTGGGATTTGGGGGTGCCTGCAGTAGTGTTGCCAGCATACTTTCCACTTCCTTCTCCTCTTCTTTCCTACGTGTTCCTTACCCTGCAGGCACGCTGTACTACTTGCTGTTATCCTCCCTGTCCCTCCCTGCCTTCTCCCTGAACCCACTCCACTGTTCCTTCCTCCAGGAAGACTGGCTCTCCCTCCATCCCCTCACCACTACTCCTGCCCTAAGACCCAACCATCTTTCATAGCCTGTCTGAGGTCCTACCTCCCATGAGAGCTTTGCTGCTCTTCCCACTGGATATGAATCTCTACACCTTCTGCCCTGTATGGAATTTACCTAGTTCTACCTCATGTCATGATGTCTGTACTTGCTTTATCATGGTTCTAGGTACTCCATGTCCTCAGGTCAGGGACAGTGAGAAACAGTGTTTCGCAGTGGTTGAGAACAAGAATTCTGATGAGGAAAAACACAGACACACACCGAGAAGCTGTACTCAGCAGCAAGCATCAACACAGAAGACAGACTTCTGACTTCCGTGTCCCAATGCGTGGGGATTTCTCCACACCAGCAAGCAAGCCAGCCATTCTACAGCAAACACCAGCTGGGTGTCCTCCAATTCAATTCTGACACTATCTACCTGAGATAGCATCAGATACCACAGGTTGAGAGCTGCCCCCCACTTCAGATGCCAGTTGCAAGCCCAGGCCTCTGGACCTTCTGACTGACCAACTGTATAAATCAGGGTTCCCACAACCCCCTCCTTAGGTTCAATTAGTTTGCTAGAGCAGCTCACAGAACTCAGAGAAATACTTATTTATGTTTATCATTTTATTACAAAGGATATTTTTATGGATGCACAGAAACAGCCAAATGAAGAGATACATAGGGCGAGGTCTGGAAGGGTCCTGAGCACAGGAGCTTCTGTTCCTGTGGAGTTGGGGTGGTCACCCTCCAGCAGGCTGGTGAGTTCAGCTGTCCAGGAATGCTCCGCTCCGAACCCTGTGTCCTTGGGTCTTTTATGGAGACTTCATTGGATGGGGATGATTGAAGCATGGACATCCATGTAGAAATGTGTTTGAACAAAAAAGGTTTGATCTAACATTAACAGACAGGGTGGGGAAACGCAGCAAGGCCTGTCTTCTTGGCCACTCTGCATCATTCTTTCCTCCCTGGCATGGGGCAGGGCTCTTTCTATAATGGGGGTCTTATGACCTACAATCAGACAAGGTGGGTCACAGAATTTCTTTATGGTCAGTTTCAAGACAGAAAGACTAAGGTTTTACTGCTGGCTTCGGAACTGGTTTCTATGACTCACCTTGGGGAAGAGAGATTCTAGTTTCTATGGCTTGTCTCAGGGAGACAAAAGAGCAAGTGAAAGGAGGCAGGAGGAGGTCTGACAGAAAGATTCAGTTTTCCAAGCCTTGCTTCTGAGGCCTAGATTGCCCCAACATTATAACAAAAGAACATGGGTTATTGGAGTTATGAACCAGGAACCATGGACAAACACCAGTATATATATCATAATGTCACAGGCTCTAAATCAAACTGCCCAGTAGAGCTTTGGTCACTAACCAGCCATGTATCCTTGGACAGGTTATTTAACATATCCTTGTCATAGTTTTCCATCATAAATGGGATGATGATACCTCCTTCCTGGGGTTGTTGTAAGGATCAAATGAAGTAATGCATGTGAAGTACCTGGAATATAGTAAGCATGTAGTAATTATCTGTTATTATCCTCTTCCTTGTCTATCTCCTGGAGGCTAATGCAAGAACTTGTATAAGTAGGTATATATTCATAGAATTCAAGTCATCAAATTCAATCCTGAGGCCAGAAGCAGGCGGCCTATGTTTTTCTGCTCAGACCCATGTTTACCATCAACTCTAGCAGGTATGACATGTCTTCAGCAAGAACAAACATAAATAAATCAACTTTTCTATCTTTTGCTGGATGTGAGTATTGTTAGAATTCTGTTGTAACATTGTATTTTGATACTATTTCTTTTCATCAAATGGTAGTTGGTGGCTAAATATGGTTTTCACTTTTTAGTGAAATCTTTTTAGTGATCACCACCATATAAATTATAGCCAAATACTAAATCAGCCTGAAGTAACCAACTAGTAGAGACTTACCTTTTTGTGATATCTGTTGATAGGAGCAAGTGCCTGGAAAAAGGAAGGAACCCTGGGCCTATGATACCTGCCAGTAACTAACAATTTATAGATTTCTTTTAATAGTCATAAAGAAGGGTTCCCCTGTGGCAAATCTCACTAAAAATGGCCCTAGAACAGTACACTTGCTTTATGCTTCATGATCTAACAAACACTGCTGGGAGGCTGAGAGGGTCCAGGCACAGAACACATATGACTCTCGGTGGCTACAGTGTGCCCCACCCCACCTCCCTGGGAATGAAGGGGTTTAGAAAGTGGGTGATCTTCAACAATTCCTTAAACTCGTTAAGACAAATGAACAGATATGATGTCAATGGGGGGAGGAGTGGGGCAAAGGAGGGAGGAAAAGGAGGAATTGGTAAAGGGACACAAAAATCAATCAACTACATTGTATATTGATAAATTTAAATTAAAAGAAATAAGTAAATAAAAAGAAAGTGGGTGGTCTTTAAGCGTCTAAGCCCAGTTGGTGAACATGGTTCTAGAGAATGTAAAACGTAGGTCTGGAGTCATGGTAGAAATTAGTAAAGGAATGTAGGTGGAGCTCTGGATTAGAACCAGATTTTGAACAAACTTCAGAGGAGATGTAATTATAGAACTCAGCAAGACAGTTGGATTGCAATGCCAGATTAATCTGTCCCAGTGCAGAGCCTGAAGTTTTATAAAGTAGAGACCTGATTAATCTGATATTGGGTTCTAGTGTCAGGCTTTCTGTTCTTTCTCACAGGATTTTGTTCTTTGAAAGTTCCATGGGATTTTACTAAGCAATCCTATGTACAGGAAGCTTTTAGATATTGTTAAACTTCTTCTAGACATATATAAAACCCCCACTAACAACTGGATTTTGCTTTTTTATGAGTCATTTATTCTGGAACCCACGGAAGCAAAGTTATTAAGTTAATTTCAAAGGATAACTTTTTTAAAAATCTAATTTAATCTATAGTATAGCCGAAATGTAATACATTGGCTATAAAAAATGTTTTTAAAAACATACTATTTGCCAGTCTTGGCCCTATTCCAGTTATCCACGGCGAACGTTTTGCCATCCTGCAGGCAACCTACCCTCAAAGAAACAGAGAAGAATTGCTGAGCAGATACTTTTCACCTTTCTCTCTGAGTCTCTCCTGTGTAGGTCTGTAAAGTCTGCTGGTTGAGAGCTGAAGCTGTCTGGATTTTAGGGACACTCTCAGACGGTGCATTCCTTTGGAAGAGGCCAAGTTGGTGCCTAGTACATAAGGTTTCTCATTCCACCAACATGCAATCTCTGGTGCCTATAGCATAATAATTATAATGATTTCAGAAATAAAAACTAATTCATACATAGTAATTACTATACACTAAGCATGGTTCCAATCTTTAAATACCTCTGTGAGATTTGTTATCACCATTTTCCACATGAGGCAATCAAAGCACTAGAGAAACAGAGAGGTGCTATGATCAAACAGCTAACAAAATGAGATCCAGGATTCCACCCCAGGACATCTAGCCCCAATGTAGGTAGGTATGGCCCAGCCACTCATTTTCCCTGAATGATTATTCCACAAAAATAGATGCATTTTTTTAGTTACTCCTGCACTCTGCATATAACACTCTGTCATGACCTCAAGGAAATGACCTGTACACACATCACATTCCCAGGGAATTGCCCACTGCATGCCGTTGCCTTGCCCGGAACTGCCATTGGCCTTGGCGTTACCCTGGTTCTTGTTTGTAC
Organism: Cynocephalus volans; assembly: GCF_027409185.1. Lineage (NCBI taxonomy): Eukaryota > Metazoa > Chordata > Mammalia > Dermoptera > Cynocephalidae > Cynocephalus > Cynocephalus volans. The sequence continues at coordinate 37,059,042 of NC_084474.1, read as the reverse complement.
TTCATTTGTGATTGTTGATCCCAGAGCGGATGCTTTTGCCCTGGGGTTTTCCAAGCCCCAGCTTCTTCCATTTGTCCCCTTCATCCAATCGATTCTCCTCCCCTCCCAGCCTGCATCATAACTGGTGATGGTATACCCTGCCCTAACTCTTCTAATAGCCAAAGCCAAGACCAATTCAGTGCCACTCATTAAAACAGCAGAACAAAACAAAACACACAATAAGATGCAACTTTCTTATCCTTAATACTGGTAATGAAAGAAAAACAAGTTTAATCAGAGGAATACAAAAAATGAGAATGTACATTGAGATTTGTGAGATTCTACAGGAAACTTCTAAAGTATTTTCAGTGACTTTTAAGGTCTAAGGAACCAAATCTATATTAAGTCTCATTTCACTTCATTTGTTATAGTACAGTCTCACTTGTCTTGCTTTTTAACTTGTGAATGTAATGAAGTGAGGAATGCCAGTTTTCCTACGGTATCTCAGGAAGAGTGTCAGGTTGTGGAAGGAGAGCCTGCATGAAGGAGCAAAGTTGTCTGTGGTGATTTCAAATGAGTTGTGATTGGTGAGCAGAGAAAACATTGCAGTGCACGGTCTCTATGAGGGAGAAAGTTGGTGGCGAAGGGAAGAGATGTGAGGTGGCTTGTGTGGGATTAAGGGGTGGTAATGCTGACCAGAGAAGCAGGTGTGGGGTGGAGAAGGTGGGGTCAGATGGCAGTGTGCAGGGTACCTGCGAACCCTTTGTTTTGTAAGGGACTTTGTAGCTTGACTACACCTTGGTCATTGTCTGTAAGTACATGCTTCTGAATATAGACAAAATGATTTTTTAAAATTTTCTTAGTGCATGTATTACTTTCATTAAAAAAGTTCTTTTAAACGTGAAAATATGGTAGATTTGGGTTGAAATAGACATATGAAGTGCAAATTAAACTCTTAAAAAACAAAAATACAAGAATTCTATCAAATAAGAGTCGTAAATTAAAATCTCATGTAATTAAGTAATGGAACTTCTTGGTTTTCAGTAGGGCTGCTTTTGTTCAAGATATTTTTGGAATTATTTTAGGAGCTCTTATCCCAGTGTCTCTCACCATTTTTATTTAACATAGTACTGGAAATTCTAGCTAGAGCAGTTAGGCAAGAGAAAGAAATAAACAGCATTCAATTTGGAAAAGAAGTTAAATTGTCCCTACTTGCAGAAAACATCATCTTGTATAGAGGAAAACCTAAAGATGTAACCAAAAAACTCAGAACTAGTTGAAAAAGAGATCAAGAAAGCAATCCCATTTACTATAGCTATCAAAAAAAAAAAAAAAAAAAAACCTAGGAATAAGTTTTTTAAATTTTGTGTTAATTTTATCATCATGCAATGTAAACATTTTTGGTGGCCTTTTGCTAATTTCTCCCTAACCCTCTCTCCCTCTTCCCCTTTTCCACCTCTGGTGTCTTCAGTTCCATTCTCTCCTTTTGAGAGTCTAGGAATAAATTTAACCACCAAGGTGAAAGATCTCTACAATGAGATCTCTGCAAAACATTGATGAAAGAAATTAAGAAGGACACACAAAAAAATGGGAAGACATCTCATGTTCATGGATTGGAAGAATTAATATTGTCAAAATGACCATACTACCTAAAGCAATCTACAGATTCAATGCAATCCTTATCAAAATGCAAATGGCATTCTTCATAGAAAAAGAAAAATGATCCTAAAATTCATAAGGAACAACAAAAGTCCCCAAATAGCCAAAGCAATCCTGAGCAAAAAGAACAAAGCTACAGGCATAACAGTACCTGACTTCAAAGTATACTACAAAGCTTTATAATCAAAACAGCATGGTACTGGCATAAAAACAGATACATGGACCAATGGAACAGAATAAAGAAACCAGAAGTAAATCCACATATCTACAGCCAACTGATTTTTGACAAAGGCAGCAAGAACATACATTGGAGAAAAGACAGCCTCTTCAATAAATGGTGCTGGGTATCCAAATGCAGAAGAAACTAGACCCCTATCTCTCATCATATACCCAAATCAACTCAAAATGGATTAAAGACTTAAATATAAGACCTGAAACTATAAAACTACTAGATGAAAACAGAGTAAGTACTCCAAGACATTGGTCTGAGCAAAAATTTTATAGAAAAGATTTCTGAAGCACAGGTAACAAAAGCAAAAATAGACATATGGAATTATATTAAACTAAAAACCTTCTGCACAGCAAAAGGAACATCAACAGAGCGAAAAGACCACCAACAGAATGGGAGAAAATATTTGCAAACTATTCATCTGACAAGGGATTAATATCCAGAATATACAAGGAACTTAAACAAATCCACAACAAAAAATCAAATAATCCAATAAAAAAATGGGCAAATGAGCCGAATAGACATTTTTCAAAAGAAGGCATACAAATGGCCAACAGGTATATGAAAAATGCCCAACTTTACTAATCATCAGGAAAATGCAAATTAAAACCACAAGATGTCATCTCTCCCCAGTTAGAAAATAACAAATGCTGGGGAGTATGCAGAGAAAAGAGAACTCTTATACACTGTTGTTGGGAATGTAAATTAGTTCAGCCATTATAGAAAACTACATGGAGGTTCCTCAAAAAACTAAAAATAGAACTAACACATGATCCACCAGTTCCACTGTTGGGTATTTATACAAAGGAGAGGAAAATTAGCATACCAAAGAGATTATCTACACCCTCATGTTAATTGCAGCACTATTTACAATAGCCAAGATATGGAATCAGCCTAGGTGTCCATCAACAGATGAATGGATAAAGAAAATGTCATACACATACACAAAGGAATACTACTCAGCCATGAGAAAGAATGAAATCCCGTCATTTGTGGTAACGAGCATGAGCCTGGAAGACATTATGTTAAGTGAAATGAGGTACAGAAAGATAAATACTGCATGTTCTCACTTATTTGTGGGACCTAAAAAACTAAAATAAAATGAGTTGAACTTTTAGAAATGGAGAGTAGAATTGTGGTTACTAGAGGCTTGGAAGGGGCAGGTAGTTAGGGAGAGGATGGTTAATGGACACAAAATTACAGCTAGATAGGAAAAATAAGTCCTAGTTGTCTACAGTAGTGCTAGGCATCTATAATTAACAATAATTTATTGTATGTTCTCAAATGGCTAGAAGAGAGGAGATCAAATGTTCTCATCACAAAGAAATAGTTTTTCAATGACAAATATGCTAACTACTCTGATATGATCATCACACATTGTAAGCATGTACTGAAAAATAATTCTGTCCCACATAAATCTGTACATTCAGTATGTTTCAATTAAAAGGTTGTGGTGCTACTGCAAAGCTAATGTCTGGAATCCTGCTCACAGCACCAATTGTCTAGCTCTTAATCCTGTTCATGATGCCAATTGTAAAGCTAGGTGACCGCGCCAGTTGTCAGGCTCTTTTACCTACTGGTAATCCTGCACCCTGTGGCCTGATTGTTGAGCTAGGGCTAGGTCTGGAGCTCCCAGACCCCTCAAGCCCATTCACAGACTGGGTCACAAACCCTTCATACGTCAGGCTGGGTTACCAGATCCCTTACACACAGGTCTATGAGTTAGGTAACTGGCCAAAAAGTCCTTGGAGCCATAGGTTGGAAAGCATGGCCATGCAGGGTGGACACCTAAGGCAGACGCCTGCCTGCCTGCTTCACTAAAACTCTCTCTCTCTCTCTCTCTTTCTCCCTCCCTCACTCCCTCTCTCTCCCTCCCTCCCCGTCTCTTCCTCTCTCTCTCTCCCAAGAACACAAGAATAGCAACAAAACTAAAAAGATACATTGGCACGCATGCACACTAACTCCATCCACATCCCCCCCCACACACACAATTTGCTTACAAAGGATGCTGAACCACACCCAACTGGATCTGAGGCCAGGGCCCTGACCAGACTATTCTATTTTCCCAACAAAGATTAATTCCTATAAAAAATAAAATACATTAGAAGAAAAAAAAAGTACAGTGGTCACTGTAATCTTTATATTTAATATTGTCTTGGAACATTTTGGTCAAATCAATAAGGTGACATGTATAAATGTTGGGGAAAAGAAATAAAATTATTACATGAAAATATTTTGATTGCATACCTAGAAAAATTAACAAAATAATTAGAAATTAATAGAAGTAATTCTAGCATTTAGAAAGTGATTGCAAATATGATCAATTTTTTAAAAATGGAATTTTATAAATAGTAAGAAAAAATAATTTTAAAAATTCACAATAGCAAAATAATATAATGAGGAATATTTTTAATGAGAAGGGTATGATCTATATGTAGAATTTTTTAAAAATTTTGAGATGCAAAAGAAGATGACTAAAAAATATATACTGTTTTCCTTTAAATACTGTAATGATGTCCATTCTTTATAAATGTATTGTAAGGTTTAGTATAGTTTTTCTGGACTACTTAAAGTTTTTATTTATATAATAAAGTACTGATCCTAATGCTATACCTCAAAGAACTAGAAAAACAAGAAAAATTAGAAGACAAAAAGAAATAATAAAATTTAAAGCAGAACTGAATGAAATAGAGACCCCCCAAAAGATACAAAAGATCAATGAAAGAAAAAGTTGGCTTTTGAGGGAAGATAAACAAAACTGACAAACCATTAGGAGACTAACAAAGAAGAGAGAAGACCCAAATAACAAAAATCAGTAATGAAAAAGGAGACATTACAACTGATATCACAGAAATAGAGTCATTAGAGACTATTATGAATAACTCTGTGCTAACAAATTTGAAAATCCAGAGGAAATGGATAAATTTCTAGGCACATCCACATTACCAACACTGGACCAAGAAGAAATAGAAAACCTGAACAGACCAATAATGAGCAACAAGATTGAATCAGTAATGAGCAGTCCCCCAACAAAGAAAAGCCCAGGACCAATGGCTTCATTGCTGAATTCTACCAAACTGTTAAAGAAGAATTAATACCAATTCTTTTCGAAGTATTCCAAAAGACTGAAGCAGAGGCCATCTCCCAAACTCATTCTATGAAGCCAGCATCATCCTGATATCAAAATCAGACAAGGATACAACAAAAAAAGAAAACTACAGGCCAATATCCGTGATGAACATAGATGCAGAAATTCTCAACATAGTACTAGCAAACAGAATTCAACAGCATATCAGAAAGATGACACACCATGATCAACTGGGATCATCCCAGGGATGCAAGGGTGGGTCAACATATGGAAATCAATAAATGTGATACACCACATCAGCAAAATTAAGGACAAAAACCATATGATCATCTCAATAGATGCAGAAAAAGCATTTGACAAAATTCAACATCGTTTCATGATAAAGACTCTGAACAAATTACGTATAGAAGGAAAATACTGATCAAAATTCCAATGGGATTTTGGATGCTGAGGTGCAACTGACAAAAGGCAGAGATGAGACTGGGACTTAAAAGGATTCCAGAATTTATTAACAGTAAATACACCAGTGAGGAAACTATCAGAAGAGTTTAAATGTAAAGCATCTATAAAACAACTGGCCTGGACTTTTAAAAAATGTCGTGTCATAAAAGACAAAAAGAGAGAGGGTGGGAGGAAGGTCAGAAGACCTATATTAAAAGATTTTAAAGAGACATGACCATTAAATATAATGGATGATTCTTGATAGTTTTTTTTAAGCTATAAAGTTAATTGTGGGAGCATTGTGGAAATGTGAATATTGACTGTTTATTGAATGATAGTACTGAATTCAATAATGGCATTGTATAAAAGGAGAAGGCCCTTGTTCTTAAGAGCTATATATTGAAATATTTATGGATGAGACATCATGATGTTTGTGGGATACTTTCAAATAGTTCAGGAGAAAAAATGCATGTATGTGTGTTCTATGTGTACAAATATATATAGAGAAAAATAAAATGTGGCCAATATTAGTAATTGAATCAAGGTGAAGGGTATACAGGTGTTCATTGTATTATTCTTTTGGCTTTTCTGTAGGTTTGGAATTGTTCAAAGAAAAATGTTGGGGACAAAAAAATAATAAACAGGAAAAGAAATATTAAGGAAAACTCTAAAAAAATATTAACGAGAGCTACCAGTGCTGCTAGATTCAGTATTCATTGAGTCAACAGTAGTGACTGCACACTATGTTCTATATTGCTACAGTTATTAAAACAGCAATGGCACAAGCCTAAATAGGGATCAGTTGGCTGAAATAAACAGCCAAAAGACCTGGCATAACAATTACTCACAAGATAAATCAATAGGGATGGCAGGATTATTCATGAAATCGTATTGAAATAAATTTTTAGCAATTTTCAAAAAAAAAATCAACTTTGCCCTACAAACACTGAACCAAGTTATATAGAACAGAAAGTTTTTAAAAAACTATGTATATGTAACTAGGTATATGAAATGCTCTCTAAATATGTAAATATGAAGAAAAGCAGAATTGGGGTAAGTGAGATCCTCAGCCTAGAATAAACTGAATAAATCACAAAGAAAAAAATCAGAAACTTTAACTATATAAAAATTATAACCATATTACATTAACAGATATTAAAAGACTGATTTGGAAAACAATTTGCAGGTTAATAATTTTATTATTATCAAGAATTCATTTAAATTGATAAAAAAAAAATCCAGGGGATGAATTGCAAAGGTCAATAACAGACAATTCAGAAAAGAAATAAAGCTAGGAAAGAACTGCTAATTAAATAATTGCAAATTAAACAATGAATATTTCCACTCTAAAATTACTTCTTTTTGAAATAACAGTGACTTGCTGGGGAGATGCAGACACGCTCCTGTTCTCATACATTGTTGGTGACATTGCAAAGACTTATCACACTATTGGGAAAGAATTTAGCAGTTCTTAAGTTGAGTCATAATAATCATCATACCATTGATTCAGTGATTCTACTTTAGGGGCTCTCACTTAAGTAAACAATCCAAAATAGTAGTAGGGTGAAAACTATGTACAAAAACCTTATTACTCATATTATTTATAAAAGTGAGACATTGCAAGTGAACTAAATACTTAGCAATAATTGACTGTTTAGAGAATTATGGTATAATGCCCAAAGGACTATCATGTAGCTATTAAAACTGATGGTTATGGTGATTGCATGGAAAAATATTTTGAAATGTGAAGTTAAACAAGTTGAAAAATTATGTGCATAATACAAATGATTTAAATTTTAAGCCCATTTTATGACTGATTATTTACCATTAAGACAAATATTCATGCATCTTACCAAAGTTTTTACCCTCCGTAGTATATTTTTTTCCCTCCAAGGAAGAAAAATAATTCAGTGAAGTCTCCTGTCTAAGGCAGTATTTATGTATGTATTAGAGCAAATTTTCATCACTTGCCATCACTGTAGAACTGTCCGGAAATAGAAGTATTCAAACAATTGTATGTTATTGTTGTTCTTGCAGTATAATTTTCTCATTTTTTATCACACTCTAAGTCAAAAAGCAAACTAATGGAAAATATTTTCAGCAAATGTTTTATTTGGTATATTCAACTTAAGTGATAGTTACTGTTCTAAAATTTTTCCCTACCTTAGATACGGCCCCGTGATCTGTACAGGTCTACAAGTCTACTCTATACACACTGAAAATTAACTTGCTGAAAATATCTTTATTGTTTATTTTACCTTCAAGCACTTTGCAGGGCTTCTCAGATGCCACCCTTGTAAATATAGCAAAGGCAGACCAACGGAACAGCCAACCATTGGCATGTATGCTTTTATCCAACTGTAAGTGGAAATGTTGATATTCTAATTTTGAAACTATTATATGTCATGTAAATAGAGAAACAAAAACTACAAAATCCATGATGTTTTTTATGTGCATCATCAATAAATTCTTTGCAGTTGAACTAAGCTAAATTCTGCTTTTGTAAGCAAGGTATTTGATACTCCATAATAATAGCAAGAATATTAACTGTTTTGTTGGGCTCCAGTGATTTTGTTTTTAATCTCTAAGGTGACAAGGTAGTTAATAAAAATAGCTGAGTGGGAGACTTCCACTTTTGGAAAATCGAGTAGACATTCTTTTCCCTATTGCTTATAAAACTAAAAACTCTGGACATTGTATATGAAACAAACATAAAGATGAAAGGTGGAGAGAAGACAGACTGTCTAGGAACCTCGGGACCTGACCAATGACACAGTGATGGTTCCTGAGTTTTCATTTTGCTTCAAGAAACCAGAATTGCCAATGGCATGGCCATAAAAACTCCAGCAGAGCTTACTTTTTATTAGACAGAAGACCAGGAAAAAGGCATCCAAGCAAAACAGAAAACTTTTAGACAACTGCTCTACTCTAGCCCAACACCTCAGAAAAAAATGTGGGTCCATCCCCACCCATGCCAGCAAAAGTGGAGTGGAGAGCCTCAACCTTCACCCTTGTGAAACTGAAAAGAGGCATACAACACTCCTGCTGGGGTGGTTTCCTAGAAGGCCAAGTAGGGAGCTTAGATTTTCATCCCCACTGGACAGTAATGACATGGTCAGTGGAGACCAAGTGAAGAACTGGAACTCTCACCCCTGCCAGCAGTAACAAGGAGCTCTGTACATCAGCTGTCAACAGACTCAGGTAGGAAAACTGGACTTTTACCCTCACCTTGCAGTAAGGAGGCAGCACCCCCACCCTCTTCCTTTGCCGGAGGCATGTCAATGAAATCCAGTTTTTTAAAAAAAGATTTAAATGACATCCAGAGTCTCATAACATAACACAAAAATGTCTAGGTTTCAATTCAAAATCACTCATAACACAAAAAGCCAGGAAGATCTCAGACTGAATGAAAAAAGGCAATCAGCACAGGCCAACATCGAAATGAGAGAGGTTAGAATTCCCTGACAAAGATTTTAAAGCAGTCATGATAAAAATGCTTCAGCGAATAATTAGGAACATGCTTGAAACAAATGAAAAAAATACAAAGGCTCAGCAAAGAAATAGATAGCCTCTGCTGAGAAATCATGGAAGTGAAAAAATAGCAAAATATTTTTCCTGTGCTAAAAGAAAAGAACTGTCAATCCAGCACTTATACCCAGAGAAAATATCCTTCAGTAATGAATTGCAAATCAAGACATTCTCAGATGAAGGAAAACTAAGAAATGTGTCACCAGCAAACCTACCCTAAAATAATGGCTAAAAGAAGTTCTCTAAATGATTAAAAAAAGGAACCTTGGAATGTCAGAAAAGAAGAAAGAACATGGTAAGCAAAATATGTATAAATACATATTTCCTTCTCCTCTTGAGTTTGCTAAATTATGTTTGATGGTTGAAGCAAAAAATATAATAATGTCTTATGTAGTTCTAAATGTACATAAAGGAAATATTTAAAAGAATTAAAAACAGGGGAGAGTAAAGAGACGTAAGGGAAGGTAAGATTTCTATATTTTACTTGAACTGGTAAAGTGATGACACCAGTAGACTGTGGTAACTTGTGTACATATAATGTAATATCTAGAGCAATTATTAGAAAAGCTATGCAAAGAGGTACACTCAAACACACTGTAAATAAATAAAAATAGGATTCTCCAAACTAACAGGAAGGCAGGAAAAAGAAAAGAGAAAAATAAAAAATAGTGAAATAAACAGGCCAGATCTTGTGCCATAAAACAAAGCTCAAAAGATTTAAAAGAATTAAAATTATGTAGAGTATGTTTTTTAACCACAATGAAATTAAATTAGAAATAAACAATAGGAAGATAACAAAAAATATCAAAATACTTAGAAATTAAATAACACACCTCTATATGACCCATGAATCAAAGAGGAAATCTTGAGGGAAATTTTAAAATGCATTATTCTAAATGAAAATGAATATGTAACAAGTCAAAATTTGCAGGACACAGCTAATGCAGTGCTGAGACGGAAGTTGATTGCATTCAAGTACATATATTAGAAAAGAGGAAAAGTTCAAATCAATTATCAAAGCTCATACCTCAAGAACCCAAAGCAAAGTGAATCCAGTTAAAGAAGAGCAAAATAGAAAGAAGAGCAAAGCAGATAGAAGGAAAGGAATAATAAAGAGCATAAATAAATGAAATTGAAAACAGAAAAATAATAGAGAAAGTTAATGAAACAAAGACCCGGTTCTTTGAAAAGATCAATAAAATTGACAGATCAATTCTACTATCTCTTCCAGAAAATAAAACACAAGAGAGCAGTTCCTAATTCATTTTCTAAAGCTAGTATTGCCTCGATACCGAAACCAAAGATAGTACAAAAAAAAAAAAGGAAAGTACAGAGGAATATCCCTCCTGAATATAACATCACAAATCCCTAAAAACACATTAGCAGATAGAATTCAGCAATATATAAAATTAATGGTATACCATGACTGAGTGGAATTTATTTCAGGAATAAAGACTGATTCAATAGTTGAAAATCAATTTATGTACTTAACCACATTAACAGGCTAAAGAAGAAAAAATCACCTGACTGTACCAATCACTGCAGAAAAAGCATTTGACAAAATTTAACACCTATTTATGATAAAACCTTGAAAAAAAAATAGGAATAGAGGGAACTTTCTAAACCTGATAAAGAGCGACTAGCACTATACTTTATGGTAGGAAGCTGAATGCTTTTCCCATAAGATTGGAAACAAGGCAAAGATGTCTGCTCTCAACACTCTAATTCAACATATTACTGGAAGTGCTAGCCAGTGCAATAAATCAGGAAAATGAACTAAAAGGCAAACAGATTAGAAGGGGTGGGGGGAACCTGTCTCTGTTTGCAGATGACATAATTGTCTATGCAGAATATCCCAAGGAATCTACAAAGAGAAATTCTTAGAACTAATAAGAGAGTTAAGCATGGTCACAGGATAGAAGATATACATACAGAAATCCATTGTATTTCTATATACCAGCAATGAACACATGGACACTAGAATTAAAAATATAATATTTACAGTTGCTCAAAGGGAAAAAGATATACTTAGGTGTAAATCTAACAAAACATGTAAGGACTTATATGCTCAAAAATTAAAAACTGATGGAAAAAAAACAAGAAGATCTAAATAAAAAGAAAGACATACCATGTTCATGGATGAGAAGACTCAACATAGTAATAATAGTCAGTTCTTCCAAACTTATATATAGGTTTAATGCAATTCCTATCAGAATCCCACCAAGATATTTTGTAGATATAGAAAAGATTATTCTAAAATTTATATAGAAAGGCAAAGGAAGTACAATAGTTAAAAGAATTTTGAAAAAGAAGAATAAAGTGCGAGGAATAAATTTTAAAACAGAGCTTTAATAATTCAGACTCTGTGCTATTCATAGAGAAAGACATACAATAAATGCAACAGAATAAAGAACCCAGAAATAAACACACAATTAAGCCTAACTTCTTTTTGACAAAGGTATAAAAGAAATTCAATGCAAGAAAGGTAACCTTTCATAACAAATGGTTGTGGAGCAATTGGCTAACCATTGGCCAAAAAAAAGAAAAAAAATTCTAACCTAAATCTTACACCTTGTACAAAAATTAATTCGAAATAGTTTATGTGGACTTAAAATGTATGACTGTAAAAGTAAAAGTGAAAAATAGGATAATATCTTTGGGATTTAGGGCTAGTAAAGAACCCTTAGAATTTAACACCATAACCACCTTCCATAAAAAAAAAATATATAAATTGTATTTCATCAAAATTTAAAACTTTAATTATGCGAAAGACCCTCTTAAGAGTATATAAAGACAACTTACAGAGTGGGAGAAAATATTTGCAAACCACATATTTAGCAAAGGACTAGTAGCTAGAAAATAGAAAGTTTCTCAAAACTCAACAGTAAAAAAGCAATTTGTTTAGAAAATGGGCAAAAGACATGAGCAGACAGTTCACCAAGGAGGATTTACAGCAAATATGCACACACAAAGCAAATAAGCACATGAAAAGATGTTCAAGATCATTAGCCATTTTTATTATATTAGTGGGTTTTGATTTTTCTTGGGTTTTTATGGCAGTGGTAGTTATTTTTCAGGAACCAAACCCAGTACTCCCTTGAGGATTTCTTGTAAGGGTGGTCGTGTGGTAGTGAACTCCCGCAGTTTTTGTTTGTCTTAAGAAATATACTATTTGCCCTTCATTTCAAAAGGATAGCCTTGCAGGGTAGAGTATTCTTGGCTGGCAATCTTTGTCTTTTAGTATTTTGAATGTATCATCCCATTCCTTTAGGGTTTGTGATGAAAAGTCTGATGTTAACCTGATTGGGGCTCCCTTATAGGTGATTTGACACTTCTCTCTTGCAGTTTTTAAGATTCTCTCTTTGTCTCTGAGTTTTGCCAATTTGACTATAACATGTCTTGGAGAAGGCCTTTTTGGGTTGAATACGATTGGAGATCGTTGAGCTTCCTGGATCTGAAGATCTGTGATTTTTCCTATACCTGGGAAGTTTTCTGCCACTATTTTTTTGAATATGTTTTCAATGGAATCTCCATTTTCGTCCCCTTCTAGACTACCCATGACTCGGATATTTGAGCGCTTAAGGTTGTCTAATATCTCTCTCAGATTTTCTTCAATGTCTTTGATTCTTTTTTCTTTCTTTTTGTCTGCTTGTGTTATTTCAAACAGCCCATCTTCAAGTTCAGAGGTTCTCTCTTCAACTTCGACAAGCCTGCTGGTTAAACCCTCCGTTGTGTTTTTTATTTCGCTGAATAACTTCTTCAGTTCAGCAAGTTCTGCTACATTTTTTTTCAGGACATTGATTTCCTTGTACATTTCCTCTTTCAGATCCTGTATACTTTTTCTAGTTTCATCATGATGTCTAGCTGAGTTTTCTTGTATCTCATTCAGTTTCCTTAGAATTATCACTCGAAATTCCTTGTCAGTCATTTCAAGGGCTTCTTGTTCTATAGGATCTAGAGTTTGAGATTTATTAACTTTTGGTGGTGTACTTTCTTGATTTTTTGTATTTCTGGTATCTTTTTTTTGATGTTTATTCATTGTGGCAGGGGGTTTCACAGTCCACCGGTTTGAGACTATTAACTAACTAAGATGTTGCTGTGGTTGCCAATTTGGTATGGCTACCTCGGTGACTGCTGAGTTGGCCTCTAGTGCCTTGTGTGTATGGTTGCCTCGGGTCTTGGGCCTCTCCGGGGAGCCACCTTTCTGGTCAGCTTGGACTCTGCTGGGCTGCTGGATCACGTACAACAGGGTGTGTGATCTCTGTTGAGCTTTCACTTCCCGTGCAGGACTTCTCCCTGTTCCGTGTGCTCTGGCAGAGGCTGTCGGATCGTGCAGTGGCGACCCCACCGGGTGTGTGGTTTCTGTCGAGTCTCCGCCTCCCTGGCCACACGTCTCCCCACTCTGTGCGCACTGAGCTGGGCTGGGACGGGTCTTCTGCAACCCTCGTCTATCAGCTTGGCCTTCAAGACCCTGCTCAGCACCACCTCGCCCAGGAAGTCTACCAGGTTTCTGGTAGGCACAGACAACCGGTCGCTCTGGGTGCCTTTGTAGCACTGTGTAGATCTTTCTCGGGACTTATTCACCTTTGTATCCCCCCGGCATGGACCGAGTCTAGAGCCCGCCTGCAGTCAGCTCTCCAGCAGATTCAAGCGGACTTGGGAACTCTCCTACCACACTATTCCCAACCAGAAATTGGTTAGGCGTTTTTCCCAAATGGTGGCCGCAGAGATGGTATCTGCCTCCCAGTAACAGGAAGTTTACCGGGGGCTGGAGTCCAGGGTGTGGTGGAGTGACAGTCGGCCCAGCCCATACTTCCTTGCCCTCCCAAAACTGGCCGGGGAGAGCCCACGCTACCAGCCCCGCCAGAGGACCGCAGAGGTAGTGGGAAGGGAGGCCAGCCCGCAGGCCCCAGGAAGCCCCGTGCAGGGGCAAGCAAGTCGGAAGGCTCAGTGAGGAGCTGAGCCGGGCCGGAGCTGCCACCACCTGGGAAAGCCCCGGGGCTGTGAGTGGCCCAGTGATGCAGGCGGAAGCCAGGTGGGTGTCAGCCCCCCGAGCAGGGCTGGGCCAGGGGTCACTCACAGGGCTGTGCCAGGTCGGGCGCTCACTCTCTGCCTCTGGTTTGTTGCCTTCCCCGTTCTCGGCCGCTGCCGCCTTGGGCTGCTTGCTCAGTCCCACGGCGCGGCTCGGGCGCTCCCAGGAATCTTCTTTTATGCCGGCCTGAATCCTCGAATCCTGAATAGGGCAGCTGGCCACCTTCAGCGTGGCCCTGGCCTCCGGGATTCTGTCTGCATCCACAGCAGCCCTGGTGCCGTGTTCCCTGTTTAGAGACTTGCTTAGAGAAAACAATCAAGCAAAAACACTATCTATAACCTAAGGAACCAACAAACACAGAAACCAAACAGTAAATCAGAAAGCAAGGAACAAAAGAAACCTAAGACAACCAAACAACCAATAAAATACTAGGAATAAATCAACACCTTTCAATAAAAACTCTTAATGTAAAAGGCTTAAATTCCCCAATCAAAAGACACAGAGTGGCTGACTGAATCAAAAAGGAGGACCCAACTATATGCTGCCTAGAAGAGACCCACCTCACCCATAAAGATTCACACAGACTAAGAGTGAAAGGATGGAAAAAGATTTACCATGCAAACAGAAAAGAAAAATGAGCTGGAGTAGCTATTCTTATATCTGACAAAATAGACTTTAAACTAAAAACCATAAAAAGAGACAATGAGGGACACTACTTAATGATAAAAGGACTGATCCATCAAGAAGACATAACAATCATAAATATGTACACACCCAATTTTGCAGCAGCCAGATTTATAAAACAAACTCTATTAGACCTAAAGAAGGAAATAGACACTAATACCATAATAGCAGGGGACCTGAACACCCCACTGTCAATATTAGACAGATCATCTAGGCAAAGAATCAGTAGAGAAACACAAGATCTAAACAATACTCTAGACCAATTGGAATTGGCAGATATATACAGAACATTCCCTCCAACAACCTCAGAATATTCATTCTTCTCATCAGCACATGGATCATTCTCCAGGATAGATCACATATTAGGTCACAAATCAAGTCTCAATAAATTCAAAAAACTTGGAATTATCCCATGTATTTTCTCAGACTACAATGGATTAAAACTAGAAATTAATAACAAACAAAACTCTGGAAACTATACAAACACATGGAAATTAAACAGCATTCTACTTAATGACATATGGGTCCAAGAAGAAATCAAGCAGGAAATCAAAAAATTTATTGAAACTAATGAAAACAATGATACATCATACCACAACCTGTGGGATACTGCAAAAGCAGTATTAAGGGGGAAATTTATTGCATTAAATGCTCACCTCAGAAGAATGGAAAGATGGCAAGTGAACAACCTAACACTTCACCTTAAAGAACTAGAAAAACAAGAACAATCCAAACCTAAAGTTAGCAGACGGAAAGAAATCATTAAGATCAGAGCAGAACTGAATGAAATTGAAACCCAAAAAACAATTCAAAAGATCAACGAATCAAAAAGTTGGTTTTTTGAAAAGATAAATAAAATAGACAAACCATTAGCATGGCTAACAAAAAAAAGAAGAGAGAAGACTCAAATAACAAAAATTAGAAATGAAAAAGGTGATATTACAACTGATTCATCTAAATACAGGGAATCATTCGAGACTACTATAAACAACTATACGCCAACAAATTTGAAAATCTGGAGGAAATGGATAAATTTCTGGACACACACAAGCTCCCAAAACTGAACCGTGAAGACGCAGAAAATTTGAACAGGCCAATAACAATAAAGGAGATTGAAGCTGTTATCAGAAGGCTCCCAACAAAGAAAAGCCCAGGACCAGATGGATTCACAGCAGAATTTTACCAAACATTCAAAGAGGAATTGACACCGATTCTTTACAAACTATTCCAAAAGATTGAAAAAGACGCAAATCTCCCAAACTCATTCTATGAAGCAAACATCATACTGATACCAAAACCAGGTAAAGATATAACCAAAAAAGAAAACTACAGGCCGATATCCTTGATGAATATAGATGCAAAAATCCTCACTAAAATACTAGCAAACAGAATACAGCAACACATACGTAAAATTATTCACCACGATCAAGTGGGATTCATCCCAGGGATGCAAGGTTGGTTCAACATATGCAAATCAATAAATGTCATACACCATATTAATAAAGTCAAACACAAGGACCATATGATCATCTCTATAGATGCTGAAAAAGCATTTGATAAAGTTCAGCACTCATTCATGACAAAGACCCTCTATAAGTTAGGTATAGAGGGAAAGTATCTCAACATAATTAAAGCCATATATGCCAAACCCACTGCCAATATCATCCCGAATGGGGAAAAGCTGAAAGCTTTTCCTTTAAGAATAGGAACTAGACAAGGATGCCTACTCTCACCACTGCTATTAAACATATTATTGGAAGTACTAGCCAGAGCAATCAGAGAAGAGAAGGAAATAAAGGGCATCCAGATTGGAAAAGATGAAGTCAAACTATCCCTGTTTGCAGACGACATGATCCTATATATCGAACAGCCTAAAACCTCTACAGAAAAACTCTTGGAATTGATAAATGATTTCAGCACAGTAGCAGGATACAAAATCAACACACAAAAATCAGTAGCATTTCTTTTCTCCAATAGTGAACATGCAGAACGAGCAATCAAGAAAGCCTGCCCATTTACAATAGCCACCAAAATAATAAAATACTTAGGAATTGAGTTAACCAAGGAGGTGAAAAATCTCTCTAATGAGAACTACAAACCACTGCTGAGAGAAATTAGAGAGGATACAAGAAGATGGAAAGATATCCCATGCTCTTGGATTGGAAGAATCAACATAGTGAAAATGTCCATACTACCCAAAGTGATATACAAATTCAATGCAATCCCCATCAAAATTCCAAAGACATTTTTCTCAGAAATGGAAAGAACTATTCAGACATTTATATGGAATAATAAAAGACCACGCATAGCCAAAGCAATGCTGAGCAAAAAAAATAAAGCTGGAGGCATAACACTACCTGACTTTAAGCTATACTACAAAGCTAGAGTAACCAAAACAGTATGGTACTGGCATAAAAACAGACACACTGACCAATGGAATAGAATAGAGAATCCAGAAATCAACCCACACACTTTCTTCCATCTGATCTTTGACAAAGGCACCAAGCCTATTCACTGGGGAAGGGACTGCCTCTTCAGCAAATGGTGCTGGGATAACTGGATATCGATATGCAGGAGAATGAAACTAGATCCATACCTCTCACCGTATACTAAAATCAACTCAAAATGGATTAAGGATTTAAATATACACCCTGAAACAATAAAACTTCTTAAAGAAAACATAGGAGAAACACTTCAGGAAATAGGACTGGACACAGACTTCATGAATACGACCCCAAAAGCACGGGCAACCAAAGGAAAAATAAACAAATGGGATTATATCAAACTAAAAAGCTTCTGCACAGCAAAAGAAACAATTAACAGAGTTAAAAGACAACCAACAGAGTGGGAGAAAATATTTGCAAAATATACATCTGACAAAGGATTAATATCCAGAATATATAAGGAACTCAAACAACTTTACAAGAAAAAAACAAGCAACCCAATTAAAAAATGGGCAAAAGAGCTAAGTAGGCATTTCTCTAAGGAAGATATCCAAATGGCCAACAGACATATGAAAAAATGCTCAACATCACTCAGCATCCGGGAAATGCAAATCAAAACCACACTGAGATACCATCTCACCCCAGTTAGGATGGCTAAAATCCAAAAGACTCTGAACGATAAATGCTGGCGAGGTTGCGGAGAAAAAGGAACACTCATACATTGTTGGTGGGACTGCAAAATGGTGCAGCCTCTATGGAAAATGGTATGGAGGTTCCTCAAACAATTGCAGATAGATCTACCATACGACTCAGCTATCCCACTGTTGGGAATATACCCAGAGGAATGGAAATCATCAAGTCGAAGGTATACCTGTTCCCCAATGTTCATCGCAGCACTCTTTACAATAGCCAAGAGTTGGAACCAGCCCAAAATTCCATCATCAGATGAGTGGATACGGAAAATGTGGTACATCTACACAATGGAATACTACTCAGCTATAAAAACGAATGAAATACTGCCATTTGCAACAACATGGAGGTACCTTGGGAGAATTATATTAAGTGAAACAAGTCAGGCAGAGAAAGAGAAATACCACATGTTCTCACTTATTGGTGGGAGCTAAAAATTAATATATAAATTCACACACACACACACACACACAAAAAAAAAAAAAAAAAAACGGGG
This sequence comes from Cynocephalus volans, assembly GCF_027409185.1. Classification (NCBI taxonomy): domain Eukaryota; kingdom Metazoa; phylum Chordata; class Mammalia; order Dermoptera; family Cynocephalidae; genus Cynocephalus; species Cynocephalus volans. Next base: position 37,040,772 of record NC_084474.1, on the reverse strand, counting down.
GGGGGGAGAAGATATAACAACCACAATTACTTGAAGTTGATACGACAAGCAAACAGAAAGGACATTGTTGGGGGGAGGGGGGGGGAGAAGGGAGGGAGGTTTTGGTGATGGGGAGCAATAATCAGCCACAATGTATATCGACAAAATAAAATTAAAAAAAAAAAAAAAAGATCATTAGCCATCAGGGAAATGCAAATTAAAACCAGAATGAGATATCACTACACATCCATTAGAATGGCTAAAATAAAAAATAGTGACAATACCAAATGCTGATGAGGTTACAGAGAAACTGGATCACTCATATACAGCTGGTAGAAATATATAGTGTTATAGCCACTCTGGAAGAGAATTTCTTTAAAAACTAAATGTGTAACTACCATATGACCCAGCAATTGTACTCCTGGACATTTATCTCAAAGAAATGTAGACTTATGTTTATACCAAAATCTGTACATGAATGTTTATAGCAGTTTTATTTGTAATAGCTCCAAACTGGAAAACAGGCCAGATGTTCTTCAGTGCATGAATGGTTGATCAAATTTGGTACACCCATACCATGGAATACTACTCATCAGTAAAAAGGAAGTGCCAGTGAATTATGCCAAGTGAAAAATGCCACTCCCCAAACACTGCATATGGTATGATTCTATTCATATAATACATTTGAGACAACAAAACTACAGAGATGGAGAACAGATTACTGGTTGCCAGGGGTAAAGGAGGGGTGGAGATGGAAGGTAAGTGTGTGGCTGTAATAGGACAACATGAGAGATGATTGTGATGAAAATGTTTTCTGGTGACTATATCAATGTCAATATCCTGTTTATAATATTGCACTATAGTTTTACAAGATGTTACCATTGGGAGAATCTGGGTATCTCACACATGGGATCTCTCTGTATTATTTCTTACAACTTAATGTGAATCTATAAATATCCCAAAACAAGAAGATTAATTTAAAAATAGCTGAGTAAGTGGACCTCTGCAGAATTACCAAATCACGTTTCAGCATTGTCTTAATTCTCTCCACTAGTAGAGTAGAGAACTAGTGGAGTTAAGAACTAGTACAGTTTTCCTAGTTTTCACTTTATTGTCTAACAGAGTTCTTTAGAATCTCTCAAGATTCTAACACCGTAATGGACCATCTAACTCAGCTGGGAAAGATAAATCACATACCAGGATTTTTGCAGGTCCACATGTTTTAGTGAACTAAACTGTACGCTGTTTTATGGCACAGAGTGTAGGTTATATATATACTCTTGGGGCTTATCACAAGATCTAGGTGGCATACGTTAGATTTTAACAAATATTTAGATGGTTGGAGGAGTGAATGAAACCAGTGGTATGTTGGTAAATATTTAACAACTAGCTCTCCAGAAGAGAAAGGAAGCCTTCATTTGTATCATTTGCTGATTTCTCTGGTGTAAATACTCCCACATGGCCAATTTCAACCTACTAACATGGCTTCTCTAAATATGGAGCTGGGAAGAGGTGTTAACAATTGTCCTTCATGAGCCAGCCAACTGCAGCACTGGATGGAACTGACAGGTTTGTGATGCCAAGCGCCTTTATTGTCTGATGCCAACCTTGTATATTCCAGTTAAAATTACAAAGAAAAACTGGGCCTTGAGTTATTGCCTAGTCCCTTTGCATTAAAGGTGTAATACTAGTGCAAGAGATCCAATGAGAATCAGTAGTTAGCTCAAAGCAAGCCCACAACCTCCACCTAGAAAAGAAAAAAGAAAAGACAAACAAACAAACAAACAAACAAACAAACAAAAATATATATATATAGCTTCTCATTGGTGAGTACAAATGTTCTTGTGTTCCTGTGGAATGCTGAGAAAAGTGTGAATTATATGATTTAGTGGTGTTCAACACATGGTTGGAAACAGGCTAATTTTTCCTGATTAGCTTTTTTATTTCTCCTTGAGGATGATTTGCTTATGGGAGATGTACTTAAAAAAAACATACCATTATAAAGCTTTATTTTTTAAGAAGTCGGAAAGGGGAAATCTCCAATTGGTTTGGTACCATGGGCTTTTTAGTATTAAAGCATCACTTCCAACATCCGAGTAATCACACTTACCCCGTGCTTGTTTTCAATCTCATTGAATGTTTCTGAAAACCATCTCATAGCCAATATTTTCTCCTCATTCTATTCTACAACTGCTGTATAATCTACACTCAAGGCTTGTGTTGCAACACACATGCCCTTGGGCCACAATCTCTGCTTGCTTTGGCTGTTTATTTATTCCAAAGATATCTGCGCATTTGGGTTGCTATAGAGATTTCAAGTGAGCTAAACTGTCCAAGAAAACCTCAGGGAAGCCAGTTTAGTTTCTTCTAAAGCTCAAGGTGATTTGTAGACCCAGATATTCTTAAAATGTATCCTATAAACAAAGGAACCTTCAGGAAAAGTTTGATGATCCTGGTTCTAGGGGGTTTCAAGGGGAGAATAATTTTGAAAGCAGCAAAAAGTTTGAGCAGAGGGAAGTGAGAGAATTTCTTTGTAAAGGTGGCTATAAGAGAAGACCTGGGGTACTGATTAACATAACATATTAAGGACTGTTTCTTTGAGGCATTGGATTTTAGCTGCTCAGTATTAGTAAGTTTACAAAAACTAGGCTAAGAATTACATAATTCAAGTCCACTGCTATCAATTTCAGACATGAAATATGAGTGATTGTTCTCTTTCTACTTTTCTGTACTTTCATATTTTCTTTAATATGCATCATTAATTTTATGATTAAATGAGGCAAAGTTATCGATTATATAATCAATTTTAGTTACTATTTGTGTAGCAAATATTACACAGTCTAGAAGTGAAACAGTTAAACTAAACCAGAGGGTAGATGAATAAACACAGATTTCCTTTTATTTAAACAGTCTTAACTCTGGTGACCATGTGTTTCTCAATGTGGGAATAAACAATGAATACTTTTATGGGTGAAATAAAATAAACTGTTCTTAATTATTAGAAGTTATTTATCCATTAACTTAGTCAATTACAAGTCTTTGAAAGATGACAGATTCGTGAGGGATCTTTAAAACAAAGGTCAAATTCTTTACATTAAGCCTCTGTAAGTTCCTCGGACCTTAAAGTAATTCTGTATGATAGACAGCACTCATTGGAATAGGTGAGGAAGGTCGAACTTCAAGAAATTGCAGCATGGACTTTTATCTTGGAAAGTAGCTTAACTTCTTTATAGTGCAGTTTTCTCATTTATTGTGAGAGCGCCGGACTGGATAACACTAATATCCCTCTTACTTTAACATTCTGTGATACAGGAAGCAGCTGGGTGTGGTGTAATTTAATAACAGAATAATTATTTTTTCAAACAAATTTTAAGCAATCACGAGGGACCCAAATATTTCAAAATATAGGTAACATAGGTCAGGAAATTGTTGTATTAACTAAGTCTCTTTTGATTGGAGATAACTGAAGCTAAATGTATGCTTGTTTGGATCCCAAAGGGAGTTTTAGACTTCTATGACCCTGAGAAAAGGCAGGGGCACAGCTAGACTTTGGGAGCTACAACAGCAGTGACTGGAAGGAACCAGACTCTCCCTGTCTCTGCGTCTTTCTGAGTATTTATATCATTATCTCTTCCTGAAGAATGGCTTCCTGCCCATAGTAGGGAACATGGTCTGAGACTTCATGCCTGACTCTCACTGCTTTAAAGGGTTTCCATTACTCTCTCCTATCCCACTTAAAACAAAATCCTGGAGAAGGGTGCTTGTTGACCCAGTTTGGATGAAGTGCCCAACCTTCCATCAGTCACTGGGGGTAGGGACATGTGTCATATAAAATAGTAAGTATTAGCTATTCTATTATTAGCGATCATGTTCTTCTTGCAAGCTCCTAAAATGAATCATTGTATTTTGCTTTCTTTTCTAATACTTGGAACTGAGTTATGGAACAGATCTACAAAGCCACTGTTGGTTTTTGCACATAAGGAGTGGGATATTAGCAAAATGGCTGTCTCAGACCAGATAATGTATAATGACCTGTGGTTCTGTCCAAAATGCTTAATAAGAGTGACATTTGACAAAGGCCTTTTGATGGAAAGTGTGCTTCTCATACTTCATCTCTTAAACGAAGGTAGAATAAAGGCCCAATTATGCTTAGTAATCCACCAGGTTGAAAGCTGGCTTTTACTGCAGCTCTGCTCTGCTTGCCTGCTCCTCTGATAACTGATAATTTGGTGACCGGCTGAGCAATTGCTCCACAGTGAACTGAAGGAAGGCCTTTAGGCATGAGGCTGGCAATACTTCAAATGATAACGAAGATGTATTTGAAGCAAGTTGATATTGATACCAGTTGCTTTAAGGGCGTCGCTATAATATGACACCCTAGTAGGCCAAAGTCTGAACGAAAAGGATATCTGTGAAATTGGCTGCAGGTACTAGAAGCAAAGCCCAAAGCACTTCATTTATGTGGAAGGAGAGCTGGTCACTCATTTGCCTCCTTGGAAACCTTGAGAGACTTCCTAATACTTGTCCCATCATACCCTGTAGCACACCATTCTTGCCGTTATTGCCTGTGTGCCACCTGGACTGGAAGCTTGGAGAGGGCAGTGACTACAACTGTCTTGCCCCCCATTCTATCTGCAGAACACTCAGAGTTTCTAAAATCTTCACTAGATGATTGAGTGAATACTGTTTCACCTTAGGCTGAGAAGTGAATTAGGTATAATGATGCCAAACTTTATCAAAATTTAAATACTAATCATTCGTATTCAATGTGTATTTGTCAAAATTGTGCTTTTTGGTCTACCACTAGTAAGCCATGTTCTTTAGGTTGTTAAACCAAGTGATTTCCTGGGAAATAGGTATTGTGACAATTAGAAGACCATATAGAGGAATAGGTATAAACTGCCTGATTCTCAGTTTTACTCCGTGTTATCGGACAGTATATGAACCTCTTTATTCTCAAACATCTTCAGTGATATTCATAACCATGTGACAGTGGGCAGGTCACTTAAGCTCGAAGTCTCAATTGCCTGGTCTGTAAAATGGAAATGATAATAATACTTCTTCATGGGGTTGAAGTAGGGATAAGATATATTTACATCTCTAAAATACATAATACTATCTCTGGTACATAGTAAGCAGTAAATGAATGGTAAAAATATCATCATTATAGTGGAAACTAATGTGTTCGTGTATCTCAGTGCAAAGAGACTTTGGTTGTTCTTAGGGGAGTGAGATCCAAAACTCTAGAATAGTTCCCTCTTGGTATCCAGAAGACTTGGGTTACTGATGCATCAAAACATGTTCTTTGAGGGGCCCTGATGATACTATAGCTCTTCAGCTACATTTTACTACAATATGAACATGTTATTAGGGGCCACTGTTGTTTGTGTTTTCCTTTTTTCCCTAAAATATTTGATGTCCCAGGACTGAGTTTTGGAAAATGGTCAAGCCCGGTCATGTGAAGCCATGCTTCTCGAGCTTGGCTACGCACCAAAGTCACCAGGGGATCCAGGGAAGCAGTGCACATGCCCAGATTGTACATGGATTCGAGTCATCTGAATCTTTGTGGCTTGGCCTGGATGAGCACTCAGTATGGAGAACCGCAGATTTAGACATGCTGGGAGTCACTGTGTTTCTCAGCAGTCATGTCTGTTTTCCTTGGCTGGATCCCGTCTGTTCTGTTTTTTCCTTAAGTGTTTTATTTGCTTTGGCTTTCAATTGAGCTGCTAGGAGATAACCTGGGAGTCAAGTGGATGCAAATCTTAAGCTTGGTGGGATGGGGGCACTGTGGAAGGAGTGCCTTGAATGAGTGCCATCTCAGTACCAGAACCTGGGATGGACTTTTACACAAATAACTTCTGCAAATTATTACCAATTTTTTAACTAATTTACTGTATTGGTCAGGGTAGGCTAGGTTTGCTAATGTGACAAGCAGCCCCAAAATCTCAGTGACTTAAATAATGAGGGTATATTTCTGCCTTGTGCTTCATGTCCATTAGGGACTCAGGTAAATGTGGCAAGGAATATAAGATAGAGGACTGAGTGCCAGCATTAGAGAAGTGACACATGTCACTTTCACTCACATTTCACTGACGTTTCAAGCAAATCACATAGTGATGCCTAACTTCAGGGGAGCAAGGCTTACAGTCTCACCCTAAGCCTGGAAGGAGGAGGCCTTGTGAACAGTCTTTAAGACCTGAACACTAAGATTTTTGTGTGTTTGTTTGGCAGCAAGTCAGTTTCTTTTTGCACATATCTATTTATGAAATCCTGAACTGGAGTAGGTATTATATAGACCTATCCTGGGACTTTCAGAAGTATTCGCATTTTACATAGAGTGAAGTTACTTTGCATACATACATATCATTAGTGTTTTTAAGAAATTTTGTGGAAGGTTTAAAAAAATTTAATACTTGTTTTAATTTTTTTGTTATAATCTTAGCATGGGAGAATGGCTACAGAGCTGCAGGTGTTTTTGTTCTTTCCTTTTCTATATTTGTTAAACTGGCTAGAGGTGACTACATGTACCAATGTGGAGGAAATACTTATCCAAACCTCTAAATGGCTGTCCTGCTTGATGTGGTGTTTATGGAAGACACTGGCTGTCCTGTTCATATTCTACCTTTCTAAGCAGTCAGCACCATGACAGCATATTGAACTAAAAGAAATGTTAAAATTAGTTCAGAAAATATGATTGTAAGAAAAAACTGGCAGAAAAAAAATCTAAAAGAGCCCCTTTAGTTTTGGGAGTGGATATGAGGGACATTTGTTTTGCTCGTTTCCGATACAGTGTGGCACTCTACAGTTTGGATCCAGTGTGAGTAAGACTTACATCTGCTTGCTCAGGATGTAGGTATTAAGGTCTCTGCCCCTGTCACTCCTCCTCCTGAAGAGTGCTGATATTCCCAAATGCTAGATGTTCATTTGGCAAAACCATGAAATGCTAGAGAGTATTGCTTACAGGGTCTGCATTTGAGGGCCGGAGAGACCGGACGAGTTAACATTCTGTGTTCTGTATCCATCAACTCTGCAGCTGACTTTGGGATATAACTTTTCTCAGGGGTTACCACATGTTTGGGGATGTCAACAGCCTCAGCATGGATGATATTACTCTAAAAATTTCAAAACATCTGGCCTTTTCAGAGAAATTTTCTTCATTGCTTCCTCCTTTACAAAGTATCCCCTTAGAGAGTTGATCACATTTTACTCATTAACATTGGGAGGGGAAAAGCATTCTTCAGAGCCACATCCAGTGTGGACTGCTTTTGAAGAAGGAGTGATATTTGACAGAGAAATGCATCAATGGGGAAGGCCGCATTTAACTTTTGTTGTTTGGACTCAGCACTGGAACCAAACCAGTTTTTCTTGTCCTTTTTTTTTTTTTTTTTTTTTTTTTTGAGTGGCAGAAAGCCCAGAAATATAAGTTTGCATTGCCAAGAGATGGCTCTAAATATAGTGCTGGGTGGGCAGGAAGACGGTTTCCTCGTGAATGCAACTGGTGTGCGCGTACTCCTTGCCACCCTGGGCGGGAAGGGTTTTGCCCACTGTGCTGCCTGCCTCAGGCACTGCTTCAGACTGGAGGAGTTTAGAAACAGGAGCCTGGGCAGGTTTCCTTGCACTCACATCTTCAGCCAAGATGTGCAGATCAGTCACTACCTAGCTGTCTGTTTTTATTCTTAGGATTTCGGAATGTAATTAAACACATAACAATGGCCAGCTTTCAGAGACAGGGAAGAAAGCATTGTGTATGCCTTGTTGAAACACAGATTGTTTATAAAAGGTATAATAAACGTTGCTTTGCCTTGTGTTTGCTTAGAAATAAATACAGGAGGATTTTGCTGGCTTCTGTCCACCAGCCAGCTTTGAAACTTGAATGCTTTTCACATGTTCACCAGGGAGGATTTTTGCTCTTTCCTACCTGTTTACTCTTGATGCAACTGAAAGGAAATAGAGCTGGTAGGATTATTAGACCTGCTTTAAAACACTAAGTTTAAAAGATTGTTTTTTCAGTTTTCCCCAAAAGCAGAGCAGGCTTGCAGCATAAAAAGCTTAGCTCAGAAACTCCTACTGTTCTCTTGCCCTCAGCAATTAAATAAAATGTACTTTGAAACCTCAGTTTACAAATCGGATTGCCCCAAAGGGATGGAGAGAGCTGGTTTGATGATTGTTTGGGTCCAGTTCCTTGATAAATGTTTACTTTATCTCACTTTGTTTTTTTCTTTTTATCTTTTTTCCTTGGCAGTGGATATAAAATGACAGCTTTGCAGATTACCATTGATTTGGTTTTTACGGTAAAAGCTTATTATGCCTAAAGAAATATTGCAAAGTAGCCAGTGCTGTTATATAATGAAATTATCTTTGTTGAATGTATTAAAATTGAGCAATTAAACTCAGCATGTAGTTGGTTCTAAAACCCAGTGCTTCTTAACAAGAGACCATTAACTCAATCACAAGCAATGGGAGGATCTCTCAGGAGAATCCTGGCCAACAGCAAGCCATACGGCTTATAGCACTCAAAGGTGAGCAAACCAGTGACCTAATGGTGACCAGCTCCATAAATAGTAACTTGTGATGCCACAAGACCACACTTTAGCATGAAGCATCTTCAAGAATCTTCACACGTACTTTTAGATTCCACGGACTGGGAAAATGCAAAGGAGAGATACATACTAGGAATGCAAAAATGTTTTTATATGAATTTTTATTTTACTCATTACATCTTCCATGTGTATTTTGAAAATAGTACAAATATGTGGTAGACAAATTGCAGCCCCAAAACAGTGCTTGCCACATAATTAGCAACCCATAAATAGTTTCAACTGAAAATTAAACTTCATTCAGTCAATGGACAATTGTTAGAGTCTAAGCAGACTGACCGAAACTTCAGGCCCACAGGTTGGAAGCCAAGATGCAGTCTATTTCTGTGCCTCTTTATAAGACTCTCGTCTTGTCACTGGAAACAAAGACCAGGAAGGAAGCAGCCAGCTGACCCAAAGAGTCAGTCATTGTTTGGTCAGGGCAGGGCGCCCCGCAGTGAGAAGCATCTTGTCATCCACTTAGCCTAGCAGTGGGATCATTAATGTGATTGCGGGCTGAACGTTCACACACTTCCTCAGTCTCGCCACTTCTCTAATGTGTCCAGATATTAAGATTTTAGTGGTTAAAAAGGAGCAAAACTTTTCTCATTAACAGTGTTTTGTTAAAACAAAGTTAGTAATCTATCTTGCAAGAATAAGCATGTTTCCATGCAGGATTTATTGGGGCTATTAGTAAATGTTTTTTTATTTTTCCTGAATTGAATTTTATGCAAAAACATTTAAAACAGTAGTCCTAAGATATTCAAAGAGATTCCATTTCTCATTGAAGCTGTGTCTTCTATTGAGCACTTGATATGTAGCTGATAGGAATTGGGATGTGCTGCAAGTTTGAAATACACACTGTATTTTGAAGACTTGTATGGGAGAAAGGGTGTAAAATATCTCTAATAATTTTTATATCGATTACATATTGAAATGATAATATTTTGCATATGTCATACTAAGAGCATTATTTAAATTAATTTCTCTTTTCCTTTTTATTGTTTTAATGTGGCTACTAGAAAATTCAAAATTACACATGTGACTTGCATTGTATTTCTATTGGGCAGCACTGCCTTAGACTCTGAGGAGACCCCATCCCCCCTGAGTCAGTGAGAGTGAAGAGTAATAACCAGCCCCCAATTCCACATAAGTGGGCAGTCACTGTCTCTTCATCTGGGTGTCCCTGAAGGAACTTTTCCTGACTTTGCAGCTGCTGGGGACATGTGTTGAGGAGTATGAGGCCGTGCCTTGGCTGAGTGAGGGATGAATGCCCCAAACTCCTGGCCTGACTCATCTACCCACCCAGGAGGAGTTGTGGATCGGCCTGAATGAGTTGAGCAGAAGCTTCCAGGGCACCAGGACTAAGGTCAAGCCAAAGTGAAGGTGATGCTATTAGAAGGAACACCTTAAAGAAGTTTACACAGCGCAGGTGAGGGAAGGTCTGCACACCCGGAACAATCCAGGCTGGTACATCACCTCTGATACAGAGGGAAGAAGGGAAGGCCCATCCCTGGTCCAGTTACTGACACCACAGGGATAGGCTGACAGATGCCCAGTTGCTGCTACTCTCCACAGGGAGACAGTTTTCCCCAGAGGATATTTACCGAATGCTAACTGCACATTTATTAAATGTAACTACACATTTATGAAATGTGTATGGGCCAGGCACTAGGTTTCTTTCTATGCATTAAAAGAGTAAATAAGAAAACAAGTTAATAGCCTCTGATCGCAAAGGGATTATAATCTACTAGGAGGGTGAAGGTCATTTGTCATTTGAAAATAGTCAAAATTGTATTGTCTTTAGGAAATAGATGGGGGCATTCTGTTGTGGGCAAGGGGGCTGAATTCACCCCTCACTTGTTGGTGGACAGGCCTAGACATCAAATTGCTTTAGACCTTCAGTTTCTGTTTGAATCCCCAGCACCAGGAACAATGACTGGAACAGACAGGTGCTGAATAAACATCTGTTAAACGAATTCCTGCAGTCTCTCCCCTTGACTCCCCAGAAAAAAGGCCCGACCTTGTCTCCCTGGATGCTGGAGAAGATGTCTTCGAACTAGCCAACTTCCTCCCCGCTCCCCTCTTCCTTTCTTTCTTAACTTCCTTCCAAAATGGTATTTTCTCTGACTCTGACCCAAGTCACCCCACCAGTCTTTCTTTTTCCAGAACTTTCTCCTACTTTTCTCCTTTTACCACCCAGGAACGAATTGCTTTCTCTCTTGCTATTTCCTATGGTCATTGCCCACTCCCCTACCATTTCCACTAACCTAAGATATGGATTTTATACAGTGGTTAAAAAAAAAAAAAAGGATGTTGATAACATTGGTTTGGGCCCATGGGGACCTTGTGAGATCCTTCCAGGGCAGAGTTAGAACTCTAAGGTCAAAGGCTAGTTGTCTACAGGTATGAAGGCATTGGTGCTGGGGCTGAGAGAACTGGAGGATGTCCTTAGTCACATGCCTTAGGCACCCAGGCAGCTGCCTTCTATTGTTGGTCGGCTCGTCCTTGTAAGAAATAAAGAAATCCCTCATTCTTACTTCACCGTACACACTTACCTGTTCACATGAGTGGGCTCCATCAGACTTTGCATGGGGTCCACTTTTATTAGATATACCAGTGATATTCTTCTGGTTGTATACTTCCATTATTTTTGGAAAGGGCGTCTCTATATCACAACGTCTCTTTTCTGGCAATCCAGGAAACACCTCTGACATCTGACTATAAAACAGATGTTTCTGAAGATGGTGTATATTTGCATAAACACTTGCCATTAATAGGAGTATTGCTCTATTTATCAACTATTATACCCTCCCAAGAGGAAAATGAAGCGCTTTAAACATTTTTTCAAAATCTACTTAAATGGTTTAAGGTTCATGTGGTTGAAATGGCTTTCATCATAATTGCCGATGTAATCATGAAGGCCTTCAGTCAGCCTAAGTGCACACCAAGGAACGAGGATGTGCTGAATGTAGTCTGTATTTCTCTAATGATATCCTTAATCCAAGTATATTTTAACATCACAGTATTTGGAAAGAGTAATTTTCTAAACCCTTCTCCCCAGTCCCAATTCCTATTTCTGTTTTTTTTTTAGAGGTTTGTGTGGCCTGTGAAATAAAACAGCAAATGCAGATCAAAAGTCTTCCAGCAGAGCTAGTGTTTCCTGTACCACTTTATAGTTCTGGTTATTTATGGGGAAAACTATATTCAAGTTCCATAAACAGAGCTTTTAAATAAATTGAAACAAAAACTAAGTTCTGGGTGGGTTCTAGAATAGCAAGAATCTTAGATGTTTGGAAGGCCTGTTCCATGCTTTGAGGCCAGCACAGAGCTTCACTGCAAACTGTGAATTTAGCATATCCCAGAGACTTGACTGGAAGCAGAATTGGCTCCATATGATTAAAAACAATTTATTCAATTACCTAATTTCTTCAGGCAGAAAGCTAGAAGCATTGGGATCAAGGCAACAGATGTGGAAAGCCCAGATTAAGCCCGTGTGTTAGGAAGACAACATATTGTCAAAGACAATATAAACTGGATTCAGGACTATGCAATGATTTTCCACTTTAATACTACTGCCCTTAAAGTGGAAATAGTGCAGCTTTATATCATAAAGGACTTTATGGACTAATCAGTGCTTTTGCAACAATATGCTCATTTGGCCTTATAATAATATGGAGCATTTGTGAGTACCGTTTGCCTGGTGTACTCTGCAGATTTCATTTAAGTGTGGGAGAACCTGCATTTAAATATAATTTAAATGACCCACTCCTGCAACCAATCTCCTTGTCACTCAGGACTGCATCCTTTCCCCTATCACAAGCACCTGAATTTATCTGCTTACTTAATTTGTCTGCCCCCACTGAACTTGTAAAGTACTTGAAAGCACCGGTTCTATCTAGTTGATTCTTGTACTCCCAGCACATTGAAGGTGCTGAATTGAATTATGGAGGCAGAAGCTGAGATTCAGAAAACAAACATCTTGCCCAAGGCATTAGCGTGTAAACTCTGTGAGAGTAAAGACTTGGACCATCACTTTCAGAACTGTATCTCCAGCATCTGGAAGTGTGCTTGGCACAGAGTAGTTGTCAAAAAGGTTGAATGAGTGAATAAAATGGGTGAGGATTAGAGTCAGGACAAAAACCCAGGTCTGCACTATTGAAATGCTGTACTCTTTCTATGACAAGCAGAAATGTGAAAGGAGAGTGAGCATACTTAATAAGCCCCTCCTACATGCACAATTCTGTATAACTGCTTTAGTGTTCAGGCTCTCATCTAATCTTCACAAGAGTCCTGGGAACATTCTTGAATGAGGCTACATTTCTGTTGAGTAAATACCTAGAAGTATAGAGTAGATATTTGTTTAATTTTATAAGGAGCTGTCAACCAGTTTTCCAAAGTGATTGTATGATTTTACAGTCCTAATAACAGTCCTGAGAAAGTCTGAGTTGTGAGAAAGTCTGAGTTGTACTAGGAAATTAAATTACTTTCCCTTGACAGAAATATATTTAATCAGTTAAGAGCCCTTGAGACGATTTTGATGTTTTCCTTATCTTTTCAAAGGGCCTGCTTGTTCCTGTTTTGTACACTCTATCTGTCTTTAAAATCTGCTTGGTTCTGGCTCATGTTCCACTTCATTTTGAAGTACAATGTTTTTTGTAGCTGTAATCTGATATGTGGAATTTCGTCATGCTCATGTACATTTACTGGTGCTTTAAGATGTGAAAGCACTTCCAAAATTATATTAAGAAGAATTATAAAGTAATTTTTTGGGGGGGTGGGGGGGTGGGCAGGGGCCGGGCAGCTGGCCAATACAGGGATTGAATCCTGGATCTTGATATTATCAGCACCATGCTCTAACCAACTGAGCTAACCAACCAGCCCTGCAAAGTAATATTTTTAATGGACACACTTAACGTATGATAATCCCTCCTGTTGTGATATGTGTGCTTTCTAGCAAAGTTGATTACAAGTTTTACAGAGCATTCTGTTTTTCACAAGTTTAAGGCATATCTCTTATTTAAAACTTTGGTCGAAGTGTGTGACCAGTCTATTAAGATACTCTGCACATTATCAACAGACAATGAGTGTTATTTCTCCTGGAAGATGTCATTTCCACTCATAGTTAAATTTCCCTTTAAAACATTTTTCTAGTGCTGGAACTTAGCTACATAATTGCCACAGCTCTACCAACCAAAAACCTAGGAAATTTCCACTGTACAAGGGTATTCCCTGAATTGAAATTTCTCTTTTTATATTGACTATGTTTAAAGCTTTGTAGACAGTAACATTACAGAAGTAGGGGCTGCCATGAAAAATATAATGTAACACTGCTTTTAAATTTCATAGGAGCTCAAGAAGAAGTAAAACTATTTAGTCCCTGAATTATGAACTTGGAAATTTGAAAATTTTTATATTAAGTATATTGAGATGGGACACCTACTCTTAAATTATATTATAACAAAACTAACGAAAAAACAAAATGGAATGCTATCAGGATGTTGTCTAAATAGAAGAGACGGGTGTCCCCTTACACAAGATAGACATTTTTCATTCTAAACTTACTTACACATTTAAAAAAGTTGATCATTCAAGTTGTGTTTTTCTAAATGATTGACCATAGATATTTTTAAAGTAGAGTTTATCAAAGCATACAAGTTTTGTTTCTTTTTGTTTGTTTTGTATTATTTTGATTTTTTTTATAGCAATTTAGTACTACAAGGGAATAAGCAAAAGTTTAGGAGCTACTGAGCTTTGAGAGTCGATAAAAAATAAAGATGCATCTGTTTATCTTCTAGTTTAAATAAACCATGTAATTAGCTATTTGAATATTTAATATGGATTTGTTTATGTGTGTCTTCTCATTACCTCTGGCCTTCCCAATGGTAAAAGGGATGGTTCATTAGTGAAGCACATTATTTTCAGCAAAGATCACCCTTTCCCTGGCTCTGTGAATAAATAAGTGTATTTGTGCCAGTTGAGTGCATTTGTGAATTGTGATAAAAATGTCATGCATTAAATTGCAGCCAGATTAGATCATGACAAATTTAGCAGTGATGACAAGATGATTTCTTGAATGGATATTTGAAATTTTCCATATTTCGAAAGTCCCTGAGCTCTTTGCTCTCATAAATGATTATATTCTGCAATGAGGGAGTCTATATTTAATGATCTGATTAGTAGTTTGTGACATATTTCACTTTGTGCTCCCCTGTGATTGAGTTGCTCTCAAATAGTACCTTGGGGAGATGCATTAACTCTTTCAAAGCCCTCGGATATGATTCAGTGCATTACTTTTCCCAGTGCTACTTCAGTGTTCTAGAACAGTGCTGTCAAAAAATATATATTGTGAGACACATAGGTAGTTTTCTAGTAGGCACATTTTTTAAAAGTGAAAAGAAACAGGTGATATTAATTATAATAGTATAATTTATTTAACCCAACCTGTCTAAAGTACTATCATTTCAACATGTAATCAGTATTTTAAAAATATTAATGATATATTTTAGTTTCTTTTTTCAAATAAATCTTTGAAATCTGATCTTTATTTTACACAGTACATCTCAATTCAGGCTAGCCACATTTCAAGTCTAGAAAGTTCTCCTTATCTTGCAGCCTGGAAGCCACTCACTGGGTTTTGTTATAAAAATTTCTAAGTTTTTTTCTTAATTTAGATCCACATTTCACTATCTTTAAGCCTTAAGATCATAGGAAAGGAAATTTTTCATAATTATAAAACCATCAACTATGGTAAGCATGTTACATCCATTCATTACCTCATTTAATTCACAGTCTGTATCTCTGTTACACATGAGGAAATGGAGACACAGAGAGTTTGATTCACCTGTTTAAGGTCACATGAGTAGCAAGTGGCAGAGTCAGGAATCCAATCCAAGTTTGTGGGCCCACTCCCAGCCCAGTGTGCTGGAAAAGGGACTGGAGATCCCAGGCATGTGAGCTGATTGCACTGCTGAACCACCAGGAGCTCTCGCAGATCAGCCAGAACAGAGGGCGTGCAGAATACAGCTGACAGCTGGGAGAGCTGCTGGTCAACTCTGAAACCTGCATGCTCTTCTGAACATCCCAAGCCATGTGCTTCTCTCTTACCAGACATTTCAGTTCATATTTCTTTAGTGGAACATGTGAAGATATTTACCCACTAACATCATAGAGACATATCCTTAAGCATATTTATAAATTTGCATGGGTCTCTATGCCCCATACTGCTTGATGAGGAGGAGTCATTTTCTTTTTCCGTGGGGTCTGTGAGTAGTGATCTGGACTAGGAGTCTCCCAACTATAGGTGTAGGCAAAGAGAGGGAAACCAGAGGTGGCTTCTGAGCATACTTTCTTGCTAGAAGGCTGAAGAGAAGGAAAATGTTTTTCAGTATAATTGATCAGATGAATTACTGTCTTCTCTTGGAAGGCTCTGCTAAGCCTCTCTGAGTGTGTTAGCATGCTAAGCATAACAGGAGCTAGCCCTTTCTGTTAGGCTACTTCCATTTGTCCATCTACGCAGCAACTAGTAGAAGGGGAAAGGTGTGGAAGCTTGATGTCTGCCTCTCCATAGGTTTGCTTTTATATCCAAGGGAGACAGAGTATTCTAATCAAACCAAAGTATGAGACATGCACCTGCGCCATCTGGGCATCTGCTGTATAAGAAAAGATTAACTGAAAGACTAAAATGGTTTTCCTGGAATCTAGGCTTCCAAATAACCAAGATTTGGAGAAAATGACTTATTATATATGACCCAGAAATATGATTCTTTATATTTGATAGGATGAAAACAACCCATTTCTTTAGAAATCCAAAAATTATACTCATTGTCTGAGTGGATTTTTGGGCTATTTGGTAAATAACCTAAATTGGTATCTGCCCTTCAGTCATAATTGCTCATAAGGCATGAGAAGGGAAAGATTAAATTAACATTTCCTGCTTGTCCAACAATTCTAGCCTGATCACCAGGTTCCATTCAGTCATTCTGGGGTGAGCTCTGTCATATCTCAGATCTCAGCCCTGGGTCTGAGCATTAGGGTTAGACCATTTTAAGTTTTGGCTTCCCATAATAGACATTCAGGACAGTGTAGGGAAGTTGTAAGGAAAGAGTCATTTTCTTTTCAGCCAGTATTTGCTGAGTACCTGTGTACTAGGTGCTGAAGGTAGACAAAAGTATATGTCACTGTTTTCAAAGGAAAGCAGTGATTAGGGAAGTCAGACATATATCTGGAAAACAATATTCAACATGATATAATCAAACAAGCTCTGTATTGCCCTTTCTATCAAGTTCTTGGGAATTTTGTATGTTAAAAATACGTTCAAATGGAATTAACAGGTTCTTATTAGTACAAAGGTTAAGGGGTTCGGTAAAAATGAATATAGACTGTAGAGTCAAACCAACCTCATGTCAACTGCTAGGTCTCACTAGCTGTGTCATGTTGGGCATATCACTTAACTTTTTTGAGCTGTAGATTTCTTATCTAAAAAGTAAGGATAACAATAGTCATTATAGGATTGTTGTAAAAATTAAATGATAGAATATACATGTGGTTTTAAAATACATCCATAAAAATCTTCCTTACAAAAGAACCCCAAATAATGTATATAGATACTCCTTCATGGAGCTTAATTCCTCACATCTTGAGTATGGGCTAGACTTAGTGATTTACTTCCAAAGAAGAGAGTATGGAAAGGGAGAAATATTAACTGTATAGTGGAGAAACCTAGTATTTATAAATTTATAAATGTCACTTTAACCAAGTGATAAGTTTAACATTATTAGAGAAAAGTCATGTTGACATGATGTACCTTCTGAAATGGTGTGATGAGAAGGACATTCACCTCTGTGATAATCTTTCCAAAACCTCTTGACCCCTGTATAGTCATGAGAAAATACATCAGACAAACCCAAATTGAGGGACATTTTATGAAATACCTGACCAGTACTTCTCAAAACTGTCAAGGTCACAGTTTTCATGACCATGTTTTTCCCAAGGAAAAAAATGGAGAAACTGTCCCAGACCAGAAGAGACATGGCAACTGAATGGAAGGTGGTATCCTGGATTAGATCTTGGAAGAGAAAAAAGGACATTAATGAAAAAATTGGTGAAATCTGAATGGAGTCTGGAGTTTATTCAGTAGTAATGTACTAATGTTGCTTTCTGAGATTCGAGAAATATACTACAGTAACGTGAGATGATAACATTAGGGGAAATTGAAACCATGTGAAGGTTTACAGGCGCTCACTGTAAGAGGGAACTTCAAAAAGTTCATGGAAAGATTAGTATTATCTTTCTATTTTTCCACAAACTTTTTGAGGTGCCCTGGTATAATTTTTGCAACTTCCCTATAAACTTTATTATAATTCCAGAAAAATATTTCCAAATAAAAAGTTTATGTTCAAAAAGTATGTCCACAAATTCTTTGATACTCCTTCCTTTAAAAGATAGATGCTTATTGCCCTCTGTTTGAGTAGGCTGTATTTAGTGATTTGCTTCTAATGAATAAAAGGTGGCATAACTGATGATACATGATTTTCAAGACTAGGTCATAAAAGGCAAGTTACTTCCTGCTTGCTCTCTCTGGGATCACTTGCTCTGGTGGAAGCCAGCTGCCATGTCATGAAGTCACTCAAGCAGCTCTATGAAGAGACACACATAGTGAGGAACTGAAGTCTCCTACTAACAGCCATCAAGGGACCAAGTCTTTTTGCCAACAGCCATGTCAGTGAGCCTTTCTATAAAAAGACCACCAGCCTGGTCAAGCCTTCAGATGACTGCAGCCCTGGCTGATTACTTTGCCTGCAATCTCATGAGAAACCTTGAACCAGAACACCCAGCTAAGTGACTCCCAAATTCCTGGTCACAGAAACCATGAGATCCTAAAATTTTGTGGTTTTAAGCCACTAAGACTTGATATGCAGCAGTAGATAATGAATACAAAATGAAATATGGTTAACGTACTGCCTGATATATATAAGTACTCAGCAAATTTCCATTATTATTATACTCAGTACTCAGCAAAGTTCCTGTTATTATTATTTAAAAACTGTTATTTTTCCACTGGTATTCTGGTTCTCCCATTTCCTCTCTATTTGGAACAGTGATTCTTAAACCTGGATGCACATCAAAACCACCTGGTGAGCTATTTTATTTATTTATTTATTTTATTTTATTTTTTGGCTGCTGCCCAGTACAGGATCCAAACCCTTGACCTTGGTATTACCAGCACCGTGCTCTCTCAAGTGAGCTAACTGGCCAGCCCTCCAGTGAGCTTTTTTAAAAAAACACCAGTGCCCAAAGCCCTAGACTATATTATTTGAATCATAAAGTTACGGAATGGGGCCCAAGCATCAATATTTTTTTAAAGTTCCTGGGCCACCAGGGTGAAGGACCACAGCTGTAGAAATAGTAACATTTAAATATGGGCTACCAAAATTCTAAGACTTCTCAGCTTAGGAGCAGAAAGTTGTATTTCTTGTTATGTCATCAAAATAGGCTTTATGTGTTGAGAAAAATGTATTGCAGAAAAGAAATTGAAAAACTGTTCATTGAAATATCATGCAATTGTATATCCTCCTTTGAAGAGAACGAAGGAAACTTTAACTAAAGAAATTTGTCAACTTGTAGCAGAGAACCCACAGGGTAAATTCTATTAACCTTGCAGAGTATTTGTCTAGCAAAGCAGACTATTTGTAGATGGTATTCCAAAGGGTAGTTAATGTTTTCTTTGGTTAATAGACTCAACTGGAATTCCTTCCTTCCTGTTTATATTTTCTTTCTCTTTGTCAAGCACAAGTGCCAAAGCAACATTTACTACATATGAGTCTAAGAGAATTATCTGCAGAAGTCATCTGAGAAAAAATAAATTACCAATTTGTTTAAATATCCTTTATTTGTCCAAAAAGAAAAAGTCTGCATATTTTAAACTGAAATAGACAACCTATAATTAACGTAGAAGAGTTTATCCTTTCATTCTCTTGCAAAACCCAAGGAAGAAAATAAACCAT
The DNA here is from genome assembly GCF_027409185.1 of Cynocephalus volans. Classification (NCBI taxonomy): domain Eukaryota; kingdom Metazoa; phylum Chordata; class Mammalia; order Dermoptera; family Cynocephalidae; genus Cynocephalus; species Cynocephalus volans. The sequence continues at coordinate 37,021,211 of NC_084474.1, read as the reverse complement.
GTGTTGTGGCCAGGAGCCAGGTCTCTAGCAAAATAGTTTTGACCTTTCTATTTTGTCATCTGGACAGCTCATTTAGCAAAAGGGTGAAGCAAATGGTAATTCCTGGACTAAGCAGGCTGGTTACAGTCCAGTGAAACCTCTTTACTTAGATATGGACACCAAGTTGAATATACTTAAAAGGCATTTGTTGAATATGGATTTTGTATGTGGCACTTTAGAAGATTCTGAAGATTCTGCCCCTGGCTCAGCAGGTTTGCAACACCATTGATAAAAAGAAAGGTAGTATAGGATGCACTTAGAATTTTTGCTTTCTAAACCATGAACAAAATATAATTCCAAAGAAAAAAATCACAAACGTGGATCAGGTTTGACAGAAAAGATATATAGGAGAAGGTAGCATTTGGTCCTCATAAATAAGAGTGCTGAGTTTTTGATATTTGATGACCAAATTATGGGTATAGTTTGGATAGGTCAAGAGAAAGGAGACCATCTAGGCTAGAAGATAATTACAAAAGCAAAGATAAGCATTATATGGGAGAACAGTGATATGACTGGCCTATATAAAGCAGAAGTTTATTTGAGAATTAGTAGGAAGTGATTTCAAATAAGTAGATCAGGACCAAAAGATGTTGAAGCCTTGAAAGCCAGGCTGAGGACCCAGTAGCCACTGAAAGTTCTTGAGAAAATTGGAATTGGAAGGATGTGTACAGAGGGAAAGAGAGAAGGAGTAAGCAATTTGCAGGATGGTTTGAAAAGAGCAGAAAATTAGAGGGATGGACAAATCTGAGACATGATAGAGAAAATTGAGAAACTGTATGATTAATAAGATACATAGACTCCTTTTTGTGGATGTGTCTTAGGCTGGGGGCCAGCTCCAGGTGGCAGATAGCCATCAGTAGATAATGATGGTGGTGAAAACATAACAAATAACCTATTTTGAACATTTGAATCCCAAATGTGTAAATTGAGAGTGTAATTCTGTAATCCTATAAAATCCTGTAACTCAACTGGGATATGTGGTAAAACTTGCAATGGCATTGTGATAAAATGTTCATCTTTCTCTTTTAGATAAACTTAACTATATTTCAGCAGGAAATAAGGTTTGTCTGCAGCATATACTTAAAATATTACTTTTAAAATGACATCATTACATTTAGCAATTTGTTTCCTCTATTTCTGATCAAAAGTACTTGAAATTTTAAGTTCTAACTTATTTTGTTCAATATTACATCAGTCATTTAATTCTTGTTACTGATAGTCATATTACTTCAAAGATAAGATTTTCTTAAGTGTTTGAAACATTTCTTCCTTTCTTGCATACAGTAATTAACCTTTAGGTATGCATTATGGTATAATAATAATATCAATGCAGAAAACACTAGGGAATATTCTCAGTGGCCTGTAGACCTCTCCACAGTACTGATTGAGTGTCCTTACAACATGGCTTCTGGTTTTCCACAGAACCAAGGCCTGGGCTCTTTTCTGAAGATTAATTGTGAGAAGTAATGGCCTGCTTGTCTAGTGTTCTGGCTTTGTGGGAATTTGCTTGACATTTTCTGTAGAAACTGTTTCTTTCTATCAGTAGTGTTTTTTCACATAATGCTTTGACCTGCTGACTTATAAATGAATGGATTGTCAGATCTTCACAACTTCATTTAAAGTATAGTGGTTCCTATAGGATGAGTGGTTTTGAGGAAGTGGTGCTATCAGACCCTTAGCAAAAAAAAAAAAATAGATAGATAGATAGATAGATAGATAGATAGATAGATAGATAGATAGATAGATAGATAGATAGATAGATATAGATAGACAGACAGATAGATAGATAGATAGATATGTACTCATGGTCTTTTGTTTTCTGCAGTAACTATAATTCTAGATCAGCTAATAAAATAATTCAAGGATTTTCACCCCTTATAAGGGTCAAAGTTTAGACCAACCTCCCCAAAGAGCTGGATAAAATATACTAAAAGGAATTGCTCAGAGATAGAGATCTAACAAGATAGGATTATGGGAAATATATGTAAAATATGTTAGAAATAGAGAGGTAAACCTGCCATCTGGGGCTCCTTTTCCACTCAGGTATCTGCTGATCCTGGAAGAGGTAACTGAGAAGCTGAGGAACTTATTTAACAGGGCTTTTGACAGCCCTGTAGAATAGGGGAATAAAACTTGCAGTCCACAACCCACCAAAGTTGAGGGTGTATCTAGTAAGGATCCCACACTTTGGACTGAGACACTGAATGGCTACTACTAGGAGTAAGAATGAACTCTAAATAGACTGGCCCTCTCAGAGTCTGACGCTCAACTTCAAGTCAAGCAAGCAAAGCAAACGCTGCATGGCTTTTGGTGACCTAACTTCAAAATTGACACACTGTCACTTCTGCCATATTCCATTGGTCACACAGATCAGCCCTGAGCTGCTGTGAGAGAAGACTACCCAAGAGTGTGAATATTAGATTGTGATACTGCAATCTAATATTGCAGGGGCCCCTTTGTATCCGGCTCTCATGATGGTTTTAACCACAAATTAGACATAGCAGAAGAGAGAATTAGTAAAAAGGAAAAGGGAATTAACAAACAGAATAGAACACAAAGAGACAAAAGTATAGAAAATTCAGAAGAGGGGGATATGGTATGTAATTGAATTTTCAGAGGAGTGAAGAGAAAAATCAAGGCAAGAAGCAGTTATTTGAAAAGATAATGACCATGAATCTTCCAAAATCAGTGAAAGTTAAGGCACAAATTGAAGAAGCCCTATAAATTCCAGTAGGACAAAAGATAATACAAAACCATAGTCTCTCACCTTCTGTATGTACATACAATTTGTCTTTATTTACTATTTTTAGCCTCTCTTTGAAGACATTATTGGTTTGAACATTATGATTTTGGAAAAGTCCTGCCTTAATGTGATGTAAGATTTTTGCATTATTTGTGTTTCATTCTTAATTATTTCTGGTCCTTGGTGACTAAACTTTGCATCAGCCTGAAGCACCATAAAAAAGGGGAAATGTGCATTATAAAGAGAACAACACTCCAATTAACTTGATGTTATCTAGCTGTCTAGCATGCATGCAGCTGTTCCTAACTGGTATTTTCATATGTACAGAAAGCAGTGAGAGTTGAAATTCATAAGATGATTTTGAATTATTGAAATCCCATCAGTATCTTTCTTTTAATGTTATGGTGTATTTATAATATTTTTTGAGTTAAACACATCATTATATAACCCAAGTCTTAAAAATTGATCGTATGAGTATAGGATTGGTAATCAAGTATTTAAATAACCACACACACCATTTCTTGGTTGCTATATCAGCAGGAGTTAACTTGATATATACCTGGCTCTTTTGTTTAGAAAAACTGCCAATTTTGCTTTTACTAATTTTTTTAAATGGCAAGTATTTTAAATAATAGGATTTACCAATAGAAATTCTGGTTAACAACAAACCCCTAAATGTTGGTGTGGACTGTGAAATGTGGATGCTGTCCATTTAGAGATGGAATCTGGTTCTTGTTCACCACAGGTAGGGGGTTTAGCGATGGCAATTCTAGCTGCAGATGTCAATTTGGTGGCCGTCTGTTGGGAAAATACAGGAAAATGGTCAGGGCCCCTCAGATGTTCAGAATCTTGCCAAGCGTTTGATGTAAACATGCACGTGCGCCCAGATGTTCCTTGGGCGCACGTGCATGTTGACATCAAACGTTATTGTCTAACGTAATTGTGCATGTGCACCCAGGTGTCCTGGGATATGGACTTAAGTATAAAGGATGAGTGGCTCTGATCCACGGGGCTCCCCACCCTCGGGATGCCCCAGGCGGCCATGGGGAGGCTGTTACTGCTGCTGGAGGCTATTGCTGCCAGGGCCCCCGGGACCCTGTGCCACCACTGTACTTGTAACCTGCTGCTGCCATTGCTGAGGACTGAGCTCATGTCGTCTGCCAACAGCTCCCGGAATCTTTCCCAATTATCTAGCGTGGACCTGCATGTGAGGGGTCTGATGACCCAGTCTGTACAATGGGTTTGAAGGTTCTGAGCCCTAGCCCTGCCAATACAAATGGAAACTTAGTATAACTAAAATAATGAAACATTTTGGCTTTCGTTATGATTTGCCTTACTGGACAACTGGCGTACTCGTGTAGCTTTACACTATCATAAGGATATAACTACTTTCAGTCAGATTGAGTTTAATCCATTAGCTCTTAGACTGGCCTCTTTCATTTAAAAGAATCCTCCAATGAACTTGTTTTTCTTCAAATATGAGTATTTGAAATAATTGAAAAGTCTGTTCCAGTTATGAAATTATTTGATTCTATTTGTTTCTTCAAAGTTTAATCAAAATATGAGCATCTGAAACATCCATGTAACATCTTTTCCCAATTTGTAACAAATTCAGCTCATGTTGTTTGAGTGGTTTCCTTTTCATTACAGAGATTAACTTCTGCCAGGTATAAACTACCACCTTTACTATACCAGGGCAAAGTTCAGAAGTAATATTGTTTACCAAGATGCAGTTTTAAAATGTGAGGAAGGAGATGCTCCAACAGTTGGAGAAAAAAACTTTAATCTCTTTTTTAGAAATTAAAATACATTGTTACTGTTGGTAATTATTACATTTTATCACCTGGGACCACAATTAACTAAAGCACAACTCTTTGTGAAGGATTGCTTAATCGATACAGCATGATTTCAGGTATGAAGTGTACAAACAATATTTTCTAGATACATATATGTTTCTTCTTTTAACTGTAAGAGAAGAAACGGTTTTACAGGAATTATATTTTTTAATCTATTTCCTAGTCATGTGACTGAAGTTTAAAGTTCTTAGGGCCACTATAGCATCTCCCCCAGGTATGTTCTGGTTCTGGCATCCAATGGCCCAGATTTTGGTACTGTTAATATCAAGCTGCCTAATTTGTTTAATAGGTGTTAGAACTGGGCGTGTAATTTTATAGACAGATAGCAGGCACACCTAAGAAGCCGCCAACCAGGTGATTTTCTGCGATAAGACTGACCAGAAATTAGATCCTGGCTCCGGGTGGTTCCAGGAGTAATCAAACTCTATTCTCCTTGGGTGAGATTTCATTATACCTAATCAGCCAGCTTTAATGAAATCTCACACATAGAGAATAGATTCTGTCTCCAATTGGAATCCCCTAGAGTCATGACTGTGTTTCTGATCAGCACTACAACTGATCAATTACCTGCCAACCAAACTGCACTTCCCCAGACTGCCGCCAGTGCCGGAACCAAAATGCTAGAAGAGAGGAAAAGTGAGGCTCAGAGCACTTGACTATATTGCCCGAGGCCACCTAGCTTTTGGGGAAGAGCTTGTAGCCAAATCCAAATCCTTCTGACCCTAGAGTTCCAACCTTACTAACCCATTTGCCACATCTACGCCCGCTGAGTAGTTTTTATTCCCCCTTCTCAGTCCACTCTTTCTTTTCCCATACCTGTCCTTCATCCTCTTCTGTTTCTAGTTTTCTTCCCACCCTTTCTTTCCCCCTCTTCATTCACTTTTCTTTTCCCCAAAACCCTGGTTCAAACAGTGAAGCAGGTTATTTGAGGAGTGAGGGGAGGGAGCAGTGGAAACTGCAGGTGTATTCCATCTGTTCCCTCGTGTCCCTTTAAATATTTTCACAAAGGTGGTTTCTATTGGTGCAAAGAAAAAAGGAATCAACATTTAATGACTGCCTCCTATTGCTGGCCCTTTGATGGCTGCTTTATTTGTATTTTCTCATTTGCTTGATTCCTTACTACCTCATTCCCATTTCATAGATGAGGAAGCTGGGACTCAGAAGGATTAATAACTTGTCCAAGGCCACAAAGTCAGTGTAGAAGCCGTAATTCAAACCCAGATCTATTGACTCCAAAATCTTACATGTTTTCCCATAGCATTCAGCTTTGGACGAAACAGACCTGGCTGCACACCTCAGGCTTCCCAATTCCTCTGTGCCTTTGGACAAGTTACTTCACTTCTTTGGCTTTTGTCATCTATAAATTAGGGATAATGATAACTACAGTGTGGGACAGTTACTATGTTAAATGATTGAGCCAGGTAGTTCGCCTTGGAAAATGCCTCGCTCGTGGTTGGCCCTTAATAAATACTACTCTTCCCCACCCCTTTGACAAAATGGGTGTCTAATGAGGTGAGAAATGCCAGGCATGGAAGATATCCCAGCTTTAATCATCTGTGATTTCTTGGTCAAAACCGTCTTCTCTTCTATATTTCATTTTCACTTGTTATTAAACACTGCCATGCATCCATCAGAGCTGTGCCATGGCCTTAGAGCAATGTGCCATAGTAATCAACATGTGGGTTTTTGTCCAGAGTCCGGTTGTCTTTGCCAGTTGCTGCCGTCAGACCTTGGGCAAATGACCTACCTCTCTGAACCTCGGTTTCCTCATCTGTAAAGTATGTGTGGAGGTGGCAATGCCAACTTTGTACGGTTGTAATAGAGATTAAATTAGATAATAGATGCAAAAAATTTAGTATAGTTCCTAGCATAAAACAAGAGCTAAATAAATGATAATGATTATTACTATTATTTATATTATTACTAGGAATACTGTGGCTGTTTTTTTATACTCTTGAGCTAAAAAGAATCTTTGAAAAAACACAGAGACTATATCTCATGCCATTGTAATTGGAAGAATTACGATCCCCATTTTTGAAGAATGCTGGTTACCTTCATAGTTTGATAAGTGCAGTAAATCAGTGACTTATTTAGTGATAAGCTGTTTTTCTTTGCTCAGGAGCTGATACTAATGCAGGCAATGTGTTAAGTTTCCCACAACACCCCTGAATAAAATGCCATTTCCTCAGGAACAGCTAGAAATACCGATGCTAATTTTTCCTGTGCTCAGGAAAAGCGAGAGCGCTCCTGCTGCAGTGGGCTGGAAGGAGCTCTCCAGAAACATTATGTCATCCTAATTCGCACTGCCAGGGGATGAGCTCATCGGGGCGGGGTCTCACGGGGCTGCAGCTGTGCCAGTTCCTCACTTGTATGATGTGCGTCCTCCAAGCTGGCTTCTCCCTCGCTACCCCTCCATCCACCCCCTGCCCGCCTGCGCCAAACAGGAGGCACTGCATGATGAATTATTTAAAACCCGAAGCGAACTCCTGCAAAATAGAACCAGGCATCAGAAGGCACAAAAAAAGCAAACTGTGCATTTTGGTTATTTTGTATTATTAAAACAAAACAACAACAACAGTTGCAGAACTACTGTTTTCAATGAGAAGAGACTTCTGTTGGTTCTCTTTGCTTCTCCTCCTTTGTCTGAGAGCAGTATCTTTCCCCTCTTCTACTTAAAACAACAGCTTGATCTATGACTGAACCGGTGCTGGGTCTGAGCTGATCACAGGTCTGGCCCTGAGCCACATGGCTGTGGCAAGGGAGAAATATGTGAGTGATTTTTCACATTCTTTTTATTATAATATGTATTGTGAATATCTTTATTTATACTCTTGCTGTTCTGCCTGGCAGTATAGATAGTGGTTAAAGTCAGGCAGCCTGAGTCTGGATCCCAACACAGATACGTGTGCTATCTTTATGAGAGTGAGAATTGTGTCACGTCTGCAACCCTCACTTTTTCCATCTGTAAAATGGGGATAATAATTAGATCAAAAGATTGCTGAAGACATTAAATGAATATTGCATGGTGATCATTAAGCACAGTGCCTGGTCCATAGAATGTACTCAAAAGTGAGTGACCATAAAAAGATACATGCTCAACTGCTTTATTAACCACTATAGGAAGAATGTGTGTGTGTGTATTTTAACATAAATTGGAAGGAGGCTCTAAAGGCATTATATACTTTCAAGGAAATTATTCACTAATGAAAAAGGCCTGTTTTGGTTTTTACATTCTATTATGGAAATTTTCAAACACACACTGAAATAGAATCATATACTGAACCTTCCATATACCCATCCTCCTACTTCAACATTTTGACAGCTTCATTTCATCTATCACCCCCCCCTTTTTTTTTAAGTGGAGTATTTTACGAGCAAATCCCAAACATTGTATTATTGCACCTATAATATTTGAGTGTGTACCTCCAACAAAAAAAGGATTTTATTTTTAACTTAATCAGTTGTTATGACACCTCCCAACATTAAAATAGTTCCTTGTTACCATCTAATGTCAGTCCATCTTCAAATTTTCCTAATTGCTCGAAAATGTGTCTTTACACCTTTTTCTAAAAAAAAATCACAGAAAATATTCCTCAATGCTTAAATTTTTTTAAAAAAGGTATTTTTAAGTATGTCATACAAATTCTTGTTTTTTCAGAGCTGAATTTCAAACTGATTTTAAAACACATACTGGCATTCATGCAAAATTGCTAATTTGTTTTTATCATTGTTAATCTGAATGATTTGTTTTAAACTATGAAGTTCTGTACTGGGTAGGGTATCTAATAGATAATAAATACATGTTAATTTTTTAGTCATTAACAAATCTGTGATTCAGATGGGCAGTATTCGATGTGCTCTTTAAACATATGACTTAAAATCTTATTTGAATCAACACTTAGTGTATAAATAGGACCATAATATATTGACTCTTTCCCTTCTGTAAATATTCATTAGCTTGTTTCATTTTAGATATAATGTGTGTAAATCACTACCCACATTGGAAATGTGTTTAGAAAAATAGTGTTCAGTATTGACAATAGCTGTTCTTGTTTAAATGTAAACGTTTAATTTAACTTTTAGAAAAATATATCTTTTTTCCTTTAAGGGCAAGCTCTTTATGGCTCCAGATGTATTTAGAATTCATATAATCGGTGTTAACAGTAAATCCTCAGGAAGACATGAGTTAAGTCTATAAAAATTGATATGTACACTCTTTATTTTTTTATAAAGGATATTGTCTCTGTTTCATTGCTGAATGTAAGTTTGCAGAATGACATCATAATTTTTCTTTGACAAATCAAGGTCATTCAAAAGCCTCAATGACTGGGCTCTGGTTACTTTTCCAGCAATATTTCCCGTAACTTCCTCTTTGCCCCATCCCCCATACAGCTGAGACTCCAGCTGCATTGGACAACTTGCTGTTCTCTTTGTGTTCTCCTGTCTCTGTTCTTCTTGTTTCCAAGCTATTCCATAAACCTGAGGTGGGGTTGCTAAATTTAGTAGATAAAAATACAGAGGCCAAGTTAAATTTGAATTTCACATAAGCAATGATTATGAATTTTTAGTTTATGTTCCAAATATTGCATGGAGTATATTTATACAAAAATTTTATTTGTTGTTTATCTGAAATTCAAATTTAACTGGGAGTCTTGGGTTTTATATGGCAATTCTAACCTAAGGAACTTCAAGTGCTGGCTTTTTTTCCTGGAAGACTTCCCTGTGCCCTCCTTCCACACTGTTACCACAGCACTTTGCTGGAGCCTCAAATAAAATAAGTAAGTCCCCCAACATTTTATAGTTAGTGATATGTATGTGTCTCCCCACCACTTTGTAACAAAAACACCATGTCTTACTCCTAGAGTCCTAGGATTTAGCATTTGCTCTTGAAGGGGTGGAAAGTGACACTCTAAAAGTGGACAGAGAGATCACAAAGGGCTTTACAAACCACACTTAGAAATGTGAATTTAGGGCTGGCCAGTTAGCTCACTTGGTTAGAGCATGGTGCTGATAACACCAAGGTCAAGGGTTCAGATCTCCTCACTGGCCAGCCACCAAAAAAAAAAAAAAAAAAAAAGTTGAATTTAAATTGTAAACAGTGGAGAGCCATTGGAAAATATTCAGGCCTGGGATGGCATGATTTCATTTAACTTCTGGAGAGAATGCTCACATGGCATTGTGGAGAGTGGAATGAACAGAGTAGAGACTAGGAAAGTGAGACCAGGGAAGAGGTTAGCATTTGGGGAGGAGAGACTCAACAGAGAGGAAATGAGAGGCTGAATTAGGCAGTGGTGATGAAAGTCAGAAAGGAGGCAGGATTTGGGGGTTATTTCTGAAGTAAAATCAAAAGAGATTTGGATCGATAGGGTATAAGGAGTACAGAAAGGGAGCAAGGCCTGACAATCCCAAAGTTTGTTGCTTCTACAACTGTTTAATGAAGGTTCCATTCACGGCAGGCAGAAATACAGTTTCAGAGGGTCTGGACGGGAGAGAGATTTGGGGGAATCATGAGTTAGTATTAAGAGTTAAAGCCATGATCATGGATGAAGCTAGCCAGAGAGTGTATAAAATTAAAATAGAGAGGGACCTGGGAAATGCCACTTTGCTGGTATGTATTTGTCACAGGTGAAATAAAGAAAAGGCATGTGGTTGAATGAGCCCAAACCCAGCATCAGCTTGGAAAAGGAATAGTAAGTCATTAATATGACCTTGCTATTCCACATTCAGAATGTTTTTATACATAGGAAGATTCACTGGTTTTGTTTGATTTGTTATTGACACCATCCTTGACTTCCTAAAGGAAAAATTCACTTCAGCCCTATCTGACTACCTCCTACATATTTCATCAGGATTTGTTAAAGACTAATTGAATATAGTGGATAAAGTACTTTGAACTGCAGGAAAGAAAAAAGTCGCATCACCAGATAATTGTTGATGATGACATATTATAACAAACTAATTTCCTCTAAGAATCTTCAAAGCAGCACCATTTTTATGTACTTGCATAAATATAATACAGTTCCACCTAAAAGGTTCATAGCAGTTTGGGAAGTGTAAAAGCTGATGAGAATCAGTGTGTGAGCCACTGCTGAAGAGCATTTCCCTTATCAATAACTGAATGATGATAAAGGCTTTGAAATGTCAGAACAGTAGAGTATCTGTTAAGCAACCTTCTGGGCTAACCTCTGTTTTCCATTCTGATGTTTAAAACTCATAGCCGAGGGGCTACTCTCTAAATCGTGGTCTTCAAAACTTCTTGCTCATGAATCCTCTGCAGGAATTTTGATGGCTGGCCTATTAGCTCAGTTGATTAGAGCACAGCCTTGTAACACCAACATCACGGGTTCGGATCCCCATACTGTCCAGCTGCCAAAAATAAATTTAAAAAGAAAAAGAATTTTGAAAACTATGTCCTCTCACACATTTTAAAGTTGACATCCTAAATTTTATGTTATAGGTTAAATGGTTGCAAAGGATACAACGTTGATATTTTAATTAAAAAACTGTAGCATCATGTTTAAACTATCCAATGGAATCTAAATGCCATAGAGATTTGATACTCACCCACCATCACCCATTTTTTAAAATATACAAATAAGCTCTTTTTTAACTGGCAGAAATTTTACTTGTTCCTTTTTAACTTATTTTCCATTACACTTTCTCCACAGAACTTTATTCTGATGTATTTTTGCTTTAAAGATTTTTACTGATCACCCTACCATACTTTTTCAACACAAAATATATTTATAAATTTAATTAAAATATTTTATATTTCCTTTGACCATGTGATTCTGACTGCTTAACTTTTTTTTTTTCTGGTCTGAATTATACTTACAGTTATTAGAAGTGGAATTTAATCAATACAACGTATATTAATTAAAAGTTTGATAAACAAGTGAATATAATAAATTAATTTTTTAAAATTATCTCTTAATGAGATTGAGGAGCTTTTTAAAACTGACTTATCTATGAATGAATATTATGTATTGCTAGAATGACACACTATTCAGCATCAATTTTATTCCTGTTTTTCTTTTTTAATGGGAGCACTGAAAAAAAAAAAAGTGTACACATGGTCAAGTAGATGGGAATGGAAGGAGTTCTATTATATCGGTATCACTCAGTTATTTGATCTGCTTCCAAGAGAGATACATGCCAAATATTATGTGGTACTTTATCATCAAATACTATTTCTAATGATCTAATTGTATTAGGTTCTCTTTCAATTTTCTTGCAATCGAAGAATTGGACACCACTTGAATTGCAAAAGAATTATTTTTATCCAATCCTTAGGGTCATCCCTTTTTACAACACCAACAATGATTTTTCTAATTGACTCCTTCGTTGCCACCCTGGAGGTCTTGCCATCCTGGGGCAATATACAGAAAGATGGATGAAAGGTTGCCTTTTTCCTTAAGGTGAAAGAGGGTGATTTGGGGATGTGGACCAAAAGAACACACTCTTCTCAATAGCAGATATATTCTCAGATCAGTTGTTGGACAGACAACACTATAGAAAGTATACATACAAGTTGAAGGGTATGAAAACAAATTATTGCTATAAAAACTAAGTTAGTTGCTTTGAAAAAGGCCAGTTGCTTTAAAAATTGATGACAAATTAGGTGCTGCAAACAATACAAAAGATGAAAATCTTTAAAATTTTTAAAGATTATGCACTTCTTTTGCTTGGTAAATGACTTTAAATTCTTGTTTCACTTTAAATCACAACTAAATATTTTATACAATTCATGATTTATGCAATGATAATGAATATTTTTTGAGATGTTACCATGTGTCAGGACCTGTCCTAATTAATTTATTTATATTTGTTAGTTAGTCTTCATGACAGCCTCTTGAGGTAAATATCTTTTCATTCCCACTTTACTGATAAGGAAATTGAGATACAGAGAAAGTATCTTGCTCAATGTCACGTACCTAGTAAGTGACAACCAGGCAGTCTTGTTCCAGAGCCTATGTTAGTATGTAAGCCTCTGCTCTGAGACCTTGGCCTAGATTACATTTACATTTTTAGTTAAGAATAAAATATGTAAAGACTATAGATTCTTGTATAACATTTTTATGATTTGCCTCTTTAATATGCCTTTTTGATTAACTGGACAACTGATTAACTGACTAAACAAGTTTATTAAGAGTTCTTCCACTGTACTATAAATGTTGTATAATAATTAATAATGAAAATTTTAGAAACTATAAGCCAAGAATGATGTAGGATATCTTTTAATCTCCAAAAACTGCTCAGTTTGTTTATAAAAGCATAATAAATCATTTTATACATGGTGAAAGTGGACATTAAAAAGTTTTAAGCAACTCTGAACAGGTTTTTAAGCAATTAAAATTTTTAACCAAATGTTGTATATTTCTCTCATTTCATTAGGCCTTTGCAAAACAATTCTCAGAATACCCTCAGGCACACCACCAAGAAGAGTTAACAATATAAATATCAATAGCTTTTAATTAAACAGATAATTAAACTCCTGTGCAACTTTTAATGGGAAACATCTGTGACCACTTCCATCCTCTTCTATCCAACCTTCCACAACTCCCCACTTTCATTTAGCATGTCTAAGATATTCAGACCATGAGCATCTGCGTTTTTGCCCTTTTTATATTAGGTAATCTCAAGCTCCCTCCTCTATTTCCTTAAAGTTACCACATCATTTCAAAATAAATTTAGTTTGATCAAGATTTAAAATTTAAGGGCCGGCCCCTTGGCTCACTCAGGAGAGTGCGGCACTGGTGGCGCCGAGGCTGTGGGTTTGGATCCTATATAGGGATGGCCGGTGCGCTCACTGGCTGAGTGTGGTGCAGACCCCACCATGCGGAGGGTTGCTATCCCCTTACCGGTCAAAAAAAAAAAAAAAGATTTAACATTTAAGTTGCAAATCTCTGTTTAAACATCTACTGCAGCCAGGCTGCGTGTTAGACTCTGGAGGCAGAGCTGTGAGCATAGAAGGAAGTGTTTCCTCCCTCACAGACCATATAGTTTAGAAGAGGGTGTAGGCAATTGAACCATCATTACAATACGGTGTCATAAGTGATACAAGAAGGGTGGTGGCCACATAATGTGAATGATTCCTTGGGAGCTGTGCTACTGCATGGGCCTCGGTGATGAGCACTGAAATATCAGCCCCTGTGCTCTCAGTCCCATCTCCTGCCTGGCTGGCTGTGTGACTGACACTGATGAGGCTAACCTTCTGAATGGCTATGGCTGACTGTAGGGTTTGGCTCCCAGCTTTTGAGTTTTCCCTTCTAGAGGAGAAAGTGGGGACTGTGGAAATACAGTTCTTCCTGATATTTCCCACTTTATCCTTGAGGAAAATAAAAGTTTTCTGTGGTTTCCCATACCCCCCACCATGGCTTTGACTGTTCTTGCTGCTGCTGCTAGGACAGGCTAGAAGGAAAAAGACCCTAGGCAGCAGGAGAAGAACCCCTTTCCTTACCCAGATACTCCATGCTGAGTTCCTGAAATGGAACATGCTGGATTGATACAGGATGCAGTTCATATAGGAAGTTCTGTGACTACAAAACAGAGACTGCTCCATATACTAGTCTTGAAAATTCACCTCATATTTAGCATTTCCTGTGTATGAACATTCATGGAAAGAAAGCTCAGAAGTTCTCTTATAACCCGCATGACATTGGCTGTGAAACTTAGAGAACAGATAGGAAAAAGTAAGATAGCAGAAGTGGCTTTGCAGCTGGGGCTAAAAGCCTTAGGCCTGACTCCCATTGGAGGTGGGGCACAGAAATATAAGTCTCTCTGTACAGAGAGATTGTCAACTGCAGACTCCAGCAAGGGGAAGGCTGATGTCTGAGGAGTCACCTCTGGGTGATGGGGGAATGCAGCAGGAATCGCCAATGGGAAGCAGTGGTGTCCTGGGAAGTGCATGGATTTTTAGAGGCAGGCAGGCAGACAGACTTGAATTTAAATCCTGACTTTGCTATTTAATAGCTGTGTGACCTTGGACAAATTAACATCTTTAAAGTGGTGTTAATTGTGAGGGTGAAACAGGGCAATGTGTATAGAATATTAGACCAATGACTACACTCCATCAATCTTAGTTCCTTCCATTTCGAGTCAGCTAAATGATTTCCAGAAGTCATACAACTGGTGATTTGGAAACCAATCTGAGGCTGGAAGTAATGAGTGTGTTCATTACTCATGTGCTCAGTAACCTGTTTCTACAGCTGCAGCAGTGACCTGCTTTCCCCCAGCCCTAGGCTACTAACACGTTTTTTTAAAAACAGAGGGACAAACATCCATGTTAAACATCCAAGGATTAGCTGAAACCTTTGCTGAAAAGGAAGAAAATACCCCCCAAGATTTGAAGGCACAAGAAGCGTTCTGAGTACCTATGAAAGACTCCAAATCTGCTGTTTACAGGACGAGTGGTAGCTCCTGTGACTGGCTCCTTAAAGCAGTGTGATAATTGACATATGTCACATTTTGAAAGGAGTAACCCTGCCATTATTGGCCTAGCAACTAATAGTTATTTGTATACTAATCAGTAGTTATTGTTACTTTGATCTTTCATGGAAGCATTTCATGGAAGCTTGTCAAATTGTTTTGGTACCACCACGTGGAGCACACTGGGTAGTCTTTGATAATAGTCAAGAGGTCACTAACTAATGACTTCCTCTGTTGATTTTAAACCTCAGTAAATTGTTTGTATCCAACTAAAACTAACAAAAATGTATAGAGTGCTCACTCTGTGCAAGAAATGGACTAAGTCACTGAAGAACCCAAAGATGAACACAATGTGTCTACTAGAAGTTTACAGTTGGGGAAGAGAAATGGATATATGTACATGGAAAACTAAAATACAAAACTGCATAAAAATTATATCAGCTGTTGCGACAATAATGCTGAGTAGCAACCACATCAGACTCGGTGGATTAAAACAATTGTGTATTCTCACCCATTCCTATGCAGGTTGGCTTGGAGCCAGTTGATCTAGACTGGACTTGGGAGGGCTAGACTTCAAATGGCAGGTTGGGTTCAGGTTTGTCTACATGACTGTCATCTGCCTTGGACTAGCAAGCTAGCCAGGGCATGTTCTTCTCATGATGATGACAGAAATGCAAAAGGGACAAAGAGAAACCTGAGATGCCCTTTGAAGCCTAGATTCAGAACAGGCACACCATTGTGTCTGCCCAGTTTCACTGGCTGAAGCAAGTCCCACAGCCAAGCCCAACAACAACGTGGTGGGGAAGAATTCTCTACCTTTAGAGGGAGAGAGTACAATGTCCGCTGATAAAGGGCATGGGTACAGGGAGGAGTGAGGTACCGGAAGAATGATGCAAACTACCACAGTAAAACAAAGAATGTTCAAAGTATTAGGGGGCAAAATACAGACATTAATTAATTCTTATGGGAGAATCAGTTTTTACTTTCTGGAGAACAGGGCATTTGAGATAACCTTGAAGAGTGGGTAGAATTTCAATAAGCTAAGCTGGAAGTTCGGGCATTCCAGAGAGTGAGTACCATAAAGAAAATCATAAACAATACCGACTTTAACAAGGTGAAGAAAAATCTTATGGGTGGCTGGAAACAAAGACCGGAAAGGCATAGGTTTGCAGTTCTTAAAACATTTTAGGTTCAAATTGTTTGTTGAATGCTCTGAAGCTTTATTTTAGAAAAATGCACATATGTACACTTAAACATTTACACCAAACTCTTAAACAAAATGGGCTTGAACTGCACAGGTCCACTTACACACAGATTCTTTTCAATAAATATATTGGAAATTTTTTGGTTAGGTATATCATGCATTCGTGACAAATAAATAGCCTACCAAATCTAACAGTAGGCTATGAGTAGGCTATTTACAGTTAAGTAGCTAAGTACTTAACTGTCTACTACTTAAGTAAGGAGGTGCCCTCCGTCCCCAGGAGCCACCACATGGGAGAGGGGAAAGTTATACTCAGATTTTCAGTTGCAGTGCCAGCGCCTCTAACCCCAGCATTGTTCAACGGTCGACTGTATATGTGAGTTCACACGTGTAACTATATGAAAGAGGAGACTGGAATCAGCTCACGAATGACCTTGAATGCTATGCCAAGGGGTTTAGCCTTCATTCAGCAGGTAATATGGAGTAATCAAAGATTTTTGGTTTAGAGATGGAGAAATGTCATGATGAGAGCTAAATTTCAGCAAAATTGCATAAGAGGCAGTTTGAAGAACTGATTATAGATGGTGGCCAGAAAAGGAGAAGAAACTAGAAGTAGACACAACAGCTAGCCAAATGGTCATAATCCCAACAAGAAGATAGAACCTAGGAAAGGGGATTTAAAAAGCAGAGATGGATTGGAAAAAATTTGCAAAAACAGAATCAAAAGAATATAGAGTTCAGACTGGCAATGAGGAAGAGGGAGGAGGCAGAGATTTTTGTATACATTCTCTCTGAAATCTCATAATGCCCTAAAAAGTGGTTATTACTGTTTCCATGTATAGTTGAGAAAATTGAGTTACATAGTAAGTAGCAAAACAAAACTTTAACCCAGTTTTGCGGCTGTGCAAAGTCTCTTGGTTCTGTTTCATCTTTCTGCTAAAGTATAAGCTTCAGGAGTACAGCTGTCTGGTTTTCCATTGTGTCCACAGTGCCTGGCACAGACTTTTACATGGTAGGAACCAATGAATATTTGCAGAAGAAATATAAATGAGTAAGTGGTACTGTGTGTGTGAATGGTGTGACAGAGCAATGGGAGAGTTGAACGCCTTCTGACATGATAAGTAATAGCCCTGCTGTTAATGAAACAACTGTAGAGTGATAGGTGGACTATAGTGGGACCTAAGACATTTCACACGTATTATTTTCTATTTAAACCTTTCCCTGCCAAAGAGGCTTTACATTAGCTAAAAGTGTCACAGAGACTTTAAATACTGGAGTTATTTAAAGAGTACAGAGTGCCTTTGCAACTTAAAAATGGAAGCGTGATAAAGTTTAGGCAGTGTTTTAATTGGCCTTTCTTAGTTTTCCCTGAGGCAGATAAACCAGAGAAGCTGACAGTGAATAGCAGCAAGTAACAAATCTTGCTGATCGGCACTTAGGTATTGTTCCTGACAGCACATGCCTTCCATGTAGAATTTAATGTAAATCTCCTTCAGTAGATTAAGACTGATGAATATTGTAATCCCAGTTTGAATAGACTCTTGAGTTCTTGTTTTCACATTTTAGAAACAGACATGCAATACTAAGGATATGGAACAGAGACCAGTGCCAGAAATGTAACTGTTTTGCTTGAAATTGCTAAGTTATGAACAAAAACAGTTTAAATGACTCAAAATGTATTAGTAGATGTTTTCTGCATATGCAATTAGACATCTGTCCAAAAACTCTTCCTGTGGATCAGGTCCTGACATAATAAGCTTCCTATGCACAATCAGTATCAGTTACAGCTTTTAAGAATGGTAAATGTCTTCTTGAATACTTGGGCTCCAGATGCTAGAAGGCTAAAAGAAGATGTCTTTGGGTAATGCAAGGATAAAGCTTCTCAGATGAACTAAGATTCCTTTTGTGAGCTGTTAATTTTTTTTTAAGTAATCTGGTTTTCTTTGACCTTATCAAGGGAAGGAAGTACTTTAGAAAGTAGGCAGGGCAGAAAGAGATTGGTCCTGCTAATTTTGGAGAGAAATTGAAAGCTTCTTGCCCCGCAAGCACCAAGACCTTTGAAGTTAAACATCCATAATTCCAACATGTCACATGATTTGGTTTAATGCTCCTCTTCCTAGTGTTTATCATGAAGGATGAAAGAAATTAGATGATGTCAAAGAGCACCTCTGAAGGTGTCGATAAGAGTCCTAATCTCTTGTCATGAGGGGTTCCTCATCTGCTTACCTCTGAATCAGACTCAACAGTTCTTAACCCAACTGCTTGTTAGAGCCTCATTGAGGAGTTTTCAAAATATCAATGCCCCAGCCCTACTCCAGAGATTCTGATTCAATTAATCTGGGATGGAGCTGGACATTTATTTTATTTTTAAAAGTTCTCCAAGGGAACCTAATGAGCAGGAAAGTTTGAGGAATGC
This sequence comes from Cynocephalus volans, assembly GCF_027409185.1. Taxonomy (NCBI): domain Eukaryota; kingdom Metazoa; phylum Chordata; class Mammalia; order Dermoptera; family Cynocephalidae; genus Cynocephalus; species Cynocephalus volans. The sequence goes on along the minus strand of NC_084474.1, from coordinate 37,002,525 downwards.
ATGATCAGATCAGTCTTAGAAGCAAACTCTGGATGGTGGAGTGGGGAAACCTCTGGCCTCACTTTCCCTTGGGCCTCATGCTCCCACAGAGCCCTACATATCCCAAACAGAAATTGGAAGATACAATACAGAGGATCTAGGAGTATGCCACTCTAATCCAAATAGCAGAATTACTGCCATAAATGATTTGTTGCCAGGGGATATTGTCCCAAAGCACTGTGCTCCCTGGAACCTGTTCCAAGGCTTGTAGAGCCCTCTTGTTGGATCCCAGTATCTCTCTCATAAGAAAAAGAATAAAATGCTCATTTTGGGGAACAGCAAAAACATCCATCTCAGATAGTCTTATTGAAACAAAGGACAAGGGCAATTTAATTCATATCTTGGATGGGCCTAATAAATTAATAGTGATCCTAGAAATGCATCCTGTATTTCTGCTCATGAGAACAGGGAAGTGAATTATTCTTTTGTGACATTCTGTCATTCCCATCTGATAGACATCAGTACCTGAATGCAGAATATACTTATTTGGCCTGTATTTTAATGAGTAATTTAATTTGATGAGTCAGAGTTTTGGTTTTTGCAGCCCAAAAATATGATCGGTATGCATTCATAATTCTTTTTCATCTTAGAAATCACTATTGTTTCCATGGAATCAATAGAATTGATGAATATTAAGTCTGAGTTCGGCTTGTGTGCATGGAGGTGAAATAGCAGAAGAGAAAGATCAGTAGCAATAGAGAAATTTTGTGTTGAACAAAATATTTATTCTGAAATATCACAATTTTGGCCCTATTTGCCTCCTACCATGACCCCTATGTGACCTAAAATGGAACCTATATATTACCCACAATTGCAATTATAAGAGGACTTATCAATCAAATTATAAGTAACAGTCACTAAGACAAATTCAATTTTGGAGCCCTCTTGAAGAAAACTGCTGATGTAAATATGTGAAGCCAGGAAGGAAAAGACCAAAGGCACGCATGCAAAGGAGGCTGGCCAGAGGGTGTCACTAGAACATCCAGTAATCTCATGGAATGATTTGCAGTTGCCTAGAAGTACCAAGAGCTTCCAGGCAGCTGCTAATACCACCTTAGACCCTTGGTGGTAGTCACTGAGCAAAAAAGGAATTAATAACAAAATCAAACAAAAAAACCCAGAAACTTTGATACTCAGATGAACTTTTGAAAAACATCTCATGGACAAAACAACCTGCAGAGGAGGCAAAAGTTTTGAATAGTGCAGAATTTTTCATTGATTCATTCATTTGTTCAACAAATATTTGCTGGATACTATATGTCAGGACATGTTTTCAGCTCTAGGGATATAGCTGCTTTTCATCGGGACTGATAGACTTTCATATAGGAGGCAATAGAGTTTCAGGAACTGGTTTTTCCTCTGGTACATTTTATTTCCATTAGCCTCAGTAAGACTTACTCCTAAGTCGAATGTTATTCTCATTTGGCTCTACAAACTTTCCACAAGGTGGCAGTTTTTAGAAAGGAAGAACATGCATGAATATTGCTGTGGCTACTGGTGAAAGAACATGAATGAACACCCATGACAGCTGGTATTATTTATCCAAGAAAAAGTGGCAGCAGTGTTAGCATTCCCTCTCTAACATAACAAGTCGAAGTAGTCATTTTAGCATTGCAATGTATTCTTCTAGAACCCAAAGCAAAACTGTTAGGTGAGGCTCATGGTGCAGCCATCCCCACGGTACATTTCTCTGAGTGGTACTGAAGAAGGTGTCCTCTTTGATGCCAGCATTGGATGTAAGGAGGGCTTTTCTTAGGGTACAGCACTCACAGAACTGAATCTTAAACAATGGCATTTAGACATGACCAGCTTCTAAGATGACAGTGAATAACTATCTGCTACTAAAGAGAAATTAGAGATTACAGGAATTGCCCTAAATGACCTATGAATGAAGAAACTGTCTCACTATTTGAAATTATCTTGTTCGTTAGTTTACTTCTGAATTATCTCTCTTCTCCATGTCTCCTCCATGAGGGCAGGTGCCTTAACTTATTCACCAGCACCTAGCTCAGTTGACTGATATGAAGTCTAGTAAATATTCCATGACTGATGTGAATAACTGAAGATGGAGATGATGTAAAACCAGAAGGGACATTGGACTCCACATCCCAAAGCTCTCAACTTAGTGGAATGACTAGCTGAACTGAAAAGGTGACATTTAAGAGCAATAAAGATGAAGTCTATTACTTAGGCCCCAATTACTATCCGCACAAGGGCAGGATGGGTGAGACTTGGTTTAACAGCAGCATCTATGAAACACATAGAGGATTTAGGTGACAAACTCAGTATAAGTCAACAGTGTGAAGAGCAAATGTCCAACATCATTATTAGAAGTGAGTCTTCCATAAAAGTCAGTTGTTAGGTCAATTGATTTTCAACAAGGGTGCCAAGACAATTCAAGAATTGTCTTTTTAACAAATGATGTTGAGACAATTGGATATCCACATGGAAAAAAATTAAGTTAAACCATTACCTCAACCATATACAAAAATTAACTCAAAATAGATGAGACCTAAATATAAGAGGTGATACTATAAAAGTCTTAGAAGATAACATACGAATAAATTTCATGACCTTAGATTTGGCAATTGTTTCTTAGCTATGACACCAAAAGCACAAGTGACAAAAGAAAACTGGATATATTGGACTTCATCAAAATTAAAAACTTTAGTGCTGCAATGGACACTATTAAGAAAGTGAAAGTGATAACCACAGAAAGGGAGAAAATATTTGTAAATCATATATCATATAAGGGTCTAGTATGCAGAATATATAAAAACTTACAACTCACTAGTACAAAGATAAATCGATTGAAAAGTGGTCACCAGACTCACACATTTTTTCAAAGAAGATATATAAATGGAAAATAGGCACATATAAAGATGCTCAACATCATTAGTCATCAGTGCAGTGCAAATCAAAATGACTTCATACCTACTATGTTGGCTATGATAAAAAAAGATGGACAACAACAAGTGTTGGACAGGATGTGGAGAAACTGGAACCCTCTGAAATCGCCAGTAAAATTATAAAATGGTGCAGTCACTGTGGAAAACAGTTTTGCAGTTCCTCAAAATGTTAAACACAGAAGTATCATATAGCCCAGCAATTCCACTCCTAAGTAAATACCCAAGAGAATTCAAAACACATGTCCACACAAGAACGTATGTATGAGTGTTCACGAAAGCATTATTCATAATATCCAAAAACTGGAAATAATCCAAATGTCCATCAGCTGATGAGTAGTTAAACAAAATGTGGCATATTCATACAATGGAATATTATTTGACTATAAGAGAAATGAAGTAGTGAGACCTGCTATGACGTGGATGAACCCTGAAAACATTATGCAAAGTGAAAGAAGCCAGTCACAAAAGATCACATATTGTATGAATTCATTTATATGAATTATCCAGAATAGGCAAATCTGTAGAGACAGAAAATAGACTGATGGTTGCCAGAGGCTGGGGAATGGACAGTGATGGCTAAGCAGGGGGTGCAAGGTTTCTTTCTGAGATGATGAAAATGTCCTGGAAGTGACAATGGTTGCACAACTTTGTAAATAAACTAAAAACCGTTGAATTATACCCTTAAAAAGCATAAACTTTGTGATATATAAATTATATCTTAATAAAGCTGTTATTTAAAAAAAGGTGAGTCTCCCAGAACAAGGTCCCCCTTCATAGAGCAGTGGTCACATCATGCTTGAAATATTGAATGTAAGTAAGACAGAAGCACATTAGAGCTTATGTCACCAGTGGAAAAGCAGCTTGGATAATTAGGACAGTTAGACTGTTCCAGGCAAAACATTGGAGATATATGAGATGTTTAGCCGGTTTAAAAAAGAAACCAATTTTCAGGGAGCATTCCCCTCCTTCAAATTTGAGTGAGAGTTTTGTGGAAGAGAGAGCAGGATTACTGTCTTTCTGGAGCACTGCACAACATAAGGAAAAGGCTGGTGTTGCCTTAACACAAAGGAAAACTTTCTGAACATTGAATTATCTCAAAAAAGAAGGCTCCCTCTGGGGATGCTAAGTTCCTCACCATGAGAGCAAAGGTTCAGTATTCAACTGGTAAGAAGACAGTGGAAGGTGTGAGTGGCTTCAGGTGACACATTGGCCCCGCTGACCCCGAGATAGTTTTCCTGTTAGTAGATTCTATCATTTAATCCCAGGAAACTCTTCTCGGTTGTAACTGATCACTCAGATCTCAGGTGCCTGGAAGATGGTGATACTTTTTTTCTTCATTCATTACCATGCACGTTCCCACATTAGAACACACCAATATTTTTGTTCATTTAATATATACTTAAAATATCTTCTGAAATCCATCTTCGTCAACTAAGAAGTCGGGGTTATTAGCATACTCAGAAATTTTCCTGTACCTTCTTTGAGATCATTTATAAAATGGTTTTAAGCAGCAGTTTTACAGAAACTCAGTTGTTAACATGTCTCTATCCAGAGAAGTGCCCATTCATTTCCCACTTTTTTTTTCCTGTCCCTAAATTGATTCTTTATTCAAGACAAGTCTCCTTTAGTTCCATGCTAATTCCCTTTTGTTATTTTATCCTTTTTTTTTTTTTTTTTTTTTTTTGGTGGCCGGCGCATACGGGAATCTGAACCCGCAACCTTGGTGTCACGAGGCTGCACTCTAACCGGCTGAGCTAACCAACCAGCCAGCAATTCTCTTTTTAAAAAAATTGTCTATAAGATGGAGACTGCGTTAGTCCATTTTGTGTTTCTATAACAGAGAATACCACAGACTAGGTAATTTATGAGCAATAGAAGTTTATTTGGCTCATGGTCCTGGAAGCTGGGGAGTCCAAGACTGAGGGGCCACATCTGGTAAGGGCCTTCTGTTATGTCATAACATGATATGAGGTACACGGCAAGAGAGTGCATGAGAAAGGGAGAGAAGGGGGCCAAGTTCATCCCTTTTAATAGGAATCCACTCCCTCGATAACTAACCTACTCCTGCAATAATTGCATTAACCCATCCATGAAGGTAGGACCCTTATGACCTAATCACCTCTTGAAGGTCCCACCTCTCAATACTATTGCATTGGGGATAAGTTCCCAACTCACAAACTTTGGGGGACATATTTAAACCATAGCATTCTGGATTCCAAAATTTATGTCCTTCTTGTATGCAAAATACATGTATTCCATCCCACTAGCCCCAAATTCTTAGCTCATTTCAGCACCAACTCAAAAGTCCAAAGTCTCACCTAAATCAAATGTGGGTGAGTCTCAAGGCACATTCCTCTCCAGCTGTGAGCCTGTGAAACTAACAAGTTAATGCTTCCAAAATACAATGGTGTGTCAGACATAGTACAGACATTCCCATTCCATAAGGGAGAAATAGGCAAGAAGAAAGGAATAACAGGCTCAAGCAAGTTCAAAACCCAACAGGGAAGACAATATTAAACATTAAGACTAGAGAATAATCTCCTTTGACTCCATGTCCTACATCCTGGGCACACTGTGGTGGGAGTTGGGCTTCCAAGGCCCTTTGGCTTTGCTAGACTCAGTCCACCCAGTAGTTCTCACAGGCTGTAGTCTCATGCCTGCTGCTTTCCCAGACTGAAGTTTCACATTGGTGGCCCTGCAGTTCTAGGGTCTCAGGGGCTGTCTCACATGTCTCCACTGGGCATTGCCCTAGTGGGAGCTCTCTGTTGTGGCTCTGACACTACAACAAGTCTCTACGTAGGCCCCCAGGCTGTCCTTTGAAATTTAAGTGGAGGCCACTATGGCCCCATGGGTTTTGCATTTTACTGTCTGCAGAATTAGCACCACGTGGATAACACCAAGGTGTATGGCATGTGCCTTCCAGAGCAGCAGGTCAAGCCACACTTTAGCCTGTTTGAGCCACAGCTGGGGTGGCCAAGAGGTGCTGCCCCACTATTCGGGGAACAGAGTTCTGAGGTGGTGCAGGGCAGCAAATGCTAAGGTCCATAGGTGCCTCTCTGGGAACCTTGCCCTCAAGGTCCTGCCTTGCTTTAAATGTCTCTGAAATGCCTTTGGGCCATTCTCCCATGGTCTTGATGAATAGAACGTGGCTTTCTTCTGTCCATATTAATCTCTTTAGCAAATGGTTGCTTGGCCACACCCTTATTATTCTCCATTGAATGTGTTTTTTTATTCTTTACATGGCCAGGCTGAGAGTTTTCCAAATCTTTTTGTTTTGCCTTCCTTTTAATTATAAATTCTGTCTATAAATCATTTTAGTCTTCTTTCATTTTACTATAAGTGGGCAAAAGAAGCCAGGCAGTCCTTTGAATGCTTTGTTCCTTATATATTTGTTCTGCCAGATATCCTAGTTCATTGATCTTAAGTTCTACCTTCCACAGAGTCCTAGGACATGGACAAAATTCCACCAAGTTCCTTACAGCTGTATTACAAGGATGGCCTTTACTGCAGTTTCCAATACCTTGTTCTTCATTTCCATCTGAGACCTCATCAGAAGGGCCTTTACTGTCCATATTTCTACCAACATTCTTATCATGAGCATGTATATAATCTCTAAGAAGTTTCAGACTTTCCCTACAGCTCTTCTCTTCTGAGCCCTCACCAGAATCACCTTTAATGTTTCATTAATGGCAGTCTAGGCTTTTTCCAGCCTCCCCTCCAGATTCTTCCAGCATCTACCCTTTACCCAGTTCCAGAGCCACATCCACATTTTCAGGTATTTGTTATAGCAACAGCCCCACTTCTTGGTACCAATTTCTTGTCTTAGTCCATTTTGTTTTGCTGTAACACAATACTACAGACTGGGTAATTTATACACAATAGAGAGTTCACGTGGCTGGAAAGTCCATGATTGAGGGGCCACATCTGATGAGGGCCTTCTGTGTCACAGCATGGCAGAAGGCATCACATGAGAGATGAGAGAGCATATGCCAAGAGAGAAAGAAAAGGACTGAACTCATCCTTTTAATCAGGAACCCACTCCCACAGGCACTAACCCACTCCTGTAAGAATAGCATTAATCCATCCATGAAGGCAGAACCCTTATGACACGATTGCCTTATAGGGGGTTAAGTTTCCCCTACACCAACTTTGGGGGACACATTTAAGACATAGCAGAGCCTTATTATGGGCATTTTCAAAGACTGAAGAGATCAACTTCAGTGTACTACCTGCTACAATTTGAATCGGCTCAGGTGCTGTTTATAATCTACCCTGCTAGATATTATAGCTAACCCTCAATAGGGAAGATGAACTACTGTGGGCCATTACCTTTGCTGCTTCCCCTATTTATCTCCTCAGAGAATTTTAATAGATGAATCAGATATAATTTATTTTTGCAGAAGTCACGTAGTTCACTTAGTGTTCTGTGGCCCCACTTTTTTTTCTTTTTTTTTTTTTTCTGACTGGTAAGGGGTTCGCAACCCTTGGCTTGGTGTCACCCGCACCGCGCTCAGCCAGTGAGCGCACCGGCCATCCCTATATAGGATCCGAACCCGTGGCCTTAGCGCTACCAGCACCGCACTCTCCCGAGTGAGCCATGGGGCCTTGGCCCCACCCTTCTAATTTCACTAGCATAAAAGGTAAAAAATCTGAGCCTCAATAGTTGGTAGTTTCCACTATCCTGTGGAAACCCTTCTTATAAAACAATCATACTGGTGTTCTGCCCTTTAGCACAGGACCTTTTAAAGACAGGTTATATATTTTAAGTTTCATAAGTACTCCCTTAAGTTTCTTTAAAACTGAGTCTTTAACCCACTGGTGGCTATGGATCAATTTCAGGGCACCTATCAACTCACTGAAATAATGTACAAAATTGTATGTACACGTATATATACATTTTTCTTTCCTGATACAGTGTTTACACCTGACTTGCTATTCCTAATGTGTTTCTCTATTCTTATTGCATGTGACAGAAACATTGTTAGCCCCAATATCCATGGCACTGCAGCTGTTTGCCACTGTTCACTTCTGTTGCCACTGCTGCTACTATCAGAGCCATCACTGCCATCAGGATTGTGGTCAGTGTCCATTTTCCCTGTTGCTGCTTACTTGTATAGTCTCTGACATCTATCACCAGCAGACTAGAACATGCACAGCTCTCAAACCAATTTGAAATGTGGCCAGAAGTACACCAGGAACTACCATTGGGTTGTGTCAGAAAGAGTCATGTTAGCCTAGGCCTGAGATTCTGGGTGCCTGCCCTGCAGTGCCTCAGAACACCCCAATCTCACCCAGGTGAGCCCTCTCCCTCCCTGCTGCCAAGTTGACCCAGATTTTACAGGGAATTTCACTGGTTTCCAGCTTGTGGTATTCCAGTCCCCAGGGGAATGCACCCTATGCTAAACTGTAACTCACATGTCTGGCACCCTATCCTTGCCCAATTCTTGCCAACCTCCCTAACATACTGGATAAAAATAGTCTTAGACTTCTTGGGCTACTATTACAAATTACCAGAGACTGGGTGTCGTAAACAGGCATTTATTTCTCACACTTCTGGAGGCTGGAAGTCCAAGATCAAGGTGCCAGCAGATTCAGTTCTTGGTAAGGGCTCTCTTCCTGGCTTGCAGATGGCTGCCTTCTGCTACGTTCTCACATCGTGGAGAGAGGAGGCTCTGGGATCTCTTCCTCTTCTTATAAGGGCACAAATTCCATCATGGGGCTCCACCCTCATTACCTCATCTAAACCTAATAACCTCCCAAAGACCTCACCTCCAAATACTATCATATTGGGGGACAGAAATTTAACATGAATTGGGGGGGATGCAAACATTCAGTCCATAACAAACACATACCACGGTTCCCAACTACCAAGATGGGAATTCAGGCTCCACCACTTCCTTTACTTCACCTCTCTGTGGCTCAGTTCCTCATCCCTAAAGACGAGGATGATAATAGTCTTGACCTCATAGACTGATGAGGATTAACAGAGTAAATGAACAAAAGGCTAGAACAGTGGCTGACACATAATAAGTGCTGTATAAATGTTAACTATTATGATTTATATAAGGAGATATACTCTGGGTTCGGCCGGGTGGGACCATAACCCAAAGGAGTTAATAAAGGTAACTCTTGGGCAAACATTGGAGTGGTCCTTGAGCAGTTCTGGAGATAGGAAATCATCCCAGATGCTTTATTTAGCGCAACCGTCTCATTTCTGTGTACCATGACAGCAGGTGCAACCTGCACCTGGTCAGGAAAAACACATAGGCAGACAGCTGGTCCTCAAGAGTGTATCTCAGGGAAGCTGGTGAAGGTGTCCAGACTAGGGATTTTGAGCTTTATTTGAAAGAAACGAGATTCCAGTGATAAAACTGAATAATGACCAAGGAGAAAGCGTTTGTGGCGGGCACGGGAGTGCACTGCTCAGATCTTTCAGGAGAAGCTGCTGCTGCTGGCTGCAGTGACACGGTTGGTAGACAGCCTCCTACTACCACTTCCTCAGATACATCGCAGCCACCACGGCCATGCTTCCCCTGGGCCACTCCTGTTCGAGGACCTAGCACAGCAAAGCCACTAGATTTAAGCCATTCTTCCTGACATAGGACTCCCCTAACGGGCAGCCTTTGCTCAGGACACCCCATCCAACTTGAACTGAGACTTTCTTAGAACTGCTCTGAAGTACTTCCCACCCAGTCCTTCCTGTCCTCACACTTTTCTCACAAGTGTCAAACCTGCCTGGTGGTCTGCAGGCTCTCTCTGCCTTCTAGTCCTCCAGCCCCTTCTGTCTCTTACAGAACTGGTCCGATCTTGGTTGGTGTCTGCTTCTTGGAGGAGACAGAGTGACTGCCTGTGAGCTATGCAGAAGTGTTGCTTACCTACAGAGGAAAGCAAGTGCTCACTTCTGTCTGTGCTAGCTGACCCTCCGTAGAAATAACATACCAAAGGGCTGGCCCCGTGGCGCACTCGGGAGAGTGCAGCGCTTGGGAGCGCAGCAGCGCAGCAGCGCTCCCACCGCAGGTTCGGATCCTATATAGGAATGGCCGGTGCCCTCACTGGCCGGGCGACACCAAGCCAAGGGTTGCGATCCCCTTACCCGTCACAAAAAGACAAAAAAAAAAAAAAAAAGAAAGAACGTAACAAATAAGAAAAGAAATGTCAATGGAGTTAGTGATGTGTCTTATTGAAAATACTTTTTTGTCTATATTTTATTATCATTTTTAATTGGCTCATTTTCCCATCAAATTTCAAATAAATCCAGATTCTGTAGTCTGTATGTTTGCTAATTCCTTATCATAAGCTCATGGGTTCATTTGAAGTATGTAGAAAGGCAATCTTATCAGCCTTCCAAAGGTTAAAAAAAAAAAAAGAAAAGACAGATAGGTAACCACTGAGCTGTTGACTAATAGAGGCCTATTTGCATTTGAAATATTTAGAACTGCATAATAGCATAGAATTGAAAGATACATTGAACGGGTAATTCCAACACAGTTTAATCAACATGCTGTTACAGTAAGTGCTCCTAGAAACTGCTGCTACGCTAGTATGACAACCTAAATGAGTGAAAAATTATCAGCAGCAGTGGAAATTATTATTTATATCCAATAGCTATATGATCATTTTTAGTGATGCTTTTTACATTAAATATTAATTCCAGCATCCTAGGCTTATAAGCCATGTATATTGTTTTCAGAAGAAATGTGAAACAGTAGCTATGATGCTTTGCTTTTCCTGGATTGTGGATTTCACTTGGCTTTAGCCTAAGCACTGTCTGGCATTATCAGCCTGTATTCAGCCACCTCTTATTACAGGAAACTGGATATGCCCTGGCCAGTGGCCACCCAGCCATGTTTCTGATCTCCTGTTAGCCCAGCAGTAACCTTTGCATTGTGGTTTTGACTATATCAGATTCTTCTGCTTATTCCTTTGGGAAAAACCATGTTACTTGAGCACAGAGAATACACTGCTAAATGTGCAATTGTCCAGCCTTGGATATTCAGTAAATGGGTTGATTTCACAGTGCTTAGACTGTGCTATTATGAACAAATTTGAAGAATGACAGAATTACCATTTTCTAGGGACAAGATACCCACATTGAATGTACAAATGGATGAGTCACCAAATAATAGCTGTATGAATTCATTGAAACATATATTGATAACATGGTTAAAATATAAATAAAGGAACACAGGAAATAGAGTCGGTAATGTGTGTACAAGAATCCTCCAGAGAGCAACACAGATTGATGCTTCCACTCATTTCCCTGAATTTGGACATTCCAAGTGCCATATGTAGAACAATGACAAGCTGTGGGGCAAGGAATTCTGCCTAAAGCAATACTTTGCCTATAGTAGGTATTATTAAGTTGAGGCTTGCTTCCATTACATTAATAGATTGTCTTCAATAAAAGCCAGCTCCAGAAATAAAATTTCTCATTGGTCTGAAATGATCTGTTTAAAATGAGGATAAACTGGTTCACTTCTAGCCTGTGAAACAAAAGGTAAATATTTGAATTAGTGCAAACACTAGGTTGAACCATATGAAGCTGCCATTTTTATAAACAAAAAGATCAGTGAATGTTGGCAATTTAATATGGCTCAACCTAATAGCATAAAACAGGTATCAGTGTAGGGGTTAGAATTTGTGTATGTAAGTTGAATTGATATTTAATCATTCAATACATCTGAAGCATATTATAAAAATACTATTTAAAGAAAACCCACAGAGAATCATTTTGAAAGCAAAATATTTTTTTTAATGAGTAGGTCTATAATTTAATCTACTTTTTGTCAACTTGAACTTTTATATACTATGTTTTCATTAACATGGACTTACCCATATATATAAAAGAAATTTGTTTCATTATAACATAATCTTACATGGAATAAAAAATTAAATGTGTAATCTAAAATGAATTGCATTTAGTTCACATGTATATTTCAGTTATAGAAAATTACATGTACATCTCAAATTAAAAACAAGGTTTAGAGATGGTCATGAAAGTAGCATTCATGTGTGGTATGAAGACCCCATCAGACCACTGAATAGGGCAGCCCTGCCTGACAGCCAAGCGCCCTTAGAAAGTTAACAAAGTCTCCACATTTGTAAAATGGGGCAGGAATATCAACCCATGGTTGCAATTTATGCTCAGCCAGTGAGTGCACCAGCCATCCCTATATAGGATCCGAACCCGCGGCCTTGGCGCTCCCAGCACCGCACTCTCCCGAGTGAGCCACGGGGTCGGCCTCATGGTTGCAATTTAAAATAGTGTATATAAAGTGCCCAGCACTGTGAATGCTCAATAAATATTAGCTATTAGTAGAAAGAAGAGTAGTTTTTTAAAAATTACTTTTTGGGGGTAGGGGGAAGCTAGATCTGTAACTTAAGCAGCTTGGAAAGGGATTGATTCAGTCTACATCACTTGCCAGTTAGTGGATGCATCAGTCCTGCCACTGGTGTATTTAGAAGTGGCTCAAATCTGCAAACAGGGTCCCAGACGGGTTGAAGGTGAAATAAACCAAAATTAAAAGTTATAATTTTTTAAAAAACCCGAATTTCCCCTTGGCCTAGAGCATGTGAGCAAAGTAGCCTACTTGACTTGAATCTAATATTTCTCTGCCCAACTTGAGTGGCCACTCCTGGAGGACAGGGCCTCTGCCTCAGAGCACGTACCCCGGTGCCTTTGCAATATGCGGGCAGTGATGGCTCCAACACTGCTTGATCAAGGGACAGGCAGCTCCCCTCTCACTCCTGGCAAACCTGTTAGAGATGTCTTGGCTGGGTCCCCTCTCCCTTTGAAAAACAAAAAGGTAAAATGGAGGGTCTGGTCGGTTAGCTCAGTTTGTTAGAGTGCGGTATTAGAACACCAAGATCAAGTGTTCAGATCCCCATACTGGCCAGTCACCAAAAAGAAAAAAAAAAAAAAGCAAAAAGGTAAAAAGGTAAAATAGCTACAGCTGTCACTCCTAGCCCACATTTCAGTCTGTTGCCAACATAATAATGTTACTATTGCAGGTAAGAAAATAAGCAGAAATAAGAAATAGTCCTTTTTAACCTTGTTTTTTTAAAAAAAAGCACCTTATCTTTTTTGCATTAGCAAACCAAAACACACTGGATGTGTTTTCTCCCAACCGCCCTCATGAAATAACTGTTATCACCATAAAATGTAGCTGGCAGTTGTCTACATTATTGGGGCTTAAATGGATTTGAGGCCTTCAAGCAATAATGTAATTAACCTACCAATAAGTCTAGGATGACCCAACTTGGACACAAATGTTAGAGTGAGAGATGCAATTTTGATTACAGTTTTCTTCTTGAGGATAACTGTGACAATTATCAAGCAGACTGTTAACCTACAGGCTCCCTGAATGACATAGGGCACTTCAACCACATTAGCCTGGGCCCCACCGCCCCTGCACATATAACAGGATCTGCCTGACAAGGTGCTCCCCAGGACTCTGGGACTGACTGGCTGACAGCATGGACAGACAGCAGTCTATCCAAAGGCAGCCCAGCCAAAAGCTTCCTGAAACATCCAAGAGCCATTCCAGAGAGTTTGATAACCTCACTTTGGCCATTGCTGCATAGCAGGCACATGCTTAGTGGCATGAGAAAGAACCATGCAAGGACTCTGCCACCCCAGAGAATAGGAAGAAAGAGGCTGGCAGCCCCTGGGCAGGAGACAGGGTCCGGGGCACAGTCATCTCCTGCTCCCTACATCTCCTACTCCATGAACAGAGCATACACAGGTCCACACAGAGACAATGACCCACACAAAGACATGGTGATACACACACACACAGACTCACAGATACACACAGGACCCACACACATGCAGATATGCACACAGATACAGACACACAGAGAGACATTCATACAGACACAGAAATACACATACAAACACACACTTAACCACAGATATGCACAGGACACAGAGACAGACATACACACATGCACACACACACTCACAGATACACAGAGGACCCAGATACAGAGATATGCACACAGATAGAGACACACAGAAACATTTACATAGAGACCTACACAGGACACCAACCCACACGGGCACAGAAATACACGTACAAACACACACTTAAACACAGATACACACAGGACACAGAGACACACAGACATCCATACAGATACTCACAGACACACAGTGGAATACAAAGGACACAGACCCATATAGTCACAGACACAGAAATAGGCACAAACACACAGAGACACACAAAGCACGCACTTTCAAAAGAAATTCAGCAATTTGCCATGTTCCCTCTGGTTGCCTCTTCCATCATGTGGTGCCTACATGGCTGCCCCAGAAGGGCACGCATGTATGCACAGAGGGCTTTGTGTTCGGAGAGAACAACATGGGTTAAGACTGGCCTGTGACTCCCGGGAGAACATGTTGGCTGCGATCAAAAGCGCCGAACCTACAAAGCAAAAAGGTCATCGAGGAATGTTTGCAATGCTTCCCTGAGCTGTGCTTTGCAGCCTGCTCACATCAAGAAGTCCAGCTAATCACACAGAATTGTTTTCAGGGGATTTGAGACTTATTATTTAATAATGTTATTGCTGACATTCTGGACTTCACTGATGGTTCTGTGAGCCTGTGTGAATATAGAAGAATTATCACAGACACTGGAACAAAATCAATTTTGCCTAGAAAGGCCAACATTTTTAAGGCCTGTAAAAAAATATTCATATGAACAATTTATTTAATAGCTGAATTTTTGAGGAATTGTTTTTCACAAGAGGAACTGAATAATCACCAGGTCTAATAAGATGAGAGCGAGCAAGCAGAGGACCGCTGCAGAAGTTTTTGAGATGAGTTTTCTGGGTTTATCCCTGCCACTCCTCAGCAACCATCACCACCCAAAAACGTTCATTAAGAGCTTACTCTGAGGGCCGAGCCCGTGGCGCACTCGGGAGAGTGCAGCGCCGGGAGTGCAGCGCCGGGAGCGCAGCGAAGCTCCTGTGGCGGGTTCGGATCCTATATAGGAATGGCCGGTGCACTCACTGGCTGAGTACCGGTCACGAAAAAGACAAAAAACAAACAAACAAACAAACAAAGAGCTTACTCTGAGCCAGGGTTTGTGCTAGATGTCGGGGAGAGAGAGAGGCAAGACTGAGCCCTGATGCTTGCAGCAGGGACGGAGAGAGAACACAGCAATCCTGCACCTCCACACAGGAGCAAGGGTGGGTGGCAGCTGGCTCCCAGCAGTGGGACTCACGTGGAGGGTGAGTAGAAACGGGCCAGATGGAGAAGGGGAGGAAGCTTGTCCCAAATCCCAAGTCGAAGGCAGAGCTTGGGCAAAGGTGTGGAGAGGAGAGAGCGCTTCTGAAGAATCGTCACAAGTTGGAAGAGCTGCCCTGCAGAGTATTTGTGGAGAGGTGGGGAGACCCAAATCAGAGAGGGCCGAGTGTTTGCTGCACAGGAGTTTGAATCCCATCCCGAAGGCACTAGGGGACCTCCCAAGAATGTAGTTTGCATCCCCATTGCTGTTAACAAGCCAATGCCCTCCACTCCTGTAAAGCCCCGCCGCTTTGAGGCTTCTTCCACCCCTCCCCTTCCTTTACTCTGGTGACATCCTCTCAGTTTTCCTCTCCTCTCAGTCGCCACTGTCCTGGATCGTATCAGTGACCATCTGATACTCAGCCTCTCCACCCATGATCCAGTGACCCTCCCCTCTGCTCGCTGCTGCCCTCTACGCCTGCGGCCACACCTGGGACTCTGCTGTCTTCCTCTACACGGGAGTATCACCTCCTGTGCCCTCTCCTGCTCAGAGCCTGCTGGGCTTCCAGCGCCTCCTCTCTCTTGCTTCCACAGCATCCTATTTTGACCTCAGCCCCACTCCCTCCCTTCCCCCCCCCCCCCCCCCCCCCCCCCCCCCCGGTCTTTCCCCTCCAGGTTCACTCACTTCCCAATCTGGGCCAAGATCCTTTGGCTTCCTCTCCAAACAGTTTCACCCAAACCTCCCATTCCCCTGCACTCTTGTTCACTGAACCCGCCTGGTGAAACCCAGCACGGCACAGGCCCGCAGCATGCCTCCCCGCACCTCCCCAGACCCCAGCACAGCCGTCAGACCCCCGCTCTGTCATCGTCACCCACAATCAAGGCTCCCTTCGCCTTCGGTGCTGCCTCACAGACTTTTGGTTTCCTGCTCCGTTTTCTTTCTTGTTATCCATAACCGTGATTTCTAACCTTCAGCACTCCAGAGTCCCTTCTCCTGCTCCCCACAGAGAAACTTACCAACTTCTGAGGGGAGACCTCCAGAAGGAAAGCTCCAGCATACAAACGTGCCTGCCCCCAGCCTGTCTTTGTTCTCACTCCAGTCATAAGAGATGGTTGCTCCTCCTTTTGTCTAAAGCTAATTCCTTCTGAGCCTAAGATCACTCTCTGTTCTGTGCTGGTATTGATAAATAGCCCTTGTCCGTTTATTACCCCTTTTCTCCTGTATCTTTGCAGTCTCTCCATCTCTACTGGCTCTTTCTTTGTTACTTATTTATTTTATCTATTTTTTATTGAATCATAATTGATAATACATATTTTTGGGATTCAATGTTGACATGTTCATCAAATCAATATTACTAGTATACATATTGTTACAAATTGTACTTATTCTTTATGCCCCTGGTCCAGTCTCTCCCTATCCCCCTCCCTTCCCCCTCCCACCTCTGATAACCCTAGATTTCTTCTCTCCCTCTGAAAGAGTAATGGTTACTCTGTTGATTTGTTGCCTAGGTGATCTGTCCAATGCTGAAAGGTGTGTTCAGGTCCCCCAATATCATCATAGAGTAGATACTTCTGTGACTCTGGAATGGGCTTTGTGGAAAGAGACATCCTAGTCTTTGGTCTCTGCTGGTGACTGTCTTTGTGTCAATGCACTCCATCTAGCCACTTTCGCAGCAGCCATGGTTACTGTGGTGGCTGTGGTGGGCCACCCACATGGAGGTGATGTTTTTGGCATGCTCCTTGGCACTAGTTGTGTGCCTGGTTGTGGGCAGGGCACCCGGTCCTGGACTCCAAGCCCTGGGCCCCTGGGAGGGGCCCCGAGGTGTTGACAGTGTGCGTGGTTGGGGGCAGGCTGTCCGGTCCCTGGCTCCATACCTCAGGTCCCCTGGCAGCCCAGAGGCACTGGTGGTGTGCCTGGCCAGAAGTGATTTTTTGTCCTATGCTTGCTTCTAAAATGGAGGAACTTTCTGTAGGAACCAGCACTTGAGCTGCGTGGTTGAACTAAATTGCTGCTTTGCTGCTGTTTCCCTCGGGAAGGCTTTTTGTGCAGCTCAGGGTTTAATGGTTGACCTTATACATACTTCCCGCTCTCCAGAGACTGGATGCACCTGGGTTGTGTAGAAACACTCATCTGTGCCTGAATCTTTTCATCAAACTGCACCCCATGCAATTCTGCATTCCTGATCAGTCTCCTCTGAGAGGTCGTGCACTGATTGTGGAACAGACTGCCTGTCCTTGCTGTGTCCCAGTGTTCTGCTGGTGGGCCCATCTCCCCTACCGCCCATGCTCCAACCACTTCTCATGGGACGGGCCCTGCACTGGACCCTTGCAATGACTCACTGGCCTCTGAGTGGCTCCCCTTTTTCAGCTATTCTGGCTCCTTGCTCCTGCGTGGGTCCATGGGAACCGTCTTAGTGGTCTTACTGTCCTGGGGGCCACCAAGGCCCTCTTCTCCCCTGCCTCCTCCAAGCAACTCCATCTGAAGGGCACAGCTGCATCTTCTGCCGTTTCCTGCTCTGTGTGCTCAGCAGCTCCAGCCTTAAAGCAGCCACCACATGAAATTGTCAGAGCAGTTTTTTCTTTCTCTCATTGTGGTTTCTCCTGCCTTCATGCACTCTGTAGGTCTCTCCTCCTCTTCTCTTGAGCTCCAGCAGCCCCAGCTTGGCTGTTGTTATATTTTTATAGTTGTAAATTAGTTGATTTGTGGGAGAGAGTGACACTGGGGACCGTCTAATTCTGCCGTCTTGACCAGAACCCTCTACTGGCTCTTTCTATCAGCACTTAAATATGCTAGAGTTCTTTTCATCTGAAAAACAAACAAACAAAAACACTCTTGACTTCCTCAAGGAACCACTTCCCTTCCCTTTATGGCCAAGCTTCTTTAAAGAGTCATTTACAATCTCTGCCTCCAATTTCTCACCTCCTAGATTCCATTCACTCCTTAACTCCTGCTAAAATCTCTGCCTACTTCCTTGCTGTTAATTTCAAGGGAATTAAATTCCCTGTATGTCCTTATCTGGCTTGATCTCTCTACTTCATTTAATGCTGTTAGCCTGTCCCTCCTTAAAATTCTCTCCTCTCTTGCATTCTGTAATCACTCGACTCCTCTCCTCTTTGCTGTTCTACCTACCACTCTGTCCATTCCTGCCTGGCGCCCAAGTGTAGATGAGGAAGATACTTAAGCATGTTAATAGACTGAGAGAAAAAGCCATGGGAACTGGAGAGAGGAGGTGCTTCCTGTAGGAGGATGAAGGTATCACAGGTAGAGGCAGTGGCCTCAGAAAGGAGAAGCACCACTCTAACCAAAGAAAGGAGGGAAGAAAGGCAGAGTGTGACAGAGACTGTGCCTGGAGGCCTCAATCTTCTCCGCGATGTAGGAGGAAAAGGTGTCTGGTGTTTGGGTTCGCAGGAGTTGAGCCTTGAAGAGAGAGGGGAAGACAGAGAATAATCCTGAGAGGAAATGGGAGAGTGTGCTGACCAAGGGCAGGTGAGGGGCCCATTCAGGTGAAGGCCAGGCTGGATCTGTGCTGAGGATGGACCCAGTCTGCAGAGTCTCTCAGTGTTTTCCATCAGCATTTGGCTGCCCCAGGGGGGAGGGCATAGAGCAGCCAGCGAGGATTCTGCCAGGTTTGCTGCTTCTGCACCAGTGAAGCAAAAGGCTAGGAAGGCCAGGGATCAAAGGTGCTGATGAAAGGAACCTCCAGGAGAGCAACCAGTGAACCCAGACTGGGAGGAAGAAGTTGACAGCAGTGAGCTGGAGGCCTGGGAGAAAGTGAAGGGATTGAGACTGGCTGTCCCTGGGAGATGGAGGAGCAGGTGCAGTGACAGTAAAAAAGAGCAAGCTAGAAGGAAAAGTGGAGAGTCAGGGCAGAACAACAACAGGTCACAGCCAAATCCAGATGCATGTTCTTATGTTCTTGTTTCTAATTTGTATTATGGAAGTTAAATTTAAAATCTACACCAAGATAGAGAATGGTCTAATGATTTCCATAGTACTCATCACCCAGCTTCAACAGTTAGCAACATTTGCCCACCTTAGTTCATCAAATCATCCCCAACTCTCACTTTTGGAGTGGGGTTGTGGGAGGCAGTAGTATATTAAAGTAAATCTTAATTTTCATGTTATTTCACTTATAAACACTTCAGTAGGTAAAAATTCAGATTTTTAGTCTGAGAATAGATTAAGATAATCTGTTTCACACTGAAATAAGAGTTTGGGTAAAGGATGATGATAATAATAACTATTTATTGAGTGTCTAGTGCATGCCAGATATTTTACTTATTTAATTCTCCCAAAACTCGGTGGGGTTAATATTATTGTCACTCCCATTTTCTAGATGAGATGAGGAATCTGAAGTTTTGCAAAGCTACAAGATTTGCCTATAATCACTCAGCTAGTAAATGGAGGTGCTGAAGATTAAACCTCAGTCTATCTGACTGCAGTGTCTTTCCTCTCTGCTGAATGTGACTGGGGATAATGGGACAGAAATTATGAAGTTAGAATATTGTATGCTTTCAGAATATCCCCTGGGATTATACGTCCAGGTTGGGTAAAAATAAAGCCTAAAATGTATGTGCCAAAATATTTTATGACTATTAGAGGAGGGAAGGTTGGTTGATGCCTGAACTAGAAAGTGGGAGAGAGCAAGGTGGCCTTGCCTCCAAGGAGGGACAGTCCCCTCAGGGAGGCTGATAAAAGGCTGACACCCGCCTGACTTCTTCAGTGGGGGTAGCAGGGTGAGTACCTCTAACACATAGGAAGAGGGACCCTCAGG
The DNA here is from genome assembly GCF_027409185.1 of Cynocephalus volans. Lineage (NCBI taxonomy): Eukaryota > Metazoa > Chordata > Mammalia > Dermoptera > Cynocephalidae > Cynocephalus > Cynocephalus volans. The sequence continues at coordinate 36,982,573 of NC_084474.1, read as the reverse complement.
GGAGAGCCCAGGTCCAGTAAAAGGGGAGAGGGCAAGGACGTGTGAGGGTCTGTTTACAATGGAACATGGGGTGTGGTGGGCAGAACGACAGGCTGGGGAGAGAAGTCAGAGACGGTCTAAAAGGGGAGAACAGCAGGGACAGGATTGAATGTTGTCTTCTTAGGCAAAGGTTAATGGAAATCAAAGCAGTGGCCTAACTCCATGCTACTTAGTGTGGGCCGTGGGCCGGTGCCAGTCTGCACACTCTTCCCTACAGTCCACGTTCAGCCAGGTGCAGAAATGGAGAGGAAGTGGTTTAGAAATTTGCCACAACTTCCATGGGCCATTGTTTTCTTGTATTTCACAAAAGTATTGAGCCATGACAGATTAGAAATGTCTTTAAAATGATCCTGCAGCACAGGTAGTTTCAAAAGTACCGGTCTGTATAGTCTTACTTATTCTGATGTGGTTGCTCTAATTTTCCCACCTTTTTTGATCAAGGCTGCTTAATACTTTATTGCAATCGGCAGCTTCCCTCGTCTTTCCTGTAGCCTTAAAAGAAACAGCAGCTAATGTTAAATTGGAGGAGTTAACACTTTTGCTACAAGATTCCTTTAGAAAGAAAAAGTTTTTGTGCTTAATCACATCTTTTAGTTACTGCATAGTTTTCCAAAACTCTTAGTAAAAGCTTTCCAAGATTGGGGATGGTTATTGTAGACTTTCCATTGGAAGAGATTTTAAGATATTATTCCTTAAGATTATCACAAGTTTTAAAAGTGACTGAACCTGGTCTAGACAGCAGATTTCAGTAGTTGCTAAGGAACTGGATTAGTGCTAATCTAAGGAATCTATTATTCATTTTTATTTCCATTTGCTACTATAACACTTTAATTGCAGATAAATGTCTTTTACAGCTCTCCAGGGTGTAAAACATCTCTCTTAGCTGGTGGGGATAGTCAGGGGAGACCATGTTTGTATGCACCCTCCAAGCAGATGGCATTCAGGCACAAAGTGGCTCAAAAGAAGAAAAAGGCTTCTTGCAGCCCAAACAATAGCTGGCCTTGTAAGCACAGGCCACGGCTGAGCGCGCAGGACCAGACCAGCCGCAGCCACCCGCGCATGAGGCCTGGGGCCTGGGGGCTGCGTCTGCTGATGCTGCGCATACTGTGCTGATTGCCTCTTCATGTCGCAGATGATGTCATTCTGCAACCTGCTGCCACAGTCACCAGGCAATCAATTCCTCAGATAAAAGATCGGTTGTCAAACCCAAGAAACTCATTTTCCACCCAGCAGCCAGAATGAGCTTTTTGAAAAGCAAATTTGATACCATCACTCCAACCTTACCCAACCTCTCCCTACCCCACTCTGCTTGAAACACTTCAGCGCTTCCCAGGGCCTTTAAGATAAGGATGAAAACCCCTACAGAACTTGGAAGGCCCTCCCTGGGCTGTGCCCTCCCAGGAGCACTGCAGTAGTGCTCAGTTTTTCCATTCCTTCTGAAGGCCGCCTTTGCCCTGTCTCTTCCAACCCTCAGTTAGGCGCTACACATGCTCATTCCAACCTCAACCCCATTCTCCTGTAAAGCGAGAGACCTAAGTGGGTCCTCATCAAATCCATACTACCCCTTCCTGGCATCTATCACATGTGTACATTTACGTTTATTTGTGTGTGTGTTTGATTGATTAAGGTCTGGTTCTCCACTAGACTGGAGCTCATAAACTCTGTTAATGTTTATTGAAACTAATTCTTGCATCTAGCGCAGCCCCTAGCACATAGTAAGTGCTCCAAGAGTGAGTATTGAAAACATAAACCCTTAAACGTAAAATCCAAACAGCCACTCCATGCTTTGGCTATTTGTAGACAGTCTGGCCAAGAGTCCATGTAATGAGCTGTATCTTTGCCAAAACACTGACTGGGAGCTCTAGTGAGGGACCCAGCAGCTGTCCTCCTTGTACCAGTTGCCACCTCTTACAGAGTAATACTTATGAAGTTATAACAGTTTTGTTCTTTATAAAAAATAACACTCCCTCCCCTACCCCCATCCCCCAACTCCCTCCCAAGAAAAAGAAAAGCAACAACTGCTAGTGCTGGTGCTGAATAAGAGCAAGAGCAAGTGATGTTGTCTGATACCTTCCTCTTTCAGCAGGGATATATGTAGGGTGTGCTCATGGATTTGAAGGTTAATAATAGCTAACATCCATGGAACTCTGTGTGCAAGGCTCATGCTGGTGCTCGTGTATGTTTTCTCATCTAATCCTCTCAGCAAATCTATATCCTCCTTATACAGATGAGAAACCAGAGAGTTTAAAAGAGACCCAGAGAGCTTAAGTAATTTACCCAAGGTCACACAGGCAGTAATGCAGAGTGGACGTGAAGCCACGTTATCTAACTCATTGCAGGGCCTGCACTCTTAACCATTATCTTTACTGCCTCTCCTAGAGAGGTCCAGAACACATACTTAGCAGAAATCAGTCCACCCATAGACTGAATAGTATCTGTTCAGAGAGGGACAACTGTCTCTCTTAGTCCAGTACTTCAAGTTTGAATTGAGACTTTACGCAACTAAAAATAGTTGAATAGCCTTTCTTTAGTTTCTTTCCTTTCCATTACATTTTCCATTTTGACACATTTCTAAAATACAAACTGATCATCTCTCTCCCAGATTCATGAATGTTCAATGGCTCCTCTTTGCTTACAAGAATATTACAAACCACTCAGCCTGCCTGGCACACGCGGCCCCATGATCTGGCACAGGCTCTGTCCCACCATATCTTTCATGAAGGACTCCTAAGCAGTTTCCTAGCAAGCCAAAGACTTGCCTGCTTCCCTTCCTTTGTGTGATTCTCCCATGCTGAAATCCTATTCATCCACGGAAGCCAGGTCAACTTGAGGTATAAATCACATAGACAGAGTGACAATGAATGTTACCATTATTTTAATAATAATTCCAAGTATTGTTAGGTTCCATAATGCTCAAGTAAATCTGGAGGAAAGATTAATTGAAAAGGTCTCAGCCTTTAGTAAACATGTGATTGGTAAGGTTTTCAAAAGTAAATTCAAATTGTTTCAAATTAGGAGGGAATATTTAATATCACCCCTAGTGGTTTTCTTTCCTCCACAACTCTAAATCTAGCAGAAGGCCTCTGCACAGTTTTCTCAAAGTGTAACAAATTCTACTTTGTATATCATCTCTTCATGGCTAATTATAAGGATTTGAATTTGCAGCACCAATTAATCAGTAATTACATAGTACTGTACCAAAAGAAATTAAACAAAGATAAAAACAAAAACACAACTCAGCACAAAGCCATATCATCTGGTGACATTTCCTGTAGCATGATTAAAATACTGTCTGAGTAATATAGGTTAACTGGGTCATTAGCAATGTATTCCTTTGATTTTTTGTTGTTGTCAGTGACTTCCAATGTCAATAGAAAACTTAAAGGTAATCCAAATACAAAAACACTCTGATTACACTAACATTTGTTCCTCTTTACAATTCTTCATTGGAAATCTGCTTCCTGATGCTCAATAATTATTTTGAAATGCAGATTTTTGGCAATGCAAAATAAATACATTTTTTATAATGATGCATTCTCTATTGATCTTCATATTTAAAAATACATAAACCAGCTTTTGAGTTAATTATCAATTAGACCTCTAAAACAGAATGTTCACCTTAGGTGTAGAAATTCGAAAAAAGACACAAAGCAGATTGAGTGGGGGGGGGGGGGGGGGGAAGGTCTCTGAAACCAAGATGTAGAAGAGGAAAAGGGGCATGGCCGTCTAGCAAGTCCCTTTAGGAATCAGGGGAGGGGGTAAGGGGAACTTGTCCTTCCAAAGTCATGTCATTCCTCTGTGCCAAGTGCACTGCCTTAAACCTTTTGTTAGTAAGGTAAAAAGAGAAGACTGACATTTGGAAGGAAGTCAGCCGCTCCTATAACTAGGGCTTGGAAGAGGTGATAGAAGTGGTCTGTTCGGCTGTGCCCCTTCACTGGCGTGATCCTGGCAGCCGGGTCTGGGGAGGGCAAACAGGTGGAGCAGAGTAGCGGCCTATCTGGCAAGTCTTTCTCCTTCAAGGGCTCCAACACATTCCTTCCCCCTGTGACCATGACTGCATGCAGAGATTGACCAACAAAACACTCAAAATTACCTTGAAGGTGCTTTACATTCTCCCCCTGGTGCTGTTTCAAGAGGTTTCATTTCTGTAAGAAACTGGCATCACCTTTATTACCAAGTATGGGGATCTTGTAAATTGGAATAGTGTAAAATCTTTGCGTGGTGTGCCAAATGAAGGAGCAGTTTTTTTCTCTACGTGTGTGAAATTGTCTTGAAAACTTCTGTGGAATAAGTTTCGTTGTGCACTCTCAAGCTTGCTGTACAGAAGCAGTTTTAATTGCCAGTCGATTGTCTTTTGATGGAACATTTTGCTGAGAAAGCATAGGGTGCTTTGAGAAGAATTATAAAATATTTTTTCAAAGATTCCCATTTTTTTTGTAACTTGGATTGAAAGAGTAAGCTTTGCTTAATAATTTAGTATCGTGGTGGACATAGGAGAGCCAAACTGTAACCATTTTTGTAAGTTCATGATGAAATTAATTAAGCAGTCCCCCCAAATTGGGAACCACTTGATTTTTCTCCAGTGTAAGAAGTTTTTTCCCACTGTTGTGAAACAATGCTCTGAAGTTTCTATCTCTGAGAGTTCATTGCTTTTACAAATTATACAGCACACCTGTGAATGCAAGCCACATTTGTCAAAGTGACAATTCATTTGTAGATATGGCTTATTAATCCTCTGTTGTGCTTCTCCAGTTGTTCCCTAATTTGAAAATGTTCATCTCTCGGGAGGTGGTACAATTTATTTGATGTCAATGTACTACATAAATTTTTGCCTCTCAATTTTAACTTCTTTATTGAAATAAGCTTAAATAAGCTGACTCGAGTCCCCATGGTCATTATCTTATGAGCCTTGATTCAGAGTTAACAGGCCAAAATTAATGAACCAGAGCAACCTCTTCATCTCAATGTGTGACTGCCAGTGGCTCTTCACTTTAGCAACGTGTAACTATTCCTATGACCTATTCTTCCTCTAGTAGGGTGGAATTAAAAAAAAAAAAAAAAAAAAAAAAAAACAACACTAGAGTTTAAACATGCCTAATTGCATTTCTCGTCTCTCCCACCTCAGTAAATGGCTCTAGTTCATGCTCCAGCCAACACCGGAGCACCATCCTGGATCGTTCCCTTTTGCTCCTCTCCCAGTCCCAGCAAGGTCACCTGCCACTGCCCCCACCCTAGTCCAAGCCACCGTTTTCTCTCGTCTGGACTCCTAGCATCATCTTCTAACTGGCCTCCCTGCTTCTATTCTGCCTTCCCTAAAATCCATTCTCCATATAGCAGCTCAGGTAATTATTTTATAAGTATTAATCATATGATATCATTAGGCCTGCTTAAAGCCTTGAAGTGACTTCTCATTCCACTTAGAATAAAATTGAAGCAGCTTCCATGGCCACAGGACCCCATGTGACCAGCTCTGCACCACCCTCCTCTTCTCACACTGTTCGGTCAACCGTCAGACACCCCACACGCACTCCTGTTGCCTTCACACGGCTGCTGCTTCTGCTTGGTTGCACTTCCCTGCCCCCTGGGGACCGACTCTTCCCCACCTTCACACTTCACCTCAAACATCACCTCCACCGAGAAGCATTCCCTGACCACCTAAGTGCAGCCATCACAGTCACCGTTCTGTCAACCTCTTTATGCTGTTCATAGCACCTGTCACTATCAGAAATGACTTTGTTCCTTTCGGTTTGTTGGTTTGTTTACTGATCATTGCATTTCTTCCCACAAGCCTATAAGCTCCTTGAAGGCAAGAACCTTGTCTGCTGTTCTCCACGTATCACTCCAGCTTCGAACTGGGTCCAGCCCATGAGCACACCCTCAATAAACAGTTGTTAGTGGAATGATGAATGAAGGAATCCTTCTCTTCCTGATACTGTATGGCTTTGAATCGCTTAACCTCTTTGACTTCAACTTCTTCACCTATAAAACAAAGCTAACAGCACATTGGATTTCCATGTGGATAAGATAAAGAAGTAAACATGCATGGGCCTTGTTTGGCCCACAGAAGAAACAGAGTAAGCACGGTTAACAATGTCCCTCCCTGTTTTACAGGAAATCTTCAGAGGAACTAGACATGGACAAGGTGACAGCAGCAATGGTACTAACCAGCTTGTCAACCAGCCCCTTGGTTCGAAGCCCTCCTGTGCGGCCAAATGGTAAGCCTGGGGTGTGGGCTTAGGAAAGGGCCCCTTGAGACCGAGACTAGGGCTTCTATTTGAAGTGTCTCATTCTTGTCCAGTGCAACAACGTCATTGAAAACAGGCAACATTTTGAAGCCATGAGAGTAAGTGAGATCGTGCTGATAGAGTTGTGTAGAAGCAGAATGTGAAGAGAGGGTGACAGAGGGGGATGTGGTGAGGCTCGCCATCATGTAAGCGACTGGCAGAGGAGAAAGAGCCTGGGAAGAGCCTCAGGCGTGACCAGAGAGGTAGAAGAAAACCAGGAGTGTGCAGTTTCATGGAAGTGAAGAGAAAAGCATGGTTCAGAGAGAGACAGCTGATAGTTCAGAAGGTCAAGCATGAAAAGGACTGAATTCCACATCTCAAGGAAGGTCACTGGTGGCTCAGCAAAGAGCCTTCACAGAGGACTCCCTATGGGAGGAAGCCAGATTGCAGTTCACCGAAATGTAGTGCACTGAGACCACTGAATGAGACTTCCCAGCAATGGAAACCTTCTCTCAAAAACCAGTGTAGTCACTTATGAGACTGAGATGCGGTTCACAGATAATTTGGTTATAAGCATGAAGTGTTAAAATAAATTTGTTGAACATCCAGTGAGTCCTCACCAAAACTTACTCCAAGCCCCATTACAAATGGAAAGAATGATCAAGATGCTGGGAATTCAATATCATAAGTCAGTAGTGCCTATTATCATGATTCACCACAAGCTGGCTGATGCCACCTCTTCACATAAAACAAGCAAGGAGCTCTTTTTTTTTTTTTTTTTTTTTTTAAGATGACCAGTAAGGGAATCTTAACCCTTGACTTGGTGTTGTCAGCACCACACTCTCCCAAGTGAGCTAACCGGCCATCCCTATATAGGGATCCTAACCGTGGCCTTGGTGTTATCAGCACCACACTCTCCCAAGTGAGCCACGGGCTGGCCCTAAGCAAGGAGCTCTTGAGATGAGTCTGACTACTCATGTTCAATGACGTGGCCTCTCTTTGGGGGCCTCTTGGCAAACAGGTATCCTGATTTATCTTTCTCAGCTTGGCAACACTGCTACAGAAAGAGGACAATTAAAACAAAACTGAAGCCCCCCCCCCCATAAAAAAACATTCTAGGAAAAAAGAATTACAGAATACCATGGACTCCTTAGAGGAAAGTATATTTTAAATTAGTCATTACATTTACCATTGGATTCTATTTTAATTGAGAACATTTTTAGTGTTCCTTTGTCTTTAAAGGTTAGAATTAAAATAAACCTTTTGCTTCTCTAATGCAAACTCTTGTTAGCACAGTAATAGAGTAATTCAGTGTTCATTTATGGCTTAAAAAATAACAACTCAACTAATAACCCCAAATTGTCTGATATCTCTCAATTAGTCTGTAACAGGAAGCAAATTCTTAAATAGGGAAAGCAATTTATGATAATGAAGGCATTAATTTATTTTAGGAATAAGAGATTTTCCTCAGAATTATTGTATTTTAGTGAATTTTTGGAAATTGTTGTGATCCTTTGTTGTGCCTGACAAGGATCATTCTGTCAGGATGTGGGTCTGCAAAGAGAGTGAGATTCTAGCAGTACCTTTCTACATTCTTGGCTACATTCTAGCAGTACCTTTCTACATTCTACATACTTGTTTAAGATAAGGAGACAGTGCCCCCTAAGAAATATTAGGAATTGGTCCTGACTTTTTTTTTGAACAATTCATTTCCATGTCATTTTGTCCATCTGATTAAATAGTATTTCTAAAGGAAATGTCACTCACAAACCAGTAAGCAAATTAACTTTTGGCATTGACACGAAGCAGTGTGACCACAATGTAATAATAGTGGGTTCTCAAAATAAATTCAGTGCCTCAGACTTAACATGATTACACATCTGGCTCCATGAACTTTATTTTATTTTACAAATGCATGCTGTGGTATATCTATAAGCCATCTGGGCCTGCCAAGAGATTTTTTCCGCACCAGGTAATGTCACCTGGGCCTTACATTGGGCACCTCCTGTTGTACTGAATAGAGCTTTCTTATTTATAAGAAGCGACAGTCTGGCGAGTGCATCAGTCTGTGTGTAGGCTGCAGGGAAGGAGACGCTCATTTGGCTTTGTTGATGCTGGCAGGACTGGAGCCTGCATAAATGACCACTAGATTCTGAAAGAATCTTGGTATAATGGGATGGGCAACTTACTTCTATTCCAACTTAAAACTTCACTCGTCTACCTGAACTTTTTGCTTGACATAGTTGAGGAATATGCTGGAAATCTGTAATTAGGTGAGGGTAGTTAAGAAATTTCTCCATGAATGCTAGTCTACCAGTTGTCTTCACTTCGATACTAATTACACAGATGTTAACAGTATTTTTTTAATGAGGCATTTTGGGATTTTTTTCCTCCTCATAGTTAGAATATAGTTTTAATGTATTCAAAATGCACATAAATATAGAGGAGAAATTATCCAAAAGAAACTGGAATTTATACAAATGCTAATTAGGATTGGGCATCTTGAAAAATAAAGCAAATCTTCAGTGATTAAAAGAGCACCCAGAAGACATTCTAACTCGGCAAAAATCTCTCTACATTAGCAACATTTCATAGCGTTTTTCACAAATGGAAAGGTAAAATTCAACACCAGTCTTATCAGTAATTATTGCCAATGAAATCTTATCCAATCCCAGCTTTGTCAGAGAGAAAGGAGGATGCTCACAGCACAGGGTCCATCTGCCCTGAAGCAAAGAGGGCCAGTGGCAGGCCAGGGCTGGGTCCCTGGCTCACCAGTGCTACTTGTAGTCATGGGGCCAGTCACTTAACTTCCTGTTGCCTCAGAGTCCTCATCTTTAAAATGGAGATGATAATCCTTAGTCTTAGAGACAGATGTTGTGAGAATGCTTGAGATTGTGTGAATGCGCTTCCTAACGTGTAAAACACTCACAAAATATAAGGTACTATATTTGTTGTAGTAAGCAGCATGGAAAATGGCTTTAGATAGCTATCCAGAAATTAGGATTTCTCTTAAATACTTCAATCTTAGACTAACTACCTATAAATGTATTCCAAGAATCACACTCCTATGAGAAATTCCTTATTTAAAGAAGTTGACATTGGGGATGAGAGGGTGGCAGGGAACTCTGTGACAATTTGGGAGAATACTGCAAATGGTATCCCTTTCTTGGAAATACTGTAGTTAGTAAACCCAGAGCTCCCCAAATTTAGTGCACAAGAAAATCTATTCTTTTTCTTTCTTTTTCATATAATCTCCATTCTCATCCCGAGGAACTAGTGTTGCACCATACAACACACATCAGAAAATTCTTAGAAAAACATGTTATCATGCGGTTAAAATAAGTAAATGTTTATAAACTGTAATGTACTGGGGAGGGGTGTATAAGTAAAATAAAAACTTGCATACCCAGCTGCTGCAAATTGCTGGGTGGGATGCAGCTGGATTCGGGGGCTGGAGTCAGTGGCGAGGCCGCGCTGAGGCGTGCTTGTGTCGTGTGCTTGTGTGACCGCAGAGGGCCTCAGCGGATCCTGGAAGGAGGGCGGCTGCGTGCCGTCCAGCACCGGCAGCAGCGGCTACTGGAGCTGGGGCGCCCCCAGCGACCAGTCCAACCCGTCCACGCCGTCGCCGCCGCTGTCGGCCGACAGCTTCAAGCCCTTCCGCAGCCCCGCGCAACCGGACGACGGCTTCGACGAGGCCGAAGCCGGCAACCTGCTCTTTGACGAGCCCATTCCCAGGAAGAGAAAGGTGGGTATGTCGCCCCCCGTCTTCTGTTTTTAGGTGCGTCCCCTTTGAAGGCCACTTTGAGCTTCGGAAGGGTGGCGATTCTCACGCTCCTGCGACCCCCTGCTGATAAACAGACAAGCAGGCTACGTTCCCCTGTGATGTTCTTCGAAGTTTCAAAATAAGTATCATGATTAAAACAATTAAAAATGTCAAAAATGTTGCTATGTTTCCTCACAGTACACGTGCCCCGTCCTCTGGTTACAGCTTGCTAACCGAGAGCTCCAGTACTGTAATTGGAAGGTGGAAAAGGGACATCAGGCTTGGTGTGGTAATTAACTCCCTCTCTTCCTGGGACTTGGTTTCTTCATGTAAAATGTAATTAATATCTCTTTTTCTTTTCCGCTTCAGTCAGCCCTGAAGGGTTGTTGAGAAGAATATTTTGTGTCTAATTCTTACACAATTAATTGGATGTGAAATAGACATGAAAGTGGACATATGAACATATGTCCATACACATGGACCAAAAATTACATGCGAGATTACTTCAAAAAGTTTATGGACAAGTAGAAGCAAAAGATAATAAAATCTTTCCATGAACTTTTTGAAGCACCCTTGTACTTCTTTGAAAAGGAGATCTAATTGATTGATTTAATAAACTGATTACACTTTTATTTAATTCTCACAGCAGTCCTGTACGGTAAGCTGTTTTTCCATCTTGATATGAGGAAACTGGAGATTGGAGAGAAAATACATTTAACTGGCCCCTGTCACACAGGTTAGTTAGAAAGGGCCAGAGCCATCACTCAAACCCAGATCTGCCTAAACCTAAAGCTCATACTGTTTTCATTCTCTTCAGGTACATTTAAATTATTATGTTCACTCACAGTTTTTCAAAAGCATTTCTGTTTCATAGAATAAAGCAATACTACCGCTAAATCTAGAAAACATTGCAGCATTATTTTTTAAATCATGTAAATATGAGACTGTTATTTTATATATTATTTTTTTATATTTCATATTGATAGCTTTATCATTAGTGACTATTCACAAACAAAAATTCAGAGCAAAGCCCTGAGGACTGCAATCAATCTTTTTTTTCTCCCGCAATTCATTTCAAAGAGGAAAACAAAGAGAAGGCATTGATCCAACACCTTCCCTCCTTGTATCTCTCAGTGTCACTCAGCTTATGTAACCGTGGGGGTGCTACAGGCCCTCTCTCTGGGTGTGTCCATGTGAATAAGGGTCAATTTCTTTTGCCCAGAGAAGGGGACATTAATGTGGTCTTCTGTCCTTCCCAGAGGCACAACCAGAGTTGTGGTTTCAAACAAGTCCATCCTGCAGGGGGCTGAAGTTGTTATGGCATCCTGTGGGCCCCCAGGGACAAAGGTTTTGGCTTGACCAGGTGGGGAGAGAGGCTGGTGTTTACATCAGTGGGGACCTGCAGGCAGGACAGCAGTGTGGACCTGCAGTCTTGTCCTCTTGCTTCAGGCTACACAGAGTTTTTCTTTGGGGTTATCTGAGTGTGCAGTACTGACTCTCATCAAGCATGGCCCAGTGTGGTGGCAAAGATTAACAGCACAGGGGTCCCCCAATGCTTTTAAGGTGCATTGCTGAAAGCCCATAGCCTTATATTTCTAGTGTAGCTGCTGAATCAATATTCACTCTTACAATTAGATTGCATTGGTCAGACTTGTATTGAAGATCAGTAGGCTTCAACTGAATTAGGGGATAGTCAAGTCACCAAATGAAAAGGAAAGAAGCTTCATTACAAAGTGGCATTTATTACAAGCCTATTCCCTAAGATGCTGGATAGTAGGAATGAATGAATGAATAAGAACCGTGTTTATCCTTCTTTCTATATGACCTCTCCCTCTACTCAGATTCTGGATTTCCCCAGAGTGATACAAATAGAATGGAGCTCATAGCCTCTCATTTTTAACCCATGGGTCTTATATAGACCAAGTTGTTGCCCTGGCCTTTTGAACTTAAAGCTACTTTGAATAGAGAAAATAACAGGAAAGTGGGATTGTTGCTATTCATTTTTTAATTTATTAACTGAACCAATATTTGTTGAGCACCCATCAGGCAAAATGCTTAGTGCCCTGAGAATGAGACATAGCCCCTTCCTTCAGGTGTTGAAAGTTGGGTGAATGGAGATTGACGTGTAAAGAGACAATAATAATTATGAGCGATTAAATGTTGTCTTCGTGATGTGGTAGAACACAGTAACTGCAATACAGTTATTTTAGAGTTTTTAAAAAATTGTTTCAAAAGATTTCTGAGTTACATTAATTTGCTTAAACCAGACAATATGTTCTAGTTGGTAGAACTTTCTGAGTTCCTATTTTCTTCCCCTTTCCCTTTGATTCATAATATCCATTTGAAACCATGGGCCATTGTGATGGCCACGTGTCCTACGGGGATTGTTTGGGAACCTTCTAGATCAGTCTTTTCCAAACTGCAAGCCCCACGCTAGTGGGTTGTAAATCTATTTAATGAGTTGTGAACAGTACTCTTTTATTCATAGGACAGAATAGAGTGACTACATAATAAGGGTGACTATGGTTTCTTGATGTTTTTGCTCCGGCTGTATACTTAAATGTGCAAAATGTATTTTATACCATGGCTCATCGTCAAAAAATTTCGGGAGCCCCTGTTCTATGTTATAAAGAGGTAGTATGATATGTGGTAAATTAAGGTACACTTAGCGGAAATCAAAAGATCCACATTCTAAACTCAACTCTGCCGTCCTGAGAACCTAAGGACATCATTCACCTGTCTGATCTGCAGCTTCTCTATCCGTAGAGCAGGCATTATCGCTCTTCTGTCAGGTCAGTCGTGGAGGTTCAATGTGATCATACGTACTGGAATGTGGCAACACTTTCATAGACATTTTAGGGCCTCTATACTCAGGGAGAATGAGCACTCCTTATATCCTGATCTTCCTCATCATTATGGAAACTATCTTACGTCTTCTCCCACCTGCCACCCACACAGACACTCTCACCTGTTACAGAGATCCACATTCAGCTTATGTAAGAAGATGAGAGAGCGACACGCATTGCATAGACGAGGCATTATCTCTTACTGTCAGTAGAGAGGAAGAAATATTTGCCAATCATCACTACATTTGCATATTTAGTTACAGTTTACCAAATACTTGTATTTATATTACTGTGGTAAAATATATATAACATAAGATTTGCCATTTTAACCATTTTTAAGCATACAATTCCATGGAATTAATTACATTCACAGTGCTGTGTGACCATCACCTCTATCTTCCAAAACCTTTCCCTCGTCCTGAACATGAACTCCGTACCCTTTGAGCAATAACTTCCCATTATTCCTTCCCGCAGCTTCTGGTAACTTCTAATCTACTCTGTCTCTGAAAAAATTTTTTTTCTTTTTCTTTTCTCTTAATTGACCCAGGATAATTGTATATGTTTATAGAGTACAATATGATATTTGGGTACATTTATACAGTGTGCATTGATCATATCAGGGTAGTTAGCATATTCATTACCTCAAACATTCGTCACATTTTTGTACTGGAGACACTTTAAATCCTTTCTACTAGCTACTTGAAGGTATACAGTAATTTGCTGTTGACTAGCCTTTCTACAGTGCTGTAGAAGGCTAGACCTTATTCTTCCTATCTTGTTACAATTTTGTTTCCATTGACCACTCTCCTCAGGTCCCCCACCCCGTCCTTTTCCCAGTCTCTAGTAACTGCTATTTTACTCTCTGCTTCTATGTGATCAACTTTTTTAGCTTCCACATATGAGTGAGAACATGCAGTATTTCTCTTTCTGTGCCTGGCTTATTGTACTTAACATAATTTTCTCCAAGCTCATCTATGTTGCTGCAAATAGCAGAATTTCATTCTTTTTTATGGCTGAGAAGTATTCCTGTATAGATACCACATTTTCTTTATCCAGTTATTCGTTGACAGACATTTAGGTTGGTTCCAAATCTTGGCTACTGTGAATAGAGCTGTGATAAACATGGGAGTGCAGGTATCCCTTTGACATGTGGACTTCCTTTTCTTTGGATATATACCCAGTAGTTGGATTGCTGAATCGTATGGTTAGTTCTATTTGGAGTTTTTTGAGAAACTTTTTTCTCTTTTCAATAATGGCTGTACTAATTTACATTCCCATCACCAAATGCTTTTAAATGCAGCATATCATTTCATCACCACCAAAATCATTGGCATATTCTTATACCCATTTTGCAGAAGAGGCTCATTGAGGTTATGTGAATTGTCCAAAGTTGTATAGCTTATAATGTGGTACAGATAAGACCAGCTTAGCTCAAATTGCAAAGAAGAAACTCTTGAGGAAAATTTTTTGAAAGAATCCACATTTCCATCTGCCCACCAAGGAGAATAAAATGGAGAGAAAATAATCAGACACAGCTACAGTCAACATTACGTGGCAGTGGCAGGGTGGAAGCAGGGTGCAGAAAGTTCAGAATGAAGTTGAGAGCAGAGACAGGAACTCCAGGCTGTCTGCTGCAGAGTTGACCTCCTACAGAAGCATCCATCGCTCTTAAGAGGACCTGCAGCACAGATAGGTGGGAATGAGAGAATGGAAATGAAAAGCTTTCCTCTCCCTGATCTGGAGGTCAGCCAAGTAACTTGGTCAAGTCTAGTCTAATAGAATTTTTCCCCTGGGATTTCAGATGAAGTGACAGAACTTGTGGGCTCAGAGAAAATCCCAGTTGTGTGAGCCAGGACTTAGGGACTTTGGTGAGGTGCACTTCCAGTCATGACCACAAGGTGATGCAGCAACCCTAGATATGGCCACTCTGGGAATCTGTGGGAGAAAAGGAATTTTATGGAAAGCCAAGAGTTAACTATCGATTCCACAAGACCCTTTAAAAAATCAAGAAGTGCTTATAATTAGCTATGTACTCCTTTCCATGCCAGATTCCTGATTCTGTTAGATTCCAGATTCTGTGCATGCCAAAACTGGCATGCTGGTTCCAGTGATTATGTGACCTTAAGCGAGTCACTTGGCCTCTCTCAGCCTCCGTTTCCTCGTCTGTAAAACGTGGATGGTGTTGGCACAGTATTGTTGTAGCTGTTTTGAGGATTTTATGAGAGGACATGTGAAGAGCAATAATATTAGCTGCTAACACCATGCTTTCCTCTTTACCCGTTTGACAACTCACTGGGAAATTTGAGAAGCCTGGGTGTGGGAAGAAAGGGGTGCTCACTGCCATCTTCCATCCTGACTCCCCCTCAGCGTCAGTGGCACTGCGGCTCAGGACCACTCTGGGCCCCTCAGCCACCCTGTTCTCATTTGGGGTTGCTCTGAGGGGCGCCCCCACAATGTACTGGGTGAGGGTGGCAATGACAGTGGCAGAAGTTGGAGACATACAAAGAAACCAGACTCAGGACTCCTCATTTCAGAGTATTAGCAGCACCTTAAAAGCAATTACTAAATTCCAGCCTTCACCCTTTTCATTGATTTCACTATCATCTTGACCAAGAATAGTTTTACTTGTGTGTTAGGGAGAATCTCAAGGCAGAGAAAGTGCTGCATTAACATACGTTGCTTCAGTAATAGTTGTACAGTAGTAAACAATGAGTTAGTTATTTGCCCCACTCTGTGTTTTTAATCTTTCAGAACTAAAAAGCAATGAATCACTTTAAATCATGAATGACTGCTCCAAAAAGAAAACAAAACCATAAAGCTTTCACAAATAAGCTTGTTGCCAGTCTCTCCACTGACTTAATTCCTAACCCACTAATTTTGAGCAGAGGGTGCCTCCTGCAAGAAGAACTGCTGCTCCAGAAATAGACCCATCTGTTAGAACTGCTGGGGGGGGCGGTGCTCAGAAAAGCAGCTCGGGGTCAACTGCAGGGATTTCACGGTAGTAACACAGCATCATCAGCCAGAGCAAGGGAGCTCATCGGCCTCATAGAGAGGATCAAAGGGAAAGAAGAGTCAAACCTAGCCAACTTAATGACAGGGTCTTAGAATAACCCACCACACAGTATATAGTATCCAGGGCACTGGAATTCAAAGGACTTCAGAAATCATCTAGCCCAGTCTCAACCTTTCCAGGTTGGAGGACCACTCGATCATGTCTAGAAATATACAGGTATCCCCAAAGATGAGATGTACTTTTAAAATCCATTGATTGAGAAAATGTAGAATGACTAGGGTTTTTATCAATTCAGGAATCCTTTCATTGTTGTTATAGAAATCATTTTAAATCAGCTTATTTTGGTATGATTTTTACACAATAAAAGGAAACCACTTTAATTGTACATTTCCATGAGTTTGGACTAATGTCTCTACCTGAGTAACCACACTCTGATCAAGGCCGGCACTCCTGCTGCCCCTCTGCAATCAATGCAGCCCCCAGCCCCAACAGGCAACCACTGGTCTGACTTTGATCACCAGAAATAAATGTTGCCTGTTGTAGAACTTCAAGTAGATGGAAGCATACAGTATGCATTTTTGGTGTACAAAATACCAAGTGTTGGCAGCATTACCAGTAGAAATGTAAAATGGTACATTCACTTTGTAAAACAGTTTGGCAGTTTTTTACAAAGTTAAAGATATATATACTTACCATATGACCCAGCAATTCCACTCTTAAGTATGTATTTACCTTTGAGATAAGAAAACACATGTCCACAAAAAGACTTGGAGACAAATGTTTACAGAAGCTTTATTCATCATCACCCCAAAGTGGAAACAATCCAAATGTCCATCAACAGGTAAATGAATAAATAACTTATGGTATAATCATACACTATACACATACATGGAACACTATACCATAATAAAAGGATACAAACCACTGATACACAAAACTATGAATGAATCTCAAAAACATTATGCTGAGGGAAAGAAGCCAGACACAAAAGAATACATTCTGTGTTATTTCATTTACAAAAATCTTTTTTATTGTTTTTTTTTTTTGGTTTTTTTGTTTTGTTTTGTTTTGTTTACTTATCACAGCATCTATAAACAGTGCATACATATGTGAGATGTTTAATCTATGCTGGGTATACCTTTGAATTCACCGATTACTTTGCATTAACCTCACACACCTTGAAAATCCAAAACCATTAATTTCGTTCAGTCCTCTCATTTTACAAATAAAGAAATAAAGCCTCAAAAGGTGAGGTGACCTGAAGAAGGCTGCTTTCCCAACTGAGGAAAGAATTGGAACCCCTACCAGCTTCTAAGTAGTTACTAATTTTTTAATTTGCTTATCAGTCTTTTGGCACCTGCTGAGGGTCTAAGTGGATCTCATGACCCTGAAAGAGCCATCAGAGCCTCTGAGAAGGGGTATGGAATGGGCCCTCTCCGTCCCTCATATACCCTGGTCCTCTCTGGGGAGGCTTGGATGTATAAGCATCCACTCACCACCCCTACACACACACACACACACACACACACAAACACACACACACACACACACACACACACACACACACAGCAATTGTCACATCAAAGAAACATACCTATGACATTAACCCCAGGCTGCTGTGTGGTGAAGTCATCATGTTCAGGTAACTTCTGGAATATAGCTTTAATTGGATTTATCCCTAGACATGTGTTTCCGCTCTTGTAACGAAGGTGACCTTCAGTGGTCATCGTGTCAGTCCTGTGTATCAGTCTGGGTTCCGTCAGGACAGTCGAAGCTACTGCAAATATTTCATGTGTGAAACAATTTAAGAACAGGACCGCGGCTTGCAATTGAAAGGGCAAGTAGAGAGAAGATCAGAGAAGCTTTAGATCTCAGCTGATAGCCTCAAAACAGTTGGTCCCAGAGATAGCCTGGAAGCTGCTGCAAAACTGAAGAATCTGTAGAAAGTTCTGGCCAACGATTGTAACCCAGAGCACCAAAACTGAATGATTTAACAACAGACTTTCCTGGTAGCTGCTCAGCTTGGGCATTTGTGAGATTCCAGGAGTCTGCCTGTGCCTGTCCAGGGCTTCAGCCCCTCCTGGGAATGTTGTGAGTGTTAAATACAGTCCATGCGTGGAAGTCCCTAGCACAGGGCCAGGCACACAGTGGTTCCCAATCAATGGTGGCCTTCCTCTGCCCTTCCTCTCTCCCCTCAGCTGCTTTATACCAAGATGACCATTCTGTTAGGCTTGAAGTCTTTGCTGACATTGGCTTTGGTGTTCAGCAGAAGTGCTTTCCACTGGGGGTGGATTTGTGACTGTTGCTCAGTGTGATTGCAGGCACCGCAGCTTTGTGAATGTCTGTCAGAGCCATGAAGGGAAGCGGGTTGGGAGCACAGACCGGCCTGGTCAGACTTGGCCACCACGACTCTGCCAACAGCTGGCTTGGTTTGGCTTCCTTAGGCGAACTTGGACCCATGCCGCAATCAGGGCGCTGTTTATCCAGCATGTTTTCATCATCTTCTCCCAAGTCTTTCTTTCCTTTAATGTAACAGCAAGTAGTCTGTTTGCAGATAAAAAATTTGTTTAAACTGGATGTAGTTAGGGAACTTTGAAAAGTACTAAACTGCCAATTAAGTGGCCTCATGCTTTGGGGCAAGAACATCCTTGGCCCATGTAGAGAGAAGCCACTTGATTTCATTACAGCTGAGATAATCCTGCTAGTATGCTTCTATTCTATACCTTCTATTAAAGTCAAGACTTTTAAAGAAATAACTCTTTTTTTTTAAAAAAAAGATGACCGGTAAGGGGATCTTGACCCTTGACTTGGTGTTGTCAGCACCACACTCTCCCAAGTGAGCCACGGGCTGGCCCTAGAAATAACTTTTTAAAATCAAAAAATACAATAATTTTTAAATTTGGAAATTAACATAAAAAATAAGATACTCCTCCCCCAATGTTTCCACCTGCAGTGATAAATTTTTATTTACGTTACCTATTCCTCCTCCCCAAAAGATGTTACTTACCATCTTTTATAACCTGCTTTTCCCCTGTATCAATCAAAGACCTGGCAGGGAGCAGGTAGGTGGCTCACACAGTATTTGAGAAGTTTCACAAAGAGACCCTTTACAAAGGGGTAGACAGGGTTAGGGGAAGTCAGTAGGGGGTGGTACAGTACCCCAGGGGCTAACAACCAGGGAAGGCCATTACAGCCCTCATTCTGAAGAGGCAGGTAGAGAGAGGTGCCAGAAATACAGCTGTAGAAGAGGTCACCCAACAGAAGTGGTAGCTTTTGGAGGAGAAATGCAGCCACTGCCCACCTGTGGCCAGGCAGAAAGGGAGCCAGGAGGAATCCATACGCTCCTGTCTTCCAGTCTCTCCTGCCTCCCCCCCTCCTGTCAGTGCCTCCCACTGGCCAAATCCAACCAGAACCCTATGGGCAAGGGGGCAGTAGACACAGAGTGCATAAAGGTCAACCTCCTGGGGCTCTGAGCAGGGTGCATGGTGTGGACCTGTCAAATGGGGGTATCAGCAATTCCCTTCTTAGCCCGGAAACTTCTCTTTTCACTTCAAAGCATCTTTTCTTACAACTTCATTGTTAAGATTGCTTAATATTCAGTTATATGGAATTAATTTAAACAATGCCCCTTTGTGAACCTTGAGGTTATTTCTCATTTTTCCTGAGTCTAAGAATTAGTGTGATAAATACCTTTATACATTATTTATCAGACATTTTGAATTATCTTCCTAGTATAGATCTCTAAAAGTTGAACTGGGTCAAGGTTATAGGCATTCTGAAGCTTTTAATCTGTATTGTCTGCAATGTTTAGAATGTAAAGAAGGCCCATGAGTACATTATGAGGGCAGAGCTCTGACCAGTTGGGATAAAATGAGACAATAAATGTAAGATGGATTATTCAAAAGGAATGTCAAAAGGAAGAGGTAGAGGAGAAAGCAGAGCTTCCCCTCTGTGAAGGGGTTTTGGGAATGCCCCCTCCCCAAAAGCAGTTTATGGTCTTCCCACTATTTGTAACTTTGTTTTTGAGTCCATGTTTGCACCTACCATGCAAAAGATGCTTTCTCTATACCTCTAGAATATAGTGCTGCATAAAATCCTTCCAATCACTTATGCTAATGACCCAAATCATTATAAATTAGACATTTTTCCTGCAGCAGGTTTTCCATTTTCTTCTTGTGAACTTAGACTTTCCTCAAGTAGCTACCAGTGCAGGGTGTATAAGGTAAGAAGGAAGCATGCTACAAAGAGTAAAGAGAAAACCACCTGTAACTCGGTCCTCACCATACAGCACATCACCATGGACTTCCCCTGAGAAGTTAATTTACAACCAGGTAAGATTTGCAAGTGTTAATTGTTCTGGGAAATCTCGAATTCACAGAACAATAATCTTTTTGACAAACATTCTTTGAACATAGAAGTGAATTTCACAAAATGCTTCAATAAATTAAGATGTCTCAGCTGTGGCTCATCTCTGCAGGCCCCAGAATACAATTTTCCCAAGACTGAACACAACAAATACTTATTGAGCCAGACACAGCGTTAGGCACTGGGATAGAGCACCAGGCAAAAACTCAGGGTCCCTGCTCTCAAAGAGCCTACCTGCTCAAAACTGCTTAGTCTATCCCCAACGTACCTCGTGAATACCTAGCAAATGAAAACAAGGAAAGAGGCAAAGTGCATCATAGTTTTTCATATCCATTACTTAACTGTCTTTGGGCAACAGGTTTGTTTGGAGGCTTTAGCAGGGACCCCGAGAAGGTGTATGTGTAATTGAGGAGGGGTTGAACAATTGCAGGCCGTAGGTCCTTATTCCAAGGGACTTGTGATATTGGTCAGCTTCATTGTATTTTGGGGGTTTGATACCTTTATGTCATCTACTTGAACTAATGAATGATAAGTAAGGAAAGGAGTTATACCAGTGACATTTATTTTTCTATAATCAGGACCAAGTTTTACTACTTACTTTTAAAAAAATAAAATAAATGCTAGACATATTATTGCAAGGATGAGAACCAGCAATCTTACCAATAATACTTGTTATGGCACAAAAATACCACTGTGATTGTCATTTTCTAAAACAACCAGGAATTTGAGGTCTTGGGGAAAAAATCTCTATGATATAGAAGGGATTTGGCTTTATTTGTTGTGTAATACTCTCAAATTCATATTAATTATGAAAGCTTTCATCTAACTGACTAATTGGTAAGAACCACCAAGTGATTGGATACGTCTGGTAACGTTTTGGAATCTTGTTTCCCAGCATGAACACGGAAACAGTACTATAAGCCTTGCCAGTTCCTTTCCCACTCTCCGACACAGCTAGTTCACCCTTCTCCGATCGTCTTAAACCTCACACACAGCCCCCGCTCTTTGCCCTCAGCTTTGACCTCCCTTCCTACCTCACTGAAAAATTAGAAGCATTGACACAAGAATGCCTTTTTTTCCTCCTGCACCAAGTTGGCAAACTAATCACATCTACACCCGCCGCGTGGCTCCCTCCTTTCCCAGTGGAGAACTGTCCTGTCTCATCCAAGGCAGCCCCTCACCTGTGCTGCAGGTGTGCACGCCGATCTCCTCTCACCTTCTGAGAACCTCCCCCGGCTACCCCCACGTCTCCACTGCACCTCAGTTTCTCCTTGTCTTTGCAGTCATTCCCATCAGCATGAAAACTTGCTTTAGTATCACTGATCTTCACAAACCCCTCCTCAACTGCTCATAGATCAGCAAAATTTCTTGAAAAAGTTGACACTTCCTCCTCCATTTCCTTAAATCCCACTTATTCTCCAGTCCTTGCCAGTCTGACTTCCATTCCCACCACTCTATGAATCCTGGTCTTGTCTGGGCCACCAGCAGCCTCCATATGCTGAATCCAAGGGAAACTTCACAGTCCTTGTTCAGCACGGTGGGTCACATCTTCCTTCCTGAAAGAACTTCTTCTGTTTGTGTTTAAAAGACCACACTGTCCCGGCTTCTCCTCTCTCACATCGTTCCTTCTCAATTTCCAACAGGAAATATTGGACGCTGCAGTGTCCTGGGCCCTCATATCATCTCTAGCTGCATTTTTCCTTAATGGACTCATCCAGAGCCAAGGTCTAAATGTTCCTTCAGCTCCTGACTCCAAATTTCTGTCTCTAGCACTGTCTTTCCCTGAGGTTCAGGTTCATCTATCCATTGTCCTACTTGCCACCTCCTTTTCGTATATAATAGGTATCTCCAAATTAACATATCCTAAACAGAACTACAATTCACCCAGTGTTCATTTTTAGTACCATCCCTTTTATCATTCCTCATGTTCAACCCAACAGCAAGTGCTGTTGGATCTGCCTCCAAAGTGTACCTTAAATACGTGTACTTTTTTTTTTTTTTTTTTTTTGTCTTTTTCGTGACCGGCATTTAGCCAGTGAGTGCACCAGCCAGTCCTGTATAGGATCTGAACCCGCGGCGGGAGCGTCGCTGCACTCCCAGCGCCGCACTCTCCTGAGTGCGCCACGGGCTTGGCCCAAATACGTCTACTTTTCACCATGCTCACTGCCCAAACCTTCCACACCACCCTCTTCTCTAACCTGCAGTAGCATCCACGCTGGTGACCTTAATTTGCTCTCTCCCCCAAAACAGAGTAATATTTTTTAAAAAACCTAAATCATATAGGGTCACTTTCCTCTTTGGTAACTTCTCTTTTACTTTAGAATAAAATCCAAATTCCTTACCTTCATCTGCAAAGCCCTGCATGACCTGTCTGCCTCTCCACCTTATGTCAGACAGATCCCTCCCTTTCTCATTTCACTCTAATATGCCCAGCTCTTTCCCATCCCAGGCTTTTGCACTTAACTCTTCATTCTGCCTGGAAAACTCTAGCTCTTGGCATGGCTGGCTCCTCCTCCAGCCTTCAGGTCTCAGCTCAAAAGTCACCTTCTGGAGGCCACAAACCATATCAGAAACAATCATCATGTATTACAATTTGTTTCTCCCCAGTAGAATTTCAGTTTCTTAAGAGCAACCTCTTTTCTTGTCCTCTATTCCCAGCACCTGGAATATTCCTTGCTAAATAGGTATTTAGTTTAATGAATGAAAGAATGCCATCAACAGAAGGGTTAGGAATGAATCAAGAAGTGTTTTCATCTATCATGATTTCATTTCCAAACAAATATTTGGACTATAAAGCACCCGTAATTGTGGTTTGCATCATTAATTCCCTTAAGTAGAAGATACTTTCTATAGTGTTGCTTCCTTATTTGAAAAATGGTCAGAGAGCACTCCTAGTGTGAGGATTTGCTCATTAATATTGGTAAGACAAGTTATATGCTTTGAATAAAATACCAAGCAGATTTCCTTTTGGTGAACCTTCTGGGTTGGGGAGCAGGATTTAAATCTCCCCTTTTGGCTCATTATATATCCCATGTGTTTAGACACAAGGAGATCAGGGAGCCTGAAACTTGTGAACTGTCTTTTTACAGACTCCTGAGCATGATGTGCTTTAACATCGCCTAATTATCTCTTTGCTTCTCAACATCTTTACCTCCCTCTGACAGCTTCAGCCCTGGCTCCTTGTGGTTCCAGTGCCTACAGCTCTACACTGCACGCTGCAGGGGGAGCATCATTGAGCTGGTCATGGTGCCCAAGAGCTGCAGAAGGCACAGCTCAGTGGCTGTGCTGTGAATGCAGCCACTTGGTAGAACCTCTGGGACACGGAAGGCGTCTGGGTTCACGTAGCCCACAAGAGTGGTGGGCTCCTTCTGTTGTGACTAACCTGTCTAGTAGACTGCAGCCACGTGTTGCTGTGCTTTGTCCTCTGCTTCCTGTGCTAAAAGCCACCATTCACCAGCACATGGAAACTCCTCAGTTCTGCAAACTTCCAAGTGCCTTTTTCCATTCAGAACCCTTGAGAGTCTTCAGTGAGGGTAGCTGTCTAGATCGGCCATCTGGATACTTGTCCCATCAGTAATAGCCAGATGAGTCCTCTTCTAAATATGTAAATGATTGCTTCATAGAACCAGAAGTATGATGAGGGGAACCACAAGAACCTGATGGCAGAAATCCTAGTCGATACATAAACAAAGCTCCATCAGTTCCATCAGTTCAGGGCAGGTGTCACCACTGCTATGCTTGTTAGTTAGGGTAAGTTTAGCCTTGGAACAACCCATTTCCAAACCTCAATAGCTTAACAAAGATTTATTTATTTCTCATGTCACAATCTAACCGGGTCCGTGGGCGTGATGAAGGGGACGGGATGTCTCTGCTTCACACAGCCATGCAGGAACCCAGGCTCCTTCCTTCTAGTGCAGGGGTTCTTAAACTGGAGTCCACAGATCCCCAAAAGGGTGCACAGAATCCAGAGGGAAAATGTGTGTACTTATTGTCACAAACCTCTTAACTATAATTTAACATTTCCTGCAATTATGATTGAAGGCATTAAACCATAGTAATATTAGCACCACCTGTGACTTTAATACCACTAGAAATTATAGATATTTCATATCACATTACAATTTTTACTGGATATTATGAAACATTATTTATGCTTAACATGACCTTGAAATTATGATAGTTATTAGACCCTCTTCAAGATCTTATTATTTAATCTGTTAGAGAATACATTTACTACCGCCTCTATATTTTTGTAACTGTTTTTCAATACATTTGCTTTTCTTTGTAACTCTATGTATTTTATTTTAAACATTAAAAAAAAACTATCATGACAAAGTTTCACCAGACTGCCAAAAGGGTTCATGGCAAACAGAAGATTAAGAACCCCTAATCTGGTGTTACCCCTGTCCCCTAAATCCTTGGGGGTCCTCTGTATCTAGTCAGCAGAGCAGGTTGGGGTGGCATTGGGAATAGTTTATGGGTGAGGCTTAGAAAGAGTGTGTGTCACTTCTGCCCCCATTCCATGGGCCCTAATTCAGTCAAATGACCCCACTCGCCTACAAGGGAGGCTGGGAAATGGGGTCTAGCTGTGTGCCCAGGAGGCAGGAAAAGGAGGAAATTGGGCTTGGTGAACACATGGAAGTGACCGTCATTATGCCCAAGGGAACAATAAGCAAAGATTGTTCCAATGACAGGGGGCCTCCCTGGAAAAACCTCATTCCCTGTAAAATTCACTCCAGGAAGTATAATCATAATAATACCATAATAGCTGCTATTAGTTGAATGATTACTCCTGTCAGTGACCTGCTGATTCACTTCCATGACTTCATTTAATACTCATAATAACCCTGTGAGACAGGTACTATTATTGTTCTTACTTTGTAAATAAGAGCACTGAGGACTTGGGATATAAGTCCAAAATCAGTGCTCTCAGTCACTGTGCTGGACTGTTTTGGGAATATACTGAGACACTTGCTAAAGTAGGTGGAATTGTGAACTGGTTCAGAGGATGGTTTCTGGAGCCAGACTCCCTGGATTTACATTCCAGCTTTGCTGTAGCTGGTTCATTGACTGGGCACTTTTCACTGAAGCTCTTTATGCATCTGTAAAATGGAGACTAATAATAGTGTCTATCTTTTAGGATTGAATGAGATTAACAGTTAGGACAACATCTGGCACGTAGTAAGTGCTCAATGAATGTTAGCCACTGTTATTACAGCACAAATGACATTGTGACCACCTTCGTGAACGTGACCTGAAATACCCCTGCAAAGCTCAGTTCTCATGAAGAATGCAGGATAATGTCAGAGGTCACCAAGATACTCACCAGCGGGGGTGGGGAGGGAGTGGGGAGGTTTACAGTCAAGAGGATCAAAAGCCATTATTTTTGCAATGAAGGGGAAAATGTGTTGGGACAAAAGAAAGAAAATATTGGTGGGTTAGTTTTCATTCTAGTGTAACTTTCTCTCCCCTTTGTAGAACTCCATGAAAGTGATGTTCAAATGCCTCTGGAAAAACTGTGGGAAGGTGCTGAGCACTGCGGCAGGTATCCAAAAACACATCCGGACCATTCATCTTGGGTAAGGCAGCCTCCCCTTCAGCATTTGAAGTAGTCTCCATCAGATAGTTTAGGGCCACCTGCACTCAGAAATTGCACACCACACTGTGCCTTAAAAGTTCTGCACACTGGACTGGTTTGGTCTTACTAATCTCTAGAGAAATGGTCACTGCAGATAATAGAGGCCAATATGGTACCATGGAAAGAACAAGGATTTAACATCCTAAAGCCTCCCTGATTTACTTACTGAGTCATGTTAGGCAAATCACTGCTCTGAGTCGCAGTTTCCTTTGAAAATGAATAATAATGTCAAATCTGCAGGGTCATATGTGTGGGACAAAGATAAAATGTATGTGAGAGAGACTTGCAAAGTATAAAACATTAAGGAAGGGATTCCTAACCTGAGATCAGTGTTGGACTTCAAGGAGTCCTTGAATCCCCTAAAATTGTCTGTAAAATGAAATGTGCATTTATTTTTCCAGTGGAGAATATTCATGACTTTGAGCCTCAAAAGCTTACATATATAGCCTTTAAAGGGTTTAAGAACCACCATAGCAATCAATGCTACTGTTGCTTTTCTTCTAATGCCTGATGATCTTGCTTGAATAAGCCATTTATTTGTAAAATCTTTTTGTTTCTCAAATAAGCCCTTTATTTATAAAATCTATACTTTTCCTCATGCTATGTAAAAGCCTTTCTAAGCGAAGGTAAAATGAAGCCACAGCAGTAGGGTCATACCAGGGCAGTAGTGATGATTGGGAGCCACAGTCTTTGCTTTCGTCCTGAGTCTTTCTCATCCAGGGATCTGGGACTCAGAAGAGATGTTGAGAAGCTGTAAGTCATAACCAGTGTATGTACGGCAAACACAAATGCATGACAAAGCCCCCACATGCTTGAGCACAGAGGGGTCCCTTCAACAGGATGAGTGTGGAGAAATGAATGCAACCGTCACTTTACCCAGCAAGGGATAAATTTAGGAAATGCATCATCCAGAAAAAGTGGTATAGGCAGAAAATCAAAATGGGTTCTAACGTGATTTTATTAGTCTGTGAAGGTGACCCCATCAGTGACTATGGAGAGAAGCAGGGATCGGCTCCCTAACACTTGAGCCAGAAGTCTGGGGACACACCAGAGCCTTCCAGAGCATGGCACCCAGAAGGTCACCATAGGCAGAGGGTGTGGCTCAGTAATGCTGGGTTTCTGCTCCCCTAGCCAGAGGGTCCACCTTCCTGTCCAAGAAGTATGGTGTTAAAATACTGTGGGTTAAAATACTGTGGGCAGAGCGTTCTCACTCCTATTCCTCAAGCCTCAGGGCAGGAAATCCTGCAGTGTCTCTCCTCAAATCCCACTGTCAGGACAATCATACTGTAAACAGCTCAGTTATTTAAAGGTTTAGAAAGAACTTCCCAATGCTATATCCAGTTTGTTTGTTTTAAAGTCCTTCTGCCCAGAAAACTGAATCCTATTCAGCCCCACTCAGAAGCACATGCTATGTACATGTATTTATAGACTGTAAGTGGTATCACATGATTTTCCTTTGTGCTCCTGGGGTGCCCTCACAGTGGGTGGAATTCAAAATGCAGCCACTTCATTTGCTTCCCTGGGATCCCCTTTTTACTAATGTGCTGTCAGGACTGTCCTGACTAATAGTGCTGCACAGCCCTGCTGGCCACCACACAGGAAGAAGGCCTGGGTTAGCGGGACTCCAAGGCCCATCTACGTTATGAAGCCTGGAGCCTGAGCTCTCTCACGGACTGGGAGAGAGAACTTGCCTTTGCATTAATCCATGAGCTCAGTTACGTGACTGTAGGATGATGGGGCATTTTGAATGTGTTGGCTGGCGGGTGGGGGGGACAAGGGGGGTGGGGAAGGTGGAGAGGGGTAGGAAGGAAGCTAATCAAAGCCCAAAGAAAATATGTCTTGCATCTGATGTAGCTGCAGTACATACCATGCCAGTATGAAAAGTACACCAGTACACTGTTATTCTTTTAAATGTCACTCCATTCTTGTACCCCAGGGGCTGATCCTAATTTATCCCCACGTGGGATGCACAATTTCCCCAGGCCTGTGTGTCTATTTGTAGCACTTGGCAGGCAGCAGCAACTCAGCCTGTCTTTGACTGGAAAGGAAGTGGGGACAGGAATAGAACAGACACTCATTCTTCGTCCCACTCTAGGGTCTTTAATGGTGTGCTGGTCAGAAAGCCAAGCCTGGCCAGACTTGGTGGCATACAAGGGTACAAAGACATCTCTGCAGATGCCTCAGTCTGAGAGCTCAGAGGAAATGGAACTTGGTTGGGAGAAGCCACTGATCCGGCCAAACAGAAAGGCCTGGGTGGGGGTTGGGGGCAGGGAGGGTTTTTATTTTAGGTTTTATGTAAGGATCATTAGTGGGGGAAAGAGGTTTGTTCTGAGTCAGTGACTGCTGCTGCTGGATGTGTCCCTGAAATGAGGGGATACCATGGCCCGTGCTCAGCTCTCCCATAAAACCAGGCTGCTTAATATGTACCAATCCCCTGAAACTAACAAACCAAATCAATGTTTTCTGAGGTTAGGGACAGTTATTTTACTCAAAATTTCTGTGGAAAAGCACAGTTTTCCATGTTTCAGGGAGAAGAACTTTGAAAGTGCCCAAGAAGATACTTTTTCCGCCAACAGTGAAAATTGAGACCTTCAACATAGTCCTTATTTTAACGTAATAAGCACTTGCATAGTACTAATTATGTGTCAGGTACACTTCTAAGCCCTTCATATCTATTTGTTTAATCCTCACAATAAGCAGGTACTATAATTATCTGCATTTTATAAATGAGGAAACTGAGGCACCGGGGCTACATGTAGGCTGCCAATGTCACACACACAATTGGAAAGTGTCAGAGTCCAGATTTGAAACTAAGACGTATGACTCCACAGTCCATGCTCTTAATCCCCCTGCTACAACCACCTCAGCTTCATTCATTTATTCATTCAGCATTCAGTAGGTACCTACTGTATGCCAAATACGCTGATATGTGTGGAGTGACACAGAGACAAACAAGACAGAGCCCTAGAGAATCACAGTCATATGAGGCATAAAGAGGATTTTAAAAATTCCAGAAATGTGGCAAGTAATCAACTAAAGGGATGAACACACTTCAAAAGGAGCACAGAGAACTAACAGTTGGGAGATAAGTCCTAACCCCAAACCTTCAAAATACATCTGAAATGTGACTTCTTGTCACTTCTGCCACTGTCACCCTTGCCCAGCCACTGTCAACACTCATCAGATTATTGATGGGAACAGCCTCCTTGATGGCCTCTCGCCCCTGCTCTCCTATCCCCTAGTCCCCAGACAATAGCCAGATTAGATTTCTCAAAACCTCCGGTGGCCTCCATCACATAGAGCATAAAAGCCAAAGCAATTACCATAGGCTGCAAAGCCCTACGTGACCTGGCCTCTGCCTTTGCTCCCACTGTTTTTCTCATCACCTTCTTGTATCCCAAGCTCCACTGACCCCTCTGCCCTTCTTGGAAAACACCAGGCCTGCCCACCTGAGGGCTTCGTGCTGCTCTGCCCTGGGGTGTTCTTCCCACAGTTCCCAACATGGTCTCTCCCACTTCATTCAGGCACATGTCTGCTCAAATGCCACCTCCCAGAAGCTTCCTCTGAATACTGTTTAAAATAGTGCCCACCCCGACCCCCAATCACTTATCCTGCTTAAAGACACCCTAATGCTGCCTAATTTTTCTTTGTGAGACTTAACACCTGATATATTAAATATTTATTTCTTTACAGGTTTCTTATCCGCCTCCCCACTAAACTATAAGTTCCATAAGGATAGAATCTATCTATATTTTGTTGGCTGTGATACAGTGCCTGGACACACCAGATTCTCAATAAATTGCTGTTGAATGAATGGCTGAATGAATGATTGAATAAATGAATGAATTGCTTTAAGAGGTCAAGGAAGGCTTCCCTGGACGTGGATAGTTGGTTGAGTGTTGCAGGATAAGCAAGAGTCTGCCAGGCAGGCAAGAGGAAGGAAAAGCATCAGGGAGAACAGCATGTGCAAGGCAGACTGGTTGAGTATGATTGTTTTCTTGTCTTTTGATCAGGCGCATTGGGGACTCTGACTACAGTGATGGAGAAGAGGACTTTTACTACACTGAGATCAAGCTCAACACAGACTCAGTGGCAGACGGACTGAGCAGCCTGGCCCCGGTTTCGCCCTCCCAGTCCTTGGCTTCGCCTCCTACTTTCCCCATCCCAGATTCAAGCCGGGCAGAAACTCCTTGCGCCAAAACCGAGACTAAACTGATGACTCCCTTGAGCCGCTCAGCTCCAACTACCCTCTACCTCGTGCACACTGACCATGCTTACCAGGTGACTTGCCAGGGACGGTGAGAGTAGTCGCTTCAACCCTGACCTAAGCAGTAGCGATCTGGCCTGTGAGTGAAAGATAACTCTGTGGAAAAACAGCATTACACACTGCAGCCCAGCAGCTGTGTTCTTCTTTTTCTCCTTTAAAAGCCAAGATCTTACATAGCTGGGATCCTATAGGTTATTCCCATACTCCCCAATGCTGACTGCAGATCTGATCCCTTAGAGGTTGTTCTGAAGATTAAAATCCTAAATATTGTAAATCCATCAGAATGCTGCCTGGCACATTACATAAGTATCTGTTAAATAAAAATATAAAATAAATGAAAAAATAAGCATCAGACAGCTCTGGCATAATAACAGAATCATCCTGTACCCCAAATCTTGGGACTTCATGTCTTGCCTACTAAATGGGTAATTAAGCCTCTAAGATTAGAGCACTGGTTTTCAGTGTCCCCCAAATCAACAGTGTCAGCATCACCTAGGAACTTGTTAGAAACTGAGACCACCCCAGACCTACTGTTCAGAACCTGGGGGTGGAGCCCAGCATTCTTTGCTGTAACAGTCCCTCCAGGAGATTCTGTTTCATCCTAAAGTCTGACAAGACCTTAGAGACAAAGCCTGCAAATTCAGGACACGGTTAAAGCTCTTTTTTTCCTCCAAAACTTATTAACTATTTTAAGTGTTGACTTGTTTTAATAAAATTTCAGCACAATGAAACTTTAAGAAAATACCTTTTTCCTATAATTCCTTAGTTGCATAGTTTCTTATGCAATTTTTTAGAATCTCCTTTGCATACCTATAATTGTCTTCTGCCACCCTTGTTTTATGAACTTTCCATACGACTGAATAGTACTCAATTAAATTGAAACACTAACGTGTTTTAATCATTCTCTTATTGTTAAGTATCTACTTTTTAGTCTATCCAGTTTTTTCACTATCATTAATAACTTCATCATGAACATCTTTGTGCCTGTAGCTTTTGGGATTTTTCTTTAAATTTTGAGAAGAGTAATTATTGAGTCAGAGCATGTAATATGAACAAACCATTTATGGCTCTTGCTGTGTATTGCTTAAATACTTTCCAGTGGTGCCAATTACAAAACCACTCTCACTGGCAAATATATTTGTAATTAAAAAAAACTAAACCTATGAAAGAAAAATTTAGCCACTTATTTAGCAGACTTAAACTTAAGAGCAATGGAATAGAGCTGATGATTAAACTAGTAGATGTAATAAATTCATTCCTTACTTTTGTTATGTTGGTTAAAAAAAGAATAATTCATTCATTTTTTTCTTATTTGTCAGTGTGACACGTCAGAAATCATGGGCTTGAACCTGCTTAATTAAATCATTTTATTCATCTACATAATGAAAGTTGGAACACACAGTAGGTGATCTAGAAGGTCTTTCCCAAAACATATATTCATACTATTGGGACTTTTCTGTTTATAGATATTATAAATGTTCAGCATAGAAAATACTAAAAACGTAGCAAAAAAAGAAAATTTATCCCTATTATCAACAACTGGAGAGCCCCTTGGTTAATACTTTTTTTGCATCCTCAAGACTTTGTTCTGTGTCTATGTATTCACATTTTTTAAAAAGGAACCTATTGTACTACTGTGTTTACTATGCTGTTTTTTGTACTTAATATATCATGAACATTTTCCCATGCCAATGAGGTTTTTTTTCAACAATAGCATTTTTAATGGCTCTGTGGATTTGTATCATGGTTTATGAGGGTACTTCAAAAAGTTTGTGGAGGGGCCGGCCTGTGGCTCACTTGGGAGAGTGCGGTGCTGATTAACACCAAGGCCATAGGTTCAGATTTCTATATAGGGATGGCCGGTTAGCTCACTTGGAGAGCGTAGTGCTGACAACACCAAGTCAAGGGTTAAGATCCCTTTACCAGTCATCTTTTAAAAAAAAAAAAAAAATTTTTTTTTTTATGGAAAATAGATCTAAAAGATATACAAATCTTTCCATGAACTTTTTGAAGTACCCTCATATTTACTTATTTCCATATTACTGGATATTTGTACTGCTTCTAGTTTTTTTTTATATATGGTTCCGCAATGAACATCCTTGTATCCATTTCCTTAGAATGAATTCGTAGAAGTGAAATAGCTGATACGCATAACGCTAAGAATTTTGATACATACTGCCAAATTACCCTCCCAAAATGTTGTCCCAATGTACACACCCAGCATCACTGTCTAAAAATGAACATATCCTAATTTGATAGTGAGGAATTGTATCTCATAGGTGTCCTAACGTAGATACATGTGTATCTAATAAATTTTTTTTCAAAAAGCAACAGTCAAAAACCATTTCAACAGTTAAAAACCCTTCATACCTTAGATAAGTTGCTTATGTATATGTAAAAAGTTTATTATTAGCTACTCTTTTTGACCTTGTTTAGTCTCCTGTTAGAAAATTAGTCTAAGTTATTAATACAACTGAGACCATTTCTGAGGCCCTACTTGGGAAGAAGAGCTTAAGGCTCTGAGGAAAAATGTTCTTTCATAACAGCTTGCTCTGTTTTCTATTTAACAGGCCACACCCCCTGTGACCATTCCAGGATCAGCAAAGTTCACCCCCAATGGCAGCAGCTTCAGCATTTCTTGGCAGTCTCCTCCAGTCACTTTCACAGGCATTCCAGTAAGTAGAAAAACAAGAAAGCCTGAAAGCTAGTCAAAGCCAAACGTAAATTTAGAGAACAAATTGTAGAAACATGCAAGAAAAAGACAACAGTCAGAAGGCTAGCGTGCTATATTTCTTCAGTGACAATTGTAAACTCATCAGCAAAGTATCTCGTGGTCCAGACAGACCCAACTTCTCTGTGAAAAGGTGTTTTGACAAGTATTTTAGAAAACTAGAGGAGAGTTTCAGCTGTTGATAAACAACTTGTTAGAAATAGATCAAGATTTTCTGTGTTAGTGGTACGTCTGATGTTTCCAAAAGACTATAAAATTAATAGCTGAACTCAGACCTTGTATGGAAAAGATAGTGTTTATCATTCTAAGTAACTTTATAAAATTTATTACTTTGAAATTATTGTTTTGTAGGTATGTCATTTTGAAGGTTCAAAAAAGTAAATTGAAATCTTTTTTTTTTAAAAAAGATGACCAGTTAAGGGGATCTGAACCCTTGACTTGGTGTTGTCAGCACCACGCTCAGCCAGTGAGCTAACCGGCCATCCCTACATAGGATCCGAACCTGCAGCCTTGGTGTTATCAGCACCGCATTCTCTTGAGTGAGCCACGGGCCGGCCCCAAAATCTTTTTTTTTTTTTTTTGAAAGCCTAAACAGTCCACGCTAATAGATAATTTGAAAATAAATGACTGCTGAAATATGCAATAAGATTTAAGTAGTACATAATAAGAATTGATGTGTCATATTAAATGATTGCTGAAATAAAGCACCCTGAATTAACTTGATTCCTCACCATTCATTTAAAAATATATGGGGTCTTTTATAGCTTATCACAGAATACGGATAGATCTGCACACTGTCGATGCTCATGGTGGTGTGTAACTCCTGATAAGGTTCTGAAAAGTGGCTTCTGATGACAGATATTAACCATATTTTCTCTTCTCCACCCCTCTCCCCAAGGACCTCACAAAAGCTTCTTATTGTCAACCACTGGCAACTCCCAGAGGTTTCCAGCAAAGTCTAAAGCCTCCTACAGAGCTGATAAAAATGAAAGTGGCTGAGTGAATTATGCTGTGCTCTGTCAATGAATATTTATTAAATTCATAGGGGAATAGCTAACAATACAAAGCATCTCGCTGGCAGCAATTTGGGAAATCGGGGTTTCGAGAAAACACTCCTGGAATGCGATTTTTAAGAAATACCATGGGTCTGGAGTAATTATGAAAGTTGCCTGTTTCATTGAAGAGTGGTAACTGCTGGTAGTTGTGAAAAAGTGATCTTGTTAGTAGACATTAGAAAAGAGCAGCTTAGGTGTGTAGGTGTAGTTTTGCTTCTGGCAAGAACATCGATCCACTGATGTGGGTGTCAGAGGTTAACAATCTGTTCTTTTGGGGACTTTTTTCTCTGGTAAACATAAAAAGGCCATCTGAGACAAAGCCATTTGAGAAGGCTTTTTGGCGTTCTGTGTTAACCTATAATGGCAGCTACAATTACAAAATTATCGAGACCTACTGTTCTGCATCCTATTAATTCCTGCCTTTGACTTGGGAAGAATTTTCAAGCATTACACCATGTTGCTCATCTGGTGTAAAAATAAGTGCACCATTTAGATGGAACAGCCCAGTTCAAACCTCTTTTCTAATTACCTCTGTGATCTACGAAACTGGAATTTTTTTTCCCCTTTGCTGTCTTAATTAAATCATATCCTGAGGTCTAGAGAGATCACTCTGAGTGGTTTTTTACTAGCTGCATGTCCTCCGTGGTTCTTAAATGACTTCCACAGTAGGATACCAGCTAAGATACCTTATGTTGTCTGTTTTTCAACGATGCAATTTTAAAACTCTTTTCTGTTATGGACGTTCTATATCTTTACCCTCATCTCAATGCCCTAGAATCTTCAGAGTCCCTCATTTCGCTATGCATTGGGGACCAAGGACATTTTAGAAAAGAGCTTTGACAGAAAGTATATAGAGTGACTGGGTTAACTAGATATTCCACAAAAGTCTTAGGTCCACTTCTAAGTTAGCCTTTCACTAGAGAATTCCCAATTTATTTGGTGTGTATTCTGTTTCAGCAAATCTTTAGACTATTTTAGTAGTCAAGCTTGCCATTCCTATTTAAAGATAAAGATAAGGGTAGGGATGGTATTTTCAAAGGCTTTCGTTTTACTTTAGAATGAAAGGAACATACAACTAAGAATGTTATGTTGCTAAATTCTCTATCAATGCTTTAAAAAAAAAAAAGTGTGTCATTGCTATCCTCCTCTTCTGCTGGTGGGCTGGCTCTCCTAACAGTCTACACCACGCAGATGCAGGACTGTCACACGTCCACTGACTGAGTGCCAACAACTGTCCCTGAATTCTCCAGAAGTGCTAGATCCAGCCCCTTGAGGAAGGGAGCCAGGTGGAATCTAAGAACATGTGAATTCCTACCTTCTAAATTGGTGTGAGCAGTGGATTGAATTATGTCCCCCCAAAACTCATTGAAGCTTGAATTGTGTCCCCCAACTTTATGGGTTAGAAACTTAGCCCCGCCTCTGACCTATTATGGTAATTGAACGGTGGGGCCTTGAAGAGGTGGTTAGATTGTGCAGTAGTGAATGGATTAATAATGGTGGTGAGGGGCGTGGTTCTGAGGGCTTTAAAAGAAGAGGAGAGTCTGTCTCTTTCTCTGCTCCATCATTTTCACAATGTGATACCCTGCCATCACGGAAACCACCACCAAAGAAAGCCCTCACCAGATGTACTCCCGGGACTTTGGACTTCCCAGCCTCAGAAACTGTAAGCAGTAAATCTGATTTTCTTATAAGTTACACAGTTCCGGGTCATTTTGTTATAAGCAATAGAAATGGACTAATACAGTGTGCGAGGGGTTTCAGACAGAAGCTCTAAAAGTGTTAAATTACAGTGAAATAGTATTAATTTTAGCTTCAACTGTGTCCAAACCGAAGAATAGAGCAGTTTCCATTTTGTAAAATGATTTTCAAAAAAACCCTGTTCTCTTTGTGCTCTAAACCAAATACTCCAAGGTTGTCAACCCCAATTAGGGTTTACTTTCCTCCCACACCTTTGAGACCTGGTATTGGAGAGGAGGTGCTTCTTTTGTACACTTTCTAGAGAGTAGAAAAAATCCCCTTCTGAGAAATCCCAAGGTGTGTAGGACTTTTTATTTATTCATTTGCCTACGCTAGATTTCTTGAACATTGGGCTTTAATAAGTTCCCTGGGTAAGACCCCTTCTGGGAGGAATGTAGCTGAGAAGGCTGATCTGCATACTGTGCATACAAATGTAACCAGAAGTTCAGTCTTTTCTAGCCTAAGGCTGTTGGGAGGTGGGTAGAAAGGAGACCCTCATTAATTACAGCTTTCTTTAACCTGTTTTTCCCTAATGTCCTTCCTTTCCTTATAATTATCTCCATTACTTTCTTTGTCTTTTCATGACAGAAAACTACGAGCTCTTGGCCCCTTTATTAGCCAGCTCGGGTGGCCATAACAAGATACTATAGAGTGGGTGGGTTAAACAACAGGCATTTATTTTCTCACACCTCCAGAGGCTAGCAGTCCAAGATCAAGGTGTCAGCCAATTCAGTTCCGGGTGAAGGCATTCTTCCTGGCTTGTAGAAGGTCTCCTTCTCACTGTGTGTTCGTTCACATGGCCCTTCTTCTGTGTGTGACCAATTGAGAGAGAGAGAGAGAGACCCCCTGGTGTCTCTTCCTATAAGAACACTAATCTTGTTGGATCAGGGCCTCACCCTTAAGGCCTCATTTAAATTTAATTACCTCTTTAAAGGCCCTCTCTCCAAATACAGCCACACTGAGGGTTAGAGCTTTAACGTATGAATTTGGGGGGCAGTGGGGAAGGACACATTTAGTCCCAAACAGCCCCCAAACAAGCAGGTAGGCCAGTCAACCTGCCATCCCAGGGTGGTTCTAGGAGGCTTCAGGCCATCGGAAGGGTTTCCAAACCTGAAATAACAATGTTTAATTGTTAGATGCTTAGCTGGCTTTTGGTTTGTTTTTTTTAATGCCTCAAGGGAGGGTTCAGAAGAGTATGTTATAAGGGGTTTGTTGGGAAAATAGAATAATTTAATCAGGCCCCCTTGCCTTAGGTCTGGTTGGGGGTGGTGTGGCATATTCTTTGTAAATAAGTTGTGTGCGGGTGGAGTTAGTGCACATGTGTTTTGCCGCAATTTGGCTGGTGTTGAGTGCCTTAGGCATCCGCTCCGTGCATGGCCATGCTCTCAAACCTATGGCTCCAAGGACCTTTTGGCCAGTTACGTAGCTCACAGACCTGCGTGTGAGGGGTCTGGTGACCCAGCCTGGCCTGTGAAGGGTTTGTGACCCAGTCTCTGAACAGGCTTGAGGGGTCTGAGAGCTCCAGACCCAGCCCTAGCTCGACAATTGGCCCAGTCAGCAGGATTACGGGCAGGTAAAAGAGCACGACAAGGTTAAAAACAAACCAAAAGTCTTTTCTGGTTTTTTGTTTTGTTTTGTTTTGTTTCCATTGAAAGATTAAAAATCACAAAGAAATGAAATTTCTTTACCATTTTTACAGAAGGACACAACATCCATGTGACAGCTCTGATGTGGGACTCAGCTGCACATCCTGGCTCTGGCATTTATGAACTGTGACCACCAGCCAGTCACGTGGCCTTTCTAACAGCAATGTCCTCCCCTCGCATACTACCTTGTAGAGTTGTATTGTTTAGTACGGTTCTGGCATGTGGCTGACAATAGGAGCACTTACTGTCATTGCCACCTTGAATGTGTCTCATCATTACAAAACAGGGGTCAGAGAAAGTGGGTTCTCCCTACTTAGAATCCATTCATGTAACACAAATATACTGAACACCTGGGAGAGATTACCACAATTTTTGCAGGTTATAGTTTAGAGTTCTTTCAACACTTCTGAGGTCACACCTAATCAGTGGACAAATTATGGACATATCACCCAATGATTTTATTTCTTTAGAAATAATATCGTATGGTACTGTCAAGTATATTATATACTTTAGAAAACATGCCCCAAAATAGAACTTAGAAATAGTTAAAACAAAAAACAAAGATTGAAATGTGGAGACCACTGAGACCAAGAGCCATAATAACGCTTTATAGGGCTTTATTTTAGGGCACCTGTTATTTCCATCAGTGATGTGGCAGCATGGAAGGGTGGCAAGAGCAGGGCTTTGACATCATTCAGAAATAAGTTCCTAGCCCAGCTGATACGAGACAATTATGTTCAAGTCCTGGGTCCACACTTTACTGTGTGGCCTTGACAGCGTACTTAACTTGTCCGTCTCCTCATCTATGAAATGGAAGCGATGGCTTTGATGGGGTCGTTGTGAGGATGAAATTAGGTAACATATGAAGGTGCGTGCGTTACCCTTCACAAGCTCCTGGTGAATGACTGCTACTGCTGCTTTTACCTCTGGGATGCTGTGCAGACCACTGCCCTGCTCGAGGCCTAGTTTCTTTATAAGATGCTGATAATATCACTTATTTGCTGTGAGAGAACAAATGACCTCATAGCCTGTCTTTCACATTTGCACTGCTGGATAAATGTTAATTCCCTTCACCAATCACTCCCTTGGTTTCCCCACCTTCATCCCTAACTAAAATAAGAAGCTAAAACTTGATTGTCTTGCTATTAAATGGCTCAAAGAAAACTCCCAACTTAGGTGGCATTGAGCCCACCCAGAACTAAGCCACACAGCCAAGTGTGAAGTGGGTGCTGTCTTTTCTTACGTGATACCCAGGTCTGCTGTGGAGTGGAGAGGGGGCCACGCATGGGACATCACGCCCTGAACTCCAGAGTTGAGAGTGCCATTAGCAAGAACAGACTGTGGAGAGGGGTCCCTGCAGCAGGTCCATATTCCTGCACCTGTGTTCATGGCATTTTCAAAAGCCTTCTCCTTCCACCTCCTCCAAGCCTGCCACTTCACCTGTTTTTAAGTGGCACCACCATCCCTCTAGTGGCTCAGGCCAGAACCTAGGATCCACCCTTGACTCCTCATCATTCATCCTTGATTTGTCGAAAGATCTGGCTTCGTTTTCTTTGTCCCACATCTCATCCATCCGCGAGTCCTAGGCTCTGCCTCTAATGGACAGGAATCCAGCCCCTTCCCACCACCACCACCACCACCCCTAGGCTAAACCACTGGTACTTTTTTGCCTGGAATACTGCAAAAGCCTCTTAAATAGTCTGCAGGGCTCCTTTCTAGACTGTCTCATATCCATTCCCCAAAGGGCCAAAGTGATCTCTAAAGCATTAATCTCACGTTCTTAACTCTCCAATGGCTTCCCATCGCACTTAGAACCGAGGCATAATGTGAGTCCACCACCTCCTCACCTGCCACCCTGGCCTCCCACAGAGCGCCCTCTGGTTGTACTCGCACTGCACACTTGAGAGCCTTTCTCGTTCTCTCCTCGTCTGCAGGGCTCTGCAAATAAAAGGTTACCTCCTCCGGAGGCCTTCTCTTACCACCCTAAGTGAATAAAAGTCCTTTGCTGCAATGACACTACAGCCTACTACCCTATTTTATTTTCTTCAGGCATTTATCACTAAAATGAGCTTGCTTGTTTTTGTATTTATTGTCTGTCCCCCACTGGAATGTAAGCTCCATGAGGGCAGAGACTTTGTTTACTGCTGTATCCTCAGATTCTAGAACAGTGCCTGGTGCATAGTAAGTACTCAACAGATATTTATTTGTTGGTTGAAGATCATTTGATGATCTCATATCACCCCATGCAAAAGGGCTATGGCAACTTTGCAAAATCTAGAACTTTCCACATTATCTCCAGCTGATAGAAGTAATGTCACTGTCATGTCAACTAAACTTCTCTGTTTCTCCAACTAAATGAGGCAGTATTCTTGAGATTCTACAAGTTCTACAGTAATTATTAATTTTTATTGTCCTGATCATTTAAAACAATCCACATGAGCATATTCTAGATCCTCCACTGTGGCCATGGGCATCTGAGGCATTGACTCCCTCTGATTTGCTATTATGCATCCTATACAAAACCAAGTCCATTATGGGGTAAGAGCAAGGGGCATTCTGCTCTTGGAAGGACCTATATATCTATATGCATAAAATGTGCACTGAATTCCAAAGCTTTTCTTTTTTAAAAAAAATCTGTTACTCACTCTTGCTGGCCCTCAATCCATTAACTTTAGCAAAAAATAAAGACCAATGGTACAGAATAATTCAGCCTCATGGCAACAATGGCTTAAAATTTTAAGTTTTTACTTACCTGTATGATTTTCTTTAATTAATGTTTAGGAAAATAACACTGATGTACTTTCCTTTACATTGAAAGAAAAGAGAAATAACTAGTACCTGTACTAGATAAAATCAATTCTATGAGTATGCCTTAAGAATGCTCCTGTGACTATTAATCAGGAATGGTATTTCTGTGGCCACATTGGCTTGTAGGTGATTAAGTTTTTAAATGTATTAAATGTTTCCTCTTCTGTGTATGTCAATACTATTTAATTACTTGAAATACTATTTTTATTTTGTTATAAAAATTCTTTTTTTGCAGCTTTTGAGAATCCCAGGAGCTGGGAAAATACAAGGGTACTTCAAAAAGTTCATGGAACGATTTGTTTTGGGGAAAATAGAACCATTTAATCAGGCCCCCTTGCCTTGGGTCCAGTTGAGGGTGGTGCAGCACATTCTTTGTAAATAAGTTGTGTGTGGGCGGAGTTAGTGCGCATGGGTGGAGTTAGTGCGCATGCATGGTGCTGCCATTTGGCTGGCGTTATCTGCCTCAGGCGTCCGCTGGGTGCAGCCATGCTCTCAAACCTATGGCTTCCAAGGACCTTTTGGCCGGTTGTCTAGCCCATAGACCTGCGTGTGAGGGGTCTGGTGACCCAGCCTGGCGTGTGACAGGTCTGGGCACCCAGCCTGGCGTGTGGAGGGTTTGTGACCCAGTCTGTGAATGGGCTTGAGGGGTCTGTGAGCTCCAGACCGAGCCCTAGCTCAACAATTGGCCCAGCTGGCAGAATTACGGGCAGGTAAAAGAGCGCAACAATTGGCAACATGAGCAGGATTCCGACATTAGCCTAGCACTACAATTGGCCCAGTTGGCAGGATTATAGCCAGGTAAAAGAGCCCCGGCTCTACACATGTATTATCTTTCAATTCTATTTTTCCATGAATTTTTTGAAGTACCCTTGTGTTTAGTGGTATAAGAGCAGGTGACACAAAGGGACTATGTACTATGTGAGTCATCCAGAAGGAGTCAAGGCCACCCAGTCCCTCTTAACGATCATGACTGAGAGGCAGAAGTGTGACAGGTATGATCACATGCTCTGGCATCAGGAAGAGCTGCCCTATGGCCCTGGCTCTGCTGTTGCAAGTTCTGTGACCTTGGACAAGTTATTTAACCTCCCTCAGCCTTGGGTTCTTTATCTATAATGTGGGAACCAGGCGGTAGTTGTGAAAAGTGAAGCTGTCAGTGTGCACAGCACATAGCGAGTGCACAGTGACTATTACACAGATGACACGTGTCCTTGATGTGCTCAGAGGCTCTTTGCCTCGTCTTTATTCCCCTTTGGACCCCAGGGTCTGAATAGGGTCATTGTACAAGAATCCATTTGTTAGGCAGCTGTGATTGATCTAATAGAGCAAACAAAATGCATAGGCCTCCATTGTGGTGTTGTCACTGACTGGCCCTGTCATCTTAGACAAATCTCTTAACCTCTCTAGATTTTTTCATCTTCTAAAGTGGGAATTAGAAGGATTAAGTTAATTAGATGAGAATATACCCTAAGTTTTAAAATATTATTCAATTGAAAATATGTTATTATGGGCAACTTGGAAGGCACAGATAAGAAGTGATGAAGATTTTTTAAATGTTAATTGTCGATGAGTCTTTTCAGTTTGGCAATGCATTTAAATTCTGCCATGAACATTCCTCCATCTGTTTTAACATGTGGTCTCAGTGACAAAAGCACTTCATCCTCGCGTCTGATGGTCAAGGACTGTTGCCCACATGGCAAAGGCTAAATAAATGCATGAGATGGAGAACATGCCTCGTCAACTTTGTTTTCCATGTATTTGCCAGGTGTCCCCAACACATCATCATCCTGTGGGCACAGGGGAGCAGAGACAACACGCTCACACAGTCCTGTCCTCCCCACCCAGAGGGACGGTCAGCCTAAGGTACACCTGCTTGAAACTGCACATGCCTGCCTCAAGGGGGTTGACTGAAATCTAGGAGAACAGCAAAGAGAAACCAGAGATACAATCTCCCATAAAAGTTCTCCACAACTGACTAAACACCTTTTCTTTTGTTCCCATGGTTTTTCCCATCCATAAACTATAAATGAAGATTTGTTATTGGAGGAAGGAAGGTGGGGGGGGGGTGAGTAATGATTTACAGTAAGTTTTCTTGCAGAATAGATAATAGTGATTATTAGGTCTGTTTAGAGCTATGTTGCATTAACCTCTGTATTAAATGAACTAGAAGATACAGTTTTTAATTCAGATCAGGGAGGATCTCCCCAAGAGTTCCCTAACCAGAATACTAGAAATTTGAGACGTAAGGGAGCATTTTAAAGTACATATTTAAAAACTCGAAAGAGCTATGTTTCTCCTGATATTTCTCATGTTTATTTATTTACTTCAATTTTATGAAGATGGACACATGGACATGTCCACAAATGAACAAACAGAAGCTTACGGGTTATAGTAACAAACTGTTACCGCTAAGTTTAGTAGCCGTGAAAACATCCAGCACATATTAAAGCCTGAGCCTAAAAAGAACCCCTCCTATATTTCCTAATTTTTTTTTCCTGTCTCTTTCACTGGATTTCAAGCTCTGCATAGAATTCCCATTGAATTCCTCCCACTGAGCAAATCTTCCCTGTCTGTCTCACAGGAAGCCCAGGGGCGAGGGCAAGAAGTGCCGGAAGGTGTATGGGATGGAGAACCGAGACATGTGGTGTACTGCCTGCCGCTGGAAGAAAGCCTGCCAGAGGTTCATCGACTGAGAGGCCCCCAGGCAGAGGGGCCAGCACCCTGGGCCACTTTTGCCCTTGCCCTCCACTGCAGGTGTTGGAAAGAGCTTTTCCTTCTGAACAAAATGCACCTGAAGCCCAGGAAAAGCACTTCCAGGAACCTTGGTGGTGGAATTGCAGCAAAAAAAAAAAAAAAGAAAGTCACCATCCTCACTGCTCTTACTGAGAACCCAGCCTGGAGCAGCTCTAACTACTTTTTTCTCTTCAAAAGAAAAGTCACCTTTTTTTGCTGTATGTCTGAGTCTTAAAACTGTGGGCTTCTGTTGCAATTGAACCAACAAAGCCCATTTTACCTAGAAAGGAAGCATATTTTGATAAACTTTCTGAATTATGCTGTTTCTGAGATTTTTTTTTTTTTGACACCCACAAAAATAAGCTACACATCATTCAGTAGCATTTGTACAAAGAACAATATCTGCTTTCATTGTGAATAGTCTTTTCCCTGTTTCCTATTTGACTTCTTGGAGCAGTACACATCATAATGTGTTGCAGGAAAGTGCAGCATTCTGAGTACGTTTTCCATGTCTTCTTTGTTTGTTTTAAGAATGACCCCAGATTGAACCATGGTAGAGCTGTCAGCTTGGAGGGCCCCAGATGACATAAACTGGGAAAGCGATTGGCAACGGAAATCACCAGCAGACTTCAGCCCAAGCTGAGTTCAGGAAATCCCACTGTCGCTATTGGGAAACATCTGGGAGTCTTCCTTGATCTATAAGAAGCTGTTCCCCGAGAGGCAGCACAGCTAACTCTCTCCCTGCCACAGCTCAGTCAAGAACTGGCACCAGTAGCCATCTGGGTAAGCCTTGATGCTTCTTTCAGGGATGTGATACAACCGCAGCTCGGATCTGTTTGTTACTGCTTGTCTGTCGAGACTGTAGCCAGGTTAAGGGTCATCGGTCCTTCCCTCAAAACTCCACCACTGACTGATTTCAGAAAGGTAGAGAACTCCAGTCTATCCCAGCAGGTTTGCTTTAGACATCAGGGCACAGCTGACATGTCCCCATCTGTTCAGAAAGTCGTGTTAGGTCAACAAACCAACTTCCATTCTGAGTGCACTTTCATAGGTTTTATGCTTTAGGTGTCTGGGAGATGGGTTAATGAACAATATAAACATTATATGGATAAATGGAAGATCCAAACCTTTATTTTTCTTATAAAAATATCGGAGCTATTAAGAATTTGCTCAGAAGGGAACACACAACACCAAAAGGAAACACATGTTGGTATAGGAATTTCTCAATTTACTAGGGCCAGGGCTTGCACTGTGTTCCACTTATTGGGCTTTCTAACCTGTTGTATTTGCTTATTTGTTTGGGTGGGTGGCAGTGCTGTAAGAAGGGAGTTGTTGTCAAGCCCTATAAATAAGCTCATTCTCTACCTACCCTACTCTCAACTGCCCTGCTAAAGAGCTATTTCTCCTATACCTATGCAAAGAGGTAAGAGCACCTTATAGGAGGCACTGTGTAGGAATGGGGGATACAGGATCAGCCGTAGGAATGTTAAATGAAATTGCACAGAGGAAAGTTTAATATATGTTTAGAGACTGTACGTATGCTTGTTTTAAAGAGTAGAAAGAAGTCATCTAGTAATACGGTATCTTTTTTTATATAAGCAAGGAAAATATAAGGAACTTCTACAGTGCAACAGGCACAATCTGTTGCACTCATATATTTTGGCAATTTTATTTTTTAAACTCTCATATGACTCTTAAAAAATTATTCCTTGGGAGAGATCCTGGTTTTTTTCCTTCATTTATTTTTTTTTAAATAAAAAAATCCACTTATTTCAAGAGAAGAGAAAATGAACTTTATCTGATTTCACATCAAGATTACCAATCAGTACTAGCCACAGCACCATCAGTGCTGTGTGTTTTAGTAATTACAAGGTTAGCCAGGAAAGGGCATTTTTAAAATGCGGAAATGTGTTCGCTTCCTCTACCCAAGCATCTCTTCCTGGTGTTCTGTCACTTCACCTAAGCAGCGCTGCTGTGAGATGACATTCTGGCCTGGTCCAGGAGGCCATGAGCAATGGGCAGGTTGCCAGTGGCCACAGGGAGGCCAGGGCTGAGCAACTGTTTGAGCAAGTTCACCGTGTACTTAACTGATAGGGTGCAATCCTGGACCAG
This sequence comes from Cynocephalus volans, assembly GCF_027409185.1. NCBI lineage: Eukaryota > Metazoa > Chordata > Mammalia > Dermoptera > Cynocephalidae > Cynocephalus > Cynocephalus volans. The sequence goes on along the minus strand of NC_084474.1, from coordinate 36,937,599 downwards.
ATGTTTTTCTCTTCAGCAAAGCTCACTGCCCTTTGATCCTTGGATTAAGTCACTAATAAAAAAAAATTAAAGTGATGAAGGGTTAGATTCATGCCCTCTCCGAGATCTTCAGAATACAAAGAGGGAGAGACTTGCTATGGAGCAGTCCTGGAGCAAGATCCTGTGGCTCTCACCCCCAAAGATACAGCCCATGAGTAGTTCTGAGCTCTAAGCAAAGCTTAGTGCTTTCCTGGTTTTTAGCCAGTGCACAGGTATAAGCGGAACTGTAGAGCTGAATGCAACTTCCCTAGGATTTCTTCTACTTTCTAAAGCCTTCTTCGTACAAACTCTTCTGCATCTCCTGCCCATGTGGGGGCTCCTTTCTGCCAGCCAGCCCGGGACTCTGTGTACTTCTTTTCTGGATTCCAGATGCGGACAGACTCTCAGTACCTTCCCAGACACACAGACACCCATTCCCTGTACCAAGGCATGTAATAACTAGGAGACCACCAAACTGCACCTAGCTGGTCTTGAAGAAAAGGGATTATACTTCTTACAAGCCACCCGGAAAGCTATGAATTGCAATATACAGCCACTGATTGTAAAAGTTATTTTTGTTTCAAGTAGTTATTTTGTTATATTTTGGAACTAAATGAAGTGCCAAATGAAGCCACACTTTCATTTTATGCCATCTCTGTGGAACCAAGTTCTTTTTATGTCTTCATTTGACAGAGAAGAGGGAGGAAGGTGGCTGCTTAACTGGAACCCTGTCCCCCACAGGGAGCTCAGAGGCCTGTTTGTACAAAAGAGGTAGCAATGCAGTGGATCCTGGTCCCAAAGGACTTCTAAATAGGGCGTGTTGTAGCCTTCTGGTTTTTTCCTCCCTTGATACCCTTTCCTTCAGAAGAGGTTTCTCATGTCTCTCTCCAAAGAAGGCATTTCATAGTGACTGACAGAGCACTCTCTCGAGAGCTGCAAAGCAAAGAGTGTTCATCAGGCAGTGGTTTTAAGCTTTAGTCCTTCCCAGAGGACGTGCACCCAGTTGGTGAGAGGCAGTGTGACAACTTGGAGAAAAGAACAGGGTAGCAAGGGGGTCAGGGAGGCGATAAAAGAGGCCTATGAGTACTTGGCTCCAGCTCATCTTCTTGGTGCCAATCAGCCAGCGGTGACTGTCCCTGAGCACCTCCCAGGTTCTCTGGCTGGGAGCAGCTGCCTTAAAGCAAGGAGAGAGCTACTTCAAGGGACGCAGCTCAGGCCAGGGGCTCCGGGATGCTGTGCACGCCTCTAGTGGTTGATCCCTAGCAGGCATGGTCCTCTCTCCACCTCACTTGCTGGAAACTTTCCTCCCTTGGTTGGCAAAAGCCAGTGTCAGGAAGAGAGCAGTGGGTTTCTAACCAGGAACGTGCCAGCTGCAAAGTGCCTGACAGCAGCTCCATGCACAACAAGGTGCCCTTCATTAGACAATTCCTTGCCCAGTCATAACCATATTGCAGATGAAAGTTTTCAATAGAGTGGCCCATGTTCTAGTTCTTGAGCTTTCTGAAAACTTTTCAAAGAGATAGTCATGTGTATGTTGCAAAAGATTTGTGAAACTGAAATGTACTCCACTAAGTTTCAAGATCACTCAAGTTTGAGTCTGCTGTCTCTGGTGTCACACTCAGCCACCCTTTTGAAAGCAGCCCTGAGTTCAGGCCCTGCTGAATCCACTTCCCCTTCATCAGACTCCACAGAAAAACGGAAGTGCAGCATTCACTTCAGAAGGTTCAGAGAAAAGGGGCAAGAATTGTATAAATAGATGGGAGAGAATACCTTGATAATAGTAGCAAAATACTGTAAATAATATTCATTTCCTCAGGGAAAAATAAAGGATATGTGAAAAATAGGTATGGAGAGTCCTAAGACTAGGAAGAGTTGTATTATCGCTAAGGTCTTTTCTAGTCAGAACACTTCTTTCAAATGAACATGTTATCATTTCAAGACAAATTAACATGAACTGGACAGTACCAACTTTTGTGAGGCATGGGGGGTGCCCTGTGAAAAGAGGCTGTTTTCTAATTGTAGCTGGCCTGCTGTCTAAGGCTGACATTTGAACCACAGGCACAGTGCCTGGTGGATATTCAGACTCCTGTAAGGCTTTTTCTGAATGTAATTGTGACTACAAAGCCTTGCCATTGCTTTTTATAATCACCCCATTGGGTGACTGTTTATTAGCTATAAGCAGAATTCTGTAGGTGAAAGAAAACCGTTAAAGATGTGCATTTTGCTTTAATAGCATGTTAAGGAGCAAACTTCCATGAACTTATGTGGACAAGGTGCTGCTTTTTCTCACGACTTTGTAGAATTTCTGTCGACCACATCAGCTGTAACATTGACCTTTGTCATACGAAAGACTTTGTGCATACGAATGAGTGGGAAACAGAGCAGGATTCATGAATATGAATGAAAATGTGGATCATTTTGGAGCATACGCTGGGCACACATGGGTCAACTGGAAATTTCTTTTCTCTAAGAAAGTAACCCTACGAGTGGCACACAGACTCCCCCGGTTCCTCATACCTGTGGGGATTCCTCCATATCGGAACTGTTTCATTGTGTCTTTTTTGTTATAACCTGCCAAACCGGAAGTCAGTAATAAAATGAAATTAGCACTTTTAGGTACTAATTGTATCACTGAGTAATGCACACCAATAGAGAAAGTATAAAATGTATTTGAGACCAATTTGGTTTGCTTATGATGACTGACTTTGAAAAAGCCCATATCCAATGATATACATGCTTTAAAAGGTATATCTATCATAGGACCAGTAATCAAAATGGGTCCTGTTTTGTAAATAGTTCCTTTTTTTGAAGACAATCTCATGTTTTATAACTTTTGTTGTGGGTCTGAGAATCACAATAGTAATGTCTTGTGGCAAGATGTAATCTTAAATACAATAATAATTATAACTTAATTTTCCAAGTAAAACAAAAAATATACAGCTTAGGCTTCTACAATTCTAAGAGACATGATACTTTTATAATAAGCATTAGTATTCAACTTCTCAAGTTAACAGAACTGGAAATATTTTACAAGATGTAGTGTTTTATAATCACAAAGAACATGAACATTTTGTGGGAAATGACCTTGGTTTTATACATTGTAGCTTGTTTTTTAAAATACAGTATTTTACCAGACAGGAAGTGTTAATATTATCAGCAATTCCTGCTCACCAAACAAAGGGCTATGCCTCTTTTAAGCAAGTGTTTTGATGCTTAACTTTTCAATTAACCCTCTACAGCAAGGGTGGAAATGCAGATAAGATGGAATGGTTATTACAAGAGGATCAAGATAGCAACAGCTACTCCTTTTAGCATTACTAGTGTGGTTTCAAAGTACTATGGAAATAAGACACTTGAAGAGTCATCCTATGTATTTTAAATCTAAGAAGTGTTAACAGATATGCTTATAGGCCAAATATTCATATACATTCTTTAGTGTAAAATGATAAATTCTATGTCACAAAGACAAGTTTACCACTCAGCTTACCAGAACTATAAATCTGCATTTAACTAGCAAGTATCATTTGGTGGAAACTTCTAAAATCATAGTATGTAGGTCCAAAGATAGAATTCTTATGTGATCAGTAGTAGTGAAAATAATTTTGTCCTCAGCACTAACTAAGTAACTTTAATTTCCTTATCAGAACAAGTGCTTGATTCTTCACTGTGAAGAACTCACGGGCACACAGGTTGTGATCAGAATGTGATCACACAATGTGTGTTCCCAGGAGTCAAGAAACAAGAAGGGGAGCTGTGGAGAGTTTGTTAACTGCACAGATTATTCTAAGCTTTGCCAAAACCATTTCATAATGCCGTACAATTTTTTTCAAGCCCATTCACTGTTAAGAAAGCATCTTTTCTTTCTAAGATTTTAGTATTCCAAAAGCTAGCCTAATTAGATAACATCAAAAGAAAGCTAAAATAGAATGGCCGTACACCCCTTAGGCAACTCCTATGAGGTGGTCGGTCAGAAGGTTGCTTAGACCTTGGTTTCAAATGGGCTTTAGAATCTGAACCCATGAGGACTAGAAAGAAATGCATGGACTTAGGAAAAAACATACAGCCTTGGCTCCCAGTCTTTGAGATGAGGCAACCTGCAAATCTCTATCTTCATTCCCTTGGAATGTCTCGATTGTTATCGCTGTATGATTTTGAACCAAATAAGTCTCATTTCATGTTTAAATAGAAGCTTCCTAATGGTATATAGCAGAGATTACAAACACAGATGCCTTCTAAGGGCCAGGCAAGTTCTGTAAATGATCGATGAGGATTGGGCAAAAAGAAGGACACTAGAGAATGGTGGAAATTGTGTTGAATTGGAGAACACGTGCCCCCTTTGAAGGTGGACCCACAGTCAGCTCTAGACAATCTGAACCACCCAGATATCAGGCTCAGGGCTGCTAGATCTTCTGACTTGGAAATATGTTATTGCCTGACATTTAAGTGTTGACAACTAACTCAAATTCTTGGCCAACACTGTGCAAACCAAAGAGAAGCTGTCTGTGGGCAGATGCAGCCTATGGCCACCAGTTTCAACTGTTAGGGAAAATAGGTTTCCATGGTTATCAGGTCAAGGTCAGCCGTCAGCCCCACGAACTCACATGTTGGCACTATCTGGACAACTGAAATAAAAGAAGGGAAAGAGGTCATTTCTCCCCAGCAATCATTCTGATCGAGTACTTGAATATAGAAATGTGATATCCTTAGACTAGCCTTGCCTCTGATCAAAATAAATACTGAGTTATTATCCAGCTTTCACTCTGCCTCCTTTTACCCAGGTCATGCCCCAAAGCACTGAATAGCTATAATCCTAATTTTCTTACTGTTTTCACTACCGCAACCACTGTGATGAGGGGCTGGCAAAGAGTAGCCTTGTGCCTTCAGAGAAGGCAGCCAGGAGCCCTGAATTTTAAGATAGCACACACTGCCTCCTCGTGCCAAAGCCCTTTGCCAACCTCTCCACACTCCTTCCCTCTCCATTCTGCCTCATGACTCTTCATTCCAGTGTAAAATTACCATTGTTTCACCTCTGATATGGCAAAATCCTTGCTTCAGAACTGGTAGGCACTTACGTATTTTGGAGTATCCACTAATGTCAAGAAGGGTTTTCCCACATGGAAAACCTTAGTACCTTTGAGGACAAAAAACAAAATGGGAATAAATGTGTTGTGAAAAAGTATTAGAAGTTGCTTCCTTTGTTTGGATGGACTCAGTTATTTTAAACTGTATCCTATGGGGCTGACCCATGGCTCACTCAGGAGAGTGTGGTGCTGATAACACCAAGGCCATGGGTTTGGATCCCATATAGGGATGGCCGGTTCGCTCACTGGGTGAGTGTGGTGCTGACAACACCAAGTCAAGGGTTAAGATCCCCTTACTGGTCATCTTTTTTAAAAAAATAAAAATAAAATAAAATAAAATAAACTTTATCCTACATCAGAGTCCTGATGGTATTGGGATAATGACTAACCCTTTCACACATACAATAAAGTGAGTCTCTTTCAGATACATTATTTCATTTGATCTTCATAAGAACCCAGTAGAATAGGAATATTTAGGATCACTGTCACCCACCTCCAAGGCCTACCCAGACTAGTCTTGACCCTGTGAGTCAGCCTCATCATTGCCCTCAAGGAGGAAGGAAAGGGCTCATTAAAGGCCGGCTCACACCTTAGTCTTCCAGAATGACCCTAGCTCTGAGAAGACCCAGGGACCCCCCCATGTTCTCAACCCATCCTTTCTGTCCAGGCCTTTCATCATAGAAGAGCCAAGTGCACACTTAATCATCCCCAAATGTATCCCTTTACTACAATGCCCCTATTCCTTAAGTTCCCACCAACTAAGTGATTAATTATAGAAATGTATTAGCTAATGCCACGTTCCAAGTAAGTTTTAACTCTTTAGGAAAAATGTTAGCATTCAATATTTGTTGTCTATGTAAAACTTAAATTGATACCAGGAAATTTAAAACCAGCTCAAATATATAATTTGTAATGATCAAATCAAAATGTACTGTAAACTCAAAGTTGGCAATGCCTGGTGTATTAGTCCATTTTGTGTTGCTATAACAGAATACCCAAAACTGGGTGGTTTATAAAGAAAAACATTTTATTGCTTACAGTTTCTGAGGCTGGGAAGTCCAAGGTCCATCTAGTGGTGGCAACAGTGACCCAGGGGTCTCACATTGCAAGATGGTGGAAGCAGAGAGAGCAAGAGAAAGACAGAATTTCCTCTTCTTTTAAAGCCCTCGGAACCACACCCCTGACCACCATTTTTAATCCATTCACTACAGCACAGTCCTACAATACAGTCACCTCTTCAAGGCTCCACCTTTCGATTACCGTGATAGGATTTCCCACCCTCTTAACAGTCACAGTGCAGGCTAAGTTTCCAATACATAAAACTTGGGGGACACAATTCAAGCTTCAGGGAGTTTGAGCGGGACAATTCAATCCACTACATCTGGTAATATGGTAAAGTCATGTTTAAATATGAATGCAATTTGAATGACATTGGCAATGAGTGAGATTTCTTCCGTTGTAAATGATTAAAAGGTGGTCCAATATATGAATGGATTTTATCTTCCCCTTCTCCCGCCAGTTTATCAGGTTTAACATCTTGAATTTAGAGTAAAGCCACTCACAGGGAGTTTAGTCATGGAGCTAGAAGGAGCTTCAGAAAACCATTCTGACCTATCACATACTTCATTAACAGTCTTTTTAATGAATGATACTTTTATTGTTTCTGAAGTAATACAGTGCTACGGGAGAAACAGTTTAGTACTTTCCTCCTTTTTCAGATGGAAAAGAAGCCCATTTTGCAATGGTTAGTGCCCACACCATGATAGCAGCAGGACTTGAAAGACCCGAGCTTTTTTTTTTTTTTTTTTTTGTCTTTTTGTGACCGGCCGCACAGGATCCAAACACACAGCGGGAGGACTGCCGCGCTCCCAGCACCGCACTCTCCCGAGTGCACCATGGGGTCGGCCCAAGACCCGAGCTTTAAGGAACAAGAAAGCTGTGGTTGCAAAAGCAGATAACTACAGATTTTGAAAAAACAAGGTGGAGATTGTGATTAAACTGTAGCCCTTGTTTTTCAAAAATGTTCTTTCATGTTGGGCACCAGCCACATAATTATTAATGACCAACTTCCAAAGAGAAGAGTCCCTTTATTTATAAAAATACTAAAAATTAATTCTTTAGTTTAATTAACTATTACATTTTCTTAGTAAGGCCAATTTCCTGAATTTTTAATTCAGAAAATTAGCTGGAGTAAAAAGTGATAACTCTTGGAAAAGGTGAGAGAGCTGTCATTAAAGAAGGAAATTTTCTTTTAAAAAAAATTTAAAACGTGCTCATCTATTCTCTACTGAATTCTCTCTACATCCCTGACTAACAAGGAAAACCAACACACTGGAGGAGAAATTGAGTTGTAAGGGACAGAGAGAAGAACAGTCCCCATTCTGGTCATTAGTCTTGTTTTCCCCATCTTGGCAACCACTTACAAATTTGCTAGTAAAATGTTTCTCTCTTCTTCACTCTCATCTTCCCAAGCCAGAGGCCAGGCTTTTGTGTGCTCACTTCCAAAGCCCCAGATGGGACATTCTTGCTTCTGTGCACTGATTTCTCTCTGTTAAAGTCTGAGGGGATAGATATTACTGTGACTGGCACATTAGGTGCAGTCAGTGTGGCTCCCACCTTCCTTCAGGGGAAGACTTTCCATCTGTCTCAACAGTTTTAGGTGGTCATGAGGAGAGCAGCTCAGCCAACATGCAACCTGCCACACTCATCACGGAAGATCTGCTCAGACGCACTGATAAAGAATGACAAGGCAGATTCCTAATCCCTCACCATGCCTCAAGGCCTCCATGCCAGTCACCCACCCCACCAGTCCCTTCCACATGCAAGGCTAATAGAACCAACAACGCATGCTGGGATGCACGTTAGCAGGGGACACCCGAGGGCAGAGCAAGAGGGCTTCACGTTTAATTACTCCAGGTTCTGACCTCGGCCCACAATTATGGAGCATGAAAACAGAATTGGCCTTTATTATGTGAAAAGGAAATGGCCCCTGCAGGGTATAATTGTTTTAATTTTATATTTATGGAGAGTGAAAATAACTCCCGTCTACTCACATTGTTAAGCACTTTTTCTTCACTCCAGTGGAGCCCTCGTCCCATGTTTTGGGCACAGATGGCTGGGACACAGAAGAAAGAGGTAGAGCTCTTAGGGCCGTGGCTGCTAGTGTTTGAATTACCCCTCAGGGATCTGCAGTGGAGTTCAGTAGTAAACTACCCCCACCCAAAAAGCAAAAAAGGTTGGGAGCAATGCATAACTTTGCAGATTACAAATCCTTATTTTACTTTTTAAAACTTTTTTCCTGTGCTCTGCTTATCGGAAATCAATGGCTGTGACTTGAGCAGCCCTTGTGATGATAGCAAAGCCCCTCCTTCCACAGTATCCAACTGTTTGGGGAACCACCTCGATCACTGGTAGAAAGCTTTAGAATAGACTTAGTTTAGGGAAAAACTCAACAGCCCCCAAATATATTAGTTCTATGACTTCAAGAACTGAAAATGCTCTGGGTGTAAAATAACCCAGGAGTATGGATCATATATGTAAAAAAAAAAAAAAAAAAAAAATGCCATTAATCAATATTTTCCTACAGTACACCCTAAAATTCTATTTTTGTAATTAATGGTTAGACAATGATCAGCCATTTAAATGTACACTCTCTGGAATAACCAGACACTAGTATAGTTTCCAAAGTGTTTCATGTATCAAAATCCTATATACTTAGAAGAAGAACTCAGGATAAGAAAAAGTTGCTAGGTCCCAAAGGGTTCATCAAATGCAACTGTGAGTGGCCTAGGGTCATTTTTTGCAAATGAGGGGGCCAGGGAGAGAGAGAACAACTGTGATTGCTAAGCCTCTGTTGCCCTTAGTCCATGATAAGGTTTAAGAAAACTCTGCTTTTAAAAATTAAGCCATTTTGCGAGTTGTTTTCTACACCAAATCTAAAATATTAAAATGAAGTTATTAAATATTTTAAATGGGGTATTTAATGGGAATGCTATAAGTAGAGAGCTTTGCTTTTTAGTGCCTGCTAAACAAATAAAGGAGAAAGACAGACTGAAGAGAAAGTAGCAGTTCTTCCTGTATGACACTCATGTTGACGTGACAGGCATTACCATGTCATTGGGCACTAATTCGGAAACTATGTGGCAATGCTAGCCAATGTTTAGAGATTTTTTGAAATACAATCTTACCACCATTCGGGGGTAAGTGCTTACTTACAAAAGTCTTTAATATTAGTGAATGAATGTATAAAATTATAAACTATGCATTTTCAAAGAGTAACGTATTTTGTACCGAATCCAAGTAAATTTTTTTCATAGAGACTTATCACAACTGCAAATTATTCAAAATAAACTTGAATGCATATCCTTATGAGGATGTGAGACTCCCACGTGTATTCTTCTAGATGGTGTTTTTAAAGATGGTGCAATGAAACTTTACTCTGAAATGTCAGGCTGTAAAAAAATTCAACCATTAAGGTGAATAAATGGGAAATGGTTTATACTTTACTTCTTAGGCATAAATGGGAAATGTTGAATATTACAAAATGTGCCCAGGTCTTTGGAGGTGGATGTTCTAGTAACACTGGATTAACAAGCAAACAGAACTGCATAGAGTTAATGAGTATTGCATTGGATAAATATAGCAAAGGTTTTGTCCGTTGTGTTTAATTCTCAATCCAAGAGAAAAAAAAATCTTTAAAGGGTTTAGGTTATGTAGTTTCAAAGAACAAAGTCGGAAAATATTGTTCCGCAAAGCAAATCATTGATCTCTTTTCAAAGTTACATGGAGCTCTTATATTTTAGAAAGTCTATATAGAATATACACAAATTACTTCAGCCCTCTTTTTGATTTTGTATTTTCATGAAACCTTTTCCCCTAGTAATTTGTCTTTGCTCCTTAGTCAGTGCTTTCTACATTACTCAGCACGAAAAAATATTTTTTCCTTCATCTGACAATGTGGAAATAAAGAACTCCATTTCTCTGCCGTTCCAGTTCTCTTCTGAATCCATTGAGAAATTTTCTCAAGTGTTTGTATGTAAAATATGAAAAAACACACTTGTAAACCTGGTACTTAGAGGTTATACTGGATATGTTTGCTACCTAATTAGAGGTTACTGGGAGAGGGGCAATGTGTTTTTTTATATGATTTTTAGCCAAATCCAGATGTTCTGATACTACATCTCTGAATACCTATCTGACTGTAAATATAGCCTGTGGAGGTTCAGGTTAATAAACCTTTTATGTGACTGTTCCTCAGCCATGCTCCTTGCCAGCTTTTGGCACATTGTACATAGATTTGTCAAATGTTTAAATGATGTTGTTTTTCTAAATGCTGTTCTCTAAAACAATTTTTGAATGTCCTTTGCTTTCCGTTGTTTTGGACTTTGTGTATTAGTTAACAACAACAAAAAAATGTTTCCTAAATATTTAACACCAGGAAAATATTTTAAAATAAACTGGTGCTAATTGAAACAGAAGAAAATTTTCAGATTGAAGATTTACATCATAAAATGTTCACACCAGTTAAACTGCACTTTTCCTGCTGGGCCAGCCTGTGGCTCACTCGGGACAGTGCGGTGCTGATAAACTGCACTTTTCCCACGGGGATGGTTGGCATCCACATGAAATGGGCATCAGGAGAACCACAGAATGTTTACAGTTTCTGTGGCCCATTGAAGTATAAAATATAGACATGGCTTTGTCCCCCCAGAGTTGAGGATTGCTACACTGGTCCTCTGGAAGCATTTAAGTAGAAGGCTTATAGCAAGAATCACTTTTGTAACAGTCTTCTGGTCTTTGGACTTTCATGTTCTGTGATGCTTAGCTGTAACAATGAATATGGTGTTGCCAATCTAATCTAACATCATTGTTGACTTGTACTTACTCTGTGTATGGTTCTACCTTGGGTTGCACTGGCACAAATTGAGCCAGAAACCTGGACTTTCAATAAGACCATTCTGACTTCGACAGTGTCCACACACATGAATTTAAATGCACTTGTAACTGGTTAGTTACCATGAAGTAAGTCTAACTTCCACTTAATAAAAGTTTTTGTGTATCTGCTTCTATTTGAGGGCTGTTCATTTAAGTAAAGAATAACTAGTACACCAAAAAAGACTCACTGGGGATAAAGGGTTTGAGGTTTTACCTAGAGTTGTAAAAATAATTAAAAGCCAAGGAGATCTTTCCCATATCAACTGCTCGCCATCAAGGCCTTTCTTATTTTATTTTAATTTTTTTTAAAAGATGACCGGTAAGGGGATCTTAACCCTTGACTTGGTGTTGTCAGCACCACGCTCAGCCAGTGAGCAAACCGGCCATCCCTATATGGGATCCGAACCCGGAGCCTTGGTGTTATCAGCACCGCACTCTCCCGAGTGAGCCACGGGCCGGCTCAGCATCAAGGCCTTTTTTAGAAAGGCACCTCTCTTCTAGTGTTCAGTCCTGCTAATTACATTCTAAACCTGTTCCTTTGGCAGTGACTGCCTGGATACTTACTGCTCACTTTGTGCTGTTATCCTGCTATCCCAAGCAAGTGGATGCACGGGGCAAGCACAGGAAAGACAATGTCTATTCTTGTGCTAAGCCAGCCTGCAGACCCTCCCCTAAGCGAAGTTTGTGACTACTAGAACTTGATATAGTCACCTGCAAAAGCCAAATATGTATATGTGTTCAGCAAGGTAGCAGACTTTGGAGTTAAAAAGACTTGGGCACAAATCTGAGTTTTGCCTTTTGCTAGATGGATAATTGGAAAAGTGATTTAACCTTTATAATTCTCATCCTTATAAATAGGAATGATAATAAAAGAAAGGGAAATTGATTAGCCTGGCTTGGACAATATCGACTCCTAGCCCAATCAGCCTTAGTTAGGGATGGGGAAGAATATGACTCACAAAAAAAAAAAAAAAAAAAAAAAAAATGAAACAATATGACTCAGACTACTGCCTGCTTCAGAGAAGTTCCTACATCCTGGGGCTACGAAGAGGATTACCTACAACAACAGATGGCAGAGGCACAGAGGAGTAGCCCACAAATGGAAGCCAAAATACTCCAATCATCCAGAACTCTCAGATATCCAGGAAGAGTGCCTTCAAATACCAGAATTTTCTCTTTTCAATTTCTTTAAAATTTTTTCAGCATTTTTTAATTATAAAATTTAGTTGTACATATTTGTGGGGTACAGTGTGTTGTTTCAGTACATGCATATATTATACAGCGATTCTCTTTTCAATTTCTTAAAAACATTCTTTCTAAAATGAAACTGTCCTTCCTTATTAAATAGCATACACAACATCTGAACGTTTTCCTGGTGACTCCTGGCCACTATTTACATCAATTAATAGAATAAGCCGTGTGACCGAGTATTATATCTCAGCCTCGTCAAGAACTAGAGGGGCATGCAGTTGGACACCCACTGCTTTCTTCCCCACCATCCCTAACATAGCCCAGCTGCCAGTCATTGAACCTCTATGATTTCCTTGTATCAGCACAGGAGGCATTAAGCTCTCTGATGTTTCCTGAGATGCCAAAGATAGGCATAAACTTGCTGAGCTCCTACTGTGTGCTTGGCAATGTGCTGGATGCTTTCGTGTGATTGTCTCATTTAATTCTTACAACAGCTCTGTGTGGGAACTATCATTCCCACTTTATCCAGTTTAAGTGACTCACCCAAGACCACACAGCCCAGGTAGTTTTGGGCATCCCCTAACCCTGAGCCCACCCAATGATCGTTCTGTGTTTTTAGGTCCTGTTAGTAAATGGATCTGTTGTGAATTACCCAAAGCAAAGCTAATCTCTCTTTTCTCTGCTTATTGGCTTTATTCTACTTTTGAATCAGGTGTGTGCTCCTGTTCACCTCATTCCTGCCTTCCATCTCCACCCTCTCCTGCTGCCTCTTTCCCACTCTTTAGTCTCCTCTCTGCTGTCTCCAGTTTGCCCCCACCCCATCCAAATCCCTTGCAGGGCAAGGTTGGCTCAATATTCACAGCCAACCATTAGAGTTCTCCCTGTGCTTGTCTGCCAGACCTACGGCCACATCAGATGCCAGCCCTGCTTCGACACATCATTATCATCCTCCGGCCTCAAGGCTCCTGAAGATTGGCTTCCGGACAGTTGACTTTTAATGACCACATTTTTGCCATGGAGGGGGGGGTGAACGGAGCAATCTCCATAAGTGGTGCTCGAACTGCACATGCACGCCCTCCCCAGCCCTGCCCCATAGCTCTCAGGGTGCCCCAAAGCTCTACAGGTCTCAGAGCAGCTGCGGGAAGCATGGAGCCCTTGGTGGGGGGCAGCGGCGGGGGGGGGGGGGGCACAGGAAAAATACTGAGGATATGGCCTGCAGGTGTTGTCCTGCAAAGTTGCATAAAAATCATATATTTGCAAAACGAGTTATTACCAATGCTTACTATCTAAATGGATGCTGCAGCAAACAGCCAATGAAGTAATTAATTCTTCTCATGCAAACATAAAGGCTACCTTACCCTCAAAAAATACCCTCCAAGAACTTACTTTTTTTTTTTTTTTTGTCTTTTTGTGACCGGTAAGGGGATCGCAACCCTTGGCTTGGTGTCGTCCGCACTGTGCTCAGCCAGTGAGCGCACCGGCCATTCCTATATAGGATCCGAACCTGCGGCGGGAGCGCTCCCAAGCACAGCACTCTCCTGAGTGCGCCACGGGGCGGCCCAAGCACTTACATTTTTTAAAGGTACAGACCATGTCCTATTGGTTGTATCCAACTGTGTAGTACACTACCAGCTATATAATGAGAGATCAATAAATTATTTAATGTTTTAGTCCGTTTTGTGTTGCTAGAACAGAATACCTGAGACTGGGTAACTCATAAGGAAAAGAGGATTATTTGGCTTACGATTCTGGGACAGCTGCATCTGGCATGGGCCTCAGGCTGCTTCTTCTACTCATGGTGGAAAAACAGCAGGCATTTGGTGGGTATAAGCAGATCCCATGGCAAGAGGAAGCAAGAGAGTAAAGTGTTTATTTTCCAAGAAGCATCTCTAACTATCTGGCTTATTTGCTACTACCAATGATTAGGGGAAAGATCATTCCTTTTGGAATTAATTAGGAATTTCATTCAACGGCAGGTACAAGCAGATCACATGGCAAGAGGAAGCGAGAGAGGTCTCGAGAGAAAGAGAAGGTGCCAGGGTCTTTTTAAGCAACAAGCTCTGGCGGGAACTAATCCAGCGAGAACTCACTCATTAATCCCCCTCCCCCAGGGAGAACATTAATCTATTCATGAGGGATCCGCCTCCATGACTCAATCAGTTTCCAACACTGCCACATTGGGGATCAAATTTCCACATGAGTTTTGGAGGGGACAACACATCCAAACTCCATCATTTAATGAATGAACAAACAAATTGTTCAGACAGAGCATTTCTTCAGACTTTAGATATGCTCTCTGCTTTCAACCTACCATTGCCCAAACAAAGCAAATAAGAAAGAAGTAAACACTTTAAAGACTGGCATAGACATTTATTTGATCTAAGCAGTACTTTCAAAGTTTCATTAGCATATGTACCTTCTCAAAATTGCCAGCTGGGCATTGGTAGAAGAGTCATTTCTAATTTTCTGGAGTACCTTTTAAAGGGAGATATACTCTTTCCGGTGGCTGTGTTCTACAGTGTTAGTTGGGTAGGTTGTTTTAGATTTGGTTCTGGGTGAGTGTAGTAGTATAGAGAGAATTAATACCAATTCTAAAACTATTTTTAAAAAATTGTAGAGGGGGCCGGCCCATGGCTCACTCAGGAGAGTACAGTGCTTATAACACCAAGGCCATGGGTTCAGATCCTATATAGTGATGGCCAGTTCGCTCACTGGCTGAGAATGGTGCTGACAACACCAAGCCAAGGGTTAAGATCACCTTACCGGTCATCTTAAAAAAAAAAATTGTAGAGGGTATTCTCCCAAACTTATTCTATGAGGCCAGCATCACCCTGATACCATAATCAGAAAAGGACACACAAAAAAACTAAAGACCAATAACCCTGTTGTACATAGATGCAAAATTCTTAATAAAATACTAGAAAACTAATTCAACAGCACAACAAAAAGATTACTGCCTTGGATTGAGTGTCCCCCACAAAGCTTAATCCCCACAGTAACTGCTGAGGGTGGGAAATCCTATTATGGTAATTGAAAGGTGGGACTTTGAAGAGATGATTAGATGGTAGGACCGTGCAGTAGTGAATGGATTAATAATGGTGGTCAGGGGCGTGGTTCTGAGGGCTTTCAAAGAAGAGCACGTGAGTCTTTTGCTCTCTGCTCCACCATTTTCTGCCATTTAATAATCCTGCATTGCTGTAAAGCCACCAAAGAAGATCCTCACCAAATGTGTTCCCTGGACTTTGGACTTCCCAGCTTCCAAAACTGTAAGAAGTAAATTTCATTTTCTTACAAATTATCCAGTTCCATGTATTTTGTAACAAGCAACACAATTATACGCCATGATGAAGTGAGATTTATCCCAGGGAGGCAAGTATGGTTCAACATACACATATCAATAAATGTGATTACCACATCATCAAAATGAAGGACAAAAATCATATGATCATCTCAATAGATGCAGGAAAAACATTTGCTAAAATTCAGCGTTCCTTCATGATAAAAACTCAACAAAGTAGGTATATAAGGAAAGTATCTAAATGCAATAAAGGCAATATATGACAAACCCACAGCCAACATCATACTGAATGGGGAAAAGCTGAAAGCTTTTCCTCTAAAAACAAGAACAAGACACTGATGCTAATTTTCACCACTGTTATTTAACATAGTTCTGGAAGTTCTAGCCAGAGCAATTAGGCAAGAGAAATAAAGGGCATCTGAATTGGAAAAGAAGTCAAATTGTTCCTGGAAAATCTTAAGGAGACAAAATCTTAAATATAGAAAAAACTAAAGACTCCATCAAAATTCTTTTTTAGAACTGGTAAACAAATTTTGTAAAGTTTTAGGGTACAATATCAACATATGATATCAGTAGTGGGTTGGCCAGTTAGCTCAGTTGTCTAGAGCATAGTGTTATAAATAACACCAATGCTAAGGATTTGGATCCCAGTACTGGCCAACCACCCAAAAAAAAAAAGTTATATTTCTATACACCAACAACTAGTTGAAAAAGAAATCAGAAAGCAATCCCATTTACAATAAGTACCAAAAAAAAAAAAAAAACCTTTGGAATACATTTAAACCAAGGAGCTAAAAAATCTCTACAACAAAAACCATAAAACAGTGATGAAAGAAAAGAGGACAAAAAAAAAAATGGAAAAACATTCCATATTCATGAATTGGAAGAATTAATATTGTAAAATTGACCGTGATAGTACCCAAAGCCATCTACAGATTCAATAATCCTCACCAAAATACCAATGCCATTCTTCACAGAAATTGAAAAAAACCATCCTCAAATTCATATGAAACCACAAAAGACCCTGAATAGCCAAACTAATTCTAAGCAAAAAGAACAAAGTTGGAGGCATTATTCTACATAACTTGAAATTATGCTACAAAGGTATAATAACTAAAACTGGTATTGGAATAAAAGCAGACACATAGACCAATGGAACAGAATAGAGAACCCCGCAATAAATCTAATTATCTACAGCCAACTGATCTTTGACAAAGGACACTTTGACAGAGAACATACGGTGTGAAAAGGACAGAATGCCTCTCCAATAAACAGTTCCAGGAAAACTGGATATCCATATGCAGAAGAGAGAAACTAGACCCCTATCTTTCACCATATACCAAAATCAACTCAAAATGGATTAAGTACTTAAATGTAAGCCCTGAAACTATGAAACTACTAGAGGAAAAACATAAGGGAAACACTCAAAAACGTTGGTCTGGACAAAAATATTATGGAGAAGACTTCTAAAGCACAGTGAACAAAGGCAAAAATAAATGTATGGGATTACATCAAACCAAAAGGCTTCTGCACAGCAAAAGAAATGATCAACAGAGAGAAGACAAATTGCAGAATGGGAGAAAATATTTGCCGACAGGAATCCAGAATATACAATGAACTTAAACAAGTCAACATCAAGAAAAGAAAATAATCAGATTTAAAAATAGGCAAAACTCATTTGAGAGAGTACCTTTGACCTTGCTAACACGCAGGTGAAAGGTTTGAATCCTGTACCAGCCAACCTCCAAAAAAAAATGAGCAATGACCTAAATAGACATTTCTCAATAGAAGACATACAAATGGCCAATAGGTACATGAAAAAATGCTCAACATCCCTAATCATCAGGGAAGTGCAAATCAAAACCACAATGAGATATCATCATCTCACCCCGCTTAGACTGGCTATTATCCAAAAGACAGAAAATAACAAATGCTGGGGAGGAAGCAAAGGGGAACTCTTTCTTTTCTTTGTTGGTGGGATTGTAAATTAGTACAGCCCTTATGGAAAACAGTGTAGAGGTTCCTCAAAAAATTAAAAATAGAACTATCATATGACCCAGTAACCTCACTACTGAGTATTTATCCAATGGAAAAGAAATTAGCATACAAAAGAGATATCGGCACACCATGTTTACTACATCATTATTCACAATAGCCAAGATACAGACTCAAGCTAGGTGTTCACTGACAGATGAGTAGACAAAGAACATGTGGTATATATACACAATGGAATACTACTCAGACATAAAAAAAAATCCTGTCATTTCTAGTAACATGGATGAGCCTGGAAGACATTATGTAAAGTGAAATAAGCCTGGCACACAAAATCAAATATTGCAGGTCCTCACTCAAATATGGGAGCTTAAAATAATAATAATAATAATAAAGTTGAAATTTTAGAAGTAGACAGTAAAATTGTGGTTACTAGAAGCTGGGAAGAGGGGGGTGGGGATAGAGAGAGGTTGGTTAGTAGACACAAAGTACAGCTAGATAGGACAAATAAGTTCTAGTGGTGTACTATAGTGTTAGGCATCTATAATTAACAATAATTTATTATATATTCTCAAATGGCTAGAAGGGAGATCAAATGTTCTCATTGCAAAGAAATGATAAGGTTTTGTGATGATGAATATGCTAATTACCCTGAAAGATCATCACATTGTATACAGGTATTGCAGTATAACTCTGTACCCTATAAATTATGTACAATCAATATATTTTACTCAAAAAATAAATTTCTTTAAAAAATAATTTAAGAACTTAGCCAGGAAGATGGAGGCCTAGAAGTGCCCAGGGCATGTTCCTCCTGCAAAAGAAGATCAAAGCAGGCCCACTGCCACCACCACTGCAGTCATAGAGCCATTGTCCCATCCTAAAACCATTGCCCATCACCAGCAGCAGCCCAGCAGCCCTGTAGGTGGCTCATTGCTACAACAGCAGACTCCACAGATGTGAGAGAGGTGGCTGCAACCACTGCTGCCATTGCCACCACCATGAGTTAAACCCAGTGCTGCCAAGGATGCCAGAAACGTGGGTGAGGCAGTTGCACCCACCTGTGCCGCTGATGCCAAAGACACTGAAGATAGGAGTGAGGCCACTGCAGCTGCTTATGCCACTGCTGCTGCTCTGAGTTAACCCACTGCTGCCAAGGATTCTGCATACAGGAATGAAGCAGTTGCAGCTGCTGCAACTGCCACAAGTTAACTCTGCTGCCAGAAAGGACACTGCAGACACAAAGGAGGCAGTTGCTGCCACCACTGAGGTGGCCATCCCTGCAAGGTAATCCCACTGCCACCAAGGACACCGCACATACGAGAGAGGCAATTGCAGTCTCCAGTGCCACTGCCACTCCCCAGAGGTAACCTCCCTGCTGCTGCACACACCACAGATGCAAGGGAGGCTGCTTCAGACACTGGAGCTACTGCCCCCCCCACGAGGTAACCCCAATGCTGCTGTGGACACTGCAGACGTGAGGGAGCCAGTTGCAGCTGCCAGTGCTACTGCCACACTAAAAGGTAATGCCAACACCTCTGCAGATAGTGCAGACATGAAGGAGGCAGTTGCAGCCACCAATGCTGCTGCCACACCCACGAGGTAACCCCACTGCCAACAAGGACACTGCAGACACCAGGAAGGCAGTTGCAGCTGCCCGTGCCTTTACCACCACTGCAAATTAACCCAGCTGCCACTGTGGATACTCTAGCTGCACCAGCCAAGATTGTGGACACCACAGCCAAGCAGGAGGCTGCTGCAATCAACCACTGCTGTAGTCACTGCCACCACCAGTGCTACCAGAGAGCCACCATCATCATGCAAGCAGCCTGCCACAACTGGAGCCACTGCTGCCATGTGAGCAGCCCACCAAAACCACGGTCACAACCAGCACCACTGCAAGGGTGGCCTGCTACCACAGTAGCAGCCGCAGCAGCCTCTGCCACTGTACAGGTGGACTACCAACCACTCAACTGAATAAACACTAGGAGGATCCCCAGTGGAGTCCAGGGAAGGAGAGGAATAGAAGAAGCAATTGCTCTATCAGATAACTAGATGAAGAGATACTAAAAATAGAAAGAAAAAAAAGCCAAGAAAATATGAGTCCACCAAAAGAATACAATAACTCTCATGAACCAGACCTCATACAGCAGAAAACCCTTGAAATGACTGAAAAAGAAGTCTGAGTAAAAATCTTAAGGAAACTCTGTGATATACAAGAAGATGCAGTTAGAAGACACGATAAACTGAGCAAAACTATCCAAGATATGAAGGAGGAAATTTACAAAGAGATTAAAATTTTTTAAAAAAGAATGTCGCAGAACTCATTGAACTGAAGGAGTATTCAATGAAATAAAAACACAACTGAGAGCTTAAGCAGCAGACTAGAGCAAGCAGAAGAATGAATTTCTAATCTTGAAGTCAGTCTCTTCAAAGTAACTCAGACAGAAAAAAAACAGAAAGAAAAAAATTTTTTAAAAAAGAACAAAATCTAAGTGAGATAGCAGACAACCTTAAGAACACAAACACCTGAATCATGGGTATTCCTGAAGGGGAAGAGAAAGGAAAAGGCATTGAGAACATAGTCAATGAAATAATAGAAGAAAACATCCCAGGTATAGGGAGAGACAAAGACCTGCAGATTCAGGAAGCTCAAAGGTTCCCAGATTCAATCCAAAAAGGTCTTCTCTGAGGCACATTATAATCAAACTGGCAAAACTCAAAGACAAAGACAGAATCCTAAAAACAGCCAGAGAGAGGCATCAATTCACTTATAAGGTTGTCCACATCAGACTTACAGCAGACTTCTCAACAGAAATTCTACAGACCAGAAGAAAATGGGATGATATATTAAAAATTCTAAAAGAAAATAACTGGTAGACAAGTATACTATACCTGGCAAGGCTATCTTTCAGAAATGAAGGAGAAATAGTATATTTCCCAGAAAAATAATAACTGCAAGAGTTCACCACCACATGACCAACTGTATTAGTCAGGGTTCTCCAGAGAGACAGAATCAACAGAATATATTAAAATTATATGAGAGGGATTTATTAGGGGAATTAGCTCACAAGGCTATGAAGAAAAGTCCCATGATAGGTCATCTATAAACTGGATGCTGGTAGCATGGCTCAGTACAAGTCCAAAGGCCTAAAAACTAAGGAAGCTGATGGTGTCCTTGGTGTAAGTTCTGGGACCCAAAAGATGAAGAGTCTCAAGCTCTGATGTCCACCGACAGGAGAGAAGAGTATATCCCAGCTCCAGTGGATCGAGAGAGAGTTTCACCTATTTCCTCTGTCTTTTGTTCTCTCCAGACCCCCAGCAGATTGGATGGTTCCCACCCACACTCAGGGTGGGTCTTTCCCACCAGGCCATTCAGACTCTCATACTAATCTCTGCTGGAAACACCCTCATGGACACACCTGAAAAGATTGCTTTACCAGGTTTCTCAGCATTCCTTCATCTAACCAAGTTGACATCTAGAATTAACCTTCACACCAACCCTACAAGAAATCCTCAAAGGAGTCCTGCATCTGGAATCCAAAAAATGATAATCACTTTCATGAATACACAAGAAAGAACAAAACCCACAGGTAGAACAAAAATGCAAATGAGAAAGAGAAAGAAACTGTATCTTACTACCTCCAAAAATCAATGGATACCAAAGACAAACAGTAAAAGGGAAAGAAAGAAACAAAAGATATTCAAATAAAAATCAACAAAATGCCAGAATATACTACCTTTCACTAACAACCCTACATGTAAATGGATTAAATCTTCTACTTGAAAGATTCAGACTGACTGATTGGGTTAAAAATCTAGGCCCACCATATGCTGTCTACAAGAGACTCACCTCACATGTAAAGACACATGGAGTAAGAGTGAAGGTATGGGAAAAGATATATCATACAAATGGAAATCAAACCCAAGCAGGAGTAGCTATTATTACATTGGATAAAATAGACTTTCAACCAAAAGAAATCCACTATATAATGATAAGTGAATCTATCCAGCAAGAAGACATAACATCATAAATATACATGCACCAACATTGGAACACTCAGATAAATAAAGAAAACGAATTAGATCTCAAGAAAGGGATAGACCCAAATATAATAAGTGTTAGGGACCTGAATTCCCATCTCTCAACAGTGAACAGATAATCCAGGCCACAAATCAACAGGCAAACATAGGATTTAAGCCACACTTTAGATCAACTGGACTTGGCAGATATCTACAGAACATTTCATTCAACAATTACAGAATATAAATTTTTCTCATCAGCACATGGAACATTCTCCAAAATTGACCACATGTTGGGTCACAAATAAAGCTCCAATGAAGTCGTAAATATTGAAATCAACTATCTTCTCAGACCACAATGGATTAAAACTAGAAGTTAAAAACAAGAAAACTCTGAAAACTATATAAACACATGAAAATTAAACAACATGCTACTGAACAGCCTATGGGTCCAAGAAGAAATTCAACAGGAAATAAAAAATGTTCTCAAAGCTAATGAAAATAAAGACACATCATAGCAAAACCTGTAGAATGCTGCAAAAGCAGTTCTGAGAGGGAAGTTTAAATGCGTACACCAAAAAAATAAAAATAAAAAAGATTTCAAATAAACAACCTAATGCTATACCTCAAAGAACTAGAAAAACAAGAACCACCCAATCCTAAAACCAGCAGATGAAAAGAAATAATTAAGATCAGAGCAGAATTAAATGAAATAGAAATAATAAAAAAGATAACAAAAGATCAATGAAATTAACAAAAAGTTGGTTTTTTGACAAGATAAATAAAATAGACAAGCCATTAGTTACGCTTACTAAAAAAGGAAGAGAGAAGAACCAAATAAAAAATTAGAAATTAAAAAGGAGACATTACAACTGATACCACTGAAATACAATGTATCATTATAAACTATTATAAACAAGTATACACCAACAAATTTGAGAACCCTGAGGAAATGGATTAATTTCTGGACACATAGAAACTACCAAGACTGAACCAAGAAGAAATAGAAAACCCATACAGAACAATAATGAGCAATGAGATTGAAGCAGCAATAAGAAGTCTCCCAAAAAAGAAAATTCCAGGACCAGATGGCTTTACTGATGAATTCTAACAAATCTCTAAAGAGGAAGTAATACCAATTCTCTTCATATTATTCCAAAAAAATTGAAACAAGCCATTCTTCTAGACTCAGTGTATGAGGGCAGCATCACCTCGATACCAAAACCAGACAAAGACAACACCAAAAAAAGAAAACTACAGACTAATTTCTCTGATGAACACAGACACAAATAACCTCTATAAAATATTAGCAAATAGAATACAGCAACACATCAAAAAAATTATACACCACAATCAAGTGGGACTCATCACAGGGATGCCAGGGTGGTTCAACATATGCAAGTCAGTAAATGTGATACACCACATCAACAAAATCAAGGACAAAAACCATGTGATTGTCTCAATAGACACAGAAAATGTATATGACAAAATCCAACATCCCTTCATGATAGACTTTCAGCAAATAAGGTATAGAAGGAAAGCATCTCAACACAATAAAAGCCATTTATGACAAATCCACTGCCAATATCATCCTGAATGGAGGAAAGCTGAAAGCTTTCCATTAAAAACGGGTACAAAATAAGGATTCCCACTCTCACCATTCTTGTTTAAAATAGTATTGGAAGTACTAGCCAGAGCAGTCAAGCAAGAGAAAGAAATAAAGGGCATCCAGATTGGAAAAGACAAAGTCAAATTGTCCCTGTTTGCAGATGACATGATCCTATATATATGGAAAAGCCTAAAGACTCTACAAAAAAACTCTTAGAGTTGATAAATGATTTCAGTAAAGTTGCAGAATATAAAATCAACACACAAAAATCAGTAGCATTTTTATTCTCCAAAAACAAACTAGCAGAAAAAGAAATCAAGAAAGCAAGCCTGCTTACCTTAGTTACCAAAAAAAATAAATAACTAGGGATAAATTTAACCAAGGAGGTAAAAGATCTCTACAATAACTACAAATCACTGTTGAAAGAAATTAGAGTGGACACAAAAAGATGGAAAGACATTCCATGCTCTTGAATTGAAAGAATTAACATTGTGAAAATGTCCATTCTACCCAAGCAATCTACAGATCTACAGCTTCAATGCAATCCCCATCAATATACCAGAAACATTCTTCACAGAAATAGAAAAAAACAGTCCTAACATTCATATGGAACAATAAAAGACCCTAAATAGCAAAGCAATCCTAAGCAAAGAAAAGAAATAAATCCAGAGAAATAACACTGCCGGACTTCAAATTATACTACAAAGCTTTAGTAACCAAAACATCCTTGGTACTGGCATAAAAACAGGCATTTGGACCAGTGGAGCAGGATAAAGAACCCAGAAATCAATCCACAAAAATATAGCCAACTGATCTTTGACAAAGGCAACAGGAACATACATTGGGGAAAGGACAGCCTGTTAAGTAAATGGTGCTGGGAAAACTGGACATCCATATGCAGAAGAATGAAAGTAGACCTCTACCTCTCGCCATATACAAAAATCGACTCAAAACGGATTAAAGACTTAAATATAAGACCTGAAACTATAGAACTCCTAGAAGAAAACATAGGGGAAAAATTTTAGAAGTAAGACTTGGCAAAGACTTTATGAATATGACTCCCAAAGCACAGGTAGCAAAAGGAAAAATAAACAAATGGGATTATACCAAACTAAAAAGCTTCTGCACAGAAAAAGAACAACAGAGTGAAAAGACAGCCTACAGAGTGGAAAAAAATATGTGAAAACTATGCATCTGATAAAGGATTAATACCCACTATATACAAGGAACTCAAACAACTTAACAGTTAATAAACAAGTAACCCAATTAAAAAATGGGCAAAGGAGCTGAAGGGCTCCTTTGTATATTTGTGTCTTTCTCAAAGGAAGATATACAAATGGCCAACAGACATGTGAAAAAATGCTCAACATCACTCAGCATCAAGGAAATGCAAAAAAACCACACTGAGATACCATCTCACCCCAATTAGACTGGTTATTATCAAAAAGTTGGAGAACAACAAATGCTGGTGAGGATGTAGAGAAAGGGGAACACTCTTACACTGTTGGTGGGAAAGTAAATTAGTGCAGCCATTGTGGAAAATGGTACGGAGTTTCTTCACACAACTACAGCTAGAACTGCCATACATATGATCCAGCAATTCCACTGCTGGGTACATACCCAAAGGAATGGAAATCATCATGTCGAAGGGATATCTGTACTCCCATGTTTATCATAGCTCTGTTTACAGTAGCCAAGAGTTGGAACCAATCTAAATGCCCATCATCAGATGACTGGATAAGGAAAATGTGGTATATCTACACAATGGAATACTACTCTGCCATAGAAAAGAATGAAATACTGCCATTCACAGTGACATTGATGAACTTAGAGAAAATTATGTTAAGTTAAATAAGCCAGGCACAGAAAGAGAAATACCTCATGTTCTCACTCATAAGTTGGAGCTAAAAAGTAAACAAATAGAAGAAAGAGAGAGAGAAAGAGAAAGAAAGAAAGA
Source organism: Cynocephalus volans (assembly GCF_027409185.1). Classification (NCBI taxonomy): domain Eukaryota; kingdom Metazoa; phylum Chordata; class Mammalia; order Dermoptera; family Cynocephalidae; genus Cynocephalus; species Cynocephalus volans. The sequence goes on along the minus strand of NC_084474.1, from coordinate 36,912,496 downwards.
GTCACAATAATACATTGAACTTTCAAAAGTAGAGAACAGAACTGAGGTTACCACAGGTAGGAAAGGAGAAGGCAGAGAAGGGGTAATGGAGGAACTAGTAAAGGGCCATGAAGAATGATTACATTGTATACTGTCGAATATACTAATTATCTTGATTTGATCATCACATATTGCTCACAGATATTCAACTTTTTCCCCCACAGATAGGTACACTCAGCTATGCTACAATTTAAAAAATCAAATACTACCATTTTCAGCAATATGGATGGACTTAGAGAAAATTATATTAAGTGAAATAAGCCAGCCAGGAACAGAAAGAGAAATACTGCATGTTCTCACTTATTTGTGGGAGCTAATAAAAATAAATAAATAAATATACAAACAAATAAATGGGGTGGGGACAGAAGACACAACAATCACAACAATTCCTTGAACTTGTTGAGACAAGTGAACAGATATGATGTTGATGGGGGGGAAGAGAGAGCAGGGAAAAGGAGGAATTGGTAAAGGGACACAAAAATCAACCACAATGTATATTGATAAATTAAAATTTAAAAAACAGCCAATTTGAGAAAAAAATTTAAAAAATGAAAATGGGCACATTTGTTTCTGTGAGTGTAAATATACTACAACCTCAAGAGAGGGCAATTTGGAAATTGATTACATTTAGTATTACAATTTTAAAAAGTCCATTCTAATTTATTCTACAGATATATCTGCATAGTACAGGAATTGACATATGCAAAAGAATAGTTAATGCAATATTGTTCGTAGTGGATTGTTCATTAATGCAGGACAGTTTAAATAAGTAATAGCTGGTACATCTAATGCATATGGGACAAAAGAATAAGGAATCTCTTTATTCATTCTATGTAAGTATCTCTAAAGTACTTCTGGAAGACGGAGACAAGACTAGAAACATTGGTTGCTTCCAGGAAGTAACACTGGGTATCTCAAGTACATGTGTGCTTTTCACAACTTACTCTTGAAACATTCGAGTTTTGAATCATATAAATTATCTATTCACCAGAAGAAAAGACAATTGGAATTTTTTTCTCTTCTTTTTTTTGGTTGGCTGGCCAGTACAGGGATCCAAACCCTTAACAACAATTGGAATTTTTTTTTTAAAGATAATCACATTTAGTGTAAAAGCAGGGTGCCTTACCTCATCTGAGAGAGAGCTGCCCTTCCACGTGAAAGGGAGAGGCAGGAAGTGTTGTGGAATCTCTCAGAGCTGGATTTTAGAGCTGGACAATAGATGAGGAAACTTTAATTCTTACGACTTCTCATCTGGACCAAACTAATCTTTTACGGCCTACTTTATGTTAAAGTGTCCTTAGGTGGCCACGTGGATGCTTCAAATTAAGATCCCCGCCTACATGAAGTAGGATTGTGGGGAGGCTGAATGCTCAAGCTGAGTTTGGGTCCTGCTAATGCCTTATCAGCTGGGTGATCCTGAGCCAGTACATTACCCATTACTCTGACTGTGCCTCAGTTTCTCCATCTCTAAACTGAATGTCATAATATCTACTTTGTAAGGGTATTTTGAAATAATACTTGTAAAGAGCTGAAAAAAAATCCTGGCACGTAGTAAGAGCTAAATTAATATTGTGTTATTATCAGTTCTAGAAATCCGCTTTCCCTTTTTGGCTTTATGCATTTACTCAGGCGGAGACTTTTCCTGTCATTTTCTCCTCTCACTTTTCTGTCAGAAGACCACCGATTTTTTTAACTTTTTTTCTGGTCTACCCAACTGAATGGCATATCTTTGTCCTCTGAACTCTCCTAGGTCTATGAATCTTTCCTATGGGCCTTCTAGTCTTCCTCTCTGAAGTTATCTGGGTACTTGTCTTGTTTTCCATTATTACACTGTCGATGCCTGAGGCATCCTTATTCTCAGAGATGTCTTTCACAGTTAATTACACATTGTGGTAATCAAATGTTTCTAAAAACAATGATTTCTACTAGATGATAATCTAATATTCTTGAAATAATATTTATCATGAGATATAAATGATCTTGTTAAAAAATAAAAAAGAAATATTAAAAACTCAAGTATTTTCTTACCTGTCCCAAATTACTGCCAAGAGGTAATCACTAATATACATATTAGTTTCCACACACATGGTCTCACAACAGTGCTGGTTGACGGCAAAGCCTGATTAGAAAGAAGAAATTTCTCAGGGGCCAGCCCGTGGCTCACTCGGGAGAGTGCAGTGCTGATGGCACCATGGCCACGGGTTCGGATCCTATATAGGGATGGCCGGTTAGCTCCCTTGGGTGAGCGTGGTGCTGACAACACCAAGACCACAGGTTAAGATCCCCTTACCGGTCATCTTTAAAAAAAAAAAAAAGAAAGAAAGAAGAAATTTCTCAAGGAGCGCTCCACCCATCCCCTATTCTGAAGATGTTGGTCAGGAGATATAGATGTTAAATTATGACTTCTGCATCATTTTAACTAGTCAGCTTCATATAGTTTAACCTTATGAAATTGCCATTGTTTGTAGCTCTTTTTACCTGTTCAACCTAACATGTCAGGCATCGTGCCAGGCCCAGCAGATTTGGTGATCAGGCCTCAAAGGGCAAATTCTCAGGAGGTAACAACCCATCCAACATCTGATGTTCTCTCTACTCTTCCTTCCTGTCTTCTTTCCTCCCTCTGTCTCCCTTTTCCTTCTTTCTTCCTGTTTTTTCTTTCTTTCTCCTTCTTTTCTCTTTTTCATCCCACATGTTCCATGAAGGATTTGAGGTGAAAACTGTTCTTGCTACAATAGCATTTCCGGAGTTAAATGCTCTGGTGTACAGTATGAGTTACTTAGATTTGTCTTATATAATTACACATACCACTGATTTCTTAAATTTGCCATTTATAGGGGGACATGTAATTCTGCATAATTATGGATTTTAAGACACTTGAAAAATATATGTTATATCTCTGTTTTTGGATAATGCCATCTTCTACATTAGGCTTATAATTGCTTTTATTTTTCAAATAACTTAAAATGCTATAATAGATGAGATCTGATAAAAATGAATTTCATCAGTTCACAAACTATTTCTATTAGAATAATGGCATGTACAGGTATTACGTAATACAACATTGCTCTTTTGCATATTTAGTGCACAGAATCTAATTTCCTTTGTAGATCACTTCTCAGCCTTTTGGCTAAGACCAAGTGTAATCTCTTTTGCAGAAATTTGGTATTTACCCCCAGACCACTGGGGATAATGCTTTTCATAGCATTGGCTCACTCCTGACAGGAGCTATTTCAGTAGATGGTCTTAAAGATTAGAGATATGGATAGTATACTGAATGTTTCTCAAAATTACACCAGGGGTCACTGTAAGCTAGAAACCTTCAACAATGTTTAGAAATGTTGAGTTAATGTTAGTCACAAAATTTTTATTTGAATACTTGCTTGTTGGTCAAATCATTTTTTTAAACCCCTGGTTTTATAATAGACCATATTACCTTTCATCATTTTTACACTGTCCAATTTCAATTCAATTAAAAAGAAAATAAAAATTCTTCCTTTAGGATTTTTAGAAGAAGCACTGTCATGATTAGAAAAATAATACTTTATTAATTTTATACTTGAATATACTTTCAAGAATGTTGGGAATCCCTATTTCTAGCAAAAATTAGACATGGTATCATAGTTTAGTCTTTAAGTCAAGAAAGATGAACTCTGAATTTGCTGCATGTAGTATAATCTTTCTGCCTACCTTTCCATCTGTTAGGAAGAGACTAGATTAGATGATTTCTAAGATCCTGTCAAGCTCAGAGTTTTGTGATCATACAATGAAACAAACAAATCATCTACCACTTTTAAGTATTCTATCACTATACAGAAAGCCACAGAGCCTTTTCCTTAAGTTCCTCAAGGGTCATTTTGTTTAGAGACGGGCCTTAAGGAAAGACTGAGCTAGATCTAAGGCTATTAGAGTTTTAAATCCACTGAAGAAAAGACATTCCTGGGGTTTATGACCACAAAAGATGAACCTACGTTCTTTCCTTGCAAGTAGCCAAATCTTCAGACAGCCTGGTCCAGTGCTTTTCTCAGGCCCTACTGTTCACAGGCTCCTCAGTCTCATCCTAATTCTGTACTAGATAACTCCCTCCCCTCCCAACATGAGGTTACCCTACACTCTCCAACCCTCCCTCAAACACACCCACGTCAGTCCACTGAAATCAGTGAAACCCTTCTCTGTATCAAGGTCTTGAAGCAGGGGCTTTAGAAGACTTCATCGGGTTTTCTTCAGCTGTTTCCTCAAACTCCTCTCACCTTAAATATTTGGGTAAGCCAGTCCCACTCACCAGGCCACTCACCTTCCACAAATCAATAAATCACCTTCATTTCACTTCACTGCTAAAGCACCACCCTGCCCTTAGCAGCCTGTTCCCAAAGCATTCATGTGTTCCGTGAAAGCTCTGTGCTGCTCACCTTCCCACTGTCACACTCATTTTCTTGAATGTAACGGTATCGAGTTATTATAAGCAAGTATATCTTGTATCTCCAGTAAATTTTTAAACTCCTGTGAAAAGTGACCAAATCACAGCCTCCAGCCCAGACCCTCAAACAACAGCCTAGCATAGAACAACTTTCAGTGAATCAGTAACTCAATCCAGAGGATAGAATAAACCACTCTTTATTTTGATCTCACAGGAACCCTTTATAGCCTTGCAGATTACTGATTATAGTAATGACAGAATTTCCTGCATTTTCTAACCACACCTGATTTACCCCAATATTACTTAAATCAAGTTATATGCTTCTTTGGTGTTAGACCTCATCAACACTGAGCAGGTCCCAATTTTTCAAATGACTTATTAAGTGAACAAAAAGTCTGTGCCTGGTAACACATTAGCCTGTATATAAGTTTTAAACAATAAATGAGAGAAAATTGCCGTCAGTCTTACAATGTGGATTTCTTACTAGTCTTAAAAAATGGTACGAGGATGGGGGAAATGGGCTATTGAAAAACTATCAAACAGTTCTTAGGAGGATCTAAATTTAAATTTGGGGTGTCTACAGATCATAAGATCACTTACATCTGGTCTCATTCCAGCTAGAGAAATAATTACTTTTCTTCATCTTTCCCCCCAATAAGTTAGTATTTATTGAGCAATAACTGGTGATATTATGGTGCTTGGCATTGAGCATTTTATTAAACTTCACTAATCTCTTCATTACAATAAAGAAAGCTATAACTTGTTTGAAAAATTGTTTGACCACTGTCCTATTATGAAATCCCACTGCAATTTCTACATTCTTAATATGACTATTTTGCAAATCTTATTGGTGAGTCCAGAAACAAATTCCTGTAATTTACTATATAGAAGGTGTGGAGAAACTGCACTATATCCAGTGCTGAGAACTCAGGCCATCCATACTGATTCCTGTCTCTCATCCCCTTCAAACACATTTACAGACAGGGTAAAGGTCCAAGTGTAAGTGCCAAAACCATAGAAGTACTGGAAGACAAGTAAAATGAAAGAACATCACCAGGGTTAGGGGTTCAGATCCCCACACTGGCCAACCACAAAAAAAAAAAAAAAAAAAAAAAATTAAATAATTTTATTGTTAAAAAAAGAAAAAGAAAAAACTAGATACCAGTAGATTTGATTACATTCAAATTAAAAGCATCTGCACTACTAAAAACACCATGAATTTTTAAAAAAAGAAGGCAACAACCTTTGCCTTAAAAAACACTTGTTATAAAAGGGAATAAAGATTAATAGATTCTATAAGAAACAACAAAGAGCCCTGTGAGAAAAACTAGCAAAGGATGTGAAAAAGTAATTCATATGGAAAAATCCAAATTATAAACACATATATGAAAAGATATATAATCTCTCTTTATTAGGGAAATTCAAATTAAAAATAATGAGATGGTACTTTAGATCATCAAAAATGCAAAGCTTATAATACCACATGTTAGTGATAGTATGAGAGACATAGATTCAGTACCTTATACTAATTTGTATATACATGTAGCAAAAACAACTTTTATTCAAATAGTAAATTATAAGATGTACATACAATGAAATACTGTCCAGCCATTTAAAAAAATAATGTAGTGCTGATGGAAGGATTTATGCTTATATGAAAATATTAAGTGATAAAAAGCAATTGTTAAGTGTGTATAGTATGATTATATATGCACACACACACGAGCACACCCTCATATTTTTTAAGGCTTGGGGACAAAAGTATGGAAAGAATACTAAACTGCTAACATTGGTGATTGCCAGGAAGTGGAAAGAGGTGTTTGAGGTTGGATAGAGAACTCCTCTTTTCACTTTAAATATTGTTCTGAAGTTTGAAATTTTTTTCTTCAGCATGCATTACATTATAGTTAAGAGAATGAGAAAGGATGCTTACTGAGCACCTGGCACTGTGCTGGAGCTGAGGATACAACATTAACGAGGCAATCTCCCGCTTTAGGTCACAGCCAGCTTACAGCCCATGGGACACAGCTGGCAAGTGCAACGCAAGTGATGAGTACAAGACTGTAATGTAAGCACAGTGCTATGTTGCTGAGCCTAGACGTAGGAGACTCCTATTATAGATACCTTTTACACATTAGTATAAAAATGCATGCTAAATTGACTACAGGGAAACAAAAATTTGGGTCTTAATAAGCTCTTACTCTGTGACAGGTACAATCTAGGCATACACAAGAGAAAAAATATTAACCCACAGCAGTATAAGTTCAATATTTATTATTTAAAATAAACAGGTTCACTCAGGAGAGTGCGGTGCTGATGACACCAAGGCCGCGGGTTCGGTTTTATTAAAAAAAATAAAAATAAAAATAAAATAAAATAAACAGGTTCCCAACACAAAGAAATAATATATGTTTGAGGTGATGGATATGTTGATTGACCTGATTTAATCATTACACATTGCATATATGTGTCAAAATATCACACAATAGCCCATATGTACAATTGTTATGCATTAAGTAAAAAAACATTTTCTGACAAACATCTGAAAAAAAAAGTAATAAAATAAACAGGCAAATTTAAGGATGGAGACAAGAGAAACAGTACAAGCAAGTGAAGATTAGATAGAATGCTTTTGAATTTTCAAATCAGATGGGACTGGGTATATACAGGAAACAAAGTTATTGTTACCACACTACAGATCTTATCATTTTAGGGGGCCAGAAATCCCTTCTGGAATTTGTTTAAATCTATGAACATTCTCACTCAGAAAAAAATGCACAAAATTCTGTGTTTAATAGTCTGAGAAACCCTGCCACAGATGTTTTAGTCTTTGGCTTCTCTTGTTTGTTAAAGATAAATAAGAGTGTATTGTTTTGCAGGTTTGCTTTTAACTGCAGTTAGGTCTGTACTGGGAATAACACAGCACCCAGCAAACGCACTTCACAAACGCCACTGGCCATTTTTGATAAGAGCTATAATTCTATTTATCAGCATCCTAATATAAATGTAAATCAGTACCTTTATCCAAAGAACCAGTCATACTGAGGCTGAAAACTTGCCCTAATCCTTTGGATAATTTATGTATTGACCCTCCAAATATTCATGAATATAGAGACAACAAAATTATGGGAGGAAATGTGTGCAGTTTAAAGTCACAAAAAATCATGACCCTGAAGTTCATTTTAAGATTATAAATTTATTTTATTTAAGAAGCTATGTGATTTCCATCAAGCATATATCCTCATTGCTGTGGAAACTCATTTAAAAAGACACCATAGGCCAGTGTGTATTTCATTATGATGTAGATAGGGCATAGATTCATTACTGCTTTGGCATGTCCCAGCCTTCCTTCAGGTGAGAGCTTATCAGAATATGAAGAAATCTTGTTAGATTTCCATTTGTTTGAGGCCATTGGGAAACCAAAGAGGTTTGCTCATATAAGAATTAAAATACAAAGTGCATGAGAAAGGACAATAGTATTAATTAAATGAAGACAATAGAAAAGATATTTAAATCTTTAAATTTAAAGTTTAAATAGAAAAGATATTTGTAGTGGATTGAATTATGTCCCCCCCAAACTCCCTGAAGCTTGAATTGTGTCCCCCAAGTTTTATGTATTAGAAACTTAGCCCCACTGTGACTGTTAAGAGGGTGGGAAATCCTATTATGGTAATTGAACGGTGGAGCCTTAAAGAGGTGATTGGATTGTAGGACCGTGCAGTGCTGAATGGATTAAAAATGGTGGTCAGTGGTATGGTTCTGAGGGCTTTAAAAGGAGAGTCGAGTCTGTCTTTCTCTCTCTTGCTCTCTCTGCTTCCACCATCTTGCAATGTGAGACCTCTGGGTCACTGTTGCCACCACCAGATGGACTTTGGACTTCTCAGCCTTAGAAGCTGTAAGCAATAAATGTCATTTTCTTTATAAATCACCCAGTTTCAGGTATTTTGTTATAAGCAACATAAACGGACTAATACAATATTCAAAACTTTCATTTTGTGATGCATTGCCCTGTGATATTTGTGAATACAAATACACATTATGTTCTTTAGTGTTAAATAAATATTTATGCTGAAATAAAATCAGTTGCTCTTAGAAGGAGGATATTTTTCAGAATGCTTGTAGCCCATAGGCAAATTAATTTTGGAACTACATTTATGCTCAAGTCAACATAGGAAGTTAAATATACACACTCACTATCAGAGCAAGGGTTGAAAATGAACAAATATCTCTTTTGGATCTATTTTAATGTTCATGCATTCAAAGACTCATATTGTGACTTCAATAGGGAAAGCCCTGTTTGGACCTTGTACTCACTTTTTTGATTTATAAAGAGTAGTTGTGGTAAAGAGTATCAAAAACATTCAGTGAAAATCTAGATTAATATAAAATTAAAAGTAAGTAGTGGACTTCTAAGCACACCACAGAATCTTATTATTGAATTTAAGCATTTGTTAAATCTTAGCTAAATAGGGCCGGCCCGTGGCTCACTCGGGAGAGTGCAGTGTTGATAACACCAAGGCCCCGGGTTTGGATCCCTATATAGGGATTGCCGGTTCGCTCACTGGCTGAGCGTGGTGCTGACAACACCAAGTCAAGGGTTAAGATCCCCTTACCGGTCATCTTTTAAAAAAAAATAAATAAATAAAAATAAATCTTAGCTAAATAATTGGGATATTATGCAAAGAAAAATAAAAGCAAACACTGGTATAAGGCTTATTATTGGCCAATCCCTACAACATTAGCTCCTCAAAAATCCTCATCATAGCACTATGATACTCCTCATTTTCCAAATGAAAAAGAAACAGAGTGGGTGAATAATTTGCCCAAGATTACACAGCAAGAAAATGGCAAAGGTGGGATTTCAACCCAGAGTTTGGCTCTGATCTAGTTCTCAAAACTTTCACCAGTATTTGGTTTTGTCACTATTTTTTGTTTTAGCCATTCTGATAGGCATGCATTGATATCCCATTTTAGTTTAATTTGCATTTCTCTTAACGGCTAGTGAAGTTTAGTATCTTTTCAGGTCCTTATTTGTCATCTGCTCATTTTCTAATTGGATTCCCTTATTTGCATTTGGGTTTTGAGAGTTTTTTAAACATTCTAAATAGTAGTCCTTTGTCGAATATGTGATTTACACATATTTTCTGAGATCCTTTCTTGTTACATCCTGTGAATCATATTTCTAATCCACCAGATTGGAGATAGATTAGTGGGAACAAAACCCCAGGCTGCATATCATCGTTAGTAGGTTTTCAGTGTAGTCTACTTCACACTCATTGCTTAATCATCTAACAGTAAAATTGGGTATTATGATAGAGTATTTCATCTCTTGTGTATCACCAGTACACAATATTTAGTTAGCATTCTTGGTAATGGTTATATGTTTGTTTTTAAGTTTCTCTGTAACAAAACCTGATACCTGACATCTTTAGGGAATCTGGTGTTTTTTACCTTTTTTTGTCAGCTGGCCACTAGGGGATCCAAATCCATGACCTTGGTGTGAGCAGTACCACACTCTCCCAAGTGAGCTAACAGGCCAGCCTGTGATGTTTTTTAATGTATGATAAATAGCAATAAAGGTTGTTGCATTTCTTATCTCTTTTAACTCACCCAACCACTGGAAGGAATTATCTTTATTCTACAGATGAAGAAATCAAGGCCTAAAAAGGTTAAGTAACTAGTACAGGTGGCACAGCAGCAGAAATAAGATTTACTTCAGTTGTGAATCATTCCAGAGATGCTTAGCTACCACTCAATACTGTCTCTTTTATGTTAGGTGTTGTTGCAAAATGATTTGGCTTTTTAAGAAATCATAAAGTTGCTATGTGTCATTTACCCAGGCAAGGCCTGAGAGAACTGCTGTTAAAGAAGATTCTGGAGGGCTGGCCCGTGGCTCACTCGGGAGAGTACAGTGCTGATAACACCAAGGCCACGGGTTCTGATCCTATATACGGATGGCTGGTTGCTCACTGGGTGAGCGTGGTGCTGACAACACCAAGTCAAGGGTTAAGATCCCCTTACTGGTCATCTTTTTAACAATAAAATAAAAAATAAAAAAAATACACTTTATATGCTCAAGAAGGTTAGAGAAAAGCACAAACATGATGATAAGAGAAACGGCAGATGTAAAAAAAAAAATCAAATTAAATTTCTAGAGATGAGAAATACAATTTCTGAGATAAAAAAATGAGAATGAGTTCTTCAAAAAGTTCATGAAAAGATTTATATTATCTTTTAATTCTGTTTTCCCATGAACTTTTAGAAGTACCCTTGTACATCTGATAGGATAAACAGCAGATAAGACACTGCAGAAAAGACATGTGAAATTGAAGACAAAGCGACTGAAACTATCCAAAATGAAACAGAGGAAAAAGATTGAGAAAATGAAAAGAGTAACACACTGTGGCCTAAAATATATCACACTTACTATTAGAGTCTCAGAAAGGAGGACGAGGGGTGGTTCAGACAAAAGTATTTGAAGAAATAATGGCTGAATACTTATCGCATATAAGGGAAACTATGCACTGACATACAAGCCCTGATAAAAGAAACATAAAGAGAAACACTAAGTAGATGGCAAATTAGCACATGAAAAGATGTTCATCATTATGAGACATCAGGGGAATGCAAATTAAAATAATACAGAAAATTCCCATAGTGGCCAGCCACCAAAAAAAGAAAAAAAAAATGCTTACCAATAAGTCCCACTCTTGTATTTTGCCAAGAGACATAAATAAATATGTCCACACAATGACTAGTACAGCAGATCTTGAAAGCAGCTTTACTCACAATGACCAAAAACTACGAACAGCCCAATGTCCATCAATAGATGAATGGATACGTATGTGGCAGTTCAGCCATTGAATGAATGTGGCATTATCAAAGGACCAGACTACAGATTCAGGCAACAGAGCAGAAGAATCTTAAAGTCATTATGCTAAGTGACAGAAGTCAGACATAAAAGCACTCCCCTTACCCTACTCCCACCCCTGCACGAAAGATTACATACTGTTGTATGAGTCCACTTACATGAAATTCTAGAAAAGGAAAAATCATAGTGACAGAAAGCAGATCAGTGGGTTCCAGGGTTTGGGGGATGGGATTGACTTCAAAGGGGTGCAATGGAACTTTTTGTAGTAATGGTAATAGTTTATATCATAATTTGGGTGGTAATTACATGGCTATATACATATATCAAAACATATCAAATTACACACTTAAAATTATACACTTAAAACTTTATTTCTTGTAGGGGCCTGCCCGTGGCTCACTCGGGAGAGTGTGGTGCTGATAACACCAAGGCCACGAGTTCGGATCCCATATAGGGATGGCCGGTTAGCTCACTTGGGAGAGCGTGGTGTTGACAACACTAAGTCAAGGGTTAAGATCCCCTTACCGGTCATCTTTAAAACAAACAAACAAACAAAAAAAAAACCCCAACTTTATTTCTTGTAAATTATAGCTGACCAAAGAGAGAGTAAGAAGATATTCTGGAAGATATGATCAAGGCAGTAAAATAGAGAAAGCCAGTGTGGGAGCCTTAAACCTACAAGGACTACTTGCTATAAAGCACTAGTGAGATAACAGGGCTGAGACTGTGAAAACGACTGTATGCTTGCAGGGTGGCAGGGTAGAGCAGAGTTAACTCCCGTGTAATGCAAGAAAGCACAGAGCGCAGAGAGAGAAAAGGGACAGAGAGCCCAGGAATGTTAGAAAAACTGCAAGTAGATCATGACAACAAAACTAATTTTTAGGGCTGGCCAGTTAGCTCACTTGATTAGAGTGTGGTTTTGATAACACAAGCCAAGGTCAAGGGTTCTGACCCTGATAATTGTGAGTCACCAAAAACAAACAAAAAAACTCAACCAAGTTTTGAAAAGAAGAAAATGCAAGTTAAAAAAATTGGAATGCTGTACCAGAAAGCAGGAAATACTTGGAGTGCTAGGGCATGGCACTTTTCCTTCGAATGTACTTTTCTATGAGTTTTCACAATCATTTGAACTAAAACATTTGTAGTAAACTTCAAAAATAATAATGTTTGAGTAAACATACTGCCTTTCTTAAGACACTCTAGTGAGACAATGATTTAAACCATATTGGTTAAATCCAACTGATTAAATGATTTAATCCAACTCATTTCTTAGATAAAACCAGAAAGGATTCCTTCGGGAACAGTGAATCATTGCTAAGAACAATTCGAAGGATAATTTCTTTTGACGAATTGGAAATCTAACTCACAACAGCTTGTCCTTCTGGAATAACTCCCTTCCATAGACTTCTCCTAAGTGATGATTTTGCAATGAAGTTTCCAAATCAGACTTGACCATTTATGTTCATGTCTACACATGTAGACATTGAAAGACCAACAAATCACACAGCACAGGACAACCAAAGCAACTTGAAGAAATTTCAAATATTTTTAAAAGTATGGAGCTGGCCAGTTATCTCAGTTGGTTAGAGTGTGGTATTCTAACACCAAGGTCAAGGGTTTGGATCCCCCACTAGCCAGCAGCAAAAAAAAAAAAGAAAAGAAAGAAAGAAAGAAAGAAAGGGTAGATTCCAATCACAGAAAACTTATTTCAATTGCCAAAACTCTTAATTTTTCAAGTCCAAAAATACCTTAGCACATTTCCACTGGTCCCCTTTGCTCTACTTCCAGGTTTGTACAAAGACATGTGCAAGTTAATTTTATTTCTAAAACATTTTTGGTTTGAGTATGCTTTGATCGAAGGCTTAGTCATTAGCTTTCACACTTACAGAATAAATAGTTTTATTTGAAAATTATCTAATTTATGGTTAAATAGAATAATCTACAAGGGAAAATGTTTTTAAAACATTTCTATTTTTTCAAGTTCGTTTGATATAATAGCAAACTTAAATGCTCAAAAAGTGGTCAAATTATTTTCATTTTTCTATGCTGGCAAGAAATAAACCCAGTATTTTTCATCTGGTGTTTAAAATACAAAGCAGTTGGTAAAAATATCCCAGTTACCTTGAAAAAACCTAATTCTTACTTACCCTTTCCCCGTAGATGCTAAGGGGCAGAGGAAAGCAAAAGCTGTAGCGATGTTCGTTCTGAATTCAGAACTAATTCTGAACTTAGCACTCAGAACTGTCTTCTTTAAATCATCTTTAGGGTATTTATGCATATAACCCATCTCTGGCCATCTAATTTAAATTTAAGAGAAGACAGGGGGCTGGCCTGTGGCTCACTCGGGAGAGTGCGGTGCTGATAACACCAAGGCCACTGGTTCGGATCCCATATAGGGATGGCCGGTTTGCTCACTGAGTGAGCGTGGTGCTGACAACACCAAGTCAAGGGTTAAGATCCTCTTACCGGTCATCTTTTAAAAAGAAAAATAAAAAATAAATAAATTTAAGAGAAGACAAAAAAACTTTTTGGTCTTCATGTAGGAGTTACTTCTGTCCTGAGGAGATGGGATATAGATTTATCCTAAGAGATCACCTTGCCAGGTGAAATAGTGAAACGGTTTCAAGTTCTGTGCTAGAATAAATCAAGATTAATTCATTGACTCAGCAAATAGTTATTGGGTCCCTCCTATGTTTCAGGCAATACTAGGCACTAGAAATGTTTTAAAAAAAAAAAAAAAATCCGGGCCAACCCCGTGGGGCACTCGGGAGAGTGCGGCACTGGGAGCGTGGTAGTGCTCCCGCCGCGGGTTTGGATCCTATATAGGGGATGGCCGGTGCGCTCACTGGCTGAGCGCGTTGCAGCGGGTCACAAAAAGAAAAAAAAAAAAAAAAAAAAAAAAAATCCAATCAGACCAGGTCTTGTCCTCAAAGACCTAACAGTCTTGGGGAGGGGAGTGACAAATAAGCATCAGTGTAAGTGCTGTGATGCATGACAGTCACATGTTCTTTGAGATAAAACAAAGGGTAGAGAGGTGGGAGGTGAGGAAGAGATTTGGAGAGGTCAGCTGCAGCAGTCTTCCTCTAAATAAACTGAAAGATGAGCCAAAGAATCTGGCCTAGATGGAAGAAAGGCCCATTCTCCTCTCCCCTGGTCCTTCCCCCATCCCCAAGGGCCAGTATTTGCAAAAGCTCAAGGCTAGAAAGGGAAAGAGAACAAGGTAGCATTAGAGTTGAGAGTTTTGAGCCTAGCAGGAGTAGTATGCATGAGGGAGAAGTAAATTGAGTCAAGATTGTGAAGTTACTTACTTACTACAAGCTAAATGGCCCAGGCGGAGCCATCAAAGGTTTTTAAACTGGCTGATGATACAATCAGATTAGTAGTTAAGGAAGTTCACACCCACCCACCCTGCTCCTATTCAGAATTTAGATTAGGGAGGAGGCTAGGACACTGATTACTGTATTGATGATAATTAAAACCATATGACCAGGTGAGAAAAATTAAGAGAAATTGTAGTTGGAAAGAGAAGCAGGGCAAGCACTGAGTCCCTAAGAGACAGGAAGAAACCAAGGTGTTTTTCCTGTTCATAGCCACCACAGTCACTGGACACTTGACCTGGACACCAGGTGTGTGGGAGTTTTCCCCCCACACCAAGCAATCTCCAGCAGACACCAATTAATTAATTGAATTCAATTCAATTCTGACACTAACTGCCTGGAGATAGTGTCAGATCCCACAAGTTGAGGGCTCAGTCCCACAAAACTGCCACTCATTTCAGGTGCCAATTAGAAATTCCAGGCTGGAACCTGCAATTCTGACTGACCAGCTGTAAATCAGGGTTCCCATTGAAATAGAGCTCCCTACACCCTCATAACGTATGCTATCTGCTTCTGTAGAATTGCTTTCTTAACCTAAGTAACTCTATTTTACCCTCTGTCTGACCTGTAGTCTACCCCCCACCCCCCACATGAGAAACCGTTGACCTTCTCATAGAGAAAAAAGCTGTTGCATAGAAACAGGAGCCATACACAGTAAACTATTACATGGGAGCAGGAACCATACACCGTGAACTATTACATGGGAACATACACAATGAAAAGTTGTACGCTTGACTGCTCTAATGGCTCATTCTTGGCTTCTGTAACCTAGCTCCCTAGCTTGCTTTGTGCACTTGGACAAACCCGTGTGCCAACAGGATGTAGTTTCTGCCTTTAAAAACCCCACAAGACCAAGGCCCAATGCCACTCTTCCTTGGTTGCTCCTTGGGAGACAGTCGCTGGCCAGCTGGAGTGAATAAACTGCCCTTTTCTGCACGAGTAGTGTGTAAGCGCATTTCTTGTGGGAGGGTGCCTTACAACACCATGACCCCCTCCTCAGGTTTGGTTACTTTGCCTGAGTATCTCACAGAACTCAGGAAAACACTTATGTGTATCCATTTATTATAAAGGATATTAGAAAGGATACAGCAGATGAGAGAGATGCATAGGGCGAAGTATGGGGAAAGGGCACAGAGCTTCCATGCCCTCCCTGGCCACACCACTCTCCAAGAATTTCCACATGTTCAGCTCTCTGGAAGCTCATCCAAACTGTCCTTTTGGGTTTTTATGGAGGCTTCATTACATAGGCATGATTGATTACACCACTGGCCATTGGTGACCAACTCAACCTTCAGCCCTTCTCCTTTCCCTGGAGGTTGGATGTGGGGCTGAAAGTCCCAACCCTCTAATCACATGATTGGTGCCCTTGGCAACCAGCCTTCATCCTTACCCCACCAAGAGTCAGCTCATTAGAACAAAAGATGCTCCTGTAGATCAGGAAATTACAAAGGTCTAGAAACCCTGTGCCAGGAACCAGGGTGGGGCAGAGACTGAATATATATTTCATATTGTATCACAATATCATAACCCCCAAATCTCAGAGGCTTAAAACCATAGAAGCTGGTTTCTCACTCATGCTGCATATCTACTGCCCAGTTGGGGGAGGTGTCAGGTTCTATATATTGCAGTTAGTCAGGGATCCAGGCCACTGAGCAGCCAGCATCTTCAACACTGCTGGTTACACAAGAGAAAAAGAGTTCTGTAGTGCAGACATTATTTTACAGATCACTTGAAGGAGCCAGAAAGTATGAGCCTCCTATATGCATAGAGGGCACAGAGCTGGAAATATCGGCCAACAGGTGTCTGACTACCACAGAGGGTTCCATGACTGATGCCCATTCATTGCTTCCTTTCTCCCAACCAAAGACTGAGGCAAAGTCATTTGCTCTGAGCAAGAGGGAGTGATGGAAGAGGAACAGGAGGTTTGAAGAGGGAGGATTAGGATTAAAGTAAATATTACTAGGGAAAAGCAATTGTTGAGTGCCTATTTAGGGTCTGTAGTCATAAATGTAATGTGACATCCATCAGTACAATTACAGATTGATCACCATCAACCTTTAGCTGCTCAGGTGAAGCTTCCAAATAGGCAGATATGTTGAGGTTTTACTACGCAAGTATGATGGTGAGTGGAGCCTGGGAGCTAAAGTAGCTTGCAAAGGAGTGAGTATAACAATGATGGGCCATGGTTGAAACAGGTCATTGAGTGATTCAGGTATTCTTTTTTCTTTTTTGCAGCTGGTGGGTATGGGGATCGCAAGTATTCTTAAGTAGTTCATTCTTCTTTTGTAAAATAAAGAATTGTTCTGGGGCTGGACAGTTGCTCAGTCAGAGTATGGTGCTGATAACACCAAGGTCAAGGGTTTGGATCCCCTTACCAGCCAGCTGTCAAAAAAAAAAAAAGAATTGTTCTGTAGTGCTAATCACCATTCATCTAGTTTTTCAGTCATGGTGGACATTTATTTGGTTGTCTACCCAGCATGTCTCCTGTTTCTTGAGACAGTCATCTCCTTCTTTGGGTAAATTGCATTCCCACTCCCACCTTAAGCCGTAAGGCCCAAATGTGAGCACCATCTTCCCTACATACTACCGTTTATGATTGGGTAGACCTCTTACCCAAGATGGGTTGTTCTCAGTTCTTCATCTCCTGGCCACAATGATTGCTCCAGCAAGGGTGGGATGACCTATCCAGGTCTATCAAAGTCCTTACCTGGAGTCCTTTTAACTGGATGTCAGACTGAAGGCTCTTTTCCTCACTGGTAAAGTCATCCATTAAGAACTTTTGTTCTGTGTCAGCTTTGCTAGGAATAAAGGAAGAGGGAAGCTTGTCCAAAGGAAAATTTCCTATTTTTCTTATTTCCCTGAAAATAGGAAGATGTTCGTAATGATAGAAGTGGCACAAAAAGACAAATGATGAGTTGCTTCCCAAAATCATACAAATAGAAATAAAATTATCTTCTTAGAGTTAAGCTAAGGTATTTACATAATAGGAAATATAGCAAAACCACTTAAAGCAATTGCAAAGTGACAAAATGATTCTGCCCATAAAATTTTTAATGCTATTGCTTAAAATTATTTTAATGATGTTTAAAGACATATACCAAACTAGAGAGAAAAACACAACGTATAACCATACATCCATGATGTAGATTCCACAGTATCAAGTTGTTGCACCCATTTGCTGCTTCTATACTTTTTTTTTTCTTTCTAAATATTTTAAAGTAAATCCTAGATTTTTTTTTTTTTTTTTTTTTTTTTTTTTTTTTTTTTTTTTTTTTTTTTTTTGCCTTTTTCGTGACCGGCACTCAGCCAGTGAGTTCACCGGCCATTCCTACATAGGATCCGAACCCGTGGTGGGAGCATCGCTGCACTCCCAGCGCCACACTCTACCAAGTGTGCCATGGGCTCGGCCCTAAATCCTAGTATTATGGCATGATACTCTGTATTAGTCCATTTTTGTTGCTTATAACAAAATACTTGGAACTGGGTAATTTGTAAGAAAACAAAATTTATTGCTTACAGTTTTGGAGGCTGTGAAGTCCAAAGTCCAGGGAACACATGTGGTGAAGGTCTTAGTGGTGGCAACAGTGACCCAGGCATTACACATGGCAGAAGATGGTGGAGCATAGAGACTAACCTCCTCATTCACTCTCTTTTTAAAGCCCTCAGAATCATGCCCCTGACCACCATTATTAATCCATTCACTACTGCATGGTCCTAGAATCTAATCACCTCTTCAAGGCTCCACCTTTCATTTACCATAATAGGACTTCCCACCCTCAGCAGTTACAGTGCGGCTTATGCCTCAGTGAGCTTGGGGGGCATCCAATCTACAGCATACTGCTACATACCTCCACATGCATCTCCAAAAATTATGAACACTTAAAAATTTATTTAGTGGTTAATGTCAACCCAAACTATTAGCAACCCCCAAAAGTAAGCATTATTATTCCTATTTTTACAGATGATAAAGAGGCTGAGAGAGGGGTATCTCATGATAAAACAAACGAGGATCTTTTCCTTGTGGAGATTACTTTCTAGAGGGGAGACATAAGATACACAGATGAATAAATAATAAAAAGATAATTACTGGTGCAAAAAGTGGCATTACAGGATCAAACAATGTTGAGTGGGGTAGGGAGGGAGACTTCTTTAGGTAAAGTGGTCCTCAAGGATTGCCCCCTCAAATCCCACTTCTTGGGGGTGATGACCAAGATCACCGCTTCTTGGGAGTTATTACATTTAAATTGAGACCTGAAGGATGAATGAACTAGCCACCCAAAAATCTGTGGAAAATCATTCCAGGCAGAGGGAACAGCAAATATAAAGGCTGTGAGCTGGGAAAGAGCTTGCTGTGTCTGAGATACAGAGAGGGACTCAGAACAGGCAGAGCTTAATGAAGAATACATGCATAAGAGAAGAGACAGCAAGAGAGGCAGGCATCTGCACCCACAGCCGCTGAAGACTTGGGAAGAGTTTGGGTCTTGTTCTAAGAGAAATAGAAATCTGTTGGAGAGATATGAACCAGAGGAGTGACAGCATATGACTTATATATTGAAAGATCACTCTAGCTGTGACAGGAAGAAGGGGAGAAAGGAGCCCAGTTGAAGGTTGCCAAGGTCATCTAGAGAAGGGAGGTGGGGAAAGGAGGGGGCTCAGGAGTGCTTTGGAGGTAGGAGAGACAGAACCTGCTGTGGCTCAATGTCACCCAGCCGAAGAGGAGGAGCCAGGATTTGAACACGGGCTGCACTTCCCAGTGGTGCAATGAGAAGTAAGAACACACACATGGACCTGGATAACGTGGGTTTGAGTCCTCCTTTTGCTTCTGACATTTTTTCCTTTGTACTTGTAAAATGAGGTAATAACAGAACCTACCTCATGAGGTTGGTGGGAGGAATGTATCAGTTGGTATATAATCTTTCAAAGTGAACCAGCACTTACAGAATTAGTATAATTGGTGGCTGGTTGAAGAGGACTAATGCTTTCAATCAGAGCAGTGATACTGTATACAAATGGCTTTTCAGAAAGCAGATTCTGGCACATGACGGAATACTCTCAGATCAGGCCAACAAATCTCATTGATTTATAATGGTTCTCCATTTTCTTTTTTATGTTGGATGGTCAGTGTGGGGATCCATACCCTTGACCTTGGTGTTATAACACTGCGCTCTAACCAGCTGAGCTAACCAACCAGCCCTTATAATGTTTCTTTAAGTAAAGCCTGAAAATTTTACTTTTGGTGGTAACTCTATGGGAAAATATTGATCTTAGATGGATATTTTTCAGAGAATTGTTTTATTTGTTTATTTATTTATTTTTTAATTTAAAAAAAATTTTTTTTTTTTTTTTGTCGTTTTTTCGTGACCGGCACTCAGCCAGTGAGTGCACGGGTCATTCCTATATAGGATCCGAACCCGCGGCGGGAGCGTCGCCGTGCTCCCAGCGCAGCACTCTACCGAGTGCGCCACGGGCTCGGCCCTTTAAAAAAATTTTTAAAAGATGACCGGTAAGGAGATCTTAACCCTTGACTTGGTGTTGTCAGCACCACGCTCTCCCAAGTGAGCCAACCGGCCATCCCTATATAGGGATCCGAACCTGTGGCCTTGGTGTCGTCAACACCGCAATCTCCTGAGTGAGCCATGGGCCAGCTCTCAAAGAATTGTTTTAAAAAGGACATTACATATGAAATTTTTTACAGTTGAAAGTTAGAAAATATGAAATGCGTTTTCTTTTCTTATTTCTGGAACAAGTACTGAGCTCTAGGCAATTCAGACCAATCTCAAATATCAATTGTGTTAAAAGTGACTGAATGTTGAGTGACTGTTGAAGAGGCCGAGTGTCAATTTGTGTTTGGCACAAGTTTTAAAGGGGACATATAGATCATTTTGTACCTTAATACTGCAGGTCTTTGGCTGTTTCCAAGCAATATACAATATTTGATAAAGTGTGTTAAATGTAAGCAGTTGTTCACAGGTAATAATGTGAAAATAAATATTTGGTCTTCGTCCTGTCTCCTGACATACAAGTCCTCAAATCCTTAGAATCTCCAAAGTGATGAGAATCTTTTCGAGTGCTAATGATGGTTGGCAGCCTCTACATAGCTTCAGGGAGGGGGATAGTCACAGGAAAGACTTAGGCAAGACTTTCAGCCCCACTCCCCAACCTCCAAGTAGGGGAGAGGGACTGAAGGTTGAGCTGATCACCAATGGCTAGTGATTTAATCAATTGTGCCCATGTAATGAAGCTTCCATAAAAACCAAAGAGGCCTGGGTTCAGGGAGCTTCTGGATAGCTGAACACATGGAAGTTTCTGGAAGGTGGCACACCTGGCAAGGCATGGAAGCTCCACACCCCTTCCCCCATACTTCACCCTATGCATCTCTTTCACATATCCTTTGTAATATTCTTTATAATAAACTGGAATATGTAAATATGTGATTCATTGAGTTCTGTGATCCGCTCGAGCAAACTAATCAAACCCGAGGTGGCAGTGATGGGAGCCCTGATTGATAGCTGGTGATAGCTGGTGGGTCAGAAGTTTCACAGGCCTGTACTTGTGACTGTCATCTGAAGTGGGGGCAGTCTTGGGGACTGGGCCCTCAACCTGTGGGAGCTGATGCTATCTCCAGTAAATGGAATTGAATTGAATTAGAGGACACACAGCTGGTGTCTGCTGGAGAATTGCTGGCTTGCTTGCTGGTGGGGAGAAATCCCCACACATTTGGTCACAGCAGCCTGTCTTCTGTGTTGCTCACTGCTGAGTAAGAGCAGAGGGAAGACAGTGTGTGTTTTCCCCACTCAGGCCACATGCTATGCCTACAGCATGTCAAACATCCAGAAATCTGTAAGCAAACAGCTGTCTAGGGGAAATATTGTTTTTATCTGGATATTTAGCATCACATAGTCTCAACCTGACAGTCTCTCAAAGACATATCTTCATTCAGAAGTCTATTCTCCACGTGTTTGTCACCTTGCAACAGCAATTAATGAGACATGTCAGTCACTCTCCTTCCTAGAGCTGAAGTAGCTCCTGAAAGTGCCATTAGTTCTGATGTAATATAAGATTTCCAGACATCTCAAGAGGCTAGCAAGGATAGTCAAGATGATTCAGTTTCTAGTCCTATCATGTCATGGAAGCTATATATTTTTTAAGCAGAAAAGTCTTAAAGAATATTCTTCACCGTAGCTTATAAATAAAATCTAAATAGAGAGATTCATCATTTCCCATAAGAATTATGGTCACACTAGAAAGTGGAATAATTCTAGCTCCACAGGGCTATAGTGAATTCTTATCTTTCTATGTTGCCTTGGCATCTATTCCGAGTATAAGTTAGGCTTTGTCATACCAAAAGCTGGGCTTAGTCACCCTTGACAGTTTCCAGTTCTCTGCTTTCTCCTGGTTACTCACTGTGATCTGTTTAGATATCTGCTCTATAAAATCACCTCATGGTTGCCACCTCACTATGGGACAGCTAGGTACGACCTTCTTGACTGGTCCTACTGACCCCACAGCCCACACAGACTATCCAGACATGCCATAGTGATTGCCTCTCAGTCACAGTGTGACTGCATGGAACTCACATCTGCTTGCTCTAAACCCACCAGTTTGAGCCCCCCATGGGAAACCTGCATGGGTAGCACCCTGGACCCCAATGAAGGCTTTGGCCTCAGGCCCATTGTGCTCTCTTGCTCCCCACTTGCTGCTTAAGAGTGCATGTCCTGGGCAGCTCCCCCCTTCCTGTTGGCCCTGCGAGGCGCACTGCCCTCTTCCTCTGGGATCTGTAAGTAATAAACCCTGCTTCTGTTGTTTCCTGTTTTGTTTTGTTTTTTTGGCAGCTGGCTGGTGAGGGTTTTCTGTGCTTTGCTGTGCTGCCTCCTCTGACCAACACACCTGAACCTAACTCTTCTCCCATCAAGGCTCTCCTGGACAGTGGCTATCTTGGAAGAAATAAACTGGACACAGTCCGACAAGAGCCACAAGGGCATCTGCCAGTATAAACAGGTTTCCCAGAGGAGAGACACCTGGTCATGGGTTGGACACTGCATTAGTCTGTTTTTCTTGCTTATAACAAAATAGCTCAAACTGGGTGATTTATATAGAAAATGAAATTTATTCCTTACAGTTTCTGAGGCTGGGAAGTCCAAAGTCCATCTGGTGGTGGTGACAGTGACCCAGGGGTCTCACATTGCAAGATGGTGGAAGCAGAGAGAGCAGAGACAGAGACAGACAGACTCATCTCTTCTCTTAATGCCCTCAGAACCACAACCCTGACCACCATTATTAATCCATTCACTACTGCACAGTCCTGCAATCCAATCACCTCTTCAAGGCTCCACTTTTCAATTTCCATAATAGGATTTCCCACTCTCTTAACAGTCACAGTGGGGGCTAAGTTTCTAATACATGAAACTTGGGGGACACAATTCAAGCCTCAGTGAGTTTTGGGGAAACATAATTCAATCCACTATAGACACATAGGCATGAGGCTGCCCAGCAGGATAAAGTGTCCTGTGAAAAGCACAGCATAAACATCTGCCACCACCTCCCTGGAGCCCTGGGCAGGACCTCAAGCCAAATTAGAGGAAAATACAAGAAGGGCCTTAGACAAAATTGGTTTAATAAATTTTAAAGATACTGGCCTTTTCTTATTGTCATATGGGAAGAGGGAAATACGTGTTGCCATCATTTATTATATTTTCTCAAAAAAATCTTGAAAATTGGGGCCGGCCCATGGCTGACTTGGGAGAGTGTGGTGCTGATAACACCAAGGCCACGGGTTCGGATCCCTATATAGGGATGGCCGGTTAGTTCACTTGGGTGAGCATGGTGCTGACAACACCAAGTCAAGGGTTAAGATCCCCTTACCGGTCATCTTTTTTATAAAAAAAAAAAAAAGAATATGAAATAAAGAAAGATAAAAGTGATTAAATAGCTGCAATAGGAGCAAGTGAAGGGTATAAGCTTGGGTGCTTGGGTTGTTTCTTTATGAGGTATATTTTTCCCCCTGATTTTCCCTATTGCTTGGTGATTCTTTTTTTTTTTTTTTTTTTTAGCAGCTGGCTGATAAAGGCATCTGAACTCTTGACCTTGGTGTTACAAGGCTGAGCTCTAACCAACTGAGCAACTGGCC
Organism: Cynocephalus volans; assembly: GCF_027409185.1. NCBI lineage: Eukaryota > Metazoa > Chordata > Mammalia > Dermoptera > Cynocephalidae > Cynocephalus > Cynocephalus volans. The sequence goes on along the minus strand of NC_084474.1, from coordinate 36,888,668 downwards.
AGCCCCAGCTTGTTGATTCTTATATGCCTATTAGATAAGGCATAAAACAAACCACGTAACTCTGTCTCACTTTGCTTCCTAAATGAGTTACCAATTTTACCATGGTTTTTACACTAGGAATGATAACAATAGAATGTATACCTACCTGACTCGAACATAATGGAAAATCCTGCCCCAGGGTGAGTTTTAACCTTAAGATCCCTACCCTGCTCCTGTTTGTCAACTTCATTCAGTAAACTTGACAAATTTTTTCTATTATTCAGTGTCTTTCTCTTCTCCTTTGGTACTTGTCCCTCTCATATTACGAATGTATATGATTGTCTGCATAACTTTAGAATGGAAATGAAAAGATATGAGAAGCCAGGAAGGAAAACTAATTTACTTCTTCAATCCAATTTTAATACAGCTTTAGGGCTGGTCAGTTAGCTCAGTTGGTAAGAGCATGGTTGGTAACACCAAGGTTATGGATTTGGATACCTATACTGGCCAGCTGTAAATTATGCAAATTATAAGGATACATATAAGACAAGAGTTTGCTTGTCCTAGGCTAGTAGACCAGTTAACTATAGTTCTAAAGAGATTAGTTTTCAATTTTGCTGGAGAGAGGTTTGGAGGTGAGATCTGAGTGGATTCAGAAAGCAGTGTGGGGGGATCCATTTGCCATGGCAAGTGTGGAGAGGTAAGTGGAGGCAGTCAAAGTGACACGGGCAGCCATGAGGTGTTGAACATGGCTAAGGACAGGCTCTGAGCTGGCCCCTGAAGAGAATGATGCTCTCTTCCTATGGCAATAATGTCATGCAGTTGTTAACAATCATCAAGAACACTGGACTGAGCTCAGGTATTCCATCAAGTAACGGAGCTTGAGCTACTTTGATTGAGCCACTTAATTAGCACCTATTCTGGGCTGGGCACTGAGCTAGGGATGACCCACTTGCCATCTGATTCAACTCACATTAAAGGAGGTAGTAGATATTACCCTCGTATGCACCGCAGTGAGGAAACCAAAGCCCATGAAGGGGTTAATATTTTGCTCAACCAAGTAAAGTAAGAGAAAGAGCCAGCACTCAAGTGTGAGTGTGCCTAATGCCATGTCCGTCCCCTACACTGTGGCAGCATGAATGGATCTGGACAAGAGAACTGCAGAGAAATCCAGCTTGCCGGAGCCCTGTGGCCTCAAACTCCACCACGAATGCCTTTAACTGGAATGAGGTCAAGCCCAAGTTCACATTAATACAAATGTGTGTCTGCTTCTCTTTGTTGTCTGGAAAGTTTTATTATCATGTCCACTGTGTAGATGAAGAAAATAAGACAGAAAAGGGCCACATGATATACCTAAGATCCCAAATCTACTGGCTGACAAGGCTGGGACCTCAAACCAGGTCCACTGTCTAAACGACTAACATAGGAAACAAGCAAAGAAGTCGGGAAAGGGGATTTCTGAGCAAAGAAGGCTGGAAAAGGTCAGAGGGAGCTTCTTAGAGGAGGTGGGATCTGAGCAGGATCAGGGCTGGCACAGGAAACATCAGCGGGGGAAGAGTGGTAGGATCAGGGAACTGTGCACTGGAAAAGGGCTTCAGCAAACATCAAGTGTTCCATAAACTAGATGAAAATCCAAGTCTGATCCATAAGGGTCCTGCTCAAAGTCCTTCAAATGGCTCTCAACCAACTCTGCCACCCCCCCCCCCATATGATCCGGCCCTCACCAACCTCATCAGCCCCAACCCCAACTGCAGTGTCCCAGGTTCATCATCTCTGCCTTACACACATGCAGGCTGCTCCTCAATTTCCAGGCACACCATCTTGTAGGAAACCATCCCTGACACTTCAGGACAGACCCACTCCCAGCAGTCCTTGCCCCCACTCAGTGGACAGGATGCCACACCAGACTGGCCGGCTCTGTCTGGCTTCCTCTGTCTGGCTTCCTCACTAGCTATTCGAGAGCAGGGCCCATAGGTCTACACACATAGGTCTACACACACGGTCCTCGCATGTGGTGGACACTCAGAAAATATCAAATCTGTGAATAGAAGATTCAGGACAGAGAACTGGAGCAAACACAGCATCAGGAGAGTGAGTCCTTGGACTATATCTGGCCTGTCTTCTTAACTCTGTCAAAAAGGTAACAGCCAGCTTTCTTTACTTGACTGTTAATGTTTGTAAAAAAAGATCCAGAAGCTCAAGGGTATTGTCACAGAAAAAAAGTACTTTTTGGAATGAGCCTTTATTTCAGAAAAGGAATTAATTTATGTAGTGTCAACATAAAATAATCTACACTGATAATAAACTGATTATGGTGTAGTGATAGGGATTCTCACTTCATTTATAATATAAACCTTAATTCCTGCCCTCTTCCAAAATGAGTTACAATTAAAACACATGTATATGGAACACCAAGTGCAGATTAAGCAAGAGGAGATTTATAACGGGGTAAGGAGTTGGAAGAAATAATTACATGAAGTCACAGCAGCAGACATGGACTGCAATCAACCATCAAATTATTTAAAGGCAGCCACAGTGGGAGAGGAAAAGAGATGACTTGAATAGGGTCTCTCTCACGGGACAGGAGTGATAATTAACAATGCCAGGGGAATGTGCTAAGCGCCAGCTTTTCAGTGATATGAACTGTCACCACTACATTGCAAAAGAGGAGGGATCAAACACACTTTCCATGCTCACTATCATGGAAGAGAAGTGTGCTGAGAACATGATGAATCAGCATGTAAGCCACCAGACCTTCTACATCTAATGACTCTGTCTCCTTTACAGTAGTCACATTAGGAGGTTTTTCATTTACTCCAACTAAAAATGCCATGAATAGCCCTGAAGAGCTGAGTGTCCCTGTTTAGATTTGCCTTCAAAGCCTCTTCCCAAGCAGCAGTTGACGTTGACTACAATGAAGATCAACAGGAACACAGGATAGACGTTCCCTAGCCCCTTCCTTAAGCCTTGGTTCCTACATTTGCAAATAGCATTTTCTCAGCTTCTTAAGGAGGGCTGTCACGAGAAGCCCATGAGTTCACGTGCATGAGGTCCCACATAAAGGCAGAGGCCTTCATGCCTACCCCTCCTCCGTTCAACCAGTGTTTATGGCGGACATATAAGTTGCCCTCTTATATGGGGGGTTATACAAAACATAATAAAGTACACGTCTGCATTATACAACATATTAAAAGACGGCAAGTGGTAAGGAGAAAAATTAAGTAGGGATGAGTGATAATAAGTGGAAAGGGGTTGGCATTTTTTAATAGAGTCATCAGGGTGAATTACCAAGATGGTGGTATTTGAGCAAAACTTGGATATCTGAGGGGAACGAATTGGGGAAAGGGAATAGCTAGTTGTATTAATCAGAGTCCTGGCAGGACAGAGATGGCACACTCAAACTGGGTAATTTGAGGAGACTGTAATAAAAGAGAATGGTGGTGGCCAAAGGATGGGAGAGGGGAAATGGGGGTATTATTCAAAGGGTGCAAAGTATCAGTTATGTAAGATGAATAAGCTGAAAAACTGAAAACTCAACAACTCTTCTCAGATTCATCAGCGAAGTTACATCACATGACTAACACCTATGACAAAAAATGGAGAGACAGACAGGCACATACAAAGAATCTGTAAAGCTAGGGCTAGGTCTCATGGACCCCTAGAGCCCATTGTCCAGACTGGGTCACAAACCCTTCACACACAAGACTAAGAGCTAGGTAATAGGAAAAGGTCCTTGGAGCTGTGGGTGAAGAAATAATAAGCTTTATTCAGCACACGCATGTCTAAGAGCTAGGTAGTCCAAAGAAAAAACTGAGCAGCTGCCAGCAAAGTAAACATGCTCTATTTTTAGATGTGAGCTCTCCCCACCAGCAGTTCAGAGTCACTGCCTCCCATACTGAAGAATACACAAGAATAGCAAAAAGCCAAAGATACATGGGCGCACGTGCACACTGACTCTGTTCCCACACAACTTGTTTACAAAGGATGTGCTGAACCACCCAGCCAGACCTGAGGTAAGGGGGCCTGACTAAACAACTCTATTATCCCAACAATCCACTTGTTCAGGGTCCCTTGCTGTATAATCTATGCATTCAGAATCTTCCAATGTTCCCTTAGCGAGGATAAATGACTCTTGCATTCATATAACCTATTGCCTGTTCAATATGCTTTAAGGTTTGTCCTGTAGTTCTGTCCTTTCAACTATTAGCTGCACATATCCAGTCAGCAGTCATCACTGGTGTGATTTTCCACGGGAATCCTGTAGTCATACTGATGGGAAGTTCAATGCATATTCAGTAGATGATCACACAATGTGTGTATGTACCCAGTTGACTTTGGTGCGGTGCCTGCAGCCAGAACACTATGGGCAAAAAGACAGAAGGGTTATTGGTACCAACAGGGGAAGTTCTCACCCCTCTGGTAAGATACATGCCAGTTTGCCATCCTGAGAAAGGATGGTTGCAGGAATAGGTATCTTACCTGGTTTAAGATACCATACTTTATCTGTTAACACTGTTGGATCTGTAGGTTCTACATGTAACAGTATAGGGGAACTCATAATTGGCCATAATGATAATACAAATGTGCCCTTTGGAATAGAACACTTATTTGTTCCAGGCCATGTTCCCTTTACTCGAGGAGGCCAGGTACTTTTCACCCAAGGTAAAACTTGCAAGCCTTCCTCTAATGCTTTTCCCTGGGACCCTATTAGACCTACCCAGCATATATACGGGCTTCTATTCTCCAAGGTTATTCCCATTGTACCATCTGTCCCTGCTGCAAACAGATTGGGGCCGGTAAGAGAATATTTCCATTCTTGCCATATCCTGGCATCAAAAGCTTATCATTAGTAGTGACTTGCAGCTGTATAGGTGCTGCAGCCCTATGCAACAGAGCTTCCACTGGAGAGGGTCCGCCCTTGCGGGGTCTCTCATTTAGAATCCTGACTGTCAGCCATAACCGCCGTGTCCACCCCTTCAGGGATGGGGGATAGGCAGATAGCTTTAGTCCCCTTTTTAGAAGGCCATCGTACCATTCAGTCATTCTGCTGCCTGGGGATGATATGGCACATGTAACTTCCACCGAATAGACAACTGGGAGGCCCACCTCTGAACCCCATGTCCAGTAAAGTGGGTTCCATAATCACTCTCTTAAGACTACAGGCCAACCATATATGGCCATAAAGCTATTTGATGCCTTCACAGGGTTTACCTGGTCTGGGGCCTTACAAGGCCATACAAACAGAAGACTAGTAGCCATATCAACGGCTGTGAAGATGGATTTGAAATTCTCTGACCTTGGCGGTGGTCCTACAAAGTCCACCTGCCATTGAGTCAGGGGCACCCTTCCTCGAGATATTTGACCATCTGTATGGGGCACCCACCGAGGGTGTGGACTCTCTTGAGCACAAACCAGACAAGCACGACAGGTATTTACTACATCTTCCCATTTTATAGGCAAGGCCCATCTTTGAGCTGCCATCCACATGGTTTTACTGCCAGCATGCTGCATTCATTGATATAACCACTGGGCTACGTCAGTAGCTGGGGGCTCTCTCCAGCCATATTACCTTAGCCAAGGCATCAGCTTCATCATTTCCTGGTCTGGCTAAGGGAAAGTATCCTGTGACATGGGAAAGAGTTACTTCTTTCTCATGTCCCAATTCCCATAACTCTTGCCACATGGCTAGTCCCCACAGGGATCGGTGGCCTACCATCCACTCTTGATATTTCCAAGTAGAGATCCAAAGGGTTAAACATTTGTACACAGCCCAGCTGTCAGTACAGTACCCATGCTCATTTTTTATCACCATCCATACTGCTCTCAATTCAGCCCACTGACTGCTTTGCCCTGTGCCGTTTTCATACCACATGGTATCTGTTAAGGGCTGGACAGCAACAGCTGTCCACGATGCTGAAGGTCCCATGCTAGAGCCATCTGTATACCAAGCCTGCTCTGTGATAGGTCCCTGTCCCTCATGGAAAGGGACCCTCCATGGATAAAGGTTGTGCCAAAGTTTCCTCCCCAACCTCTACTAGGCCTAGCACAGTTTGCAACTCTTTGGACAGGGGACTTGTTGACACAGTGCATCTTTTTTCTATATATTCTCCCCATTTAGACAGAGTGAGAGTCTGAGCTATGACTGTTTTAAGGGTGGTTGCCTGTGTGCACAGCCAACCTAGTATGGGGTATGTTGTCCTTACTAGGAGTTTGGCAGTCCATGTGATAGCTTCAGTGGCCATCAAGGCAGAATACACAGCTGCTGTTTTTCTATTAGGGAATAACGCTCTTCAGTGCCCTTTCAGAGCTGAGACCAGAATCCTACAGGTGTCCAGAATCAGTCTTGTCACTGCCACAAACCCCATCCTAACCCTTCTTGGTTTATATGTACATCTAATTCAAAAGGCTTAGTGGGATCAGCCACTTGTAAAGCCTGTACTTGGCTGTATTGCCCTTTTTGTAGCTTGATAAGCCTGTTCTACTTCCCCAGTCCAATCCCAGAGGGCTCCTTTCTTTGTTAATGCATACACTGGATGTGATGTTTGGGCCAAATGTGATACAAAACTCTCCCATACCCCAGAAGTCCCAAATATGTCTGTAGCTGAGCTACAGTTGTGGGTCGAGGGTATGCCTGTATCTTGTCTATAATAGCTTCTGGGATGAACCTCGTCTTACCTGACCAGACCACTCCTAAGAATTTGACTGACAGGCCAGGTCCTTGCACTTTGGCTGTGTTCACGGCCCACCCACATTGTTCCAAATGACTTAGCAGCATTGGAGTTGCCTGGGTTAAATCTGCAAAAGAATCAGAGGTTAGTAACACATCATCAATGCAGTGAAACATTGTAACCATGCTGGGGCTAGTCCACTTGGCTAGGTCTCCACCACTAAACCATGACAGATGGTTGGGCTATGCAGATAACCTTGGAGCAATACTTGAAGGGTCCACTGCCTCCCTTCCCAGGTGAAGGCAAACTGATCTTGGCTATCAGCCGAGATTGGAATAAAGAAAAAAGCATTTGCAAGGTCCAATACATAATGATAAGTTCCCAGCTGAGTCATCAGCTGATCCATCAAGTCATGAACCAAAGGCAGAGCTGCATGCAAAGGAGGCACTACTTTGTTCAGTTCTCTATAATCTACAGTCATTCTCCATCAGGCTTTTTCACTGGCCATACCAGAGCGTTAAATGGGCTATGAGCCAGATGAATAATGCCAACTTTCTCTAACACCAATATAGTGGCACTTACCTCTGCATGTCCTCCCAGTAGGCAATACTGCTTTACATTAACTACACGTCTTGGCTTGGGTAACACCTGTGGGTCACGTTTAGCATATCCTCCTAACACAGGCTTTACTGTCCGTATTCGCAGCTGAAACTCTCCAACTGTTGTTTGCAGGTGCAAACCATAAAGTACATCCATACCCATGATGTATTCAGCTACTGGGGATATATATACAGTATATACGTGAGGGGGTAATCATCATATGCCCAATGGCAATGACACTGCTTTGACTTCAATCATATGTCTTCCATAGCAATCTACACGAACTGTGGCCCCTGGAAATTTATCTGGATTGCCATATATCAGGCTACATTCTGTGCCTGTATCCACCAACGCCAAAACATGCTGCACATTTGTCCTTGACCAATGTATGTCCAATTCAACATGAGGCCTCCAGTACTTGCCTGCCCCCAAAAGACAAGTACCTTGGCCTGCTCCCTAATTGGAATGGAACAGTTCATCCACCTCCTTGGGAGCAACCAAAAAGTCCTTTAAATCCACTGAGTGCACCTTGCTACCTGTGCCTGGACATTTAGTGAAATTCTGTTCAGGGCGCAATTATTGCCACAAGGCAAAGAGGACTGCATTTGGCCACTGGTCAATTTTCTTGCTATTAACCCCTGCTGCAAGCAAGTCAAGCCACACTGCTTACGGCTAGTCTTGCTTGGTCCGTTTGGGATAAAATCCTTAGCATTTCTTGGGGGCTTGGTCTTAGCCACCTTTCAGACCCCTTTTGCTTGTCTTCTATCTTCTACTTCACCCAAGCTGGCTATCATGGTCATTACTTCATGTATAGGATGACAAATGTATGGGGCCAGTATGGCCATCAGCGACCCAAAGGACATTGATAGGGCATTTTGCAGTGCTATGTCTCTCATGCTGCCTGTAAAACTTTCATCATCTAGGCAATGGGTGTTCACATTAAATATGGACTGCTGTATCCCCAGCTCCCAAATGATTTGAACCAACTCAGCATATGTCTGCCATTTACTAACAATCTTGGGCAGTTCTCCAGCATTCACCCACACGGTTTGGGCAGCTGCATTTACCCATTCCATTAAGGAGTTTTTATCTGGCCCTTGTGCATATCTGTGGCTATTCTGTAGCTGCTGCCTCAGGGAAGGGTGTATGGTAATGGAAGCCAATTTTTCCATCTCCTCACCAGAGCACATCACACCATCCACCCCTAGGTCCCATAACCACAACAGCCAAGCAGCCAGGAGCTCCCCCTGTTTCTGCCAGAACTGTCTCCCCATGCCAACTAATTCAGCCTTGGTATACAGGACATAGGTAGTGAATTGGGTCACCTGTGGATTGCCCGCTTGTTGTCCACCTGGTCCCATAGGCTGTTTGTGTTTCATTTTCTTTCTTTCTTTCTTTTTTTTATTTTTTATTTTTATTTTTAAAGATGACCGGTAAGGGGACCTTAACCCTTGACTTGGTGTTATCAGCACCACACTCTCCGAAGTGAGCCATGGCCTGGCCCTCATGCTTCATTTTCTGATGCACAACAGGTAATGCCTGGAGATACATGGTCTCCCCCAACTCACCACTGGGTTTGTTGTCTTCCCTGGTGTGAGAGCCAGGAGTGGCCAGTCACTGCACATTATCCTCCAAGACATTTATCCATGCTTCTAGCAACTCTGCTTTCTGCTTCAAATCTCGATCAGCTTGCAGTATAGTGAGCAGTAGCCAGGCTCCAGTCAGCAAAAAAGTGGCCACTGGGCACCACATACTCAAGGATAGCCACATTTCCTCCCCCTCCCAAGGGAGTCTGATCTATGCTGACTTGCAGTATAGTGAGCAGCAACCAGATCCTGGTCAACAGGATAGTGGCCATAGGGCACAACATATTCAAAAGTAGCCACATTTCCTCCTTCTCCCAAGGGGCTTTTGGCTCCTGTACCTGCTCAGAATCCTGGCAGACTATGCTAATTGTAAAGCTAGAGCAAGGTCTCATGGACCCCTTGAGACCGTTGTCCATACTGGGTCACAAACCCTTCACACACAAGACTAAGAGCTAGGTAATAGGAAAAGGTCCTTGGAGCTGCGGGTGAAGAAATAATAACCTTTATTCAGCACATGCATGCCTAAGAGCTAGGTAGCCCAAAGAAAAAACTGAGCAGCTCCCAGCAAAGTAAACATGCTCTATTTTTAGATGTGAGCTCTGGCCACCAGCAGTTCAGAGCCACTGCCTCCCATACTGAAGAGTACATAAGAATAGCAACAAGCCAAAGGACACATGAGCACATATGTGCACTAACTCTACTCTCACACAACTTGTTTACAAAGGATGTGCTGAACCCCACCCAGCCAGACCTGAGGCGATGGGGCCTGACTAAACAACTCCATTTTCCTGTATTTTCCCAAAAGAATCACGACTAATTCGAACAGAAACCCACTAGCAGAAACCTCTGCAGGGATCAGTACTAGGGTAGGAAAACCTGAACTATAATTCACCAGCAGCTGTGGGCTCACTGTTGGACAAGCCCAAGAGTTAAAAATGTCAGGAGGACCCAGCCATACAGGGCTCCTTACACTTTGGTTTACCTCCATGAGCTTGTCCAGGTTTTCATAGTGAATATCAGGGAAGAAAATCCCCTCATGCTTCCAGCAAAAGAGGGGGAAAGTAACCAATTTTGACATATGCCAGAGCATTCTGTTCTTAACAAGGCCTGACCTCAGGAAAAGCTATTTTATAAGAGCATACACTGCCCAAGATTTTTTAATAATATTCTTTATTTTTTTGACTGTGACAGAACATATATAACATAATAATTGCCATTTAAAGCATTTTTAAGTATGCAATTGCATGGAATTAATTACATTCACAATGCTGTGTAACTACTAACTCTATCTAGTTAGAAAACTTTTCATCATCCTAAAAATAGACTCTGTACCCATTAAGCAATAACTTCTCATTATTTCTCCCCCAAACCCCCATTTCTTGTAGCCTCGAATCTACTTTCATCTCTGATTTTTTTTCTTTTTCTTTTATAGAGCCCAATTGGCCTGGGAAAAGGGAAATACCCAACTCCAGCTCCCTGTAGTCTTCCATGTGGGGAAAGGAAAATAAATATCCAACTACATCTGCCTCCAGACATCCTTGTCCCATGGGTGGGGGGAAATGAGGAACACTGGTGAAGTCCATGTCTAGGGGCACAGACTCTAAAAGACAGAAACCTAATCATAGAACTACAGAATACTTCCCCTCCCCCCACACCTAACTACCACATTACTAAATGCCTGTTTACCACAGTTCCTTCTATCCAATACTTCATGACTGGCTTGCAACAACAAATTACAAGGCACACAGAAAGTGTGAAGAGAAAGAACAAGCATTAGAACCAACCTCATATATGGCAGTGATAGTGGAATAATCAGACTGAGAATTTAAAACAACTGTGATTAATATGCAAAAGACTCTAAAGGAAAAAGTAGACAACAGGCAAGAACACATGGGTCATGTAAGCAGATGACAGAGTTTGGATATGTTGTCCCCTCCAAAACTCATGTGGAATTTTGATCCCCAGTGTGGCAGTGTTGGAAGCTGATTGAGTCACGGGGGCGGATCCCTCATGGATGGATTAATGCTCTCCCTGGGGGTGAGGGTCCTGAGTGAGATCTTGCTCTATTAGTTCCTGTGAGAGCTGGTTGTTTATAGGACGCTGGCACCGCCCCCCTCTCTCCCTCTTGCTTCCTCTCACCATGTGATATGCTTGTGCTTGCCGCTTTCTGCCATGAGTAAAAGCAGCCTGAGGCCCGTGATAGATGCAGCTGTCCCAGAATCGAAAGCCAAATAAACCTCTATTCTTTATAAATTACCCAGTCTCAGGTAATTCTGTTATAGCAGCAACACAAAACAGACTAATACAGCAGAGATGAAAATTCTAAGAAAGAATCAAAAGAAAAATTCTAGAGAACAAAAACACTACCAGAAAGAATGAGTGCCTTTGATGGGCTCATTAGTAGACATGACACAGCTTAAAAAAGAAGGTCTGAGCTTGAAGATGTTTCAGTACAAACCTCCAAAACTAAACAGAAAAGAATATGCAATACTGTGGGATAACTACAAAGTGTAACATATGCGTAATAGAAATACCAAAAAGGAAAGATAGAAAAAAAAAAACCAGAAAAAATATTTGAAGAAATAATCACTGTGAATTTTCCCCAAATTAATGTCAGACAAAACCACAACTCCAGGAAGCTCAGAGAACAATAAAAAGTCATTAGACAAAAGTGGCATGTGTTTGGGGACACAAAGTGGGAACTCTCTCTACTTAACTGCTCAATTTTGCCATAAACCTAAAACTGCTCTAAAAAATAGTCTATTAAGAAAACAAAACAAAACACAACACAACAACAGGATAGGGTACCTATGAAGACACCAGTTTTGGATGATGCGATCAAAGAAATCAACAAATTGTCTCTCCAAAGAGCAAGTACAATGCTAAGCAAAAATTGTCAAAAGCAACAATTTCAGTATTCTGGTAATTGACCAAAAAATCACAATAAACTGAGGAGTGATGATTCATGAAAATTACTGGGCTTCAAGTAAGAGAAATTTGAGTCTGTGGAATTCTTCCAGGGGCTGCTAACAGTCCCGCAGGCCCCAGCTCTTTGGTGTGGTAGTTCAGTCAGGCTGGGGAAAGCCATGAAGCCAGCAGCTCTGCAGTCACAGCCAGAGGGATGCACAAGATTTGGAGAATTTTCAGGCAAATTAGTGATTTGCTGCAAACAAGCAGGAAGGACCAGCAGATCTACCAGTCTCGTCAGAGACCACAGCCTGCCCAAACCACCCACACATCCCCAACTAATGGTGGAGCTGAGTGAGTATGCAGAGAAAACACAGCAAGAGGAGAGCCCAGTAGAAGGTAAGCACCAGTGATGCCAGGATTCTGAATTCACCCCCTATCCACACACAGATCATCAGCAAATAGTGGAACCTTCACTGACTCAAGGTGTCTGTGTGCAAATCCAGACAACTGTTGACTGAACACCATGCCTGCAGATAAAGGAGTAACCCCTGGGAAACCATGCATCAAAATAAAAACAAGGCAAAAATTTAAGCAGAGACACCTGTGGCTATACTTTGCTAGAAGAATTCACAGATTTAGTACAAGCAAGTTACTAAACAAACAAACCAGTAACAACAAGTCTCAGGAAGAAAAAATTATTATGCAAAGTTGCGACAATATATTATCTAAAATATCCAGTGTTTAATGAAAAGTTACAAAACATTAAAAGAAACAAGGAAATGTGATCCATACTTTTGTGGGGAAAAAAACCCCAAAAAACAAAAAAGGATTAATAGAAACTGTCTTTAAGTACACCCAGGTGTTTTATTTGGCAAATAAAGACTTCAGAGCAGCAAGTGTAAGTACTTAAAGGAACTAAAGGAAACCACACAAAGAACTCAAGGAAAGTGGAATTTACAATGGCTCAATAAACACAGAAACCAAATAAAGAGCTAGAAATTACTTATTAAAAAAGTAGAGCTTTGCCATTGAAAAGTACAATGACAAATAAAAAACTCACTGAGGGACATAACAGCAAATTTGAGACAGCAGAAGAAAGACCCAGTAAACTTGAAGATGCATTAATAGCAATTGCATGATCTGAAGAACAAAGAGAAAAGAGATTGAAGAAAAATGACCCATGAAGCATCATCAAGCACACCAACATATGTGGAAAAAGAGTCTCAGAAACAAAGAGAAAAGGGCAAAATACTTGGAGAAATAATAGCTGAAAGCTTACCACATTTGACTTAAAACAGCAATCTATAAAATCAATGTTTACCCTTAGCAAAATGAAAACAAATATATCCATTCCCAGAAACATCACAGTAAAACTGTGAAAAGACAGAGAGAGAATCTTGAAAACAGCAAGAGAAAAATTCTCTTCTGTATAAAGGACCACAGTAAAATTAACCACTGACTTCTGATCAGAAACAGTGGGGGTAAGGCAGGGATGACCTGTCCAAAGATTAAACGACAAAAAAAAAAGTCAACCAAGGATTCCATGTCCAGAACATCTACCCTTTAAAATAGAGGAAAAATAAATCCCCAAATATACAAGTACTAAAATAGGGGCTCCTGGCAGTCCTACCTTACAAGAAGTACTAAAAGAAGTCCTTGGAACTAAAAGCAATACTCGGTTCTTACATTTGAAAATACTGGAGTGATTTCTCAAAGGTATTTGTGTGTGTACAAAATGTTCCAAAATTTCTTGTGCAGTTTACCTTTCACTTATTTTAGAAGCAAAATACTAGAAATGTACAAAAGCTTTCAGTATTTCAATTTTTTATACTTATGTAGCCTTCTGAACTTGGTGTAATTTTAAAGTATTTTTAAGTTCCTCCAACTCAAGATAGTAAAGATTAATTGAAACAAAAAAATTATTAAAATTTTATTCAAAAAAGCTAACGTATAGAAGAAATTTAACTTCTATATCTGTTAATGCAAGGCAAGAACATATTATATAAAAGAATGTTGTTGCAGACAGAGGAGATCCTGTCTCCTGGGGGAAATAATAATAATCCCTGGGAAATAACAAAAATTACAGGGACAACTCCACATTTTCAAAAATTATGAAATGGATGGACCACAAGTGGAGATCTCTGAGGAAGCAGGTAATATCCAGGTTCCAGGGGGAAAGAACAGAAAGTTGACTAAGCTTTATCTGTGACAAGTTGAGCAGGTGGAGTTGAAAGGAGGTATCAAGAAGGCCTAGAAGAATGTAGGGACCTGCTGGGCCGGTGGGGGGGAGGGGCTGTGGTTCAGCCTCTTCCTCTTTTTGCCCCTTCCTTGCCCCAGGAGCCCTTTGTGATGAGGCCACAGCTCTGTGATGCAGGCCTGGGCTCTAGCACCAAAGGCAACTCCCAGAGTTCAGTTGCCTGAGAGCAGCAGTACAATTCAGAAGATGGAGAAACTTCCCTTCTTACTAAACAGCATTAGAGCCACATGGCTGAGCCCTGGGTCCACTTCCTGAGAGGTGGACATCACCCTTGCCTTCCTGGGTGGGCTGGGGAGCTTCCTCCTGTTATCCCCCTATATCCAGAAGGATCCATCCTTACCTCCACCAAGGAAAAGAGCACAAGGAAGGTGAGCAAAGCTCTGCCCAGACCCAACAGACAGTAATTCTCTCTTTTATTCCTATTACTATTTCCACTCTTCCAAATCAACTAGAGAGATGCCTGAGATTGGAAATCACAGGAAAGATTAGAACAGCATCCTTCTAGGGACAGAAGGGGTAGGCCAGGGCTGAGAGTGGGCACTGGGATTTTTGTCCAAAGCTCAGACCAGCTGTGCTGCTCAGCTGAAGGGGCCAAGGCAAGGTCATACACGAAGACTCAACTCTGGTCTAGAATGGGATTTCTTAGAGCTGAGACCTCCATGCAAGGACAGGCTCTGAGCTCATCAGTCCCTTCCTGTGGCAGGTGCCTCGGGCCAAGTCTTGTCTCTGTGTTGGGCTCTTATGAGGGCCTTCCTGGGCCCCTGACAGTTCCCATCAGAGGCTGGAGGTGACTCCAGTCTTGGAAGGCAGAATCCTGACAGCTCAGATACAGGCCTAGCCTGTGTGTTTCCAGAGGATCTGAGAACCTGAGGAAGTGGAGTTCAAACACAAAATCCCTCTTTGTGTTTTTCACAGAAGAAAAGCAGGAATTATTTTTATCCGTATTAAAAATGAGTAAAAGTCAAGAAAAGAGCACAGGGCTCCATCAGCTAACTGTAGAAAGTCATATTGTTCATGAACGCTGTGTGTCTGCAGCTTGTCTAGGGGGAGGAGAGTGAGATGTGGGAGGAGAGTGAGACTCGGGTTCCAGCCCCCTCATTCTTTCTTGTCTCTCAGCGTCAGGTGGAGATGAGCAGCAGCAGGAGCAGGAGCAGGAAGAGAGCCACTCAGCAAGGGAAGGCTCTGCCCTTCCGCAGGAGCCCCAGAAGTAACTTGACCTTGCAAGTCCCTGAGCAATGAGGGCTATGTCTATGAGGATGTCCTTAAAGAGGCCTGAGAGGGAGGGTCCTAGGAAGGAGACCAGAATCTGTGGTCCTTCTCAGTTTCTGTGCTGGGAATGAAGTCACAGCAGGCCAGGGAAGGGGTGTTGCCCAGCAGGGCTTGGTGGGGAAGAGTGAACCAACATTGCCTGGATCTTAAGGTGGGACCTCTGGTCCAAATGTGGGCATACTGTTTAACATTGCTAAAGCTGATTCCTCTTTGAGATGTCCCTGCCTTTCCTCTCCCGGGGGGCAGTTGTAAGGACCATGGGGTGATGGACGTGGGAGCACTTTGTAAATGACAAAGTGCTGCCCATACGTGTACCTTGCTGTCACTGTCTGGGATCTCATGGCCTTGGACACTGATGCTAGGGCTTCATGGTCTAATTTTCCATGGTCTCCCCTAAAGGGCATTCCATTAAGCAACCTGTAAGATCTCCAGACTCCTCCCTCCACCATAACTGAGTCTCCTTATTTCAGCCTGTAGAGATGGCCTGGGGGAACACGGGAGGCATGGGGCCGATCTCACATCTGCAAAGGTGAGGAACTTTCCCCTTCTCTCCCACGTCCTCCTTCCTACCAGGGCCTATGATGTGACCCCAGGGCCTGGGGTGGGCCTGGGGGGGACCAAGGAAGGGGACTGGATGTGATTAAAGTCCTGGGGCAGAGGTTGCAGGAGCTGTGTGAAGTCAGTGCATGGGCAGTGGAGGGGCCATGGGTGCAGGCACCATTCCTGGCCCATCTGCTCCTGGCTGCAGCATGAGTCTCCTGTCTCCTGGCGGAGATCCCCAACCCTCCAGGTGAGGTGTACAAACAGCACCTGCCAGAGTCCACCAGCCACGTGGGGAGCATGGGGAAGAGGCTGGTCTCATCACCTTGTCCTGACTGGCTGCCCCAGCTCCTCTGGATAAGTGTCCTCTGCCTGTGGCCTCTACCCTGTAGAGGCCCAATAAGTGTCTCTTGGCCACCAGAGCCTTTGCTCCCACTATACGGACTCTCACCCTGGCCACTCACAATTACCCCCCCATCACAACCCCCCAACCCTGTGGCCTCCCATCTGCCTCCAGCAGTCTATTGCCTGGCCATTTCTCAGTGTTAGCGGCACTCCTGCTGGGCTCCATCCCACAGAGCTTGTGTCCACACAATTGCTGGTTGACTTCTCCCTTCCCAGTGATCTTGAGCCTTCGTCTTCTAAGCTGTCCAATCTCTGCCCTCTCCTGGTGGCAAGTGGCTGCCAAAGCCTTGCTCTTATCCACCTTATCACACAGCCAATCCCAGCAAGAATGTCTTTCCCTCCACCTACCAGAGGCCTCATTCTGGGGAGACCTCACACATTTGTACATGGAGGCTGGTGAATTTTGGTCAATTCCAATGTCCAGAAGCTGCCAAGTCATACTAATTGTGAAGGTCTGCAGGCCCCCAAATCTCCTTCAGCTAAAAAAAGTCTCAAGCCTTATCCCTTCCACAGCCTGCCTTTCCTTCCTAAGCCACCAGTGAATCTGGGGTCAAATCAATAGCTGAGGTTGCTAAATTCCAGCAAGAATCTTCTAAGAAAAATGCAAGAGAGAAAGTGATAAAAAGAGTTTCCACCCTAAATAGTCCTCTGCCTGCCCCCTCATTTGTTTCTAAGGAACTCCAGAGGTTTGCCTACAAAACAGAGACCCCATCTGATAACAAGTGTGGGCCCTCAGAGACCCCTCTAACTGGACAGGAGAGCAGGAGGCCTTCTCAGCCCCTCACATGCAATGTAATGGGCGCAACCTAGCACAGTGCAATGTGCTGGGGGCTGGGGAGAGGCAGGCTTGATCCAAGTAAAAGTCAAGAAATGTCCAGGAAGGAGCCACAAGAGCAGAGTGTGAGCGGAACCTCAGGAGACACAAGCCACAGCACAGCAATGCTGGAGAGTAACAAAGGATCCCAGTGGTCAAGAGCAAAGAGACCAGAAAGACAGTGGCAGCCAAAGAGGAGAAGCCCCCTGCTTGGGAAGTCACCTTGGGAGCCAGTGTGATGGCAAACTCCCAAACCGATAATGTCAACCTGAGTTCAGAGTGTGTAGGGGCCAGTAACAGCCCTTCACCCTCTAGAAATTCTGTAACTTGGGATCCAGGAGAGCCATGCCTTAAGACCCAGGCTTCTGGTGAGTATGAGCACAAAGTGGAAGCAGAGCCAGAGAAGCAGACTCAAGACTGTGTGACTGGAGTCCTCCTTCAAGACCACGCCACTGGGGTGCTCCTCGCTGCAGACACGTTGTCTTCTCAGGCCTCTCTGTCCAGTTCCCAGCACACGTCCAGAAGTGACACATCAGCTTCCCAGGGGCTATGTGGCCTCTTATGGAGGGGACAGAGCAGCCAGGGGAAGCGGAAGTCGAGAATCCCCAAATTCCAGAGGCTATGGGAGAATCAGAGCAAGATGTCTGGCCCTAATGACAAGAAAGAGGGCTGCAAGAGGCCCCTAGAAAAACTTCAGTAGTCACAAAATCTGTTTTCCTTCATGTTGGCACACGCTCTGTGTGCTAACGGCTTCTTCCTACCAGGATACGCATTGTTTCCTAATAAAAGTTTTTCTTCCTCAGAGGCAGTAGCTCTGTCTGTGCCATGCGGGGCATAGGGAAGGGGTCAACTCTTCCCAAGTACAGCTTCTAGAAGGGACCGGGCCTGAGGGAGGCTGACCGAGGCCTCTTGCAGACCCACCCTCACCCCAGAATCCCTCCCTGCACCTCATTTTCACTACATGGCCACTAACAGAAAGCCTCCAGGACTTGTCAGGATGAGCAAACCCTGAGAAGACCCCACCCAGAGCGGGGCTCACCATCTCCCAAGCTAACCCTCAACCTTGAATTTGGTGTGCTATAGGGGATGGGTTCACAGAGTTCATGTAGGCCAATTCCTCTCTGCCCAGAATGTTGGAGCCAAGTAGCCTCACCTGTCACAAAATGGGCTCAGGACGTCTAGAAGGCAGTGCTGGCCCCAAGTCCAGAGAGGGAAATGTGCCCCTAGACCACTCAGTGGGACAAACCCACTTGCCCAGGGCTCCTCTCTCCCGTGAGGGTGGGGATGAAGGTGGGCTCTGCCAACCCCTCTCAGCTCAGCCCAATGACATGACAGGGCACATCACCCACCTACCCAGAGCAGCGGGTAGACATGCCTCAGGCAGCGTCTGACTCCACCCCTGCCTGGGACACCTGCTGCACCCCTGGGCAGCCCCCCAAGAGACCTCTGACATAGATCTCCTGTATTAGTCCATTTCTGTTGCTTATAACAGATATACCTGAAACTGGATAATTTGTAGAAAAACAGTATTATAGTTTTGAAGGCTGGGAAGCCCAGAGTTCAGGGAACACATCTGGTGAGGTGACTCTATATCAATATAAGGTGACTCATGGCAAGAATGGCAGAGCAGACACAGAACTAACCTCCTCACTTGGCTCTCATTTTGAAGCTCTTAGAACCACACCCATGACAACCACACACATGAAACCATTAATGAATTAATCCATTAGGGAATGGTCCTCACAATCTAATCACCTCTTCAAGGCCCCACCATAACAGGATTTACCATAGTAGGACTTCCCACCCTCTTAACACTGTCACAGTGGGGGCTAAGTGTCTAACACATGGACTATGGTGGACACAATTCAATCCAAGGCATTTGGCCCCTGTACCCCAAAGTTCATGGCCTTCTCACAGGTAAACACATTCATTCCATTCCATAAATCAACTCAATAGTCCAAAGTCTGAAGGTCCCATCTGCGAAATCAAACAAGTTATCTGCTTCCAAAATACAATTGTGGGACAAGCATACAGTACATATTCACATGCAAAAATGGAAAAATACACCAAAAGAAAGGTATAACATGTCCCAGACAAACCCAAAGCTGAGCAGGACAGGCATTACTTCGGTGAATCATGTACCTTGACTCCATGCTTGGCATTCTCTGCACACTGGTGCAGGGGTTGGGTTCCCAACTCCTTGGGAAGCTCCGCTCCTGTGGCTTTCCTGGTGTTAGCCCATGCTTCAACAATCCCAGGCCAGTGTTGCATGCTGGCAGCTCCACAATTCTGGGGTTTGCATGGCAGTCCTGCTCCGATGGCTGCACTAGACATGGCACTGGTGTGGTTTTCTGCTGCAACTCTGACCCCAATTTCCTCTTGGTATTGCTCTAGAGAAAGCTGTCTGTGGTGACTCTGACCCTGTGACAGATCTCTTTCTGGGCCCGAGCCTCTACAGCTCTGGCATTCTGCGAGCCTGCAGACTCAACACTACATGGACAACACCAAGGTTGCTGGCTTATAGCTTCTGAAGATGCAAGTCCAGCCACACCCGGGGCCAATTTAGCTACAGCTGGGAGCAGCATCCCAAGGTGGCCCTGTGCAGCGAGCCTATAGAGAGCCTGTTCAAGGACACCATTCTGTAGGAAGCTGAGATATCCCTGCCCCTCAAATAACTACATATTTATGGGCTATGAAAGCTAGCAGGGCTCCCATGAGACTGATGAAATGATTTGCAGATGATAGTCAAAAAGAACACAGAGGTGTAGGATCTATTCACCATAGCCAGGACACCATCTGAAAGATCTGTGTGTAATGTAAGTAGAAACCAGAGCTTGGCCAAAGGAGCACTGGACGCTGCTACTTCCCCCTGTTGCTCAGGAACGACACTGCCTTCATCACCACCTGTTGAGAGAACAAATTGTGTGATATTTTTACTAGTTAGTGCTTGTTTTATGGCAGGAATAGATTTAGTTAGCTAGAGAACATAGAGGAACTTTGGTCAAGGGACTTAACATCACAAACCTAACAGCCTAAGTGAGAAAGCCCACTCACATGATGGGTCTTAATCGATCACACCCTTTTGAGATATTACCATCTGGACAGAGGAGCTCCAGATGGTCATCCATGTGACATCACCTTATCAACCTTGCCAGACACTCAAGCAGGGTATAAATGGACTACATGACAGACTGTTTTTGCTGCATCTGTCAGCTGTGGCAGTTGCTGGCCAGCTGCTCAGACCCTTGGTCCAGTAGACAGAAACAGATTGGTATAGGCTACTTCTTCTTTTACACTTCTTGGTGTAGGCTACTCTCACACAGAGGTGGAAGCCAGTCTTGTTGAAACACACAGGACCTTTAACTCATAAGGGTAAGGGACCTTGAGTGCTGCCTCTGCCACACTGAGAAGGGACCCAGGTGTACAATGCTCTCAAGCCATGTTCTCAAGGATCAATTACACTTCATCAGATGTATCCAGTTCCTGCTGGATGTGAGTCAGGAAAGGACCTTACACCGGAAATGTAAGATCCCTGACCTGTTCCTAACAGGATAAAAAATAGGAGTTGTGCACAGTGTGCCCTTAAGGGATCATTTAAGTTAGAAGTAGGCTCGGACATAGAGCAATTAAAAGTGAAAGTGTGTTGTGTGTGATATGTTTGATCAATAAACCATGTGATTCGAGCATCTAACATCTTGGTCTCGAGTGGTCCTTGCTTACCAATAAGGGTCTGTGCACGACACCACCTCACCTCATAACCACCTCTCATCAGCTGAGGACTTATCAGTGACTTCAGATAAAGAAGATGGGGAGAGGAAAAGTAGAAGTGGAAATGAAAAGAGAGCAAGAGAAGGAGGAAGATGAAGGAGGAAGAGCCATTATCAAACAATGATCACAGCTTAAGCCTTTTCTCTAGCCTGGTCACCTAACTAACAAATGGGGACCTTGGGCACAGAGACTTCTCCAAACCACACAGATACTCAATTTCTGCATCTCCTGACTCAAATCAAATGCTTCCTCTACTGCATCATATAACCTATGAGATCCCTGGAGGAAATTATTTTCACCACCACCAGATTACGGTACACATTTCTACTTCAGTCAAAAACAAAAAAAGTCTATCATTTAGATAACAACATATTTTAGAGTATGGGGACTCTTCTTTATAGCAGTCTGTTATTTTTAATCATGGTATGGTGTAAAAAGAAAACAATGACAAGCAAATGAAATCTGCCTTTCTTACCTTCCACAAACAATAGTGCAGTGCAGTGGGCAGACTCCCACTTCTCTCTCTGGGACAGACTCCATCGTGAAATGTGCAACTTTCTTTGAATCCTTAATCCACCTGCAATTCAAGGTAGTCAAAACAAATGTTGAGGAGTGAAGGCAAAACTACTCCAAATCCAGGTCCTAAAGAGGCCAGCCCTTCTTTGCTCCCAACCACCCCCCCACACCTGCACCTGACAGGCATGGAGGCTCATTGATCGGGTGGCCCTGGGTCAGGGGCTCACCAGCAGGAGGAGACAAGATAGTACACTGCAGTGCAGAAAAAAAAATATTGCAATTTCCATTTACATTCTCCTCCATCTCACTTTAAAAAATTACATGTGTATAAAAGCTTTGTCATACATATAAGTTATAGAATCAAAGTGCATGCATATAATTTACAAGAAAATGCATATACACATATTGGAGCTACATGCTAACAAAACTTTTTACTGATTAGGAGAATGACAGAAATTTTGGAGAAACAGTGATATAAGCTAGACCCCCAGTCTTTTCAAGGGAACAGACATACAATCCAGTACAATCATGGGCACTGGGTTCTATCAAGCAAACCACATGTGTGGCCTGTCCAGAGAGAGTGAGAGACCCAGGTACCCTCCAGAAGAGCCATTACCAGACTCTGAAGCTCTGATCAGTGCCACCTTGCAGGTGTAGTGTGGGAAACACAGAGGTGAGAGGACTGTGTTCTCCCCACTCACCTGCAGAAACCACATAGCTACAATCCACAAGGGACTCCAAGTCAGAGGTGAAAGGCTGTGTCAGGTGGAGCAGAATGAGAGGTCAGATCCAGATAGAATACAGTGCAAGGAGCACAGGCCCTCCCAGGGTCGGCAGAACTGCATGGAACAGGGGGCAGGGAGTAGTGAGTAGAAGCAATGGGACCTCAGGCAGCGTCTAGCAGAGACTGGTGACCAGCAGCACACACCACACCCGGGAGAACCTGAGAGAGGCTTGCAGTTAAGAATGGTTTACATGTACATTAGATTGTTACAAGTGTCCTACTGCTTTTGAAAGATAGGCTAAAGTGTGAAGGCAATGGTCTTATTTAATAATTTTTTAAAAATATATTTTGATTTCATATATGGAAAATTCACTGGAAATTTTGGAATATTTGTTTTGGATCACATAAGCAGTTCTGGGGAGAGAAAATAAAAATGGACTTTTATGAACTAGCTCAACTATAGTAGCTATATAGTGACTTGACTAGTTAGGCAGGAGTATTAAAAATATTAGACAAAACCAAACATCAGATCAATATTTCTATGGTCCATATCCACTGATTATAGTCACAAATTGGCAAATGTTGAGAAAGAGTCCTAGCTACCAGGCCAAGCAATCACAGTGAGCAAACTTAAACATGGGCAGGTTTTTCCACAGCATTCCTTCAGTGGTTGTGAGATAAGGTTATCTAATCAATAACCAAGTTTGAGGGAAGGCAGCCTCTGTGGCTACACTTGCCACTGAAAGATGATGTGTGAAGAACAAGTGGAGAAAGGGAAGTACAGTTTTGATGCCGAAATCAATCTCTTGGATACATCACTAGACATAGAAAATAAACTGAAATAAAAGTCTATGGTAGTCTATCCATTGCACACCATCTACATTACCCAGCAATCTTCTGCAGTATGTCATCATTTCACACACTCTGTGATCACTAACACACTGTGCGGTACTCAGATATAATACTCATCAAGGGGAAGCCAGATGTCACTAAAAGACCACAGGAACGAGTATAAATCTTGCAACTTGCTCTCAGAGATATGGCCATCAAATGAGATATTTCATTGGATCATGATACTGGCTTCACTGATGTATAAATACACAAAGGAGTGGTGGAAAAAAACTGTAAATTACAAACTTGAAAAAAAGTAACACCTGATGATCTCTGGAGATACACCTGATTACCTCTATCTTTAATGTCATCTTATTGGTTTCATAGGCTATCGTGTCTATGTTCTTTTTATTAGGGTGACATTTTCCCTCTTAATTAGCGTATGAGTAATTTTGCAGTGATCAAGCTCTTGCTTTTTAAAACACCCTGTATCCAAATTATAAGCAGACTTTAGTGTTTTTATAAATGTCTTCCTTGTTTTATATTATTTCTCATTGGCATTCACCGGTTTTCCGAGGGGACAGGGCTGGGGAGGTGAATCAAAATGCTTAGTCCATGGCCTTTACCAGGAACTCCAGGACTGATAAAGCTTGAAATCCTAAGCAAAGAGAATCAACAGGTCCAAGCTGAGACATTAATTGAGGTAAGTTGAGTGAACCAAAATCTTACTGGCAAGTCTATCACTTATGAATTTTTGTAACATCAAGGTATAACAAAATACAAACAGAATTTGGGAGCAGGAAATTTAAGTCTGTAGCAGAAGGTACATTAAAGCCCACAAGGCATTTCACTATCTTGGTCTGTTTCTTCCTTTATATATTGAGTGAGTTTGACTAGAAGATCTATGTTTCTTCACTGTTTTTCAAATTCTAAAATAATGTCTCTTAATTGAAGCTAAAAGCCTCCCTCCTGGTTTCTTTTTCTGGACAGAGGAAACGAGCAGCTGCTCATGTCCAGAAGTGGGCCTGGTGCTCACGGTACCAATGCCACATAAGACTACTCTGAGACCATGATAAAGTAAGACAAAATGAAGAAAATTTGTCATGTCTTCTAAGTACAGAGAAAAAATAAAGTCACTGTGCCACTCAAAACATACCAAACAGTCCACTCACTTGGTTAAAATGAGTGGTATCTATTCCTTTACCAGTAATGACTTTTTCGGGGCTATAGTCTTCCTTCCTGTAGATAAGATTTGCTGACATACTGAATCACAGAATTGTCTTTGCTTTCAGATAGCATCTAATCTAGAGTGACAACCCTCCCCCCAACCCATGTTTATGCCCTCCCCAAATCACCCAAGGTCCAAATTCTGTAATATGTTTTTTTTAATAACACTGTCCTATGGACACCCCATGGTTGCTGATGGTGTGTGTCTTCTCTCACTGCACTGAGCAATATACCTGATTTGTTCTTGGTTCAGTTTGTACACAGGTGTGTTCCTGGTGGTCTTTTGCTACAGGTCATGAATGATCTCATCTGACCCAATTGCCTCTGGGTCCTCAAGATGTGCACCCATGCTTCAGCTCTTGCCCTAAGCTCTGCCTACCCCAGAAAGCCTTCTCTGACTCCCCAGACAAGCTCAGTTATATTCTCCAGACCTCTTGCACTTCTTCCCTTATGATAGCCACTACATAAACCTGGACATGTTTCTACCTGCAGGCTGAGAGCTCCCTGTGGGACCTAGTGAGGAGTGAGCTATGCATGACCACATTCCCAGTTCTTACTCTAGTGCCTGTTTAAAAGTTTTCATAAAAACTTAATGAATGGGTACAGGAATCAACGCTTTCAAATCTACCTTACATTGTCACACCAGTGTAACAACATTTTTTAAAGGGCCTTAATTCTTTCAAGTAGCAAATATAACGTTTTCAGAAGAATGTGTAAAAAATAAAATAGCATTAAAACTTCAATCTTAAGGGTGCAAAGAATCTTCCAAATTATTAAATCTAAGTCACTTATTTTATAGGCCACATGTGATATCCTTGTAGCTTTAGAAATTCTTCAAATTTTCAGAATACAAATTAAAAAGCAATTTTACTTCAAAATATTCTTTCTATTACAACACAAATTCATTAAAAAAAACTATTCCCAAAGAAGATATTTCCTTAAAATAATTCATATATGCAACTTGCAACAGTTACATCTATAGTAAGTCTACTATTCTAAAAACAAGGAGCAACTATCCAACTATCCCTTGTTTAATAGGCTGAAAAGTCTGTAGAACCAGTTGCTTATTAACAACCATATGTAAAGTAGTAGTGATAAATAATTATGCTGGCATTCTTTGCTGTTTGAAAATTGTTTTCGAATTATTTAAGATAATTGAAAATATTTTAAAACACCTTGTTTGAAAGATGTGTAAAAGAGAGGGTAGAAAAATATGACTGCATGCTTCCTGCCTAACAATTTAACTTCAATTACAAATAAACACATGTAGCTTACTGGTTAGCTCAGCTGGTTACAGCACAGCCTTGTAACACCAAGGTCATGTGTTCAGATCTCTGTACTGGTCAGCTGAATGGGCGGAAGACATACACACACATTTGTGTGCATAAGTGCATGCATGTGTGTTTTTATGTACTTCAACATCCTTAGATTTGCATTACCTATTTCATTATTTCTTTCCTAAAAAGTACTGTTTCATTATTCTACAAAACATGGCACTTCACAATTAATCAGTAAATTTGAAGCTCAGTTAACTGTTCTAGTTCTCTCCAGAACTTTCAGCCAGGTCTGCTTGTCCTTGGACTTGGGGAATTCCCTAGCTGGTTCCCTCCACTGGCAGCATCTCCAGCTCACTCTGGTCCCCCTGGTTCCACCCCTAATTCTCCAAAAATTCCATTAGCATGAAGAGTTTTCCCCTCAGGAAAAAAGTGGATTGCTCTGCTACTGATCAACTATGGG
The DNA here is from genome assembly GCF_027409185.1 of Cynocephalus volans. Lineage (NCBI taxonomy): Eukaryota > Metazoa > Chordata > Mammalia > Dermoptera > Cynocephalidae > Cynocephalus > Cynocephalus volans. Next base: position 36,862,837 of record NC_084474.1, on the reverse strand, counting down.
TTTATGATGAGTGATCAATCCATGTGATTTGTCTGTAAACCTGAAAGGGCACGCTGAATACTTTTCCTTTTTCTCAGAATAAGTAAAGGTACATATTACTCTATTACTGAAAACAAAAATTCATTAAAAGGGCCAATTGGAGGCCGTCAGATTCCGGCGCGAAGTGAGCTAGCATGGGGCGCTGGGCCCATGGTTGTGCGCAGGGAGTTTGGATCCTCCTTCAGCCCGCTCAGAACCTTCATGAGAGAACATGAATCTAGAAGTTCAAGACTGACTTCCAGTCAAGATGTCGGGATAGACAGTCCCTAACATCACTCTCTCCCACAAATCTACTGATTTAAACTATAAAAACATAACATCAAGTGCATACGGAATGAGGAGATGACGAGCGGGGGAGGCAGAAGCTCTGTGGAGACCACGTGCCCTGCGGGGCCACCGTCACAAGATCCGGCAGATAGGCTTCACCGCTGCCACCCGGCTCCATTCCCAGCCCAGCCCAGTGTGCACAGAGTGGGGAGACATCTGGCAGGGGAGGTGGAGGCTCCACAGAAACCACACACCCTGTGGGGCCACCACTGTGTGATCCAGCAGGTAGGCTTCATGGCAGGCACCCGACTCCATTCCCAGCCTATCCTAGTGAGCTCAGAGCAGGGAGACGTCCGGCAGGGGAGGTGGGAACTCCACGGGGACCATACCGCTGCTGCGCGATCCAGCAGCCTGGCCCAATGCGTACAGAGCACAGAGATGTCCAGCAGGGGAGACAGAAGCTCCCTGTGGGGGGGTCGCCGTCACACGATCCAGCAGCAGGTAGGCTTCACCACCGCCACCCGGCTCCCTCCCAAGCCCAGCCTAGCGTGAACGGAGCAGGGAGAAGTCCAGCACAGGAGGTGGAAGCTCAGCAGAGAGCACACACCCTGTGGTACTGCCCCATGATCCAGCAGCCCGGCCGAGTCCAAGCTGACCAGAGAGGTGGCTCCCCAGAGAGGCCCAAGACCCGAGGCAACCACACATGCAAGGCACTAGTGGCCAACTGAGCAGTCACTGAGGTAGCCATACCAAATTGGCAACCACAGCAACATCTTAGTCGGTCAATAGTGTCAAACCTGTGGACTGTGAAACCCCCTGCCACAATGAATAAACATCAAAGAAAAGATACCAGAAATACAAAAAATCAAGAAAGTACACACCAAAGGGTAATAACTCTCAAGCTCTAGATCCTATAGAACAAGAAGCCCTTGAAATGACTGACAAGGAATTTCGAGTGATAATTCTAAGGAAACTGAAGGAGATACAAGAAAACTCACCTAGACATCATGATGAAACGAGGAAAAGTATACAGGACCTGAAAGAGGAAATGTACAAGGAAATAATGCCCTGAAAAAAAAATGTAGCAATACTTGCCGAACTGAAGAAGTTATTCAGCGAAATAAAAAACACGACAGAGAGTTTAGCAAGCAGGCTTGCGGAAGTTGAAGAGAGAACCTCTGAACTTGAAGATGGGCTACTTGAAATAACGCAAGCAGACAAAAAAGAAAAGAGAATCAAAGGCATTGAAGAAAATCTGAGAGAGATATCAGACAACCTTAAGCACTCAGATATCCAAGTCATGGGTATACCAGAAGGGGAGGAAAAAGGAGATTGCATTGAAAACATATTCAACAAAATAGTGGCAGAAAACTTCCCAGGTATAGGAAAAATCACAGATCTTCAGAGCCAGGAAGCTCAACGATCTCCAAATGTATTCAACCCAAAAAGGTCTTCTCCAAGACATATTATAGTCAAATTGGCAAAATTCAAAGACAAAGAATCTTAAAAGCTACAAGAGAGAAGCATCAAATCACCTATAAGGGAGCCCCAATCAGGCTAACATCAGACTTTTCATCACAAACCCTAAAAGACAGAAAGGAATGGGATGATATATTCAAAATACTAAAAGACAGAGATTGCCAGCCAAGAATACTCTACCCTGCAAGGATATCCCTCCGAAATGAAGGGCAAATAGTATATTTCTCAGACAAACAAAAACTGCGGGAGTTCACCACCACACGACCACCCTTACAAGAAATTCTCAAGGGAGTACTGGGTTTGGTTCCTGAAAAATAACTACCACTGCCATAAAAACCCAAGAAAAATCTAAACCCACTAGTATAATAAAAATGGCATTCATGAGGAGAAAACAAACAAACAAAAAGGCTATCTACAGCCCAAGAAACCAACAAACACAGAAAACAAACAGTAAATCAGAAAGCAAGGAACAAAAGACACCTAAGACAACAAAACAATATCAATAAAATGCTACGAATAAATCAGCACTTTTCAATAACAACTCTTAATGTAAAAGGCTTAAATTCCCCAATCAAAAGACACAGACTGGCTGACTGGATTAAAAAGGAGGACCCAACTATATGCTGCCTTCAAGAGATCCAACTCACCCATAAAGACTCACATAGACTAAGAGTGAAATCCTTTCCATCCTGGAAAAAGATTTACCATACAAACAGAAAAGAAAAACGAGCTGGAGTAGCTATTCTTATATCTTACAAAATAGACTTTAAACTAAAAACCATAAAAAGAGACAATGAGGGACACTACGTAATGATGATAAAAGGACTGATCCATCAAGAACACATAACAATCATAAATATATATGCACCCAATGTTGGAGCAGCCAGATTTATAAAACAAACACTATTAGACCTAAAGAAGGAAATAGATATTAATACCATAATAGCAGGGGACCTGAACACCCCACTGTCAATATTGGACGGATCATCTGGGCAAAGAATCAGCAGAGATACACAAGATCTCAACAATACTCTAGACCAATTGGACTTGGCAGAAATCTACAGAACATTCTATCCAACAACCTCGGAATATTCATTCTTCTCATCAGCACAGGGATCATTCTCCAGGATAGATCACATATTAAGTCACAAATCAAGTCTCAATAAATTCAAAAAATTGGAATTATCCCATGTATTTTCTCAGACCACAATGGATTAAAACTAGAAATCAATAACAAACAAAATTCTTGAAACTATACAAACACATGGAAATTAATAAACAGCATTCTACTTAATGACATATTGGTCCAAGAAGAAATCAAGCAGGAAATCAAAAAATTTATTGAAACTAATGAAAATAAAGATACATCATACCAAAACCTGTGGGATACTGCAAAAGCAGTACTAAGGGGGAAATTTATTGCATTAAATGCTCACCTCAGAAGAATAGAAAGATGGCAAGTGAACAACCTAACACTTCACCTTAAAGATCTAGAAAAACAAGAACAATCCAAACCTAAAGTTAGCAGACAAAAGGAAATCATTAAGATCAGAGGAGAACTCAATGAAATTGAAACCCAAAAAACAATACAAAAGATCAATGAATCAAAAAGTTGGTTTTGTAAAAAGATAAATAAAATTGAAAAACCATTAGCATGACTAACCAAAAACAAGAAGAGAGAAGATTCAAATAACAAAAATTAGAAATGAAAATGGTGATATTACAACTGATTCATCTGAAATACAAGGAATCATTCGAGACTACTATGAACAACTATATGCCAACAAATTTGAAAATCTGGAGGAAATGGATAAATTTCTGGACACACACCAGCTCCCAAAACTGAGCCATGAAAACGTGGAAAATCTGAACAGACCAATAACAATAAAGGAGATTGAAGCTGTTATCAGAAGGCTCCCAACAAAGAAAAGCCCAGGACCAGATGGATTCACAGCAGAATTTTACCAAACATTCAAAGAGGAATTGACACTGATTCTTTACAAACTATTCCAAAAGATTGAAACGACGCAAATCTCCCAAACTCATTCTATGAAGCAAACATCATCCTGATACCAAAACCAGGTAAAGATATAACCAAAAAAGAAAACTACAGGCCGATATCCTTGATGAATATAGATGCAAAAATCCTCACTAAAATACTAGCAAACAGAATACAGCAACACATACGTAAAATTATTCACCACGGTCAAGTGGGATTCATCCCAGGGATGCAAGGTTGGGTCAACATATGCAAATCAATAAATGTGATACACCATATTAATAAACTCAAACACAAGGACCATATGATCATCTCTATAGATGCTGAAAAAGCATTTGATAAAGTTCAGCACTCATTCATGACAAAGACCCTCTATAAGTTAGGGATAGAGGGAAAGTATCTCAACATAATTAAAGCCATATATGCCGAACCCACTGCCAATATCATCCTGAATGGGGAAAAGCTGAAAGCTTTTCCTTTAAGAACAGGAACTAGACAAGGATGCCCACTCTCACCACTCCTATTCAACATAGTGTTGGAAGTACTAGCCAGAGCAATCAGAGAAGAGAAGGAAATAAAGGGCATGATTGGAAAAGATGAAGTCAAACTGTCCCTGTTTGCAGATGACATGATCCTATATATCGAACAGCCTAAAACCTCTACAAAAAAACTGCTGGAATTGATAAATGATTTCAGCACAGTAGCAGGATACAAAATCAACACACAAAAATCAGTAGCATTTCTTTTCTCCAATAGTGAACATGCAGAACGAGAAATCAAGAAAGCCTGCCCATTTACAATAGCTACCAAAAAAATAAAATACTTAGGAGTTGAGTTAACCAAAGAGGTGAAAAATCTCTATAATGAGAATTACAAGCCACTGCTGAGAGAAATTTGAGAGGATACAAGAAGATGGAAAGATATCCCATGCTCTTGGATTGGAAGAATCAACATAGTGAAAATGTCCATACTACCCAAAGTGATATACAAATTCAATGCAATCCCCATCAAAATTCCAAAGACATTTTTCTCAGAAATGGAAAAAACTATCCAGTCATTTATATGGAACAATAAAAGACCACGCATAGCCAAAGCAATGCTGAGCAAAAAAAATAAAGCTGGAGGCATAACACTACCGGACTTTAAGCTATACTACAAAGCTATAATAACCAAAACAGTATTGTACTGGCATAAAAACAGACACACTGACCAATGGAATAGAATAGAGAATCCAGAAATCAACCCACACACTTACTTCCATCTGATCTTTGACAAAGGCACCAAGCCTATTCACTGGGGAAGGGACTGCCTCTTCAGCAAATGGTGCTGGGAGAACTGGATATCCATATGCAGGAGAATGAAACTAGATCCATACCTCTCACCGTATACTAAAATCAACTTAAAATGGATTAAGGATTTAAATATACACCCTGAAACAATAAAACTTCTTAAAGAAAACATAGGGGAAACACTTCAGGAAATAGGACTGGACACAGACTTCATGAACACGACCCCAAAAGCACGGGCAACCAAAGGAAAAATAAACAAATGGGATTATATCAAACTAAAGAGCTTTTGTACAGCAAAAGAAACAATTAACAGAGTTAAAAGACAACCAACAGAGTGGGAGAAAATATTTGCAAAATATACATCTGACAAAGGATTAATATCCAGAATATACAAGGAACTCAAACAACTTTACAAGAAGAAAACAAGCAACCCAATTAAAAAATGGGCAAAAGAGCTAAGTAGGCATTTCTCTAAGGAAGATATACAAATGGCCAACAGACATATGAAAAAATGCTCAACATCACTCAGCATCCGGGAAATGGAAATCAAAACCACACTGAGATACCACCTAACCCCAGTTAGGATGGCTAAAATCCAAAAGACTCTGAATGATAAATGCTGGCAAGGTTGCGGAGAAAAAGGAACTCTCATACATTGTTGGTGGGACTGCAAAATGGTGCAGCCTCAATGGAAAATGGTATGGAGGTTCCTCAAACAACTGCAGATAGATCTACCATACGACCCAGCTATCCCACTGTTGGGAATATACCCAGAGGAATGGAAATCATCAAGTCGAAGGTATACCTGTTCCCCAATGTTTATCGCAGCACTCTTTACAATAGCCAAGAGTTGGAACCAGGCCAAATGTCCATCATCAGATGAGTGGATATGGAAAATGTGGTATATCTACACAATGGAATACTACTTAGCTATAAAAAAGAATGAAATACTGCCATTTGCAACAACATGGATGGACCTTGAGAGAATTATATTAAGTGAAACAAGTCAGGCACAGAAAGAGAAATAACCACATGTTCTAACTTATTGTGGGAGATAAAAATAAATAAATAAATTCACACACACACAAAAGAAAAAAAACCAGGGGGGAGAAGAAGACATAACAATTACAATTCCTTGAAGTTGACATGACAAGCAAACAGAAAGGACATTGTTGGGTGGGAGGGGGGAGAGGGAGTAGGGAGGAGGTTTCAGTAATGGGCCACAATAATCAACCACACTGTATATCAACAAAACAAAATAAAATAAAATAAAGTAAAATAAAATAAAATAAAAGATATGATGTAGCAGGGAAGGGGAGAGAAGGAGGGGGAGGAGGAACAGGTAAAGAGTAATGAAAATCAACTACAATGTATATTGAGAAGTTAAAATTAAATAAATAAATAATTATAAGAAGAATCAAGAACTCTATCTAGCCCTAGATCCCAAAGATTTTCTCCTAGAAATTTTTTTCTAAAAGATTTATAATATTACATTTTATATTTAAGTTTATGATCCATTTTGACTTAATGAGCATGTAAGTTGTAAGGTTTAGGTTGAGATTTGTTAGCCTGCAGATATCCATTTTCTCCAATACCATTTGTTGAAAAGACTATCTTTCCTCCTTCACTTGTTTTTGTACCTCTGTCAAAAATGAGTTGGACATATTTGCATGACTCCATTTCTGAGTTCCTTGTTTTGTTCCACTCATCAACTGGTCATATCTCACCAATATCACACAGTTTACATTACTGAACCTAGAAACTAAACCTCAGTACCAGGTAAAATTGTGTACTTTATTTTTCTTTGGCAACTGTTGTAGCTACTCTAGGGTCTGGGCCTTTTCATACAAATTTTAAAATAAACATATCTATGTGTACAAAAAAAGCTTGCTGGGGATTTGATAAGATTTTCATTAACTCTATAGATTGATTTGGAAAGAGGTAACGTTTTTGCTATGTTGGGTCTTCCAAACTATAAACATAGTGCATCTCTGAATTTATTTGGTTCTTCTTTCATTTCTTTCAACGTTTTGTAACGTCCATCACACAGATTTTGTCAAAGTTTTGTCAGATTTATGCCGAAGTATTTCATTTTCTTTGGAGCAATGGTAAAGGTATTATCTTTTTAATGTCAGTTTCCACATATTCATGGTTAGTACATAGACATGTGATGGGTTTTCCAGTGTAGATCTTTTATCCTGTGAACTTGCTGAAGTAATTTATTATTTCTATAAGATTTCTGTAGATACTATGGGATTTTACATGGACAATCATGTAATCTGCAAATAGGGACAGTTTTATTTCTTCCTTTCTAATCTTTATACTTTTTTTTCTTGCCTATTTGTACTGGCTAGGATTTTAGTGCTGAGTCTAACAGGAGTGGTGAGAGCAGACATCTCTGCCTTGTTTCCAGTCTCAGGGGAAAGCACTGTCTGTCATCATTAAGTATGATTTAGCTGTAGGTTTTTGGTAAAAGCTCTTGAAAAAGTTTGGGAAGTCCCCTTCTATTGCTAGTTTTCTGAGTTTTTATCATAAAAGGGTGGTATACTTTGTCAAAAGATTTTTCTGCCTCAGTTTACGCAAATGGTTTTTCTTTAGCTTATTGATACAGTGTATAACATAGATTGAGCATTGAATGATCAATCAGCAATGCGTGATACTTGAAATAAATCTCACTTGGTCATGTGTGTACTTCTTTTTCTATACCTTGCTGTGCTCCATTTCCTAATGTTTTGGTACAGATTTTATGTCTAAGTTTATGAGAGATATTGGTCTGTGGTTTTCTTTTTTTGCACTTTGTCTGGTTTTGGTATCAGGGCAATACCGGCTTCATAAAATTATTCAGGAAGTAGCTCTCCTATTTTTTAGAAAAAATTGTGCACATTGGTGTTAATTCTTTAAATGTTTGGTAAAATTCTACAGTGAACAATATAGGCCTAGAGATTTTGGGGGACAGGGAGCTGCTTAATAACACATTCAGTGTTTTTAATAGTTAATAGAGCTACACAGGTTACCTATTTCGTATTGCCTCAGTTTTAATAATTTGCGGCTTGCAAGAAATTGTTTCATTTCTTATAAGTAGTTGAATTGATGAGCATAACCTTGTTAGTAGTATTCACTATCATTTTAATGGTTGCAGAATCTGCTGTTTATTTCTGTTAGTCCTCTGCAATTTTAGATGAGAAATTTACTGTCATTCAAATTTGTGTCTCCCTATAAGTACACATCACCTCTCTTGGGTATGCTTTCAAGAACTTCTCTGTCACCAGTTTTCACAAGTTTTTATATGACATGTCTTGACATAAACTTCTTTGGGTTTATCCTATTTAGGGGTCACTCACCTACTTGCACCTGTAGGTTTCTGTTTCTGTTAAATTTGGGAAGTTTCCAGATATTACTTTACTTTGGATACCTTTTAAGTTCCACCATTTCTCGGTATTCTCTCACTGGGTCTGACAATACACTGCTAGTTATTTTGATGCTGACAGGTCCATGAGACTTTTTTTTTTTAATCTTTTTTTCTCTGTTGTTCAGAATTTGTTAATTCTACTGATCTGTCCTTGAGTTCACTAATTCTATCTTCTGTCTTCTCCGCTTTACTATTGAGCCTATCCAGCAAATTTTTATTTTATTGTATTTTTTAATTTTATAATTACCATTTGGTTCTTTCTTATAACTTGCACTTCTTTGCCTACACTTTCAAGGTTTTCATTTGTTTCAAGAGAATTCCTAATTTGTTTTCCACTGGGCCCTGCTGACAACAGGAATGGCAGGAAACCAGAGTTCTCACTAGCCCACACTCATACTGCCTTGTCAGTGATTCCAGGTGGCAGTGGAGGCTGACATCAAGCGCTGCCACATACTGCCTTAGTAAGTCCCCTTGTTTGCCTCCAGTCCCCACTGACACTACCCATAGAATTGTCTGCTTTTGCCAGGTGAGAGATGGAAGAACAGTTCCAGAAGGGATATCTGAATGCCACCTGTTTCTTCCAGTGGGACACAGAAGATCAGCTCCCTGCTTGGTCTGCTGGTACCATCAGGCAAGAAAATCAAAGTGTCACTACTTCCTTCCACTTGGTGGGAGTGAAGTGGATAATCACCTAGTCATTTGACCTCACTGGAGCCATGGAGGCAAGTAGTCTTTCCATTGATGTTTGGCTGCAGCAAGGTGGGTATTGCCAGAGAGGGTTCCTGTTACTTGGCCTTTTTCAGGTCCTTTGGCTGTGGGAGGAGGCTTTTCGTGGAGGGTTCTGTTTTGTCTGTGCCTTTTGGTGGTTCCTGGTTGAAGGCTTCTGCACACTCTTTCCAGGGCACAAGGGAATAAAACAGAAAAGCCAGGAAACTCATCACTGTGTCATTCCCCAGGAGTCCACCTTCTTATCTTTCAGGCTTTCTATGCTTGTTTGTTGTTTTAAATCCAGGGTTTTAGTTGGAACAAGGATGACATAGCAGTAATAGAGCTTCTCCATCTTGGCCAGAATCAGACGTCTTTTTGTCTTAAAATTATATCAGCTATTTTTTATTATTTGAATACTTGAATAGATTGGTGAGCAGCCTGGAGAAAATTAATACACCAATTAGAAAGAAAATTCATCAATGCCACAAGAAAAATGATAGTCATTCTGTACAATAACTTCATTTATCCATTTTTCTTTCTAATCCCTAAAATGTAATGAATTGGAGACATGGATACAATGAGTGTTAATAGGGTCTTATTTTCCATTATCAACACTGAATTTTTATGATAAGCTAATAATGTTTTATTATTTTTCAGTAAATAAGCAAATGGCAATTTGTGGAGAGAGTTATGTTAAATAAAATGACTGAAATTGAATCATGCTCAAAGGTTAACCCAGCAACTTTGGGGAAAAGATCTCAACAATTTAATCCATCACTACAGAGACGCACACAATTTCCCAGGTCTGTTGATGATTCCAAAAAAGAACATGATCTCGTGTGGTTTGAGTTCACCTGGCTGAGTGCCACCTGATAACCACAAATGCCATTATTCTGAAACTCATCTGACTCCAGAGCAAAAGAAATATAAAGACCTGTGTATGCATTTTTTATAGTTGCAAAAGATTACCACAAATTTAGTGACTTAAAAACAACACCCATTTATTAACATGCAGTTTCCAGTATGGCTGGATTCTCTGCTCAGGGTATTACAAGGCTGAGATAAAAGTGCTGGGCCAGGTGGATCCCTTGTCTGGAGGCTCTAGGGAGATTTCTGCATCCAAGCTCATTCAGGTTGTTAGAATTTGGTTTCTTATGGTTGTAGGGACAGGGGTCTCTGTTTCTTTGCTGACTGACATCCAGGGTCCAATCTTAACACCTTAAGGCCACTTACATTTCTTCTCATGAGTCTTCCTCTGCCTTCAAGCCAGCAATAGTATGTTAAATACCATTGTGCTCCAAATCTCCCTGACCTTCTCTTCTGCTGTCAGCCAGAGCAAGGACCATGTTAAGAATTCTTCCTACCACAGCCTACATCCATCCTTCTGTAAAGAGTGAAGTCCACATTCAGGCACTTCTGGCAATTCTCAGAGGGATCTTGGTGGTGAGAAATTCTAGTCAGTTACCAAGTGATACCCACATTTTATTCTTTCTCTTCCTGGGCCCTGCAGTGCCCTTGTCCTCTTTCACATGTGCAGCTTCCATAAACTTCCTTAAGGTACCACCATTTTCACCTGGTGGGGCTGAAAATTTCACCAGTGCCAAAGCAAGAAATTCTGTGAGGAGTCCTGTGATGAGAGGTTGGGTGGGGGAGACAGTCCTCTTTCCCCCTTTTGTTTGCATGCTTTAAAATTAGTCTTAAAATATGAACACTTCCATGATACAGTTTTTTGTCTTATTTTATTTTTTACTTTTACTATAACTCTTTGTCCTTTTCTCCTTGGGCCTCTGGCATCAATTAATGGGACTGGTCCAAGTGATGAATCTAATTGACAGAAACAACCAGAATCTCACTTGGACCAGATTTCCCCTAGGGTGTCTAAGCTTTGGCTTCATTAACTTATGATGACCACTAACTTCACGAGGGCCAACAACTCTAACATATTCGCTGGTGTGGTAGCTCTCCCATGCTCCTAGATTATTTCATATTTTCCACCCTCCCTTTCTGCAAACCTCCAAAACCTTCTCCGCAGTGCCCACTCTTGGCAGAGGACCTTCCTCCTATCGGACTGAGAAATAGAAGCAATTGGGAGAGACCTTCCATGTTTCCCCACATCCGTCCACCCACATGCCTGTGTGTCCGTGCACCCGCTTTCCCTCCTGATGCCACAGAAGCCCTCGTACCTATCAGAGACCAAACCCTCCACTTTGCAGTAGAATCTGTCCACTGTCCCCTGCACAAGGACACACCTCCAGATACTGACCAGTGCCCCCTCCTGCATCTGCAATTTTCCCTCACATTTAGTCATTACAATCAAAATACAATTAAAAAATCATACTATAATTTTTGCTTCTTAAAAAATAAAAACATACCACTACTTTTGGCCCTGTATTCACCTCAAGCTACTTCTCCATTTCTCTTCTCCAATGTACATGAATATTTGAGGATTTCAATTCTTCTCTTCCAACTCTGTCAGAACTCACTCAAGCAGTTTTCCCCATCAAAACTGGCTTTGTCAGTCATCACTGGCTTCTTGCTAGACCCAAAAGTTAATTCTTGGTCTTCCTCTTGACTAACATTGGAGCAGTAATTGACGCTTGTTTCCACATCTCCCTCCTAGTTGTAAAGTTGCCTTCATTTGGTTTCTAGTACACAATATTCTCTGTTATCCCCCCACCTCAGAAACCATTTCTTCTCAGAGTCTTTGGATAATTTACCCTTATTTTCTCATACTGATATTTCTTTAAAAAATCATTTTTTAGGGGAGCTTATGACTTTAAATAACATTAATATGCTGACGACTCACAAATTTATATATCCAGCTTGGATCCCTGTTCCTGAACCGTAGTCGTGTATGTCCAGCTGCCTGTGTGATGACTTCCCCGCACTGTCTAGGAGTCATTGACCTTGACAAGTCTCCTGTCCTTACTCTCTTGAGTCTCTGGGAGCTCCAGGATCATCTTACATTTTCATTGCCTCAGCCCTAGAAGCAACCATTTCTCCAAAAGGACCTGATTTCTTATATTGGAGGTGTATTTAGAAACCGAGATTTGTGCCCATTGTTCCTGAGTTGTATCTTCTTGGCAGAGCTAGCAAATATGTGTGCATAATAATCCATGTGTATACATATTTCTATATCTAGCTATCCAACATTTCACAGATCTATATCTATCTACCAATCTATCTATATATCTGTCAATGTACGTCTATCTATATCTGTATATCTATGTGCATATATACTGATATCTTTGACTCTAATCCTGCAACACAAAATTTATCTAGTTCACATTATCTACAACGTATTTCCCTATTTCTTCTAGCTTAGTATACATGTATGGTAATGTCAGAATTAACTTTTTCCCCTGTGATAAACAAAATTATCAACTAGAGCACAGCACCTATCTACAGCTCATTTGGTCTTAGCCTTACAGTATCCTGTCAAACTACCATTTTCCAAAGTTACTTTGGTCAGTTCTTTTTCCTCCTGGAATTCCCTGACATCTTGGTAGTTTTTTTATTATTTTTTTTAATTTGGAAAGAATAAAGATCAGTTCTTGTGGTGTAGCATTTGGTGGGTTTTGTCAAATCCATAGGTTCATGAACGCACCACCCATTGCTATACGGAACAGCTACATTACCCCAAAATTCTCTTGTGTGATCCCTTTGTAGTCAACCCTTCCTTTCCTATAATTTTGCCCTCTCCTGAATGTTCTATAAATGGAATCATACAGTATGTAGTCTTTTGCGGCTGACATCTTTTACTTAGCAAAATATTTGTAAGATTCATCTTTATTGCTGGGTAAATCAATAGTTTGCTCCTTTTTATTGCTGAGTAGCATTTCATCATATTGATGTACCAGAGTTTATCTACTCACCTGTTGGAAGATACCTTGGTTGTTTCTAGGTTTTGGTAATTACGAGGAAATCTGCTAAAACATTTGCATAAAGGTTATTATGTGAATGTTTTTATTATAACTTGATAAATACCTAAGAATAAAATGGCTTGACCTTATTGTAGGTATATGTTTTACTTTATAAAAAGCTGCCACACTGCCTCTAAGGTGGCCAGACCGTTCTGCATTTCCAGCATCAATGAATGGGAGTTCTTGTTGCACATCCTCACCAGTATTTGATGTTTTCGTTTTGTTTTTCCCAATCTAATGGGGTGTAGTGGTATTCCCTGGTGTTTAAACTTGGCATTCCCCCACTAAATAATGCTGAACATGTATTTCATTTGGTTATTTTACATTTGTATATCTTCTTTTAAGATGTATATGTCCACATCTATTGCTCATTTTAAATTGGATTATTCGTTTTTGTATTGTTGAGTTTTAAGGGTTCTTTTATATATTCTGGAAGCCTTCATAAGATAAACTACTTGCTAAAAATTTTCCCCATTGTCTTTTAGTTTTGCTCTCTTAAGTGTCTTTAACAGAGTGAGCATTTTTAAATTTGATAATGTCCCTTTTTAAATTTTTTCTTTTATGGTATATGCTTTTAATTTTTACCTAAAAACTCACCAGGAAACCCAAAGTCATGCATATTTTCCCCTTTGTTTTATTATAGTCTTTTACAGTTCTATATTTTACATCTAGGGCTGTGATCGAGTCAATTTTCATAAAAGGTGTGAAATATGTATCAAAGTTCATTTTCCTTCACAGGAATATCCAATTATTGCAGCACTATTTACTGAAGACAATAGCTTTCATCCTTGAATTGTTTCTGCACCTTTGTCAAAAGTCAGTTGAACATATTTGTGTGAGTCTACTTCTGGGATCTCTATTCATTCCTTTGGTCTATATTTCTAGCCTTTGGCCAAAACCACTCAATCTTGAGTATTGTAACTTAACAATAAGTCTTGTAATCAAGTAATTTGTGTCATATAACTTTGTTCTATTTCAGAAGTATTTTGGCTATTCTAGTTCTTTTGCCTTTCCATATAAATTTTGGAATCAGCATGTTGATATCTACAAAACAAAATAAAACAAACAAAAAAGTCTTCTGGGAACTTCATTGTTAGTGCAGGGAATGTACAATCTAAGTGGGAAGAACAGGCATCTTAACACTGAGTCTGAATCCATGAATTACTAAATCTTATTTCTTTCATCCATGTATTGTAGTTTTCATCATACAGATCCTGCACTTGTGTTGTTGAATTACTCTTAAATACTAAATTTTTCCTTGTTTTAAAAAGAAATTTAAAAACTGTTTCAATTGTTTATTCCCAATACATAGAAAACAACTGATATATATTGACCTTTGATACTAAAACATTGTTAATCCCACTTGTTATAGAATATTTTTTGTGTATACTGTGGGATTTTCTGCATAGATATTTAGTATATCAGCAAATAAAGATCGTTTCAACTTTTTTCTAATATGTATGCCAATTATTTCTTATTCTTCTCATTGCACTGTGCAAGTCTTCCAATACAATACCAAATAGAAATGCCTTGTTCCCAGTTTTAGGGAAAAATTATTCAATCCTTACCATTAAGTATGTAGACCTTAAAATATATTCTTTATTAAGTTAAGAAAATTCTCTTTTATTCCTAACTTGCTGAGAGTTTTTGTCAGAAATGGATGTTAAATTCTACTGAATACTTTTTCTGCAACTATTGAGATGATAATTTTGCATAGTCTAAATGGTGAATCAGCCCTGTTTTTCTTGATCATAATGCATCATAGGCATACATACACATATGCATATACATGTATATAATTTCTATAGTTCAGTTTGATATGGCAATATTTTTTAAAAGTTTTTTTCACTCTTTTTTCATGACTGATATTGGTGTATAGATTTCTTTTCTCATAATATTATTTTCTGGTTTTGAAATTAGCGTTAATGCTGTCCTCATAAAAAGAGTGAAGAAGTGTTCCCTTTTCTTCTATTTTCTGGGAAAGACTATGTAGAGTTGAAACTACTTCTTCCTTAAATAGTTGGTAAAATTACCAGTGAAACTATCTGTGGCTGGATTTTTGGGGGAAGATTTTATTTACAAATTTAATTTCTTAATTGATATAGAATAATTCAAGTTATCTACTTCTTCAGGGGTTTGGTAGTATGGATCTCTCAAGGAAATTTTTTTCTTCATCTTAGCTGTCAAATTTGTGTGTGTAGAATTGTCTGTAGTATTACTTTATTATCCTTTTAATAATGGTAGAGTATATATTGATAGCCCTCTTTCATTCCTAATATTGGTAATCTGTATCCTTTTTCTGTTCTTGTTCAGACTCAACTGAAATTTTCAAACAGACTTTTGATTTCATTTATTTCCTCCCCCTCCTCTTCCTCCTCCTCCTCCATTTTCTTCTTCCTCCTTTTCCTCTTTCTCTCTTTTCTTTTTCCTCTTACTCCTCTCTGAGAGGTGCAGAGGCAAAGGTCCAAAGGTAAGAAAGGAAGGGTGTGTGGAGAACAGCATGTGGATGGATTTCCCAGGGGTGAAAGGCCTTGTCTGTTAGACTATGGGCCTTTATCCCGAGACAATCACAGCAGGGTTTGAAGCAGGGTGGCAGGAGCTATACTTTGGAAAGGGAGCTTTGGCAGTACAATGGAACACAGACTGGAAGGAGCAACACATATCAGGAAAACTAAGTAGGAGGTTATTGCCCTAAGGAGAAAATGGAGTCCTGAAGTAAAGCAGAGGAAATACAGGATTAATTTGGAAATGACCTGGAAACAGAGACTGGTGACAGATGGAGGCAGTACAGCACAGGGCGCTGGAGTCAGACTCCACTATGGATCTTGGGCAAATCACATTTGTGCCTCGGCTCCCTCATCTGTAAAATGGGAATGACAGTAATAGCACCTGTCTCATAGTGTTGGTTAAGGACTACAGGAGTTAATACCATGTAAAAGCTTAGGGTACAGCTTAGCACATTATCCTACTCAGGAAATACTAACTATGATTATGGAGTTCAGAAAAAAGAAGAAAGAAATGACTAAGTTGACTCCCAAGATTCTGGTTGGGACCAGACCTGCCAGGAAGTGTGTTCTGTGGACCTCTGGGGCTCCAAAGACCCTTTCAGATGGACCATGAAGTCAAAACTACTTAATAATAAAATGTATTTTATTTACTTAATAATAAAATTAAGACGCCTGACCTTTTACTGTGCTAACATTTACTGTGATGATGCAATAACAATGGTGGTTAAAACTGCTAGTGCCTTAGCATAAATTAAAGCAGTGGCACCAAGCTACACAGTAGTCATATTCTTTATCGCCATTCACTCCCAGTTTAAAAAAAAAAAAAAGCCAGTTTCACTTAACAATGCCTTTGATGAGGCAATAAAAGAAATAGTTTAACTGGCAATCCATTGCTAAAATTTGGGTTGATTTTTTTTTTCCTTTGGATGTTTTAGATAAGCACAGATGATAAGCAAGTTTTATTAAATGGGAAAAAATGTTTTATTCATTTCTCATTATGTGAGAAATACTGATTTTCAGTAAGCACTATTCATTTTTGCTTAGCTTCAAATCAATCCCATGACAATAAAAATGTATTAATACCCTGGCCAAAGCTTTGAACAATTTGAGCAACAAGATAAAGTATTATTGAATTATAATTCAATGTATAAAATAAATACCCATGAGTGCATACTGATATAAATAAGTGATTAAATACATTAATAAATGGGGGAGAAGATACAAATCTCCAATGCAGAAGAAATTCAAATAATGTGGATACTTCATCCTATAGGAGGAGCAGCTAACTCCCCACTCCTTAGGTGTGGGCTGAACATAATGACTTCTTGCCAAAGAGCACAATACGGAAAGGGAGGAAAATGAGTAACCTTACAACAGAGAAACCTGACAAACACTACCTCAGCCAGGTGGTCAAGGTCAACATCAACTGTGATAAACCATGATGACAGTATGTACCCATGATATGAGAGGTGAAAATAGCACTTTACCTCTATGATCTTCCTCCCACAAAACCATAACCCCTGTCTAACCATGAAAAGACACCAGACTCATTCCAGTGGAGGGGCAGCCTACAAAATGCTTGACCAGCTCTTCTCAAAACTGTCAAGGTCATCAAAAACAAGGAAAGTCTGAGAAACTGCTGCAGCCAGGAGAAATCTAAGGAGACATGACATCTCAAAGTGATGCAGTATATAGTATCCTGGATGAGATCCTGGAGTGGTCAAAAGACATTAGGTAAAAACTAAGGAAATCTGAATAACATATGGACTTTAGTTAATAATAATGCATTGACATTGATTCACTAATGAACATATCATATGCTAATAACTGTGCCATAATATACAATGCCAATAATAGGGGAAACTGTGTGTGGGAATGAGTGCACACAAGTTCTGTTCTACCCGCTCATTTTTTCTGTAAATCTAAAACTGTTCTAAAAAATAGTCTATTTATAAGAAAATAACCTTGGAATTTATTGTGAATAACTGTACCATTCATCTAGCATCCATCACTCTAAGCTAGAGACTTACAGTTTTGTAATTGCATTATCCTATGCATCATTCATAGGATATAGGGTATCGGCTATAAAAGATGAACAAAAGAAGGTCCAAGCCTAGTGAAAGATAAAAGACATTTAAATAGGTAATTACTGTCCTGTGAGGTGAGCATAACTGTAGAGCATAGAGGAAAGGATCTGGGACGCCTACACAGAGGAGACATAGCCACAAAAAAAAAAAAAAAGAAAAGAAAAACAAGGCACAGAAGCAAGAAATGGGTGGGCTGGGGCTGATTTTTTTTTTTAAACCCGTGCCTCCAAGAATGTTCCTGTTTCCCCCCCAAAAAATGAATGTGAAATAATCAAAATAATTATCCAAAAGAAGCACTGTAAGGCCAACAATTTATTTACAATGGCATTTTTACTATGAATGTACAATAGGGAAAACAGACTTAATACCAAAATTTCTACAATTATTACAAATATAAAGGAATTCCATATATTTCAAAGTAAATGAATTTTAAAATTGGGATGAGTGGGAAAAGAGGACGCTAAGTATGAACATATAAAAATATAAAACAAACATTACATATTGAAAGATGAAGCCTAAAGTAGGTACCCTATAAAGGAGGGCTAAGTGAACAAAATTTTGGGAAAAAGAAATTTTGTAATTCAGCCTTCTGTTTGATTCAGGATCCTTAAAATTATTTCTCAATTTCTACTAGTAAGGAGGGTGCGTGGGTAAGACAAAGAGCTAGTACTTACCGAGCACCTGCCCTGTGACAGGTACATATGGGAGAGAGGATCTCTATATACATTACCAAATTTAGTCTTTAAAACAACCCTTGAGACAAGTGTCTGGTTATATCTTTTCTAGAGAAAACCCATGCTCAGAGGGATTCACTAACTTGCAGGAGCACAGGATTAGAACATAGTCCATCTCATAGGAAAGCACGTTTTTTACAGACCCGCTAATCCACTGACCAGGTAGGTACTGGTAATATGGAAGAATTCACCCTGTTCCTTTCCACACAAAGCCGTCTGGGGATTCTTTCTAATTTCTCCTTTACTGTATGATTGCACTCTGTTCAATTAACAGTCAAGGGTATGACCAAAGTACATTTCTAGTAACATTGCCCTACTTACAATTAATTTACTAGTTAGCCTAGTGCCGGACATACGATACTCAAAGATTAATTGTATAAATGTTAACTGACATCCCTGGTTTTCAGTATATTTTGATTATTATGTAGGCCACCAGTTTTTGCTTATGCTCAGCTAACGCACGCTTGTTGGAAGATTCCCCCCTCCCTTTTCTTGCCATCATGCTACGCTGTTGGATCTCTTGGCTCTACATGGTAACAGCATTTTGAGTGACTGAAGAAGGGAGTCAACTCCTGCCCTACACAGAGCCACCATAGCATTATAAACGGCATGAAGTTTCTTGGGACCGACAGGGTACAGGCTTCTGACTCACCTTGGGCAAGGCTCTTATGCTTAAATTGGGAGAGAAACAATTACTTTGCCAGCGTCACGGGACTGTTAGAAGAATCAAAAGACAAAGTGTGAAAAAGGACTTCGCGGACCCGAAAGCACCCACAGAGCACTGGTTCTTTCTAGGTTCTCAGGCCCACGGCACAGAAGGCGGGGACCCGGAGCCTGGGGCGGTCCCGGGCCGCCGTGGCCGCCTCCTGGTGCATCGCCCGCCGGGCCTGCCTGGGGGGCGCCATCTCCCCGGCCCTCGCCCACCCGCTCACCGGGTACCAGGGCAGGGAAACAAACACCGGTCGCCCCGAGTCCAGCCGAGCTGCCGTGGGCTCATGGAAGCTTTCGTACCGCTCTCCAGCCCGGGGGTGTTTGTTCCCGGAGCTGTCTCCCGCCGCAAAACCTGTTGGGGGCGCATCAGCCGCATATGTGGCGTGGAGACCTGCAGTCTTGGGCGCGCTGGGGCGGGACGTTAACAGAGGCGGCGAGGGGAGCCCTAGGCTTAAATACTGGGGAAAGGAAAGGAACAGCGTCGAGCCCGCCTCCTCCCATTAGCGCTCGGAGACGGGCAGTTCCCTCCCGCGCAAGAGGCTGCGCGGGCTCCGCAGGGCGCGCTGGCGGCGGCGGCGGCGGCGGCGGGCGGGCCCGGGACCTGCACTTGGTGGCGACCGTTTTCCCTACCGGGCCGGTGCCCTGGAGGGCCACCGCGCTCGCGAGGAGAGTGGAATGCCACCCCGGCCCCGCTAGGAGAGGGGTTTACTCTCGGGTGCTCTGGACCTGAAGGTTAGGAGGAGAGAAGGAGAGAACGCGGCGTGGCGCTAGCCTTTCCTGCGCGGGACTGCGGGCTGGAAGCTGCAGGGTAGAGGCAAGGCGCGGGCTGGAGGATTAACCCGCCAACGGGAAGGGTAACCCGGGGCTATCAGGGAGCGGGCAAACAGAGTTGGTACGTACCTCGATCGGCGGGATGGAGATGCCTTCCCTTACGGTGGCCGCTCTGCGGTGGCACAGATGGTCCCGGGTGGTCCCAGGAGCCGGCCCGGCGGCGCCCAGGGCTGCACGTGGCCCGCGGCGCGCCGGGGCTGTGTTTACATTCTGCAGCCGCTCCACGTTGTGCAGCCGTCCTCGCCTCCCCATTGGCCAGCTCTTCAGGCAAAGCTTCGCTCCTCCCGGAGGGGCGGGCCTCCTCGTCCCCGCGCCTCTCTGGAAAGGCCCGGGTTCCCTGAAGCCTTGGAGGGACGACTAGGGCACGCCACAGGCTGGCCCCTTCCTGGCCACTCTATGCTGGCCCGAGTCACCTCCGCCTGGCTGTGCACTGGGGCTGAGCCGCAGACTGACACCCCTGGGATCCGAGAGTTGCAGTGGGAGGGGGCAGAAGCGAACTGGCGGGAGATGCGGGAGGCGAGCGGCGGGGAGCTGCCGCCGGGCCGCGCTGGCAGGTGAAGTGCAGCGCGGGTGGACGTGGAGCGGGGTGGGCCGGCTCTCGCTGAGGGCAGGGCGCTACGCGCGGGCTGGCGGGGGAGGGCACGCGCTGTCCGGAGGTGTCAGTCTGAGGCGCATGCGTGCACGGCGGGCCTGGCCCGGCCTATGTATTGGGTTGGCGCCCGCGCCAGCTGAGATCCGAGCGGTAGCGGGTCTGGCGGTGAGGAAGTAGTGGGCGTACGGGGGATGCGGGAAGAAAGAAAGCCTCGCTGGGCAGATCCATCCCGCCGGCGGGAGCCTAAGGGAAGGAAAGTGGGAGCGCTGAGACCTAGGCGACTGGGGGGAATGGGTCCCCGCGTTCTGTCCCTGTCAGGACCCTTGGCAGGGGACGAGGAAGCGATGTGGGATATAGGGCTGCCGCTAAGTGGGAGACCACGGGAAAGCCCTTCATCCTAGGGGCTTCTCTATCCCACCCTCATTTGGGGAGCTATCCCGCGGGAGAGAGGATGGAGGTCTGGGTCCCCTTCACGGGGAGAAAATTTCCCGACCAGCTCAGTTTCCCCCTTTCTTTAACTCCTTTTCCTTCCCCCCACCCCGCATCTGGAGTCGGGTCTCGATGCCCCTCCAAACGGCGGGCAGGGCCCGGTGGGGCTGAGAAGGAGGGAAAAGAGACTGGAGGACGTGACACCAGTCTCAGTTCCCTCCGCCCCCTGCTTCCCCGCCACCGCCGCTCTCCAAATTGGCGCGGAACCGGCTCCTCCACAGCGTTTCGCCTCCACAACCCCCTCCGCGGCTCGTCCAGGATGGGAGGCGGGTCGTGGGGGCACCGCCCAAGCCCCACTCTGGGTGCACAGGGGAGAGGGAAGAGGACCCAGAAAAACTCGTTTGGGGAGCCCTGCCTCACTGCGCGTTCAGGGTGCTGGGGGTCCTTTGTCAACTTTGAAGACACTCGCGTCCCGGCTGTACGTACGGATCAGGAAATGCACGGATGTGTCCAACATTAATTACCATGAGATAACTACAGTGAAGGAGATAGCATGGTAAAATGGCTCAGGCCACCTTCTGAGGGACTTAGCTGTAACCTCCGAACCAGCGTCTAATTGGAACTTGCACTTGCACTTGAAGAATGTGGATGACAATGTGCTTGACTCTGGTTTTTCCTCTCCACCTTTCAGAGGTTTCATACACCTGAAAGAAGAGAATGTCAAGACGCAGGTAAAATTCATTATTTGTCTTGGAGACATGTTTCAAAATTAGCTGCTGCCTTTGACTTACTAATTAAACTTGTTTTGGAAAATTCACCGTAGTAGCCGTTTACAAACAAGCTAAGCAGCAGCCCCAGCCCCAGCCCAGCCAGACGGAGTCCCCACAAGAAGCCCAGATAATCCAGGCCAAAAAGGAAAACAGCCCAGGTGATTTAAAGAGAAAGAAAGAGGGAGGGAGGAAATTCCTTGCTGGGACCTTTGTTTACTAATGGTCTTTTCTATTTTTCAGGATGTCAAAAAGAGAAAGGAGGAGAAGGTCACCAAGAAACAGCAGTATGAGATTAAGGTAATGCAGAACTGGGCTGGGTGGGTTTGGGGTAAACAAACGCAGCATAGGAGAATAAGAAGAGAATTGTGCGTTACTGCTTTGCAATAGAAAGATTCCTCTGACACTTTTACTTCTAATGCCCCTAGAGGTCAGCAGGAAGGTGCTTATCTTTGGGTGGTTTATATGTACCTAAATCCTACCACAGCTGCAGAGTAAGTTTGCCTTGAAGCAGCTGGTTCCTTTTTGTAAATCCCTCCCTCTTGGAGCTGCCTGGTGCACCAGGGCCCGCCTAATCTGTCCAATATACTGCTCTTTGTTCCCTCTCAGACTATAGTGGAGGGTTCTAATAGCTGCTTCTTAGGCATAAATAGGATGTGAGATCACTGATAGCCTGGCACCCAGCCTTTTGCTACCTTTTCTTCCTATGTGTTGTACAGAAAGCACTTTAGAGACAGTGATTCCCTTTGAAACCAGCATTGTTGGGGAAAGGGTCCTCTAAGTAATTGATTCCATTTTTAAGATTTTGCCTTCAAGTATTCTGAAGTATCAGAGCAGGCTTAGCTAGAAGAAAAAAAAAAAAGAGCATTCTATAAAAAATTGTGCCCTGCTATTGCTAGATACAGAGAACTGCAATTTTATGATTTTGAAAGTGGTTAATATTTTAGACTACCGATGCATTTTGTTACCACTCCATCAATACCTAATGTCTTGTATTACTATAATTGTATTTTGGTATCTAAAGCATCCTGTTACCCTTTATGAAGATTGTCAGCTATGTTAGCTAAAACTACAGATTGTTTAAAATATTATTTTTCATTTATGAAAGATCCAGGACAGAAGCTAAGGTTTCCTATTGCACAAATAGATTCTTTTTTTTTAATGACAATTGTTGGCCACCTGTATTATCTGGGGGGATCAGTCCTTGCATTATCATTGAAACACCCCACAAAGAAATAGGAAAAAGTGACTTCTCCAGATTTACAAATTACAGATTTAAAAATATTTTAATTAAGCCATCACCTTTGCCTGATCTAAGGTAAGAAAAATTTCGGTAATTTTATATCACAGATGAAAATTGTACTGATTTAATACCTTACACAATTTTATCTTTTGTATTCATTATAAAATAGAAAAACTTATAAAAATTGCTTTCTTGACTAACGTTTAAGCATATATCATTTTATATGAGTAGTGCTAGTTGTAATCGGTATGGGTATTTAAAACACTGATTCTATAAAATTTTCATTTGCTTGCTGAGTACTATAAGACTTAACAGAACTGAATTATTTTTAATGGAGTTTAAATAATTCATCTAAGTTGTTAAGATAGAAGCATTTTAACACTTATGGCTTTTTCAACTGATATATCAACCCTATTTATTTCTTACCAAGCTTAGTTAGGTCTATATTTCATTCTTTTTTCTAGTCCATGATTTCAATTTAATATGAAAAACATAGTGTAATAATTTGTTTGGCTTTAATAAACAGATTAATGGAATCAGACACTTAAATTCCCTAATCCCCTCTCGCCCATACCCCACCTTACCCCCACTATTGGTGACTCTACTATTGATCTATTTGCAGGTGATTGAGACTTACTTCTACTGAAATCATATGCTTTAAATATTTAACTCTTTTAGTATTGCTCTTGAGAAATCATGGTTACCTTTAACTTTATAAATTAAAAATGAGTGGGACTATAAAGCACTCTTTTGAAATCTACTCTTTTGAAATCAATTTAGGTTATCATAGTTCAGTTTTTTACTGTATTATTTCAGGCTTCTACTTTCTCCTGCAAAAGAAATGGTTTCTAAATATTAAGGAAGAAATTTTTTCCTAATTTACTTTGAGCTTCCAAGTTCTACCTTCAAGTCTGAAAGTTAAGTTTAGGCTTCTACTTTCTCCTGCAAAAGAAATGGTTTCTAAATATTAAGGAAGAAATTTTTTCCTAATTTACTTTGAGCTTCCAAGTTCTACCTTCAAGTCTGAAAGTTAAGTTTATTTTGTGTGAAACAGATAGCTTGTATATTATGTGGATCACACAATTTAAATTATATCTTTTTTCCCTTTTCCATAGCTGGGGATGTTCAAAGGAGGTTTAGCTAAACATGTTTAAAAAAGAAAGCAAATATGTTCATGACAAGCATTTTGAAGTTCTGCATTCTGACTTGGAACCACAGACGAGGTCAATACTTCTAGACTGGCTTTTTAGAGGTATGTTCCAGCAATATAAATTTCCTTTGTCTCTGTATGATGGGAAAATATTTAGATGTAAATGTGTGTTTTCCATGTGCTCTCAGGGTATATTATCCATTGCCAGCAAGCCCTCTTTTTTGGAGTACTTACTATAATTGATAGTACCCAAAGTGGAAAATCACTTTCTATAAGAATAAAGTCATAGGGACAGAGCCACTACGTACAACCCAAACCAATTCAGAATTCCTGGTATCTGTGGGCACTGTTCCCGGTGCCAAGGACACCTAAGATAAATAGAATATATAGTTGATTAGGTTTGGGATTCTTCTATGCAAAGTGAAGAACCAGGACTGGGCTTCAGGGCCCTCGAAAGTCCTTTT
This sequence comes from Cynocephalus volans, assembly GCF_027409185.1. NCBI lineage: Eukaryota > Metazoa > Chordata > Mammalia > Dermoptera > Cynocephalidae > Cynocephalus > Cynocephalus volans. The sequence continues at coordinate 36,838,209 of NC_084474.1, read as the reverse complement.
CTGCATTCCAAAATCAAATTATGATTAGAAATCCTGACTTCTATGTTCTAAACCATAATGTGGCTTTGTATATTTGGAAGCTCTAAGCTCTCTAGTCTGTGTGCTTCTCTTTATTATATATGTAAATTCCTTTCAGAAATACACTATACCATTAATTTAAAGGAATAACAGTGATCCTAAAGTCCCTATAGATCTGTGCCAGAATTTTCTCTCGTTACGCCCATTCCCTTTCTCTGAATAATTCTAAGAGTCTCTAAAGTTAGTATTGAGGAAATGATTACTTCTGTTGACATAAAACTAATTTTCCACCAGCCCTTGGATATTTGCTGTCTACAGTGTGTCTTTAAGATAGAGATGATGCATTCCACTGGAGAAAGACTACATTTTTTGGTGGAGTAGCACAGGGCAGAGTAGATCTCAGAAGCTATCAGAAAAGATTTTAAGACTACAAAATGTTGTCCTTTTGCATCAGGTCATCTTGTTCCTTATTCTGACTAGAAGAAAAGATTATATTTTAATTGTGTGGGTATAAGATGGAATCAAATTAAGCACAATTACATTAATTAAAAAAATTTTTCCTTTTCATGTTATAGTGATTTTTATCCAGCATTTGTCCCATCCAATTTATTCCTATTTTTCCTAAATATGATTATATATACAAAACTGTATGGAATATAATAAATCCAGCAGTGTTAAACTCTACTTTGTCTTAGAATGTTCTTTCAGTCTAGGAATGCAAAGATGGTTCAACATTTGAAAATCTATTATTACCTTAGCAGTTAAATGAGAACAATCCTAAGATCTCAGTAGATGCAAAAGACATTTTTTGAAATTCAGCATCCATTCCTGATTTTAAAATACATAGTAAGCTAGGAATAGGAGATTTCCTTAATATATTATGTTTATTAGAAACTCACGTATCTATGTCCTTCTGTTTCCTCATCTCCAAAATGGGGATACTGGTACCTGCTTTATGGAGTTGTGAAAATTAAAACTTTCCGTATAGTAAGTGTGGAAATGACAGCTACTATTTATTATTATTAACAACAGTGAAACATCACAGCAATTCCTATTAAAGTTAGAAATAAGAGATAAGATAAAGGTTTTTGTCTGTCACCAGTTATTTCATTCAGTATTCTATAATTCTTAGCCAGTGCAGTAAAATGAAAAATAAATGAGGTAAAAACATATGAAAAAATATATAAAACTAATAAGAGTAAATGAGGATGGTAAAAGATTTATCTCATCAGTACATGATCATTTCTTTTTCTCTCCTATCTTAGCTTTGGTATCTTAAAAAGCAAAGTTTGGCATAAAATTATTCTGAAGTCTGGTATGCTAAGAGATGACTTTCTAATTTAGAGATATTTGGAGGATAATATTTAAATGTTTGGATTCTTCTCTAGGTATGTGAAGTATACACACTTCATAGGGAAACATTTTATCTCGCACAAGACTTTTTTGATAGATTTATGTTGACACAAAAGGATATAAATAAAAATATACTTCAGCTCATTGGAATTACCTCATTGTTCATTGCTTCCAAACTTGAGGTAAGTTCTCAGTTTATTCATAGATATATTTATCCTAAACTTTTGTTCTTTAATCAACACATTGAATCTCAGAAAACATTATTATTTTTGGTATTAACTCTTTAGGAAAAATGAGTGGTTTTGTGCCTTAGTACATTTTTTGAGTGTTATGATGAGGATGGATAAATTATCATAGTTCTCCTCTGCAGTGTCTGAGCCTATTATAAGTCTCAGTTTATATTCTGGAATTAATATCTAGGTGAAATGTTCTATGGCTCATTCTGCTTAACAAAATGTATCAGTATTGTCCTTATATTCGTAATTATGGTCCTTGGATTCAATAGAATGGTCTTTGAAAACTAAACAGCCAATCAAATCAAAGAAGTGGTTTAGAATCCATGGTCTATCCAGGCTAATACTTTTGTATCTGATGGTGCCATGATACAAGGCATCTACTTTCCTGTCTTAGATTTTCTTTCACATAATCTCAATCTACTTTTCTTAAACAATATAGATATTATAAATACTTTCATCTAAAAGTTTTGCAGCTGGTATCATCTTGAGGGTAGGAGAAGGATTGTGATCATATGTTAATTTTCTTAAGTGTATTTTTTTATTCCAAATGTTTCTTTTGAGCTTTAAGAGCTATCCCCAAATTCTGCCAAATTTAGCACATAAGTTTGTCTTCAGTCTATCCTTACCTGAAATCATACTGCGTTTCATATTTCTAGATTGAAAAACTGTTCTTTAGCCTGTTCTCCTATGTGGCAGGCATCTCTTCTAATCCTTTGATCATTCTGGTTCTTTTCTGTACCAAGACAGACTTGCTGTCAGCCAAGCTGCACAAAATATTTTTTGATTAACCTTTATTTGGCTCCAGGGTAAATGAAATGTTTTTAGTTTCTAAACTTCATTTGTTGAGTGTCTTGTTTGATCTGACCAACATACTAGGCAATCTTTAAACAAGTTTGAGTTTTTGTTTTTTAACTGAAATGACTGCAACATTCTAGTAGTTTAAAACTAAAATTCAAAGTCAATTTCTATGAAAATAAGTCTTGATAATCAATATAGTTGCTACTTTAGATACCTAAATATGAAAAACATCTTAAACAAGGTTGTTTTGGCTATAGTAGAACTATTTTACTAAGATTTATAATTATTTTGTGAAGCTGTCCTTAAAACTTAAGGCCACTTGTGTGGTCTCATTTTTAATTCTTTTACTCTCAGTCTCAATTGTGCTTAATAATACATTCCAATTTAAAGGAAATCTATGCTCCTAAACTCCAAAAGTTTGCTTATGTCACTGACGGTGCTTGCAGTGAAGAGGATATCTTAAGGATGGAACTCATTATATTAAAGGTAATAATAATTATGTCTTTATTTCTAGTTGCACCTTAGTATTTATGACTGAATCTCAAATACTACAATGTAAATAGTCAAAACTAAGGTTTTTAGTATTAGAATCCAGTTCTAAGAGGTTAAATGCATCAAAATATTGACAGTGGTTATGGGTGGGAGGAGAATTTACTTAATCTCTAAACTCTACTATATAACGTAGTATATGTCCCTACATTCATTAACAGGCATTTTTTAATTTCATTAACAGGCTTTAAAATAGGAACTTTGTCCTGTAACAATCATCTCCTGGCTAAATCTCTTTCTCCAAGTTGATGCGCTTAAAGATGCTCCTAAAGTTCTTCTACCTCAGTATTCTCAGGAAACATTCATTCAAATAGCTCAGGTATTGACATTTTTATTGAATATATCTAATGTTATTGTTAATTACAAGTTTGTTTAGTGTATATATAGTCTTAAATAGGCTACACAACAAAGTAATGGCACACTGAATTAAATTCACTCCTTAACTGACTAGATGCATAAAATTTTGTCTCCAATATTTATACGTTGCTTAATAATTCTAGGAAACAAAGTCCTTAAACTTTTACGAGTATTTTTATTCTTTAGGAGTCCAAAATAGATAAATATCTTTTTGATATAAAATGGGGAACAGCATTTTTCAGGCAGTTGTCTTTAGACTTGCCATGATACAGAATTTTTCTGTGTGGTTCTTATTCTCTTTATATTTGAATACACAGGGTACCTATTTAGGTTACATATTAGAATTAAAGTCACCTTATTTTGTTATGAGATTTTTTAAAACTTAAGTTCAACTTAAACTTTCCTAGGCTAGCATATAGCAAATACTCTAACAAATATTATTTGGCATTCTTATCAAAAAATGGGGGTGGGGGCTGGTGCTACACCAAGGTCAAGGGTTAAGATCCCTGTATTGGCCAGCCACCAAAAAACAAAAACAATGACAAAATGAAAGGGGGGAGGCAGTGGCTAGAGAGGCATAGTCTAGATTAGATCATAATGGGTCTTTAAGAAGCCAGAAATTGGGCTGGCCCATTAATTCAGTTGGTTAGAGCACAGCCTTGTAACACCAAGGTCATGGGTTCGGAGCTCTATACTAGTCAGTCAACACAAAAAGCAAAACCAAACAAACAAAGTCAGAAATCTATTCTATAGGCTGATTATTTAAACTACTGCAAGGTTTTAAATCAGGCAAGTTACATTTTAAGAAAGATAATTTAGACTGCAGTGAAGCAGATAGACTAGAAGGAAACTGGTTATAAGAAATGAGATTAGTTAAAAGGCACTATAATCCAGACAGGAGTTAATCCTCTGATTAGTTAGAGGAGGAAGAATTCCATTCTTTCTTTCCTGCTTCTCTTAATATCTTAGACTGCTGTATCTGCCATATACAAGTGAAAAAAAATCTACATTCTTATTCAACATAGGATGTGAAAATCTTACACATGGAATCAAAGGCACAATGAGTATTAAGTCACTCAGGTAAAATTTGTGTTCTAAACCTAGTTAGCCCCTCATGAATACTAAAATTGGATAATCAATAAATATACTGGAATTGGTTCATTTTGCAAAACTTTCTAATAAAGGCTTATTATCCAGTCAGAATTCCCAACATCCCAGATTGTCATAGGCAGTTACACCCTTTTGACACAGGGTAAACCTTTGATAAACTGATAAATTATGAAAGCAGTTTTTAGAGTTATATAATAGTAATATTTCACTTCTGATTCGTCTCCTATTCCTGCCTTCTGGACCAATGAGGACAAGTATAATTTAAATTTTATTCCACTGGACAGACCTCAAACCTCTGAAATCTAGCCCTTTTACACCGTTCCACTGCTCCTGTTCAGCTCTCTTATTGCCTGGATTATACTGCCTCAATTAATCTCACTGCTCGTAAACATGTCCCCTTCTAGTCTGTCCGCTTCACTATGGTCTAAGATATCTTTCTTAAAATGTAACTTTCCCGATTTAAAACCTTCCATTAGTTTAATCAGCCTATAGAATTAGTTTAATCTGACTTTTTAAAGTCCTTTTACGAGGGTACTTCAAGTTCATGGAGATTCGTATTATCTTTTAATTCTATTTTCCACCAACCTTTTGAAGTACTCTTGTATGATCTAATCTAGACCATGCCTCTCTCTAGCTGCCCCCACTTTTTGATAAGAAATAACTCCTTGCTTTTTTCATATTTTTCACCTTAGGTTTTCTGAACTACTTGAGTTCCAAGAAATGTCCCTATACCTAGCACATTCTCTACCTCCCAGTCTTCCTGGCTGCCTTGTCTTTGAAGATTCATGTCAGGCATCAGAAGCCTGCACTGTCTTCTCCAGTCTGGATTAGGTGCCCTTCCTGCTAGTGCATATCACACTGCATTGCAACAATGCTTTCTTTGTTTAGTTACTCCCTGCCCTACAATCCTAAGACTTGACTTCCTTTGGGGTGGTGGCTTATTTATTTTTGGAGAATTTTAGCAATTCCTGGCATATGGTCCACATGATAAATTCACTAAAGTGTAGCTGACTGATGTTTAGTAGGGACATGTAGTTACTCATTCTCCTCCTCCTAAATTAATTGTACTTTTGTTTTTCCTTTGTTAGCTTTTAGATCTGTGTACTCTAGCCATTGATTCATTAGAGTTCCAGTACAGAATACTGGCTGCTGCTGCCATATGCCATTTTACCTCCATTGAAGTAGTGAAGAAAGCCTCAGGTAAGTCTATATTTTGTTGTCTTCTTACCTGTTCAGAACTTGTAATGGGACTTTAACATCCAGCTAAATATGTATTTAAAACTTTAGCAGAAAAATTTAGCAGTTTGGTGATTATCTTTTCTGTTAGAAGCTCTTTCCAATCTTTGGTGTGCCAAATGGAATTTACATTCATTTGAAGTGAATTAACATGATTATAGTTCTGCTTTAAGAGTTCTTTGGGATTTGACAATTTCAACTTCTTATGCAGAAGATAGTTAAGAAGTTCTGAAGTCCTTTCCCCTTCAAGATAGTCATGTTATAAACACTGAGAATGATAATCTCTTTTGATTTGCTAAACTTGTTGATTTTTATTTATTTTGGTTTCTTTTTGAGTTTTAAAATAACTGTCTTAAAATTTGGAAGCAAGAGCAAATATATTAGGCATATATATGTAAGAGTTTCTGATGTACAACCCTCACATTTTTCTAACTTTTTCCTATTTAGGTTTGGAATGGGACAACATTTCAGAATGTGTAGACTGGATGGTGCCATTTGTTAGTGTAGTAAAAAGTACTAGTCCAGTGAAGCTGCACATAATATCCAGACACATACAAATTATTTGGATATGCTGGTATGTTTTTTGTATGGGTTTTTGTCTTGCTACCTAGTAAGTCACTGAAACCGTACTATGGTCTACTACACTTCAGGCAGTTATATAAGATGGTAAGGGGGAAAGTAAGTTAATGGCATACTGATTTCAAAATGTAGAAAAGTTAATAAAATTTACCTTGAAGTCAAAACAGGATTTGTGAAGCTTCACAAGATCAATGCCAATAGTCTAGGTAAGGGTTAAAATATATATATATGATATACGCAGTTCAAATTGTTAAGCCTTCAAAATATGACTATTCACACTTGTAAAGACATAAAGAGACCATAATGGGCCCGCATAGTATCAAAATAAATACTTAGAAGTCTGGTTTGACTTTGTTTTACTATATCAATGCATGATTTCTTCGTATGTACAGGATGAAGTAAATTACATAAACACCTTCAGAAAAGGGGGACAGTTGTCACCAGTGTGCAGTGGAGGCATTATGACACCACCGAAGAGCACCGAAAAACCACCAGGAAAACACTAAAGAAGTTAACTAAGCAAGTTGGAATTGACCAAGTCCTGGGTAGAATTTCATACAACTGTACTACTAAAGTTTTACAGGATAACAGTGCTGTGATTGTCCTAGCCAATTCAGAGGTTACACTGCCATTCTTTGATTTTCAGAACCACTTAAAATTGGCACTAAAGAAGAAATTTGTTTAATTACTATATTAGCTGTTAAAGAAACAACAGGACTTGTTTATGAAGATGATTTCATTCCTAAGGTTACTGAATAGACGCTAGCCATGATTTATGCCATAGCAACTTTTTTTTGGATCCAGTGTTACTATGTTTATCTTGACAAACTAGGAATTTTATCATTGCAGTTTAGACTAGATAAGTGCTACCTTAAAGGGTACATTAAGTGATGTAGTACTTTGAATCTAGCTTTTAGATTCTCAAAATTCCTATTCTTGACTAGTGCAATTTGGTTCTTGAAAATAAAAATTTAATCTTGTTTAGGAAGGTTTAGTTTTGTAATAAGGTAACTAATTTATCTATAGCTGCTTTAGCAAGCTATTATAAAACTTGAATTTTTACAAATGGTGAAATATAACCTGTTTTTTAACTAGTTTATTTGTCTTGCCATAACATATTTTTTTAACTAGTGAGGCTTAGACAAACGTGTTGTCTAAACTGTGCTCTAAACAGTGGGAGTACCAAAGAAATTATCAACAAGACAAATGCGTGGCTTCTACTTGGGGCTTTATTTGACATATACTTGCTTTTATAATAACCTTTTTGTATATCACAATTTGGGTGAAAAACTTAAGTACAGTTTCAAACTATTTATATAGGAAAGTCACAAGATATCCCTAAGAATTTTTTTTTTTTTTTTTAAATTTTTAGTGTGACTAAGGCTTTATTTATGTTTGCAAAATTCTTAAGGTCCTTTTTAAATTCTTACATTATAAGGACAGTATCAAAGTGATAAAGCTTAACACTTGACCTAAACTTGTATTTTCTTAAATGTATACTGACTCCTAGAAATATATTTATTGAAAAAAAAAAAAAAAAGACATAAGAACTTCCTGTATATAGACTAGCTACTTCTACATAAATATTTCAGTTTTTAAAAAATAAATTTCAGGGCTGGCCCCCATGGCTCACTCGGGAGAGTGTGGTGCTGATAACACCAACTCCACGGGTTCGGATCCCTATATAGGGATGGCCAGTTAGCTCACTGGCTGAGCGTGGTGCAGACAGCACCAAGCCAAGGGTTAAATCTCCTTACCAGTCATCTTTTAGAAAAAATAAATAAATAAATAAAATAATAGATAGATGTCAGGCTCAAAGTAGATTTAATTAGAAAAAATTATACTAGATTGCTAGTTTATTTTGTTATCAGATATGTGAATCTCTTCTCCCTTTGAAGAAATTATAACTTTAAGCTATTGTTACAGTATGAAGTCTTCTGTATAGTTTTTGTTTTAAACTAATATTTGTTTTAGTATTTTCTCTGAAAACACCACTAAATGTGTACATATGTATTATATAAACAATCTTTTAATACTATTTATTTTTAGCCCATTGTTTAAGAAATAAAAGTTAAAAAACTTTAACGGCTTAAAAGTAAAGTTTTGCCATTGCTTGCAGAAACTTTTTTTTCCTTCTCTGCGCTGCCAGCTGTAACACTTCTGGGTTGCTTGCATTCAATTCTGTCTGGCCGATGGCTTTGATCTTCCAAAAGAGAAAAGTGATGTTATTAGAGGTCTGGTCAAAAATTGTCTTGCTGTTATACATAATATAAAGCTACCTACATGCTAACAGTGATCAAGTTAGTTTACTGATTAACTGAACCTCTAACTGCAAAACCCAAAAGTTGTGGGAAAGATTGACTAGAGCCACTCTTAAGGAAAGGATCAATTACTGAACCACAGTTTATGGAATTAATTTCAGTGGTGTTTCATTACATTAAGTAAGTTCGTGTAAGTTTACTTGACTGAAGATAACAGTAAGTGAACTCCATGTGGTAATTTGACATATTTTTTACAGTTACATTAAGGTTGAGAATAGTTCGAAAAATCACAATTCATGTTTCAGGGTTTCACTTTTTTAATGGGCACAAATATCTAGTTGCCCAGCATTATAATAGCATATGGTAGCTTAACTTTTCATGATCAGAAAAACGTATCGCTACTAGCCAGCAGCCAAAAAAGAAAAAAAGGATCTCTACCTACTAAATATCCATAACAGTTTTCTGCTATAGAGTGTTTAGTGAGAACATAGTTTAAGATCTTAGAATCTACCTTTAGATTAAAAATAAAATAAAATAAGAACTTCTTCAAACAACAAGACTATTCTGACATGTGGCTTGACGGGAGGTATGAATATTCAGAAATCATCACCAGTTGGGTGTGGAGGTTATGGAATAGGAGGAATTGCCTGGATGATGCCATTTCAATATGAAGGAATTCATATGGCAAAGGCTAGTAGTCGATATAACTAAAGAGTTGTTTCAAACAAACAAGGTATCCCAAAGACAACTGGCTGTAGAAGTCCAATGTGTAAGACAGAAGTTGGAATAGGAGCCAAGAGACATCTGAAAAATAATATACCCCATGTGGGTAGGAGTCAAAACTGTGAGTGGATGAGATTACCTAGGGAGAATGCAGGGTGATCAGAAAATAACCCAAGGACTAATTTCTTGGGAAAACCAAGTTTAAGGGGTGGGCAGAGGGAGATACCAACAAGAAAAAAAAGGAAGAACAGTCAGGGAACATAATTGAATAAAAATGATGTCCAGGAAGCCTAAGGAATAAAGAATTTAAAGAAAGGAGATGTAAACAATAGGAAAAGGACTGAAAAATATCCACTGGAATTGGCATTTGGTGACTCTTGAGAGAACATTAAAGAGTGGAGCTGGCAGAAGTCAAATTGCACTGGGTTGAAGAGCTTCAAAAAATTAGGCAGAGAGGGATGAGAGGTGGCTAGAGGTAGAGGTACAGTATAGAAAAGTTTGTATTAGGATAAGATTCTTTTATAGACTATGGAAAGATTGATAATACAGGAAAGAAAATAATTAAAAGATCCCTGAAGGAATAGATCAAAAGTGTAAAAATCTGCTTTCATCAAAAAGTAGTATGACTCTTTCACTGACTGGAATAATGGGCTTAACAATGAATACAGCTGTAGATTATTGTGGAGGTAGAAAGCAGGGAGGGACTTGAAACAGGAATTTGAAGTGGAACTCAGAGCCACAATTCCCAAGACTGTAACTTCCATGAAAACGGGCTAGTCAGTTTTTTTTCTGGTCTATCCTAAGCCTACAAGAGGCAAAGAAGTAATTGAGAAGTAAAAGGTAGAAAGAAAACAGAGGGAAAGTGTAAAACAGACCACTAACTAGTCGCAGGTAAAACAAGTAAAAGCGCTGAGGGGCCAGCTAAGGTTGGAAACTGTGGTTTGGTAGTGGTGCCAGTTTGTATGGTTGTAGTACTTTCCAACACAACTCAGTGGCCCAAGAAAAGAAAAACATAAATTCCTGAACTGATTCAGGGCTAGGACTTGTTTCCAAATGGGATAAAAGACAAAAAGGCAAAGATGCTGAAAATATTGGTCAAAGAGTAGTTCTCACGGTCAACCACAGATAGCAGGGTTTCCCAAACCTGGTTTGTCATCAGATTGCCTAAGAAACTTATTGGATCTAGGCCGTCACCTCAGACCAAGTGAATCAGTATCTCTGAGTACACAGACTGAAATTTGCTGTACTTGGATGGAATGGCCTGACAGACTGAGAAAAAATCCTATCCCAAACCTGACCATCTTACTTATCAGGAGGAATCAGGAAGGCAGAGAAAGTTTACTGGCAGAGAGTGGGTTGCAGTATAAGATCTTATGTAGAACAATTTTGGCTGACAATATAGTATGGCTATGGGTGTGGATGGATGGCATGGGGTGAAGATGATGATCAATGGAACTGAGGCTGGCAAGGACCTATGAAGATAAGGGTGACACAGAAGCTCATCATGTCTTTTGGCAAATATAGAGGAATAACCAGGAAGTTAGATGAGCTAGTAAGGAGTAGGTATAAGCTTCAAAGAAGAAGCTTAAAGAAGGATATAAGTAGAAATAGTTTGAGGGCTGGCCAATTAGCTCAGCTGTTAGAGAACAGTGTTATTCCAAGGTCAAGGGTCCAGATCCCTGTACTGGCCAGCCACCAAAAAAAAAATAGAAAGAAAGAAAGAAAGAAAGAAAATGAAAAAAGGTTTGGAAATAGCAAAGGGAGCTGGGAAAACTTCAATACTGTCTTCCAGCCCCAGGTAAACTGAAAATTCCACCTCTTTTTTTTGGGGGGGTGGCTGGCCTGGACAGGGATCCAAACCCTGTGACCTTGGCGTTATAAGGCTGCAATTGAATCAACTGAGCTAACTAACTGGCCAGCCCAACCCCAGGTAAACTGAAAATGGGAGGAGTGGCCTCCAATCAAGTGGAACTGGCTTCATATTTTTTTGTTATTGTTTTTAAAAGGTGCTGTTATTCTGTTTCCTCTAAGTAATGGGTGTATAATTTAGTCCAAGTACAAAGTTTTAAAAGACACATAATAAACAGCATATACATTTTATTAATATGAGTGAAAGAGCAAAGAAAATATCTGTGGTTATACTGACGCAACAAATATTAGGCAACTAAAAATGGACATAAAATTTAAAATGTTTTGGCCCATAAGTCAAATTTAAATAAATTATTCATCTATTCAGTAATTATTGAGCACCTAGTAGGTGCCAGGCACCATTCTAGGTACCAACTATGACAAAACCATGTCCTTACCCTCATGGGGGAAATAGACAATAAATAAATATATAGCATATCAGATACTGATAAATGTTATGGAGAAAAATTTTAAAGGGAAATAAGAATAAGAGAATTAGAGGAAAAAGGAGTAGAAATTTTCATTTTTTAAGATGCTCAAGGAAAGGATGATCACTAAGAAGGTGACAATTGAGGAGAGACCTGAGGGAAGTTGAATGTCCCTGGAAGAGAGTATTTCAAAGGCCTTTAGGTAGTGCATATTCTCATCATGTTCAAAGAACAGTAGGGGTATTGGTGTAGCAGAAGTCAGTGAGGGGGAAAGTCAGATAGGAAGGCTAGAGGTCAAGTTATATGTGGCCTGTAGGCCACTGTAAGGCCTTTGACTTTGTGCGAGATGAGAAACCACTCGTTTGGAACAGAGAAATGACATGATCTAACACTTTAAAATAAACTGAGATGGAACAGCTTATATTATCAAAAAAAGGACCTTTTAAAAAGTAAACACTGACAACCAAATTCTGGCAGTAAATAAGCACACAAAATATTTTTTTTGTTGGTCCAAATCTTAATTAATATTCTGGAAACTAAGTATATCATTGAAGAAAGACATAAGGGAACTTACTGCAATTTGTCTTTTATCTGTTTCTCCTCTTTTATGATGAAGATCTGAATGAATCAGTTAAGGATAATAAATCATAGTATTAAATATCATGACAGAATCTCAACTCTGTTTTTGGTTTGATTTGGAAAATACACAATATTAAATACTTTAATTTGCAGGCGTGAACTGTTCTAACATCACATACGTTGCTAAAAGGATACAAGTCAAGTATTCCAAAATGGTAACATCCCATATGTAGTCATAGGAGGAGTCCATAGCATCATGACTGAAAACAGAATTCAGTTATTTCCTCTTTTGTAAGCAGAAAAATTTCAACCTCATTTTATTTTAAAAATCGTTCATACATGTTTTGTTCCTGTAGTGACTTAAAGGCTGTTTTGTAGTCAATTTCTCTGAGGAACTGACATAAAATTGCCACCTGCATAAACAAAGATTTGAAAATGGTTTCATGTAATGACGACTGTCTTGGTTTTAGAGGGTAATCTTTAATTATTCTTACATAAAGAATATATTCTTTTAGAAGCCTTGCAGATTACGGTAACTGGGTCAGCTCATATTTATGGATTCCATTCAATTTTAATTTCAAAAACCTTTACAAAAGTATCTGTCTGACCAATATTTTCTTCATCAGTGACCTAACCCACAAATTTCTAGAGCTTTGTTTATTTGAATGAGAAGCTGGCAAAAAGTCAGTTCAGAAAACTGAACGGAAGGAGATGGAAAATTGCCAAGCTAAAGTGTCATGACATTCAAGAACATACACACAGAACATGCAATTAGACCTTTCACAGCTGACAATTACAGCACCTCATTTTGGTGAAATTTAGGCTGCCAGTGTGCTTAATAAAGAAAGCATCTATTTCAATCAGGTATGTGGGTCATATGTTCATCTCTTTAAAAAATATTTTTAACTTTTTATATAATTCACATACCATAAAAGTTACTCTTTTAAAGTACACAATTCAGTGGTTTTTAGTATATTCACAAAATTGTACAACCATCACTACTAATTCCAAAATATTTTCATTACCACCTCCTGCCCCCCAAAAACCCCATACCCATTAGCAGTCATTCTTCATTCCCTCTCCTCTCAAGCCGCTGGTAACCACTAATCTACTTTCCATCTCTACAGATTTGTCCATTCTGGACATATCATACAAATGGAATATAGTACACTGTGTGGCCTTCTGTGTCTGGCTTCTTTCACTTTGCATTATCTTTCAAGGTTCATCCATGTTGTAGCATGGATCAATACTTCATTCCTTTTTATGGTGAATAATATCTCACTATATGAATATAACACATTTTCTTTAGCCATTCATCATTTAATGGACATTTGGGTTATTTCTATTTTTTGGCTATTATGAATAATACTGCTACGAACATTCATGTACAACTTTTTCTGTGGACACGTTTTCAATTCTCGGGTATATATGTAGGAGTGGGATTACTGGATCATATGGTATTTCCTATGTTTAACTTTTTGAGGAACTGCCAAACTTTTCCTGAGGTTGAGATCATTTTATATTCCCATCAGCAATATATGAAGGTTCCAGTTTCTCCACACCCTCACCTACACTTGTTATTAGATGTCTTTTGATTATAGCCATCCTAGTGAAGGTAAAGTGGTATCTCACTGTGGTTTTGATTTGCATTTCCCTAATGACTAATGTATATATCTAATCTTAAATATAAGAAAACATACTTGAGAATGCTTCTTTTCTGTTTAAGAGGTTCAACTGTCGGTGTTTTCTAATTCATACTTTCACTTTAGTTAAGTTCTATAAACAACTAAAAATATTTTAAGAATATGTCAAACTCTTAAATACCACAAATTTAAGAAATTTGGTATGAAAAATAAAAGCTACTTTCCAGTCCAATGCTCTATATATATGTTATAAACTCTAACATACATGAAAATAAACTAACCTCATATTATAAACTAACCAGTGTGTGGCAATTCAAAGAATAACATTTTATCATTCGCTTTATTACCTACAAAGACAAAATCCTGATTATTTCCAAAAACTAGTTAACAGTTACAACAAATGTACCACTCTGGTACAGGATGTCAACAGAGGGCAAAGTTGTGCATGTGGGGATGGGATATATAGAAATCTGTACTTTCTACTCAATTTTGCTGTGAACTCTTAAAATGCTGTTAAAAGTAAAATTTTAAAAAACTAATAAAAAATTTTAATCTTGTTTCAAAAGCCACTTATTATAAATATTGAAAAATGCCATTTGTTAAGTCATGATACTGGTTCCATGAAATCATGCCATTTGTTTAAGTCATGATTTCAGAGGAAAGAGCACTATGTCAAAGGAAAATGAACAATATTTGATACCAGGGGTGAGGTTGTGGAGGAAATGGAGAGTAGGTCAAAGGGCACAGATTTGTAATTAGGCAGAATGAGTAAGTCTATTGATCTAATACATAGCATAAGGACTATAGTTAATAAATTTGCTTACAGTAGATTTTAAGCATTCTTATCTCAAAAAAAAGGGTAACTATGAAGGTAGTGGGTATGTTTCTCTGTCACAATCATTTCTCTACGTATAACAAAACAGTTGTAGGCCTTAAATATACACAAAAAATATAGAAAAAAATTGGGGATTTAGGAGATAGTATCAATATGATTTAAAGGCTGAATGGATGTTGGTGGGAGGGTCAGTACAGTAAGGAAAAAAGCCAAGGATGACCCTCAGGATTTGGACTTGGTCAACTCAAATGGTTAAACCAACATGTTTGATATTTTGGAGTTTGTTTTCTTTTTTTGGAAAGGCAGATGAGTTTATTAGGAGTTTACTACTTTACTGAAAAAGTAAAGTAAAACACTGAAATCAGTTTTGGACAGGTTGAATTTGAGGGGTTTTAGGGAAATCAAAGCAGCAACAGGCACTGGAAATATGAGCACTGAAAATATGGAGAGCAATCTGGTCTAGAGCCATCAACTTGGGAATTACCATCGCATACATGGAAATGGATAAGTTCAGCCAAAAAGGGACCCAGGAACAAGAACATGTAAAGGTAGGCAAGAAGAGAGGAAGCTCACAAAAACAACTTGCCTGGTCTGTGGGGCACAGACATCAGGGGGCACAGCCTTATTAAAGAAATCAGAACACACAGCTCCAGCTTGGAGGTAATAATGAAGAGCTGCTGAATATTTATTTGTTGCTGAAGTAGAAAATGGAGATAAAGAATTACCTATCACTGGATAGGACAGTTGGAAAAAGACAAGACCTCTTGTGAAGTGTCAGGTATAACTTTATGGAGTGACAAACCATAGATCTAGGGATAAAACTTTATACATATTCAGGTCAATACTGACAAAAACTGCCTTTATTTTTTTCCAACCACATTAAAGAAGCGATATAATAGATTCTTTGCCAGGGCTGGTTAGTCAGTTCAGTTGGTCAGAGTGCAGCCTTATGTACCAAGGTCAAGGGTTAAGAGCCCCATACTGGCCCACTGCCAAAAAATAAAAGATTCTTTGCCTCCTCAAACTGATTAGCCAACAATTTAGCTCAGATTTCTCACCAAATTTACTCTTACAGAATTTAGTATTTAGAGGTATTTATTTCCCAAATGTCCAAACTAGAAACATATTTTAATTTTTTGAGGTAGTTCAGAATCAGTATATCTATTCTGCAAGTGAACATTAAGATCTTGATGATAAATTCTTTTGGGGGCTGGGGTGAAAATGAGCATCAAAGTAAGCAATTATAATCTGGAGGAGAGAGGAATGACGTAGGTAGGGTATAGAAGAAACAAGACAGGTCATGAGTTAATTATTATTAAAGCTTGGTGTCAGATACACTGGGGTTGATTATACAATTCCTTCTACCTTTATATTTTGAACTTTCTTTTTTAAAAGAAACAACTCCTAAAAAACTAATCCTGAAATTATACTAGTCAGAAATTTCATTTGATCTGTACAATAACAGAAATATTGAAATTTCATATCAAGTTGGAAAACCCTATCTCATACAACCAGGGTGGGAGGTGGGGAGGATTAGAAATATATCTCTAAGAACACAAATAATTATCAAGAGTATCTGGAGAGATTTTAGAATCTTTAAATAGCAATTTTGCAAGCAAAACCTCGCCATCATTCCTTAATAATGTAATACCAACTTATTAGATGAAAAAGTGGTCACTCTTTTAAAAAAACAGAACAAAGGTAGTCAACATAAAATTAAAAGCATCTGAACCAAAGGTTCTACACCAAAAAATGCACAAATAAAACAATTATAGTTTTACTGTCTTAATTTTACCAAGGAAGAAGAGTAAGTCTCAAGAACAAAACTTTATAAAGTTTAATAAAGTAGTGTAATAAAATGTGTAATTTTCTTTCACTTCTAAATGCGCTACAAAACAAACAAAAGCAACATCTTACTTACTAAACTAAACGTCTGCCTGAATAATTAACCAGGAATGGTTGTTTGGATTTATATTGATATATACCAAACTAGCTCTTTCACTGTGATTGCCACAGCTTCAAAGTCCACAGACTGGAGGCTAAAGGAAGGACACTTAACATTAACCTCTAGTTTAACAGTTAACTTCAAATTCCATACATGCATTTATTAAAAACAAAAAGACCTAGCCAAAATTTAGGTGATCCTAAGTATAATGTTAAATATTACTAGGAGTAAGTATGTAAAAACTATCAAAACAACTAAATCTGAGAAAGTATGATAAGCTAACGTTTTATCGGGATTTGAAAACAATCTGATTTTTGTTTCCTTTTTTCAAAACGCCAAAGAGAGAAAACTAGAAAATACCAAAAAAAATCTTTATATCTTTTACAAATGTTTAAAGCATATAAAAGTGGCAGAACAAAGCCCTCATCTCTGCTTTTAGTACAATTTACAAGCAACAAAAAGTAAGACAGGCTCATAAAATTTCCCCAAATGATTTTTTACTTTTTTTATTTGGCGGGAGGGCGCTGGCTGGTATGGGGATCTGAACCCTTGACTTTGGTGTTATAATACTATGCACTAACCAACTGAGCTAACCACCCAGCCCCCAAATGATTTTTAAGTTCTGTTATCTAGAGGAAACCACTAAAAACAAGGGCTTAAACACTAACAATACTGCTATGTGGCTTTAAACCTACTTTATGGCTTCTTGTAAGAGTAACTGACGTTCACTGGCCCCAATGGGGTTAGAGGCTAGATGTGGCAAGTATACCACTTCAGTGCATTTCAGTAGCAACAGAGTCAAGTAGCAACAGGAATAGGGGAGGCTGCTCTGAGCATGGTTAAACATGGAAGTCTTGAGATACAGAATCAGAAGATAGAACTCTGAAGATTAAAAACCAGGTCAGCACCCAAGAAATACAGGTGATCGCTACTACCTCCTCAAAGCAGTAAAGCACAGTGGTAGAGAACACAGGCTCTGGATTCACACACAAATGAGGTTCAAGTCATGGCTCTATCATTTACAAAGTGAACTTGGACAAAGTACTTCTGTTGCCCTGAGGGATTAGATTTAACCATAGCTCACCACTATGCCCAGTACAGTGGGAAAGGAAGTGTGGTACTATTAGCAAATACCCAATTATTTACTTAACAACTGAGTTAGACTGGTTTATAACTATATTCTACAGACATTTATAAAATGTTAACAAGCCTAAGAATTCTATCTACCCATTAAACAGTTGGTTTTAAAATACTAATTCTTAATCCAGTGCCATTCTTACTATTCTTAGAATCAATAAAGATTATTGCTCAGGAGAAATACTTTTTCCGGTCAAACATTTAGTCACATTTCATTTTCTCTGGGTCAATTTACATTAAAGTATTTTTGTCATGAAGATAATAGTTAAGCCTACTATGTGCCAGTCCTTACTCTAAACACCTAGTTTAGAAAACATGTTAATTTACTTAATCCTCACTATTCTGAGGTAGGTACTATTCTTATACCCATTTTAGAGATGAGGAAAATGACACAGAAAGCAACTTACCCAAGGTCATATACCCAGTAAGTGGAGAGGCTGAGACTGGGACCCTATAAGTCTCGCTCAGAACCCCTACAGTAAGCCATTCTTCTGTCTCATTTATAAACACACACTGGAAATCAATCTGTACAGTTTAAACTTAGACAAAAGAGGTAATACCAAAGGGGTAATAAATACAACCACTAAAACCACCAACTAAAAAGGCAAAATTGTCTCTACCTGATTCTTGGATTGTTATCTAATATACCAAGTTTTATGTAAAAATTAGAAACACACTACAGTGGCACCTGCAGTTGGAATGCTGCGGAGCGTGCACATGTGCTTCAGGAAGCAGAGTGCTCCTCTGTGAACAAGCCTCAGTAAGTGGAGGGTAGGGTGACTCACCGCCTCCCCCCTTTTTTTCCCCTGGTGGGTGGCCAGTACAGGGAACCAACCTTTTAACCTTGACGTTACAAGAACGTGCTCTAACCAACTGAGCTAACCAGCCAGCCCTACTCACCCATTTTGACCCTACAAATCCCTATATGAGACACAGTGCTGCTTCCAATCTCTAAGAATGAGATGCAAATTACTTATTCTTATTCTACTGTCCACCTGCCTACCTACTCATCTTTTCTTCTTCAAAGATGCCAATGACAGCAATAAAATAAGGCCTGGACCTGCCCTTTAAGCACAAAGTAAGAAGACTGGGTGAGAGGGGAGGGAGGAAAAGAAAGTTTTGTGAGGAAATAAGTGGATTCTCCTATATGAGTAGTTGCTATGTGTGGGAAGAAAAAAAATGTAAATGCTTTGTTTTTCCACAAAATAAACATATTTTTCTCCCCTAAAAAATTCCATCATCTTATTCTGATTCTAAAGTGATGAAAGCAAGAGAGAAGATTTCTTAAAGTAATAATTAAAGAAGTTCCTATGGCAACTAAAAGGGAATGGGAGTCTTTGGCAATCACAGTATTAGAAGAGATCTATAAGGAATTATGGAAAAAAAATTATTTTCAAATGGATACTTGTAAAGGAGAAAAGATGCTGAAAACCTGACAGAAAGTCATTCTTTCATTACCCTCAACTTTCCAATTCTACTCACTGACAACTAATCAGGACCACTTAGATATTCTGCTCTTAGATATTATGTCTTATTTGTAATTTTTAGGAAGATAATTACTGTAACAGAGAAACACAAAGTTGGCTGGAGAATCCTAACAGATTTGTGGCCTTTTCATCAAATTATCTAAGGATATCTATACCAGTAGGAATGGATTCTAAGTACATAACTAATTCAATAAAATGTAAGCTGTACTATTACTTACTTGGGAATGGAAGATGGCCAAATAGAAATGTGTTCAGCTACAATATCATTCACAATGTCCTCCTTTTTAAAAAAAGGTGTGATTTAAAAAGAAATTCCTTTCAAATATACTTTTAAATGAAATTATGAAATACTGACCCAAACATTGTGAAGTTTCACAAAGAGTGACAAAATAATAATCAAAACCAATGATTCCTATGAGAAAGAAAACAAAGAATCCTTAAACAGTATATATATCTTTTAATAGTTCTCCTTTCAACCTCAGAGACATCAAGTATTTTCTTTCAAAAGACCCTTACTTTTTGGAAATTTAGCATCTGCTTTAGTTTAGAGCACACTAAAGATCAACTTCATTTTTAATCTCATGAAAAAATATCATAGCACACAACTTACATAAAAATTACTGTATTTAGGAGTCTGGCTTATGGTGCTATCTCCAGGCTCAACTCCTCATATAACTTTTGAAATTAAGTAAATAAATTGCTTTCTAACTAATATTTCCATTTACCTCCCCCCCAAAATTGACTTTTTGTTCCTTAAAATAATATTTAAAGGATGAAATGTAGGTTATGTCCAGCAAGTAAATATGACAATCCTATCAAGCAAAAATTAAAGCTAGGCTTCATACATCTACCCTTACTGTGGAGACTAGCCTATTATGGAGACAATTTTTAAAATACCTGCTCTATTCACTAAAACAGATGCAAAATAAACTTCTCCATTCAAATTAGCCCACCTCCAATAATGATTACTGAAGACGAGCATCTCAAGATGTCACACTAATAATTGAATCGACACTTGAAGCATTCATTTTTAAGTCATATTCTACAAAAATCAGCAACAGTAACTAGATATATTTTTAATAAAACTTACCCATAATTTGTTGACAAAAGAAAGCAGTTCACTCCTGTAAAAAATAAAAAAATTTTTTGAGCATCACATATTGCACACAGGTATTAATATTCAACTCTGTACCCCACATATGTACAATCAAATATGTTTCAATAAAAATTTTTGTATGCACATTTAATGTCAGAAATTAAAAATAACATCAAGTAAATTATAGGTGTGAAAGTTTATTCCTAACTCTCTAATTGTAGGAAAGGAGTATAATATTATATTGTCATACTAACCTGATAACATTTCTTCCCTGTTTTAATTACATGTGAAGTCTTCAGTACTATCCAACCTTAGACATTGTTGGTACTGAATTCCAGTTGATTATATTAAATGATTAAGTCTTTTAATATAACATATAAACAGAAGATATTTCCAAAGGTGGCCATGGCAGGCCCATCAGAGACTAGCAGAATTCTTAAGATTGTCCATCTTTATGATATATAGGACCAAGGTAGATGTTTTTGAAATAGTACAAATAGTATAAATAATAAAAACAAAAAATATAGCTGAAACGTACCAATACATACCAATTCATTACACCTAATGTAGATTCTCTGCTTTATTAAACTAACTCTGCCATCATTTCCTCGTTTGTACTGACTGGACACACTACAGACCTGAACAACTTCCCAAAGGTCTTTGGCAGTCCGCCTAACTTTCTTTAGGGTCTGGAAGTTCTTTGCCTGTAGCTGCTAAAAGCTGTCCAAGCTATAACATGAAAAACAGACAGAAAACACACAGAAGATAATCTGTAACATCACACACGATAGTCCTATTATTAAGGCACACTGAAGAAAAGATGATGACTGCCCAAACATACCAAGCAGTTACTTTATGCTGTGAATTCAATACAACCTCTGAGTCTCGCTGTCTACTGACAGATCTGAATCTGTTTGAGGAAGAGGATCCTCTGGCTCTCCCATACAAACTTCTCTGTTTCTGAACAATTATAATCTAATGAGAATATAAATGAGACAATGCAAAGAGGTATTTGATTTATTAAATGGAAAAAAAAAAGTTGCTAAATATATAGAGTATGATACTACCAAAAAAAAAAAAAAAAGCGTAATGGAAGACATATACCACAATGTTAACTGTGGTAAAGTCCAGAGGTGAGATTAAAATAGTGCTTAGGTTTCACACATACACGTTGCTTTTAATTACTTTTTTTTTTTTTAAAGATTTTTTTAAATGAAAAAATAAGAGAAAGAATATGGAAATTGAAGTTGGAAGAATAAAAGAAGAAGATTTAGAATAACTTTCCTCTCAGAAAAATGGTAGCAACTGGGGATGGAGCTACTGCTAAGATGAGGAGGTGGGGTTAAGGAAGGACAGATTATAGAAAGTGAATGATCTGAAGAAAGACGGCCTTAAGGATCTAAGATGTAGGAAGAACCCAAAATAAAGAGTGGAAGAGCCGAACGCAAAGAGCAGAGAAACAAAGGCTCAAAGTACAGAGGAAAAAAAGAGGCTTGTATCAAAGTCAGTATTTCTTTCCCTCTGTAACTTCAAAGCAAGAGAGGGCCCCTATATCTCTGTTCAGATTAAATTTTATACATCACGGCTCTTTTAGAGGGTGCAGTGGCAAGCACAATTTCAATTCCATCAGGAAACCCCAGTCACCACTGAAATGGACATAGAAAGCCTTCTAAAAGGGTCCCCACTGCTTGAGGTAACTTCTTTAAGAAGGATGCAGGATTATGACAAGATAAAAACTGGTGCTTTTCCCCTGCTTTTTTTTTTTTGTTATTTCAATCAGAAGAATTGAAAGAATAGTTCAATAAATACCCAACACATTCTGAATATTCTGCCATGTTTTGCTTTATTTATCTACATATATCGTTTTGTTAAACCATATGAAAGTAAGTTACAGGCACACTTTACCCCTAAATACTTCAGTATACATCTTCAAAGGACAAGGACATTCTTTTACATAACCACAATTCTAGGATCACACCAAGGAAAATTAACAAGAGTACTGGTGCTTTCTATAGCTAGTGAAAATTAATGTAAAAACCCTAACTATATTATGTGAATGGATATCAAGGATCCACAGTCTAGTAGGACATCTCATCCTGTATGGGCACCGAATACATTCTTCTCCAACTACTGGAGTTGAGTATTTCTTATTCGAAATGCTTGGGACCAGAAGTGTTTCAGACTTCAGATTTTTTTTTTTTTTGGGGGGGGGGAATATTTGCATTATACTTACCAGTTGAGCATCCCTAATCTGAAAATCTGAAATCCTAAATATGCCAATGAGCATGTCAGAGCTCAAAAAGTTTCAGATTTTGGAGCATTTCAGATTTTCAGATCAGGAATGTTCAACCTGTACATGTAGCTATTTACTGCAGTACAATACCAGGGCTATTGTGGTTCCTCATCTCAAATTCATTTTCTGTTGTCAGAGACCATACGCTTAGTTGAAGGTCACTAAATTTATTGAGTTATCTAATTAAAAGAATATTCAGAAATCTCAGGCGCTAAATTAATTGAATTCCACAAAATTCTTGAGCACCTACTATGTGCTGGGCATCATGTAAAGAATGAGAATATAAAAATGAACTGCCCTCAAGAAGCTCACTGCCTTACAGGGAAGACACAGGTGAACAAATAATTTATCATACAGCATAAATGCTATAAAAGAAATATGTCAACAGGACAACAGCAGTAGAACCAGTACAACAGTACAAAGACAGCAAGAGGAGAAAGTGATTTACTCATTTACAGTAAAAGGAATATGAAACAGCATCAAAGAAACCACACAAATATACAAAAGTGGGAAGGACGTTCCAGCTAAGAGAAGAGACAGCAGGCGCAAATGCACAGATGCCTGAGAAAACACCATGTGAGCCCTCTCGTGCAGCCAGCACCGCACAGGCATGACAAGAAGCAGGGCAAGGTGCACCTGGAAAAAGAGAAGCATGCACACCTTCAAAGGCCTCGCAGGTCATATGAAAAACTTGGGTTTCTATCCTACACTATCACTGCTCCTCCTCCTCCTACCAGCTAGACTTTTATAATCCAAGTGCCTATAAATCCAGTGCCCTTTCCACTATACTACACTGCCTCCCATTCTGATATAAGGGCAGGCTAGACAGCTCTGTATTATTTCAAAAGGGTATATTTTAGTCACATGCTTAAGATTTTTCCTTTCCTTCTTATGATTATATAATTCATATATATTCAAATAAGAAAATATATCACAAAATAAAAAATAAAATGGATTAAAATCACCTAATATTCCACCACCTAGATATAATGTTTTCCAGACTTTTCCCTATGCATATGTACATATAGACCACACCAAACTGGAAGTTTGGAAACTGCTCCAAATTGCATTATTTTCAAAACACAACCCCTTACTCTAGACTTCTTTCTCTGATTCCTTTTTCCTTAAGTGATTACGCTGCAGCGAGGTCACCACACATCCTTCCTCCCTTTGCACCAGATCAGGGGGACTGCAGGAAGCAGTTGTATGTTGCCTAACTTTGGCCTCGCCCAAAGTTAGGCAACATACAACACAACTTCCTGTGTCCTTACACACTGCACACCTTCAAACGTTTATTCCACAAACGTGTTTCATCTCTCCTGGTGCACAGCTTCACAGAATTCACTGCTAGGAGAAGCAAAGAGAGGAGCTACTGTTCTGTCTTAACACTGAGCAACAAGCTATGATTCTAAGTGGAAATGACAAAAACCTTGGAACCAAATGGTTCCTCTACTGAGAGTTTATTAAAGGCTAAAAAGAGAGTGTTGGGCATAATCAGACAAGTGCCCTAGATATTAGAAACTCATATCCCATAAAATTCACCAAAGAGATAGATATGATCCAATGTCTGAAATTCCAAAGAAAAGGATGATTCAAGTATGATGATAAATTTTTATGAACAATTATAAAGAAGAGGAAAAGGAGAGAAAAAAACTAAATAAATCAATAAACCTTCAAAGGGTTAAAATGAAATGAACTCAGTTTTTAAAAGGACATACATGAAACATGAAGGAAGAAACAAATAACCAAAGACAAATATAAAAAAGTGGTATAGGCTTACAAGAGTTCCCAGATAAGCACAGATTTAAAAGACTAGATATTAAAGACAAGGTGGGGGCAGATAAGGAAGAACCATAAAAGGTAATAGGAGCAGTAAGAAAAGAAATCAGGAAATTTGAAAGACTAAATGTACCCCCAAAAGGGAGGGGAGGCCTTATAAAAATGCTAAATCACCAAATGTTTTATTTCAGGCTTTTTAACTACAAGACCAGAAAGGGAGTAAAGTCCACTGTTTATTCAGGGTATATATAATATTAACACATGAAAGATACAAGCTTTGGAAAACGTTCCAGTTTCTCTTTAGTTTTGATATTTTCTGTCCTCAGAAAGCATTTTAGGTTGTAGAGGACAGATATAATTAAGAAGGAAGACCAAATAAACAACTTACTACCAATTTACTGAATGAATTCTTTCACATGGCTATTAGAGCAAACATGTTATTAGCTCATTTACAAACATGTTATAGGTTCAGGCATATCAAACTTACAGGAGTAAACAGGTTCTAAAGAAAGCTAAGGTATTCAAATAAAGGATGGCTAGAAGTGCTTCCTTGACGGTTTCCACCAGCAAGAAAAGTTGACTAATCTCTCACTACCTGATGATTATACCAAAGTATTGTCTGTTAACCAAATAATTTGTGTTTGCATTCTCATGAATTACAAGGTGTGAGAAAAAAATTTTAGAGAGGGCAAAGTTAAATGCCTAAATTATCAAAAACTATGCTTTTATCTACAAACGAAAAAGTGTTTGTCCCATCCTACATTGTATCATAGAAATTAGACAAGTTCCCAAAGTAGTATAAAGAAACAGGTATAATAGTACCATTCTAATAATCCTTTTATTTAGATTAAACATTAATTACCATATGGATTACTCTGAAGCAGAAATGCAGGAACTTGCAGTGTAAGGTATTCATTTTCCCTCCAGTTTAATATAAAAGCAACACACTCAGCTATTACCTGACGAAGAGGAATATCTAATAAACAAAGAAGAAAATAGTTAAATTACCATTATAACATTAAAATGAGAACAAAGCAAATATTTGCTCATTTTTCAATTGAGTAAAAAAACCAATAGCTACAGATGAAAAACAGAAAAATACTAACATTTTATACTTTTTGTTAACATTTCCCAACATTCACTGCCATGGTCCCCACTATTAATCAGCAAAATTATCTGTCCCTTAGAGGCCCAACACTCCACTGAGAAAGTCTACGAGTTGATACCTGTCCTCTAGAAATTTACAATTCAAATGAGCAGACAATAATCACACAAATAAAATAAGTATAAAATGGCATGGTATAAACTTTTAGCACATTTATAGCAAAGAAAGAGGTAGCCCATATAACAAATTTGTAATAAATCTGAGTTAATATATTTTTCCTTTTTAATAATTTTTTTCTGATTAAAATGTAACTCATAAAAGACAAGTCATTCATTCATTCAAAATATCTACTGTACCAGAAACAACTTTAAATAAAAAAGTAATAAGAAAAATAACTCAGACTTGTTTTGAACATTCTCTTTTGAAATAATTGTTAAATATACCCCAATATGTTGTAAATTTTTGTAATTCAAAGTATATAATTTCAGGGTTTTGTTTGTTTGTTTGTTTTGGTTTTTTTCAAAAGATGACCAGTAAGGGGATCTCAGCCCTTGACTTGGTGGTGTCAGCACCACGCTCTCCGAAGTGAGCCAACTGGCCATCCCTATTACAGGGATCCAAACCCGTGGCCTTGGTGTTATCAGCACCACACTCTCCCAAGTGTGCCAAAGGCCAGCCCAATAATTTCTAGTTTTAATATATTTCAGGAAAAAGAAAAAGAAACCACAATGAATCCTAGAAAACAATGTTCAAACTTAAAATGGGGAGATTTACTAAACTTCTGCTTTTCCAGAGTACCTATATTTCTAAAAAGACAGTGCCTTTGGCCACTGAATTTAGGTATATCTCACCTTATTTCAAAAAAGAGATTTGAGGTGACAAAAAAAGATGTGCAGGAACAGAGCAAAATAAAATTAAAATACACTATTTGCATCATTATCTAAAGGAATGAGTACAGAAATGAAATTAGTTCCCCAAATGCATGTGTGTCATTGAGTTTTATACATTTTGCCAAAGGCAGGCCTTGGCTCCAAGGCATCCTTTACTCACCAGGCATTCTCCATTAGTAATACTGGCTCACTACAGAAATGGTTCTTAAGGGAGAATCAGAATCTAGGGAGTGGGGTTCTGATATAGCCTAACAGGCAGTGATTTAGAGATTAAACTTCCCTTTAAGCACCTGCAATACAGTTATTCATTAAAAGGAGGTAGAGTCATATGCTTCAACAGCAAGAGTACACCTAACATTCAATTTTGTTGAAACTGAGGAACATAACAAGAACATATGTCTAAACAGAAAGTCAAACTGATTTGCTACAAAGGTATGCAAAGTTGGGGGTCTCTCCCAAAAGACATAACTGATCTTAGAACAATTAAATTGTAGCCCTTATTTCTATTACAACTGAAAGATTGGATCTGTTGTCAGTTAAGATCACTTCTTGTTCCTGATAATAAAGCCAGCTCAACCCACATAAAAGAGTGCTTCTCTTTCTGCATTCTATAGAGGGCATATATTCAAAATTGGCCTTATACCACTAGGGAGCAGCATTTTTCCTAAAAAAGGGGAATGGGGTGAAGGTGGCAGATGACACTCCTCCCACTCCCTAATCTTTTTTTTTTTTTAAATGATTTTGTTTGTTTGCGTTTTGGCAACTGGCCAGGACAGGGATCCAAACTCTTGACCTTGGTATTAAAAGGTGGCACTCTAACCAACTGAGCTAACCAGCCAGCCCCCACCCCCTAATCTTGACCCAAGGAGCATGCCTCCCCACCATGACTCTCATGGTGGCACTGAAGCACAGAACTACAAGAGCATTACATTCAGGAATCTATGCTGAACTTGGGTAACTCAGTCCATAACTGAGGATTAGCCAAAGTCAAAGACAGGAATCGTGCCTGTGGGGGAAAAATCCATTTCTCGTTCCTCCTGTTTGAAAGAACTTAACCTTTCCTTCTCATTTTATTTATTTATTTTATTATTTTTCCCTACAGCAGGATGCTGGACCCTTCTCATTTTAAACACAGCACAAGCTATAGGACAAATTGTTGAACATTCAATAAGCTAGTTTACACAAATTATGTGCAAAGCTATGAGTTCTTCACCAAAAAAAAAAAAAGGGAAAAAAGTGATGTGAACTCCAAACTGCTAACCCCAAAAGGTTACTTGCCAGAGACCAGCTCCAGTCGAGTTGTGGGTCCTTGAAAGAGGGATGAGGAAGCCGGCGAAAATAAAAAACACAGACAGAGAACTCAATGCATCAGTATGCATGTTCTCTCTCTGAGGGCTGTCAGCGTGTTGCAGCTGGAGCACAGTAGAGCATGAGACAATGCTTTTTATTTAGTTTTTTCTCTGCAGGGGGTTTTTGGGTACTATTTTTATTACATTGGCAAGCCTGAATTAATAATTCAAAAGGGACAGGGGAAGCCAGTTTTTCTTTTTCTTCGTTAACACGTCTCAGGTGATTAGCTCATGCTTCTTCTTTTCAGTATCAGGTTATCAGATCGGGACCATCTTCTCATTGTCTTGAAGTTAACCTGTGACCTTTTCCGGTTGGCAAGCTGTGGTTAATATCTACCCTATTAACAGGGTGGGACTATTGCAGTTGCAGAGTGATAGACAGTACTATCATATGACCTATGTCTATTGCTAAATGTAAGTACAAATTTGTTAAAAGGAAAAATGCTAACATTTAAATTCTAATGGGGGTGTAATGATTTTATGTTCTAATGGAATGAACCTACTGTTCATATGGAAAAAGAACAGTGGATATTTGAGCAGCATTATCATGCACATCTTGAGGTTATGCATTCGCTGTGGCCCTATAATCTTGATCTAAATGTTAAAGTGTCATTGTGCACAGCACCATCCCTCACAAAACTAGGTGTACTCTCTTATTTTTCTAAGATCTAATTTTGCAGGTTTAATAATTTCACAGCATATATTTTTATCCCAACACCTGATTCTTAATGATTTACTTAAAACTGGACACCACCAAGTAAAGGGGGTTCTACAGTTTCGTTCCCATATACTTAATTTGTCCCAATCATATAATTTCCCATTAATATCAACCATTCTCTTGCCTTTAACATAATCTCCAGTAAATGACATTTGCCAACTTACATTAGGCTGCAGCTCATATTTAGTCATGAGCGGTGCTTTTGGAACATATGTTGGTTTGGTCAATTTATCATAAGGGGATAATTTTAAATTGTCCAATTTACTCGGATCCTCTGTGGGAATGTTTAGTTCAATGACCGCATAATTATTTGTGTTATTTTTATAATCTTTTGGGAATTCAGAGAACTGCCACGCTAACCAAAATATCGAAAGAGAGAAGGCAAAAGCCACGAAGCTGAGGCAGGAACCCTTATGGTTGTAGCAAGTGCTCGTAGCTGTGGCCTTGCCAGCAGCTCTCCCTCCAGCGGCCTTGCCAACTCGGAGAGGGCAGCCCAAGCTGACTCCTTTAGGATCCTGCCATGGCATGGACCGTGCCAGTTACTAATAGACCATAATTATTTAAAGGCATTTCTACCCATTTCAAGGAGTAAAAGCACAGGCTTAGAAGTTGGACTGATAAATTAAAATTATAGTTCTGTCTCATTCTTACTGTGTGCCTCTGGGCAAATTCCTTAACTTCTCTGTACCTCAGTTTCTTGATTTACAAAATGGGGATAATGAAACAGTAGCTACTTCACAGAGCTTCTATGAATTATGAATTATGCACCTAAGTCTCTCAGAACAACAAATGTGAAGGTTTTAGAATTCTTTTGTTTTTAATTTTAGAAAAACCATGTATGAAAAACCAACTTTCCACCTTTAAATAGTAAGCACGCACCCAGTAGCGTGTGTCCATCAACACTTAGTGCCAGTATACACCATCAGACCAATTCTTATCAAGACATTACGAGATTAAGAGCACTGATGCATTACAGTTCAAAGGTATTCTATCCATACAGTGCTAAAAAACTGATAATTATCACTACAAGCTCCTGCTGGACATTAGAATGTAATAATTAAATTAATTCAGAAGACCCCAGAAAGCCAACAGTTGTTTCTGCTTAGCA
This sequence comes from Cynocephalus volans, assembly GCF_027409185.1. Classification (NCBI taxonomy): domain Eukaryota; kingdom Metazoa; phylum Chordata; class Mammalia; order Dermoptera; family Cynocephalidae; genus Cynocephalus; species Cynocephalus volans. The sequence continues at coordinate 36,808,689 of NC_084474.1, read as the reverse complement.
CATTAGCACCTTCCTTTACAATTCAATTTTACTGTTCACAGTATGAAAGTTTACAGTAAGATTTATTTGCTCTAAATACTTTTAAAATATATAAAATGAAACTGCCTTAATTAAGAAACATTTTTATATGACATAGATGGAAATTTATATGGACACCCAAACTCTGTTCTTAAGAAAGCCACAAATGAATTCCTGGATCATTGCCAATCAGTTTGAGGGAATTTTATGGCAGTAATGAGGAAATTCAACCTGTACATTCAATGACATTTTGATTTTTTTAACAGGAATCTTAAAATCACAACATAGCTTTTGTAGTGTGTTAAGCAGCATCCCCCCAAAATTAATGTCCACCTGAAGTTCAGATGTAACCTTATTTGGAAACAGGGTCTTTGCAGATATAATTAGTTAAGATGAGGGCATACTAAATTAGGGCAGACCTAAATCCAACGATTGGTGTCGTTATAAGAAGACAAGACATATATAAGAAAGAATGCCACAAGAAGACAGAGGCAAAGGCTGGAGTGATGCAGCTACAAGCCAAGGAATGCCAAAGATTGCCAGGAGCCACCAGAAGCTGGGAAAAGGCAAGGATGGATTGTTCCCAGACCCTTCAGAGGGAACATGGCCCTGCAAACACCTTGATTTCAGACATTTAGCCTCCAACTGTGAAAGAATAAAGTGCTATTGTTTTAAGTCACCCTGTTTGTGGTACTGTGTAATGGAAATCCTAGGAAATGAACAGTTTCCTCCATTTTCCCCAATGTTTTTAAGTGAACTCCAAACTCAAATTCTATTTTAGAAGAGAAATAACTTGTTTATAGATGGGAAAAGTCAAGTCTTTTAGATTTTCCCCTACAATTATTTGAGTACTGAATTTCCGAAATTTGTCCCTGTGAAACAGTCTTACCAGGAAGCCTCATTTCCAGATATCCTCGCATCCTACTAATAAGGTCAGAAGGAGGTCTCTCTCCTGATTGCCCCGTTCCAGCTTCATGTGTATGAATATCCAAAAGCAACATCTCATTCAGCATGACCTGACAAAGTTTTGGTGAGAACTCTGTTACCAACTCCAAACAAGCAGCAAACAGCTGTTTAGCATGGGAAAAGTCCTATGAAAAGAAATAACAGAACAGCCTGAGTCACCTTTTTCCTCTGGCATCAAAAAATGCATCTCTATGAGTAAAGAACAAAGAGAAGAATTAATTTAAATGGTTTACAGTGCTTATCTTGGAGAGTGAGACTAGATTATCTTTTTCTTTATCATCTCTGTATTGTTAATTTATTCCAATATTTAATTCTCTTGCAATTTAAAAAATCCAATAATCAATATAAAATACATGCTATATTACTAAATAAGTTTTCCACAGATTATAAAATAACAGACTTCTCTGTATTAAACAAGTGTAAAACTCTATGACAAGCACCCTTCCCAACCTAAGATACTCAGAATTAGACTTTAGATCTTTCAACAGGTTTCACGTTCTACAATCTTTGCATACTACCCTATTATCCTATATAATAGGGTTTTGTTTTGTTCTGTTTTATTGTAACTTAGTTAACTGCACATCAGAGTTGAATATCAATACTTGTATGTAATATATGATGCTCAAATCAGAATAATTATTATACTCAACAATATTCACTGTCATCGCTATTTGTGGCCCATTACGCATTCCTCCCTCCCATATATAATAGGTTAATAAATCAAATCAGCTACGACCTGAACCCTTTCCTACCCAGATCACTTTAATTTTTGCAAAGACTATTCTTTACTCATTTTCTCTCTCCACATGCCTCATTCATTCCAACTACCTGGCTTCTGCCCCCATCACTACAAAGAAATAGTTCTCACAAACCAAATCTCACAAACCAATCTTCTAATTGTCCAGTCTACTGAACATTTTCCATTTTCTTACTGGAATTAGAGGCTGCATCCCACTGCTGTGCACTGCCTTTTACTTGACATTCTCTTTTCTCTTGGCTATTGTGACTGCACATTTGCCCGGTCCTCACACCTAGCATAGTACTCTTCCTTGGGCCCTGTGCTGCATTCCCTAATTTTCCATGCTCTGCATATTTTTCTTGGGTGATCTTTGATGACCCCCAAACTTGTAACTCCAGTCCAGACCATTCCCCGAGCTTCAGGCTCGTGTTACCAACTGCAGCCTCAAATTAAACACTGTAAAAATAAACTCATAATCTGCCCTTCAAAAATGTTTCTATCTGTACATTCACTTGCTGGTACTGCCATCCATTCTCTGACACCCGAACCAGAAGCCTAAGCATCATCCTTGGTTCTTTTCTCCCTCTTGCCTTCCACATCAAATCAGTTACCAATTACTTCTAGATTTTACCTTGTAAACACTTCTCTAATACGTTCTCCTCTATCCCCCCTAACACTTGTGCCACTTGCGAGTTGTGTGGCCCTGGACAATTTAATACCTTTGAGTCTCTAATTTCTTACCTATAAAATTGAGATAACACCTTCTACACAGTTTGTTGTGAATAAATAAAAGAATAAATGTATATGAAATTGCAAAATAGTCTCTGTGCTCAATAAGTGTTATTTCAGGAATGGAAGAAGAAAAGCTGCTGACTACACACCCCCTATTAAAACTTTTCAATGGCTTACAATTGCCTACATTATCCAATATGGCAGCCACTAGCTACATGTGGCTACTAAGCATGCGAAATGTGACCAGTCCAAATTGAAAGGTGCTCTAAGTGTAAAATACTCACTGAATTTTGAAGGTTTGGCACACACATTAAAAAAAAAAAAAAAAGAATGGAAAATATCTCAATTTTTTTATTGATTACATGTTGAAATGTTAGTTTAGACATACTGTGCTAAATAAAATATGGTATTATCATTAAACTTCATCTTTTTTGTATTTTTAAAAACATGGCTATTAAAAAATTATAAATTACATACATGACCCATATTATATTTGGCTGGACAGTATTGGTCTGGAGCAACAATTCTCAAATTTTAGTGTGCATCAAAATTACCTGGAGGGCTTCTTAAAACAGGATACTTGGCTCCATCCCCATAATTTCTGACTAAGTAGGTCTAGGGTGGGGCCCAACAATGTACATATCTAACAAGTTCCCAAATGTCACTGATGCTGCTGGTGTGGGGACCATACTTTAGAGTACCAGTGCTCTAGAGCATTGCCTTCAAGAGATTCTTTGCTCATTTCCCTCTTAAAACAGTTTTGTAAAAGTGTTTACTTTCTTATATAAATTTTCAAGTTGGGAAGTATTTTTTAGCATAAGGTTAAAAAGATGCTATGGATATTATTTACAGTGTAGTGAAAATCTTGACTCTTTTTTTTTTTTTTTAAAGATGACCGGTAAAGAGATCTTAACCCTTAGCTTGGTGTTGTCAGCACCACGCTCAGCCAGTGAGCTTACTATATAAAACTAAAGTTTCATGTGGCTACACAAATTTGAACTTAACTGGTTCTCCAACACCAGTTACTGCCTAGTTATAAGATATGCAGAACAAATACAAAAAGATAAGTAATAAAAGATACTTTTTTCACAGGACTAAGTTCAAAGTTTAAAAAGAAAAGAAAAGAAACATACTTACTTTAGAAAAGCAGCCATATTTCCTTTCAAAGACTCTGAAGCTTTTTCTAAATTTACTGATCTTGAACAACCTAGGAATTTGAGTAATGTTCATTTGACTATGAGTCCTTTAAAAAATATTGATTATAATCTGAAAAGTTCACAGATAAAAACAACTGAATTTTCCTGTTTCAACCATATGCCAACCACAGATTTGGTTAAGTAATTTAAGAGAAGAAATGAGACCCAGGAATAACAATCCGTTATAGACAGGGAGTCGAATGTGACTATTTTAATAACTGCAGGTATTCATATGTATATGTATATGTGTGTGTGTGTGTGTGTAAATATATAATGTGCTAATATACACACTACAGAGTTCTCTCAGAATTTATAAGTATGTTGCCAAATTGTACAAAGTGATAAACTTTAGGAATCAGTAGCTCCTGTAAGAGATAGTTTTAAAGAATGATCAATAACTAAATTCTAATTAATATAGAACCAGTGGTTAAGAAGGAAACCAAGGTTTAAAAAATAGTGAAAACAAAGAATAACAGAAACTAGTCATGGTAATATTAGTTATCTGCAAATAATATTTTCATAACATTATTCTGAATTTATTCATTAAGTTAGGATTCCTCCCCATATAGTATTTACAAGCCAAAATAAAATATTAGTGTAAAAAACTGTCAAATATTCTTTATGTTGACACAGAGAAATATAGAATGTTCAGATCCCTATACCAGCCAGCTGCCAAAAAAAAAAAAATGTTCATAGCAGCATTATTCATAAGAGCCAAAAAGTGAAAGCAACCTGGAGCTCATCAACTGATGAATGGACACCTAAAATGTGGTATATCCATTCAATGGAATATTATTCAGCCATAAAAAGGAATGAAGTACTGATATATGCTACAAACTGAGTCTTGAAAACACTATGCTAAGTAAAAGAAGCTAGATACAAAAGACCATCTACTATATGCCTTCATTTATGTGAAATTTCCAGAACAGGCAAATCTATAGAGACAGAAAGTAGATTATTAGTTGCCTGGGGTTGGGGATACTAAAGGAAAATGAAGGGTGACTTCTACTGGGGAAGAGGGTTTTTTGGGGAATGAAGAAATAAGGTGATGGTTGCACAACTCTAGAAATACACTAAAAGGCAATTGTACACTTTAAATGCGCAAATTGTATGGTATGTGAAATACATCTCAATGAAACTGTTATAGAAAAAAGAAATAATAGTATTTTAAAAGTACCATGCTCAAAAATACTATTTTCTGATTAATACAAAAACCAATAAGGATAAATCACATCTGAGCATCTTAGAGTATGTACAATGTACTTGCATTCTAATAATTTTGCTCCACTGTATATTTAAATTTCTATTAAGTCTGCTGCCATGTGTAAGATATCTTATTATGGTAAGTAATACCTGAGTCCCCTTTCATAACAGATTATTTATTCACATACAGAGATGCATTGTATCCATGTCATGGAATATGTGTTACTTTCTAATAAGCAAATATAACAGATCACATGTTATGTGAATTTCACCTCAATTAAAATAGTTATTTAATTAAAAACATGAACTAGCAGACATCTCTACAGATGCTGTAAACATTAAAAAGATAGTAAATTTAAATATTAATAACCTTAAAAATTTAGATGAAGTGGACAAATTCTTAGAAAATAACTTCTTACAATTAACTCAAGAAAAAAGAGAAAAACAGAATAGCTCTACTACGATCACTGATGAAACTGAAGCACTGCCAAAATCTTCCCACACAAAAAATCTCCAGGCCCGGGCTTCACTGGTAAATTCTCTCCAACACTGAAAGAAGCAACGACTCCTTTTTATACAAACTCTTCTAGACAATAAAAAAGATACATACCCCAAGTTATTTATGAGGCAAGCATGACCATGACACTAAAATCAAAGACAAGAAAAAATACATATGCATAAATCTCACACATGAATGTAAAAAAAAAAAAAAAAATCATAAAATATTAGCAAATCAAATTTAGCTTTATTTTTAAAAGATCATAACCTAGCTGGGTTCATTCCCGATATGCCTAGTAATTTAACACTTGAAAATCAATTAATATACTTTCCCACATTAACAGATTAGAAGAGAAAAATTATGTGGTCATTTCAATAGACACAGAAAAAGCATTTAATAAAATCTAAAAATCATTCACGATTTCAAAAAAAAGGACTCCTAGTGAACTGAGGATAAAAGGGAACTTCCTTTATGAGGTAAGAAATAGCTAACAGAATAATCTACAATTAACATCACTCTAAATGGAGAAATAGTACAAGCTTTCCTTATGAGACTGGGAGTGAGACCAGGAGGTTACTGAATGCTATAGTGGAGGTCATAGTCAGCACATTAAGAACAAGACAAGTAAAAACTAAAAATTGAAAGTTAGAGAAAAAAAATCAAAATGTATTATTCACAGATGAAGACTGTGTATTTAGATAAACAAAAGATTTATTGATAAATTAGTAGAATTGCTAACAGTTTAGCAAAATTGTTGGATACAAAATTGTTAGAAAGTTCAATTGTATCTCTATATCAATGCATAAACTATTTTCAAGTTCATATTTTAAAAACCTTAATAAAAAGATATTTAAGACGTCTATGGAAAAATTATAAAGCTCTGAAGGACATTAAAGAATGCCTAAACACATCAAGAGCCACACCAGTTCAGACATTAGAGCATTCAATATTGTAAATTCTTCCCAAATTGGTTTTTAAATTTAATGTAATTCCAAACAAAACTCCAACAGGTTTACTTGTGAAACTTGACAATCTGAGTCTGTTTACACAGGAAAATGCAAAGGACAAACATAACCAACACAAACCTGAAAAACAAGATGGGAGGACTTGCTCTTAATGATATCAAGACACAGGGATATTGAGGTATGAATAAACAAATTAAAAAGTAGTACAAAATAGAGAGCTCAGAAACAGACCCACACATTTATAGATACTTGGCATCCAACAGAGACGGCCCTAAAGATTGGTGAAAAAAAGATGGACCTTTCAATAAATTTGTGCTGGAACAAATGAATAATCATATGGAGAAAAAAAAGATGTCTGATCCCCTACTTCACCTGATAACACAAAAATCAATTGTAGGTAAAGACCTAAATGTAAAAGTAAGCTACGCTGTAAAGCTTTTAGAAAATAAAACAGATTACCTTCACAACCTCCTGACTGTAAAAGCTTTCTTAAACAAGACAGAGAAATGATCATAAAAGAAAAGAATCATAAATTTGATCATATTAAAATTAAGAGCTTTTGAAACAATATAAAGAAAATTAAAAGAGAAGTCAAACTCAGAGAAGACACCTGTAATATTTAAAATTGGTAAAAGAATATATAAAGAACTCCTACAAGAAAACTCCTTCCAAAAATTAAAAAAATAGACATTCTAATAGAAAAATGAGGCATAACGTTTAGAACAAGTACCTCAAAAGACAAAATCTATATAAGCAAAATCAACATGAGCAAAAAGCTGTTAAATCCTTTGGTAATAAGGGAAATGGAAAATAAAATCTCAATGAGATACTATTATATAACCACTTCACAAGCAAATCTGATAATATCAAATGTTGGCACAGGATATTGACCGATGAGAATGCTCATGTATGCTGATGGTACAAATCACTCTGATATCAAAAAGTTAATGTTGCAGATATACTTTCCTTAGCGATATAACATAGAGAAACTAGGACATGTGTACATGTAGATATATGTATAAGCATGTTCCAAGCAGTAAAAATTTTATAGTTTATACAACACAAATGTCCAGCATCATAAGCATGTATAAATAAATTGTGGCATGGTCCATATAATATTCTAACACCTTACGACAATGAAAAAAATCTTTACACACAACTTGAATTAATCTCACGAATATAATGCTTAATGCTTAGTGAAAGAAAACGAAGAATAAATATCATGATTCCATTTATATGAAGTTCAACATAGGCAAAATAAAGAATACTCTTTAAGGACGCACGAAAAGGTGATAAGCAATAAAATATGAAGAAAAGCAAGGAAATGATTATCACAAAAGGCAAGGCAGTGTTCACCTCAAGGGGAAGCAGAGGGGTTTGGTAAAGAGCATAAGAAAGGCTTCTATAGAGTGCTGGCAATGTTGTGTTTGGGAAATTAAGTTGCATTATTTGTGCTTTACGTACTTCTCTCAATGTCTATTACATGAAGACTGTTTAAGAGAAAGGCTGAGAAATCCAGTAGAAACACAGATTCTGCAGCTTACATGAGAGGCTAGAGGTGTGATTTGGGAGTTTTTATATTAAACAGGTGATTGAACAGGTGACTGAAGCTTCAGATGAGAATAAAAAATGACATAAGAATAAGTGAGAGCCAAGGATAAAAGTCCAGTAAACAAAAACACTAAAAAGAGCAAAAGAGAAGTCAATGAAGGATGAAGGAGAACCCAATAAAGAGTAGAGAGGAAACCCGGAGGAGAACTAGAAACAAGCTTAGCAGATGACAAGGCAGAAGAGCGCAGTTTATGGACAGTGTCAACTATCAGCTACAGAAAAGCAAGTCAGACAGACAAAAAAGAGGACACTGGATTTAGCAATTAAGAGATCACTAGTAATTGTAAAGCACAAGTATAAATCAAAAGGGGAAGTAAAGTCTTACCTCAAGAAGAAAGTCTATTTTCTCTTTATTAGGTCTAAGAAATAGCTGGTTAAATTGAACACTAATTGTTCTACCTTCCACTACATCACGGACTGTATTACAGGCACAGACTTTAAAACAGATTTCACCTAGAGCTTCATTTCTGTAGAATACAAAAGTAGATCCAATAATGTTATTTTTATTATAAATGAAAGGTGTATATTACAAAACTAAGTTCACAAGAATGAGTCATTTATTCTTGAGGTAAGATTTTAAGATATTCAAGCACATTAGTAAATATCATATAACAAATTGGGGGAAAAAAGCAGACTAGTTTTTGAACTTATCAAGGAACAATTTAGTTACAGATTAGGCAACATAATGGAATTCTGCTATGTATAATCTTTCCCCCGAGCACTTTTAAAACGAACTAGATGGCCAAACGTTAGAGTGGCTCCTCTGGCTATGTGAATTTCCTTTACATTAACAAAAGTGAAAGTAATGCCACAGATTCACAGGTAATTTGGAGGTATATTTTTGATAAGCCAGACGGCACTTGCTCTTTTATTCAAAAAGTAATTTTTCAACTTACTTACTTACCCCTGTTGAGCTTTCTGAAAGAGTTTTCTTAGTACTGATTGCCGGAACTGGACAGGTAAACTGAAGGTTAAGTTATGGTCAGTGAAAATCTGTATTACCTCCTGGAATACATACATAAAATTGCATCCATTTCAAAAACCATGGCAAAGTTTCTTTCCTTTAAAAAAGTCTTTCTATAATGAAAAATATAAGTTGAGAAAATAATAAAAATATCTTATTAGGAAAAACCTCTTTCTAAAATTCTAAAATTAGATTAAAGGTAAAAACAGCCCTCCCCTTTCTTAAAAAAAATTGAAGATCATGAACCAAAAATGAGAGGTGAGGGAGAAATCAATCAATAAGAGCCAATTCAGTTATGTTACTATAGAAAAAGTTTAAAATATTCTCATCCACTTTAAACATGGGTTCGTAAAACAAACTTTTAAAAATACTAAATTAATTAGAAATAATTCAGCTAGAAAAAAACATATGCTAACACTTCTAATAAAGGTAAATGGTTTAAAATATATTATTTAGTGAATTACAGAAAATACCTACATTATTACATACAGACTTTTTCTCAGCTTTTTCTCAACCAATGGAAGAGGAGGAAAGAAAGGGGAGATAGTGTGAAGAGACAGGGAAGAGGATTTCTGGAAACAGTTCAAGCTAATTGGCCACTACCACAAAAGTACTGACAAAAGTGGCTTCAAAACTATAGAGAAACCACTATCTCATCTCCACAGAAAAACATGAGCAACATAGGGCTCCAAAGGAGCAAGACAGCCACTTCCCAAGTGTGAGAAGACACATTGGTTATAGCCGTTCAACTACTGCTTGATCAGCAAAAAATAAAAATAAAAACTATAGAGTTCATATAAAGAAAACCCTATTCAAATAAAAGGCTAAATATGATTTCCAAGATACTTCCAAATATATTAATTACTAAAGTGAAAAATTTCAGAGTTGCAACAAAATTGCTATTTTCCCCTTCCTCGCTACTCATTACACTATTTTCTGACTTACATATTTTGGTACTTTTAATATATTCACAGTAACACAAGCCTGTCTATGGGTAATATTCTAAAGTTCTTGCGTGCACAAGTCTTGCCATTCTAGTCAGCCACTTAAAGAATCTGTATCTCACCATAATTGATCCTGACCCTCTATAAGCCTACCTGTACTAAGGAAATGTTTAACTAAAAGATCTCTAGTCTTTAATAAATTCACCTGGATCTGTAATTCATCTTCAAGAAAGTTTAGTTTCTTCCCTAGGGCAATACAATATTTGAAAAATGGGCCAGGGAAAAGGGGAGGAAGTGCTATCTCCTCCCTCTTCATCTATTTTCTGTGAAAAAAAGAAACTCTAGATGAGAAGTGAACTAATAGAGCTCAGATAAAATCCAACTGGAGACATAAAACTAAAAGTAAGTTACAGCTTTGTCATTTCATGATTCCTGTTTTGAGCAAGATAACCTGAAGAAACTGTTCAGTCTCTAGAATAAAGGCTTTCCAATAAGATTTTAAAAACACAAATTCTAATTCCCACTGATTTTCATTACAAAACTTAAGATAAGAATCCCAAAGGGACAATAAAAATCTTAATAGACTAATTAAGCCTTTTTCATGAGTAAAACAGAAATGATGACCAGGCTCATAACAAAGACCATCCAACCTACCAAAACTGCTTTGCTCACTTTCTCATTTGGTCTTAATGTTTGCAGTGGCTAATAAAGCTGGGCTACAAGACCAAAATTTCAAAACAGACAAAAGACTTCCGGCTCTGTAAAACTAAAAGCTGTCTACCTATAATTCTGAATGTTAAGAGTTCTGCTTACAGAGTTTTTTACAGATTCATTTAAAATGGGCAACCTCCATACCTTCAAGAAAGGTTAATACCAGTAATAATGAACTAACATCTGAACAGTGCTTTGCCTTAGCACTTATAACCTATAACTTCTCACTTGATTCTCATAAGAATTTTATGAAATGGGATAATTATTACCACTATTTTATAGGCCAGTATAACACTTTTGAGAATACTTCTCCCAAATCACATAACTCATAAATGGTGATGGCAGAATTTCAACCGAGTTTCATCTGGCTTCCAAAACTTTTCAACTACACCAGGCACTCCATCAAACGTCTTACCTGATAGCTGCCAGATCCCAAACAAATATGGACTTGACTACATGGAGTCAATTGTTGAGATGTACTATCAGAAGAAGGTACAAGAACATCACATGCTTGACAATAGCCAGCTGACCGCTTCTCATCTATGGTACAATGAAGAGGTAATGAACCTATCTGTAAAGCAAGAGGTATACATCATTATCCATTAATGTAATATAAACAGTAGTCTAGCACCCCTTAGCATATCTTAATAGTACAAGAAAATACTAATGAAAAATTCAAAATTCAAAATTGGAAGAACCATAAAAAAAGAAAAGGTTAAAGATTTAGAGCAGTGCTCTGCTTTTGATTGTCCCTTAGACTATGAACATTTTAGAGTTATAAACGATTTGAGGTGTTGTAAAGGGGGGAAAAAAAAAACAAATAAGAGTATGCAAAAGAGGCTGAATGTGGCCCACACAGCCTAAAATATTTACTATCTGATCCTTTACAAAGAAATTTGTCAACCCCTGATTTAGAGTTTTCAGGCCAACATACAGAAGGCGGACATTATTATCACTCTAAGTAGGTATGACAAATAACACATTAATGAAGAGTAAACACTGTTAAAAACAAGCTTAAACATTTTCAAGTACATATAAACAGGCAAAGATTTAAAGGTGAAAGCAAAGAAAACTCAATGGGAAAGGACAGAAATGCTTCTACCAAAACAGAAGATTTTTTTAAAAAGGCAATTTGAAAAAAATAATGAAAGTTTTCAATTACCATACCTGAAATGCTATAAAATTAGAAATCTGATAAGTTCCCTAGGCAAAGTAAAATGGGGATTCCTAATGGGTCTAGAATAGATCTAAATTAAACCTCTAGGGCATTTAATCAATTTCTCTACTGAGGAGAGGAAAGATTAAAGTGGGAATTTTTCCAGGCACCAGGAATATTTTTGTTATGTATTTTAATCAGTCATCTGAAATCATAAAAAGAAAAATGCAAATAATAAACACATAAAAACAGTTTGCCCTCATTAGGAATTAAGAAAGGCAAATTTATAAAAGATACCGTATTTCACCCATCAAATTAACAAAAAAAAAAATTCTTTTTTTAAAACACTCACTGCTGATTGGAATATCCTGGGAGGAATGTACCTGGAAAGCAATTGGTTCTATAAATTACAGCCTTTAAAAAATTAATAACCACTGACACGGTAATTCTTTTCAAGAAATTTAACTTGAAAGCCTCTAAAATCTGAAAAATTTATGCTTGGAGATATAAACATTGCAGCTTTATAATAAAGAGTAAAAATCCTAAACAAGTCTGGTTAGTTAGCTCAGTTGGTTAGAGCACGGTGCTGATAACACCAAGGTCCAGGGTTTAATCCCTATACCCACCACCTGCCAAAAAAAAAAAAAAAAACCTGAATGACCAAACATAAGGAAATAAAGTAAATCAGAGCACATCCACATGATAAATTTAAAATGCCTATTCAAAGATTTAAGCAATACAAAACAGTATATACAAGGGTATCTCAAAAAGTTTATGGAAAAACTAAAAAAAGACAATACAAATCCTTCCATGAATTTCTGAAGACCCCTTGTACAATATGAACTTAACTGTATAAAAAGAAAAAGAAAAAAACTGGAAGAAAATACACTAAAATAGCCAAAGGGGTTATTTCCAGGCAGTAATATAGATTTTTTAAAACCAGTTTTTAGTATATTTTAACATCCCAAATTTACCACAATGAACACATTGTTTTTTATCATCAGAAACATTAAAGCCAAAAAACCTACAGATGTGTTAAGGAACTGAATATTATGTGCCTATTATGACTGTATTTACCTCTGCAATTAGTTCTTTGGTTCTAAAAAATTTTTATCTGGCATTTTCATAGACAGCTGAATTTGTGGAGCCTTGCTGGAAGTATGCTGCACCCAAATCATAACACACCTGAAACAGTAATGAATACCAATTTGCTTAATAATTTTTCATGTACTTAAGAGCTGACAACTCAAAATTATCTTTATCTAAGGAAAACAAAGGAAAGAAAAAAATAGGAAGAAAACATTTCAACAACCAATGCCATAATCAATGTTTAGTCACAATCAACAGAAACCATCACAATCAACAGAAACAAACTCTGACTGATTTTTAAGCAGAAAATTGACTTACTGATATGATTTCAGGTAACCTACAGAATTACTGGGAAGGTGAATCAGGCTAGGAAAACAAAAGAGGCAAGGGAAAAAGCAAGCAGTCAGGAAAAGAGCCAAAACTATTCTAATGAAGATACAACTGCAGCCAAGGTCAACACTAGACCTCACACCTTATATCCCCTGCAGCCACCAACACTAGCTACTGAAAGAAGCAGCTACACTTCCCAAGCACTGCCTCTGGAAACTAGATTTTACTGTCATTGTTGCTGTTACCCACCACCTCAGTGGAGTCTCTATCTTACCCACTTCTTTGACTTCCTAGCTACTGATTCACAGACAACTAAGTGTTTCTGTCTGTCGAGCCTGTGACATGCCTGCCCTCAAGCAAGATGAGGCTAGAGAAAGCTAGTATTTGGAGTTTTTAGTTTCTATTATAGGAAGCATGCTCTGCCTCCTACCAGGTCTCAAAAGGTAGCGAATTCTTCTAATTTAGGAGAACAGATGCTGGGGAGTCCCTCAAAAGGAGAGGGGGCACAAATGTCCATCATAATAGATTGACTAGAGTAAATTGAAAAATTAAAATTAATGACTATAAAATAATACTCTTCTTTTTCTAATGGTAGAATTTCTATATTTTTCCAAGAACTTTCTTAGATTGATGCTCAGTTTCACCAAATACAGAACTCAGAGAAGATTCAAATTTACTTCAACTTGGCCATTTCGTGGACAAGAATATTAAGGCCCAGAAGTGACAAGAAAAGCATATAATCAAGTAGTGACAGAGTCCAGGCATTAACCCAGATCCCTAGGCTCCTACTACTGCCTGAAGTTTATTCGGCACATAGCTGACAGATCAGTCTTCTTCATCTGACTTACTTAAAAAGTCCTCAGTTATTCCCCAAACTAGGACAAAATTCAAGCTCCTTGGCCTAATCTTTAAGGATCTTAGAATCTGGATTAACTTCTCTCTCCAAATCCCTCTACTGTCCTCTATTTTAATCACATAAGTCTTCTCAATTCCCCATTCATATCAGTTCCTAGAAATGAGCTTCATTCCACACCCCTTATCTCCATTTATACCAAACCAACCTTAGCCAACAGATACTTATTCCTCTGCCAAATTCAAATGTCTGGTACTCATTATGGAACCTCTCTTTATTGATATGCTTTATAGATACAGTTCTATTCTCAGCCTCTACAACACTGCTAAGCACTATTGAATCCATACCAAATGTGTGGCTAATTTTCATTCTAGAAAGCTCCTCCCATCTGGAGTGGAGGGGTGCTACAGCAGTAAAAAATAAATATACATACCAATATACATATACACACACACACACATACATACACATAACACACGCACACATATACATACTATATTTATAAATAATTTCCCTTTCCAGGCAAAGAGTATAAAATATCAAAAAGATATTTTCAAGTATTAAAATGAGTTTTAATTCTGTAGATAAGAGGTGTTCAACAGATTAAAAAAAAAAAAAAAAAAAAAAAACTGATAATGAAGCTGCCCTGAAGGTTAGCACTTGGTTTACTGGGAAAAAAATTAAAAATTTTTCTTTTGAATCTTAGGTAAACTTTGGTAATGTAAAGAACATACTTTAAGAGCTGGCCTGTGGCTCACTCAGGAGAGTGTGGTGCTGGTAACACCAAGACCTCGGGTTCGGATCCCTATATAGGGAAGGCCGGTTAGCTTACTTGGGAGAAAAAGAAAAAAAGAACATACTTTAAATATTATCATGCCAAGAAATGAGTATTACCATTAATTTGCAATTCAAAAAACAGAAATAGCAACTCAGCTATGTAATTAAAAGAATATTTGATAAAGTTTACCTCGCACCCTTAGGTGTTTTATAGGAATTTCGTTTTGTTTTTCAAGTTATATTATCCACCATATTGTGAAAATCAGAAGTGCTACAAAAACTTTTAAACAGACTCTGAAAGATTATGAAATACCAGAGTCCAGAAACCCTCCTATATATGCAAGTTTCATTAATTATTTTAAAAGGTTACCAAGTATCAATCCTTCATCACTCCTACTCCTCCTGTAAACTCCATCTCATGGGGTCTTGAAAAAAGTGATTCAGCTCTATAACCAGTTAATTTGAAAAGGCACCTTCCCAACTCTGTCATAACTATTTCTGCCCCTTTCTAGAAAAGGAAGTAGTGATGAAAGAAGCCACCCCAACTCACACAACTAAGGAATGAGAACATAGTTTAAAAGGCACTAACCTAGTGCCTAGGATATCATCAGATATTTTTAAATTTCTATTATACTCAAGGCTCTGTGCTAGAAAGTAAGATTCAGAAAACATAAAAAAGAGACCTCAAAAACTTTACAATCTGTCAGGGAAGAAGAAGACATGAACACTTAAAATAGCATCTGGCAATAAACATCAACTGAAAGCTGTCAAAGGATCTAGGGCCCAGAATTAGAGAAAGCAGACAAACTTAAGATCCTTGAAAAGGCAGATATTTTCTCTAGTGGCCTAGATTTTTCAAAGTCTAGCACAATGTTAATAGGGCTTTTTTTTTTGGTCTAATTTTTAATAATATGAATAACTGCAAATCAGTGATACAAGTATACTCACTGAATTCTCAGTATTTAAACAGTCTACCAAAATACAATTGGGAAACTCTTTCAGAAACAATAGATCATATGAAATTTCCCCTAAATTTCTTTAGAAAAATTTCAAGTTATGTCTTATAAAATTTACAAAACAATGCAAACAAAGTTTTAATCTCTTAAATCAAAATCAAAAGACAAAGGCAGAAATAAATTCTAATTAAAAATACTAGGATGACCTCATGTAAAATTTTCAAAAAAATTGTCATACATTGATTAAATACTGAAATAAATACCTGGTACTGCATTTTCTCAGTTTTGATTTTCAATCCAGCAGCAGAACTCTCAGCTTCTCTATTTACCATGCCTGGTTCCATGGCCAATAAATCTAGAGTTCTTATCATGTAGACATAAAGATCCTTGTTTAATTTTAGAGCTGCCCCAGTACCAAAATAGAATCAGCAGCTTGTTCTTTTAGCTACAAAAATTCAATAAGCAAATTAATATACAAAAATAGCTACTGATTATACTAAGCAAAAATATCTACAGGATACTTAGTGTACTGAATTGTTAAAAAAATTTTTAACACAGCAAGAGTATAATCAAATTTGTTGAAAAGTTGTCTTAAATTAACCAATACAGTAAGTTCCTATTGTAAAATTAGAAAACATAAAAAATAGGAAAGACCTATCTTTTTTCAATAGAAAAGTTAATGAAGAAAAATGCTTTAAAGATCTGCACTTGGATGTGAGGGCGATCTGGCTGCGACATCTGTCACCCCATTGATCGCCAGGGTTGATTCGGCTGATCTGGCTGGCTAGGCGGGTGTCCCCTTCCTCCCTCACCGCTCCATGTGCGTCCCTCCCGAAGCTGCGCGCTCGGTCGAAGAGGACGATCTTCCCCGCTAGAGGAGAGGACCGTTCTTCGGTCAAGGGTATACGAGTAGCTGCGCTCCCCTGCTAGAACCTCCAAACAAGCTCTCAAGATCTGCACTGTTCCACTTGGATTTATTCAAGAAATGTTTGTATGCCTCAATGTGCCAGCCATTTTAGTAGGCACTAGGTAACAAAATTAAAATGATGCAAGCTTTTTGCTTATTCAAACTACTACAGCATATTTGTTTTATATAGCTAGATTGTTTTGTTTTGTTTTTCTGCTAGATTATTTCTTATCTTCCCTCTCCTCCCCCAGTATCTACACCTTACATGGTATCTCTGGAACACTGTAAGTATTAAATAATTACAGAGACTTCCACATTTCTCCTTTTATAGTAAGTAGATCAATTAAAAGATAACTGCTATAATTTTCTGATTATAAAAATAATTTTAAAAATATAATGCATACATATTGTAGAATTTTTGGAATATACAAAAGAATATAAAGACATCACCTGTAAGATTGATTCTCCCTGCTAAAGTATCATGACATATTCAACAATAGAATCAATGGTAAAGTACACTACCATTAGAGTTGAAAATCTGTACAATTTATAATGTTACCTATATCTAACAGTAAAAACCTAACAGTAGAGGCACATCTACATCTGTTCCAGAAATGTCTGCATAACTGATGCCAATACTTACCACTTTCAAAATGTTTTCTGTTAGATCTTTTTCCTGTTGCATCTGATTCATACTAAAAGAAATGAGTGAAGACCATCAAATGTTATTCTCAAGACTGAAAAATTCAAAACTTAAAAAAACACCTTTCTTGAAAGTGAGGTTCACTTTAAAGTTTTTTAATGCTATTTCTTTTCATGTTTACAAAAACAAAAACCCTAGTTATTATGATGTTCATTAACTTAACTGTATTTTCTCATTTGCTTTGCATTAAAAAAAATACTCAATTTAAGAGTAAAACTTATCGACAACAAAAGCTCATTTATGTCAAGTTACAAACTATGCTCTCTAGCTCCACATTTGGGTAAGCTGCTACCTAGAACTTAAGAATTAGGTTCAGAACTCCAGATGAGATCACTTTTGTAATTAACTTTCATATGCTAAACTAGTATTTACAGATATTAATTTGCCCACATTTAAAACAAAAATATGACTTCTTCAAGACAATTTAATTCAATGAATAAAAAATCTTAATACTTTCAGATGAATGGCACAATACCCAAAGTACTCCCTTTCTTTTTCAGAGCTCTTTACTCTAGATATCTAGGGCACTACCTGATTCTCCAACCCCTGTAATTCCCCCAAACAAACCTTCATGCAGGCCTTCTATCCTCCCATTTCTGCTCTACTTCCTCTGTAACAGGAGTTATTAAAAACTAGCAAAAATTTTTAAAATTCTGATGAAAAAACTGCCAAGGGTCATATCTGCCAACTTACACACTTAACTGAGGGGGTCCAGGATTTGCCTGTTTGACAGGAAAACTACTTTGAACAATTGTCCTAATCGCCCTGAAGAAAAGACAGAAAAAAGAAAATTTAATATATTACAAATGTCACTTCAATTATTTTTTCAAGTACTCCTTAGAAGATTTGTATCATAAATTATCTGATACTTTGACATATAATGCTTTAAAAATCATCCAGGTTTTTATCAGAATGCTTTTCATTTATGCAGTCACAAATTTTCTCCATCAGACTCACAGCTCTCAATATCCTCTCGAGACCTCTGGAGCAAAAGAGGTCCCTTAAAAGCATACACGTGAAGGACAGTGCAATTAAACAAAGGTTGCCCGACACATTCGGGGTCTATGAAAAAATTTACCATCTATTGCAGAGAAGTACAGCCACGGCAGTGGTTGGAGGTAAAGTGGCCAGATCCATGTCTACATGCTTTGTCCTGGGAGGAACTTTACTGATGCAGAGCAGTTCATTTAGCAGCATATTCAACACTGGAACTGACAAACTTAAAAGGAAGAAGCAAAAGGTACATGTTTGCATGTTAGCTGCATAAGAAGCACAAAATACACAATTCCATATCTTCACTGAAAACAACTACATTGCTAAAGGACTAAATCTTTACATACACCTATCAAATTTGAAAAGATTTTTAAAACTTTTTATTATGAAAAAAATTTAAGCATATACAGAAGTAGACAGAATAATATGATGAAAACCCATGTATCCATCATCCAGCTTCAACAATTATCAACTGATGGCCAATCATGTTCCATCTCTACTCTTAACAACTTCCCAAATCATTTCTTCCATAAATATTTCAGACTGTATCTCAAAAAATTAACTCAACATAATTGCAGTATTAATTTCTAATCTAAAAAATCAAAATTTGCTATTATCATCAAATATCCAATCAGTATTACATCTTCCAATTGTCTCATATATACCATACTTCTTTGTACACACTGCTATTAATATGTCTCTTCGGTCTATTAAGGTATAGGTTTCCCCTCAGATTAAAGAATACATTTTTTATTCTAATATTTAATGCTGGAAAATGTTGAAAATGCTGAAAAAAAGGTTTTTTTAAAAATACTATTGGTAAGAGTATAAACTCTGATGGGATGCAATACGCCTCATGTGCCTTAAAAATAGTTGTACCAAATGACCAGCAATTTAAGACTCTATCCTCAGGATATAAATCAAGACACAAATAAAGTTTATGGACAAAGATATTTAAGGCCTTGTGATCTATAGTAGTGAAAAACTGACTGTCAATGGAGGATGAGTTAATCATCCATACAATGGAATCATCTTCAAAAAAACAAAAATGGGGAAATATTCATATTTTAAGTGGAAAAAAATCAAAACAGTACCAATGGAGGTATAAATTTTGTTTAAAAATATAGTGAGAAAAGACAAAAATTACACAAAAAATGTTAAAATATACTTCTCTCCCCTCCCCTATTATTTCCTATTTTCTGAATTTTTCCAAATTTTCTATAAGGTATTTCTTTTTAAATTGTGAAGGGAAGGGGATGAAAACAAGTCATTTCTAACCATAGCCTTGAAAGTATTTATGTTTAAACAAATATGCATTGATTTTAATATGCTATTTTAATAGTTGGGAGATAGTGACTGATTTATGACCAGTAAAATTAACTGAATTATTCAATAGTAAATCATCTACATTATGCAACATCCATCATTAATTTTATTCACTTTCTTTCATCTTACTCAGATATGTAAAAGTCAATAGAAACATTTAAAACAGTTTAGGTGTGAATTTTTTCTAGTTACCATGTCAAAAATAATAATATTAAGCTGCCTCATTACTGATAACATCGTTTATTCTTTAAAGGGCAATTTAAATTCGTCTAACATTCATATGCCTTCTTACACCTTTTGAAAAATACGTACACATTTTACCAAGAATGAAAAAAAAAATTCTATTTTAAGGGCCAATATCAAATACCATATATAAAAATAAACCAAGATATCTAGATAGTACTGCAAATAGAATGTCACTTAAATCTTCTAAACCTTTTCTCTAATATGTCTAAGTCCCACTTCAAATTTTTGTGCAGCAACTTTAAGAGCAAGTAGTTTTAACATACGATTTCTCTTATTATCAGGTGGAGGTTGAACTTGGTTTTGTTCATTAACTGAAGGTTTGGAAGCCTGTTCCAAAAACTGAACTGTAAGTTGAACTGGTGCTGGATCTAGGATTTAAAAGAAAGTAAATTCTTAACTAAAGTTTTAATTATGAAGACGCAAAAGGATTTAATGTATTGTTTTTGGCCACAAAAGGAATACAAACAGCTGCGTAGTTATAGTGACTAAGGATAAGAAGTGTGCAGGGGGCTGAAGAGGGGAAGATCAGGAAGAGCGGTAAAGAGGAAAGGATAACAGATTAGTGCAGAAGAAAGAAAAGAGCATAATAGTTCTAGATTCCCAGTTCAGCAAATAACCAATGCCAACTAGAGGAAAGAGACGCAGCCTTTAAGAACTTTTGTTTTGACACTTAATTAGGGGGACCTCCATCAAGTTATTTCTCTACACCTGTTTCCTCCAGTGCAAAATAGAGGGTAGCACAACCTACCCCACAGGATTATTGTGAAAACTGAATAAAGCGAAATAACAGATGTGAAGAATTTAGCACAGTGCCTGGCACCCTGTAAGCACTCAACACAGGCTTCTCAAAAAGAATGAATTAAAAGGACATAATATAGGTGGTAAAACCGCCCAAGTAAAAGTGCACTAACTTCTCACATAGTAGTCCTCATCAGTTAAGGCGTCTTTTAAACTGAACAAGCTATATTTGGATTTGAATTTAGTAAAATGCAATTCAAGGAACTTAATTTTCATGCTAATACCTCTTTCCAGAAATGCCTGGAAGTTTCCTTCTTCCCCAGTAATGCCCATTTAATTGGAATATTAATCATTATCACCACTATACAATAGCCATCTTGCAACTGTATAGCAGTTCCTGCTTTCAAAGATTTTATTTTAATTTACAGCCCAACTTTGGAACATATAATTAAGAGTCAGTAAAAGCCCCTCACTGAAGAACCTAAGATACTAACTAATGAGCGTCAGGATCAGCATCAGAATAGCTCATTTTTCCCATTTCCCTGATTTTATACAGCCGGGGGTTCTATAAAAGAGGATTCCGACCCTCCTCGCAGGTGCTGAAACCCCAGACAGTAAACAGGACCAAAGAAGGCGGGCTGACAAAGCAGGGCCCGCCCATCGGGTGTGGACAATCCTGTTTTGAACCTTTTCTTGTCCCTAAACGGCACAAGGATGTCTGACCCCAGCACAAGGATGTTTAATGCCTATCGAGGCACCGGGCCAGAGCTTGGGCCCCGTGCGCGCCTCCCAGGCCACAGCTTCGGTGGCCGAGGAAGGCGCGGGGTCGAGGGAGGCCGGATGGACAGCGCCGGTGACCGTGTCCCGCTTCCCCGGCTGCAGGCGCCGCGCTTACCCGGGCAGGGCTTGCGCAGATGCCTCTCCAGCAGCGACTCCTCCAGCAGGAACTCGAACCAGCAGGTCTGCGGCGGGGTGCAGGGCCGGCTGGAGGTGGCCGCCTCCCGGTCCGCCGCCTCCGCGCTCATCCTGCCCCCGCCGCCGCTACCCCCAGGGATGCTTCCCGGCTCCAACCCACACTCGGACGATGGCCACAGGCCTGCGTTCTGAGGAACCGGCCGGGCATGCGGCCGCACTCGGAACGTCCCGAAAACCTACACAACCCAATACGACTGCACAGACCTGCCGGAGGGTGATCCTGGATCCGCCCCCCTGCGCCTCCGCCGCGCCTGCGAACCAATCATTGTTCGGGATGGAGGGAAAGGAGGCGGGATCAATTATCAGGCCACGCCTCCCCCCGGTTGCCTTGGGAGACGGCTCAGCGTGAAGCGGCATCGCAGGTGGGCTTTCATGTTTCCCTGGGGGTTCCTCAGCGAGAAAAAGAAACAACTTCATCTAGGGTTGCAACGGGCCCCAATGTTTTCGTAAAAGACTGAACACGACTGGTTCTAGTTGTGACCCAGGCTAAGTTCGTCTTCGGTGCTTTCAAATTCCCAATTTCCACTTCTGAGATTTCCTCTCACCTAGGTCCTCTCCGCAGATGCTCCCCACTGTCCCAGTGCGCACCAGTGTCCCCGTCCCGCTTCCTGGACGGATGACAGCATACCGTGAGACCCAGCCTTTCTGCTACTTCTCAGGTCTAGCTCTCAATATTTAGTGCCTGATTCATACTCTTGACATGTCTGCTAGAAGTACTGTTAGCCTCATTTTACATTTACCTCCATTCTGTAATGCTCTTGTATTTTTAATTAACAAACGATTAAAATTGGGAAAAGTGTCTTCATAGATCATGAACTGATTAAGAAGGCAAGCTCTATAGTCCACCATTCTAACACTTCGGATAGGCTATTTAACCTCTCTGAACTTTAGTTTCCACATTTGTAAATCAGGGATAATAGTAGTGCCAAATTTTAGGGCTGATAAGAATCAAAAGAGGCAGAGCTTAAGGATAATACAGGTAAGTTTTTTAAACAGGGCCTGACACCTAGAAACACTAATAAAGGTTAGCTGATATCATATAGTGCTTTTCATTTTGCAAATCACTTCTATATACATGATTCTGATGATTTTCTCCTACAAACAATCCTGTTATGCACTTTTTAACCACTGAGAAAACTAAGGATTCCAGAATTATAATTTGCTTAAGATTTCCCAACAAACAAGAGGCTTCTGGTGATCTTTCTATTGTATTCAGGCTGCTTCCAACATTGATAGAGAGGATAAGATCTATGGCTTACGGTCTTTTCCAGAATGAAGAGGGAAGGCTTAGAAAATAGTTTTAGGAAAAATAAATGAAAGTAGCTCCTTCATAAGGGAACATAAATAGAATGCTTTAATGGCAACAATGGCCTTGTTCTTCTCTTCCCACACAATCCTCCTTCTGGGCTCTGAGCTGCCTCTCCGCAGTTCTTTCGTTTTGGTGTCCCCTGTGGTCCTGTTCTTAGTCCTCTTCTCACTGCAAAAAAACATCCCTGGGTTACTCTACCCATTCCTGCAATTATTTATCCTGTGCACAGCTACTCTCTAGAACACCTAGTGCCCACTGCACATTTCCATTTCAACATCTCACAGGTGGTATATACTCAACATTTCCAAAACGAATTTCAAAGTTGTCCCTTACCTATTTCTTATACCGAAAGATAGTCCTATCATCCACCCTGTCACTGGACTCAAACATGGGAACTATCTTTTCTCCCCATCACTTTTTATCCCTAACTAGTGAATAAAACATGCCAAATCTTCCATGAAAATAACTATTTAATCCCCTTATTGGTATTTTACTAATTTAGGCTCTCATGATCTTATTAATCTAATACACAATTTCCAAACTATGTTCTTTAGAGCCAGCGAGGTTACTTCAAGACACTTTAGAGGGGGGAAAAAGCAATTGTGTCTGTGTTTGGAGGGATTTGTGCATGCAGGGTTATGGACTGACAGCTCCCTATTTCAACTATAGTTTATCTATGTTACATATTGGGTATTAGAAGAATCCATTAATGAACAAATGTTTAGAATTCCTACTCTGGGGCAGGCACTGTGCTAGATTCTGAGGATACAATGGTAAATAAGACAGCAGATGTGGTCCCTGTCATCACAAGGCTCACAGTGTAATAGGAAAGCCAGTCATTAAATACAAATCCTGAAATTGCTAAATCCTAACAAAGAGGAAGCACAGGAAGCTGTATTTACCAAGGAGGCAACCTAGTTTGGGGAGTGAAGGAAAATGGAAGTGATGAGTATGGAAGAGTTCAGCAGAAATCTGAAAAATAGCAGTTACCTAAGGTGAAGGGGGACAGGAGGAGCTGCAGGGGCGGGAGTGTGGGGAAACAGCATTCGAAGCAGAATTTCCAGCATTTGCATGGAGGGCGGAGGTGAGCCTGGCATGTTAGAGAAACCGAAATAATTCTGATACAACCAGACCAGGGAGAGAAAGGAATAGAATGGTGAGGGAAAAGAATGGGTAGGTCAGTAGAGGCTAAATTATCTAATGCTGCAGAGGCCATGTTAAGATTATGGACTTGTTTTTTTAAACTGTCGTGAGTGCAATGTGGAGAACAGGTTGGGAAAGGGTATAAAAATATTTTGGCAAGTTCCAGAAACAGATAAGAGACCAGTCCACTGGCATCCACTGAGCCAAGAGAGAAAAGAGAGAAGGAGTGGTAGAAGCAAAGGGGCTGATTCTGCAGGGATTATGCATCATGGTGAGGATTTGGAATTTTATTCTAAAAGGAATAGGAAGGTTTTAAAAAGGGGAATGACATGATGAGATGGATCTTTCATATTGATTACTCTGACTCCTGTACGGAGAATGGATTGGAGTGTGTTAAGAGTAGAGGAAGAGTTAAGGAAGATTTTTTTTTCTTAATTTTCTTATTTTTCTTGTTTAGTAGGAAAGATCTGAACACGTTCAGGTATTGATGGTAAAAATCCAGTAGGGAGGGAAAAGTTGAAGACACAGGACTATGAAAAGATGATCTGTGAAGCCAGGACTCAGGCTATTGATTAAAGGGTGTGTCTTCCACTGGAATAGAAAGAAAGGAAACATCTCGACACAGGAGGGTTATTAGCTTAGCTGGTGGTATTTGAAGGTTCCCTTCTGATGACTTCTATTTTCTCTGAGATAGGCCCTCTTTCTTTAAGGGCCCTAAGTTCTCTTTCTACTTGTCCTTGGCCATGACATTCTGCCTGTGCCTATGAATCTTCTCCCCTGCTGGGGAACATTATCTTTACCTCAGCTCTGCAAATTCCCCCCACTAAAAGAAATAGAAGGGAATAAACAAGTGGAAGGAAGGAAGGAAGGTCTATGTGTAACAATTATGAAGGTTTTTCTCCCCAAATCTTCAGATAGAGGTTTAATTACAAAATGAGAGTTAAAACAGGACCAATCCAAATGTACTCAGATAAACCTCAGCTAGGGGAGTTTATTATATTAGTTAACCAATAACAAATAACCAATTTTCTTAACTACTAATGTAATACCATCACAAGGTGGTTCTCAAATACAAGACCTTTTTAAAAATCTGCCCACTGGTAACAGGCAGGAGAAATCACAAAGTCAATGAAAAATATCAGAGTACATGAAATTCATAGCTATTCACTGTGGTCCATATGAAATTAATATATTCAAAAGACTATAATAATCCTGTATCTCATTAAGGTTTAAGAAATCAGTACAGATTAACTTTACACTTTGACAGTTGAATATTTATGTTACATGAATTAAAATGAAGGGGTTTTTTTTTAAACCAAGGAAGAGTTCATTATTCCACTACCTCTCACACAATAACATTATACTGTTTCAACGAGTCCCTAGGTACTTTATTTAGACTCAAAAATGTCCTACCATAAAAGTGCTACAGGTTAAAAAAAAAAAGGGAAAAAAGTGCTACCTGACTGAACTCTCCTTTTCAGAGTGGATACTTGAATACTTGAAGATTCACAAGGATCTTGAAGTTTATCAAACTTAGAGCCCCACTCTCAGAGGTAATCAGAGTTTAAGTTTTCATCAATATTGGAGAAGTCTAATGAACTCAAGCTTCCAGCCTGGGACCATTGTCCCTCTGGAGGGTGCTGTCAGAAGACCCTGCAAATCATCATCTGCTTCTGATCTAATGTAAGACACATATCCCGTGAAATCTGGAAACCCAGATGTGGTCAAGTTTGCTTTCCCGGGTTTAAGATGTTTGGCTGTCAGCAGCACACCTTTCTCCATCAGTGTGTGGCAATCCTGCTGTGAGCTGAGTGTTCTTGAAAGATGCCCACAGAATGCCCAAAAGCAGAGGCTTCCTAAACTGGTCTATGTCATAGCCTTTCTAAAACAGTAGAAGCAGGGAAAATATTTAAAATTTCCATTTTAAAAGTAATACACTTGGCAAAATACCATCAGGAAAGTGAAAAGACTGCCCACAGACTGGGAGAAAATATTTGCAAATCATATATCCAAAAAGAGACTTACATCTAGAATACATAAAGAACATAGCAATAAAATGACAAATAACCCAACTGAAACATGGGCAAGGGACTTTAATAGACAGTTCCCCAAAGAAGATATACAAATGGTCAATATGCATATGAAAAGATGCTCAACACTATTAGTCACTAAGGGAAGGCAAATCAAAACTACATGAGATAGCACTTCACACCCACTAAAAGGGCTGTGGTCAAAAAGATAAAAATAATGAGTTATGGTGAAGATGTGGGGAAAATAGAACCCTACATGTAAAATATAAAGTGGTGTGGACACTTTTGAAAACAGTTTGCCAGTTTCTCAAAATGTTATACATACAGGGAACACATCAGGTGAAGGCTTTCTTTGGTACTTCAGTGATGGCAGTGGATCACATTACAACATGGTGGAGCAGAGAAAGACTAACCTCCTCATTTACTCTCTTGTTAAAGCCCTCCGAACCATGCCCATGACCACCATTATTAATCCATTCACTACTGCATGGTCCT
Organism: Cynocephalus volans; assembly: GCF_027409185.1. Taxonomy (NCBI): domain Eukaryota; kingdom Metazoa; phylum Chordata; class Mammalia; order Dermoptera; family Cynocephalidae; genus Cynocephalus; species Cynocephalus volans. The sequence continues at coordinate 36,782,115 of NC_084474.1, read as the reverse complement.
ACAATCTAATCACCTTCTCAAGGCCCCACCTTTCAATTACCGTAATAGAATTTCCCACCCTCAACAGTTACAGTGGGAATTAAGTTTTGGGGAGACAATCAACCCAAGGCATTCCACCCCTGGCCCCCCAAGACTCATGTTCTTTTCACACACAAATACATTTATTTTGTCCCCAAAATCTTAACTTGTTTCAACTCAAAATTCCAAAGTTCAAAGTCCCATCTGTGAAATCAGAACAAGTTATCTACTTCTAAGAGACAATGCAGGACAAACATAGGATACATATTCCTGTTCAAAAAGGGAGAAATAGGCCAAAAGAAAGGTGTAACAGGTCCCAAATAAGTCCAAAACCCAGCAGGGCAAACATTAAATTTTACAGCTGGTGAATCATGTACCTTGACTCCATGTTCAATGTCCTCTACATGCTGGTGTTAGGGTTGGGTCCCCAAGTCCTTGGGCAACTCCAGTCCTATGGCTTTGCAGGTCTCAGGCCACACTTCAGCTCTCCCAAGCGGGCATTCCATTCTGGTAGCTCCACAAGTCTGGGGTCTCCATGGCAGTTTGCTGCCACAGCTCCACTAAACATGGTGCTGATGGGGTTTCTCTGCTGCAACTCCAACCCATGTTTTCCCTCAGCATTGCTCTAATGAAGACTTTCTGCAGTAACACTGGCCCTGTGACAGATCTCTTCCTGGGCCCCTAGACTTTACTATACATCCTTTGAAAATGGGGTGGAGAGTCTCAAGCCTCCACAAGTCTGGCATTCTGTGAGCCTGCAGACCAAATACCATGTGGACATTGCCAAGGCACCCAGCTTGTATTTTCCAAAGCTGCAGGTCCAGCTACACCTGGGGCAAAGTTAGCCACAGCTGGAGCAGCCAAAGTAGCAAGGGTGCTGGTGCATGGACCAGCATTCCGAGATGGCCCTGGGCAGTGAGTCCATGGACGGTGCCTTGGCCTGTTCCCCAAGACCATTCTTTCTCCCTAAGCCTTTGGGTATGTAATGGAAAGGTTGGCCCCAGAAGCTTCTGCAATACCTTCAGGGCCTTTTCCCCTTCTCTTGATAATTCCTTTCTTTTGTACTAATCTTCTTAGCACCATTGCATTTTTCTTCTAAAAATGCTCTCTGTTTCTCTACCACATGGCCAGGCTGTAAATTTTCCAAATCTTTACACTCTGCTCCCCTTTTAAATTCTGGCTTTATGCCATGCCTTTGCTACCATAACTCAGTATAGGGTGTTACAAGTAGACAAGCAGCTTCCTTAATGCTTTGCTGCTTAGAAATTTCTTTTGCCAAATACTCTGGTTCACAACTCTTAAGTTGCGACTTCCACAAAGTCCTAGGACATGGACACAATGCAGCCAAGTTCTTTGCCAGTTCATAGCAAGGTTGACCTTTGCCCCAGTTTCCAATAAATTCCTTCTAATTTCTATCTGAGACCTCCTTAGAATGGTCTTTGCAATCCATATTTCCATAAGCCTCTTGTCACTACCATTGAAGCAGTCTCTAAAACGTTCCAAACTTTCCCTGGTTTTCTTGTCTTCTAAACTCTCACCACCAGCTAGGCTTTTTCTAGCCTGCTCCTCCAAATTCTTCCAGCCTTTCCTCAATACCTAGTTCCAAAGCAATTTCCACATTTTTAAGTATTTGTTATAAGCAAAACCCCACTTCTCTGGTACCAATTTTCTTTCTTTTTTTTTTAAAGATGACCAGTAAGGGGACGTTAACCCTTGACTTGGTGTTGTCAGCACCACGCTCTCCAAGTGAGCTAACCAGCCATCCCTATATAGGGATCCAAACCCACGGCCTTGGTGTTATCAGCACCACACTCTCCCGAGTGAGCCATGGGCCAGACCTACCAATTTTCTGTATTAATCCGTTTCTGTTGCTTATAATAAAATACTTGGAACTGGGTAATTTATAAAGAAAACAAAATTTATTGCTTACAGTTTCAGAGGTTGGATGTCCAAAGTCCAGGGAACACATCAGGTGAAGGCTTTCTTCGGTGGTGGCTTCAGTGACTCAGGGTATCACATTGAAAAATGGTGGAGCAGAAAGAGAAAGAAAGACTAACCTCCTCATTCACTCTCTTTCTAAAGCCCTCAGTACCATGCCCATGATCACCATTATTAATCCATTCACTACTGCAGGTCCTACAATCTAATCACCTTCTCAAGGCCCCACCTTTCAATGACCATAATACGATTTCCCATCCTCAACAGTTAGAGTGGAATTAAGTTTTGGGGGAACATTCAACCCAAGGCACCTCTCTAGATTTCTAACTAAGAGAAATAAAAACATATGCCAACACAAAGACTTGAACATAAATATTTATAGCAGCATTATTCACAATAGCCAAAAAATAAAACAACCCAAGTGTCCATCACCTCATGAATAGATAAATAAAATGTGGTATATCCATTGTATTAGCTTCATGTGGGTGCTATAACAAATTACCACAAACTTTGCAGTTTAAAACAACAGAAACTTATTTTCTCACAGTCTGGAGGCCAGAAGTCTGAAATCAAGGTATCAGCAGGGCCATCCTCCATCCAGAGTTTCTGATATAAAGTCCCATCCTTGTCTCTTACAACTTCTGGTGACTGTTAACATTCCCTGGCATTCTTTGGCTTGTAGCCACAACCCCTAAATCTCTGGCTCCATCTTCACATTGCCTTCTTTTGTGCCCTCTGTCAAATCTTCCCAACATGTCTCCTATAAGGACACTTGCCCTTGACTTAGGCACCACCCCCCCCATAAACAAATATGATCTCTTCATCTCAAGATCCTTATCATCTAACAGCAGCAGAATACAAGTTTTCCTCATGTGCACATGGAACATTCTTCAGGATAAATCATATGTTATGTCATAAAAGAAGTCTTAATAAATTTAAGAAGACAAAAATTGTATCAAGTAGCTTTTCCAATCACCGTGGTATGAAACTACAAATCAATAATAGGAGGAATTTTCGAAAAGTCACAAATATGTAGAAGTTAAATAACATGCTCTTGAACAACAAATAGGTCAAATAAAAAATTAAAAGGGAAATTTTAAAATATCTTGAGATAAACAAAAATGGAAACCCAACATATTAAAACTTATGGGACACAGTGAAAGCAGTTCTAAGAGGAAAATTTATAGCAAAAAACACATCAAAAAGAAGAAAGATCTCAGATAAATAACATAATATTATACGTCAAGGAAGTAGAAAAAGAACAAACTAAGCCCAAAGTTAGTAGAAGGAAGGAAATAATAAAGATCAGAGCAGAAATAAGTGAAATAGAGACTAGAAAAACAATAGAAAAGATCAACAAAACTAAGAGTTGGTGATGGAGTTTGGATGTGTTGTCCCCTCCAAAACTCATGTGGAAATTTGATCTCCAATGTGGCAGTGTTGGAAACTGATTGGGTCATGGGGGCGGATCCCTTATGAATGGATTAATGCTCTCCCTGGGGAGGGGGGATTAATGAGTGAGTTCTCACTCTATTAGTTCCTACGAGAGCTTGCTGTTTATAGGACCCTAATACCTCCTCTCTCTCTCTTGCTTCCTCTCGCCATGTGATCTGCTTGTACCTGCTGGCTGCCTGCCACTTTTCTGCCATGAGTAGAAGCAGCCTGAGGCCCATGCCAGATGCAACCATCCCAGAATCGTAAACCAAATAAACCTCTTTTCTTTATAAATTAACTAGTCTCAGGTATTCTGTTATAGCAACACAAAATGAACTGAAGTGGTTGGTTTTCTAAAAAGAAAAGCAAAATTGGCAAACCTTTAGCTAGGCTAAGGAAATAGAGAGATGATTCAAATAAACAAAATTGGAAATGAAAGAGGAGACATACAACTGATACCACAGAAATGTACAAAGGATCATAAGAGACTACCAGGAACAATTACACACCAATAAAATGGATAACCTAGAAGAAATGGATAAATCCCTAGACACATACAACCTTCCAAGACTGAGTTATGAAGAAATAGAAAATTTGCATAAACCAATCATTAGTAAGGAGATTGAATCAATAATAAAAAGTTTCCCATCAAAGAAAAGTTCAGGAGCTGATGGTTTCATTGCTAAATTCAACCTTTAAAGAACTAATACCAGTCTTTCTCAAACTCTTCCAAAACATTGAAGAAGAGGGAATACTTCCAAACTCATTTAATGAGGCCACCATTACCCTGATACCAAAGCCAGACAAGGACACAGCAAGAAAAGAAAATTACAGGCCAATATCCCAGATGAACATAGATGAAAAAATCCTCAGCAAAATGATAGCAAACCAAATTCAACAGCATCATTCACCATGATCAACTGGTATGTGTGGATGGTTCAACATACACAAATCAATAAATGTGATATACCACATTAAAAGAGTGAAGGACAAAAACCATATGGTCTTCTCAATCGGTGCAGAAAAAGCATGTGACAAAATTCAACATTCTTTTACGATAAAACCCTCAACAAATTAGATATAGAAGGAATGTACCTTACCACAATAAAGGCCATATATGACAAGCTCACAATTAACATCATACTCTGTGGTGAAAAGTTGAAAGGATGCCCATTCTTGCCACTTCTAATTAACATAGTACTGGAAGTTCTTGCCAGAGCAATTAGGCAAGAGAAAGAAATAGAAAGCATCCAAATAGGAAAGGAAGAAGTGAAATTGTCTCTGTTTACTGACAACATGAAAACCCTAAAAAAATTAACCAGAAACTGTTAGCACTAATAAATAAATTCAGTAATCTTGTAGGATATAAAATCAACTTACAAAAATCAGTAGCATTTCTGTACATGAACAATGAAGTATCCAAAAAAAAAAAAAAATCAAGATGATAATTCCATTTATAATAGCTAAAAAACAAAACAAAACAAAAAAGACTTAGGAATAAATTTAACCAAGGAAGTGAAAGATTGTTCACTGAAAAGTATAAAACACTGATGAAAGAAATTGAGGAAGATGCAAAGAAATGGAAAAATATACGCCGTTCATGGATTGGAAGAGTTAATACTATGAAAATGTTCGTACTACTCAAAGCAATTTACAGATTCAATGGAGTACCTATTAAAATTCCAATGTCATTTTTCACAAAAATCCTAAAACTCATATGAAGCCACAAAAGACCCCAAATAGCCAAGGCAATCTTGAGCAAAAAGAACAAAGTTGGAGGCATCATACTACTTGATTTCAAAATATAATACAAAGCTGTAGTAATCAAAGCATCATGATACCAGAATAAAAACCAGCACATTGACCAATGGAACAGAATAGAGAGACTAGAAACAAAGAAAAATAATTGACAAATTTACAGTCAATTGATTTTTGACAAAGGTGCCCAGAACACACAATGGGAACAGAACAGTCTCTTCAATAAATTGTGTTGGGAAGACTGGATATCCACATGTAAAGCAATGAAATTGAACCTTTATCTCATACCATATACAAGAACAAACTCAAAATGGATTAAACACTGAAACTATAAACCACTAGCAGAAAACATAGGGGGGAAGCTTCATGACACTGGTCTGAGCAAAGATTTTTTGGATTCAACACCAAAAGCAAAAATAGGCAAATGGGATTGCATCAAAGTAAAAAGCATCTGTACCACAAAGGAAACAATTAACAAAGTGAAGAGACAACCTATGAATTGGAAGAAAATGTTTGTAAATCATACATCTGATAAGGGGTTAATATCCAAAATATATAAGAAACTCAAACGACTAGATAGCAAGAAAACAAATAACCCAATTAAAAAATGTGCAAAGGATCCAAATAGACATTTCTCAAAAGAAACATACAAATGGCCAACAGGTATGTGAAAAAATGTTCAACATCACTAATCATTAGGGAAATGCAAATTAAAAGCACAGTGAGCTATCATCTCACACCTGATAGAAGGTTATTATCAAAAAGATTAAACATGAGTGTTGGTGAGGATGTCGAGATAGGGGAACACTTGTACACTGTTGGTGGGAATGTAAATTATTACAGCCATTATGGAAAACAGTTTGGAGGTTCCTCAGAAAGCTAAAGGTAGAACTAGTATATGATCCAGCAATCCCAGTTCTGAGTCTATATCCAAAGGAATTGAAATCAGTATGTTGAAGAGATATCTGCACTCCCATCATGTTCCTTGAAGTATTATTCACAATAGCCAAGATATGGAATCAACCTAAGTGTCCATCCATATAGATGAATGGATAAAGAAAATATGATATATATACACAATAGAATACTATTCATCCATAAAATAAATAAATAAATAAAATCCTGTCATTTGTGACAACATGGATGAACCTGGAGGACATTATGCTAAGTCAAATAAGTCAGCACGGAAAGACAAATACCATGTGATCTCACTTATATATGGACGCTGAAACAGTCAACTCATAGAAGTAAAGAGTAGAATAGTGGTTAACACAGGTGGGGGTGGGCTGGCACTGAGCAGGCTGGGAGGGTGGGAGATACTGGGCAAAGGGTACAAGGAGGAATAAGTTTTTGAGATCTGTTGCACAGCAGGGTGACTATGGTTAATAATATCCTGCATATTTCAAAACTGCTGAGAGTAAATTTCAAATGTCCTCACCACAAAAATGATAAGTATATGAGGCAGTGGATATGTTGATTATCTTGATTTAATCATTCCTCATTGTATTCATATATCATTACATCACATTGTACCCCATAAATATATACCTACAATTATAATTTGTCAATTAAAAACTTAAAAAATAAATTTAAAAAAAAGATCCATAGCTTAATTACACATGCAAAGACTCTTTTTCAAAATAAGGCCACATTCACAGGCACCAGGGATTAGGATGTGGACATACCTTTTGTGGGGCCACCATTCAACCTACTGCACCTATACAATACTATTCAGCAATAAAAAGGAATAAATTACTGATTCATGCTACAACACGGACAAAAACATTATGCTCAATGAAAGAAGCCAGGAATGGAGAACACATATTGATTCCATTTGTATGAAATGTCTAGAAAAGGCAAAAAAGTAGATTAGTGATTGCCAGGGACAGGGGGTGAGGAGGGACTAGGGGATGATGGATAAAGGCTATGTGGTTTCTTTTTGGAGTGATGGAAATGTTCTAAAATTAGTTATGGTCATAGTTACACAACTCTGTAAATGGGCTGAAAATCATTGAATTGTGCTGTGGATTGAATGTCCCCCAAACTCACTGAAGCTAATTCCCACTGTAACTATTGAGGGTGGGAAATCCTATTATGATAATTGAAAGGTTGGGCCTTGAAGAGGTGATTAGATTGTAAGGACCATGCCACAGTGAATGGATTAATCCATTTGATGGTTTAATGGTGGCTGGGGGGGGGGCGGGTTCTGAGGACTTAAAAGAATAGTCAGAGAGGAGGTTAGCTCTCTCTCAGCTCCTCCATCCACCACAGAAAACCCTGTGTCTCTGTGTAGAGTCACTACTACCAAGGCTCTCACCAGATGTGTTCCCCAGACTTTGGACTTCCCAGCCTCTGAAACTGTAAGCAAAAAATAAATGACCCGATTTTTGTGTGTTGATTTTGTATCCTGCTACTGTGCTGAAATCATTTATCAATTCCAACAGTTTTTTTGTAGAGGTTTTAGGCTGTTCGATATATAGGATCATGTCATCTGCAAACAGGGACAGTTTGACTTCATCTTTTCCAATCTGGATGCCCTTTATTTCCTTCTCTTCTCTGATTGCTCTGGCTAGTACTTCCAACACTATGTTGAATAGGAGTGGTGAGAGTGGGCATCCTTGTCTAGTGCCTGTTCTTAAAGGAAAAGCTTTCAGCTTTTCCCCATTCAGGATGATATTGGCAGTGGGTTTGTCATATATGGCTTTAATTATGTTGAGATACTTTCCCTCTATACCTAACTTATAGAGGGTCTTTGTCATGAATGAGTGCTGAACTTTATCAAATGCTTTTTCAGCATCTATAGAGATGATCATATGGTCCTTGTGTTTGAGTTTATTAATATGGTGTATCACATTTATTGATTTGCGTATGTTGAACCAACCTTGCATCCCTGGGATGAATCCCACTTGATCGTGATGAATAATTTTTCGTATGTGTTGCTGTATTCTGTTTGCTAGTATTTTAGTGAGGATTTTTGCATCTATATTCATCAAGGATATTGGCCTGTAGTTTTCTTTTTTGGTTATATCTTTACCTGGTTTTGGTATCAGGATGATGTTTGCTTCATAGAATGAGTTTGGGAGATTTGCGTCCGTTTCAATCTTTTGGAATAGTTTGTAAAGAATCGGTGTCAATTCCTCTTTGAATGTTTGGTAAAATTCTGCTGTGAATCCATCTGGTCCTGGGCTTTTCTTTGTTGGGAGCCTTCTGATAACAGCTTCAATCTCCTTTATTGTTATTGGTCTGTTCAAATTTTCTACGTCTTCACGGTTCAGTTTTGGGAGCTTGTGTGTGTCCAGAAATTTATCCATTTCCTCCAGATTTTCAAATTTGTTGGCATATAGTTGTTTATAGTAGTCTCGAATGATTCCTTGTATTTCAGATGAATCAGTTGTAATATCGCCTTTTTCATTTCTAATTTTTGTTATTTGAGTCTTCTCTCTTCTTTTTTTTGTTAGCCATGCTAATCGTTTGTCAATTTTATTTATCTTTTCAAAAAACCAACTTTTTGATTCGTTGATCTTTTGAATTGTTTTTTGGTTTTCAATTTCATTCAGTTCTGCTCTGATCTTAATGATTTCTTTCCGTCTGCTAACTTTAGGATTGGATTGTTCTTGTTTTTCTAGTTCTTTAAGGTGAACTGTTAGGTTGTTCACTTGCCATCTTTCCATTCTTCTGAAGTGAGCATTTAATGCAATAAATTTTCCCCTCAATACTGCTTTTGCAGTATCCCACAGGTTTTGGTATGATGTATCATTGTTTTCATTAGTTTCAATAAACTTTTTGATTTCCTGCTTGATTTCTTCTTGGACCCATATGTCATTAAGTAGAATGCTGTTTAATTTCCATGTGTTTGTATAGTTTCCAGAGTTTTGTTTGTTATTAATTTCTAGTTTTAATCCATTGTGGTCTGAGAAGATACATGGGATAATTCCAATTTTTTTGAATTTATTGAGACTTGATTTGTGACCTAATATGTGATCTATCCTGGAGAATGATCCATGTGCTGATGAGAAGAATGAATATTCTGAGGTTGTTGGGTGGAATGTTCTGTAGATATCTGCCAATTCCAATTGGTCTAGAGTCTTGTTTAGATCTTGTGTTTCTCTACTGATTCTTTGCCTAGATGATCTGTCTAATATTGACAGTGGAGAGTTCAGGTCCCCTGCTATTATGGTATTAGTGTCTATTTCCTTCTTTAGGTCTAATAGAGTTTATTTTATAAATCTGGCTGCTCCAACATTGGGTGCGTACATATTTATGATTGTTATGTCTTCTTGATGGATCAGTCCTTTTATCATTAAGTAGTGTCCCTCATTGTCTCTTTTTATGGTTTTTAGTTTAAAGTCTATTTTGTCAGATATAAGAATAGCCACTCCAGCTCGTTTTTCTTTTCTGTTTGCATGGTAAATCTTTTTCCATCCTTTCACTCTTAGTCTGTGTGAATCTTTATGGGTGAGGTGGGTCTCTTGTAGGCAGCATATAGTTGGGTCCTGCTTTTTGATCCAGTCAGCCAGTCTGTGTCTTTTCATTGGGGAATTTAAGCCTTTAACATTAAGAGTTGTTATTGAAAGGTGTTGATTTATTCCTAGCATTTTATTGGTTGTTTGGTTGTCTTAGGTGTCTTTTGTTCCTTGCTTTCTGATTTACTGTTTGGTTTCTTTGTTTGTTGGTTCCTTAGGTTGTAGATAGTGTTTTTGTTAGCTTGTTTTCTCTTCATGAATGCCATTTTTATTGTACTAGCGGGTTCAGTAGCATTTCTTTTCTCCAATAGTGAACATGCAGAAGGAGAAATCAAGAAAGCCTGCCCATTTACAATAGCCACCAAAAAAATAAAATACTTAGGAATTGAGTTAACCAAGGAGGTGAAAAATCTCTATAATGAGAACTACAAACCACTGCTGAGAGAAATTAGAGAGGATACAAGAAGATGGAAAGATATTCCATGCTCTTGGATTGGAAGAATCAACATAGTGAAAATGTCCATACTACCCAAAGTGATATACAAATTCAATGCAATCCCCATCAAAATTCCAAAGACATTTTTCTCAGAAATGGAAAAAACTATTCAGACATTTATATGGAACAATAAAAGACCACGAATAGCCAAAGCAATGCTCAGCAAAAAAAATAAAGCTGGAGGCATAACACTACCGGACTTTAAGCTATACTACAAAGCTATAATAACCAAAACAGTATGGTACTGGCATAAAAACAGACACACTGACCAATGGAATAGAATAGAGAATCCAGAAATCAACCCACACACTTACTGCCATCTGATCTTTGACAAAGGCACCAAGCCTATTCACTGGGGAAGGGACTGCCTCTTCAGCAAGTGGTGCTGGGATAACTGGATATCGATATGCAGGAGAATGAAACTAGATCCATACCTCTCACCGTATACTAAAATCAACTCAAAATGGATTAAGGATTTAAATATACACCCTGAGACAATAAAACTTCTTAAAGAAAACATAGGGGAAACACTTCAGGAAATAGGACTGGGCACAGACTTCATGAATACGACCCCAAAAGCACGGGCAACCAAAGGAAAAATAAACAAATGGGATTATATCAAACTAAAAAGCTTCTGCACAGCAAAAGAAACAATTAAAAGAGTTAAAAGACAACCAACAGAGTGGGAGAAAATATTTGCAAAATATACATCTGACAAAGGATTAATATCCAGAATATATAAGGAACTCAAACAACTTTACAAGAAGAAAACAAGCAACCCAATTAAAAAATGGGCAAAAGAGCTAAGTAGGCATTTCTCTAAGGAAGATATCCAAATGGCCAACAGACATATGAAAAAATGCTCAACATCACTCAGCATCCGGGAAATGCAAATCAAAACCACATTGAGATACCATCTAACCCCAGCTAGGATGGCTAAAATCTAAAAGACTATGAACGATAAATGCTGGCGAGGCTGTGGAGAAAAAGGAACTCTCATACATTGTTGGTGGGACTGCAAAATGGTGCAGCCTCTATGGAAAATGGTATGGAGGTTCCTTAAACAATTGCAAATAGATCTACCATACGACCCAGCCATCCCACTGTTGGGAATATACCCAGAGGAATGGAAATCATCAAGTCGAAGGTATACCTGTTCCCCAATGTTCATCGCAGCACTCTTTACAATAGCCAAGAGTTGGAACCAGCCCAAATGCCCATCATCAGATGAGTGGATACGGAAAATGTGGTACATCTACACAATGGAATACTACTCAGCTATAAAAACGAATGAAATACTGCCATTTGCAACAACATGGATGGACCTTGAGAGAATTATATTAAGTGAAACAAGTCAGGCACAGAAAGAGAAATACCACATGTTCTCACTTATTGGAGGGAGCTAAAAATTAATATATAAATTCACACACACACATACACACACAAACCGGGGGGGGGGGGGGAGGAAGAAGATATAACAACCACAATTATTTGAAGTTGATACAACAAACAAACAGAAAGGACATTGTTGGGGGGGAGGGGAGGAGGGAGAAGGGAGGGAGGTTTTGGTGATGGGGAGCATTAATCAGCTACAATGTATATCGACAAAATAAAATTTAAAAAAAAAAAAAAAAAAAAAAAAACCTCAAGGTGGACTAAGAGAGAAAAAAAAAATAAAATAAAATAAAATAAAATAAAAAAATAAAAAAATAAAAATAAATGACCCAATTCCAAGTATTTTGTTATAAGCAACAGAAGCGGACTAATACAAATTGTATGTGTAAAAAGGGTGAATTTTATGGAGTGTAAATTATACCTCACTAAAGCTGTTTTAAAAAAGTAATAAATTCAGGGCCGGCCTGTGGCTCACTTGGGAGAGTGTAGTGCTGATAAAACCAAGGCCACTGGTTTGGATCCCTATATAGGGATGGCCGGTTGGCACACTTGGGAAAGCCAAGTGCTAACAACACCAAGTCAAGGGTTAAAATCTCCTTACCGGTCATCTTTTAAAAAAATTAAAAAATAAATATAAAGTAATAAATTCTATTTGCAGTACATGTAATGAATAATTAGTTTGCAGAAAGATAATAATAGCTAGCAATACTAGGAAATGCTCATTGGGAATTCACCATATGAGGGCACTGATTTAAGCACTTTATGCATATTATCTCATTCAAGCCCTATCAGGTGAGTTTCATTATTGCCTTCATTTTCAGGTAATGAAGGAGGCACAGAGAGATAAACAAAACATTCCCAAAGTCACACAGCTATTAAGTGTCAGATGCTAAGTATGCACTTAAGCAGCATAACTTCAGAGCCTAAAACCATACCTCCTGTACTGTATGCCTCTCTAAGAAAAAAACAAACAAACAAACAAAAAAACAAAACAAAAAAAACAGTTCAATACAATACTGGACATTGAATTTATAGAAAAACCAGGGAAGAATTGACATTAATATTGAGTCTTCCATTTATTTCAATCTTCTTTAGTATCTCTCAGTGGTAACCTGTAGTTTTCCTTAAAAAAAAAAAAAAAAAAGATGACCGGTAAGAGGATCTTAATCCTTAACTTGGTACTGTCAGGACCACGCTCTCCCAAGTGATCCATGGGCCAGCCCAAAACCTGTAGTTTTCAACGTAGAGATCTTTCACATCTTTCTTAAAATTTATTTACAGTCCTTTATATTTATTTAAATTTTATTATAGATATTTTTTAATTCTCAAATTCTAATTGTTGCTAGTATACAGAATATGAATATATCTCAAAAAACACACTGGGTGAAAAGAAGCAGTTACAGAAAAATAGGTACCATATAATATGTGTAAATTATAAAAACCCCCAGTATACTATAGACAGGTCACAGATATATATGAATACATATAAATACATATATAAATGGGCTGAAAGATTCTTAAAGTATAAGCTACAGACCGCAGGGGGTCCTCAAGATCGTTTCAGGGAGTCTTCAAGGTAAAAACTATTTTTATAACACTTACATGTTATTTGCCCTCTTGCACTGTTGACATTTGCACTAGCAGTGCGAAAAGCAATTGTGGGGAAAACTTGGTCACTGTAGTATGTACAAAGCAGTGACATTGTATTCTTTACTGCCATTGATGGGCATTATTTTAAAAATGGCAATTTTGCTTTTGAGTGTCCATAATGAAGCAGTAAAAATTATTGATTTTACTAACTCTTAATTTTTTTTTCTTAATTTTATTTTGTTGATATACAATGTGGTTGATTATTGTGGCCCATTACGGAAACCCCCCTCCCTCCTCCCTCTCCCCCCTCCCACCCAACAATGTCCTTTCTGTTTGCTTGTCTTATCAACTTCAAGGAATTGTAGTTCTTATGTCTTCTTCCCCCCCGCCCCCGGTTTTCTTTGTGTGTGTGTGTGTGTGTGTGTGTGTGTGTGTGTGTGTGTGTGTGTGTGTGTGTGAATTTATTTATTTATTTTTAGCTCCCACCAATAAGTGAGAACATGTGGTATTTCCCTTTCTGTGCCTGACTTGTTTCACTTAATATAATTCTCTCAAGGTCCATCCATGTTGTTACAAATGGCAGTATTTCATTCGTTTTTATAGCTGAGTACTATTCCATTGTGTACATGTACCACATTTTCCATATCCACTCATCTGATGATGGACATTTGGGCTGGTTCCAACTCTTGGCTATTGTAAAGAGTGCTGTGGTGAACATTGGGGAACAGGTATACCTTCGATTTGATGATTTCCATTCCTCTGGGTATATTTCCAGCAGTGGGATAGCTGGGTCATATGACAGATCTATCTGCAATTGTTTGAGGAACCTCCATACCATTTTCCATAGAGGCTGCACCATTTTGCAGTCCCACCAACAATATATGAGAGTTCGTTTTTCTCTGCAACCTCGCCAGCAGTTATCATTCAGAGTCTTTTGGATTTTAGCCATCCTAACGGGGGTTAGATGGTATCTCAGTGTAGTTTTGATTTGCATTTCCCAGATGCTGAGTGATACTGAGCATTTTTTCATATGTCTGTTGGCCATTTGTATATCTTCCTTAGAGAAATGCCTACTTAGCTCTTTTCCCATTTTTTAATTGGGTTGGTTGTTTTTTTCTTGTAAAGTTGTTTGAGTTCCTTATATATTCTGGATATTAATCCTTTGTCAGATGTATATATTGCAAATATTTTCTCCCACTCTGTTGGTTGTCTTTTAACTCTTAATTGTTTCTTTTGCTGTGCAGAAGCTCTTTAGTTTGATATAATGCCATTTGTTTATTTTTCCTTTGGTTGCCCGTGCTTTTGGGGTCGTATTCATGAAGTCTGTGTCCAGTCCTATTTCCTGAAGTGTCTCTCCTATGTTTTCTTTAAGAAGTTTTATTGTTTCAGGGTGTATATTAAATTCTTTAATCCATTTTGAGTTGACTTTAGTGTATGGTGAAAGGTATGGGTCTAGTTTCATTCTCCTGCATATTGATATCCAGTTCTCCCAGCACCATTTCCTAAAGAGGCAGTCTCTTCTCTAGTGAATAGGCTTGGTTCCTTTGTAAAAGATCAGATGGCTGTAGGTGTGTGGGTTGATTTCTGGATTCTCTATTCTATTCCATTGATCAGTGTGTCTGTTTTTATGCCAGTACCATATTGTTTTGGTTATTATAGCTTTGTAGTGTAGTTTAAAGTCAGGTAGTGTTATGCCTCCAGCTTTATCTTTTTTGCTCAACGTTGCTTTGGCTATGCGTGGTCTTTTGTTATTCCATATAAATGTCTGGATAGTTTTTTCCATTTCTGAGAAAAATGTCTTTAGAATTTTGACGGGGATTGCATTGAATTTGTATATCACTTTGGGTAGTATGGACATTTTCACTATGTTGATTCTTCCAATCCAAGAGCATGGGATAACTTTCCATCTTATTGTATCCTCTCTAATTTCTCTCAGCAGTGGTTTGTAGTTCTCATTATAGAGATTTTTCACCTCCTTGGTTAACTCAATTTCTAAGTATTTAATTTTTTTGGTGACTATTGTAAATGGGCAGGCTTTCTTGATTTCTCTTTCTGCATGTTCACTATTGGAGAATAGAAATGCTACTGATTTTTGTGTGTTGATTTTGTATCCTGCTACTGTGCTGAAATCATTTATCAATTCCAAGAGTTTTTTTGTAGATAAATTTCCCCCTTTAGGCTGTTCGATGTATAGGATCATGTCATCTGCAAACAGGGACAGTTTGACTTCATCTTTTCCAATCTGGATGCCCTTTATTTCCTTCTCTTCTCTGATAGCTCTGGCTAGTACTTCCAACACTATGTTGAATAGGAGTGGTGAGAGTGGGCATCATTGTCTAGCTCCTGTTCTTAACGGAAAAGCTTTCAGCTTTTCCCCATTCAGGATGATATTGGCAGTGGGTTTATCATATATGGCTTTGATTATGTTGAGATACTTTCCATCTATACCTAACTTATAGAGGGTCTTTGTCAAGAATGAGTGTTGAATTTTATCAAATGCTTTTTCAGCATCTATAGAGATGATCATATGATCCTTATGTTTGATTTTATTAATATGGTGTATCACATTTATTGATTTGTGTATGTTGAACCAACCTTGCATCCCTGGGATGAATCCCACTTGATTGTGGTGAATAATTTTACATATGTGTTGCTGTATTCTGTTTGCTACTATTTTAGTTAGGATTTTTGCATCTATATTCATCAAAGATATCGGCCTGTAGTTTTCTTTTTTTTGGTTATATCTTTACCTGGTTTTGGTATCAGGATGATGTTTGCTTCATAGAATGAGTTTGGGAGATTTGCATCTGTTTCAATCTTTTGGAATAGTTTGTAAAGAATTGGTGTCAATTCCTCCTTGAATGTTTGGTAAAATTCTGTTGTGAATCCATCGGGTCCTGGGCTTTACTTTGTTGGGAGACTTCTGATAACAGCTTCAATCTCCTTTATTGTTATTGGTCTGTTCAGATTTTCTACATCTTCATGGCTCAGTTTTGGGAGCTTGTGTGTGTCCAGAAATTTATCCATTTCCTCCAGATTTTCAAACTTGTTGGCATATAGTTGTTTATAGTAGTCTCGAATGATTCCTTGTATTTCAGATGAATCAGTTGTAATATCACCTTTTTCATTTCTAATTTTTGTAATTGAATCTTCTCTCTTCTTTATTTTTTTTTTTTTTTGTTAGCCACGATAATGGTTTGTCAATTTTATTTATCTTTTCAAAAAACCAACTTTTTGATTCATTGATCTTTTGTATTGTTTTGGGGTTTCAATTTCATTCAGTTCTGCTCTGATCTTAATGATTTCTTTCCGTCTGCTAACTTTAGGTTTGGATTGTTCTTGTTTTTCTAGATCTTTAAGGTGAACTGTTAGGTTGTTCACTTGCCATCTTTCCATTCTTCTGAGGTGAGCATTTAATGCAATAAATTTCCCCCTTAATACTGCTTTTGCAGTATCCCACAGGTTTTGGTATGATGTATCAATATTTTCATTAGTTTCAATAAATATTTTGATTTCCTGCTTGATTTCTTCTTGGACCAATATGTCATTAAGTAGAATGCTGTTTAATTTCCATGTGTTTGTATAGTTTCCAGAATTTTTTTTGTCATTGATTTCTAGTTTTAATCCATTATGGTATGAGAAAATACATGGGATAATTCCAATTTTTTTGAATTTGTTGAGACTTGATTTGTGACCTAATATGTGATCTATCCTGCAGAATGATCCATGTGCTGATGAGAAGAATGAATATTCTGAAGTTGTTGGATGGAATGTTCTGTAGATATCTGCCAAGTCCAATTGGTCTAGAGTCTTGTTTAGATCTTGTGTTTCTCTGCTGATTCTTTGCCTAGATGATCTGTCCAATATTGACAGTGGGGTGTTCAGGTCCCCTTCTATTATGGTATTAGTGTCTATTTCCTTCTTTAGGTCTAATAGAGTTTGTTTTATAAATCTGGCTGCTCCAACATTGAGTGCTTACATATTTATGATTGTTATGTCTTCTTCATGGATCAGTCCTTTTATCATTATGTAGTGTCCCTCATTGTCTCTTTTTATGGTTTTTAGTTTAAAGTCTACTTTGTCAGATATAAGAATAGCTACTCCAGCTCATTTTTCTTTTCTGTGTGCATGGTAAATCTTTTTCCATCCTTTCACTCTTAGTCTATGTGAGACTTTATGGGTGAGGTGGGTCTCTTGATGGCAACATATAGTTGGATCCTCCTTTTTAATCCAGTCAGCCAGTCTGTGTCTTTTGATTGGGGAATTTAAGCCCTTTACATTAAGAGTTGTTATTGAAAAGTGTTGATTTATTCCTAGCATTTTATTGATTGTTGTTTGGTTGTCTGAGGTGTCTTTTGTTCCTTACTTTCTGATTTACTGTTTGTTTTCTGTGTTTGTTGGTTCCTTGGGTTGTAGATAGCCTTTTTGTTTGTTTGTTTCTCTTCATGAATGCCATTTTTATTATACTAGTGGGTTTAGATATTTTTCTTGGGTTTTTATGGCAGTGGTAGTTATTTTTCAGGAACAAAACCCAGTACCCCCTTGAGAATTTCTTGTAAGGGTGGTCGTGTGGTGGTGAACTCCTGCAGTTTTTGTTTGTCTGAGAAATATACTATTTGCCCTTCATTTCGGAAGGATAGCCTTGCAGGGTATTCTTGGCTGACAATCTCTGTCTTTTAGTATTTTGAATATATCATCCCATTCCTTTCTGGCTTTTAGGGTTTGTGATGAAAAGTCTGATGTTAGCCTGATTGGGACTCCCTTATAGTTGATTTGACACTTCTCTCTTGCAGCTTTTAAGATTCTCTCTTTGTCTTTGAGTTTTGCCAATTTGACTGTAACCTGTCTTGGAGAAGACCTTTTTGGGTTGAATAAGTTTGGAGATCATTGAACTTCCTGGATCTGAAGATCTGTGATTTTTCCTGTACCTGGGAAGTTTTCTGCCACTATTTTGTTGAATATGTTTTCAATGCAATCTCCTTTTTCCTCCCCTTCTGGAATACCCATGACTTGGATATTTGAGCGCTTAAGGTTGTCTGATATCTCTCTCAGATTTTCTTCAATGCCTTTGATTCTTTTTTCTTTCTTTCTTTTTTGTCTGCTATGTTATTTTAAACAGCCCATCTTCAAGTTCAGACGTTCTCTCTTCAACTTCCACAAGCCTGCTGGTTAATCTCTCCATTGTGTTTTTTATTTCGCTGAATAACTTCTTCAGTTCGGCAAGTTCTGCTACATTTTTTTTCAAGGCATTGATTTCCTTGTACATTTCCTCTTTCAGATCCTGTATACTTTTCCTCCTTTCATCATGATGTCTAGCTGAGTTTTCTTATATCTCATTCAGTTTCCTTAGAATTATCATTCGAAATTCCTTGTCAGTCATTTCAATGGCTTATTGTTCCATAGGACCTAGAGCTTGAGATTTATCATCTTTTGGTGGTGTACTTTCTTGATTTTTCATATTTCTGGTATCTTTTCTTTGATGTTTATTCATTGTGGCAGGGGGTTTCACAGTCCACAGGTTTGACACTATTGACTGACTAAGATGTTGCTGTGGTTGCCAATTTGGTATGGCTACCTCAGTGACTGCTCAGTTGGCCACTAGTGCTTTGTGTTTATGGTTGCCTTGGGTCTTGGGCCTCTCCGGGTAGCCACCTCTCTGGTCAGCTTGGACTCTGCTGGGCTGCTGGGTGACGGGGTGGTACCGCAGGGTGTCACTCCTCCCGCTGCCGCTTCCCCCACTGTTGCCACTGCTGCCGCTCATGCTGCTGCCGCCGGCACCACTGCCACCGCTTCCGCCACTCCCACTGCTGCTGCTGCTACCGCTGGTCCTGCTTTCCCTGCTGCTGCCGCTGGCGCCACTACTGCCTGTGCCTAACTCTTAAACCTTGAATGCATGTCATGTTTACTGTTTTCTATGATGTAACAAGAAGTACACATAATGCATGTCGGTCTGTCAAAAGACAACGGTTGTCTCAGCTTGAGTGCCTGACTTGCAGGCTGGACTAGCAGCTTGTTCATAAAACATCATTTTTATTTGAAAGAATGAGGACAAACTAAGTGTGGTTATCCAGACTTGGGTATTTGGCGGACATGTTCTTGAAAATGAATAAAGTGAGCCTGTTACTTAGTTGAAAACAACTGATCGTATTTGAAGGCCACTGATAAAATTTGAGTTTTTAAGTAAAAATTAGAATTTTAGAAAACTGTGAACTTGACCTCTTCTCAATACTTAATGACTTTTCTGATGAGATTAGCGGTGATATTGATAAATGTGTTTTTTTGATATTGTATAATAAAATCTATCAACATTTGCGTAATCATCATAATTCAACAAACCAATCAATGTTTGCCTAAGGTGTGGGTAAAAGATTCATTTAAATTGCAAGACAGTCCAATGGATTTTAATGTAACAGAGTTTGGAAAGTTAATTGATATGGTTTCAGATTCCAAATTGCAACTAAACTTTAAGAATCCACCACTTTCTCAGGTTTTGGTATAACATCAAAGAAGAAAATTAAGAATTATCTGGAAAGACTTAAAATACTCCTTTTTTGACTACCTATGTGAGGCTGGCTTTTCTTCATATAGCTCAATAAAAAGAACTATTTGAATATAGAACCCAATATGAGAATCCACTGTTTTCTATTAGTCATACCTGAAAGAGATTTGCAAAAATGTAAAACAATGCCACTATACTTTTACTAAATTTTTTAATGAAATGTAGTTATTTTGCATAAAAAGTATATTTGTTAATAAATAATAGGTTTGGTTATTTTTATTTTTAAATGAATTTTTTCGTGTTATTTTAATTTAAATGAATTAAATGTTTTAAACTTAGTTTCAATTTTTTGTTGTTGTTGTTGTTGGCTGGCCAGTGTAAGAGTGTAAAGGGGTCCTCAGACTAAAAAGTTTGAAAAACTACTTTATTGAGGTCTGCACATCAAAATACATCCCTTGTTTGGGTCTGAGACAGAAGGAGGAAGGGGGATGGCCAGGGATGGGTCAGGGAGAGGGTGGTAGGAGAGGTGAGTGGTAGAAGGAGGAGAGGAGGGGTCACAGTTACTCCAACTTTATAATATTCTATTTTTTATACATAAAAATAATTTAAGGCAGGGCAGCCCGTGGCTCACTTGGGAGAGCATGGTGCTGACAACACCAAGTCAAGGGTTAAGATCCCCTTACCAGTCATCTTTTTAAAAAAATAATAATATAATAATTTGAGGCAAATATGACAATGTTAACATTTGTCAGTTCTGGGTGGATGGTGAGAACATGTTTATCATATCATTTTTATGTATTTCTCTAAATATTTTTAAATTCTCAAAAAAAGAAACAAAACATTATTCATAAAAAGTGTAAAAACGAAAAAAAGTTTTAAAAAGTGTAAAACCATATTGATTTTTTTTTAACTTCTCAATATACATTGTAGTTGATTTTTGTGTCCCTTTACCCATTCCTCTTTCCCCCTCCCTCTCTCCTCTCCCCCCGCACTACATCATATCTGTTCACTTGTCTTAACACGTTCAAGGAATTGTTGTGATTGTTGTGTCTTCTAAAATATATCAATATTTTTACAGTCCCTAATATCTCCTCAAAACCCATGAAAAATTTTATGGGCTTACAGAAACAAAACTATTATAGAGCATTTGTTATAAACCATGATCCACACCAGGTGCTTTACACCCTCTTTTTCTCATCTAATCCTTACAACATCCTACAAAGTAGGTACTATGGCCCCATCTCACAGTGGAAGAAAATGAAGATCAGAGAAGTCAAGGAACTTCCTCAAAGTCTCCCAGCAAACAAATGGTGGAACCAGGATTTGGGCCCTGATTTGAGCTTCATTATAGTGGATCACAGCTGTGGTCTCAATGTTTTTGTCCCCCTGCCCCCCAGATTCATGTGTTCAAACATTGTCCCCAAGGTGGTGATATTAAGAGGTAGAGCCCTTGGGAAGTGATTAGATCAAGAAGTCAGAGCCCTTGTGAAAGAGGCCCCAGAGAGTCACCTTGCCCCTTCCACCATCTGAGGATGGGGTGAAAAGGGGACATCTGTGAAGAAGAGGCCCTTGCCAGACACTGAATTAGCTAGTGCCTTGATCTTGGACTTCCCATACTCCAGAATTGTGAGAAATAAATTTCTGTTGCTTAGAAGCCACTTAGTTTACGGTGTTTTATTAGAGTATCCCAAGTTGGTTGGGATATCCCAAGTGGTTGACTAAAGAACTACCTTCCACCTGATAACTTTAAATGGTTCTTAAGCAATAGAATGTATTTAAATTGATTTAAGTGTTCCAACTAAAGCTTTCCTTGGAAGTACTTCATCACATTGAAAAACAGAAAGGGAAGCAATCTTCTGCAAGTGCCAAAAAATGAGATTTTTTTCTGAGCCTGCTGCCTGATGACATTTTAGGTATTCACACATTCTGAGTTGTTTCTAAAGATGAACTATTTTACATTAGAATATTATTCCTAACAATAAAATTACATGCCAGAGGAATTATATCTGAGCACAAAGTCCTCCATTGCAATTCATAGGCACTAATGCTAATTTTAGAAAGAGGGCTAAATAAGGGTTCTAGGCTTCTAAAAGGATAGTGCCTTCATGGGCTATTTCTGTGTTCTCTTAACATCTGTTTAATTAACCTGCTTCTTCAAGCTTTGACAGTTTTGCCAGTGTAGAATCATTTGCTGCTCTTAAATCTAGCAGAAGAGAATATAACCTATTTCTGCATAAAATATAATGACTAATACAGTATCTATTTAGCATTTATATACCAGCTACTGTGCCAAGTATTTACACACACCATTTCATTCAAGCCTCAACCCTACATGGTAAGTACTATTAACAGTCCTATGCCCATTTTATAAATGAGGAAATCAAGTCTCAGAGGAGTTAAGTGACTTGCCCAGTCACTTACTTACACCTATGTAGTAGTAAAAGAGGGATCTGAGGCCAGTTGTATCTGATCCCAGAGCTCAGACTTTTACCACTCTACTTCATCAAGAAGATACCTTGCTGTTGGTTTTTAGTTTGTTTCTTCGGTAGTTGTAAACCCATAGAAAAGTTTTTATACTTTTCCTTTTGCAAGAAAAGTTTAAAGAACTCTCACATCCCCTTCACCCAGATGTCTCAATTGCTAATATTTTACCACACTTCCTCTCTCTCCACAACCCCTCCCCATATCACCCTGCTTCTTTGGACACTAGATAGGGTGACCAACTGTGTTAGTCCATTTTATTCTGCTAAAACAGAACAGCTGAGACTGGGAAATTTATTTCTTACAGTTCTGGAGGCTGGTTCAAGATCAGGCCCAGGCAGGTTCAGTCTCTGCTTCCAAGATGGCACATCACTACTGCATCCTCTGGAAATGAGGAACACTGTGTCCTCACATGGCAGAAGAACAGAAAAGCAGAGAGAGAAACCCACTTCCATAAGACTTTTATAGAGGCACCAATCCTTCATGAGAGCAGAGCCCTCATGACCTAAACACCTCCCAAAAGGGCCCACCTCCCAACATGGTTGCATTGGGAATTAAGTTTCCAACACATGAGTTTTGGAGGGGACAAAAACGATCAAACCATAGCACCAACTCATCCTGGCTCGGCCAGAACCATCCCAATTTTAAAACTGAAAGTCCTACATCCAAGTAACCCCCTCAGTTCTGGGCAAACCTTAACACCAGACATGCTACCTGTGCAACAAAACCCTCTCACTTTGTCCCCAACCACTTGGATGCTGGGAGCTGACATCTCCTCATGGAGAAAAAGATAGGAAGGGGAAGAAAGATGGGAAGGGAAGCTTACAGTTAACTATTAATTAGTCAGATGGCCTGAGAGATTCACAAGGCCTGAAAGTACTAGAGTGTTTAACTTCAGATCAAGGAAAAATTCACAAATAAGATGGCATCAGATTTAGTAACATAAGAATGAGTGAAATTCTTGCAAACAGTTTTATAATAATGATTATGTATTTGAAGAGCACCTGAAAGGGTTCATACACTGCATATGTTTACCAATTATTCACATGGAAGTTTCTGTTTTATGTTGATAATAAACATCAGTACCTGGTCATATTCTCCTCCTCATTCTTCGTGATAGTTCTAAGATGTTTTCTCTTACCTCCTCCTAGCTTTCTTGCTCTTCTGGTAGGTCATAAATTCTTCCCCTCTGAAATCTGGGCCTCCCCCACTGACTGTACACAGCATAGGAAACTAGAAGAGCTACAGTGAAAAAAAATAAAAAGCAGAAAAGCTACTATTATATGGCCTAAGGATGAAGATTGTTTTCATAAAAGGCCTCTGTGAATCACATAAATAAAAATAAATTTGAAATAAGTCCATTTCTCTGAGATTTCTTCCTTAAACTCAAAACAATTCAGGTATGAACAGAGAATTTAAATTTTTATTTGATAAATATTTTGGGGGGGTGCGTTGGGGGGAATGAGTCTGATGGATTACACTGCGATCTTGTGGCCTTTGTGGTAGTGTCCATGCCTACGAGTGGTACAGACTAGAGAGGATCACCTCTTCCTGACAGTTCCCAGTATGAAAGAAGGAATATGACACGAGGCTTGTAGATGGAATCAATCCATTCCCTATACAAGCTGTTTCTGCAACACCTAACTGTATCACATCTCCTTAGAGACTTCCAAAAACAGATCTTTCGAGAGGTAATAAGTGAGTCCTGTTGCTCTCAAACATTACTTCTTGTGCTTGTATTAACTTTCTCGGTGGCCTTCCCCGCCCCCTTGCCCAGGTAGGCACCCTGCTATATGCTGCCACAGCACTGTGCATCCTCATCATGGCACTCACCTCTTTGCAATGACCTGTTTCACAGTCTAACTTTCCCCATAGACTCTAAGATCTTGTGTGGGTGTTGGAGTCAAGGCAGCAGAATACCAGTTACATTGTTTACCTAGTAAGTCCCTGGTACATAGCAGGCACCCAGTAGATATTTGCTAAATAAACACATCGTTTTATTGAACATGTGGCACCTGCATTTCATGTGCATGCAAATATTTCTCTGTTAACCAGATCTACAAACCTTTACTTAATCCTTCATTTATCTAACCTAAAACATTATTAAACTGATCCTAAAGATACTTATAATTCACTGCTATGTTATAGGTTTTAAAGCCAGCAATGAATTTAAAGCTCTTGTAAGGCCGTGTCCATGTCTCAAACATCTGTCTTTGTACTACCCATATACAGTGCCCCGCTGAATGGATAACTAAGTATAGACCTTAGGTAAATACACCTAAGAAATAGAACAGGCATATACTGATCGCCACGGTGGAGCCAGAGTTGAGTCCCTTGAGGTCATTCTGCCTTCAACTGGCAACGTCCCACAACCTTCCTTCATAACCCTCTCTCCAGTGGCAGACAAGCTTGATCAGGTACTGGACCAGAAAGGCACCTCTGTTTCTGCATTTCTAGGGTTCAAAGGGAAAGGGTACAGTCCTTCTGACTGGCTGCCAGTCCCTCACTTCCAATTCGCCAGCTGGGCATCTGGTGAAAACAAAGTGACAGAAACTTTCATTTTATCTCTTTTTGTTTTTACTTCCAAGTACTATACTTTTACACTAAAGGTTTTAAAGCATAAAAATCTTTCTGTGTATGGGTAGACAGGACAAAAATTCAAGGTGTGCTTTTAGAATTGGACCCCAGAACTTTCCTGACATTCTCAATAGCTAGAAAAATAGTGTCATATTTACATATAAACCAGTATACTACAGACCCTATTTGCTCCTTTATTTCCCCATGCTGTTGAAGAATCATAAGAGACAAAGTCAGATATACAGCTCTTAGCAATTAGTTGACTTTATTCAATGTTATGGCATAAACCAGGTTTCCAGAGTCTTATCCAATTTCAGAATTAGAACAGATGAGAATGTGCTAGTAAATAATATGGTTTCTTTAAATAACCTGCTCTAGACCACAAACACACAAAATCAGAGAACAGAGATATTTAAAGTGTTGCCTGCAAACTGTTACTGGTCTGCATCAAAATAAGTACTGGAATTGAGAGTATGAGTTTAGAAAATTTTACAGCAATTCGACATTGTCCTGACATCCAAGTGAGTGATTGGTGGCCTTGTCTACTGGAGCAGGTATAGAAGAGTTTGGGTGCTGGGGAGCTTGAGCGGCAAGTTCAACGTCCAGAGTGAGCTGTGAACTTGTCCTACACAGTAGGACCAGGTATCAGTCACAATAGATTGGAAAATAAAGCACAAAACGAACTGGTTCTCCACAGATAGTTTGAGAATATCTGGTCTAGAATTTATATAAAAGGAATTTTCAGTAACATTTAACAAAGTTGAAGTTCATTGTACCCAAAAAACAACAAAATCCATGAAGGACCTCTATGGAAAACAAAGTAATGCAGTTTTTCATTTTATCACATATCAGAAGCCAATACACTTCCTTCATATACTTCTTTGGGAGCCACACCAGCTCAGTCTGGAGACAAAACCAGCAGGAAGGAAGGAAGAGGATGCTCTATACACTTGCTTCGTGCTTTCTGTACAAGTCCACACAGCAAACAGGGATGTCACGGAGTGTGGTGTGGCAAGCTGAGGAGCAGCGGCAAGCTGTGGTGCCCCTGCCTAGAGCCGTGACAAATTCCAAAATCTTAATGTCCGGAGGCGGAGGTCTTCCACTTAGCAGCTCACCATGCGTGCAACCTATAGTATGGGAGAGAAACCCAGGGCTTGAGATGAGGAGTCTCCAGACTTTCCTGGGAAACTGGAAACCTGGCCACCAGAATGACTCAGACCCAGCAGGCGCGACTGTAACCCAAACCACATCCTTTTTGCAGATGTGTAGGGAACCCAGCTCTTCGCTTTAAGTAGGAGCTAATATTTGGTCTTTTGGTGTCTATGGCTGTGCTAAGAATAGAAGCAGGTCATTCCTAAGACCCTGCCATACTCTGGCAGTTCAGAGAATACTGCCTCCCAAGAGAGAGCCAGGGACAGTCACCTGACCTAAAGTCAGGCAGCCCATTGGGTGGCCTGTGACTTCTGCCATAAGCCTTCATCACATGAACTAAGGACCCAGAGACTGAGCCTAGCTCGTGGTGGGCACTGGATCTGGAAGGTCATGAGATGAGAACTAGGGGCTGGAAACAGCCATTTGTAAGTAGAGGTAGAGGGTATACAGAGAGAACAATATTTTTTAACATGTTTTCCTAATTATGATGGGTTTGTACCTCTTTAACAAATATGTTAAGACAAAGTACACATTTAAGGTAAAGTTGCTCATTAACCACACTGGATGTAAATACATATTTTAAATAAACTTCTTAATGATTTCAGTTTTTGAGTTCTTGCCACATCTAATTAGAATTCATTGATTTACGCTCATAATGTGGCCAACTAATAATAGCTTCTAGGAGAAGGGCTGGCTCTGCCATTTTCTTAGTGTTTGCTTGTATTAATTGTATGGTTTCTTTGCAGAATCTTTTTCAGTCATTTACAAGTGTGAGTTTAATTAAAATAGATAACATAGTCCAAAAATCCTCATAATTTGGCTCTCATCAACTACATTACGTTGCAATATGCTGACAGCAAAGGGACCAGAGGGCACCACTGCCACCACCTCACAGACACTGGCTCTTCCCACAGGTTTCCTCAGCTTCCACCATGAACTTGAACAGCTTGGCACACAGAAGGCTCTTGTGTCAATCCAAATACCAATTCCTAGAAAAGTTTAATTCATCTCTTGCTTTTTAGATAAAAATAAATAGAAACAAGAGTTCCAGTATTTGCTTCCTATAAACCACTATGGGGACAAGACCATAAATATGTTTCTGCATTAGGTTTCGCTAAAACCTATCTCTTTCCTAGACTCTGTATCATTGTTTCTACTTACACATCAAGGAAAAAGCAGAGAATCTCTTACTAGCCATACCCCTAAGATTTTACACTTCATAGTGTGGGCAGAAGACATAGTTATTTGGTCTCTGAGATTAGGAGGAATTCTGGAAAGATAGAAAACCACAGGAAAGTAATGACATTTTCAAAGTTTTAAGATTAATAATGTATGTAAAGCACTTAGTATACTGTCTGGAGCAGACAAGATACATAGTAAAGACAATTATAATAATGGTTGCCATTTATTGATCACCTTACGTTTTATGTACTCATTCCAAAAGGGAATTTTAAGTACTAACAGAAAGGTCTACAAGTTAAGATTAAAATAAAATATATAAGGCAATAAAGGTAAATAGAAAATAAACATGGAAAATGAGGTGAAGCCACAAGCTGGGTGCATGCACAACATATATATTACATATTTGGTATGTATAATAGTATATATGAGGGTATTCCAAAAAGTGTGTGGAAAAATAGAATTCAAAGATAATACGAATATCTCCATGAACTGTTTGAAGTACCCTTGTACACCTAATCAAAGAGATGGGTCACAAATTTACCTCTATACTTCCTAACATTGACTAAGACAAGAAGGAAACAAGATTCATAGTATTATTAAAATCTAAAACCAAACAACTTGCTTTGGAATATATAGGTTTCTCAGAAACTAGTACCCAAGAAAAATTTCTCATCTCAATCCTCATAAAAGGGACACCAAGATATATCACTCATAAAACAAATAAAATTGCTAGTTTCACAGGGATATTTCTCCTAAAGTCCTTTGATGAAGACTGACAGCATAATGTATTCTACGTATGGCCAAAGCAGTGTGAATTCGAACTCAGCTCTCTATGGTTGGGCTTCATACAAACGTAAAATTTAGAATAATTCAGAGGAATGGATGGATTGCATAATCTTCAGGGGATTCTACATTAATATAATCTCTCATATCGATACTTTTGATAAAGATTTAGAAACAGGGAGTTCAACCTGGAATACAAACATTATATTGTTCTATTGGTACAAATAAATTTGTATACTTTAACCCAAAGTGCAATGGAGAGTGATGCTGACATCATTCCAGTGGGATTCTTAACTTTGAGCAGATGGCTTCAGGGTCCACAAAAACTTTTGGCCAAATTCTGAATG
Organism: Cynocephalus volans; assembly: GCF_027409185.1. Lineage (NCBI taxonomy): Eukaryota > Metazoa > Chordata > Mammalia > Dermoptera > Cynocephalidae > Cynocephalus > Cynocephalus volans. The sequence goes on along the minus strand of NC_084474.1, from coordinate 36,754,002 downwards.
TGTGTGTGTTTTAGGGAGATGGTTCCTAACTTCCATCAAATTTTCAAAGGCATCTGTGGTCCAAACAAAGATTAAAAACCTTTGTGAGTCTGATAGAAGTTGTAGAACCTAATTAATACACACTAACAAAGTCTATCTAAACTTCAGATCAAGGTGGGCTGAGTAATTCTATCATAATTTTAATACAATGCTCTAATATTTGGAACATAGAAGATATCCAATAATGTTTGCTGAATAAATGAATAAAGAATATCTTATTGTAAGAAATGTTTGCATCCTAAATCCTGTTAGTTTGATTTATGTTACTGAGGAATAATTAATAACAATAATAATGATGATATTAACAAACATTTATATAATACCTACTATGTGCCAGGCATTGTTCTAAGAGTTTACTACATGATAAATCATTTATTATTTACAACAATTCTATGTTGTAGTTACTATTGTTTACCTCCATTTTATAGATGGAAAAACCAAGATGAAAAATGGAGAGATTAAGTAATGTGTCCAAGATTATTTATCTAGTAAGTGTCAAGGCTGGGATTTGAACCCAGGTAGTCATTTGGCTCCAAAGTATGTGCTCTAAACACAGGTGTAGGAAAATTTTTCTGTAAAGGGCCGGACAATAAATATTATAGTCTCTATGGGCCATACAGTCACTCTTTTACAACTGCTCAGCTCTGTTGTAGCGCCAAAGCAGCCATAGACAAGATGTAAACAAATGAACATGGCTATGTTCCAGTAAAACTTTATTTAGGACACTGAAATTTGAATTTCATATAATTTTCACTTCTCAAAATATTCTTCTTCTTTTAATTGTTTTTCAACTATTTAAAAAAAATTTTTTTAGAAAGTCTAGATAAATTCCTCTGGGACATGGATAGAAGCGTCAACACTGTGGGGTTGTTCCTTGGTCTTTCCTGCATCTTTTTCCCACATCCGGCTCAAGGTGGTTGTGGTTTTGGCAATGAGATCCCAGAAAAGGAACAAGGCTCATTCCAGGCCTCAGAAGCACTAGAATATGTTTAGCTTCAGAAATGACAAGTTTGATAAGAGTGTTCAGACCAAGAAAAGTAATGAAAAACTTTATGATGGAGTATGTCAGTGCTATACAGAAGTTCTTGAATGGCATATAAAATACAACAAATACAAACCATTATCAAAACCCAAAAAATGTGTTAAATGTTTACAAAAGACAGTGAAGGATTCCTATCACCTAATGTGTAGACCATGTGCCTATGAACTTGAAGTTTGTGCAAAATGTGGAAAGAAAGAAGACATTGTTATTCCATTTAGTAAAGAACCAGAAAAGACAGAAGATATTCAAAATAATCTGAGATCCAACCACAAAAGAAGCTGCAGAAGAAATGAAGATAAGAGTGACCATGATTGAGATTTTGATATTTAGGTGGCACAGAAGATCACAATCAAGTGGATTAATATAACTATATTAAAAGTCAGATTGAGAATATGAAGTTCTGACCAACTTTTTATGTTGAGGGTTTCACAAAAAATACTGTGAAATCCCAGTGAGGAAATCAGAAAAAGCCATAGGCAAAATTTATACATGAACAATATAAATTGTATATGATATTTGAGCAATTATAAAACTTTTATCCAGAGCTTTTTATAACAAATTTTTTTTTTTTTTTTTTTTTTTTTTTTTGTCTTTTTCGTGACCGGCACTCAGCCAGTGAGTACGTCGTCGCACTCCCAGTGCCGCACTCTCCTGAGTGCGCCACGGGCTCGGCCCATAACAAATTTTTAAGTTGCACATGCTAGACTATCTGCCAAAGTGAGTATTGGCACATCAGATTGCAGTTTGTGGGATTTTTTTTTTTTTTCTTTTTGGCGGTTGGCCATTATAGGGATCGAACTCTGGACCTTGGTGTTATCAGCACCACGCTCTAACCCACTGGGCTAACTGGCTAGCCCCATGGGAATTATTTAGAAGACTGTTTCACCTAATATAAAACTAAACAAGATTAAAAATTGGTAGTTGAATAAGAATGACGTCACATAAAAATAAGATGACATTATTATATTGCTGGCCTCAAAAACTGGTCTTTGGTAAGTACTTTTTGACAGACTGATTTCAAGTAAAGGACCCACATGGCAAAAGCCCCTTAATGTTTGCTCATTACAAAGCAAGAACAGTGTTGTAAAAAATAATAATGCCTAACAAGCGTGTAGTGACTTTTTACAAAAGTATTGTTACATGTCTCATCACATTTTACCTTTTTTCTCTTGTGAAATGTACATATAGAAAAAATGCATAGAATTTATACATATAGTTTAATAAATGATTGTAAAGGAAAGTTTACACATTCACAGTCGAGTGAAGACACTGCCAGCGCCACAAGCCCCACCATGCTCTCCTCATCACAAGTTTACCCTTCTTCCCAGAGCTGGCACTGTCTTGAATTTTGACAATTATCTTCTTTATTGTCTTACTAATGTTTATACTCTACTCCTAAACAATATAAATTAGCTTTGTCTGATTTTTAAACTCCTTTCTATCCCTTTATTTGGAAAAATCTTAGAACTACAGGAATGTAGCAAAACAGTACAAAGAACCTTTCCATACTCTTCACCTAGATTCCCAATTGTTGTTACCATTTTACCACGTTCTCAAGAAGAGAACACAACTGTGGTCACTAGAGGAGGGAAGGGGGATTAGGGAGAAACCGGTTAATGGACACAAAGAATGATTACGTTTTGCAATGATGCATGTGCTAATTAGTCTGATTTGATCATCACGTATTGTACACAAATACCGATAGTCAACTCTATACCCCACAAATATGTATAATCGATTATGTTTCAATCTTAAAAATATTTTATGTTTTCTTTATATCTCAATAGATGGATATACAGTACACATATATTTTATTTGCTGAACCACCCTGCCCATGCCCAAGCAAGACAGTTACTCTTTGAAATGCTGCCTCAGAGAAGCCACAAACTCCATGTCACAATGTACCTGAAGGACTTAGGCATCTGACTGACAAAAGAGGGATCAACAAAAGTCTACTTACTGAACAATGACACCTAAAATATGTCCAATGAAAAAAGACTTACGGAAATTGACAGTTTTTAGAAGTCCCCCACCAAAATGCTGGATCCTGCCCAATCATCATCTACAAAATCCCTCAGTCAGCAAGTCCTATAGCTTCCTACGAGCATTTTTAAAACTCAATTTAATTGAGATATAATTTATGTTCAATTAATTACATCCATTTCAAGTGTACAATTCAACTTTGGACAGAGGAATACACCTGTGAAACCATTGCCACAATAAAATACAGACCATGTTTATCATCTCCGCTTTGTGCCTCTCTACGCTCCACTCCAAATTCCAACCCTAGGCAACCACCAATCTGCTTTTTGTTACTACAGAAAAATCTGTATTTTCTAAGATTTTATGTAAATAGAAGCATGTAGTGTGTACTTTTTTGGTATCTGGCTTCTTTGGCCAAGCATAATGATTTTGAGATGTATCCATGTTGCTATGTGTATTGGTAATTTCTCCCCTTTTTATTGCTGTGTAGTATCCTATTGTACAGCAATACTACAACTTGTTTATCCATTTACTTGCTCATGGACATTTGGATTGTCTCCACTTTGGGATTATTGTGAATAAAGCTGCTTGCTATAAACCTTGATGTATAAGTCTTTGTGTGAACACATGCTTTCATCTCTCTTGGGTTAGGGAATGTCTGGATTGTATAGTAAATATATATCTAATATTTTAAGAAACCTCCAATGTGATTGTACATTTCTACAGGAAGTGTATGAGTGTCCCAGTTGCTCCAGATCCTCATCAATACTTAGTGTTGTCAGTCTTTTTAATTTAAACCATTTCAGTGTTTAGTGGTATCTCATCATTTGTTCAGTTTGCATTTCCTAGACAATTAGTGATGTAGAGCATCTTTACATGTGCTTATTGAACAGTAATACTCATATATCTTCTTCAGGGACATGTCTGTTCAAATCTTTGTTCCATTTTTAAGCTGGTTTATTTGTCTTATCATAAGTTGTAAGGGTTTTAAATACATTTTGGATGTAATATGAAGGTTAATAAAGTGGAAACAGTAAAAGATTTGAAAAGAGTGTGACTCTAAGGTGAGGAGGAGAAGAACAGGACCTGCTATTTTTGAAATAAACCTTTAGTTGTTAAGTTATAAGCATGAATTACTTTTAAAAATAATAATAAAATGCCACAAAAAAGTAGATTGCAAAAAAGAGTTGTAAAAGTGACTTCTGGATCTTGCACTTGAGGAGCTCAGGGCCAGCAATGCCATTGAAAAAAGAAAAAAGATACACCTATGTAGATGAATGACAAGACCCTAAGGGAGCCATTAGAAAGGCCTGACCTCTCCCTGCACTGATGTGCCTTCCCAAAGGCCACATGGAGCTTTGCTCTGAAAGAAGAACAACTATCCATCTGGCAGAGGCATAGGAGAAAGGCATCTTAGGCAGGTAATGTACAGGGGCCAGGAAATTCAACAAACAATAGCATGTTCAGGGAATAGAAAAATTTAGAATATGTTATTCATATACCTTCAATCTTCAATCTCTAGTTTATTTTTGTATTTTTTCCTTTTTATTTACTTTTAAATTTTCAAAAAATGTTCAATGTCAGGAAAGATGCCGACATCGTAACAAGGTTTAGAAGGAGGCACATCTCACACAAAAACCCATGAAAAACTCATGAAAACCCAGTCATCATGTTTATGAACCATAGAAGGGCCAATCTTTAGTTTCAATCACAATTTGGTGGAGAATCAGAAGGAAGAAAAGGAAAGCAGCAAAGAATTCCTATGAGGCTGTTAGAGCAGGACACAGCAGACTATGGCAGGAAGGCCAAACCCAGCTTACTGCTGGTTTTCTGTTTGGTCCCTGAGCTAAGAATGTATTTCAAAGGGTTGTAAAAACAAAAAGTGAAAAAGAACATACAACAGACATGTGTATAGCCTGCAAAACCTAAACTATTTATTACTTAGTCTTTCACAGAAAGAGTTGGCCCACCCCCATGTTGCAGTAAAACTCTCCCTTCAACTCGCTGCAAATTTTCTCCTCCAAAGCAGGCCCTGGAGGGCAGAAGCCAGCAAGATACTAAGGCCTTGGTTGTGAGGTGGTTCTGGTTTCACCAAGTTGAGTTGGCCACCAGGTGGTTCAGCTAGCACCCCCTTCCTTTCATCTGCCTCCTTGGGTTTCCCTGAGAAAACCATAATGTATGAGCTTAAAGGAAGCAGCAGAATTTTTGCCCTAAATTGCAAGTACCTTTGTCACAGTTGGGTCCTGTGTAAGCCAGGTGACACTGGCAGCAAACTGCTCTCTACTCACCTACACAGATGCCATGAAGCCTGCACAAAGATCCCCAGCCCCACTGCCAGGGATGCTTGAGTGTGCTCCAGGTCATAAAGCTTGGGGAAGGCAGGGACAGCAGGAGAAACCATCATAGAACCCAAAGGTGAGCCCTTCATTCCAGGGAGATGAGGGAGGAAGTGAGGGAGAGCGAACAGGAAATTAAAACAGGAACAAAGCTGGTGGGTCACCAGATAAGCCAGATGCTAAAAAGGAGGTCAGTTCCGTACAAAATACTACAAAGTGAGTTGCTCTTCTATCTCAAATTCTGTCCATAATTAAATGAGAATGAACACGCACACGCACGTGCATACGCATATGCAGGCACACAGGCAAGTCCCTGGTAAGCTGTTAATGAGTTAGTTACCAGTAGCAAACCAGACACTTCTTTCATAAACCCACTCCCTCCCCAGCTCTGAGACCAGAGTCAGCTGGGATTGGTCTCCCTTTCGATCATCATCGAGATCACTACCTCAGCATTCCTGTAAATGAGAATGATTCTGAGCAGAACCTGTCTCTATGGCTTAAAACTGATCCTCTTTCACAGATGTGCCTCAACCCAATTCAACAACTACTAAGTGTAGGCTCTGGGCTAGGTCTGAAGTAGGGGATGCAGCCCTGATTTAAGATTCGGTCCTTGTCCTCCAGGTCTCACACTGGCCCCACCTCCCCCACCGCTCCCTCACGCCTGCCTCTCCCTCTCTGTGGTTAAGTTCCACATGCCTCTGGGGATCTCTGAAGCCACTGGCTGCCACAGCCATGGTGGCATTCCTGACTGCACACAACCTGGTTCTTGAGCAGCCAACAAGCCCAGAGGCCAGAAAAGGCAAAGACTCCTTAACTCTACCCAACAGTAGAGGCAGGTGAACGTCAAGGAACCTGCCAAACGGGTGGTTTAAAAAAATGTTGTAAGAATTATATTTGGGGAATATTTCCTCTGTCCGTTCCCTGATCAGCCCCAGCCTCCATCTTTCTAAATTTACCTCTTGTTTCCAGTTCTCTCCAGAAACCTCACAAACCAAGGGAAATTCCCAAAGCACACATCTCAAGTCCTTGACCCTCTCTTTCACAGAAGCATGGGTGCAGTGGTCATGGATCAGCAAACCTTCTACAGCAAAGAAATAAAGATCCAGAAGGGCTTAGCGAGCTTACCATCCAAGTAAATAAAGTACAGGAGATGGTGGGATACTGAGAACAACCCCTTTGCAGGAAGCAGAGAAACTGAGAGTCAGATCTGTCTCTAGAACTTATTTCAATCACACCATTTCCAGCAAAATTGACCTCTTTCTGCTTCAGATTCCTTATCTGAACGTTGTAATAATTTATTACACAATAATTTATTTCTTACAGGGTTGTTGTAAAGACTAAATATAATGTATATGATGGTGCTTTTAAAACTGCAAAAGAGGTATAATTTTAAGCCACATTACTAATACTGTATATCATGGACTTGCATGATACACAAGTTCTGTATTTTCTTTTGGGGATTTAAAAAAATTTAAGAGTTTCTTCATCAAGCTTATAGTAGTATATCCTGGTATTCCCTAACTAGAGAATTGAGAATTCTTAGAGATTCACAAAAATGTTCCAGGGGGTTTTCATAGGAAAAGGTTATAATAGCGTGTGTTCTGACTTCTATTTTTAAAAATTGGTTAATAAAAGTATTTAAATATTTTCCCTTTAATACCAGGATACGTAAGAGTTTAAATACATCTAGAGCGACACGCACAGCTGTTGGGAGAGATGAGGTGGGTTTGCACATGATGCTGGTTCATTTCTCAGCTGAACTACTGGTCTCATTTTGAACATAGTAATTTTTGGTTTCAGTTATCTCCAGAATAAATTGTTGATTAAAAACAGGAATCATAAGAAACCCCAATGTGAGACTGTAAATTAACGAGAACAATAAAAATGTTAATTATCAGCAAATAATCCTCAAAATTAACTTTATCATATGGGAAATTGAATTCATCTGATTAGAATTTTTCGTGTAGTATTTTATGCATATGAATCACCCAGAGATCTTATTAAAATGCAGAATGTAATCAGTTGGTCTGGGTGGGGCCTGAGATTCTACATTTCTAACAAACTCCCAGGTGATGCCCATGCTACTGGTCCATGGGCTGCTCCTCTGGGTATCAAGGATCTAGAGTGCCTTCCTCATTCCACGGGTGAGAACACTGAGGCACAGATGCTGTGACTTGCTGAAGGTCACACAGCTCAGTTGAGACAGGGTAAGACAAGAACACAAGTTTCTTTCCAGTTGATACAGGGAACACGTCTGGAGGAGGAGGAGGATGTAGCAGTTAGAGGAGATGACTGCATAGGGTGGACCTCACTAGCACAGCCCTGGCTCGGGAATGTGAATTAAACCAGCCAGAAGCTCTTTCCCTTTCCACTACTGATGATCTTGAGATTATGCCAGTAGCCATCAGCCACCAAGTATTGGACAACAGCTGCAGAAATAAGGACCCAGAGTCATGGATGGAGGAAAATGGGCATCTTTCCTCAGAATTCTAAAATAGAGAACACTTGGGCCACTCAGTGAGAGCCACCATTGTGAAATTGCCCCACTCTACCCTCAGAAGGTCCTGTCTTAGTTCATTTGGGCTGCTATAGCAAAATCCCATAGACTAGATGGCCTATAAACAACAGAAATTTACTTCTTACAGTTGAAGTCCAAGATCAATGTACTGGCAGATTCAGCGTCTGGTAAGGGCCCACTTCCCTGTGTTCTCACATGGTGGAAGAGTTGGGCTAGCTCTCTGAGGTCTCTTTAGAAGGGCACTAATCCCATTCATAAAGGTTCCACCCTAAAGACCTAATTACATCCCAAAGGCCCATCTCCTCATACCATCACCTTGGGTCTTAAGATTTCAACATATGAATTTTGTGGGGACACAAACATTCAGATCATAGCAATGCCATCTCCAAATTAGAGAAAACTGCTTTAATTAAATGATACCCCCCAAAAGTGGAGGAATCTGAGCAGGTGCTCTTAACTTCCCTTTTCTTTGTTTCCTGAGAATTCTGCATCAACTCCTTTGCCCCAGTTTGAGAATGCCCCGGAACCATACCCACATCTCCAGATTTTAGACTGAGTGCCCTCTTTACCTAATGCTTCTCAAGGCAGCCTTCTGTCACTGCCCACTCCAAGGAGAGGTGGCTGTCGAGGTAAGCCTTTATGGACAGGAACCAGACAAAGCTGTCGCCGCTGAACAGGTGATGAATTTACTGACACTCTGGCCCCAAGAAAGCTGCAGGGCACATGCACCGGGAAGCAGAGGGAGAAAAAGAAAATGCACCACGTCTTCTGAAACTTCAAAAGAAACCAAGGGAAGAAAGCACAACTGTCCCAGTGATAATATATCCATAATGTTTGCTAAGGTAACTGGCACCAGCCTGATATTGGAATAACTGGTTTTACATTTTATCAGTTGAAGCTTGGGGGGTACTTGGAAGGAGTCCAAAAGTAGCAAAGAGAACTAGTAAAGATTAAGAAAACAAAATATAGGAGAAAGTTTGAATTATATTATGTAAGGAAGATTTGGCTTAAAAATTTATAACTGTACTAGCAGTCCTATTACCTATATCATTAAGTAAAAATGGGTAAATTGAATCCGATTTTCCATAAAACCAACATTTTACTGTGAACTTATCCATAGATTCAACTTTTCTTAGAAATTATTATTAACAGTAGATTGATTCAGTTACAGGTCTATGTAGGCAGGTGTTTCTTAAGATTTGATTCCAAATGACTTTATCCAAATAACCTTATGAATTCTACATTATTCTAATAACTGGTGCAGTGGAAGAAACATGGGCTTTGGAGCCAGAAAGACCTGACTTCAAATCCTGCTTTCACTATCTACTCTCTGTCATACTGTACCTGGGGCTTAACCTCATTAAGCCTCAGTGTTTTTCACTGGTAAAAGAAGTGGGCTGTTCCCTACTTCACTGGGTTGTTGTGTGGATTAAGTGTGTCGGGCACGTGCTCTTCTTTCCTCTCTTGACAGTGACTTTACAATCACCCCCTCTGGAGTGCCTCCACCTCCTCCTTCCTTCTTTGCCCCTTTGATTTAAGTGGTGGAGTTGCAAATTCCAGAGACAACAGAGTATTCCTTGCACTCCAGCCAACAGCTTGACCCAGGAGAGAGTGTTATGCAGGCCTGTGGCAGCCTGATCAATGCTGGCCAAGGGGAGGAAGATTCTCCATTGCTCGTCCAGCTGGCTGACTGCCATGGGCAACTGCAGGGAGACACTCACCAAAGAATACAAATGAGGGTCGCTAGAAGCCAAAGGGCAGACTCTCTTTCCGTTTTACCAAATCTAGAATCGTGGGATTAAACTAAACTGGGTAAGATAGATATTTGAATAGGCCAAAGAAAACTATAGAGTCTCCTCCTCTGAAATTAAAAAAAAAATTTCTCCTTCTTACTCCCTTTTCCCACAACCCCTCTCATACTCTATTCCTAATTTTAGTTTCATTGGTTTTGAGTAGGCAGACAGAACTCTAAGGCACTGGTTCACGGCCCTAGTTGTGTATGAGAATCTCCATACATCTCTTGAACAAAGACATTTTACCCGTGGCCCTCATTTAGTCTTTGGTAAAACAGCAAAAGCTAAGACTCCTCTCAAGGCAAATGTTTTCCTAACCCTCACCCCAACTCTTGCACGTGGAACTAATTTACAGATCTCAGCCCCAAAGCTCCTTCTGTTGTGAGGCACCCTCCTGCAATAATGCACTTATATGCCACTTGTGCAGAAAAGAGCAGTTTATTTACTCCAGCTGGCCAGAGACCATCTCTCAAGGAGCAACCAAGGGAGAATGGCCCTGGGCTTTGGTCTTGTGGGGTTTTTAAAGGCAAAGACCACATCCCGTTGGCACACGAGTTTGTCCAGGTGCACAAAGCAAGCTAGGTAGCTAGGTTACAGAAGCCAAAAATGAGCCGATAGAGCAATCAAGCATACAAATTTTCATTGTGTATGGTTCCTGTTCCCATGTAATAGTTCACTGTGTATGGCTCCTGTTTCTATGCAACAGTTTTTGTTTCTATGAGGTCAACGGTTTCTCACATGGGGGGATAGTCTGACAATGAGAATGGAGCACCTATCCAAGATGGCACTGGTATTGCTCAGGATTCTCTGCTACACTTCCTGAGGGACCCTTTCCTGTCCCGACTAGGTCATATCCCCTTATTACACTTGCATAGAATTCTGCACTCACTCCATTTATGATGGTTTTGCTCACATTTCAATTTGTATCATTCATTTCATATTCCTCTTCCCATCACCTCTCTGTAGGCCATGTGCTCCAAAAGCCTAGTCAATCATTGTCTTTCAACTCCCCACTGTGCCTGCCACCAGCAGGTGCAAAATCATTAAGGAATGACAAAAACACACTTCCTCTGAAACACTGCTGTTGTCCTGGGAGAGATCTTCCAGTCTTTTATTCACGTGCTTATCCTGAACATGGGTGTAACACTGACATTCATACATTTCTCTCTCCTCCAGTCTTCAGATTCATTATCTTTTTTATGGAAAAGCAGAACTTTTTGTCTATAAGCTATAGTCCTTTCACAAAGCAGTCCCAGCTCCCAAAATATCTTTTCCTGTCACATAGAAAGCTTAAAAACATGTTGTCCAACACTGAAACAGGCAGGGCCACATATTTTGAAGATAGGACATATACCACTTTTGGCATCTGTTTTTTTTTGGAAGTGTTTTAAATGCACATACATATTCCCGACCTGTTACAGACTGCCCACCCATCCAGCATTGCCCACAGCCGGCCCTCTGCACCCACCGTCAGGGCTGACGCTGAGGGAGGGGCTCTCAGCATTGCACGCTGGGGATCACTCCCTGGCCTCAGCTCCTTAGTCTCCTCCCACTGTCCTTGAGGAGCATTAGCTTTGAGGAGTCTCAGCTGTTGCCATTTCACACAGACAAAATGAGGACCACAGGTGAAATGCCTTTGTTCAAGAGACATGTTTTTGCAGCTAGACACTTCTTTCCTTCCAGGTCTGAAGTCTATGACTACAAGGCCGAGGGGAGACTCCCACACCACCTGAAGACGAATTCGGCCCACAGGCTATTCAGGAGAGAAACGCACAAGGCCCCAGTTAGGAGAAAATGTAGGGCAGAAATGTAGTATCTTTTCCTCACTCATCACAAGGTTCATAAAACTCCAAGAACGCTAATTTAAGGGACATCCCTGCAGTTCTAAGTACAGTCCAGTTAGTCTCGAGAAGACCAACTCAAACGGAGAGTCTGGGAGAGCAAACAATGAATGACAGCACCCAAGAGCTGGCAGCTTCTGACCCCTCAGGCAGCCCCAGGAGAGTGTCTGGGCGAGGGCGGGACTGAGGCACTTCACTCCATTTGTGTTCGTAGCTGTGCTCCAAACTTCTGGATGCAAACGTCGTTTGCACCCGCCCGGAAAAATCAGAAACAGCGCGCGTGAGTATCAGTGCCTCTGGGCCAGACACAAAGAGAGGGTGCAGGCACCACCCACAGGACTCCAGGACGCCTCGGGCCACCGACCCGCAGCGGCCCCGCCGCCCCCAAGGCCCTCCCTCTCCGCCTCCTCCCGCCCGAGGTCGCGCTGCCCTCCCCTTCCCGGGGCTCCGCGGTGCGGGCACAGCCTGCGGATTGGACCTGGAGGCGGCGGGGCTGGGACGGCGCGCTGTCGCCCGGCGCCCCACGGTGCCCGCGCGGGGAGGGATGCGCAGGTCGGCGAGGCCGGTGCATCTGGTCGCGCACCCCCGCAGCGCCTGCGCCGAGGACAGGCTGCCGGGCCGGCTCGAAAGGCACCGGGGCCACCGCTGAGTCGTCTCCAAGCAGCTCAGAACGGCCGCCGCGTCCAGGGAAGCGCAGGTCCGGGGACACCGCAAACAGGTGGTTGCCGGGCCGCGCTCCCGAGGCCACCCGCACGAAGTGTGACGCCTTCCAGAGCACGGTGGAGGCAGCCAATCCGCTCTCCCCGGTGGGCTGTGACCCCGCCCCTCTCCGTGCACCTCTCTAGCCATCCGCGATGCTCCCTCCTATGCTTTGCCTGACAGAACCAGGCTTCCTGTCAGTTAGTGACAAGCAGTATTTCTCTTACCACTCGCCGGGTCAGGATGCTTTTCATCGGGAACCGAATCCCGAGACATGGCTTCGACGCTGTCTACCTCGAGGGTGTGCCATCCTTGCTGCAGCAGCCTAGATGCTGGGCAGAAGGATCTTCTGTGCACTGTGCAGCCCGCTGTCGCGCTGCGTGGCGGCTCTAGAGCCACAGAACTGAGAGCTGTTTTCCACAGTTGCTGCGTCTTCTCTTGGCTTTCGTTTTTTCCTTGAACGAAGCTTACGCCGCTGAGAATGATCTGGAGCCTCTTCCGGCTGAGGTTGCTGCTCAGTTCGGTCAAAGAGGTCCTCCATTTCCAGGTGCCTCGTTTCCATAAATCCAGGGTAAATGCCAGAAGCCAGACAAGAAGCAAATCTAGCTTTAAATCCCAGACTATATTTACTTGTGTAACTGTTATCTATAAAACAGGGATAATACGACTACTTAGTTTATGAAGCTGTAAAAGGATTAAATAGAAGAATGTATGTCAAAGCACACAGCATAGTGACTAGTACAAAGTAAATTCTGAATAAGTGTTTATTGTTATTAGATATGGCCTACCTCAAAACTCAAGCTGGGCCAGAAATTTGAAATAAGTAATAATAGATCAAGGAAATTAATGTTAATCGCAGCTGAAAGGACGCCACGACCCAGATGTGGGAATGGTTCAAACCAAAATAATGAATGAGTAGGGAATGAGTAGGCAGAGGTGAAGGGAAGAGCAGAGGAGATGCAATGAGATGCAGAGACTCTATGAAGGACGGTGCACTGAAGAGAAATCCTGGTTACTCAAGTAGTCTTGGCTCCTGACACTTTTCCCTGCAAACTCCTCCCTCCCCAACTTTTATTAAAGTAAATTAACTTCTGCTCTTTGCATGTTGAAGCACTTGACTAGAGGATTCCCCAGATGTGATGGAAACAAACTGACATAACATCACTTGGGGTTGCTCTGCTTTCATGTAGAATTAAGTCAGCAACTGTAAAGTAGGAGTTTCCAGTTGTTTCTCTGCTCCAGAGAAGCAGGTGGTCACTGATCTGTTTTTGTTTTTGTTTTTGTTTTTGTGAGGGCTGGTGGTAAGGGGATCCGAACCCTTGACTTTGGTGTTACAAAGCAGTGCTCTAACCAACTAAGCTAACCAGCGAGCCCCAACATGTGGTCAATGAAAGAGTAGAGACCCTAACTTGTGAGCCAATAGACATCTTTCATGTGAGTAAAGCAAGCTTCAGAGCTTATATTATAAATATGACCACGAAAATTCTTTGTATTTCACTACTAAAGATGACTGAATTTTCAAATCCAATCATAAAAGGTAATAAAGTGACTGGTATTTGTTCATATTAAAGCTCACTAAGTAAGGAGTTAAGAAAGCAGCTCAAAATTAAAATATAAATATATTACTAAGCTCACCTTTTTGGAGGGGTTTATAAGCATTATAAGTCCTTAACAACATGAAATGTATATTGCTAGTTACCTGCTCCAATATACTTATACTTCATTTAATAAGCTAATCCTTAGGGTTAACTCTTGCAAAATTAATTTCTAATGCAGTACTTAATGATTTTTTAAAGACAACACTGTGTAGGAACTATGAAAGTGCTTAAATTGCTATGTATTAGGAACTAGACAAGAAGGGATTTTGAGATAATAATTTATGTTTATGGAACACTTGCTACATGGCAGGAACTGTGCAAATGCTCTACTTAAAGTTGAATTTTTATTTATCAACAATAACCATATGGGATAAACATATTATCCTGATTTTATTGTACTCTGTCACTGTAGTTATGAAATCCACTTAAACAGTAAACAGTGTTATAACTGAATATTTGCAGCAATTACTTGAGCCTATTTTTCACTTCTATAAGACATTTAGTTTATTAAGCTGACAGATATTCCCTCATTCAATAGCTCATCACAATTTTATAGGTAGGCAATAACTTAATTTTATTTCCTTACCAATGATACTATCAAAAAAGAAAGCCAATTAGTAACTACTGTAAATGATCTGATAAATTTTTCTCCAGTTATTAATAGTCTTAAAAGTTCATGTTTACAGTCCCACATCCAGAAGAGCAGTGTGAGGAGCTCTGCAGACCTCCTCCCCAGTGAAACAAGCATAACTGGTGAACATTTAAAAAAAAAATTTTTTTTAAAACATGAACATCGTTATGCCCACAAACTCGATAACAGAGTGGACCAATTCCTTGAAAAACACAATCTACCAAAACTTACACAAGGAAAAATAGATCATCTGTACTATTTAATAAACTGTAATTATACTTAATAACTTTCCAAAATAGAGAGCACCAGGCCCAGAAGATTTCACTGGTGTATTCTACCAAATATTTAAAGAACAAATGATACCAATTCTCTACAATATCTTTCAGAAAATAGATGCACAGGGAATACTTCCTAACTGTTCTATTAGGCCAACATTACCCTGACACCAAAACCAGATAAAGGCTTCACAAGAAAAGAAAACCACAGACCAATATCTCTCATGAACATAGATGTAAAAATCCTCCACAAAATATTAGCACATTGAATCCAACAATGTATTAAAAGCATTATACACCACAACCAACTGGAATTTATTCCAGGAATGCAAGGTTGTTCAACATTTGGAAATCAATTAATTGAATCCATAACATCAATAAGCCAAAGAAGAAAAATTATATGATTATATCAACAGATGCAGAAAATTTTTTTTACAAAATCCAACACCCATTCATGATAAAAAAAAAAAAAAAAAAAAAACCTCTCAGCAAACTAGGAATAGAGAGGAACTTCCACAACTTTATAAAGAACATCTGCAGAAAACTGACAGCCATCATACTTAATGATGAGACACTAGATGCTTTCCTCCTAATACCAGGAACAAGTTAAGGATGTTCCCTCTCAGCTTTCCTATTCAACATTATACTGGGGGAAGTCCCACCTAATGCAATAAGACAGGGAAATGAAAAGTGTACATATTCAGAAAGAAGAAATAAAACTGCCTTTGTTCTCAGATAATATAATTGTTTATGTAGAAAATCCCAAATAATTGACAAAAACAAAAAACCCAACCCTCTTGGAACTAATAAGCCATAACAAAGTTGCAAGATACAAAGTTAATACCAGTCAATTGCTGTTCTATATAATAGCAATGAACAATTAGAATTTAAAATTAGAAACATAATAGAATTTATATTAGCACCAAAATAATTAAATAGGTGTAAAACTAACAAAATATGTACAAGATCTATATGAGGAAAACTAGAAATCTCTGATGAAAAAAATAAAAAATCTAAATAGAGAGATATTCCATTTTTATGGACAGGAATACTCAATATTGTCAAAATGCTACTTCTTCCCAACTTTGTCTACAGATTCAGTGCAATTCCAATGAAAATTCCAGCACGTTATTTTGTGGATATTGACAAACTGATTCTACAGCTTGTATAGAAAGGCGAAGGACCCAGAATAGCCAACGTAATGTTGAAGGCGAACAAAGTTGACTGACACTACCCAATCAAGCAGTGTGGTACAGACAAAGAATAGACAAATACATCAATGGAACAAAATTGAGTCCAGCTATAGACCCATACAAATACAGGCAACTAATCTTTGAGAAAGGAACAAAGGCAATTTAATGGAGAAAGGATATTCTTCTCAACAAATGGTCTGAAACAGACATCCAAATGAAAAAAAAAAAAAATCCTACACACACCGTATACCTTTTATGAGAATTAACTAAAAACGGACCATAGATCTAAATGTAAAATATAAAACTGTAAAACTCCTAGAAGATAACGTAGGAGAAAGTCTAAGTAACCTTGGGTTTGGTGATAATTTTTAGCTACACCAAAAGCACTATCTATAAGAGAAAAAATTGATAAATTGCATTTCATTAAAATTTAAAACTTCTACTCTGTCAAAGACACCTTTAAGACAATGAAAAGACAAACTGCAAACTGGGAGAAAATATTTACAAAACACTTATCTGATAAAGGACTTGTATCCAAAATATACAAAGAACTTTTAAAACAGTAAGAAAACAAACAACATGGGCAAAAGATCTGAACAGATACCTTACCAAAGAAGATATACAGATGGCAAATAAGCATATGAAAAGATGCTCAACATCGTGTCATTATGGAATTGTAATTAAATTGTATTAGAATGGCTAAAATCCAAAAACACTGATGACACCAAATGCTGGTGAGGCTGTGAAGCAACAGGACTTTTATTCATTGCTGGTGGGAATGCAAAATGGTACAGCCATTTTGGAAGACAGTTTGGCAATTTCTTATTAAGCTAAACATAGTCTTACTGTACCATCCAGCAATATGCAATTGGTATCATTCCTTGGTATTTACCCAAAAGGGTACATAACTTATGTCCACACAAAAACCTGCACGCAGATGTTCATAGCAGCTTTATTCATAATTCCCAAAACTTGGTAGTAACCATGATGTCCTTAAATGAATAAACAAACTGTAATATACCCATAAAATGGAACATTATTCAGCAATAACAAGAAATGAGTTATCAGCCATGAAAAGACAATGGAGGAGGAGGGAGGCCCAGTGGGAAGGGGGGACAGGGTGGGGACCGCTGGTGGCCAAGAGTTATCTTGGGGTGGGCTTCCTCATCCTCACAGGGTGGGTGGACTGCATCCTCTCCAGCCTTCTTACCCCTCGAATTTCTCGATTCCATTCTTTCTCCCTCCCAGCGGCCCACCCGCTCGGCCTGGCCCCTGGCCTCCACCCGGTGGCGCCTTCCGCCTGCTGCTACACGTGCTGAGCGTGGCTCCCGGAGGCCTGTGCAGCGGGAGGCTGCCCCTGCCGCCCCGCATGCAGCTGGAGGAACGCGGCCTCCAGCACGGGGACTTCTCGCTGTAGCTGTGCCCAGCTCGGCGCACCGACGCCGGCGAGTACCGCGCCTCAGTGCCCCTCGGCGACCGCGCCCTCCAGTAGGTGGGAGCGGGACGAGGAGAGAGGGGCTGGGAGGAGGGCCCCCCATACACCGCCGCCCGTGAGCAGGAAGGGCTGGGGCACAGGGGCACTCCAGGCCCTGCCTGAGAGCCTCCAGAAGGATAGAGGAAGGGGCTGGGGAGTCGGATTGCAGAACGGAAGTTGCCCCCAGAGAACACGTGTGTGGGGGGAGGGCCGTATGGAGAGACTGAATCACCCCTCGAGTTCCCCTTCCCCCACCCACAGCGGGAGTGCCCTGGTGGAGGTGGGGACGCACGTCTTCTTGGGGGACGGGGAAAGAGTGTGGGGCTGGAGTGATTCATTTCAGACTTCTGTAGCTCAGGGGATGGGCTTCGTGGGGATCCTCAGGCAAGGAGTGGTGAATGGGAAAGGTGGACGATGCCAAGTAAACACGAGGCAGGAGACAGGGCAAAGTGATTTGGGGGGACTTACTTTAAGAATCTCCAGGTGCCAGGCACTGAGCTGAGGGGAGCAGGGTGGGGTTGGAGAAGAGAAATCTGAAGCAAGGACCCTGTTTCCAGGAGCTTCCAATGGGCTGATCTGCTGTGTTGGGAAAGTGTTTCCGGTGGGGCTGATCAAGTCTTCTTTCTCTTTGTACAGTGACTGCCAGCCCCTCAGGGTCTCTCAGGACCTCTGACTGGGTCATTTTGAATTGCTCCTTCAGCTGGCCTGATCACCCAACTTCTGTGCACTGGTTCCCGGGCCAGGGCCAAGTCCCTGTCCAGGAGTCCCCCCATCACCACTTGACCAATAACTTCCTCTTCCCATCTGAAGTCAGCCCCTCAGACTCTGGGCCCTGGGGCTGTGTCCTCACCTACAGAGATGGCTTCAATGTCTCCATCATGTACAACCTCACTGTTCTGGGTAACTCACCCAGTCTGCATTCACACTTGACCACAACCCCTTCCTGCCCTGCCCCCCACCCACCCTGAACCAGGTCCCCAAACCAGGTTCTTGCAGCTATTGCTGCCTGTGATTGCTCTGGGTCTCCCTGTCACCTGTCCAACCCCCTTCTGGCAGCCTTTCAGCTGCCTTCTCCCCTTCTTGCTTACCCTTGGCCATCCAGCCTCACTTGCCAGCCTCTGGTCTCCTGCCAGCCCAGCCCACTTTCTGGGTTTCTGAGTGTCCTCAGTTCATCCACCTCATTCTCCTCCTTAGGGCTCTTCTGAGGTGGACCACCTCCTTCACTCTGCTGCCTCCCTCCCTGCAGTGCCAGCACTCCCCCGCTGTGGCCCCCCCACAGCTTTGACTTTGGGTTCCCTTTTATCTCCAGGTCTGGAGTCCCCAACCCCACTGACAGTGTGCACTGCAGTAGGTTCCAGGGTGGAGCTGCCCTGTCACCTGCCTCCTGGTGTAGGGACCTGTTGCTTTGCGTTGCTTTGCCTCCCACGGATTTGTCAACCCACTTCCCCTGGGTGACGGAGATGCAAAGGATTACTCAAAGCCCATCTCTACTGAGCAGTGAGAGGCCCCAAAGTGCTTAATCTCCCCTTGGGATGCTCAAGTGAGAGCCATCCCTTCCTTGGGAAATTAACACCGAATTGGGGTTCTCTTCCTGCATTTATTTTCCAGACCAGGAAGTTACAGGAAGAAAACAAAGGTGGGGTTATAGTTTAACAGTATAGGCTGGTAACATTCAGTGAAACAAGCCAGATGACATTCCAGTAAGGCAATTAAGTGGTCCTATCAACAACAGTTTGATCTTAGCAAACATTCCTTCCTATAGCAATTCTCAGTATCTTTACATAACAATCAGTAACTAGTCTGTCTTTGAGCCAGCAACCTGCTGTGCCACAATTCTTATCTTGCAACAGGGACTTATAGCCTGAGGGAAATTTCCAGTCCTCTGCAAGATCAATATTTGAAACTGCAAGGCATTGGAAAACCAGGCCCTGTAAAGTACATATGCTTTTTAGTATATTCCACAGGGACCCATCTTCCCTCACTGCCAAGTGGACCCCTCCTGGGGTAGGCCCTAACTTCCTCGTGTCCAGAGACAATGGCAACTTTATCTTTCAACTAGAGGCTGTAAGCCAGGCCCAGGCTAGGACCTATACCTGCCACATCCATCTGCAGGGGCAACAGCTCAGTGCCACTGTCACTTTGGCAGTCATCACAGGTCAGCCCCAGGAGGAAAAGGAGTAGCTCCCATCCCAGGGGAGCAAGGACAGGGAGGGCTGGCTGGGCAAATTCTGCCCATGATGCCAGGCCACTGGGTACAAATTCCAGAGGCTGCCCATTATGGCCTACTTTTTTCTCACCCCCATTATAAAGAAGCCAAACTGAAAATGTCCACTTCAGCCACAAGATAAACATTCCAATGTTCTCTAAGGGACTCCCCTGCTCTGAATTGGTGGGAGGGTATGAGAAGTTAGAAGAGAGGTGGCAAGAGTTTGAATGGTTCAAAACAGGTGGAATATATTTCTAGAATCCTTGTCCACTTTGGGGATAGGGCTTGGGTTAAAGTTGCAGAAAGTGGCCTGGATTTGGGAGGAGTTAATAAATCAGTCCCTTGGTTAGCAAATATTTACTGAACAAGGGTTTTCCAAGACAGTATAAAGCAAACAGAAAAAAAAAAAAAAAAAAAAAAAACCCTCAGAATATGTTGATCAGTTATAACCATCAGCCATGACAGATCAGCTATAGCTACGGTACTTAACCTGTGGCCAATACAAGCAGCACCACATAGAAGGTGCTTAATAATGTATATTGGTTGAATGAATACATGAGTAAGCTAACAAATAATACATCCGAGGGCCAATCCTGAATTTCCACCTGATTTCTGGATATCTCTGCCACGCAGCCTCACCTAACCCCATCTTTTCCTCACACTAGTCTTCTTACTAATGCAGCCTGTCATTAACTCCACTGGTACCCCACTCATCCTGAAACCTGGCCTCCTGCTTCCTCCACATCCAGTCGGTCATGCCAGCCCACCAATTCTTTCTGTCCAATGTCTTCTTGAGGGCCAACTTTCATGTACAACTCTATGGGAGAGACATTGTTACCCCTATTTTATAGAAAAAGAATTTTCTCAAAGTCACAAAGCTGGGAAGTGCCAGACTCAGGGTCTAAACTCCAGTGTCTGTGTCACCAGATCTTCACTCTCCTATGTGCCGTGCTCAGTCAGAGCCAGGCCCTTTTGCCACTTGTCTCCTCCTAGCTACCTTGTCTCTCGCTCTACATCTTTGAGAATGCTCTGTCTCTAGATTAAAGGGTCAGGTCACTGTTCTCTAAACATCCAGAAGGGGATAAAGTTCATTCAGGGCACCACATGCAGGGAGCACTGATGTGAGCCAAGTCACAGAAGAGGGAACATTGCAAGGTATATTGGGGGCCAACTCACCTGACAGTGAGGGTCCTGAGCACTTAAGTAGAAAGTAATATAAAAGAATATGGAATAGTATGTCTTATGTGTTCCTTCAGGGCCAGTTTGAACAATGTCCTGAGGGCAATAGGGAGACTGGAAAGTTTTTGAGCAGGGAAGTTTCTGAGCAGAGCATTGTCTTAATGACATTAATTTGGCCATAACCCCTAATCTCCTCCCCACAACCTCACTCAGTCAGAACCCAGGTGGGTGTGGGATGATTGAGATTTAGGATCAAACCTGTAGCATTAAGTAAGGGGGTTGGGACCCTAAAAGATCTCTTCCCTCTTAATTTTTTCAGTGACTCCCAAATCCTTTGGGTTACCAGGCTTTCTGGGGAGGCTGCTTTAGGAGGTAACTCCAGCATCTGGACAAAAGCGCTTTGTGGTGGAGTGTCCTGGACAACTGGCCCTGGAGAAGTTCCCCAGGACCCTGGCTGGAGATGCAAGAGGACAGGCTACTTTCCCAACCCTAGCAATGCCAGCTGTACCAGGGAGAGAGGCTTCTTGGAGCAGTGGTGTACTCTACAGAGCTGTCTAGCCAAGGTCTGAGGCCCCAAAATGCCATGGCCCCAACTCCAGAGTGATCGTTTTGATCCCCCTTTCAGACCATCTCTTGCTGCCCCCAATCCTGGCTCTTTTCTTTCCAGGTAGGGGCCTGACCCCAAACTCTTGTCTAGGCCTGACCCACTTCTGCCACTAATTAGCTGAATGACCCTGGACAAGTACCTTACATTCTCTGAGCCTCACTGCATCTGTCAAGTATGAATGAATGGCAAGATTTCCTTTTCAGCCCTGACCCTATGCCTAATCCTGTACATTCTCCACAGGTGCCCAATGCTCTGGGAGAGCACCAGGTACCTGCAAAGCAGGCCATCTCCCTGCCGTTCTCATCCTTGCTATTGTCTCACTGCTCCTTTTGGTGACTGGAGCCTTTGGCTTTCACCTTTGGAGAAGACGGGTGAGCTTGGGATGTGCCCCCACCCCACTGGCTTCCCTCTCCTCTACCCTCAGAGTGCTGGTTCCCTTTCCTCAGGGAGGATGACCAAAGTAGACCGTGAACTTGCCTTCAGAGCCCACCTTTTCATAATCCTCTGCACTTTAGGGGCCCCCCATGCCTGGGGAGGCTGGAAAGGGCTAAGAGAAGGCCTGGAACCAGATGGAGAGGGCTGAGGGGGGGCTGGGAAAAAATAGGACTCAAACTCCTTCCTATTCTTTTTCTTTTCATCCTTCCCCTCCCACCCTCCATCTCTCTCTCTCCATCTCTTTTTACAGTGGTGACCAATTAGATTTTCTGCCTTAGAGCATAGGGTTTACCCTCCTCAGGCTCAGAGCAAGCTAGAGGAGCTGGAGCAAGAATCAGCACTGGACCCGGAGCTGGAGGAGCTAGAGCTGGAGGAGCCTGAGCCAGAGCAGGAGCTGGAGCTGGGGCCGGAGGAGCAGAAGCCAGAAAAGCTCTGAGCCAGAGCTGAGGTGACCACAGATCTCAGCAGCTCAGTCCAAATAAACTCCCTGTCAGCAGAAAGCCTGAGTCTGGCTCTTTCTTACCCAGTGAAGGCTCCTGTCTCTCCCCAGCCTCTGGGGGCTCCCTTCTCCGACCCCAGCCTCATAACCTACTTTCCACAACCAATCTCCCTCATCTTCCCCTTTTCTCTTTCTGTTTCTTCCTTGGTCTCTCTTGCTCTGTCTCTCCTGGGCAATCATTTTTCTGAAGCTCCAAAAAGCCCTCACCCCTTGCCTCTATAGCCCTCTTCTCCAAACTTCCATCCACATTGTGCTGGCTTCCCTGGTTCCTTTATATTTCTGTCCCTCTGGCATACCCCACCCCATACTCAGCTGCACTTCAGCACTTGCCCTTGGCCCCTGGGTTGCAACAGGTGTGTTTGTGCACACGTGCACGGATGCACACATCCACACACATGTACACACACAGAGAAGCCCTGCCATGTAAAGTCTTCCAGGAGATCAGGTCTTGCAACCTTTCTGGGCATCCCGGCTGAGGTTCCTCCTTCTGCCCTAATCCCCAGGTTTCTCAGCCCTTGGTGGCTTTTCTGGTCTCAGGCATGAGAACACACTGCCAACCAGTGGTCACTGCTAGTCACACCCCACCAGAGGTCACTGGGCCAGCTGTTGCAGGCCTGAGGAGGTTTAACATTGCAGGGGACAGGGCAAAACACAGATCACTGCTCCTGAAGGCACTGCGTTTGTAGTATGCATGCTGTGTGTGCAGCAAACAAGTGTGCAGCCAGCAGCTGTCACATGTCCTATGCACCCTTCAGAAGAGGGACTGAAAAATGCATGGCTCAGGAGATACAGCCCTGGACACCCCCCTCCTGCCCCCCGCAAGGTTATAATCCAAGTCTGACAAAGGGGCAGGTTGTCGACAAAGGCTGTAGGCGGGGAGAACAGCAGGCAGCAAGACAGCTGGCGTGGCTGCAGCTGTGGGGCAGGAGCCCCAGCTTTGAATTTCAGCTCTGCCGATGTGCCCGTAGCCAACGACCCTGAGTCTCAGTTTCCTCACCTAGTAAGTGGAGTAATGATAACGACCCACCAAAATGGATCGTGGTGAATATCAGATAATAAAATGGCTTTGAAAACTGTGAAGTATTCCAGCCAACCCTCCAAAAAAATAAAAAAACACAAAACTCTGTAGTGCTCCATGCGTGTGACATACTTGTGAGGGACAAAGTAGGCCTGCTCTGGTCATGGCAATAATTACATTGAAGAACCCCAAGCCCACCTGTGTCCCCTCTCTGCCTGTCTGACTTGGAGAGAGCATTCTTGCAACAAAGCACATGCGGCCTTGGCCCACAGCACCCACAATGCTGGCTTAGGGATCCAGACCTCTGCCTGCAATGAGCATGGGGCTTGAGACTTAGGCTCCAGACAGCCCGGTCAGAAGAAGAAAATATTGAAAGCAAGTGGGAGCAAGCCTGCAGGAGGTGCATGGTGGCACATGCACATGCCATGCCCCACTGAGCCTGTGTGCAAAGTGACACAAAAAGACAAGCCATGAAGCTGAAGACCTGTCCCTGTGGAGACACAATGGCCAGAGACTTGAGGGCAGAGAATAGAGAAAGGGACACCTTTGTTTTGTGCAGAGCCTTAGGGAGAGAAGGGCACCCTCTGAAGCTTGAATAATGAAACATTTAAGGCAACTTGAGGTTCTGAGCCTCAATGGGTGGTGGTGACTCTTGCCTTGTCACCAGTGGAGAAATGGGCACAGAAAGGAGGAAGCTCTGGCACTTGCCAGAGATGATCACACTGTAAAGTGAAGTCTTAAAGTCCCCTTTACAAGTCTCTAAAGCATCATCCCCACCCTTTGTGGTGGGGTGGGGACAACTGCTGTAGAGACTCCACAGCTCTGCCCATCACCCTGCTCTCCACAGCCTTAGTAGAAGCCCCTATGTTTTAATGGGGCAGAGGTTTCCTGGAAAGTTCTGTGGATGGCATTTTCCCTTTCTACTAGATAATATCCTGTGCCCTTTGGACTTATGAGAGTAGTCATCAAAGATTCACTGGGACCTATGCAGGGAATTCTCCATACTCTTTTATGAAAGGGACAGGGAATGGACAGAGGTGGAGAGGCCACCTTGTTCCTCCACTCCCCAGAGAAAAGCAAAGGGCAGAAGGAAGAAGGGATATGAGGGCTTGTGCTTACAGTGCTTCTCTGGGTGGTCTCGCCTAGGGGGTGGCATTCCTGCCCCCACCACTCTGCCTACAAAGCCCCACTCCCCGTCCAGAAGAATAATTTCCAGCCCTTTTCACGTCCTCCTAAAGCCTCCAGGGAACTAGGTCAATTCATTCTGCATCTCCAAGTTCTTCTGTAATCTAGTGCTCCAGGCTGGTGTACTGGAGGGGAACGGCATGGGGGGACAGACAGGGGGCTCAGGGACCATCAGTGGGCAGGGATCATCCTGGGTCCTTGTTAAGAAGGAAGGGGGTGTATTAAATAATATAGCCACATAACAAATCATCTCAAAAGTTAGTAACTGAAAATAATAAACTATTATCTAACATGGTCAAGAATCCAGGAGCAGGTTGGCTGAGTAGTTATGGCACAGGCTCTCTCCTGAGGCTGCTGTGAAGATGTGGGCCAGGGCTGCAGTCATCTGAAGGCTTGGCTGGGTGTTTTAGTCTGTTTGTGTTGCTATAACAGAATATCTGAGACTGGGTAATTTATAAAGGAAAGAGGTTTATTTGGCTTATGATTCTGGGACAGCTGCATCTGGCACAGGCCTCAGGCTGCCTTTACTCATGGCGGAAAAGTGGCAGGCAGCCAGCGTGTACAAGCAGGTCACATGGCGAGAGAGGAAGCAAGAGAGAAAAGCAAGAGGTGCCAGGGTCCTATAAACAATAAGCTCTCGAGGGAACTAATAGAGCAAGAACTCACTCATTACTCCCCCCGCCCACAGGGAGAGCATTAATCCATTCATAAGGGATCCGCCCTCATGACTCAGTCAGTTTCCAACACTGCCACATTGGGGATCAAATTTCCACATGAGTTTTGTCTTATTTGTTTTTAAAGACGACCAGTAAAGGGATCATAACCCTTGACTTGGTGTTGTCAGCACCATGCTCACCCAGTGAGCTAACCGGCCATCCCTATATGGGATCCGAACCCATGGCCTTGATGTTATCAGCACCACACTCTCCCAAGTGAGCCATGGGCTGGCCCCCACATGAGTTTTAGAGGGGACAATGTTGCTTTGCCTCCCATGGATTTGTCACTCCTTTGCCCCTGGATGATGGAGCTGCCAAAGATTACTCAAAGCCCATCCCTTTTAAGCAGTGAGACACCCCAGAAAGAGGTTAATCTCCCACGACCCTCAAAAGTGAGGCATTCCTTCCTTTTGGGAAATTAACCCCAAATTGGGGTTCTCTTCCTGCATTTATTCTTCAGACCAGGAAGTTACATGAGGAGAACTTAGATGGGGTTTTTGTGTTGCTTTGCCTCCCACGGATCTGTCACCCCTTTTCCCCTGGGTGATGGAGCTGCCAAAGATTACTCAAAGCCCATGTCTTTTGAGCAGTGAGAAGCTTCAAAAAGGGGGTAATCTCCCATAGCCCCCAAGCACGAGGCATTTCTTCCATTTGGGAAATTAACCACGAATTGGGGTTCTCCTCCTGCATTTATTTTCCAACCCAGGAAGTTACAGGAAGAGACATAGGTGGGATTTTGCTAAGTACAGTTTAACAAGTTTAACAATAGAAGCTGGTAACATTCAGTAAGTCAAGCAAGGTGACCTTCTGTAATGCAATTTGCAACAAAGGCTTGATTTTAGCAAACATTTTCTTCTTACCACAATTTCCCAGGATCTTTACATATCAATCAGTAACTTGTCTGTCTTTGAGTCAGTAACCTTGCTGTGTTATGATTCTTATCTTGCAACAGAGACTCAATAGCCTGTGGAAAATTTCCTGTCCTTTGCAAGGTCAATATTTGAAACTGCGAGGCTTTGGAAAACCAGGCGCTGTGAAGTACATTTGTTTTATGAATCCTCTACATCTTCCCCTGTTTATTTATTTAAGAGAAAAGACAAGAGCTATAGATCAGGTTTGCACAGTTAAGACAAAAACATTTAAAGCAAAGCTGGTATCATTTAGCATGGCAAGTCCTTTTAATTTTCTTCAGGTGAGGACTGATGCTGTCATTGTCTCAGTGTGGCTGCATTGGCATCACTCCAGGTGCTGTGAATTGGGTGTAATTACCAACTGTTGAAACTCCGGAAAGGGATTCTGCTCCATGTAACAGTTGATTCTGAGTCCAGAGAGTTTGTTAATGTTAAACTGTTCAGGATATTACTGCTTTCAGAGCGTCTAGTCTTATGTAAAATTTTTGATCAATTACAAGTCTTTTGTTTAAGAACAGGATGTCTCATCCAAGTTACAAACACCCTCTCTTTAAGGCCAGGAAAATTTAGAGAACTGCTTTTGTAGAAAAGATGTTATTTCCCCCCATATGATCAAAGCATTCCTCATAAAAGCATTGATGATCAATATCTTGATTGAAGAGGTCTTACTTTTCTTTGTATAAATCTCTCGATGTTGGGAAGGCTCTTTCCCAGATGGTGACTGAAAGAAGCATCTCGGCTTACTTTCTTTCAGGGATCTGTCCCACATTGCTGGGATTAAGAGTCACATGTTCTACCGACTGAGCTGGCCAGGCAGGGAAGGACTTTTCCCAGATGGTCTGTGTGCCATCAGGGGGGGGAAGATGAACAGCAGGATGAAGCAACAGTTAGGCCAAATTGAGGCAACATGAAAGAGGGGTCAGAACTTAGAAATGAGACATGCTATCTTATATCCAAAGTTTTAAATTATATCCTGTTATAAAGAAAGAAGGTAAATTTTCATTGAACTTATAAAAATAGCCACATTGCCAAAATAATCATAAGGATACTTAAAGTTATTAAATTTGGGGGGGATCGAAAGGGAGAAAACCAATACTTTTATTTCTGTTTTAAATGACATTTTACCAAACTGTTGTTAGTTATAGATAGCTTAAGAGAGAGAGTTTTCTTACATTTGGAAAACAAAAAATTAGGAGAACCAGTAGTGTTTCAAAATAAGGAAATTGTAAAAACCCATAATTCTTTTTAATTAATTTACCAATTAACTTTTGTTGTTTTGACCTTTGTGAACAATTTCACAAACCCATCAGTTTTTTCATTAGAATTCTGGAAACTTAGTTTAAAGCTATGAACTCAAAGTTTTTCAGGAAACTGTACCTATAAGAGTCTTTTTATGAAATATTTGAAGACATAACATTTTAAAATTATAATTAAACCAAGATTATGACCAGCAGCAATTATATTAAGACACAGATATTACAAGAATTTGGAACACATACCCATAACACCTTCAGTACTGACAATGCTTTCCCATAAAGTCTAATTTATTAAATAAGCCAATTAGTTTTGATACATTTTTTATATATCCTTTGAGAAATTCCAGGGCCCTTGGAATTCCTCAAAGGCATTCTGAGCTTTTGGGCTTTTGATTTTGGAAAGCTTTGTTAAGTAACAAAAGGCTTAAAACACTTAGTTGAATACAATCACAAATTATTACAAAAATAAAACCAAAATGACAGAGGGTTTCAAAGGCAGAGAGCACAAGAGATTATCATGAAATAAGTTTCTTACATCAGTTATCTAAGGGGCAAAGAAAACCTTTTACAATTTTGTATTCAGAGCAGTCAAGTGAAAAGACCTCTAGTAATCCTGTTTGATTAGTAAACCCCGGCAATGATGTGTGCTGATAAGAACATTTTTATACATTCAGGTCAGAGTAAATTATACAAAGCCCAGTTTGAGTTTTAGCTATTTTTACCAAATACATATTTATGGTTTCCCAGCCAAAAACTTGGTGTAATAGATCTATACTCTTATCAGTTAAGGTTAATTAGGGCCTATGTGATATTTGGCATAGGTTTCCTTTCACTAGCCATTTCAGGTCCCAGGTTTCCACGTGACATCTGGAGCCATGTGGAGCTTAAGACAGATGGAGGTATACACATAAAAGATACTGTTTCTCCCAGCATGGCCAGGAGGCAGAGCTAAAATAACAAGGAGACATATTGACCTAGAGACAAATTTAAGTAAAAGGCTTAAATCAAATTTTGAAAATATATTTATCAAAACTTTAGAAGATTTAAGTAATTTGAACTTGAAAAGTATACTTATTTATTTAATGAGTGCACATTAATTATAAGCCAATTTGGTACCTTGCACATAAAATGATTACACATACAGACATGAACATATAGACATAACATACAGGTTACACACACATATATGCAGACATAAACAACAAGAACAAACAAGGATCTTATAGGTTTTATTCAAGATGTAAAAAAAGCTCACTAGTAAAAAGGACAGTCAGGTTTAGATTGCGTTTTTTCAAAGACTTACTGGTGAGGCCTCACACTGCCTTAAAGAAAGGAAGATAAATTTACATTGTAAAGCAAAGTATGCAAGCCTTTTCAAGAAGATGCAGAGATTTTCTTCCTTTTAAGAAAGTAGCATAGAATTCTACGATAAGATTTTGTGAAGAAATACACAGGCTTTGGAAAACCAGGCCCTGTGAAGTACATTTGCTTTATGAATTCTCTACATTTTGCTAAGTACGGTTTAACAAGTTTAACAATAGAAGCTGGTAACATGCAATTAAGTCGATCCATTAACAAAAGCTTGATTTTAGCAAATATTATCTTCTTACAGCAATTTCCCAGTATCTTTACATATCAATCAGTAACTCACCTGTCTTTGAACCAGCAGCCTTGCTGTGTTACAACTCTTTATCTTACAACAGAGACTAAATAGCCTGGGGAAATTTTCCTGTTTTTTGTAAGGTCAATATTTGAAACTGCAAGGCTTTGGAAAACCAGGCCCTGAGAAATACACTTGCTTTATACATACTCTACAGGACAACACATCCGAACTCCATCACTGGGGCTGGAGGATCTACCTCCGAGAAGGCTTATGTAGGTGGCTGCTGGCCAGATGCCTTAGTCTTCCCCACACGGGCCTCTCATGATGTAGCAACTGCCTTTCCCCAGAGGGACAGAGTGAACAAGAAGAAAGCAACGATTTCTGTATAACCTAATCTTGGCAGCAACATACCATCATTTCTGCCCTTATTCTACTGGTCACAAGAGGGACAACGTGGGGGGGAGGGACAACATAAAGCTATGAATTGAGGGAGGCAGGAGTGACTGGGTGTCGTCCTGCAGCCTGTCACAGGAGGAATTGTGCCTAAAACAGGCAGGCCAAGAGAGGGAAGGGGCACTCTGAGCACCCCCACCCCCAGCCCTACCACAGAACCAACAGCCACTTCCACTGTCTGCTATCCAGAAGCTCTGGAGGCCAAAGGAGGCCCAGGGCCTTGGCAAGTCAAGAGTGTCAGACAAGATGCCATGCTGTGTGCATTCAGACACGGGGTCACAACTTCCAGGGCTTTTTCTCCCCTGACCTGTTCTTCTCAGCTCCTTAAGGCAGGACAGGGGCCTTAGCAGGTGCAGAAAAGTCCCTGCCCCACCTCCCCCATCAGGCAGGAAGAGCAGGGAGTTTAGGTGTCCCCGCTCAGGCCCACCCCAAGAGGAGCTCTCCCTTTGAAGGTTGGGGTGGGGACGGGTCCGATCTGCTCCACTCTGTGGTTGACAGTTTCTCAAAGGGGCAGGTGTCAGCTGGCTCAGCCCATGCTGGGCTCTGAAATGTGCCTACTCAATGGGCTTCCCATGGGTGGAGGAAGCCCAGGAGCCACCCATTACACTCAGAGTTACAGAAAGTGGTCGTGGAGCTACAGAGAATGGATGGGGTGGAGGTGGGGTCAGCCCTCCTAGACTGCTTCCCAGAGAAGAGCCCCTGTGACCCTTACCCACTGCCCACCTCCAAGCCCTGGAAAGCAACTTTGGCAGACATCGAGTGTCCCATAAACTAGATGAAAATCCAAGTCTGATCCATAAGGGTCCTGCTCAAAGTCCTTCAAATGGCTCTGAACCAACTCTGCCACCCCCTCCATATGATCTGGCCCTCGCCGACCTCATTAGCCTCACCACCACCTGCAGTGTCCCAGATTCATCATCTCTGCCTTCCACACATGCAGGCTGCTCCTCCATTTCCAGGCACACAATATGTAGGAAACCATCTGTGACACTTCAGGACAGACCCACTCCCTGCAGGTCTCACCCCCACTCAGTGGACAGGATGCCACACCAGGCTGGCCAGCTCTGTCTGGCTTCCTCACTAGCTATTCAAGGGCAAAACCCATAGGTCTACACACATATGTGTACACACACATCCTCACATGTGGTGGACAGTCAGCAAATACCAAATCTGTGAATTGAAGACTTAGGACAGAGAACTAGAGCAAACACAGCATTAGGAGAGTGAGTCCTTGAACTATATCTGGCCTGTCTTCTTAACTCTGCCAAAGAGGTAACAGCCAGCTTTTTTTTACTTGACTGCTAATGTTTGTAAGAAAAGATCCAGAAGTTCAAGGGTATTGTCACAGAAAAAAGTACTTTTTGGAATGAGCCTTTTGTTCAGAAAAGAAATTAATTTATGTAGTGTCAACATAAAACAATCTACACTGATGATAAACTGATTATGGTGTAGTGATAAGGTTTATGTTATGAATGAAGTGAGAAATCTTAATTCCTGCATCATCAAGCACACCAACGTAGGCAGGAAAAAAGTCTCAGAAAGAAAGAGAAAAGGGGAAAATGCTTGGAGAAAAAATAGCTGAAAGCTTACCAACATTTGACTTAAAACAGCAATCTATAAAGTCAGTGTTTACCCTTAGCAAAATGAAAACAAATACCTTTCACTTATTTTAGAAGCAAAATACTAGAAATGTACAAAAGCTTTCAATATTTCAATTTTTTATACTTATGTAGCCTTCTGAACTTTGTGTAATTTTAAAGTATTTTTAAGTCCCTCTAGCTCAAGATAGTAAAGATTAATTGAAACAAAAAAATTATTAAAATTTTATTCAAAAAAGCTAAAGTATAGAAGAAATTTAACTTCTATATCTGTTAGTGCAAGGCAAGATCCTGTCTCCTGGGGGAAATAATAATAATCCCTGGGAAATAACAAAAATTACAGGGACAACTCCACATTTTCTTTCTTTTTTTTTTTTTTAATTTTATTTTGTCGATATACATTGTGGCTGATTATTGCTCCCCATCACCAAAACCTCCCTCCCTTCTCCCTCCCCCCTCCCCCCCAACAATGTCCTTTCTGTTTGCTTGTTGTATCAACTTCAAGTAATTGTGGTTGTTATATCTTCTTCCCCCCCGCCCCGGTTTTGTGTGTGTGTGTGTGTGTGTGTGTGTGTGTGTGTGTGTGTGTGTGTGTGTGTGTGTGTGTGTGTGTGTGTGTGAATTTATATATTAATTTTTAGCTCCCACCAATAAGTGAGAACATGTGGTATTTCTCTTTCTGTGCCTGACTTGTTTCACTTAATATAATTCTCTCATGGTCCATCCATGTTGTTGCAAATGGCAGTATTTCATTCGTTTTTATAGCTGAGTAGTATTCCATTGTGTAGATGTACCACATTTTCCGTATCCACTCATCTGATGATGGACATTTGGGCTGGTTCCAACTCTTGGCTATTGTAAAGAGTGCTGCGATGAACATTGGGGAACAGGTATACCTTCGACTTGATGATTTCCATTCCTCTGGGTATATTCCCAACAGTGGGATAGCTGGGTCGTATGGTAGATCTATCTGCAATTGTTTGCAGAACCTCCATACCATTTTCCATAGAGGCTGCACCATTTTGCAGTCCCACCAACAGTGTATGAGAGTTCCTTTTTCTCCACAATCTCGCCAGCATTTATTATTCACAGTCTTTTGGATTTTAGCCATCCTAACTGGGGTGAGATGGTATCTCAATGTGGTTTTGATTTGCATTTCCCAAATGCTGAGTGATGTTGAGCATTTTTTCATATGTCTGTTGGTCATTCGTATATCTTCCCTTGAGAAATGTCTATTTAGCTCTTTTGCCCATTTTTTAATTGGGTTACTTGTTTTTTCTTATAAAGTTGTTTGAGCTCCTTGTATATTCTGGATATTAACCCTTTGTCAGATGTACAACTCCACATTTTCAAAAACTATGAAATGGATGGACCACAAGTGGAGATCTCTGAGGAAGCAGGTAATATCCGGGTTCCAGGGGGAAAGAACAGAAAGTTGACTAAGTTTTATCTGTGACAGGTTGAGCACGTGGAGTTGAAAGGAAGGATCAAGAAGGCCTAGAAGAATGTAGGGACCTGCTGGGCCGGTGGGGGGGAGGGGCTGTGGTTCAGCCTCTTCCTCTTTTTGCCCCTCCTCCCCCAGGAGCCCTTTGTGATGAGGCCACAGCTCTGTGATGCAGGCCTGGGCTCTAGCACCAAAGGCAACTCCCAGAGCTCAGTTGCCTGAGAGCAGCATTGCAATTCAGAGGATGGAAAATCTCTTATGTTTGAAAAGCATCAGAACCACATGGCTGAGGCCCAGCTCTACTTCCTGGGAGGTGGACATCACCCTTGCCATCCTGGGTGGGCTGGGGCACTTCCTCCCCTTATCACACTTTATCCAGAAGGATGTATCCTTACCTGAACTGAGGAAACCGAGGAACATGGGGAAGGTAAGCAAACTTCTGTCCAGACCCAACAGACAGTGATTCTCTCTTTTCTTCCTATTACTATCTCCACTCTTCCAAATCAATGAGAGACACCTGAGATGGGAAATCCCAGGAAAGATTAGAACAGCATCCTTCTGGGGACAGATGGGGCAGGCCAGAGGTGAGAGTGTGCACTAGGATTTCTGTCCAAAGCTCTCAGACCAGCTGTGCTGCTCAGCTGGAGGGGCCAAAGCAAGGTCAGACACTGAGACTCAACTCTGTGGTCTAGAACAGGATTGCTGAGAGCTGAGATTTCCATTGGAGAACAGGCCCTGAGCTCATCAGTCCCTTCCTGTGGCAGGTGCCTCGGGCCAAGTCTTGTCTGTGTTGGGCTCTTATGAGGGCCTTCGTGGGCCCCTGACAGCTCCCATCGGAGGCTGGAGGTGACTCTGGCCTTGGAAGGCTGAATCCTATCTGACAGCTCAGATGCAGGCCTAGCCTGTGGGTTTCCAGAGGAACTGAGGATGTCTGCAGTGGAGCTCACGTAGAAAATCCCTCTTTCTGTTTTTCACAGAAGGAAAACAGGAATTATTTTTATCCATGTTAAAAATGAGTAAAAGGCAAGAAAAGAGCACAGGGCTCCGTCAGCTAACTGTAGAAAGTTGTGTTGTTCCTGAAAGCTTGTGTCTGCAGCTTGTCTGGGGGGAGGACAGTGAGACTCGGGTCCCAGCCCTCATTCTTTCTTGTCTCTCAGTGTCAGGTGGAGACGAGGAGCAGGAAGAGTGACACTTGGCCAGGGAAGGCTCTGCCCTTCTGCGGGAGCCCCAAAGGTAACTTGACCTTGCACGTCTCTGAGCAATGAGGGCCATGTCTATGAGGATGTCCTTATAGAGGACTGAGAGGAAGGGTCCTCGGAAGGAGACCGGAATCACGGTCTTTCTCAGTTTCTGTGCTGGGAATGAAGCCACAGCAGGCCAGGGAAGGGGTATTGCCCAGCAGGGCTGGCGGGGCGGAAGAGTGGACCAACACTGCCTGGATCTTAAGGTGGGATCTCTGGTCCAAATATGGACATGCTGTTTAACATTGCTAAAGCTGATTCCTCTTTGAGACGACCCCACCCTTCCTCCCCCAGAGGGCAGTTGTAAGGCCCATGGGGTGCTGGACATGGAAGCACTTTGTAAATGACAAAGCGCTGCCCATCCTTGTGCGTTGCTGTCACTGTCGGGGATCTCATGGCCTTGGACACTGATGTGAGGGCTTCATGGTCTAATTTCCCATGGTCTGCCTTAAAGGACATTCCACTAAGCCTCCTGTAAGATCTCCAGACCCCTCATTCCACCATAACTAAGCCTCCTGATATCAGCCTGTAGACTTGGCCTGGGGGAACTGAAGGAAGCAAGGAGCCTGATCTCACATCGGCAAAGGTGAGGAACTTTCCCCTTCTCTCCCCTGTCCTCCTTTCTACCAGGGCCTATGATGTGACCCCAGGGCCTGGGGTGGACCTGGGAGGGTGAACCAAGGAAGGAGACTGGATGTGACTACAATCCTGGGGCAGAGGTTGCAGGAGCTGTGTGAAGTCAGTGCATGGGCAGTGGAGGGGCCGTGGGTGCAGGTGCCGCTCCTGGCCTATCTGCTCCTGGCTGCAGCATATGTCTCCTGTAGCCACCTGGCGGAGATCCCTGACCCTCTGGGT
This sequence comes from Cynocephalus volans, assembly GCF_027409185.1. Lineage (NCBI taxonomy): Eukaryota > Metazoa > Chordata > Mammalia > Dermoptera > Cynocephalidae > Cynocephalus > Cynocephalus volans. The sequence goes on along the minus strand of NC_084474.1, from coordinate 36,719,374 downwards.
GAGGTGTGCAAACCAGCACCTGCCAGAATCCACCAGCTGCACGGGGAGCATGGGGAAGATGCTGGTCCCATCACCATGTGCCAATGGGCTGTCCCAGCTCCTCTGGGTGAGTGTCCTCTGCCTGTGGCCTCCACCCTGTCAGTAGGACCAACAACCTCCATGGTTTCTTTTGGCTCCCATTCACCCCTGAGTGCCTCTCGACCACCAGTGCCTTTGCTCCCACTAGACCTCCTCTCCCCCCAGCCACTCGCACCTGTTCCTCCCCTATCACAACCCCTGGACCCTGTGGCCTCCCATCTGCCTCCAGTAGTCTCCAGCCTGACTCCAGCCTATTTCTCAGTGGCACTCCTGCTGGGCTCCATCCCACAGAGCTTGTGTTCACGCAATAGCTACTGGTTGACAACTCCTGTCCCAGCTATCTTGAGCCTTGCTTGCCTGAGCTGTCCGATCTCAGCCCTCTCCTGGTGGCAAGTGGCTGCCAAGACCTTGTTCTTACCCACTTGTCACACAGCCAATCCCAGCAAGAATGTCTTTCCTTCCACCTACCAGAGCCCTCGTTCTTGGGAGACCTCACACATGGGCAGAAGGAGGCTGGTGGCCCTACACTGGACAACTCCTATGTCCAAGAGCTGCTGGTCATACTAACTGCCAGGAGAGAAGAACTGAACTTTTGGAAAGAAAAAGAAATGGAGGAATCAGACCATCCTCTGCATTCACTATGGAATATGTTACAATCACTGGGTGATGAATGGAACACCAGAATCCCACAACCTTTCTGGAGCATGAAAGACAAACCAGAGCTTGTCTTTCAAAGTTCTCCAGGTCCCCAGCAGCTCTCCCTCTCTTACCACAAGGTCTTAGAGGCCCATTTACGGCAGAAATGCAGCCAGCTCTTCTGGGGCCTCTTCTTTCTGTACCGTGAGTCTCTGGTGGCTACAATCATGGTCTCTAGTCCCCCACTAGAGTTTCTCTCTGTTTTATTCCATGAAGCCTCCAATTACTTTCTGGTACAAGTTCAGATTCAAGTATCTCCACAACTTTTTCAGTCCCTGCTCTGGTCCCCCCATGTGGCCCAACTCCAATATCTGACTCGAGACTCACCTGTGGCTCAGATCCAGAGCCAGCCCCACACCTCATCCTGTCTCCTCATCCCACCATGCTACTCACCACAAATCATGGCCCGGGGAGCACCTTACCCTACAAACCAACAGCGGGCCCAACTTCTTATCCCAACTCCCATCCAACACGTGGGATGTCACCTTTTGAAGAAGAAACATGAAAGTACAAGGGACTTACTCTGTGTCATCAAGGAACACCGGGAAGCCTTTAGCCAAATCACCCCCAACAGTGGGGCCTTCCAGGACCAAGAGTCAGTCTCTCTCCCCTCAGGGGACCTCATCAGCCCTGAGCTCTGGAAGCAGCAAGAGAAACACCTTCACCAGAGGTTCATTAAACACTGCTGCAGGCTGCCCCACAGACCCCATGTAGCTCCAGACCTGATGCAGCCACAGGACTCACGCCAGAGGTCCATGAAGCCCTGCCATAAACAGCCCCGGAGCCCACACGTGCCTCCGCCACAGACGCTGCCACCAGACTCGCACATGAGATCCACACAGCCCTGCCGAGAATGACCCCGCAGTCCCTATGTGCCTCCTACACAGACGCAGCTGCAGGACTCGTGCCAGAGATCTGCACAGCCCTGCTGTGGACCACCCTGCAGCCCCCACGGGCCACCGCCCCAGATGCAGCCGCAGGACTCATGCCAGAGATCTGCGCAGCCCTGCTATGGATGGTATCGCAGCACCCATGTGTCTCCATGCATGAGGCAGCCACAGCACACAGGCCACAGGGCCCCGCAGCCCCCCAAGTGCCTCAGCGCCAGACACAGCCAGAGGGCCCATGCGAAGGTACCCACAGCGCTGCTATAAATGGCCCCACAGCCCCAACGTGCCTCACCACCAGATGCAGCCGCAGAACCTAAGCCTGAGGTCCCCGCAGCTCTGCTGTAAATGGCCCTGCAGCCTCCACAGTCCTCGGCCCCTGAAGTAGCTGTAGGATGGGCCCCCGAGATCCATGCAGCCCTGCCGTGGACAGTCCCGCAGCCCCCACGTGCCTCCTACACAGATCCAGCTGCAGGACTCCCATCAGAGATCTGCACAGCCCTGCTGTGGATGGCCCCGCAGCCCCCACAGGCCACCGCCCCAGATTCAGCCACAGGACTCGCGCCAGAGATCTGTGCAACCCTGCTGTGGATGGTCCTGCAGCACCCATGTGTCTCCACGCGTGAGGCAGCTGCAGGACACAGGCCAGAGGTCCGTGCAACCCTCCTGAGGACGGCCCCGTGGACCCCACGTGCCTCAGCACCAGATGCAGCCACAGGACATCAGCCTGAGGTCGCCACAGCCCTGCAATAAATGGCCCTGCAGCCCCCACGGGCCTCTGCCCCTGAGGCAGCTGCAGGATGGGCCCCAGAAATCCGTGCAGCCCTGCCATGGACGGTCCCACAGCCCCCACGTGACTCAATGCCAGACGCAACCACAGGACCCGCGCCAGAGGTATGCGCAGCCCTGCTGTGGATGGTCCCACAGCCCCAGTGTGCCTCAGCGCCAGACGCAGCTGCAGGAGCCACGCCAGAGGCCCATGCAGCCCTGCTACAGACGGTCCCACAGCCCTCACGTGACTCTGTACCAGATGCAGCGACAGGACCCATGCCAGAGATCCCTGCAGCCCTGCCGTGGACAATCGCACAGTCTCCATGTGCCTCTGCCCCAGAAATAACTGCAGAACCCATGCCAGAGTTCATGTAGCCCTGCCGTAAATGGCCCCACAGCCCCCTCATGCCTCAGCGCCAGACGAAACCCCAGGACATGCACCCGATGTCCCCGCAGCCCTGCCATAAACAGCCCCACAGCACCCACGTGCCTAAACACCAGACACAGCTGCAGAACCCGCACCAGAGATCCGCACAGCCCTGCTGTGGACAGTCCCCCAGCTGACACGTGCCTCCGTGACAGCCGCCAGACGCGGACCCGCACAAGAGGCCCATACAGTCCTGCCACGAACGACCCCACAGCCCCACGTTCCTCCTCCACAGACTCAGCTGCAGGACTCACACCAGAGATCTGCGCAACCCTGCTGTGGATGGTCCCGCAGCACCCACGTGCCTCCATGCCTGAGGCAACCACAGGACCCACACCAGAGATCAGCACAACCCTGCTGTGGACAGTCCTCCAGCCCCTACATGCCTCCATACCAGAGATTTGCACAACCCTGCCAAGGACGCTCCTGCAATCCCCATGTGCCTATGCTCCAAATGCAGCCACATGACCCATGCCAGAGATCCGCACAGTCCTGCCATGGACGGTCCCACAGCCCCCACGTGCCTCCATACCTGAGGCAGCTGCACGACCCATGCCAAAGGTCCATGCAGCCCTGCCGTGGATGGTCCCACAGCCCCCAAGTGCCTCTATGCCAGAAGTTCACACAACCCTGCCATGGATGGTCCTGCTGTCCCCATGTGCCTCTGCCCCAGGAGCAGCCACAGGACCCACACCAGATATCTGTGCAGACCTGCCGTGGAAGGTCCCGCAGCGCCCACATGCCTCAGTGCCAGATGCAGCCACAGGACCCACGCCAGAGATCCACACAGCCCTGCCATGGACAGTCCCGCAGGTCCCACGTGCCTCAGCACCAGGCCTAGCTGCAGGACCCACACCTGAGGTCACCGCAGCCCTGCCACAAATGGCCCCGCAGCCCCCACAAGCCTCTGCCCGAGGCAGCCACAGGATGGATCCCAGAAATACATGCAGCCCTGCCGTGAATGGTCCTGAAGCCTCCAAGTGTCTCAGCGACAGATGCAGCTACAGGATCCACGCCAGAGATCCACACAGCCCTGCCGTATACGGCCCCAAAGCCCCCATGGGCCTCTGCCCCTGAGACAGCTGCAGGATGGGCCCCAGAAATCCATGCAGACCTGCCGTGAATGGTCCCGCAGACCCAGCGAGCCTCCACGCCACATGCAGATGCAGGAACCATGCCAGAGGTCCCTGCAGTCGTGCCGTGGACGGTCCCACAGTCCCCATGTGCCTCTGCCCTAGAAGCGGCCGCAGGACCCATGCCAAAAGCCCACGCAGCCCTGCTGTGGACGGTCCCGGAGCCCACACAGGCCTCCGCGCCAGACACAGTCTCAAGACCCACCCCTGAGGTCCGTGCAGCCCTGCTGTGGACAATCCTGCAGGCCCCATGTGCCTCTGTGCCAGAGGTTCATGCAACCCTGCCATGAACAGTTCCACAGTCCCCATGTGCCTCCGCCCCAGAAGCAGCCGCAGGACTTGGGCCAGAGATCCACACAGCCCTGCAGTGGAGGATCCTGAAGCCCCCACGTGCCTCCATGCCTGAGGCAGCCCCAGGACCTGCGCCAGAGGTCGGCACAGCCCTGCCGTGGATGGCCCAACAGCCCCAAGTTGCCTCTGTGCCTCAGGCAGCCACAGGACCCTCCCGAGAGGTCTGCGCAGCCCTGCCATGGACGGTCCCACAGCCCACACATTTCTCAGTGCCAGATGCAGTGACAAGACTCATGCCCAAGGTCCAGGCAGCCCTGCTGTACATGCTCCCACAACACCAAGTTGCCTCCACACCTGAGGCAGCCGCAGGATCCGCACCAGAGGTCAGTGCAACCCTGCCATGGGTGGTTCTGCAGCCCCCATGTGCCTCCGTGCCTGAGGCAGCCACAGGACCCATGCCAGAGATCAGCACAACCCTGCCATGGACAGTCCTGCAGCCCCCACTTGCCTCTCTGCCAGACACAGCTGGACTCATTCCAGAGGTCTGCGCAGCCCTGCCTTGGACTGTGCTGCCAGCCCTAATATGGCTCTACAGTACCCACAGACACCACTGACAGATACCCAGCTGAGAGATCTCTGCAGAAACCTCTGATAGAGACTCAATTGAGAGACCTCCACAGAGATTTCTGAGACCTGACAGAGATGCAACTGAAAGAGAGACAACTGAGAGACCCAACATAAAGAACCCCACACATGCCTCTGATGGAGATCCACTCTGAGACCCCTTCACGGAGATTTTATGTAGAACTTCTGACAGAGAAAACATATAGATATCTTACAGGGATGGTATAAAGACTTCTGACAGATACCCACATGGAGAGGTCTCACAGGAGGCATCCCCAGTGACCGCTGACAGAGAGACCTCCCACAGACATCTCTCTCAGAGACCTTACATCCATTCTTAGGAGCTTGAGCAGCTACCCAGTGACAGGGTCTTCCCAATGGATCTGAAAGCACTTAGCAAACTGGCTTCAAAGGAGGGAGATCATTACCTATGATTCCCTGAGAAAATGCTCATGTACTTTTGTTTCACATGTAAATCTGTAAAATCCTTTTCTTCACGGATTTTCATTAGCTTGAGCTCTGACACACAATTTAGAGAATCATAAACTTTGAAAACAAGCAAAACTCTGCAGCATCTGCTGAGGGAAAATATCTTATTTGTTCAATTTTAGTAAGTATCCAGTCAAATGGTATCAGGGACCATGCATTTTCAGTGCACAAGTCCCTGCACTTTAATTTACTGACTTCTTTTCTTTGGAAGCAGGAAGACGGGAGACCTTGGCAAAGGGACTCCAGGAGCCGAATGCCCCAGCAGAGATGCCTCTGAATGACACTCACTCCCATGGGCTGTGCAGCTAGCACCTTATTTGGCACATAACAGCTTGTGTCAGGTGTGTGAGGTTTGCTTCACATCAAACAAAACAAGCTGTTATCAAACATCTGAACCTTTTCACAAAGGAGATACTTTTCTGGCAATATTTGTACTATGTCCTCTGGCAAATTGATATTTACTGCTTAATAATATTAAATAATTAAATGATACTGTTTATTCTGCTCCTTGCAATGTGGTAATAACCCTCAAATGGTACTACGTATGTTTCCAGAATATGACAAAATCCTTAGGTTTGTCTACGATAGCTTAAACTTCTGGACTATGTAAAAGTTTGTTTTTTTAAATAACTCCAAGAAATACACATTTTCTATGACTCAGGAGGTCAGACTGTGTTTTGCATTCACTACAGTGGGACAAAAAGTACACATTGATTAAAATAACTAAAACTTTAGAAAATATGTCAGTTAATCAGTGGTGGAAACATACCTTCCTTCAATTAAATTACTTGAGAACTAGCATTTAAACATCTGTTTACTGAAAGAAAACGTTAATCACATTTTTATTATACTAATTAATAAAGGTCTCACTGTGCACCTAACTCTTTTGAAATTGTGCACCTAGTTGAGACTACATATTTCTCACTGTTGATAAGAATCCTGTTGCCCCTGATTTGGTAAACTCAAAATAAAAAAACAGATGCTGAGTATATGTCTCTGGTTAAGTCTCTTAGATTACCCACTGGTATGACAACATCACTGTTCCTTCCCTAACACAGGAACAAACTGATGTGAGGACTCAGGTGGGCGTATATTTATTTAATCAATTAGTTTAATTTTTGGTGGCTGGCCAGTAAGTAGGTACAAATCCCTGGCCTTGTTGTAATCAATACTGTGCTCTAACTAATTGGGCTAACCGGTTGGCGCCTTTATTATTTTAATGAAGAAGAAAACATCCTCAGGTGGTAATATATTTTATAAAATCATAGCTATTCGTTTTTCAAAGTTTTCTCCCTGTGTGAAATTTTCGTATTGTTTTATTGAATTACAGAACTATGGCAAGTGGCCAGGAGTGCCCTGTAATGTCTAATCAACAGTATTTACTAACCAGAATAACTCAACATGTCCCTGTGAACATCCACATCCACGACATCCCACAAACATGAAAAAGGTACTTTCTTTTTGGAAGTAGCAGCCCATAATCCTAAACCATGTCTTTAAACAAGAGGAAGATAAATTCTACAAAAAGTTGTAAAATATTAGAAACCTGGCAAATAGACGAGGACTTAGGAAAAGCTGCTGCCCTTCAGAGGAAGACACGATGGCCTCATCTCATCCTGTAAAAACACACGTGAGTGTCACAGCTCTTCCACCTAAGCCTTTGTTGTGTTTCTTTTCACTGGCCCTCTGGATTAGATGCATTAACATTCTTTTTCTTTCTTTCTTTCTTTTCATCTTTTCTATTTTTTTAAGAATTGTGGGCCAGAATCTTTTTACAGAAGTAATATATGGGAAATGTGGCTTGTAAGGTTCTATAGTCACTCTTATCCCCCTTGGAATGAAACGTGAGGCTAAACACAATAACCAGCAGAAATATTATTTGAAGATATGATTCTCTTAAAAGTCTTCTAGGTATAAGTGGAGACTTTAGGTAGGAAGCTGAGATATCCCTGCCCCTCAAATAACTACATATTTTACAGGCTATAAAAGCTAGCAGGGCTCCTATGAGACCGTCTGATGAAAGGATTTGCAGAAGATAGTCAAAAAGTACACAGAAGTCTAGGATTTGTTCACCACGGATAGGACAACATCTGAAAGATCTGTGCATAATGTAAGTAGAAACCAGAGCTTGGCCAAAGGAGCACTGGACGCTGCTTTCTTGCCTCCCCCTTTTGCTCAGGCACAACAATGCCCTTCATCAACACCTGTTGGGAGTGCAAATTGTGTGATATTTTTACTAGTTTGTGTTCATTTTATAGTAGGAATTGATGTAGTTAGCTAGAGAATATGGGGGAACTTTGGTCAAGGGACTTAACATCACAAACCTAAAAGCCTGAGTGAGAAAGCCCACTCACATGATGGGTCTTAACTGATGACACCCTTCTGAGATATTTCCATCCAGACAGAGGAGCTCCAGACAGTCATCCACGTGACATCACCTTATCAACCTTGCCAGACACCCACACAGTATATAACTGGACTACATGACAGACTGTCTTTGCTGCATCTGTCAGCTGTGACAGGTTGCTGGCCAGCTGCTCAGACCCTTGGCCTAGTGGATGGAAACAGATTGGAATTGACACTTCTTGGTGGAGGCTACTCTCACACAGAAATAGAAACCAGTCTTGTTGAAGCCCACAGGACCTTTAGCTTGTAAGGGTAAGGGACCTTGAGCGCTGCCTCTACCGCACTGAGAAGGGACCCAGGTGTACGACGCTCTCAAGCCACGTTCTCAAGGATCATCAATTATACCTCATCAAATTTATCCAGTTCCTGGTGGATGTGTGTCAGGAAAGGACCTCACACAGGAGACCTAAGATCTCTGACCTGTTCCTAACAGGATAAAAAGTAGGAGTTGTGTGCAGTGTGCCCTTAAGGGATCACTTAAGTTAGAAGTAGGCTCGGACATAGAGTAATTAAAAGTGAAAGTGTGCTGTGTATGATATGTGTGATCAATAAAACATGATTCAAGCACCTAACATCTTGGTCTCAAGTGGTTCTTGCCTACCAATCAGGGTCTGTGCATGATACCACCTCACCTCATAACCACCTCTCATCGGCTGAGGACTTACCAGTAACTTTAGATAAAGAAGATGGGGAGAGGAACAGTAGAAGGGAAAATGAAAAGAAAGCAAGAGAAGGAGGAAGACAAAGGAGGAAGAGCCATTATCAAACAATGATCATGGTTTAAACCTTTTCTCTAACCTGGTCACCTAATTAACAAATGGGGACCTGGGGCTCAGAGACATTCTCCAAATCATACACTCAATTTCTGCATCTCCTGACTCAGATCAAATGCTTCCTCTACTACATCATACAACCTATGAGAAAGTATGAAGCACAGAGAGACAAGTGGATGAAAAATACAGAAAACAAGTATAATGGAAGGGATGTGGTGAAAACTAACAGGTGTAAATGGAATCACTGAAGGACAAGGGAAAGCAAGTGATGGCAAAAACCAAGATTTGAAGAGACACTGACAATTTTCCTAAATGATATGTCATTAAGCCACAGATTCAAGAAGCACTACAAGCCCAATGCAGGATATATATAAAGAAAGCCTCATCTTATCATCATAGTAATACTGCTAACAAACAAACCAAAGGCAAAGAAAATGCTAACAGTAAATAGCCAACAACCCAGAATTCTATGCCAAGTGAAAATATCCTCCAGAAATCAAAATGACTTCAAAAGATTTTCAAATGACAAAACTGAATTTGTCACTAAAAGGAAATAATAAAAGACATTCTAATAAAAGACATTCTAATTTATATCAGTCTTGACTACATCGAGATGCATGTTTTACTAAAAAAAAAACTAAAAGGAAAAAACTAATCTGGGGGATATGTTTATTCGTATGTTCTAATGAAAGAGCACATTTAGAGGGGAAATACTGGCAAAGTTAAACCAGAAGAGCACGTGTTAGAATCCAATTATAAAATTTAACTGCTTGACTACAGGCTGTTTTGCCACTGTACTTGTCAAATTCAAGCAGTCATGAATTAAAGAAAGGCACTGGTTTGGGGGGAAATGTATAGGCTTACCACTCTCTGCCATCCCATCGCCTTCTGACGGCTATAAATCTACTTTGATAACAGAGTTCCTGGAACATTATTAAATTAGAATTTTTATTTAAGCATTAGCAAATTCTTCAAGATTTTTTATTTTCCTTCATCCCTTAAAATTTTCATTTATTTTCCTTTTTTCTTTTCTGAGAGGGGAGTAGGAGGTACTCATATGTTCAGTACAATGCCTGCTTTTATCATGTTTTTAACAAATTTAAAAAACGTAGATTTCTTTCCCTAGCTACAAGTAGCATGTTCATGGTTTACCTTTCAGTTTTCACCTAACACAGCCTGAGCTCATTTTATTTTATCAAACCCAACCATCAAGAACATGCCTTTCACAACATGGATGAACTTGGAGGTCATAATGTTAAGTGAAGTAAGCCAGGCACAAAAAGACAAATACCACATGACCTCACTCATACGTAGAATCTAAGAAAGAAATAAAATGTTGATATTATAGAGGCACAGGCAGAGAACAGGACAGTGGTTACCAGAGACTGGAGAGGGAAAGGTAGAGAAAGGGAAAACAAGGAGAGGCTGGCCAACAGGTACAAAATTACAGGAATAATTTCTGATGTTCTTTTACATAGTAGGGTAACTATGGTTAACAGTTAAGTTTTGTACATTATGTAATACTAGAGGAGAGGCTTTTGAACATTTTCACCACAAAGAAATGATAAATGCATGTGGTGACTGATACATTAACTACCTTAACCCCTTTGTTATATAACATTTACGTATCAAAACATCGCACTGTACCCCATAAGTATGTAAACATGTAAATTAAATTTTTTTTAAAAAAACTTTCTTCTTTATTACATGGAAACTGTAATACCGCACTAACAATATTCAAGGATGAAGTGAAAACACGGTGCATACTAAATTGATATTGCACACAAAATATGTGTATAGATAAACTACAAATTCCTCTTCCTGAGAGATGTCTGAAATAGGTAACTGAGTGAGCTCTTTCTGTTCATTCACCAGCTGGCCACAGCTAGCTATCACCTGGTCCATGGCATACAGCCAATCTTCAAGCCCTTTAATGGCTTTCATATTCTGATTATCAAGTTGGGCAATTGTTTGATAGCATTCTGCTATAAATGGTGGAATAATTCATGAGTCAAGCTAAATGACAAGGAAACATTCATAAATAAAATATTCAACAAATAGTTTAAAATATATTTCACACTATTTTGATACACAGCTTCAGAGAAAATAAAAGTGATACAGAAAGATACAGAAAAGCAAAAGCATGGAAGTCTAAGGTCAAGAACAGGATAAATACCATCCTAAACAATTAATCCCAAATACACTAAAATATATAATTGGGAATAGTTCCAGGAATCACACATTTGTCATACAATTTAATAAACTCTCAACATCCTTCAAAGTGTTATTTGCAAGTTCTTATGAAGTACAGCAGACTTAATGACTAAAACTCATTCCTTGGTCATTAATTATCTTACCTATCCAACTTCTCTCTAAAACATATCAACTTCTTCAGTCAAACTTACCTCTCTCCTGTAGACAGAAGATAAAACTCCGTTATTCTCAGTCTCAATCTCCCCAAGGAATCTGATTAACTGTGCTTTATTACTCTTCAATCTCTCCTGTCCCCTGGTTTTAATTCTATAAATTTGTTGGATTTCATGAAACCTAAAGAATGTTTCAACACTGCTTCCTTTCCCTTGAAAGAATATTTTATACTGGCTGCCTTTTTCTCTTCATTTTCCATAACAACTGGTTGGCCAAAAATCACCAATGACCTCAACTCTACTTGAGGCTCTTGTACATTTAGCATAGCAGACAACCTTTTCCAAACTCCACAGACTTTGGGACATTCCCTTTTCTGGTTCCTCCAGAGCATCCCTCCCTGGCTCCTTTTCCTCTATCTCTGACTTTGTCCTTAGCCCATTTTTACTCTCCTCTATATGATTTCAGCATTAAGCATAACTTCTGTGGAGGTAACTCCCAAACCTATTTCAATCCCTGATCTGTCTCATAAATTCTCAGACTGTGTTTCTGATTGTTTACTAATATCTACATGTGGATGTCAACCATGCTATCTTTTACTACTGACTTCTTATGGCTGTCTCCTTATAAAAGCCCCAAATGGCTTCCTTCTGCCCACAAATAACATCCAATAAATGTAGAATAAAAGCTTCACTGATTTGTTACCAGGAAATCTTCCCAGGCCTACCACATTTTCAAGCCGAATAAGCTGTTACTTCAAAACAAACCCTGTGTTTTTCTACCTCTGATCTTTGTTCACATTGCGTACACTGCCTAGCTGTTTAAGCCCATCTCTGTCCCTATATAAAGGTCCTAGTCAAATACCACCTCCCTCATGATGTCTTCTCTGATCTCTACAGTCAAAAGGACTGTGACTTTTTTATTTTATGTATGGTGCCTTATACACAGAGCACACAAAAACAGTTAAAACTGAACTATTGTTATTATCAAGAATTCAGTGTAGTTAATAAGAGGCTGCATTTCTAACACCATGAAAAAAAGTGAACAGAGCCATACTATTATTTATTTATATATAGGCAACACTCGCTTTGCATAATATTGTCTTAACTGAAATTTGTGCATATGTACAGGTTTTCTCACTTTTCTCAATTTTGTGGTAACTGAGTCCAATGTGCACACATTTCCATTCCACAGTACTATACAAAACAATATCTGCTTATAAATTATTAGTGATAAAGGGCTAAAAAAGATGACTAAAATTAGTTCAAATTTTCAAATTGAGCAAAATTACAACTATATATAAACTTAATAAAGAAATGATTTGAACAAGATGAAATAAACCAAAAATCAAGGCTCCTGATATTTCTGTATGTCAAAATTCATTGAAAGTATAACACAACTGCACTGACAAACATGAAAGAGTATTTTATGATTCACCAAATAAAGTTTACATAACATGGCTTCCTAAAAATCTTGCTGTATTTAGTATTTTATTCCATTTGCCCACTGGCAATAAAATTTAAAATTTCTGAATAAAGTCACTGAAGAAATGTTTTAGATAATATATAGAGAGACCAGAGAATCATATTAATCATATTATTAGTTATTTAGCAAATTGTCAGTGCTTAACATTTAGTGTTACAGTAATTTTTAACCTTGGGCTTTCTTTGACATCTATAAAGCTAAGGTTGCCTTAGAGAAGAAACTATAAAAATAAAAGTTTCATAATATTCCATAAGATCACAAGTTGACTGAAAGAAATACTAAGATTCAATAAATTATGCTGGCATTAATCCAGACAGCTTAGAAGTGAGCTAAGTGCACACACTACTAATTATTAATTAGTTCCAATTATTAGTCTAATTATTACACAGAAACACAAATCAGTTTGCCTTTTGTAGTATAATCTGAAATAGAACACCCAAGAATCATTATAGCAAGAACTCACTGAAATCTAAAAAACTACGTGTCTACAAAAATGCAACAACAATTCTAAGATTTTCCTCATAGATTAAATTGGGGGAAAAAGAGTAAATAGCTCACAAAACTAGCACCTGTCAACCCCCACAAATATAAAACTGGGAATTCAACCTGTTAAGTGACATTATGTATGACAGACATTAATACTTAAACGGTGGTGCCAAGAGTTGAGGGCCTGTGACTCTAAATCCTAAATTCCACAATACCTGCCTTGATTAATTTCCTGAGTGTCGGGCCTTAAAAACTAATGCCACCTTAAGTGACATTACAAGCGGCACCATTATGGGCCCACAGGGGCGTATTAATGTGGCAGCCTAAGATGGCACTGGGAGGAAGTAGGGTGGGAGTATCCACGGGAACCTTGCCTTAGCCCTTATTGGCCAAATACGTGCTTCCGTGCTCGTGAACACTGCACAATTGCAATAGCTAGGCTTGAGACAGGATGCATGCTCTTGTAACCTTTAAGCTGATTGGAGGATGTAAAAACCTCCCTTCCCCATTTGCCTTTAAAAGCAAGTGCTTGTGTGATAATAAACGGAACTGCTCGACAGAACCCCCGCCGTGTCTGAGTGTTCTTTAATGGGCTGGTTGGGGCCAGCAGCTGTGCTCACCTCTCTTCATGGCTCTCTTCCTCCGTCTCCTCTCAATGGGGACCAGGGAAAGAGGAATCTGGGCAATCCACCCGCCCACCAGAAGGGACACCAAGGGAGAGACTGATAGCAAGGCAAGGGCTGTTCGGGTCAGCCGGTGGCGGACCCGACAGAGTGGTGCCCCATGTGAGGGGTTTTTTTTAAAACTTGTGGGTAAAAGTCGAGCGAGTGAGGCCTCCGGCTGCTCGGTCCTGAAAGAAGGTCGACGAAGGGTGACCAACCAACAGAGTGGCCCCCGCAACCGTGGTAGTCGCTGTGAAGCAATCCGCCTGCGTGTCAGGGTGAGTACCATAACAGGGGGAAGTCCCTGCACTTCTTGCCCTGTTGCTTCCCTTTGTCCCTTCCTCGTGGGGCAACATGGGAGGCTTGTGTGGAAAGAGTGACGAGACAGCCTGCAAAGCTCTAAAGTACATGTTAAAAAGCAGAGGCCTAGAAATATCTGACTCCACGGCCATCAATGCCTGGCGTCATGTGGTGCAGGTGGCCCCTTGGGCACCTTCGTCCAACTTGTTCTCATATGAGACTTGGGACCGGGTTCAGACCCTGGCCAGAAAGAATGAGATTAGTCATGGGCTAGACCCCCTCTTAGGGTTCTACCCAACCATCTCTGCCCTAAAGCTTTGCTTCCGTCCTGAGCATCAGGAGGGGGCAGAAAGGGATTGAGTGCCATTCGATGAGGAGAGAGAAAAGGAAACAAAGCTGCCAATGCAAGGCCCTAAGCCACTGAGTGATACCTATGCCCCTACCATGTACCCTCCTCTCCCGGCATACTCATCCCGCCAGAGCCTAGCCAAAGGAGAGAAGGGAGCACTTGAAGAAGTGGAGGAGGCTAGCCCCCCTTTAAAAACACCCCCGGCAGAGCCACAGGCTTTTCCTGTCATGGCTCGCTGGGAACCCCCAGCCATTCGCAGCCTGTGGGGGGAAGCGGCCGCTCAGGCCTATCCGGTCAATTTTGCCTCCAGTGGAAATAGGCTGGCCGCTTGGTATCCTTGGGAAGCTCATGACCTTAAAGAGCTGAAAAAGACTGTCGCAGAGGCTGGGCCCAATTCCCCATGGGCAGAAACCATCCTCGAGGGCTTAGCGCACCAACCCTGCACAACCCAAGATTGGAAAATGTTCTGTAAGGCTGTCCTCCCTCCAAATTTGTTTATCAAATTCTGCACCTTCTTTAAAGAAGAGTGCCATGTGCAGGCAGAGATAAATCAAGCAGCCAACCCACTCATCCCTATCAGCTGCAGCATGCTGTCTGGAACAGCAGATCAATTTAGTACTGGAATCCAACAGCCTGCTATCCCAGCCCCCTACCAGGACCAGGTTAGGGCAACAGCGTTAGCTGCATGGAAAAAGTTGGCTGAAGGGCCCAGTGAGTCCACAATGGCCGAGGTCACCCAGCGACCCGCCGAGGACCTGCCCTCTTTCATAGTTCGGGTGCAACAGAGCATACAGAGAAAGTTTCCCCCAGGTCCTCTCCGGGAACAGTTTGTAAAAATGCTAGTGTGAAACAGCATGACTGCCGACCACAAGCTTGCCTGTGCCGGGCTCAAAGATCGTTCTATGGAAAAGTGGGTCATTGCCAGTAGAGACGTTGGAAGCTACCAACAACAAACCAGGGCCTTAACTTCCGCTCTACAGGCTCAAGTGGAAACCCTTGCAGGTGCTATGACCCAGGCTCTTAGTGTCAGGATCCCTAAGGAGAGCCCCAGCCAACCCTCCCATAGGGGTCAATGTTATGGCTGTGGGGAACAAGGTCATTTCAAAAGGGACTGTCCCAACCGGAAAAATAAAAACCTTCCCTCTATGCCGTGCCCTAGGTGCGGTAAGGGGCTTCATTGGAAGCGTGAGTGCCGGTCTAAGTTTGACAAGGACAGAAAGCCTTTAAACCAGAGGAGGGGCAATCCCCAGCCCCATCACCCCAAGGGGATACAAAGCCAGCACCTCCATGCCCTACCAGGTGGCCAGTACTCCAGGCTCATTGGACTATACCTATAGTCCCTGGTTTAAGACCAAAAATGAATCTTAAAATTCAAGGCAAAGAGTTCTGATGCCTTGTTGACATGGGGGCAGATCGAACAGTCCTTAGACGGGAAGAAGTCCCTTCAAGCTGGAAGTTAGTTCCAGGCCCCCAAATTTTTGGGGTAGGGGGAAAAACCCCAACGTGGGAAACCCATGAAATCCTTCACTGGGAAAATGCTGATGGCACAAAAGGGGAAGTAAAACCTCTCTCATTGCTGCCGGATTGGCAGCCAACCTGTTAGGCCAAGCAGACGCTTTTATTACCACTGACCATAAGGCCCTTTATGAAGATATCCTAGATGAGGACGAGTATCAGCAACAGTTTAATCTCCCCTGTTTCCCAAACTATAGGGGGGACCCTATTTTTCGGGACCTAAGAAACCATCTGCCTCTCCCCAGAGTCAAGTTCCCAGAAACCCCTCATAAACAGATGGCTGGTCACCCCCAATCCTAGAGGCCACTGCTCCCCTGGTGCCCCCCATTTGTTGGGTAAATGGGCCCCCAGTTTGATAATAAATTGCAGGCCCTACAACAAATTGTCGATGAGCAGCTCCAAGCAGGGCATATTCGCCCATCCACTAGCCCCTGGAATACTCCAGTATTTGTAATTAAAAAGGCCTCTGGAAAGTGGAGAATGCTACAAGACCTTAGAGAGGTCAATAAAAGAATGATCCTTCAGGGCACGCCACAGAGAGGACTGCCATGGACCCCTACTATACCAAGCAACTTATACCTAGTAACTATAGATATCAAGGACTGCTTTTTCTCCATTCCACTGCACCCGAATGACTGTGAAAAGTTTGCCTTTTCTATCCCCTCTGTAAACTTTCAGTTTCCCAATCGGCAGTTTGAGTGGGTGGTGCTTCCCCAAGGCATGGCTAACAGTCCCTCATTTTGCCAAATGTTTGTCTCTCAGTTGCTTAATCCTGTAAAACAGCTGCCACATGTAGTTCTTTATCTCTACATGGATGACATAATTCTTGGGGCACCAACGCCCACGGACTTATCTCATGCACTCAGCCTAACTCTCTCCTGCTTGACTAAACGGGGGTTACAGGTGTCAGCCAATAAGGTCCAGACCATACCTCCGTTTAAAATTCTGGGCACACTTTTAACTTTAGAAAAGGATAGCCCATTAAAGCCTCAGCTAACCATCTCAAACTCGTATACTCTCCCTCAATTACAAAAGCTTCTAGGCGAAATAAATTGGCTACGCTCATGGATCTCCCTTTCCTCCGGCCAGCTCGTTCCCCTGTTTGCCCTGTTGCACGCTTCGGACCCCAGCACCCCCTTCATGCTCCCGCCTGAGTGCCGTCAGCTTTTAAAGTCAGTCCAAGATCTCCTACACAGCGCCCAGTTGAAATGCTACGACCCTGAGTCCCCTATAGAGTTATGGCTCATAGCCGCTAACACCACATACATGGCTGCCCTAACCCAAAGCGGGGAGCCACTCCAATGGGTACACATCCCTAGGAGGGGCCTCCCGGGTGTACACCACTCTGAACCAAGCTGCTGACCTAATAGTGAAAGGAAGGGAATGCTCACTAAGATGTTTCGCAAAGGAACCACAGAAAATTGTCGTCCCCTTCCGCTTGGCAGATTTTACATGGTTAGCTCAATATCAAAACCGGCTGGCACTGGCTCTAGAAGGGTATCTCAGGGTTGTTGATTGCCACTATGGCAACAATAAATGGGTCTCTGCCTTCAAAGAGCTGTCATGGACTAACCCACAGCTTTTTGTCGCCAAACCCCTGGTAGATGCCTACAATGTCTTCACAGACAGTGGCAAATCAGGGGCTGCTGTAATTATTTACAACCCCCCACGCACCACATCACAGGCGGCCCCCACTACTCATTTTCACCCCTGTGACGGTTCGGCACAATACAAAGAGCTGCTCACTATACTCCTTGCCCTGCAAAAGGTGCCAGACCCCATTAACCTTTTTACAGACAGCTTATATGCGGCCAATCTTCTCCCTGGGCTTCCGGGAGCCCACATTTGCTTAATCCCATCTCCTCCCTTATGATACAAGTAAGGAGTACCTTACAAGGCCACAATAACCCTATTTTTGTTCAACACCTTCGGGGTCATCAAGGGATGCCAGGATTTCTAACCACTGGAAATGCCCAGGCAGACACTCTTGCCTCTCAGGGCCCTAAAATATATACAACAGATAGTGCCAGCCAACTGCACACTTTAACTCATGTAAACTGGCGAGGTCTACATGCCAGGTTTCCAAATAGACCTATTTCACAGCTAAAAACAATTGTACACACATGTAAGTCATGCCTTGCTTATCTGCAAGTACCCCCCTTACAACCACCAGGGGTCAATCCTAGGGGACTCAAGCCTAATGTGCTGTGGCAAACTGATGTAACTCACTTCCCGCCTTTTGGGAAACTCAAATATGTTTTTGTGTCCGTTGACACCTATTCACAAGCGTGTTGGGCCACAGCACATGCAGGTGAAGCTGCCAAGCATGCAAAAAATCACCTACTGCAGTGTTTGCCACCTTAGGGCTGCCAGCACAAATTAAAACAGATAATGGGCCTTGTTTTTCTAGCAAAGCCTTACAAGAATTCTTAATACAATGGAACATTAAACATACTACAGGAATTCCCTATAACCCCCAAGGACAAGCCACTGTTGAACGGCATCACCAATGCCTAAAAAATCAATTATTAAATCAAAAAGAGGGAGTCATCAGCCCTCATCAGCAGTTGGGACAGGCACTCCTAACTTTAAACATCCTAAATTTTTCCAAAAATGAATCCGTCTGCCTTCCAGAAATACTGGTCAGCTCAACCAACGTGCCCGGAAGTCCAAGTGCAGTGGAAAGACCCCTTAACAGGCCAGTGGAGGGGCCCTGACCCGTTGCTAACTATGGGTTGAGGGTTTGGTTGTGTCTTCCCCCTCAGTGAGTCAACCCCTATATGGGTCCCAGCCAAAAATTTTAAGTTCTTGCCAGACACCCAGGGTACTGAGGACCCTGAGGAGTTTACTGTTTGTATGTTTCAGACTGCATTATGAACCCTTTGTGGATGCTCCAAGCGGCCGCCCTCCTTGGGTCAACAAGGACAAGGTCCTCTGCCACTGGGGGAGGTCCCCAGGAGCCAGCCAACCAAACCTGGGAGGTCATACAATCCGCTACAGAACCAACGTGGATTGGATCTGCTTTTTCTACAACAAGGAGGGCTATGTGCCACCCTCAAAGAAGAGTGTTGCTTCTACACCGACCACTCTAGAGTGGTCAATGATTCCCTAGCTAAGCTTAGAGAAGGGCTAGAAAAGCACAAAAAAGAGCGAGAAGCCAATAGTAACTGGTTCCAAAGCTGGTTTTCAAGTTCCCCGTGGCTCACCACCTTGCTGCCCTCCCTGGAGGGCCGCCTAGCCAATTTCCTTGTCTTAATCATCTTGGGGCCTTACGCCATTCACCAGGTTGTGTCCCTTATAAGGCGCAACACCACTTCTCGTAATGCTCACCCAGGTGGTAGAGGAGGTGGCCCATAATGAAAGACCTGACAGCCTCTGGGTCAATATGGCCCTTCAAAATATCAACACCAAGTTATAAGGCTCTGCCCCGCCCCCGCTTGGCTGGATAGTCAATGACAGGTAAGATTTCCAGAGGGAAACAACCTAAGACAGGCACAGCCACCAGAGGGAATAGAAGCGAGGCTGGAAAGGTTAGCCGCTTCCAGCTGCCTTGTTAAAACAAAAAGGGGGAGATGTTGGGCCTTAAAAACTAACGCCACCTTAAGTGACATTACAAGCGGCGCCATTATGGGCCCACAGGGGCGTATTAATGTGGCAGCCTAAGATGGCACTGGGAGGAAGTAGGGTGGGAGTATCCACGGGAACCTTGCCTTAGCCCTTATTGGCCAAATACACGCTTCCGTGCTCGTGAACACTGCATGATTGCAATAGCTAGGCTTGAGACAGGATGCATGCTCTTGTAACCTTTAAGCTGATTGGAGGATGTAAAAACCTCCCTTCCCCATTTGCCTTTAAAAGCAAGTGCTTGTGTGATAATAAACGGAACTGCTCGACAGAACCCCCGCCGTGTCTGAGTGTTCTTTAACAGGCTGGTTGGGGCCGGCAGCTGTGCTCACCTCTCTTCATGGCTCTCTTCCTCCATCTCCTCTCAACAGGGACTGGGGAAAGAGGAATCTGGGCAATCTGCCCGCCCACCAGAAGGGACACCAAGGGAGAGACTGATAGCAAGGCAAGGGCTGTTCGGGTCAGCCGGTGGCAGACCCAACACCTGAGAAAGATACTTGAATTTGGAGTAGTTTAAGACTACTCTGTTATTTAGATTTGAATGCTTTTAGAATCAATTAGTTAAAATAGTTATTTAATTTTACCACTGCAAGTTGTGTCCTTGAAGCAACAGTGTGAAAAGTTGTGTCCTTGAAGCAACAGTGTGAAAACTGCAGGCATCCTAAGACTCTTCAACTTTTATTTCCATGTCATTTTCTGTTGAAAATGTAGTTTTAGGAATAGCAGGTTGACGATCACATAAGATCATTTCTTTGTTAAAAAGAAAAATTGAATTTGTGTCCTACATGAAAAAAAAAAGGCAGAATTGAAATAAAAGTTTACAAATACTGTGTATACACCCTGCCCTTGGTATATGAAGTAGATAAACCTTGCTTTTGAACACTGAGTTCCCAGCTCCCTATCTGATGAGGTGGAACGTCCTTATATGAAAGGTCTCTTAGATACCTACCATCCCAGCGCTGTCGGTGCATACTCTTCCATCTGCAGCCATGCATTCTCCTCCATTGACCACCAGCACCTGGTGCTGAATAGCAATCTTGTATTTTCTTTGAATGGCATGCTTAAGATCAGCCACACTTCCAAAAAAAAAAGACAAAAAAATCAGTTATTTACACTTGCCCGATGACTATTACCAAAGTAGAACTATGTAAAAACGCCTAACAGGTTAATGAACTTCACGCTAAAACTTTCCCCATAAAAGAAGGTATAAGTATAAGCTTTCTATTTCCTAACTAGGTTCCATAATCAACTGGCTGATCACAGGTGAATAAATCACCCATTGTGTCACATGTAAAAGTGAGTCAGTGAAACACAGGCAGTAGACATATTTATTTTTGTGTTCTCTATATAACATAGAAAAGGAATATGCTCAAATTGGCACAGGATTCCTACTAAAATGTCCACATCACATTACATAAATTGCACTAAGTTTAAACCATGTGAAAATTCCTTCCTTTTCTTGTCTTTCCAAAAATCATTCCTTTAAAGGAAAAACTGAATTTAATGAAAGCAAGTGAATGAAAATTATTTCATAATTCCATTTTTAAAACAAAGATTATTGATTCTACTAATTATATATAATAATTTTAGTGTCAGCTTTATTTGGCATTGCTATCAAGTCTTTGCTATTATGGTCATTATAAAAATATAAGCAGGTTTGAAAGTAATATTTACTACTACTATTTCCTTCCAGTTATGCCTCAAAATATATCCTCCTTCCCTGGAGAGCTCTGTCTACTTTTTGCAAATATAATAGGGTATTCATTAGTCAAATATTTGAAACCCCAGCAAAGAGAAGAATGGAGAATTATTAGACATATGAGCCACATCTGGCTAAAATATTAAAATTATTTTGTTCTCTCATTAAGAAAACACAACAAACCTACTGACTTATTCACATAAGATAATAAAAACCAATGACAAAAAAAAATGGAAGTGATACACATTGCTTTATAAAGTTAGCAATAATTCCCTTAACGAATTCCTGTGAAACTTAGAATAGCAATTGGTTACAGGTACTTATAATGACAGCTTCAATTTGAAATCAGTTTGTTTATTTAGGTAATGTATTGGGATAAAAGATTTAAGACATGCTGTATTGCTACTCTTTACCAGTGGAATAGTTTTCTCAAAATCAAAATTTTTTAAACTTTTTGCATGCACATGAAATGCAAAACTAAAGAGAATAAATAAAATACAGCTCACGTTTACACTGTAAGTTCAGTGTCAAATGTTAGAGTAGTTCCAGTGTTGACCAGAAATACATATAACTTCGTGATGATTTCTCTGGATGCTGTGAACTTATATCTATCTCACTCTCTGATGTGGTTAATAAAAGATAAAAGAAACAAGAAAAGTGATCAACTTTACAAACACAACTACAAGTGCCAATACCTTCATCATTAAGACACAGCACAGTCTTACCATATAAATAACAACAACCACAGAAAGGGTTCTGATGTCTAAGATGGCTAACTAAACAATTTGGTAAACTTGATGCTTTTAAAAAAATAAACAATAATGAGATTAGTAAAAAGAAAAGCATAACTGTTCTACCATAAAAATAATATACGTTTTCAGGAAGAAAGAAGCCAGCAGTTAGAACAAAAGTTGATATGTGTATATTTCACACTGTTTTTTACATGAAGAATTAAATATTTGGTCAAACATCTTCTTACCCACAAAAGTTCTTTCTTACGACAAAATATAGATAAGTCTTAAGGTTAAACTTACTAGTAGCAAATAACAGTAGCCAATACTTGAAAGTTAGGGGAAATGAGTCCCAATCCTTTTTACCAGCTGCCTCTTATCTGTGCTTCACTTCCATACTAGGCTAGAAATGCTCTGTAAGAAACTCTGGCCCTAATAGTTATATCACCTTGTGCAACAGTAGAAAGTGTCTGGAGAAAGTAGAAATGTCTGGAAATTAGAACATTTTAAACAACTCTGCCATTAACTTTTCCAACCTGAGACTTCATCTATAAAATAAAGCTTCCTCATCTATAAAACAAGGACATATACATTTTCAAATACATTACATCAAAAACAGTTATAAAGGTAGGAACTGTGACTTACCGTCAGGAAGTGTGAAAAAGACTACCAGTTTTCTTAAAAAGCGGATTAAAACGGGCTTAGGTTTGCTTTGCTTGATACTGGCAACTGAATGGCATTAATGGTTAAACTCATAGAACTAGAAAAGAAAAATTTCTGAATTATTAGAGGGAAACAATTCAATACATAACATATGGCTATTGTTCTCTTCTTCCTTTCAAAATCACCATTTTTAAGAGTAGTCACTACTCAGTCTTCTTCCCTACTTGCACATTCACAGAAACCACAACCATATGACCTCAACCTACATCACTCCATTAAAAGACATCAAACAAAAGTCAGAAATGAGGGGCTGGCTGGTCAGCTCAGTCAGGTAGAGCATGTTATAACACCAAGGACAAGGATTCATATCCCTTACCAGCCAGCCACCAAAAAACAAACAAAATAACAAAAAAAAAGTCCACAAATCTGCAGCCATTTCTTACTCCTTAAAATATAATGGTAGGGCTGACCCCGTGGCTCACTCGGGAGAGTGCAGTGCTGGGAGCACAGCGGCGCTCCTGCCGCGGGTTCAGATCCTATATAGGGATGGCCGGTACACTCACTGGCTGAGCACGGTGCAGGCGACACCAAGCCAAGGATTGCGATCCCCTTACCGGTTACAAAAAAAGGTTAAAATATATATATATATATATATAATGGTAAAGAAGAGCCCAGGCTGTGGAGTCAGACATACTAAGTTTGGGCCTGGCCCCACTGCTTGCAATGATATAATCTTGGGTAAGTAACTTAACTATTTCAGTTTCCTCTTTTGTAAATAGGAATAAAAATGATACCCACAGCAGATAATCTCTAAGACAGCAGCAATTATCTGGGCCACCTCCACTTCCTGATATCCACACTCTAATGACTGCTTCCCCAACCACCCCACACACATGCCACGTGTAGACAGGGCCTGCGACCTTCTTTCAATGAATAAAATATGGCAAAAGTGATGAGATGTCATGTCCATAATTGTTACTCAATATTGTAACTTCCATCCGGTCAGCTGACTCTCTCCCTTGAGAGCTTTTATGAAGGAAGCTGCCATATGGGAAGGTCCACTTAGTAAGAAACTGAAGGTGGCCTCTGGCCAACACCAACAAGAAGCTGAGTGTCTCAGTCTGACAACCCTCTAGGAACTGAACCTTGAAGTGATCCTTTCCCAGCTGAGCCTCAGACAAGACCCCAGTCCTGGTGAACACCTCGACTGCAGTACTGTGAGACCCTGAAGCAGAGGACCCAGCCAAGCCATGCCCAGAATCTGTGAAATATTTATGTTGATTCTAACAGCAAGTTTTTACTCAGCAATAGATAATTAATACAGCGCAACAACATTATAGAAATGTTATGAGGATGTGAAAGAAAAATTTCACGTAGTACATGGTGTCTGGCAGAGAACGAGCCAACTCTCCAGTGTTTGGCTGGGATCTCAGCCCTCCTTACTC
Organism: Cynocephalus volans; assembly: GCF_027409185.1. NCBI lineage: Eukaryota > Metazoa > Chordata > Mammalia > Dermoptera > Cynocephalidae > Cynocephalus > Cynocephalus volans. Next base: position 36,695,476 of record NC_084474.1, on the reverse strand, counting down.
TCCTTTGTATGGTAAAGCTACTCTACACTCACAGCTGCAGCCACCACCACTGTTGACTGCTGACTCCAAAACCTAGCCCAGATCTCTCCTAAATTATCCATCCAACCCCTCTCAAACTCAACAAATCCAAATTAATTTCCTATACGCATTTCTTCAATATTATTGTTTCTAGAACCAAACTCCTTATCTTCTCTGCCTCCTAAGCCTTCTTGCTTTTTTCATTTCTTTCTTTGTTGATGGAATCTACATTCACCCAATCAATCGTGTGCTACCCTAGGTCTTTTGTCCTAATAGACACATAAACATCAGCAAATTTGTCCAGTTAATTCTAACACAAATATTTCTTGACTATCTATCCCTATTCCTATTGCTACTGCCTTAAATCAGACTCTCCTTGTCCCTCTGCTAGATTTTTACAAAAGCTTCTCAACCTACTCTGTCTCTTCAATCCCTAGTCCATCATCCTCCACACCACCTTCAAAGAGATCATTCTAAGCTAGACTGATCAAGTTTTTCTATTGCTTAAAACTTGTAACTATGATTTTTACTGCAGCAGCTACCATTTTGTGAGTATTTGCTATATCCCAGTAAACTATTCTAAATGCGTTATTAAATGAAATGCTTTCATTTGTTCCTCACAAAAATCCTTTAAAGTAGATATTATTGTCATCCTCATTTTATAGATAAGGAAACTAAGACTTAAGGAGTTAAGTAATGCCAAAGGTTAGAGAACAACGATTCAACTCCAACTAGTCCAACTCTGCCATCTCATGCCTTTCACCACTACGATAACATCCATGACAACAAATGCAATATTGCCACTCCCTCTCCGTTGCAACTTCCTACCCCATCCTCCTGCTACTCCATAACTTTTCACTCCCAAATACCACACTGCTTAAACTCCTGGTACAAAATGAGCTGTTGAAGTCTCTGAGCTTTCATGGGGCAGTTCTCCCTGCTTAGAATTCTCCTTCTCCACTGCCTACTATGATTGCCACCTTCCTCCTGCCCTAACCTCACACACGTTTTCTTTCACAGACTCAGTCACACAGAATCAATCATCTCATTAGCTGCACTACATATATGTGCTTCTTTGCTTGCATACATTGTGATGTTTCTTTTCATACTTCTCACCTATATTAAATAACAAGCTTCTTTAAAGCAAGGACTAGCCCCCGCCGGCCCGGGTGGCCCAGGCGCGGCGCGCTGCGGCGACCTTCTGGTCCCCTGCGAACATGGCGCTGTTAGCGCCGCAGAGCATGTGAGCCGCCATCTGCACCCTGCGCGCTGCTTCGGTGCCCACCGCGCCCTGCACTCCGCGGCCCTGGCGGCTGACGGTAGGCGCTCACCAGCCGCTGCACACGGGACCTGCTCTGCTCTCGGTGCATAAACTCACAGACAAACATGAATGGATAACAACAGAAAATGATATTGGAACAGTGGGAATCAGCAATTTTGCACAGGAAGCTTTGGGAGATGTTGTTTACTGTAGTCTGCCTGAAGTTGGGACAAAATTGAACAAAAATGATGAGTTTGATGCTTTGGAAAGTGTGAAAGCTGCTAGTGAACTCTATTCTCCTCTGTCGGGAGAAGTAACTGAAATTAACGAAGCTTTTGCAGAAAATCCAGGACTTGGCAACAAATCTTGTTATGAAGACTGTTGGTTGATCAAGATGACACTGAGTAAACCTTCAGAACTAGATGAACTAATGAGTGAAGAAGCGTATGAGAAATACATAAAATCCACTGAGGAGTGAAAATGGAACCCCCAAACAAACTAGTATTAACTTAATCCAGCCTAGTTCGTCTTAAGTTAATGGTGGATAGAAGACTTGGAATAGCAACTTTTAGCAATACCGATGGAAAAAGAAACTGCTCTCAACACTGCTACTGGAAGAAAATACTCCTTAACTTTTGAATGATTGCAGATAAACAAAACATTGTATCTTTTTCTAATACCCTATAAATTTTTAGGTATTTTACTAGGCTGTAGTATTCAGAATTCATGAAATAATCCATGGTAAAAACTAGTTATAAAAATTATGTAATTCAAGGATAACACTGTTATCTTAAGCTTTATATAATGTTGTAACGTGCTTACATCTATCCCTGGATTTGGGTCAGAATACTGGGAGTGGAGAAAAGTGTTTTGTTAGTTGTACAGTGTGAGATGAAGAACAATACTATCTTAATTTTTCAGTATACTGCATTTGCTGGAGCTATTTTTATACAGTGAAGCAACAGCTTTGCGGCAAAATAAGAAATAAAAATATTCAACTTCTTCATTAAAAAAAAAAAAGCAAGGACTAAACATTCCTGGGAACTAGCTCTGCAATAATTTCTAAATAAAACAAATAAACCTAAACTGCCAGAGGATTATTCTACATTCCTGTGAAGATTCCTAGGACATCACATGCTTGAAGATTTCTTCAGCTTGTTCTTTAAGGAAAATCCCTAGATTTTCCAACATTACTATCTCCACAACAATAGTAAGGCTCCAGTTCATCCATCACCTACTCACCCTCCCACCATTACCATTTATGGGTGGTGCAGATCCTCTACAAATGCAGCCCCCAGGGTTCAGCCCAACTACTTAACTAACACAGACTAACATGTATTTCCTGTGATACTACAGACTACTACCAAATCTTTTAATGAATTAGGGAAAGTAACTAGGAAGCCAATAGATTAAAGTGACAAGTAAGTAGCTGATGAACACAGCCTCAAAGTAACAAAGCTGGGTTCCTGAGTAACAACGAGCAAGGTCCCCAGCCAACTCCTGTAGGACACTGCATGCTAGAGAGAAAAACATGTTAAATCACTAGAATTTTGAAGATTTCATGAAATATTATTATAAAGTCTATCCTCACTCTTAAAATTACTTTTCTTTCACTTAATAAGCATTTTTCCATATTACTACAAATGCTTCATAATCATCACTATTAATGGCTACAAAGCATCCAACTTGTAAATACACTGAAATTTATTTACTATATTTACTAATGTTTTTATTTTTTAATCTCACACACATACATTTTTTTTCTTATGTTTAGAATTATTTCCATAAGATAAATTCCTAGAAGTAAAATTGCTGGGTCAAAACATTCAAGTATTTTAAGGCTACTAGAGAATGCCAGAAAATTGCTTCTTGTACCAATTTATACTCTTCAGGCAATGTACCCAGGCAATAAGGTCACTATATTCTTGCCAGCATCATATTTTTAAATGCTTACCAATAATATTTCACTATTTTATATTTACATATCATCTTTGATTATTAGTGAGTTTGAACGTTACTCATTCATAGGTTGTCTACTATGTACCAGGAACTATGCTAGACATGGGGTATAGCAGTGAACAAGATAAACATAGCCCCTGGACTACTATGAACCTCAATTACCAGAAAAAATAATAACCCCATATTATAGGGTTAGCTTAAAGATTAAGCAGGACAACATATCTATATATAAAATACCCAATGCAATGCATAAGACAAGCTTTCAGTAACTGTACTCAACAAACAGATTGTGTACACACAAGTGCTAGGAACTGAAAACATAAAAATGATGGGGAAAAAGGGCAATATCTATGGCCAGGCAAAGTAGGCATAATTATCATAAATGCAATATTGTCTAAAAAATATGCAGAGAGTAAAAGGTAAATATGAAAGGCACTTACAAGAGAAGATTGGAGCCAGAGGATTCAGGCCTAGAAAAGGCATGCAGTTATGGGAGATGATGAGAGGAAGCTAGAGAGATAAGCAGGGAGTCAGAGGACTGTGTTCAATAAAGATTTTCTGAATGAACAAGTGAATGTATGCCAAATTCAAAAGTACAGGCTGGGTCTTTATCTTCCAGGTTAAAATGAGCCATTTTGTTTTCTGAAAGATTAGGTAGCTAAAGTATGGTGACTAGAATGGAAGGAATATTAATTAATTCATTGATCCAAATCCAACAAACATTTACTGACCAGGACTGAGTATTCCATGAAAAAAACAGAAGTGATCTTTGCTCTCATGGAATTCATAGTCTTGAAGGAGAAAGGTCATCAAACAAGAACAAAGCAAACATAATACAAATTTTGATAAATGTAATGAAAGAGGAGTAGGTAGGAAGAAGGACCTACTTTAGATATAGGTGATCAAAGGAGGTTTCTATATGGATTACATTTAAATGGGATCACTGGGACAAGAAAAGTCCTGTACTGAATAGGGGTAAAGCAATACAAAGAGACACATGATTTCTGTAAGACACTAAATATAAAATCTTTTCTAAGTAATAACCACTGTATCAACTTTTTTTCTTTTCTTTTGTTTCCTTTTAAATCTCATTTATCTTTTTCTTTTGATATAATTTCACACTTAAAGAAAAACTGTAATAAGACAAAGAACTCCCTTGTACTCTTTACCCAGGCTCACCAACTACAAACACAGTCCTCTATTTGCTTTATCATTTGTGCCAGTGCACGTGCTCTCTACATACACAGACACAGAGATATACTTCTTTCTGAAACTTAAGGACAATTTGCAAACAGAATGTCCCTTTATCCATAAATAATTCAGAGTGTGTATGCCCTAACAGCAAGGATTTTCTCATACCTAACCAAAGTACATTTATCAAATTGTGAAATTTAACACTGATGCACTATGATCACCTAATCCACAGTTCATATTCAAATTAATGCCCTAATAATATCCCTTATAGTCCCCCCCCCCCAAATTCAGGATCCATTTCAGGATCACATAGTTCATTTAGTTGTAATATCTATTCAGTCTCGAGCAGTTTATCAACCCTTCTTTTTCTCTTCATGACCTATGGCTCATACTGCTCTCATTCTATCAGAGGCTATAGAAATCATTAAAGAATAAGGATGACCTCAGTTAAATTCCCCCATTCCATGATACTTACATGAGGGAAATTTTGATAAGCTATAGCAAGCTATGTGCCTTTTAACAAACACCAATCTCTTCATCTGGTACTCACACTAAGAAACAGCTCAACCTAAGAAACTACAGTCATTAACAATGCTGGCCAGAAAAGATGACAGAACTAAACTTATTTGAGAATTAGTTTGTATGTACACTTCATAAAGAATTTAAACAATTTCAAGGATAGTTTTCATTGCAGTGACTCTAGAACCTACATTAAAAATCGACTCCATTATATAGGCACACTTGATAATACCATTTGTTATTTAGCTCATTTCTAATAGCTTCTAAGTGATGTTAAGGACAATATCATTTTGGGAAGCAACTCCTGACCTACCCTGATATGACATCCCATGTTTTCATCCATTTTTTACAGCCATAAGACTGGCAGCTTAATCAGAAGTCCCCTTTTGAATCTTCAATCTCTGCATCCTCATTGACTGCCTGTTACCAAAGTCCTACCCAAAAATAGCAAAGAGAAAAACCTACTTGGTAAGATCAAACAACATTTCCCCATGGGTCTACCAACACTGGTAAGTCTGTGAGCAACTGTAAGGTTCCTAGATTTCATGGCCACAAATGCTATTGTGTATGCCACATGTCCTATGCATATGGCACATAAGATAATCATTACTAGTGCTTATTGAATGACTCATTACATACAAGTCATTACGCTAAGTAGTTTTGTAGGCATTACCTTGGTTATCATAATATGTATGACATTCATGTTATTACTGTTTCCATTTGCAGATGAGAAGAAACGTTTCAGAAGTTATTCAACTTGCCTAAAGGCAAACCTAGTAAATAAAAGATGCAGGTGCTTGAACTCGGGTCAATTTGCTACATTCCTTCAATAAAAATATCACCTGAGAACCTAGTATGTAGTAGGCATTTTCTTGGCTTTGGGAATAAAATAGAAAATAATAAAATTGCCTGCTCTAATGAAACAGAACATCCTAGTGTTAAGCAACATGAAAATCTTATATTTATGCACAAACTCCATGATATCTACTTTCAGAAAGAAAAGCTACATAAAAAGCATTTGTTTTTTAAGTAAAAACAAAAATTAAACTCAGAAATATATACTTCCACTTTACCGTGTTTTACCCTTAGAGATAACGATATAGTCGGCATGGCAATAGCTACCACTGATTAGAACCATGAAGTAAAGACTATACCAGGAACATGGTATTCTCTCAACTCCTACTGTGAGAAAGATTAGTATTATCCCCATTATTCAAATGACAAAACTGTGAGTCAAAGAAGTTCAGTTACTTCCCAAAGTCACATAACAAGTAAGTGGTATAATCAGTTAAAATCTACAGCTGATCAGGAAGGAAAAAAGGAAGTGAATGTACTTAAAACATTAGGATCCCTTACATGTGACTACACATTGAAACACACTCTATAACTTGGCATTTTACTGTTCCTTTATAAATATCAACATTTCTTCCCTGCCTCACCCCTGAATTTTACCACTTTATGGGATCATTTTTAAATATTCATTTTTCTAAATACAATACAAAAAAAAAAAAGAAAAGAAAAAAAAACTTCAATATTAGATAAGAAGAGTGGGATGGCAAAACACTTGTAATGTCCTATGTATATGGCACATAAAGTAAGTAATAATCATTACTTAGGTAATGAAATATAACAAGGTAAAGTTTTCAACAGAAAGGAAAGTTTCCATCCAAGAAATGACATGGACCGAGGTACTAGGAGAACAAGATTTCTTTGGGTCCATAAATGAAAAGGTGATTCTTGGCATGTAGCAAACACTAGAAATTCTTTCCACACCTGATCATCCCAGCAGTGTGGTATTCTCTGGAAATGCATGCATTGAAAATTTCATAGCTAAAGAAATGTACTTAGGAGAACCTACCTACGGTAGCCAAAAAGAACAGGGCTGAGTGTGACAAGGGCATCCCTTATCCATTCCACTCTCAGTGCTGCCTCCTGCTGCCCAGGGAACACACTGAGACCACCTACACATAGGGGACTCTGCTCCTACTGTTGGCAACTGCAGGGCAGCAAGGAGTAAAATCTCAGCCCTAAAGTGGGATATCCAACAGGACACCTGGCCTGCCACCTGGTTTCCAGAAAGAAGAGAGGGGTGACTCAGGATCTGGGAGTCTCTGGGCAGAAAGTAAAATGATGTTGGCCTCCACTCTCAGGCGGCCAGGCCCATGCCCTTCAGGCGGTTCCCCTCTTCGTCCAAAGTCTTCAACTGATGGCAACTGGGCACAAAGCATGCCCAGCACCCTGAATGGCCCATCCCAGACAAATGGGACTGGCTGGGCAGACATTTTCTCTCTTGTTTATATAAGCACCTATATAATAACTTCGATTTTGCCACTTGGACAGCAAAGCCTACAAAGCTTAACTATCTGGTCCTTTACAGAGAAAGTTTGTGACTCCTGCTTTAAAGCCTGAGCAACTGCAGTCACTTCAGTGAGAGCTGCACATACCTCAGTTACTTACTACCAGGCACCTAACAGTCAAGGACTAAGGCTGCCTGGTAAACCCACGCCATCTGCAACAGTAACACCATACAGAAGTGACAGCAACAACGGCAGAGAAGTCCCCCAGAAGACAGGTCCAATTTCTTGGTTTTCTTTCTAACAGATGATATACTCAGAACTGATCATAGAAATGACTGGTTCTCTGGCTTATGGGGGGAAAGGGCAGAAAACCAAAAAAAGAAGTTGTTTTCCATTACCTCCATCATCCATCAATTTGAATACCCAAAGCTTTGACTTCCCTTTCTCCTCAAAACTGGTGAGATATGACAATATTAGAACAAGGGTTATTAATAGCTTTTAAAAAAGACTTCCTGGGGACTGACTGGTTAGCTCAGCTGGTGAGAGTGTGGCTTGGTAACACCAAGGTCAAGGGTTTGGTTCCCTGTGCTGGCCAGCCACCAAAAAAAAAAAATTCCTATGAATTAATAAGAAAATCACAACAATCCATAATAGATAAATAGGCAAAGGACATGAGTAGGAAATTCAAATGGTTAATAAACATGGGAAATATCTGAAACCTCTTCAGTAATCAAATAAATACAAATCTAAAAAGTCAGTATTTTTCACCTATAAAATAAGTAAGATTTTCAATCTCAGAGAAAAGAGATAAAATGTATAAAGAAATACAAAATACTGTGGAAAAATTAGTATAAACAAGGAATTTTTCTCTTTTCATAAAATACATATTCCATAGCTCCACTGAAAAAAAGGCAGTGACAAGTCCAGAGCCATAGGTTCCCATAGTTAACTATTTGGTGAAGAATTAACCTTACCCAAAGAGAGGTCTGGTCTTTGCCTGTGGCTACTGGGATATGACCTTCAGGCCCCTGGATTGTCCTGTCTTGCCTGATACGATTATTTTTGTTTGACTGATGGCTTTTGCCACTGGACAGTCTAACAATGTGATTTACGATGATGGCTTTAGGACATATGACATCAGTTTGATCTCCAGGAACTGAAAATGAAAGACATTAATTAGTCTGATTACTAGGAAAGGCTAGAGATTAAAGGTCAGGTATACAGATAGCATGCGATCAAGCCGCAATAAAAACTCTAGACACCAAAGATTCAGATGAGCTTCTCAAGTTAGTGATACTCCGTGCTAATCATGGCCAAGTAACACTGATTCCGCCAGAAATGGCCAGAAGCTCTGAGTCTGGACCCCTTCCATACTCTGCTCTCTACATATCTTCCCTTTGCCTGATTTTAATTTGTACCCTTTTGCTATAATAAAACTGTAATTGTAAGTCTAGTGCTTTTCTGTGAGCTGTTCTAGTGAATTCCCCAAACAGTGGTCATGGGGGCCCACAAATTTGTAGTCAGCTGGTCTGAAGTGAGTGTGGTCCTTGGTACCTCCAAACTTACGGCTGGTATCCAAAGTGAGGGCAATCTTGTGAGGACTGTTCCCTCTAACTACCGAGTTGGCTAAATTCATTGCATACCCATAATTGTGGTCTCTAAAAGGAAACTTTGGAGAAGTAGCTGATTCTAAAGATCTAAAGTTCACATCTTAAGAAACCAACTTCAAATGGCTTCCGCTGGTTACAATGAGACAGTTTGAACATCAAAATGATTACAAATAGCTGAACAGCACCAAATCTATAAAAAATCATGTGTTTATAATGATACTAAAAAACAAAAAACACCACCTCAGTAAGCTAGGACAGAATCCATTATAAAAATGAAAAAAGAAAGAAATTAGGCACTTATCCTGTCTTTCCTAAATGAAACATATTTCAGGATGACCAAATAGTTGAGAAGGCAAAGTCCATTAATATAGAAAAATTCCAGCTAGGAATGTAGATGAAATATAGAAGATAATCACCTTGCAATGAAGTAATGGATCTAGACATTAACAGATGTTTAAAAAATTAGGATAAATTTATAATGGATAAATAGGCTGACAAAACATGAATACACTGATCACTTGTCACTCTCCTCTAAATGTGGCATTCTGACATAAGTGATTCAGACTGACACAGCCCATCTATAAAGTTTTCTTGAATAAATAAATCTGCATTTAATGAAGCCTCTACAAATAGTTGCCAGTTTATGGAAAATATGGGGTAGAGGAAAAACAAACAACATTCTAAGAAATCAGCTAAATTCAGTTATGAGCATTCCACAGGACAATACCCTCCTTTCTTCAACAGATAAAAGGCTCCAAAAAGAAAACGGAAGAAGACTGTCATAGATTAAAGATACAAGAGATACAACTGTAATGTATGGACCTGTTCTGATCCTGAATCATAACAACTATAAAAAGACATTTTGGGGATAAATATTGAAATCTAAATATAGACTGGGTATTAGATTATATTAAGGAATTACTATTACTTTTGTTTGGATGATAACAGCACTGTGGTTATCAAAACAAATGAACTCTGAAAAATTAATATATAAAATGATGCTTGATGGCCGAGCCCATGGCGCACTCGGGAGAGTGCGGCGCTGGGAGCACAGCAACGCTCCCGCCGCGGGTTCGGATCCTATATAGGAATGGCCGGTGCGCTCACTGGCTGAGTGCCGGTCACGAAAAAGACAAAAAACAAAAAAAAATGATACTTGATACTTGTTTTAATTTGGGAGGATGGGAGGGGGTGGCTGGTATAGGGATCACTCTGGACCTTGATGTGATCAGCACCACACTCAAACCAACCGAGCTAAAGGCCAACCCTGATACTTGTTTTAAGTTAGTCCTGCAAGAACAAGAGAAGGAAGAAAGGAATAGGGCAAGGCACAAACACCAAATATGCTTTACTAAATAAAGGGAAAACAGCAACAATTGCAAATATAACGAAAATCACAGCTTCCTATAAGCAAGCACATATACACAGAAACATAGGTCAAACTTCCATTTTGCACCAACACCTAGCACAATATGTGTTATCTAATTAAATATAACACATATTCAAGGTTTTCTTACTTTCAGACTTTATTCTCAGCCTTATTGTTCAACAGAAACCACCACACACGTGAAAAATGAAATATTTACTTGAGGTGAGTTTCCCTGGACCTGTCATTGCACTGAGGGAAAAACTGATCTAGATGATACCCAAAGTGCCTACCTACTTGAGAATCTATAAGGCAAACTGTATGTACAAGCCAGCTACTTAGGAAAACAGACAAAACTGGGTCTCTGTCTCCAAGGGCTGTGCAACAATGTGCGAAGGGTCAGTTCGGTAATATTAACATCAAATGGAAAAAGAGTTGCATTACCCTTTTACATGAGCACTCCATCCCAGCCAAAGAAGAGATATGGCCCCACTTCTGTTCACATGTATTGCCACCTTTCCATCACAGTAAATATTCCATATACGTTATCTAGGGACAGCAAGTAACTCTGTGACATAACACAATGCACTCAAAAATATCTATTGAGTTAACAAGGTTCCGCGAGCAAATGCACTCTTAGGATATGTAAATGACAAAGCAGAGTTCAAAAACTGTAATAACTGATAGAGATCACATCCAAGTAGCTAATTTTTGGCAGATTCTTTATTAGCCACTATATTTCCAGGCTTCTATATGTAAAAGAAACAAACAATCAAAGGGTAAATAACTTGGCTTAATATGGCTTAACATCGTATGTGAGTAAGTACTCCCCGGTCCCATATCTAACAGTAAGTCAATGTACACTCTCTTCCACTTTATTCCCATTAAGTTCTCTTTTTAATTTTATTATTTATTATTAATTATAAGCATATTCATTATTACAAGTTGTGGTTTTTCTTTATGTCCTTTACCAAACCCATCCCTCCCCCAAACCCCCATCCTGTCTCCCCTCCATCTCTAGTATCCCTAGGTTTGTTCTCTCCTTCTGAATGTTCAACGTATTGTTGTGGTCTTTTCTCTCTCTCTCTCTCTCTCTGTCTTTCTCTCCCTTCCTTCTTTCTTAGCACCCAGTTATGAGTGAGGACATGCAGTATTTCTCTTTCTGTGTCTGGCTTATTTCACTTAACATAATTTTCTCCAGACTCATCCATGTTGCTGCAAATGACCAAATTTCATTCATTTTTATGGCTGAGTAGTATTCCATTGTGTATATATGCACTGCATTTTCCTTATCCAGTCATCCATCGATGGACATAGGTTGATTCCATATTTTGGCTGTTGTAAATACAGCTGTGGTGAACATGGGAGTGCAGGTATCCCTTTGACATGATGATTTCCACTCCTTTGAATACATACCCAGTAGTGGGATTGCTGGACCATATGGTAGTTCTATCTGTAGCTGTTTGAGGAACGTGCATACTGTTTTCCATAACGGCTGCACTAATTTACAGTCCCAGCAACAGTGTAGAAGAGATTCTCTTTCTCCACATCCTCACCAGCATCTGTCTTTTTAACAACGGCAGTCTAACTGGGGTGAGATGATATCTCAATGTGGTTTTGATTTGCATTTCTCTGATGACTAGTGATGTTGAGCCTTTTTTCATGTACCAGTAGTGCTTACCACTGCATACTAGGGCTCTGACAATTACCTATTTGAGCTTCTTCTACCTGCATTCCACATCTCAAATCCGTCTTGCAGGACACCACCAACTAAACAATCTTAGGTCCTAAAAATGCTTAATAACATCTACTCAATTAAGAATAAATTCCTTAGACTGACACTCCATTACTACCCTTCTATGGCTCACTACAGGAAGCTCCATACCATTTAAGCTGATCTCCTAACATGAGATGAATAAGCCTTGGTTTTTTCATGCCTTTACTCATGTCATTCCACAGCTTCCATTTTGTAACCAAGAACTCACAAACATTCTGTCACAAAGTCTTCCCCAATCTACTGACTGTCAATGGTATATTCCTTAAGCACTTATAATACAACTAATGAAAGAGTGTTTGTATCCGGAACATAAATGAACACCCCGCCCTACCTTTTTTTGCTACTTGGCCGAATACTAAGCTTACATTGCCTGAACTATATTGCAAATGGCTAGAGAAAACCTGGTCATGCCTTATACCTCTCTTTGAAACACCACGGTACTTAACATAGTACCTAGGGATGGTGGACAGTCAAGAAATGTTTGAGGCTGAAACCATGGATAAGGACTACAATAAGAACCAAAACTGTGAAATCAGAAAGCAAATGGCTCAAAGTTAGAATCCACAGGAACATTGTCTCTATCTATTTAAAAGAATTTATAGTTTATGTACATATTCCTATATGCTTGCTATCAAAGCAAGATGATCCAACATCTCTTCTGTATGTAATTGTTAAATATTAAGCCAAAAAGGACATTAGTAACCATGCACATATTCAATCATCCTGAAATAAGAAGACTTGGGCAGAAGAGATGTGGGTTTTAGTCCTAGCTTCACAGCTTTACTCCTGTGACCCAGAGAGAAAATTATCCATTCTTTCCGAATCTCAGTTTCCTCATCCGAAAAATGAAAGGGGTGCACTAGATGATTCCTCCATCTTCTATAAAGTGTCAAATAGTCAGATTATATATTAAACCCTTTTCTAACATACTAAGAAAAGCTTATTTTGTGTGCCAGTAACAAAAGATTAATAAAAAGCACATGCTCTCTGCCTTCCAAAAGCTCAATCACATAAAATGAACATACAAGATAATATATTAAATATTATAAAGTGAGGTATGCAAAAATTATATTTAGAAATAATGGATAAGAATTCACACAAAGAAGGTGTCATTCCAAAAAAACAAACAAAAAACCAAAAACAAAAGAATATGTGAAATCAAGTTCCAACTAGAGACTTCCAATTTACCCTCATTGATCACCTTACTAAAACTTAAGAGGATAAGCTTAGTAAACCACTGATTTCTTTTAAGAAAATGATAATCGAAAAGAGCTTATACTTTTATCAACTTGCAACTTTGGAACTGCTCATTATATACACTGTCTCTTACAAAAAGTCCATTAAATTTCATAAATAGGTTGAGTCTATATGATCTAGAACTAAAGTTATTGCATGTAATTGTAAGGAATGAGCATAGATACCAACTGCTGCTGAAGGAAGTAGAAATTCGCTTTGTAAGCCTTATATAAGCCTGATAAATAAGCATTGTATTACTTTTCACCAAATAGTCAAGATTTCCTAAAATGTGACATGATACTCATTTTATATAAAAAGCTTTTCTTGATTTTTATAAAACTAAACCTTACTTAATATCACACAAGTTAGCTCAAACCAATTCTAAGTTTAAGGTAATGGGTTAGACTCACCAGTTAGCTCAGTTAGTTGGAGTGCAGTATAACACCAATGTCAAGGGTTCAGATCCCTTTACCAGCCAGCTGCTCCCCACCACCCACCCCAAAAAAGATAAAAGCAACAGGTTAGTAACTCGACAACTGACACAAGATTTTCTTTTCTTTTTTTTTTGTCATTTTTGTGACCGGCCGCACCACGCTCAGCCAGTGAGCGCACCGGCCATCCTTATATAGGATCCAAACCCACGGTGGGAGCACTGCTGCGCTCCCAGCGCCGCACTCTCCCGAGTGCGCCGCGGGTCGGCCCAAGATTTTCTTAAAATTATCATTTGACTCTCTTCCTAAACTCACTGAGACAATAAATACTAAGTGCCTACATATATTGAGACACTATAGGAGAAAACAACTGTCCAAAGTACTATAAACTCACAGTAGTTAAGAGTGGGATTGTGGTGCATTAACAGATAACATACAAAACAACAGATCCAAACATATCTGTATATGCATACACACAGATATATGATGATGGAAAATTTCAAATTGGGGGAAAGGATGAATTTTTCAGGCAACGGTAGTATGACAAATGGTGATCCATGGTATTTAGAAAAATAAACTATCTGCAGGCACATTCTCACTAGGAAATGAGAACTAAAATATCAACAAAATACCATTCTTTATCCATCAGATTACTACTCATGATTAAAATGAGCATTAAATGTTGACAAGACAAGAGTGAGCCCACTGGCACGTTTCCAATGAGAATATAAAATAGTACCACTTTTAAGAAGATTTAGTCTAGCAATATGTGCCAAAATATAAAATGTGCAAAGCAGCAATTCTACTTCTGAGAATGAATTAAAAGCAAATAATGACATATGTGCATAAAGGTATATACCCAATGATTTTCATTACATCATTACTTTCATCAATGAAAAATTACAAAACTGGCTTTCAGGTTTCCACTGAATGGGGGTGGGGAAGAGGTATCTTGGAATGCACAGTATTCCTCGAGGATAAGAGGAGACTACTGCATTTGAATACCATTTATTCCACTAAGGCTCAGATAACTAAACTATAAACTAAGCTAAAATGATACCTTTCACAGAGTAGGTGAAGAGGATAGCAAAATGTACTTCAGACTCCTTTACAATACTAGGAATATATTAAAAGCTTTAAAAAATGGTGGTAATTACGGCTTTAATTAAACTTCAGCATCCAAGGACCTCATAAGAAACCCCAGTTTATCTTTCTAAAAGTATCACCAACTACCACCCTACGTGAAACCTATACCCTCACTTTAAATATTCCTTCCAGGTAAAATTGTACCCACTTCTGTTTACCTGAATTTTACTCATCCTTAAAAGCCCAAGCATGGTCCTATTTCCACTTCTAGGAAGTCTTCCCTAATCACAGGTGGCCCACGGTATTCTTTTCCCCTCCTCTGAATTTACAGAAGTCTTAATTGGCTATATAACGTAGTATGAATTATCTTATGTGGAGGAAAGACCTATCTCACATCATGAGAGGATATTTGCTCCTCCTAGGTTTTTTGGGATACAGTCAGCTATAAATGAAGTGGAGAAGGGAAGGTGCATTTTTAAAAATATTGATCCCATTGCATTTATTGCCAGAAGTATAGGGTAACAACTGGACTTTCATGTCCATATACAAGCAAAAGAACCAGAAAGCATCTCATACTCATAAAAAAAACTGTTTATCCAACTTATCAATTGGAGATTAGTTTACAATTTCCTCTTGAGAGATTACCACCATGATGATTAGGTCAGTCATTCCAGCCTTACTTTCAACTATAATATATTTCAAACTTAGAATTAGCTTCCTTATATGAGGAGATGAAAGGGGGAAACTCTAGATGACAAATTCTGACCTCCAAAACTGAACATATTCATTCATTATTCACCCGATATTTTTTTAGCACTGAACATTTAGCCAAACATTTTAAATAACTAGGATTCAAATATAATAGTCTCTCCTTATCCTTGAGGGACACTGTACATTCCAGGACACCTCTCTCCCACCCCCCATTCAGTGGATGCCTGATGGTCAGTTTTGTAATTTTTTATTGTTGAAAGTAATGCTGTAATGAAAAGCACCAGGCGCTGGGAACACAAATACCTTCAAGTTGCTTTCAAGTCAAATAGAACACATGAAAAATTGATGAGGCTGACTAAAAGTTTCATAAAGAAAAGACAATTGGGAATAATTTTGCCTAATTTCCAATTCTGAAAATTGCAATTCTTAGCAATTCTACTGCATAGAGGAGTCACTGGCTGCTGCATCAATAAAATGGAGTGCATAGGTTACCCAGGGACTGAAAACTGGGTGTCAGTCTCTCCAAATCAGATGTTCTCCCATCTGATGCTACCCATTCTCAAGAGGATGAGAAGAAGGAAGGAAGGAAAAGAAGAAGAGAAAAAAGAGGAAAGAAAAAGTAGGTCATGCATCTTCTTCACATTCCCCAAAAGAAAACCTTTTTCATAAAGGTTCAAGGTCTCCTAAATGTACGCCTTGTCTACAACTAGACAAGCAATCTCATGTAAGCACAGTGCCAAAAGAATGGAGATAGCATTTAGAAAGCTAGTGTCCAAAGGCAGCAAACAGGGAGGTCAAAATAGCACAACAGGAATACTTTTAAAACAAAAATGAAAAAGTCTAGAGTACTATATCCTTCAGAAACTTTTTTCCCTGGGTATACAGTAAGTATATGTATATATACAGAGCATTTGGTTATATAAAAATGAGATGTCATCATGCATACTATTATACACTTTGCTAGAACTGCATAATTAATATAGAAATCTTTCAAGGTCAGCATATATAAATGTATTACAAGTTTTGGTGTCCTGCCATTCGTGAAAACTATATAAAATGCAAGACTAGTGAAAATTTTCTAGTTGTTTGTTTCATAATGTATACTAAGCAAAAAATAACAAATCCATCCCTATAAAGCCACCAGTCCATGACCATAAAGAAACAAAAGAATTTTTAAAAAGAAAAATAATAAAACCAAAATTATCTATATAGCAAATATTGAATTAGTTTCATTAACAGCACGGCACTGAATTAATATTTCAACAGATATGCCAGAGACAGTTACTGACCAATTATTATGTGTGGAATAAAAAGGAAAAAATTATGTAGACAGTCCCAAGTGAGTAATCAAAAAAAAGGAAATGGAACACAGTTATTTTCATCTCTTAGCATAATACAAGCCAATGAAATATGAGAATTCAAAAGAGCAAAATCATGGGTGGAAAAGCATTACACCACAATCCACAGAATGCTCAGTAAACAGCTGTGAAAGCAGAAACCAACAAAAGAAAGAGTACTTGGAGGCATTCAGGTACTACACTTGCAAAATATAATTTATCAGAATTTTAACTTTACAGAAAGATGCAAAAAAAGGCCAATCTCCCAGGGATCTGGACAATAGGAATCCAATTTACGGGAAAATTAGGTTTATTAGGTTCATAATAATGAAAGAATCAGAGAAATGTGATAAGTAAACTTTACATCCTTTTATCTACGAGCGTTAGGTAAAAACTCTTCAACCTAGCTTTTCAGACTGTTTCTCTAGCCTTATATGAGGGTACTTCAAAAAGTTTGTGGAAAAATAGAATTAAAAGGTAACAGAGCCGGCCCGTGGCTCACTCGGGAGAGTGTGGTGCTAACAATACCAAGTCAAGGGTAAGATCCCCTTACCAGTCATCTTTTTAAAAAGGTAATAGAAATCTTCCTGTGAATTTTCTGAAGTACCCTCGTACCTATCCCACCACCTCAAAGCAATCTGCATTTGTCATTTACCTTCTTTAAAATTTCCAATGGCTGACAATTTCCTATAAATATATATACACAGACACTTGTATATATCCTTCTTGTTCACCGTCACATTGCTGAAGACAAAACAATGTGCAGAACGGATTCAATTAACATTTCAGGAATGAATGAATTTGGCTCCAACTGCTTTCCTGCACAGTTGGCTTACTGGAACTCCTCTCTGTGCCTTTGCATATGCAGAGTTAGAATACATTAGTTTCCTTACTATGACCTACACGGCCTGAATATCTGTACAGCTCCTCTTCATTCTACTACTCTCCCCCTCACTCATGCCAGTCCAGTCTCAGCAACGTCTTCATTTTTCCTTGGATATGCCACGTATCTCAGAGACTTCACATTTACTATTCCTTCTGCCATAAATGCTCTTTTGCCAGATAGTCGCGCACCTAGCTCCCTTACTTCTCTTGGGTCTTTACTCAAAAGTCAATCAATGAGGCATTCCCTCATTCAACTCCCTGACCCTGGGGAGTTGAAGCACCAACACTATATCCGCCATTCCCTGCTTTATTTTTTCTCCTTAGCAATTATCATTCTTACTCCATATATATATATGAATTTTTTTATAATGTAAATAGGGATTTTAGTTTGGTTTGTATACTGCTGAACCCACAGCATTTCTAGTGCGATGCATGGCATGTAGTAGATATACAATAAATATGTGTCAAAACTCCATGACATTTTTAAAAAGAGGCAAGGTGACTTCTCCATGTCATCTCATGCTTTTTCTTCTCCCCAAAATATCCTCCTATACCCTATAAAAGTTCAAATTCCTTAATACCAATATCTAGTAATGACCATATTAGTTTTTATACAGAACTCCAATATTCTTTCTTTTGATATGGCAAGAACAATTTTGGAAACACTCATATTCTTCATAGTAACTGGTTCAATGACCTCACTGTGGTAATAATAAAAGGATTGTGAATGTGTGTGGAAAGGGATTGCTAGATTTTGACTTGAATTTCTTTAGCCAGTATTTATCACAAAAGAAAAGTGTAACGGGAGTTAAAGAATACCATTACCTGAATGAGAAAGTTTTACTAGTTATTCTTTTTTAAAAAATATTTATAAGCTATACACATGTGCAAAGTAAAGCACACAAGTGCTCAAATATTTGCTGAAGACACGAATAAAAATTTAACGAATCTCAAAATTAAGGACCAAATAGAAGCTCTTCTCAAGCTTACATAATCAAAACTTAGGTTCAAAATTGTGGCTTTCAAAATGAAAGGTCTTGAGTGCTCTGCTCTTTGGATCTTTATTTATTTATTTCTTAATTTCTCTCATTGTTCTTTTTATTTCATTATTCAGGAAGCAAGGAACCTATATCCAAACTACGTATTAGGGAATGGTGACTTTGGTTCCTGCATCACTCTTTTTATTTATTTATTTTAAATTTTATTTTGTCAGTATACAATGTGGTTGATTATTGTGGCCCATTACCGAAACCTCCCTCCCTCCTCCCTCACCCCCCTCCGACCCAACAATGTCCTTTCTGTTTGCATGTCATATCAACTTCAAGGAATTGTAGTTGTTGTGTCTTCTTCCGACCGCCCCCCCCCCCGATTTTTGAGTGTGTGTGTGTGAATTTATTTATTTCTAGCTCCCACAATAATAGAGAACATGTGGTATTTCTCTTTCTGTGCCTGACTTCTTTCACTTAATATAATTCTCTCAAGGTCCATCCATGTTGTTGCAAATGGCAATATTTCATTCGTTTTTATAGCTGAATAGTATTCCATTGTGTAGATGTACCACATTTTCCGTATGCACTCATCCGATGATGGACATTTGGGCTGGTTCCAACTCTTGGCTATTGTAAAGAGTGCTGCGATGAACATTGGGGAACAGGTATACCTTTGACTTGATGATTTCCATTCCTCTGGGTATATTCCCAACAGTGGGATAGCTGGGTCGTATGGTAGATCTATCTGCAATTGTTTGAGGAACCTCCATACCATTTTCCATAGAGGCTGCACCATTTTGCAGTCCCACCAACAATGTATGAGAGTTCCCTTTTCTCCGCAACCTAACCAGCATTTATCGTTCATAGCCTTTTGGATTTTAGCCATCCTAACGGGGGTGAGATGGTATCTCAGTGTAGTTTTGATTTGCATTTCCCGGATGCTGAGTGATGTTGAGCATTTTTTCATATGTCTGTTGGCCATTTGTATATCTTCCTTAGAGAAATGCCTACTTAGCTCTTTTGCCCATTTTTTCATTGGGTTGGTTGTTTTTTTCTTGTAAAGTTGTTTGAGTTCCTTGTATATTCTGGATATTAATCCTTTGTCAGATGTATATTTTACAAATATATTCTCCCAACCTGTTGTTTGTCTTTTAAGTCTGTTAATTCTTTCTTTTGCTGTGCAGAAGCTCTTTAGTTTGATATAATCCCATTTGTTTATTCTTCCTTTGGTTGCCCGTGCTTTTGGGGTCATATTCATGAAGTCTGTGTCCAGTCCTATTTCCTGAAGGGTTTCTCCTACGTTTTCTTTAAGAAGTTTTATTGTTTCAGGGTGTATATTTAATTCTTTAATCCATTTTGAGTTGGCTTTAGTGTATGGTGAAAGGTATGGGTCCAGTTTCATTCTCCTGCATATGGATATACAGTTGTGCCAGCACCATTTGCTGAAGAGGCAGTCTCTTCCCCAGTGTACAGGCTTGGTACCTTTGTCAAAGATCAGATGGCTGTAGGTGTGTGGGTTGATTTCTGGATTCTCTATTCTATTCCATTGATCAGTGTGTCTGTCTTTATGCTAGTACCATATTGTTTTGGTTATTATAGCTTTGTAGTATAGTTTAAAGTCAGGTAGTGTTATTCCTCCAGCTTTACCTTTTTTGCTCAGCGTTGCTTTGGCTATGCATGGTCTTTTGTTATTCCATATAAATGTCTGGATAGTTCTTTCCATTTCTGAGAAAAATGTCTTTGGAATTTTGATGGGGATTGCATTGAATTTGTATATCACTTTGGGTAGTATGGACATTTTCACTATGTTGATTCTTCCAATCCAAGAGCATGGGATAACTCTCCATCTTCTTGTATCCTCTCTAATTTCTCTCAGCAGTGGTTTGTAGTTCTCATTATAGAGATTTTTCACATCCTTGGTTAACTCAATTCCTAAGTATTTCATTTTTTTGGTGGCTATTGTAAATGGGCAGGCTTTCTTGATTTCTCTTTCTGCATGTTCACTATTGGAGAATAGAAATGCTACTGATTTTTGTGTGTTGATTTTGTATCCTGCTACTGTGCTGAAATCATTTATCAATTCCAAGAGTTTTTCTGTAGAGGCTTTAGGCTGTTCGATATATAGGATCATGTCATCTGCAAACAGGGACAGTTTGACTTCATCTTTTCCAATCTGGATGCCCTTTATTTCTTTCTCTTCTCTGATTGCTCTGGCTAGTACTTCTAACACTATGTTGAATAGGAGTGGTGAGAGTGGGCATCCTTGTCTAGTTCCTGTTCTTAAAGGAAAAGCTTTCAGTTTTTCCCCATTCAGGATGATATTCGCAGTGGGTTTATCATATATGGCTTTAATTATGTTGAGATACTTTACATCTATACCTAACTTATAGAGGGTCTTTGTCATGAATGCGTGTTGAATTTTATCAAATGCTCTTTCAGCATCTATAGAGATGGTCATATGGTCCCTGTCTTTGGTTTTATTAATATGGTGTATCACATTTATTGATTTGTGTATGTTGAACCAACCTTGCATCCCTGGGATGAATCCCACTTGATCATGGTGAATAATTTTACGTATGTGTTGCTGTATTCTGTTTGCTAGTATTTTAGTGAGGATTTTTGCATCTATATTCATCAAGGATATCGGCCTGTAGTTTTCTTCTTTGGTTATATCTTTACCTGGTTTTGGTATCAGGATGACGTTTGCTTCATAGAATGAGTTTGGGAGATTTGCGTCTGTTTCAATCTTTTGGAATAGTTTGTAAAGAATCGGTGTCAATTCCTCTTTGAATGTTTGGTAATATTCTGCTGTGAATCCATTTGGTCCTGAGCTTTTCTTTGTTGGGAGCCTTCTAAAAACAGCTTCAATCTCCTTTAATGTTATTGCTCTGTTCAGATTTTCTACATCTTCATGGTTCAGTTTTGCGAGCTTGTGTGTGTCCAGAAATTTATCCATTTCCTCCAGATTTTCAAATTTGTTGGCATATAGTTGTTTATAGTAGTCTCAAATGATTCCTTGTATTTCAGATGAATCGGTTGTAATATCACCTTTTTCATTTCTAATTTTGGTTATTTGAATCTTCTCTCTTCTTTTTGTTAGCCATGCTAATGGTTTGTCAATTTTATTTATCTTTTCAAAAAACCAACTTTTTGATTCATTGATCTTTTGTATTGTATTTGGGTTTCAATTTCATTAAGTTCTGCTCTGATCTTAATGATTTCCATCTGCTAACTTTAGATTTGGATTGTTGTTGTTTTTCTAGTTCTTTAAGGTGAAGTGTTAGGTTATTCACTTGCCATCTTTCCATTCTTCTGAGGTGAGCATTTAATGCAAGTAATTTCCCCCTTAATACTGCTTTTGCAGTATCCCACAGGTTTTGGTATGATGTATCATTATTTTCATTAGTTTCGATAAATTTTTTGATTTCCTGCTTGATTTCTTCTTGGACCCATATGTCATTAAGTAGGTTGTTGGATGGAATGTTCTGTAGATATCTGCCAAGTCCAATTGGTCTAGAGTATTGTTGAGATCTTGTGTTTCTCTGCTGATTCTTTGCCTAGATGATCCGTCTGATACTGACAGTGGGGTGTTCAGATCCCCTGCTATTATGGTATTAGTGTCTATTTCCTTCTTTAGGTCTAATAGTTTGTTTTATAAATCTGGCTGCTCCAACATTGGGTGCATACATATTTATGATTGTTATGTCTTCTTCATGGATTAGTCCTTTTATCATTATGTAGTGTCCCTCATTGTCTCTGGTCAGCTTGGACTCTTCCGGGCTGCTGGATCACAGGGTGGTACCGCAGGTTGTGTGGTCTCTGCTGAGCTTCCACCTCCTGTGCTGGACTTCTCCCTGTTCTGTGTGCTCTGGCCTCTGCTTCTGGGATGTGCCAAGGCACCGCAGAGCGTGTGGTCTCTGCAGAACTTCCCCTCCCCCCGCAGGATATCTCCCTGCTCTGTGCACGCTAGGCCGGGCTCGGGATGGAGCCGGGTGCCTGCGGTGAAGCCTACCTGCCGATTGTGCAACGGTGGCCCCACAGTGCATGTGGACTCTACAGAGCTTCTATCTCCCTTCCTGGAAGTCTCTGTGCTCCGTACGCATTGAGCTGGGCTGCTGGATCGCGTGGCAGCAGTGTGGTCCCCGAGGAGTTCCTGCCTCCCCTCCCAGAAGTCTCCCTGCTCCAAGTGCACTAGGCTAGGCTGGGAATGGAGCCAGGTGCCTGTGGTGAAGCCTACCTGCTGGATCACGCAGTGGCGGCCCCACAGGGCATGTGGTCTCTGCGGAGCTTCTGCCTCCCCCGCTGGACGTCTCCCCGTTCCATATGCACTTGATGTTATGTTTTTATAGTTTAAATCAGTTGATTTGTGGGAGAGAGTGACGTTAGGAACCGTCTATTCTGCCATCTTGACCGGAAGTCGGCCTCTTTTGTTTGACCTTTATGAATGTGGTTTGTTGAAAGTCAATTTGCCATATATTCTGACCTTGTATTCGTCAGCAAGGGCCAGGAAAACTTTCTCTCAGGGGCAACAGTACTACTTCATTGTCTTCTCTGTCATCTAATAGCATATAAAGGATTAGGCCCATAAATAATAACTTGATTAACATAAAAGATCCAAAATAGACTAAATAGAATAACTTTTAAAACATACCTTGAGTCCACATCCAATTTTCATCAACAGAAATTTATCAACTTATGTGCCTAAACCATCCCTGACATAAAACTATCTAGTTTTTGAACACAAACACTAAAATAAAAACAGGACAGAATATTACTGAGAAAATATGATCATTCAGTCCATATTCTGCTACAACATTAAATACAAAAGGCAAACATATTGTCACACTCCTAGCAATGGTCCACTTATCCATCCAATAACCAACCCCCCCAAAAAATCAGCCACTTCCCTTAATAGTCCCTTTGCTTCTAATAGTAATGTCTAATCGGAAGTGGAAGGACCCTCTTTGTGTCATCTATCCAAATATAATAGCAACATTGTTGATCAAACACACATTTAAGTGTATTTAAATTAAGTCTCCTCCTAAACTGCTAACTTTCCAAACCTATGTATAAGTCGTACATTCCCCATCCACACACCAAAACTTAAACTACACAAGGGCTGGCCTGTTAGCTCAGTTGGGTAACACCAAGGTCAAGGGTTTGGATCCCTATACTGGCCAGCCGCCAAAAAAAAAGAAAAGAAAAGAAGAAACTACACAATAAAACAGTTAGCAAATAGTCACATTTTTTATGTCTATAGCAGAATGGAAGAGAACATTCCCATTAGCTTGCAGTAGTCTTGTAGTAACATGACTCTATCAACAGGGAGCACACTAGTTTTCCTTGGCACCCAGGCTTATACCATTTCATGGGAAGACCACACTTTAAGAGTCATGATGTAAAAGACTAGATTACAAACCATAAGCAGTAAACACAACACATCTACCAGGCAGTGAAAGAAACTACAGAGATATTGAACTCACAAGCTGCCATTTCTCCTGTTGATTAACGTATTTTTGTTTCTACCAAGGAAGCTGTGGAATCCACGTGCATTCCCCATCCCAAATCTATCAGTGGGGCTGTGGGGGTTGAGTCATTCCCAGGAGTAACTTTGTACGGATCCTCGCACTCTGGGGTCGGAACAAAAACATCATCTCTCTGTCCCTCCCACTTGGTGCGCTTCCTTCGGTTTCAGCCCAACTCCGTTCTCCGGTTTCTCCAGTCCCACACACTAATGGTCTCAGCTGTCAGGGCTGAGTCCTGGCAGTGGTGACCACAAGGGAAGGTGCGTGCCTGTGGGTTCCGGAGTCTCTCGCCCTCAACTACTCCCCGAAACTCGACCGGGTGTTGCCTGGTGGTGCGCACAGACAAGGACCCTGGGGGCCCGGCCGAGAAAATGACAGGCAGCCCCGCACCTCCCGCAGCCTGGTGGGGCATAGACTCGAGCAGCTTTTATGTCCACAGGAGCTGTCGCATCGGGAAGACAGCCGCTGGGGAACACCTGAAGCGACCGGACGCTCCGGGGTCCACAGGCGCACACAAGCCTGCGCGCGGGCCGACCGGGACCCCGCGCCCCCGGTCCACCGTGTCGGGCAGCCGCCGTGCACAATTGGGGAAGGGGATGCAAGCAGCTGCGGCACTTACCACGCAGCGCCTCCTCTTTCGCCGGCGACCCCCGGCACCATCTTCCGCTGCCACCTCGTCTTCGGCGACTACCAACGGCCCGTTCTACACTGCCAACTGACCCAACCGTCGGCGTTCCGGACGCCCGCCCGACGCGGCCCCCAATCTCCGGGTGGGAGGGAGGGGTCGGGGCGTGCAGGGACGTGAATCAGGCCCCTCGGCTCTGGATCGGGGGCCGGGGGACAGGAGTCCTTGGCCAGTAAGAGCCGAGGGGCCCGGAAGACTGGGGGACCCTGAGGCAGCGCCGGGATCTTGGCAGGGCTGCGGACACGGCGGCGGTTGGATATGTTATTGCAAACTCGGTCCTTTCTCCGCGGAGCATGCCGGTAAACGGCCAGCAGCGGGGGAGGGCACCCGGGAGGCGCAGAGAGGCATCTGCGCAGGTCCGGAAGTTGTTGGGCAGTCGGGAAGGGGGCGGCCGTTCCTCGGGTAACCGTCCACCTGTTCCGGAAGTTCACTGTCCTGCAGTGACATGGGAACACTTTGCCGGGTGACCTGTTGTGGTGCTCGTCGACACGTGGGCGCAAACTTTTCCAGGATGAACTTGACCTTCCTTGCTACAGCGAGTATACTCGGCCTAGGCCGACCCCGGCCCCGGCTTGGTTCATCCCAAGTAAAAAAGAGCTTTTCTTCCTCAGCCTGTGGCGGAGGAGCAGGGCCAGCCAAGAATCTGGTGCCCTTGTCGCCTGTCCTTGGGACAGCCCGTGGACCGCGTCAAGGTCTGGACAGGATAACATGCACAGAGGGCTGTGCCTGGCCGGACAGTCCTGCCACCACCGCCCCACGTATTCCGTCCGCCGGGGCCGCGTGTAGCTAGCAAGTGTCCCTGGTAACTGCAAGGGTGGGGAGGCACGATTTTTCTCAGATGAAGTAAGGCAAAGAAAACATCCAAGAGAGTAGAGAGCTAAGGCCAGTGCGATTGAAATGAAAATGTAAACGCCATAACCACCAGTTTTCAGCTGTATAAATCCTGAGCTCTCTCTAGTAGGTTATCGGTTAGGATGAGCATTCTAATGGATGGGAGACAGTTTCAGGGAATCCTGCATTTGTGAAGATGATCAGTTACAGGCAATGCCTTGAAACCACAAGGCTTGAGTATTAAAATCTGATGAGCACATGCTACATGTAGAATAATTACATAATACTTTTCAAATTCTTATTATATACAGGAATATCTGGTATGAGTAGAAGGTTAGAGGCACATGGAAGTCACCTGGACTTTTTAGTTGTGTTTGCAAGAACGAGTGGCAAAAGACGGCACCAAACTAAACCAAGTTTGCAATCCTTCATTTGTTATGGTAGAGATTGATTTAAAAAACAAAACAAAACATTGGTAAACATTAGCGATTTTCAGTTTCCATCACTCTGACCCCATTTCTGAAAGTTATCAGTAAGATGGGCTTGTTTTTACCACTTTATTTGTGTTTAATTTTGTTTTGCTACATACCTCAGAGAAATCTTGTCTTTACGATCTTTGTCAAGTTATTTTACTTGTTCACTTTTTTTAAGCTATAATTTTATTGCACCACCCCAGCAAGATAGAACAGGGAAGTGAAAATTAAGCACTAAATTATTATTGCCTTAGGGGAAGGTGTGAACTGGCAAGACTTAAGAAGTGATTTTGTTAGCCATAGCATAATCATAATTAGTACACAAAGAAATAAGTGGTGAGTAGGAGTTTGGCCAGAAAATTGGCTAAGAAAAACACAGCAGTGTGAGGCCTCTAAAAACATGTTGGTTAGTCCCCATACTCACCAGCCACCTCCCTTGCCCCCCCAAAAAAGAACGCAGTGGTGCTTGTACTTCCTCTTAGTTATCAGTGACATTCATCATTAAAAATACAATCTGCCTCAGACTGTAAAAGCATCACTGGAATATGCCGGTGATAATCTACTAAATAATGAAATGTTTTACTTTCTCTGACTTCATTCTTTGGACAATAAATTAATTTAATCCTGGTCTTCTCTCTTAATTGAAGGCTGGAAGAAATTACCAGAAACGACTGGTTCATACCTTAAAGGTTTACACCTCCAGTGTAAATGTTAGGAGTTTGCATGCATCTGAAATTCTTTCTATGGATAAGTGAAAATGTGTTAACATTAATTTTATTATAGAAGTATATATACAAGCATCTACAGGAAGTACTATTACAAGTTACTACTACATGTGTCCATAGTAATAAGTATCAACAAATTATTTTCCTTTATAGCAAGCCTATTGAACACCCAATATACTCCTTTTGTGTGTGTGTGTTGGGGGGGGGGGGCTGGCCTGTACAGTAGTCTCTCCTTCATAAATAAAAACAAAAACAAAATCCTCCTGCAGGATCACTTCTTAACCAAGCTTCCTGATAGGAAGTCCTTAATCAAGCACAGTCTCATTTTTGGTAGTGTACTTTTCTTACTGAGACTGCAAACAGATTAACAGGAACCTCCAAATTATTATGTTAAATAGACAGTGCTGAGACTTTATTTGAACTTTTTAAAGCATCTGCCATTTTAAATTATTCAGTTTTATATCTCCTTTTTCCCTTTTGTGCTATCTCTCTCCTGGCTCTCCTAAATCTCTGTCCATTCATTTGCTCCGTTCCATATTTTCAAGTAATTATATATATATATATATATTTTATTTTTATTGTTTTCAAGTAATTATAATACCACGTGAATGATGCATACATAAGGTGCTGTGGGAGGGGAGAAGAGAGAGATTAAATCCTGACCTCATCACATTATTATTTTATAAATTTAGTAACCTTTTTAGATGCTTTGGTAGATTTACAGTGAGGGCAAAAGAAAATGATTTTCTTTAAAAGTATGGAGAGATTTTGCAGGGTCTACTGATATCTGTAGAGCTAGAGCAGGATCTGGAGGTCACAGACCCCTCGGGCCCATTCACAAATCCTTCACACACAGGTCTACAAGCTAGGTAGCAGGAAAAAGGTCCTTGGAGCTGCAGTTGAAGAAATAATAGGCTTTATTTCTAGACATGAGCTCTGCAGAGGAGCAGTTCAGAGCTGTTGCCTCACACACTCTGAAGAAACACACAAGAATAGCAAAAAGCTAAAAATACACAGGCATGCACTAACTCCACCCCCACACAACTTGTTTACAAATAATGTGCTGCACCACCCCCAACTGGACCTGAGATGAGGGGGCCTGACCAAACTACTCCATTTTCCTCACTATCCACCCTTTCAGGGTCCCTTGCCGTACAATCTACACATTCAGAATCTTCCACGATGTTACCTTAGTGAGGATAAATGACCCTTACTTTCAAATAATCTATTGTCTGTTCAATATACCTTAAGGCTCATCCTGTAGTTCTGTCCTTTCAACTGTTAGCTGCACATGTCCAGTTAGCAGTTATCATTGGTGTGATTTTCCATGGGACTCCTGTAGTCATACTGATCGGAAGTTCACTGCATATTCAGTAAGCTGACACATTGGTCACACAAATGTATGCATGTACCCAGTCAACTCAGGTGCAGTGCCCGCAGCCAGAACACTATGGGCAAAAAGACAGAAGGGTTCTTGGTACCATACATTATATAAATAGCTTCTGGGATGACTCTCATCTTACCCGACCAGACCACGCCCAAGAATTTGACTGACAGGCCAGGTTCTTGCACGTTGGCTGTGTTCACGGCCCACCCACATTGTTCCAAATGCCTTAGCAGCATTGAAGCTTCCTGGGTTAAATCTGCAAGAGAATCAGAGGTTAGTAATATGTCATCAATGTATTGAAACATTATAACTGTTCTGGGCCTAGTCCACTTGGCTAGGTCCCCAGCCACTAAACCATGACAGATGGTTGGACTATGCAGATAACCATGGGGCAATACTTGAAAGGTCCACTGCCTCCCTTCCCAGATGAAGGCAAACTGATCTTGGCTATCAGCCAAGGTTGGAATAGAGAAAAAAGCATTCACAAGGTCCAACACATAATGATAAGTTACGAGCTAGGAGTGAGGTGAAAAGCCACCCACGAGCCTCTGCGCTTCGACCCCAGGGTTTGGAGACCTCGCTTACAAACGTCGGGCTGAACACCTGAGCCTGCATCCCACCAGGCTCAGCCTCACTTTAAAGGACTGGCTTCTGTGAGTCGTGCGAGGCTTATTCTTCACTCAAAAGTAAAATGGGCCACAGTCGCCACCACCAAGGTCTTCACCAAATGTGTTCCCTGGATTTGGGACTTGCCAGCCTCTGAAATTATGGCAGAATAGACAATCACTAGCGACACTGTCTCCCACAAATCAACCGATTTAAACTATAAAAACATAACATCACATGCATATGGAATGGGGAGACGTCCAGCAGGGGAGGCAGAAGCTCCACGGAGACCACATGCCCTGTGAGGCCGCCATCAGATGATCTGGCAGATAGGCTTCACTGCCGCCACCCAGCTCCATTCCCAGCCCAGCCCAGTGCACACAGAGTGGGGAGACGTCCGGCAGGGGAGGTGGAGGCTCCGCAGAAACCACACACCCTGTGGGGCCGCCACGGCATGATCCAGCAGGTAGGCTTCAGCGCAGGCACCTGGCTCAATTCCCAGCCCAGCCTAGTGCTCATGGAGCAGGGAGACCTCAAGCATGGGAGGAGGGAATTCCACGGGGACCACATCACTGCCGTGCTATCCAGCAGCCCGGCCCAATGCATACGGAGCAGAGAGACGTCCAGCAGGGGATATAGAAGCTCCGTAGAGTCCACACACCCTGTGGGGGGGATGCTGCCACGAGATCCAGCAGCAGGTAGGCTTTACTGCCGCCACCCAGCTCAATCGCAAGCCCGGCCTAGCGCGCACGGAGCAGGGAGACATCCAGCAGGGGAAGGGGAAGCTCCTCAGAGACCACACGCTCTGCGGTGCCTCCACACATCCCAGCAGCCCAGCCCAGAGCACACAAAACAGGGAGAAGTCCAGCATGGGAGGTGGAAGCTCAGCAGAGACCACGCAGCCTGTGGTACCTCCCCGTGACCCAGCAGCCCGGCCAAGTCCAAGCTGACCAGAGAGGTGGCTACCCTGAGAGGCCCAAGACCCTAGGCAACCACACATGCAAGGCACTAGTGGCCAACTGAGCAGTCACTGAAGTAGCCATACCAAACTGGCAACCACAGCAACATCTTAGTCAATAGTGTCAAACCTATGGACTGTGAAATCCCCTGCTGCAATGAATAAACATGAAAGAAAATATACCAGAAATACGAAAAATCAAGACAGCACACCACCAAAGGGTAATAACTCTCAAGCTCTAGATCCTATAAAACAAGAAGCCCTTGAAATTACTGATAAGGAATTTCGAGTGATAATTCTAAGGAAACTGAATGAGATACAAGAAAACTCAGCTAGACATCATGATGAAATGAGGAAAAGTATACAGGAGCTGAAAGAAGAAATGTACAAGGAAATCAATGCCCTGAAAATAAAATTTAGCAGAACTTGCCGGACTGAAGAAGTTATTCAGTGAAATAAAAAACACGACAAAGAGTTTAACCAGCACGCTTGTGGAAGTTGAAGAGAGAAGCCCTGAACTTGAAGATGGGCTATTTGAAATAACACAAGCAGACAA
This sequence comes from Cynocephalus volans, assembly GCF_027409185.1. Classification (NCBI taxonomy): domain Eukaryota; kingdom Metazoa; phylum Chordata; class Mammalia; order Dermoptera; family Cynocephalidae; genus Cynocephalus; species Cynocephalus volans. The sequence goes on along the minus strand of NC_084474.1, from coordinate 36,665,054 downwards.
AAAAAAAAAAAAAAGAAAGAAAGAAAGAAAAAAGAATCAAAGGCATTGAAGAAAATCTGAGAGAGATATCAGACAACCTTAAGCACTCAAATATCTGAGTCATGGGTATTCCAGAAGGGGAGGAAAAAGGAGATTGCATTGAAAACATATTCAACAAAATAGTGACAGAAAACTTCCCAGGTATAGGAAAAATCACAGATCTTCAGATCCAGGAAGTACAACAATCTCCAAGCGTATTCAACCCAAAAAGGTCTTATCCTAGACAATTAATACTCAAATTGGCAAAACTAAAAGACAAAGAGAGAATCTTAAAAGGTGCAAGAGAGAAGCGTCAAATCACCTATAAGGGAGCCCCAATCAGAATAACATTGGAGTTTTCATCACAAACCCTAAAAGCCACAAATGAATGGGATGATATATTCAAAATACTAAAAGACAGATATTGCCAGCCAAGAATATGCTACCCTGCAAAACTATCCTTCTGAAATGAAGGGCAAATAGTATATTTCTCAGACAAACAAAAACTGCAGGAGTTCACCACCACACGACCACCCTTACAAGAAATTCTCAAGGGAGTACTGGGTTTGGTTCCTGAAAAATAACTACCACTGCCATAAAAACCAAAAAAAATATCAAAACCCACTAGTATAATAAAAATGGCATTCATGAAGAGAAAACAAACAAACAAAAAGGCTATCTACAACCCAAGGAACCAACAAACACAGAAAACAAACAGTAAATCAGAAAGCAAGAAACAAAAGACACCTCAGACAACCAAACAAACAATAAAATGCTAGGAATAAATCAACACTTTTCAATAACAACTCTTAAGGTAAAAGGCTTAAATTCCCCAATCAAAAGACACAGACTGGCTGACTGGATTAAAAAGGAGGACCCAACTATGTGCTGCCTTCAAGACCCACCTCACCCATAAAGACTCACATAGACTAAGAGTGAAAGGATGGAAAAAGATTTACGATGGAAACAGAAAAGAAAAATGAGCTGGAATACCTATTCTTCTATCTGACAAAATAGACTTTAAACTAAAAACCATCTAAAGAGACAATGAGGGACACTACATAATGATAAAAGGATTGATCAATCAAGAAGACATAACAATCATAAATATATTCGCACCCAATGTTGGAGCAGCAAGATTAATAAAACAAATTAAATTAGACCTAAAGAAGGAAATAGACACTAATACCATAATAGCAGGGGACCTAAACACCCCACTGTCAATATCGGACAGATCATCTAGGCAAAGAATCAGCAGAGAAACACAAGATCTCAACAATACTCTAGACCAATTGGAATTGGCAGATATCTACAGAACATTCCATCCAACAACCTCAGAATATTCATTCTTCTCATCAGCACCTGGATCGTTCTCCAGGATAGATCACATATTAAGTCACAAATCACGTCTCAACAAATTCAAAAAAATTGGAATTATCCCATGTATTTTCTCAGACCACAATGGCTTAAAATTAGAAATCAATAACAAATGAAATTCTGGAAACTATACAAACACATGGAAATTAAACAGCATTCTACTTAATGACATATTGGTCCAAGAAGAAATCAAGCAGGAAATCAAAAATTTTATTGAAACTAATGAAAATAGGGCCGAGCCCGTGGCGCACTCGGGAGAGTGCAGCGCTGGGAGCGTGGCGATGCTCCCGCCGCGGGTTCGGATCCTATATAGGAATGGCCGGTGCACTCACTGGCTGAGTGCCGGTCACGAAAAAGACAAAAAAAAAAAAAAAAAAGAATTGACTAGCTGTTGCCTTCTATCACTGACTGCCTGAAACTAATGAAAATAATGATACATCATACCAAAACCGGTGGGATACTGCAAAAGCAGTACTAAGGGGGAAATTTACTGCATTAAATGCTCAGCTCAGAAGAATGGAAAGATGGCAAGTGAACAACCTAACAGTTCACCTTAAAGAACTAGAAAAACAAGAATAATCCAAACCTAAAGTTAGCAGATGGAAAGAAATCATTAAGATCAGAGCAGAACTTAATGAAATTGAAACCCAAAAAAACAATACAAAAGATCAATGAATCAAAAAGTTGGTTTTTTGAAAAGATAAATAAAATTGACAAACCATTAGCATGGCTAACAAAAAAATGAAGAGAGAGGATTCAAATAACAAAAATTAGAAATGAAAAAGGTGATATTACAACTGATTCATCTGGGATACAAGGAATCATTCGAGACTACTATAAACAACTATATGCCAACAATTCTGAAAATCTGGAGGAAATGGATAAATTTCTGGACACACACAAGCTCCCAAAACTAAGCCATGAAGACATAGAAAATCTGAACAGACCAATAATATTAAAGGAGATTGAAGCTGTTATCAGAAGGCTCCCAACAAAGAAAAGCCCAGGACCCGATGGATTCACAGCAGAATTTTAACAAACATTCAAAGAGGAATTGACACTGATTCTTTACAAACTATTCCAAAAGATTGAAACAGACGCAAATCTCCCAAACTCATTCTATGAAGCAAACGTCATCCTGATACCAAAACCAGGTAAAGATATAACCAAAAAAGAAAACTACAGGCTGATATCCTTGATGAATATAGATGCAAAAATCCTCACTAAAATACTAGCAAACAGAATACAGCAACACATACGTAAAATTATTCACCATGATCAAGTGGGATTCATCCCAGGGATGCAAGGTTGGTTCAACATACACAAATCAATAAATGTGATACACCATATTAATAAAACCAAAGACAGGGACCATATGACCATCTCTATAGATGCTGAAAGAGCATTTGATAAAATTCAACTCATTCATGACAAAGACCCTCTATAAGTTAGGTATAGATGTAAAGTATCTCAACATAATTAAAGCCATATATGATAAACCCACTGCCAATATTATCCTGAATGGGGAAAAACTGAAAGCTTTTCCTTTAAGAACAGGAACTAGACAAGGATGCCCACTCTCACCACTCCTATTCAACATAGTGTTGGAAGTTCTAGCCAGAGCAATCAGAGAAGAGAAAGAAATAAAGGGCATCCAGTTTGGAAAAGATGAAGTCAAACGGTCCCTGTTTGCAGATGACATGATCCTATATATCGAACAGCCTAAAGCCTCTACAGAAAAACTCTTGGAATTGATAAATGATTTCAGCACAGTAGCAGGATACAAAATCAACACACAAAAATCAGTAGCATTTCTATTCTCCAATAGTGAACATGCAGAAAGAGAAATCAAGAAAGCCTGCCCATTTACAATAGCCACCAAAAAAATAAAATACTTAGGAATTGAGTTAACCAAGGATGTGAAAAATCTCTATAATGAGAACTACAAACCACTGCTGAGAGAAATTAGAGAGGATACAAGAAGATGGAGAGTTATCCCATGGGCTTGGATTGGAAGAATCAACATAGTGAAAATGTCCATACTACCCAAAGTGATCTACAAATTCAATGCAATCCCCGTCAAAATTCCAATGACATTGTTCTCAGAAATGGAAAGAACTATCCAGACATTTATATGGAATAACAAAAGACCATGCATAGCCAAAGCAAAGCTGAGCAAAAAAGATAAAGCTGGAGGCATAACACTACCTGACTTTAAACTATACTACAAAGCTATAAGAACCAAAACAATATGGTACTGGCATAAAAACAGAAACACTGATCAATGGAATAGAATAGAGAATCCAGAAATCAACCCACACACCTACAGCCATCTGATCTTTGACAAAGGTACCAAGCCTGTACACTGGGGAAGAGACTGCCTCTTCAGCAAATGGTGCTGGCACAACTGGATATCCATATGCAGGAGAATGAAACTAGACCCATACCTTTCACCATACACTAAAGTCAACTCGAAATGGATTAAAGAATTAAATATACACTCTGAAACAATAAAACTTCTTAAAGAAAACATAGGAGAAACCCTTCAGGAAATAGGACTGGACGCAGACTTCATGAATATGACCCCAAAAGCACGGGCAACCAAAGGAAGAAGAAACAAATGGGATTATATCAAACTAAAGAGCTTCTGCACAGCAAAAGAGACAATTAACAGAGTTAAAAGACAACCAACAGAGTGGGAGAATATATTTGCAAGATATACATCTGACAAAGGATTAATATCCAGAATATACAAGAAACTCAAACAACTTTACAAGAAAAAAACAAGCAACCCGTTTAAAAAATGGGCAAAAGAGCTAAGTAGGCATTTCTCTAAGGAAGATATACAAATGGCCAACAGACATGAAAAAATGCTCAACATCACTTAGCATCCGGGAAATGCAAATCAAAACCACACTGAGATACCATCTAACCCCAGTTAGGATGGCTAAAATCCAAAAGACTCCGAATGATAAATGCTGGCGAGGTTGCGGAGAAAAAGGAACTCTCATACATTGTTGGTGGTACTGCAAAATTGTGCAGCCTCTATGGAAAATGGTATGGAGGTTCCTCAAACAATTGCAGATAGATCTACCATACGGCCCAGCTATCCCACTGTTGGGAATATACCCAGAGGAATGGAAATCATCAAGTCGAAGGTATACCTGTTCCCCAATGTTCATCGCAGCACTCTTTACAATAGCCAAGAGTTGGAACCAGCCCAAATGTCCATCATCAGATGAGTGGATACGGAAAATGTGATACATCTACACAATGGAATACTACTCAGCTATAAAAACAAATGAAATACTGCCATTTGCAACAACATGGATGGACCTTGAGAGACTTATATTAAGTGAAAGAAGTCAGGCACAGAAAGAGAAATACCACATGTTCTCACTTATTGGTGGGAGCTAAAAATTAATATATAAATTCACACACACACACACACACACACACACACACAAACCGGGGGGGGGGAAGAAGATATAACAACCACAACTACTTGAAGTTGATACGATAAGCAAACAGAAAGGACCTTATTGGGGGGGAGGGGAGGAGGGAGAAGGGAGGGAGGTTTTGGTGATGGGGAGCAATAATCAACCACAATGTATATCGACAAAATAAAATTTAAAAAAAAAATAAATAATAATAATAATAATAATAATAATGATAATGATAAGTTCCCAGCTTAATTGTCAGTTGATCCATCAAGTTGAGAACTGAAGGTACGGCTGCATGCAAAGGAGGCACTACTTTCTTTAATTCTCGATAATATACAGTCATTCTCCAGGCACCATTAGACTTTTTCTCTGGCCATACCAGAGCATTAAATGGGCTATGAGCCAGATGAATAATGCCATCCTTCTCTAACTCTAATATAGTGGAACTTATCTCTGCATGTCTTCCTGGTAGGCAATACTGCTTTATATGAACTACATGGCTTGGGTAACACCTGTGGGTCATGTTTAGCATATCCTCATAACACAGGCTTTACTGTCCGTATTTGCAGCCGAAACTCTCCAACTGTTTGCAGATGCAAACCATAAAGTACATTCATACCCAAGATGTATTCAGCTACTGGGGACATATATACAGTATATCCACAAGTGGGTAATCGTCCAATGCCCAGTGGCAGTGACACAGCTTTGACCTCGATAGTCTGTTCTCCATAGCCATCTACATGAACTGTGGCCCCTGGAAACTTATCTGGATTGCCATATATCAGGCTACATTCTGCGCCTGTATCCACCAATGCCAAAACATGCTGCACATTTGTCCTTGACCAATGTATTGCCAACTCAACATGAGGCCTCCGGTCCTTGCCTGCCCTCAAAAGACGAGTACCTTGGCCTGCTCCCTAATCAAAATGGAACATTTCATCTGCCTCCTTGGGAGCAACCAAAAAATCCTTTAAATCCGCTGAGCATACCTTGCTACCTATTTCCGGATGTTTGGTGAAATGCTGTTCAGGGCGCAATTGCTGCCACAAAGCAAACAGGACTGCATTCGGCCGCCAGTCAATTTTCTTTTTATCAGCCCCTGCTGCAAGCAAGTCAAGCTACATCTACTTATAGCTAGTCTTGCTTGGTCCCTTTGGGATAAAATCCCGAGCATTTCTTGGGGGTTTGGTCTTAGTCACCTTTCAGACACCTTTTGCTTGTCTTCTATCCTCTACTTCACCCAAGCTGGCTATCATGGTCATTACCTCATGTATAGGATGACCAATGTATGGGGCCAGTATAGCCATCAGTGACCCAAAGGATGTTGAAGGGACATTTTGCAGCACTGTGTCTCTCATGCTGCCTGTAAAATTTTCATCGTCTGGGCCACAGGTGCTCAGATTAAACATGGACTGCCACATCTCCAGCTCTTGAATGATTTGGACCAGCTCAGCATACGTTTGGCATTTACTAACAATCTTGGGCAGTTCTCCAGCATTCTCCCACACAGTTCGGGCAGCTGCATTCACCCAGTCCATCAAGGAGTGATTGCCTGGCCCTTGTGCATATCTGCAGCTATTCTGCAGCTGCTGCCTCAGGCACGGGTGTGTGGTGATGGAGGCCAATTTCTCATCTCCTCACCAGAGCACATCACACTATCCACACCTAGGTCCCATAACTGCAACAGCCAAGCTGTCTGGGTCTCCCCATGTTTCTGCCTGAACTGTCTCCCGAAGTCAACCAGTTCACCCTAGGTACACTGGACATAGGTGGTGAATGGGGTCACCAGTGTATTGCCCACTGGTTGTCCATCTGATCCCAGAGGCTGCTTTTGTCTCAATTTCTCATGCACAACAGGTCATGCCTTGAGATGCACGGTTTCCCCCAACTCACCACTGGGTTGGTTGTCTTCCCTAGTGTGAGAGGCAGGAGTGGCCAGTTGCTGCACATCATCCTCCAGGACAATCATCTGTGCTTCCAACAACTCTGCTTTCTGCTTCAAATCTTCATCAAGTTGCAGCATAGTGAGCAGTAGCCAGACTCTGGTGAGCAGAAAGGTGGCCACCTGGTATGAAAAGCTCAAGGACAGCCATACTTCCTCCCCTTCCCAAGGGATTTTCTGCTGTACTGCCTGGTCTATGCTGCCTTGCAATACAGTAAGCAGCAACCAGATCCCAGTCAACAGGAAGGTGGCCATAGGGCAGAGCATATTCACAAGTAGCCACATTTTCTCCTTCTTCAAAGGGCTTTTGGCTCCTGTACCTGCTCAGAATCCTGCTATGACTACGCCAATTGTCGAGCTAAGACTGGGTCTGGAGTTCGCAGACCCCTCAAGCCCATTCACAGACTGGGTCACAAACCCTTCACACGCAGGTCTCCAAGCTAGGTAACTGGCAAAAAAAAAAAACAAGGTCCTTGGAGCCGTAGGTTCGAGAGCATGGCCGCACAGGGTGGATGCCTGAGGCAGTCGCCAGCCAAGCCGAGGCACTGAGCATGCGCACTAACTCCACCCCCCCACACACACAATTTGCTTACAAAGAATGCACCACACCACCCCCAAGCAGGCTAACGTGAGGGGACCTGATTAAATTATTCTGTTTTCCCAACAATTGATTATGCATATTCTTGGGGAACAAAACTGACCATCACCACGTGTGCCTAAGATGTGATGATCGGATCAACACTATCAGCATGCTCATTACCACAATTGCAATTATTCCTCTTGCCCCCTCTATTAGTCCGTTTTGTGTTGCTATAACAGAAATACCTGAGATTGGGTGATTTATAAAGAAGAGAGGTTTATTTGGCTTACGATTCTGAGACAGTTGCATCTGGCACAGGCCTCAGGCTGTTTCTACTGATGGCAGAAAAGTGGCAGGCAGCCGGCAGGTACAAGCAGATCACATGGTGAGAGGAAGTAAGAGAGAGAGAGAGAGGAGGTGCCAGGGTCCTATAAACAACAAGCTCTCATGGGAACTAATAGAGAGAGAACTCACTCATTACTCCGCACTCCCCCAGGGAGAGCATTCATCCATTCATAAGGGATCCGCCCCCATGACTCAATCAGTTTCCAACACTGCCACATTGGGGATCAAATTTCCACATGAGTTTTGGAGGGGACAACACATCCACACTCCATCACCCCCCAACCAAACTCTCCACACCCTCCCTCCCCTCCTCCTCCCTAGCAACCGTAGGTATGCTCTCTCCCTCTACAAGTTCAATGCACCACTGTGGTCTTTCCTTCCTTCTCTCTCTCTCAGCTCCCACTTATGAGTAGGGACATGAGGTATTTTTCCCTCTTTGTCTTGCTTATTTCACCTAACATAATTTTCTCCGAGCTCATTCATGTTGCTGTGAATGGGAGAATTTCATTTAGTGAATATTGTTTTATGAATAGTATCTCCAAGTCTTTTGCCCAGTTTGTATTTTTAATTTTTATTTGACTTGAGGAGGAACTAAACTCTTTACATATATATATCTTTTTTAATCAGTGGCTTCCCTTTTCATTTATTAATGGTTTAATAAACACACTTTAAACATTTTGGAAACATCCAATTTTTCTCCATTATTATTATTGTTATCATCATCATCATCATCATCCTTTTTTGTAGATCAGAAGTCCAGCTGTGGTGTGGCTGGGTTCTCTGCTCAGAGTCTTGCAAGACTGAAATTGTGGTCACCCAGGCTGTGTTCTCATCTACAGCTCAAGATTCTCCTCCACATTCAGATTTTGGTGGGATTTAGTTCTTTGTATTTGTAGGACTGAGGCCCATTTTCTTGCTGTCTGTTGGATGAGGCTCATTCTTAGATCACAGGGTCTGTCTTCAGGTTCTAGACATGTGGTTATGAACTAAATGTTTGCATCCCCCTCAAAAAAAAATCATATGATAAAATCTAACTCCCAATATGTTGATGTTTAGAGTCAGGGCCTTTGGGAGGTAACTAGGTTGCGGGTGGAGCCCCATGATGGGAATTGAGCCTCTAATAACTGAGGCCAGAGAGCCAGCTTACTCCTTTACCACCATGGGTGGATACAAGCAGAAGTCATTGTTTGCAACTCAGAAAAGAGTCCTCACCAGAACCCAGCCATGATGGCACCAGGATTTCAGACTTCCAGCCTCCAGAACTGTTGAGAAATCAATTTCTGTAGGTGATGAACTATCCAATCTATGGTATTTTGTTATAGAAACCCAAGCTGACTAGGACATGGATCTCACACAACATGACACCTTACTATGTAAAGAACAGCAGCAGAATCTCTCCCACACTGTGAATCTCTCCCTGGATGAACAATGCAGCTTCTTTTAAGAACTGACCAGATGAGGTCAGGTGAGCCAGGGTAAACTCCATTTTGATTAATCCAAAGGGATTTAATTGAGATTTTAATTGCATCTCAAATTCCCTTTACTTTTTATATAATTTAACCTAGTCGTGAGAGTTAAGGGTCTCATGCTCTACCGACTGAGCTAGCCGGGCATCTTAGTCGTGAGAGTTAAATCCAAACATCACACTCAAGGGGAGATGTACCCAGGATGCATACAACAGGAACAGGAATCTTGAGTTCCTCTCAGAATTCTGCCCCACGCCATATTAATGAGTTAGACGATTATTAAGATGCCAATTCTCCTGAAACTGATGTATAGATACAGTGAAAACCAAACAAAAATTCCCACAAGGATTTTTCTCTTTGTAGACATTGAAACCATTTCTAATATTTACATGTAAATGCAAGAACTTCAATAGCCAAAAGAAATTTAAATGAAAAAAAATTTTAAAGTCTCACACTACCTGCTTTCAAGTCTCAGTCTAAAGGTACAATAAACAAGGCACTGTAGTTTAGTTTAAAGATAGCCATACAGATCAGTGGAACAAAACAAAAAGTCCAGAAATGAGCCCACATAATTATGGCTAATAGATTTTTTTTTTTACTCAGACACCAAGACAATTCAATAAAGATGAAAGTCTTTTCAATAAATGGTGCAGGAACTAGATATCTGTATAGAAAAGTAAATGAAACCCTAGCCATACATCACTGCGGAATATACTGTAAAGCATATGTACTTCACAGGGCCTGGTTTTCCAAAGCCTTGCAGTTTCAAATATTGATCTTGCAGAGGACTGGAAATTTCCCTCAGGCTATAAGTCCCTGTTGCAAGATAAGAATTGTGGCACAGCAGGTTGCTGGCTCAAAGACAGACTAGTTACTGATTGTTATGTAAAGATACTGAGAATTGCTATAGGAAGGAATGTTTGCTAAGATCAAACTGTTGTTGATAGGACCACTTAATTGCCTTACTGGAATGTCAACAGCCTATACTGTTAAACTATAACCCCACCTTTGTTTTCTTCCTGTAACTTCCTGGTCTGGAAAAAATGCAGGAAGAGAACCCCAATTCGGTGTTAATTTCCCAAGGAAGGGATGCCTCTCGCTTGACCATCCCAAAGGGAGATTAAGCACTTTGGGGCCTCTCACTGCTCAGTAGAGATGGGCTTTGAGTAATCCTTTGTATCTCCGTCACCCAGGGGAAGTAGGGTGACAAATCTGTGGGGGGCAAAGCAACGCAAAGCAACACATCACAAAACACACAAAAATAAATTTAAACTGGATCTTAGATATGCATGAAATTGTAATATTCTACAAATTAAAGACCTTAAATGATTTATTTTATTTTTATTTTTTGGGGGGGGTTATGATATTCATTGGGCACAAAGCTGACTATCACCACTCATGCCTAAGATGTCATAGCCAGATCAATAGTGGCAGCATGCCCATTACCACAGTTGTGATTATACCCCATATCCCCCACCCAATTAATCCCCAACCCCCCACCCCCTCCCTTTTTCCTCACTCCACTTTGTATTGCTAGGTATGTTCCCTCATTCTGCAAGTCCATTGCACCACTGTTACCATTCTTTCCTCCCTTCTTTCTCTCTTAGCTCACACTTATGAGTGAGGACGTAATATTTTTCCTCTGTGCTTTGCTTATTTAACTCCACATAAGTTTCTCCAAGCTCATCCATGTTGTTGCAAATGGCAGAATTTCATTCTTTTTCATGGCAGAGTAGTATTCCATGGTGTATATATACCACATTTTCCTTATCCAGTCATCCATCAATATACACTTAAGTTGGTTCCATATCTTGGCTATTGTAAACAGAGCTGCAATAAACATGGGAGGGCAGATATCCCTTATACATGATGATTTCCATTCCTTTGCATATATACCCAGAAGTGGGATGGCTGGATCATATTGTAGATCTATCTATAGTTGTTTGAGAAACCTCCATACTATTCTATAGCCGCTGCCTCAGGGATGGGTGCATTGTAATGGAGGCCAATTTTTCCATCTCCTCACCAGAGCATACCACACTATCCACCCCTAGGTCCCATAACCATAGCAGCCAAGCAGCCAGGGGTTCCCCCTATTTCTGCTGGAACTGTCTTGACAAGTCAACTAATTCAACCTAGGTATACAGGACATAGGTGGTAATTGGGTCACCTGTGGATTGCCCACCGGTTGTCCACCTGGTCCCATAGGCTGCTCGCATTTCACTTTCTGATGCGTGACAGGTCATGCCTGGAGACACATGGGCTCCCCCAACTCGCCACTGGGTTTGTCTTCCCTGGTGTGAGAAGCATGAGTGGCCAGTAGCTGCACATCATCCTCCAGGACATTTATGCATACTTCCCACAGCTCTGCTTTCTTCTTCAATTCTTGATCAGTTTGCAGCATAGTGAGCAGTAGCCAGGCTCCGGTCAGCAGAAAATTGGCCACCAGGCACCACATGCTCAAGGACAGCCACATTTCCTCCCCCTCCCAAGGGGTTCTCCACTGTAGTGCCTGGTCTAAGCTGCCTTGCAGTATAGTGAGCAGCAGCCAATCCTGGTCAATAGGAAAGTGGTCATAGGGCACAACATATTCAAAAGTAGCCACATTTCCTCCTTCTCCCAAGGGCTTTTGGCTCCCATACCTGCTCAGAATCCTGCTGCAGACTACACCAATTGTAGAGCTAGGGCTGGCTCTGGAACTCACAGATCGCTAGAGCCCATTCACAAACCCTTCACACGCAGGTCTACAAGCTAGGTAACAGGAAAAATGTCCTTGGAACAATAGGTAAAGAAATAATAGGCTTTATTTCTAGATGCGAGCTCTGCAGACCAGCAGTTCAGAGCCACTGCCTCACACACTCTGAAGAAACACAAGAATAGCAACAAGCTAAAAATACATGGGCATGTGTGTGCACTAACTCCACCCCTACACAACTCGTTTACAAAGAATGTGCTGCACCACCCCCAACTGGACCTGAGGTAAGGGGGCCTGACCAAACTACTCCATTTTCCTCACAGTACCCCTAAGTATCTCCCTATTGGTTAAAATCTTTAAAATCCTACTTTTCTTTCAGTTCTCAACTTCAGATCACTTTCTCAGGGAATTTTTCTCTGACATGGTTATAATTCCCCCAGATTCTCATGTTATATCTTTCAGTATCTAACTTTCTGACTGTAAGCTCCTTTTAAAAAGTTGAACTGTTTCCCCAATACCTGGTATACAGTGGTATGCACTCAGTAAACATTTGTGGGAATGTGCCCTATAGTTTATTCATGCCCTCAATTTATACCTGGTCTCACCTCCTAGTCTCCATTATTTACTCCATCCAAGACCAGTCTAATCACGTCTCTTCCCTCCCTAACAACCTACATTCATTTTATTTTGTATAGTAGATACAATTTAAACTTATTAACATAGCATAAAAAATTCCCCATGATTAGACACTAGCCCATCTCTCCAGCTGTATCTCCTGGCACTTTTCCTTTTTATCATACCTTATGTGAGTCTCCTTATCTGGGAATGTTCTTCTCCACTTGTTCACCTTTCAGAATCATCCTTTAAAGCGGAGTATGAACATCAGCAGCTTCCAACTTTGAGATAATCTAGTGATCACTCACCCTTCTACTAGCTCTGCTCCATATCACACAATGATAAATTTTTGTCTCCTCTCTAAGTCTGAAACTCTTAGGATTAGGAATTATGCATTATTAATTTAAAAATTTTTAGAACTTTATGGAGAGCTTGTCACAGTCACCAATTAATAAAATATTTGTTGAATATAATAAATTCTGCCCTTTTTTGTTGGCAGCTGGCTGGTACAGGGATCCAAAACCTGCAAATATTTATACTGAAAGTCAAATAGATAAGTTACTGTGGAAAATTCCTGTCTTCAAATATCTCAAAGGCTAGTCTGGCCCCGTGGCTCACTCGGGAGAGTGCGGACCTGGGAGTACAGCGGCACTCATGCCGCGGGTTTGGATCCTATATAGGGATGGCCGGTGCGCTCACTGGCTGAGCGCAGTGCGGACGACACCAAGCCAAGGGTTGCGATCCCCTTACCGGTCACAGAAAAGGACAAAAAAAAAAAAAAAAAAAAAAAAGATTCATTTCATTTTGGGCCGGCCCCTGGCTCACTCCGGAGAGTGTGCTGCTGATAACACCAAGGCCACGGGTTCGGATCCCATATAGGGATGGCTGGTTGCTCAATGGGTGAGCGTGGTGCTGACAACACCAAGTCAAGGGTTAAGATCCCCTTACTGGTCATCTCTAAAAAAATAAAAATAATAAAAATTTTAAAATAAATAAATAAATAAATACCTCAAAGGCTAGTACAGGGGACCATTCAAAAAAATTGCAGTGACAAGATTATATGGCATTAATGCTTTACCAGAATACAGGATATTGGGAATGTCATGGTACACATCTTAATTTTACCAACTGTGCCTGATTTGTTATTTCATTCCCTACATGCATTTCATATTTCTCAAACAACTTCATGTTATTACCTTAATTGTCTTTTAGATTATGTTCAGACAGCCAGCAACCATAATTCATACAATTTGTCTTCATTCAAAGCATGAATCACAATTACTGTCCATTTTTAAAGCTGTTAAAAAGATATACTGTTTGGACTTTGTTTTTAAGATCATAACTAATTTGGTATATATGGTCACACTCTATTTAGAGGCTACAGGCACTATGATTATTAAGTTAATGTTTTTAATATTATTTACGGACCTTAAAGCTGTCCTATTTAGTTGTTCTGTTGCTACTCACATGTATTATTCATTATAATGGTGACAGTTAACTTATGAATTACTATCGTGGAAGCTAGTGTTGAGCTTGATGAGTTAGTGAGCAACAGTTTCTTTTATTGTCTATTGTTGCAAGAACACATGCAGAAAAGTAATTCTAGGATGCTTAATTTTTCTAAAGATTTAAGCCAAATTGATTGGGACCAAACATTTGTGGTCGTTTTTTTACATTCAAAGAGATGACATCTCTTTACCATCATATTTTAATAGGTTATTACCTTTCATTATTTTGAAAAGCTTCTTAGCAAAATGTCCAAAAGTAGAGTTGACATTATTTCTGGAATGTCTTGAAGCAGAAGTTATTCAGTCATGTAGATAGTGATATAGAATTGACTCAAACATCAGTTAATAATAGGACTTCAGGTGATGGCTTTCAAACTTCTTTGACTGTGACCCATATTAAGAAATACAAGAGCTGGCTGTTTAGTTCAGTTGATTAGAGCACAATGTTATAACACCAAGGTCAAGGGTTCAGATCCCCATACCAGCCAGCCACCAAAAAGCATAAAATAAAAAGAAATATATTTTAACATTTTGACCAGGTGTACACATACAAGCCTCTGTGTCAATGAAACATGTTTCATGAAAGAATGCTGCTGTGATACACTCTGATATTTTCTATTCTTTCTTTCCCCCAATGCTTATCTTGACCCACTGTTGATTTTACAACTGTCTAATAGTTTGAAAGACATTGGATTCTCAATGACATAGGCCCCAAACTTTGAGATTCTTTGTTCCTGGTTTTTCCATCCATGTCTTCCTATTTTGATTATACCTCAATAGTGAAATTTGTGATTATGTTTGTTTGTTTATTTATTTGTTTGGCAGCTGGCCTGTATGGGGATCCGAACCCTTGACCTTGGTGTTATCAAAACCACACTCTAACCAACTAAGTAACTATATGTTTATTTTTTAAAAACCATGACCTGGGGCTGACCAGTTAGCTCAGCTGATTAGAGTGCAGCCTTATAAACCCAGGGTAACAGGATTGGATCCCTGTACCAGCCAGCTGCCAAAACGAAAACAGCATAACCTGACTGAAGCTCATGAAACACTTTAGTGTGTGTCTTAGATGCCAGATATGGGTCTTATATTATAAACCTATTGAGTTGTCTTAACAGCTCTATCCAGTTTCTATAAATTTTCTACAGTTTTACTGAGGGGGAAATGAGGCATGGAGAGGTTAAGTTACTAATTCAATGTACGTCCTTCTAGCTAAGTTTCTTTGACTAGAAACTGTTCAGGGCCAGGATGTAAAACCAGGTATTCCGGTTTTATAGTTTGTATCCTTAAACACAACAGCATGCTGCCTCTTAATTGGTGTCAATCCCGCAATGGGGAAAAAAGTGAAATTAAAAGTCTAGCAATAGGTTAAACATTTCTCAATCTCAGCAGTACTAGCATTTTGAGCTATTAATTCTTCATCGTAAGGAGCTGTTTTGTGTATTTTAGGATGTTTAATAACATCCCTGGCCTCTACCCAGTAGAAACCAGTGGTACCCCCACTTAAGACTACCAAAAATGTCTCTGGACATTTTGCAATGTTCCCAGAGGGACAAAGTCAATCCCTTTCCCAGTATCACAGGGCTAAAGTGCAGTACATCTATATAATAAAATGCTATGCAGCCACTAAAATTATATTTTAGAAAAACATTTAAAGACAAAGGAAAATATTCTACACATCTACTGTATTTTTACTATTTTTTATATTTTAAAATTTCTGAAATCTGGATAAATTTAAAAGTGGATAGGGGTTCTCTAGTCTTGCCAACCAATTGCCATTCATTTCCTGTGCATGCAAGACATCAAAAACACCAGCTTGGAAAAAAATCCTAAAGATAATGGCGAAGCATTCTTTTAAACCCAAGCTACCAAAAGTTTGTGGAGAGGAGTAGGGGAAGTGATGAATCAAACATGTTGGGCAACATTCACAAAGATGGCTTAGGAGACCAGCACCATGGCTTTAGTTCTTTTATGTATTCTTTAAGGAAATGCTTGTTGCCAGTGCTTTCATTGATGCAAAGGATAAACTGGATGGAGAAGCCCAGGCAACTTCTGAGTCAAAAGTAATTGAGGGGCTGGCCAGTTAGCTCAGTTGGTTAGAGCATGGTGCTGATAGCACAAAGGTCCAGGGTTCGATTCCTATACCAGCCAGCTGCCCGCCCCCCCCCCCAGTTGAGAAGAGTTAGATTTTGAAAGTAATGAAATTTTAGAAATGCCTATATCTCAGTGTATTTTGTTTATATTTTTATGTATGCACATGAGCAATATGGTAAAAATGTGTCTAATGAAGTTTATAATAAAGCTTTATAAATAAGTACAAAATAAAATAAAAATTATACATCATTTTTCCTTTCTGTGTGTACTTTTTCTGCATTTCCAAAGTACTGTGTCTTGGAAAAATGTATCATTAGTCTTTTGTAACTTAAAATGGTTTCACTGTTATAATATAAAATTAAAGATTATTTCCAATTTGCTAAGTCCAGTTATTTCAGTAACATCACTAGTTTTTTCACTTACTTCCTCAAATGATTCCTTTGTTTTAGTCAATGCTGCCTTCCGTTTGTGCATGCAAAATACTTTTCACAGTATTTTATTTTCCCCAGTATGGTTTATTAAAAGGAGCACTAAACTGAATGTCTGGAAACCTGGGTTCCAATTCTACCTCAGCCTTCTGTGTTATGTTTCCCTCAGAGACCACTCTTCTTACTCCTCATCAAACTGTGGGCACTGTTATTCTTAAATCCCTAATCCTCACCCTTTTCCAATTCTTCTCTCCTTCTTGGTGAGTAATCTCACCTCCTACATCACTGAGGAAATACAAGCCATGAGAAAAGTACTTTCTCACTCTTCTGCCGTGAAATCTGCAACCCTATTTGCACCTACGCCTATTCTCCCCACCAGTCATTATCCTGTCCCTTCTATTTAGGGTAGTCACAGGCTTTTGACTCCATCCCACTTTACCATGTCATTCTGTCATTGGTGGAATGAGTTAGTAAGTGCAAAATTTACTTAATATGTGAAATATTTTATGGAATTTAAATATTTTTAAAATGGAAATATTTCATGTTTCATTGCTTATTGTTCATTTAAAATTAAAAATAAATCAAGAAATAAAACTTTGCAATATGAGTCAGTAGATACTTAAGTTATATCTTTTGCAGATGTCTGTTTTATCAAAATTAACTTAATGGTTTATATAAAATGACTTGTTATCAAAGTTAAAACTTAAGCAGATATAAAAACTATTGAGTAAATAGTTTAACTTTTATCCTTTTTGGTTCTATAATATTTATGTATTTAACTTTTATTTTTTTGACTGCCTTGATTATATGAAGTATCAGTTTAAAATTTTTTCAGTTTCTTTTCTGACCATTTTTATTACTGTTTCATGATTGTTATTAAACTGATTTTATAGAGGAATGGGGTGTTAAGGAAGTATCCTCTGAGTGTCAAATACTGTAAGGATACCACTGACAGGGCTCAGGGTGCTTCATGTTTTAATAATCTCTAGGGGAAATTCTAATGCAGATGGTGGCCTTGAGAAACAAAAGACTAAATCTCCGAAGGTGCTCACAATCCTACTGAGTCTTCTTATTGACAGATGTCACCCCCTCTCTTGAAATAAATTCTTCAGATAAATTCCAATCTACTCACAAAGCTTTCTGTGTCTTTGTATTGTTATTACAGGATTAATTTGAACTCATTGATTGTTCTCAAATGTGCCTTAATTTTTTAAAACACGTGTATGTAGTTTATACACAAATAGATCATAAGGTCAGTTGCATTTAGGAACTGGAAAACATGGAATCTCACTTGGATTTATACAATCACTTAACATCTGTAAGTTCCAGTTTCTCTTTTTAAAATGGTGTTAGCAATACCTATTTTAGCTATCTCACATTATGGGTTAGAATGAAAAATTGCATGTAACATATGATGTAGCTCTGATATTTTGTATGGTCCTCATACAAATTATACAGTGGCCACTCAGTACTGTTTGAAAAATGCAACTCCAGCACTTTAACTTTACATTTTTCTTGTCATTTAAATTCATATGTTACAAGATTTTGCCTCCCCACCTTCTTTCTTTTATTTCTTTATACCCCTAGAGTTCTAGAAAATGACCAAAGAAAGATGCTTATGTGAAATGTTTGTCTTTTTCCTTTTATATTTAAGTCTCCCAAGACCAATTTTATATTCCCATTTTAAGAAGATTATCTTTTGAAAATATCCATCATCACCAAAAAATAAACTGAGAATCACGAGTTTTCTGTAATGAGTTTGAACCAGCCTTTGTTGAGAAGTTATAGTATGTATTTCTTCAACACAGTGGACAATACATATTCAAAAGAAATAAAAATGTTAAAGTCCACATTAAGTGATTTTTTAAAAAATCCTTTTCCTATTTCATGTAACTGCTTCAGAAGTATTACGTTTCTACATTTTTACTTAAAACATGTATTTCTGTATGCCAGAAATGAACAATTTAAAATGCAATTGAGAAAACAATTCCATTTAAAATAGCAAAACTAGGGCCGACCCCGTGGCACACTCGGGAGTGCAGCGACGCTCCCGCCGCGGTTCGGATCCTATATAGGAATGGCCGGTGCGCTCACTGGCTGAGTACCGGTCACGAAAAAGACAAAAAATAAAATAAAATAGCAAAACTATTTTGTGTTATGTACTATTTTGTATATTGTACACAAAACTATTTTACATGTATATATATTGAGAACTACAAAACATTGTGTGAAGAAATTAAAGATCTCATGTTCATGAATCAAAAGATTTATTATTAGAATGATAATACTTTCCAAATTTATCTATACATTCAACAAAATCCCAGGTAACTTTTTTTGCAGAAATGCAAGCTCATCCTAACATTCATATGGGAATGTAAGGGACCCAGAATAGCCAAAACAGTCTTCAAAAAGAACATATTATAACATTTACACTTCAATTTCAAAACTTACTACAAAGCTACAGAAATCTAAATAGTGTGATGCCAGCATAAGATTGGACAGGTGGAATAGAACCGAGTCCAGAAATAAACTGGTAAATTTAAAGTCAAATGATTTTCAACAAGGGCACCATGATATGTCAATGGAAAATGAACAGCTTTCTCAACAAATGAGGTTGGGATGACTGGATATCCACATGCAAAAGAATAAAGTGGGACTCTTACTTTATGCCACATACAAAAATTAACTCAAACTGGATCAAAGACTTTAATAGCTAAAACCACAGTCATGTGCTGCATAACAACATTTCAACCAACACAGGAGTGCACACACTATGACGGTCTCATACAATTATAATGGAGCTAAAATATTCCTATTGCCTAGTGATGTCATAGCTATCATAACATTGTAGCACAATTGCTTTGTTTTTTATAAATTTAGTGTAGCTTAAGTGTACAGTGTTTATGAAGTCTGTAGCGGTGTACAGTAATGTCCTAGGCTTTCTCATTCACTCATCACTCACCCAGAGCAATTTCCAGCCCTTGAAGCGTCATTTATGGTAAGTACCCTCTACAGGTGTACCATTTTTTATCTTTCATACAATATTTGTACTGTACCTTTTCTGTTTAGATATGTTTAGATACACAAATATTGTGTTACAATTGCCTACAGAACTAAGTACAGTAACATGCTGTACATACTTGTAGCCTAGGAGAAGTAGGCTATACTATACAGCCTAGGTGTGTAATAGGCTATGTCATCTAGGTTTGTGTAAGTAAACTCTATGACGTTCAACAAAGATGAAATCACCCAATGGCACATTTCTCAGAACAAATCCGCATCATTAAGCAAAACTTGACTGTTTGAAATTCTTCAAAGAAAATATAGGAGTAAATCTTTACAACTTTGGGTTAGGCAATGGTTTCTTATATATGACACCAAAAGCAGTCCATACACACAGTTAGATAAATTGGACCTTATCAGAATTAGAAACTTGTGCTTCAAAGGACACAATCATGAAAGTGAAAAGACAAAACAGAATGTGAGAAAATATCTTCAAATTACATAACAAATACAGAACAAGTATCCAGAATTTATAAACAAGTCTTACAACTCAATAATAAAAAGACAACCCCCCCAAAAAAAGACAACCCAATTTTTTAAATGGGCTAAAGATCTGAATAGATATTTCTACAAAGATATACAAATGGCCAACAAGTACATGAAAAGATGCTCAACCTCATTAGTCATTACAGAAATATAAATCAAAATCACAATGAGATACCACTTCATATCCACTAGGATGGCTGAAATAAAACAGTAAGTAGCAAGTTGATGACAAGGATGTGGAGAAATTGGAACCTTAATACATTGCTGGTGGGACTGCAAAATGGTGTAGCTACTTTGAAAAATGGTTTGGCAGTTACTCAAAAGGTTAAATATAGAGTTACTACATGGCTCAGTCATTTCATTCCTAGAGAAATGAAAACATCACCAAAAAACTTGTACACAAATGTTCACACAGCATTATTCATAACATCTAAAAAGTGAAAACAATCCAAATGTTCTTTAACTGATGAATGGATAACCCAAATGTGGTATATCCAAACAACAGAATATTATATGTGATGCAAGAAATTTCAGTTCCTCAAATAATAAACGTAGCATTACTACATAATCCAGCAATTCTACTTCTAGGTATATTTCCAAGAGAACTGAAAACCTATATCCACACAAAAATGTGGACACAAACATTCAGGTAAGCATTCATAGTAGCCAAAATGGAAGTAACCCAAATATCAACTAATGAATGGATAAACCAAATGTGGTCTACCCATGTGATGGAAAATTGCTTGATAATAAAAAGGAGCCAAGTACTGATGCCAAGTATGGGGATCCAAACTGTTGACCTTAGTGTTCTAACACCACACTCTAACCAACTAAGCTAACCAGCCAGCCACTAATGACTATTCTTAATTCTTCAACTGCCCTGTAGCTTCAGCTGTGCCTTGCTCTCATCTGCATATTCACAGAGGCTCAAAATTATCCTCTAGGTTGCTACAGAGGAGTAGTGGGACCCAAGGTTAGATAATGATGCCAGGCCAGGTGGAGGCCTGGATAAGAAAGCCTTTGGGAATCCAGGAAACCACACTTCTCACCCTTCCAGTCCCATCATTTCATCTTGCCTCTGTGGGGATGCAGACTCAGGACTCCTCTCTGCTCTGTGGGTCTCTTTCCTTCTCACTCTACATAGCTGCCTTCTTTGCTTCTCTAGCACATGGTGAAAAGTGGCCACCAGAGGTCTACATTACCTCCCGGCATATGAGGTCAAGAGTGGATTAGAACACTGGAGTACCAATTCCAAACTCAGGAGAGAATCAGATTGGCATAACTTGGTTGATATATCTTCTCCTGCACCAGCCAACTGGGCTGGGGAGGTGGGTGTTAGGGGGGCAGTGTCAGGAGTCACATGGGAGGTCCTTTAATAAAAAGGTGTGAGGTTGGGAAGGAAATGATTGGTGGAAGAAATAGCATTCCTAGCAAAGTATACAAAAGTCAATTTTTCTTGCTAATAGATACAATCATAAAATATTACAACCAGGAGGGATTTTAAAGATCATCTAATTTAACTCTTAGTTCATAGATGAGATTTATGTCCCATGAATATCATTTGACATTTATTAGTATTGCTTGATGCTAGTTTGTTTTCATAAGCTTTTATCGTTTACTTTTCTGAAAGACAGGGTGAGACACATAGAGCATAGAAGGTAGAACTAGAGCCAACTATCTGAGTTCAAATCCTAGCTCCACCATTTGCTAGCTGTGTGACCATGGGGAAGTTACTTAACCTCTCTGTGCCTCTATTTCCTGCTCCATAAAATGTGGACAACAATATGACTATTTCATATTAGTATTGAGAGTTGTAAATGGGTTAATGTGTGTAAGGTGTTTAGCATGGTGCCTGACCATAAAAGTACTATCTGAATCATCAACAGTGTATTTAAATAGCTTGAAATTAATACATTAGCCAAAAAAAGCATTTTGAACCATTAGAACAGAAGCCATTAGTTAAGTTGCAGTAATCAAAAGGTAAATATTTATTTCTAACAAAGACTGTTTTCTAATTTTTCCAATTTAGAATTCTGCACTATAGTAATGGCCAGCTGTCCCCCCTCCCCCACAAAAAAATAGAATTCTGAACTACAAAAGTACAGAAAAGTAGAAAGAAAATAAAATCACTGATAATTACAACACTCAAAAATAAGCACTTGTAAATTCATGCATTTTTTCCAAACTATTTCCATGCATATTTATTTGCATAGTTGTGATCACACTGTATATATAATTCAGGATGTTGCTTTCAGCCACTTAACATCACAGCATATGCATTTTTCCATTATCGTTAAATATTTTTGAATGCCTCCATTTTAATGGCTGTGTAACAGTACAGCAAGTTGATATACACCAATTTCCTTAAATATTCTCCTAGTTGGAAAATGTATGTTGTTTCCAACTTAAACACTTTTAAAGTCTTACTACAGTTTGCTAAACTACTATGCAAATGATTTGTCTCAATTATTTTCCCAACATCAAAGTGAAGAAATGTCTTTCTGTATGCTCACCTGCAATGGGTATTGACGTTTTTTAAATCTGCCCTAAATTGATAGATATTAAAAGGCATTTCATATTTGTTTTAATTTATATTTCTTAAATACAAGCTAATGATGTTAAACATTTTTCTATGTCAGCCATTTACAATTTCTATTTACAATATGTCAATTCACATTTTTTGCCTATTTTATCTTTTGGGATCTTAACCTCTGCTTATGTATTAGTAGAAATTCTTTACATTGTTAGGATCTAAACTCCTGTCTCATTTGCTATAGTTGTTTTCCAATTTATGTACATTTTAAATTCAAGTATGACATATTTTTGCCCACAAAATCTTTGTATCATTAAACCTGTCAATGTTTTTCTTTAAAATTTCACATCTCACCTATAGCTTAGACAGGCCTCTTTCATTCCGGTATCAGAAAATATCCCATTTTATTTTTTATTAGCTTTCATTTATACTAATTTTTTATTTTATTTTATTTTATTTTTTTACTATCTAGACTGTCTTTGCATAAGGTAAAGGTCAAAATGTATCCTTTTTTCCAAACAGCTGGCTAGTTGTACCAACATCACTTATGATTAACCCAGCCAGCCTTCCAGATTTGCATTACCTTTAGTTACTAAATTGTTACCATAAATCTTTTGCTCCTGATTTAACTCAGTCAACCCAAGTTATCTCCCTTCCCCTTTTTCTCTGACCATTTACACATGATCAGACATGGAGGTGGTGAGATGGACAGTATCTGATCCCCAAAAGTCATATACTGTCATCTGCTGAGGAGAAATTCATCCCGTCTGGTCTTTGGACTTCCATCTCTACCACCCCATTGCCCACTCCTGATGTCCGTGATCTTGCTGTGGTCTCTAGTTGTTGCAGAGACCACACCTACGGATAGCACCCTATGTCACTCCCCCTAGGACCCTTCCAGTCTCCTGGCCCTGCCTCCAATCTTCTGCCACTCTTCTGGAGTCCTCAAGGCCTTCTCAAGCCACCCTACACCCCGGCATGCCACACGGCCTACCCGACATGGTCTCTCTGGTGCCATGATGGCCTCTCCCTGGAGCATGCTCTAAAAAGCAGGGCATAGACCACTATTTGGGAATACCCCTAAACATGTCAGGTGTTGCCCAGTCACTCTCCATGAACTCTGTGAAGGCAGGGACTATGCTGATCTTACTCAGCACTGAGTCTCACCACTCACCATGAATAGTGAATGGATGAATACAAGGGAAGTGTGATGGTTTGAACATGTCCCCCAAAGTTCATGTGCTGGAAACTTAATCCCCAATGCAACAGTGTTGGAAGGAGGGACCTAATAAGAGGTGATTAGGTCACAAGGGCTCCGACCTCACAAATGACTTAATGTCATTATTGCAAGAATGGGTTAATTATCCCATAGTAAGAGTGGGTTTATTATAAAAGCGAGTTCAGCTCTCTCTCTCACCCTCTCACTTTCTGCCATGGGATGATGCAGCCAGAAGGCCATTACAAGATGCTCTTAGACTTCCCAGCCTCCAGAACCGTGAGCCAAATAAACTTCTACTGTTTATAAATTACCCAGTCTGGGGTATTCTATTATAGACAGGAAGGATGCAGCAGATCCAGGTGGGAAACATGAGCTAAGTCTTAGGTACCTAAAGTGTTTGTCCCTATTTGATACTGATCGTCCTTTCTTATGCATTATTCTCACAAATCGTGCGCCGTAGTTTGTGACACTTAGCTTGTGCTTGATCAAAATTTCCAGCTGAAAATTGAGTTATTTCTTTTCTTGTGCATAACCTATTCTACCAAAGGCAGAAATGGAAGAGTAAACCAAGCAAACTTGAGGGAGAAAGAGTAACAAGGCCTAGAATGACATATACATCAAAATGTACTTGGAAGTTTGTTAAATGAATAATGGAATAAAAACCACAGACTACTTCAGTCACAAGGAGTCTGATCTTACACACACACACACACACACACACACACACACACACACACACACAATGGTGTGGGGCAGGGGGAGGGGGGAGGGAATTTACCAAAAGAGAAAACACAAACAGCAGCTTCTCCCCTTTAAGTTTTTTTGAGGTGGCAGCAATGGATAGAAGATAGTTTTCTGAGAAAACTCCAGCAATCAATGTCTCAGAGTAGAGGCTTGAGTCCTAGAACTTTTACAATCTGATGACCAATTGGAAAAAGTAGATAATAAATATGCACCCTAGGCACTGCTTAGACAAAATGAATAACCTCTTCTCACAGGCAAGTGTTTACTGTCTTTTGCAAGATGACTATTTTCTAGCACCCCTCACAATACGAAGTTGTTGTTATGTAAGCCACAACACCTTAAGGTGAAATTATTTACTTTTAATTATAGAAAAGTTATTTTTGACTGCAAAGAAACCATAGATCTGGCCTGTTTTGCTTCCTTTCATTTGTTTGGACAGCCAGCTGGCAAGATTATTCAACACAGTGCAGACGGACTATTTCTCAGTACAAGTCAAATATTTCTATTTAAAAGTTGATGCTGTGCCTAAGGCTGAACTGTATTTCTTTTTTCAGGCTCTTCTCTTTGCTTTTTATAGCCAAATAAACAAAAGATTTGACTTAGAAGTTCTTGTACTTCTATATCTACCACATGAAGAGAAAGTAGTAGAAGTGCTTCCACATGCCACGTTTCAGGATCAGCGCCATAATTTTGGAGAAACAAGAACTGACTGTAAATACTTCTGCCTTCTAGGAGAGAGGGATAATTCTTCTCAAGGCAGACAGGTTTTTAGGAAAACACTTCAGAGAGCTCTGACAGTTCTTTTTTAGTGGAAAGAAAAGAGGTCCTTTGGGCATAGCCCGAATAGCCAATTTTTCTACAAAATCAACTAATGGAATTTGGACAGTCAGGTGGGGGCAGGGGGATAAGGGACCTGGGACTAGGAAAGGAAGCAGGGAGATTCGAGGAAAGTGCAGTGCTGTACCATAGAACTTTCTGTGACGATGGAAATGTTCCACATCTGTGCTGTACAGCAGGCCAGCCACTGGCCGCATGAAATGAGCATTTGAAATGTGGCTGATGTGATTGGGAAACTAAATTTTTCACTTTATTTAAATTAATTTAAATTAAAATGACTACTTATGGCAATGGGCTACCCTATTGGCCAGTGCAGAATAAGGACCTTTCACATGAATCCTGCCCCCTCCCCAAATTTGGGCCACAGTAGCAGGGAGAGGCCTGAGGCAAGCAGACAGCACCTGAGAATCTCCGTGGTAGGGAAGCTGAAGGACTTCCAATAGGTCAGTTTTCAGTTGCTGCCTGCTCTGTGTTTCCCCTCTGCTGTCCACAAACCCTCAGTAAATGTCTCCTATGCTAAGGTTCATCTCAGCTTGCTGGGACTACCACTCTGTGCCTGATGTCCTGGTGTAATTGCTAATAGTCCCCGCTTCACCCTCAGAAGTGTTCCCTTTGGACAATATATCACATTGACTTCCTACTTAATGCAAACAGCCTCGTTTTCATGGCACTGTGGGGATTGAGGGACAGGAATGTAAATAGAAACTCGACTTCCCTGTCCCCTCTCCACAGCAGCCTTGTACAGGAGGTGGGTGGGGGAGTAGAAGTGAGACCAAACAGTCTTTCCCCAAGAAAATGTGAGGAGGAGGGGGTGGGATATGTAGAGAGACAGTTACAAAAAGGGGAAGAAAAATAAAGCTTTTCTGGAATTTTCATGCATTACCAAGCAAAATTGGACAGATTAAATGTCTTTCCACTTCCCTGTGCTTGATAATACTGGTATGCAGAACACTCTATAGCACAACACCTGTAAAATTCTTCAAGGCATAAAATGATCTTAGATTTCCATAAGGATAGAATAAAACTAAACCAGCCCATCTGCAAAAAATTAAAACCAAAAAGTCCTTTAGCCTGAGCTTTAACTAAAATATACTGGACATCGATTGCTGATTTTAGATCCAACATTCTGTTTGTTCATGTGTGTTTTTAAAATCCTACATGAGGAAGCACATTTTGTGATTTCTCACTTAGCATATTTGTAAATGAAAACTAGACATTTTTACAACATCTGCCCTAAATCCACCACACATATGAAACATTTGAAGAATAATCCACTTTAATTTATTTCCAGGCATATGAAAGATGTAGTTTTGTCTTTTTTTTTTTTTTTTTTTTTTTAAGATGACTGGTAAGGGAATCTTAACCCTTGACTTGGTGTTATCAGCACCACGCTCTCCCAAGTGAGCCACGAGCCGCCCACCAAGTTTTGCCCTTTTTATGGCCCCAGCAGATCAATGCCTAGCATGCATCTCACAGGCCATCTAGATATCCCTGAGATGATGGCAACAAGAGGAGGGATGCTGGAGTGATTAGGAGGGTGGGCTGTGAGGTCAGACTCCCAATTTTGAATTCTGGTTCCACCAACTTAGTTAAACTCTTATCTGTAAAATGGGGATAACTTTGTAATTACCTCAGAGGGCTGTATGAGGAATCACTCTGATAGTCTGAATAAAGGACTTAGCACAGTTCCTGGCAAATAATACGTGTTCAATAAGTGCTAACTATGATGCTGATGATGCCAACAATGACAATGAAAATGATGACAATGATGATGGTGGTGATTGGTTGGTAGGGAGAGAGAGAGAGGAAAATTTGGGAATTTAAATATAACCTCGAAGAGAAGTAACAAAGGCATAGTTTATAAAGTGGGTCCTGATTGACGGTTCACTTTTGCTACTTTACTATAATAAACCTCGGGAGCCATTCGTTCATTCATCATTCCCCCTTTCATGACTGTGACAAAATTCTTCCTAAGTGTTGTCTGTCTAATAGGATGTAAATTCCTGAGGAAAGAGATATATGGACACATATTTGTAGCCTAGCCACTAGCACAGTACTTGAAATATGGAAGGTAATCAACAAATATTTATTGAGATCAGTTATGCAACAATGATTGACTGAACATCACCTGCTGTGTGACCAGCACTGACTGTGCTAATGCTAAGGACAGAGGCTTGGCTCACTGGAGGAGGTCAACAGAGGAAAAAGTTGATCACACAAAGCCAGAATAGCCTCTTTTATGGGTAGGAAGGGAAAAAACAATTTTTTTTTTTTTTTTTTTTTGCCTGTCACATGTAAATAAATCCAAAACTTACTTCCTGCAGTGTCCACTCTTGGGAGTCAAAGGCTCAGCTGGGTACACTTACAGAATCCAGGAAGTCTCACCTGGCCCTGGCTTTGCTTGAGGAATGGAGCAGGAAACGGCACACCAGCAGGGAGCTCGCAGGAGACCAGGGGGCTAGTGTGAACGGTCTGAGCCTCAGGTCAGAGAGGAAGGCCTGAGGACACCAGGTGGGTGTGAGGTTCCGCCCTGGCCCCCACACACCAGGAACCACTTCTACTGTAGCAGTCCCTTCTGGGCCCACAGCTGCCAGGTCTCAGCAAGGGGAGTGGCCGTTAACAGTCACTGTGCTCAAGAAGCCCAAAGCAGTGCCTTCTCACCACACAGTTATAATCATTCATGGTCCTCTCAGTCCGCACCACAAGCAGTGTCGCCTGGTAGCACAGCTAGCATGCACTTCCGGCAGGTTTCCAGGCAATAGGGGCTAGAAAGTTAGCCCAAGATCAGTTTTTTTCATAGAGAAGGAAAAATGCTTTGTTAACCTTTTACTCACACATCCCCATTTCTGACTCCTCTGAGCTCCCCAAATCTCATTAGAAATCGCCAGTGAGAGGTCTCTGATGTACCCTAAACTCAGGATGTATGAGACCCACATCATTCTCTCCTCCCTTCCTGCCTGGACACCTTACATTCCCTGTTTTCATTAACACAATCAGCATCCATCCAATACCCCTTACATGGAATTCTTCCACGGCTTTCTATTCCAAACTCCTGAGCATGGCATCAGGGCTCTTCAGAATCTAAACGTGGTCTGTTTCCAGCCTCTTGCACACACACAACCACCCTTTAGACACAGACTATTTGCCGTCATCGTTAGGTCTTTGCTCAGACCTGGAATATCCTTCCTCTGATGGCATCTGGCCAACCAAGGCCTTCAAACTCTTGACAAACCAACTCAAGCATTACCTCTGGGAAACCACAAATTAATCCCCAGTACTAACTAATCGCTCCCTCTGTCTTCTCCCACAGCACATTGAGGCCTCCACGCAGCACTGCCCACGTGGCTGTGGTCCCCATTACCTACAGAGATGCTGCAGGGAAGGAACCGTGCCTTATCCGTGTTGTTTCCCGAGAAACATGCACTATGCACATGGACGCGTCTGTGCACAGTGTACCCTCTAAGTCCACTGGCTTGAATACAAATGGTAGCATTGAAGTTGCACCTTAAGACACTGATGGAACTTCCGAGGGCAAACAAGGAGAAAAAGGCCCAGAGGCAAGAAAGTGTGGGAACATTTGGGAAACAGTCCGTTTGATGACACACAGGTCCTCGGCAGGAATAGACATTCCAGATTCACTGTGATCTTGTCTCAACCTAAGAAACTTAGCCTTTATTCAGTAGGAAATGGTCATAACTCACTGTTAGAACTATGGAAGGACTTGAAAAGAGTTTGAGAGACAATCAAGTCTCCAGGTAGGATTATTTCTAAATGACAAAATGCATAGATCTTTTGGAAACAAAAAAAGGTTTATCAAATTATATATAAAAGCTAAACAAAGTATATAGTGTAAAAAGTACTAAGATTTTTGTATGTGATTCCAACTATCCTAATACACGATCTTTAAAATAAAGTATATATAATTATATGTATACAATCTATTCTATATTCAGTTATATACATAATTGTCAGGACTATATAGTATGGAACCACTAGACTTATATGAATGTCATCTTTGGCTTCTGAGGATCCCTTCATGCTCCATTTTTACAGAACATCTAGTCCTTAATAAAGAAGTTATAAAGACCTGACAATCCAAACGCATAGCTCACCATTAAATGACAAATGAGAAGAGCTGGGACAACCCACAAGTCAAAATACTGCAAGAATTGCAGTCAAGTTCAAGCATCAGAGGCTAAGAAAAATACTAGACAATTTTTTGGAAATGAGCAAAACAAATTTGCAATGTGTTACAACCCTTCCTTCTTCCTTGCCCCATCCTGCCAGGAACAGGCTGACATTCTAGCCAATCAATCCCAAAATGGTTATTAAACACCAAGTGTGTTAATAGGTACTCTCTCTGACACTGTGAAGCAAAGGGGAAAAGAAAAAACAAAGTTCCTGCATTGGAGAAATATGTCTCACTGAGGAAATAACACGTGAAAAGTTAAGCCATAAGATACAGGAAGACTTCCAAGATGCAGTGTTGAACAAAACAAGCAAGGGATAGACTAGTGTCTATACATTTTGCTCCCATTTGTATAAAATTTGTATGGGATGTACATGTGCCTATATAGGCATGCTGTGCATGGTTATTTTTTGAATGATATACAAAAAAATCATTGCTGGTGGAGAGTGGTCAGTGCTGGTATCAGGGGGTCAGAAAGACATTTTTAATCATACACCATCTTGTAGTTTGTTTATCATGTGTTTCTTCAATCTTTCTTTTATTACAAATACAACAAACAAAAGTTAAGCAACACTATGGGCAGGACATAATTGCACACAAAGTGCAAAAATGAGAGAGCAACATTTATTGACAACCTTCTATGGGCCAAGCATAAGTCCCGACCCCCTCCCAGTCACTACCGCCCTGCAGGTGTGGCTACGATGCCTCTGGCCCCTGGAAACCAGCCTGAAGGCTCGCCTCCTGCTGTTCTGCCACCCCAGTCAAACCCGCAGTTGGCTCTGTCTCCGAGCTTTTTCTAGCATATGGAATGCAGCCAAATTTGGATGGTTTCCCAGGGAGGGTAAATAGGGTGTTGGAGATTGATTTAAAACAACCAAACTCCTTTTTAGCAAGCCAATGGGATCAATCCAGGGCTTGTAAAGTACTACCTAAATCATTTTTACTTCCTTTGATTGCTTCTTTCATCTTGAAAACTAAAAAAAACATACCCTTTCCAACTTAGGATATGCTGCTTAAAGAGCTATTTACCCCATGTGGAAGCCAAGCATGCATAGCTTCCGTTGTGTTGATGGAACGAAGTACTTTCTACTAATGTCATTTTTAAATAAAACAAATGAAATGTGATTTCTATGAATTTAGTTTCATGTGTATATTTTTATTAAACCCTTGTCAAATACTGCCCTCTTGTGGACTATTCAGTATAGCTGTCATATCCAGTCCAGAAAATGAAATCTTAAGATCTTATGTTTCAATAGAGAACAAAATAAATACATGCATATCTTTTGAAATTAAATATTCACCACACAGCAATCATTTCGACTACCTCTATCTTTCACAAAATTTTGACATTATGTAGTGGTGAGTTTTTAAAAAATTGACATTTGTCATTATTTCCTTAAATATTTCAAATATTTACCTTGCTGGGAAAGTTTTACTTTAACACACAATTATATATAGTCTGTTTTCCAAAGCAGACTTGAGTTGATGTCACAGACACCAACAATTTTTTAAATGTATACTATTTCATAAAAGTTACTTCTAGAACTGCCTGGATAGGCACAATAATTTTTAAGTCATTTATCAGAAACTCTTTTCTGCGTTTTAATATTGTTAAAGCAGAGCAACTTTTACTACTTGAGGGCATTTCAGCAAGAAAGCAGTAGGGACACCCGGGTTTGGTGTCCTCCTCTGGACATATTGGCAGCCACTTAGAAATCTCTTCCACCTTTTTGCCTCATTGCCTGGAAGTCATTCGTCACTTAGTTTAATACAATTGGGGAGCCAAACCCATGCAGACTGTCAAGTTCCCTAAACTTTAAAAATTATCCTTTCCAGCCAGGTCATACAGGTCATTTGTATTTACTGTACATTTTGTCCAGAATGCTTTGCCCACACCTTCACCGAGCGATTCTGAACCCTATTTGTACCTGCATGCAAGGGCTGGGGGAAGAGAGGCCCCAGGGGGTGAGCATCCTTCGAACCTGGGGCAGAATCCCTGCATCCGTCTCCAGCTCGCCTTCGCGAGCCTCAGCCCCAGACGGCTTTGACATCACACCCATGCAAAGATGGGAGAAGAATACATCGCAGACCTCAAAGGGCGTGCGTTTTCCACTGCGGGCCCTGCCCCGGCCACCTTTCTAAGCTGCGGTGCCCGCGTCCTGCTGCCCCGAACGGCGAGGGAGGTCCCCAGCGTCCCCGCAGCGGGCACAGCGCTCGTCCCCGGAGGCGGCGGCGCCCTCCTAGGCCCGCCCACCGGATCCTCAGGGACGCTCCCTCCGCAGGAGGCGCGATCAAGGTGAGGACAGCAGAGCCCAGCCAGTTCCCCAAAGTGACCTTATGTCCAGCTCAGCCACCGGCTACCACGCCAGATTCCGCGTTACAGCCCCTCTCTGCGCACAGTCCCCTGTGCTCCTGATGTTCCACATTTAAAATGACAAACGCATAGGTAAAGACTGTACTAAGACACCCTTTGTTTGAAAAGTGATTTTAACATCCAAGAGGGAAAGCAGAAATAACCTAGAGACAGTTAAAATTCCCATAGCATAGCACTTTGGGGGAGATTGGGTGATGGACACACGCCAGGCCCCCCACCCCCACCCCCAATGCTCCTGTTCATGTGACGTGCCTGTTATTATCACCTCTGCTGTAAAACGCTCTCTCTTAACTTACAATTATCACCCCTTTCATGTTTGCTGAGGGTTTTCTCTTTGATCTAGAGTTATGTGTGACTTGTCCCTGTGACTGCCTGGAGACTCTTCAGCTGATACTTCTACCACACTTTCTTAATCTTTTCCAAATACTTTATCTGTACTTTCTCCTGTTCACTTTTTCTTGCTGGGAGAAATATCCAGGCTGCATTTGAACCAAGTTTATTTTAAACACTAACACTTGTGATAAGACAGCATGGTCTTTTAAAAATGTAATGGATAAAGCAATGCCTTGCATAGGTTTTGCTTAAACCAGGGAGAGAAGAGCAGAGAGGGCGAGAGAGGAGACGGGGAGAGAAGGAGGGAAGAAATGGGAGAGAGGGGGGCGGAGAGAGATGGGGAAAGATCCTGTCTCTTGTCAGGCCACATAGGAATAAAAGCAGAAACCCAGCTCTCTTCCTACACAATTTGTGGACCAGCTATGTAATTTGCAGGACCTAGAACAAAATGAAAATGAGAGGCCCTTTGTTCAAAATTAAGAATTTCAAGTGACAAACAGCAGAGCATTGAACCAAGCACAGCCCCTCTGAATACAGGGCCTTTTGATTGCACTACACTAGTCCCACCCCTGTGAAGCCAGCCCTGCTTCCTATCATAAATCAGAACAGCAGTCTTGCTGTGCTAGCTGCCTTTGTGGACATGGTCAGCCCCTACTAAGGTGACCAGTTTGTCCTGGTTTGCCCAAGACTATCCCAGATTTAACCAGTGAAAAATCTCATGTCCCAGGTATCCCCTTAGTCCCTGGCAAATTGGGACGGTTGGGCACCACCGTCTGCTGTGTAGACCAATCCTAGTGACAAAACTGTCCTCTGATTTTTCTACTGGTCTGAATCCCTTTATCTCAGAACCAGCAGTGATTTAAGCCAATCCCCATTTCTGTGGCTGGGTGTGAAGCCCTTCCAAGTGCCCATAGACTTATTCCTTTATTTTTCATGTCCCCAGAGAGAAGCCTGCTAACCCATGATTCTTGGTGCTCATGTGCGTCAAAAGAAAGCTGAAAATGTGCTCATATGCAGCAGCATCTGGTGGAATTTCTTATTACTTAACCTTGCAAAGAAAACTGCATTTTAGGGTTTGCTGTCTATATGTTTTAGTCTTATTTTTTTTTTTAGGTGTGAAAGTTCTAACAATTGTGTGAAATATTATCATTTAATTACATCTGTCTGCCTATGAAACAAGTTATTTTTTAATTCATTAAAAGTAACAAAAAACATACCCATGTAAAAACTAATGAGCTGCTGTTTTGTCCTGGGCTTACAGTATAAGCTAAAAATTGGACTTCATATGTTCATTTCCTGTTAAATGCAAATTGAGTGCTCACCAAGCTCTTTGCCAGGCCTGGAGACATCTTCATGACTATAGTGCCATCTCCTCCCTGGAACTACTTACAGGTAAATATTTCGATGTTCTTAGTCATGTTCTAATACCATGATTAGTCCACTTACTCCTTAAACAGTTACACAGCCATGCTTGAGTTTGCCTGCTCCTCCCCATTCCATAATTTCTCCTCACACAGTTCACAGTTAATGCTCTTACATATTTTTCACTGAGAAAATAGAAGCCATTGGAAAGGAGCTCCTGCAGCCTCCCAAAATCAAATGGACCAACCTACCTACCTTCATCTGTGTCCTCTCTGCTGGTTTCTTTCTTGTAAGCCACAACACAGTGCCCTGGTCCCTGATACTCTGCAGCCCATTCCTTCTTGGCTCCTCAAGACTTGCCTTCTGGAGCCAAACTGCTTTTAAATTCTCTTTTCTAATTCACCTTCCAGCTAAAGTGATTCTCAAAGGGTGGTCCATCAGTATCAGCATCACGTGAGACTTATCAGAAACACAAACACTGGGCCTCACCCCACATGTTCTGAGTCAGAAACTTGTGGGATGGGGCCAGCCATCTGTGTTTTAACAAGCCCTCCGGGTGGTCCTGATGCACACTAAAGCTTGAGACCCATTGATCTACGGCTGAAACTGCTCAGTGTTCCTCTACACCACTCCTCCTGTGTCCAAAGGCAGGGTGGATAGATCACCAGGACCCTAATGAGAGAGCTCTCTGGAGCAGGCTGGAGGCTGCTCTCCTTAGCCCTTTCCAGATCCTATTTTTATTAATGACTTGGAGGGAGGCACAGATGGCAGGCTGATCTCATTAACAGATGACAGCTGAATGGGGCAGAGGAGATGTTGAATGATGACATCAGGACCCAAAGACACAAAGTGATGGTTCAAATCTATCAAGATGAAGCTTAATAGGGTATATTAGTTACGATTAGATTCAGCTTTGAGTAACAGAAAACCCAAAATAGCACTGGCTTATTAAGGTAGAAATTTATTTCTCATTCACATAAATGAACTTGGAAGTATCAGGCCAGAGTCCATGTGGCGGCTCTGCTCCTTGGAGTTCTGAGGACTCAAATCCCCATCGACTGACCGTGGCATCATTCCTAAGGTCTAGCCTCATCCTCAAATCAAAGATGGAGACACCCATGTTTCATGTAGCAAGATGGGGGAAGGAAGGAGAAAAGGGCTTATTCTTGTTATCTTTTAAGGATTCTGGATGCTACCACCTTATACTTCTGCTTGTATCCTATAGGCCAAAACTGAGCCTTATGTCACAGATGCAACAGAGGCTGAGAATTGTGCTCTTTCTTTTTCTAGGCAGCTCAGATGAAAATGCTGTTAACATAGACGACAGGGAGAACAAATATTGGGACACAAGGAGCAGCCTCTGCCAACCAAAGCAAAAATTAAGTCTTTCGCATAAGCCGCAGATTGCACACGTGCCTTCAAGGTTTGGTGTGGAAGGAGGAGGTAGGGAATAAGTAGCCGTGCGAGCAGCCCTGGCTTACGTAAGGAGAGAAGGTGTGGGGTAGATAACTGGCATTTCTAGAAACAGTGCTAGCTTCAGAAGTGTTTCAGATGATGTCATCAAGATTTGACTCTTCTCCATGTCTGAGCTCCACCGTCTTCCGTGTTGGGTTTATCCGCATTCTACACATAGTGCAGATGTCACCAGCGGGTCCAGGCCCCCGTCTCCTGGCCCTGCAGTTAGACCAGGGAGAGAATCCAGTTCGTTCTTCCCCACGCTCACCTCCACTTGTTTCTCAGCTCAGCTTCCTCTAGCAAGGTCGTTCTCAACCCTGCTACTCATCGGAACGCCCTTGGGAGCTTTTGAAAATTCTGGATGCCCAGGCTCCCCTCCCCAAATCTGTTTTGATTGTTTCATGGGGCGCACTGGCATTTAATAACCTCCCAGGTGATCCTCCTAAGCACCCAGGATGGAGAACCTGCTCCAGTACAGCCGGGGGTGTCGAAGCTTTGCCTCCCAAGTTTCTCTACGCCGTCTCCCCAAATGCTATGTGTGGCTATCACGTGTCTCCTCCATCAGGTCCTGCTTCACCTTGGGACCCCCTCACTGGACTGCTGGCCCCCCACACCTGTATTCCTTTCATAGGATCCAGCTTCTCTTGATGGGACCTGAGGGAAAGGAATCCAAGAGAGCGCTTGACTGCCCAGCCTTTCTGTCTCTCCAAGATCTCTACACCTGGCTATCAAGATTGACTTTCTTTTACTGAAGGACTGGGGAAATTTTAAAAGGGAAACACAAGTAAGAAGAAAAAAATGTTAAGTTTTGGGAGTCATCTGCTCACAGACTATAATGGAAATTGAGGCCCAAGATTTGGGGGATGTCAACAATTAAAAGCTCCATGGCAACAGAGGAGAACCAAGATGGCAAAATAGAGGGTTCCGAGCATCACTCTCTCCCACAATCAACCAATTTACAACTATTGAAAAGACAGCAAAGCTGGGACGGCTAGAGCTCAGGGGAAGAGGAGGAGAGACCCACGGAGTGCGTGAGGCAGGAGATGCCACGATGAGAGAAAGAAAGGACCACTCTGACCATTCTGAACCCCAGCTGCTTCCAGGCTGAGGCTGCTGTGCCCTTCATATGAAGTTGCTTGAAGGCTTCAGGGAAGAAGAGGGACTTGGTGGCCCCCAGTCCAGCAAGACCACTGACAGGGTTCCTGTGGACCCACATAGGAGTGAGGGGCCACAGACAACTAAAAAAAGGAGCCACTCAGAGGCCAGTTAGTCACTGCAAGGGACAGGCACATGGCCCGTCCTATGGGAAGTGTTTGGAGAGTGGGCTGGGGGGAGACGCGCCACCAGGAGAACATTGGGAACAGCATGGACAGCTGATCTGCCCTCCAGTCACCACAGCCCCAGTCAGTGGAGACTGGTCAGGAATACACATCTGAAGGGGGTGCAGTTTGCTGAAAAGACTCAGGCCCAGACCAGAGTTTCCCCACAACCCAGCTGTACCAGATCTCACAAGACCCAGAAGTACATACAAGGTCAACAACTGAAACCTGAGCTGCACAAAAAGCCTTCCCCAGAGAATCAGCAGTGAAGCAGCAATTTAGCTCAACCACAGGGCTCAAATGCTGGTTCCCACAGGAAGTTCCCCCATTTTAGAAGTAACCAAAAGACAGCAAGTTAGTTCCAGTGCAGACTTTAAGTGGTGGGAACAGTGAATAATCCAACACAGAACTGAAAGTAAAAACAAAATACCCACAGATCAGAGACAAAGTTGTGATATTAACCAGTAAAGGTCTAACACCACCAAGGAAACCTATGAAACCTAGAAGAGCCACACCCCACCAATACCCACATCCAGTCCAGTGACAACCAAGTCTCTGCAGAAGCCCTCCAGGCTCCTGAGCCGAGATGTGGGGTGTTGAGGGCCTAAGCCACAGGCCCCACCCTCCACAACCAGGCCAGCAAAGGAGCTGGCTGTGGGCCAGCCATGCCCCACCACCCCCAATCGGTCCCCACACACCCTCCTTTTTCTCCCTCCCACTGCTCCGCAACATCTTAGAATGTAAAAAAAATAATTAATTAATTTTTTAAAAAGCTACGTAACAATGATCTGCTGATCAAAGAAACTGTGAAGGATTATCCAGAGAGGTTACAGGAAACCCACGGGAGAATGGACTCCTAGAAGCCAAAAAACAGAGGATGGAAATTATCAGAGACTGACTTGCCCACTCCACCCTTTTGTCCAGTGACCCTTGCCTGTTATAATTTACTCTGGTGACTGCTTCTTTCCATCAATCATGAAATACATAGAACAGTAACTATGATACTCCAAATTTCATGTGAAGCCCAAGCTATTACCTTTTGATATGTTATGAGAAGGTATTCAGATTTCTCTATAACAAAACAGAGGCTCATAAAGGCTAGCAGTCTATGAACTGCTCAAAAGATAGAGCTCCTCATGTCTCACAAATATTAAATCAAAAAGGTCTGTGTGCTAAGGTGCCCTGGGTCATTGCAGTGAATCAGATCGGCCCTGCAGAAGGTCTTAAATATTTGTGAGAAACAAGGTGACATCTGTCAGGCACTGTACAAACTCTCTCACTAAGTTATTTGGACCTAACTACTTAAAAACCTGAAATGTTATGTATATTTTTGGGGCTAGGGCCCATGAATAAATTACTGAGTAACTATAACCACGAACTGAGAAAGTTTGGTTGAAGTAGGTAAATGATTGACCCCAGCAGACCAATCACTCTCTCTGTTCCTCCTACTTGCCATCACTGCAGCTGTCAGCCTAAAAATATGACACCCCAAGAACACAAATATTTTTTCCTTATTACAGCTCTAAGGGAATTATTCTTGTTTAGAAATTATAAACAACCTATGGGTTCGGTGAAATTAGAATTTACAATAGAGACAATCTAGATAGCATACTAAATTAAAATATTTTATTTCAAACCCATGACAAATATGAAAAAATCTAATTTATATTCAGAATATTTTCAGGTTTTATTTCCTTTGCTTTCATCCAAGCACTTCAGGGTTTTTAAAACAGGCAAGCAAATAAAACCATGAGGTTAAAATCATAGGCTTATCCTGTTCATGTCAATTAAATTTGATCAATTCTACAACCAAAGAGCAAATTTCTAATTCTAGTTTTATACCTGTACTTGTCACAATAGTCTTGGTTATGTTTCAGTGTGTTCCAAAGAGGCAACTCTAAAATATCACTGACTTAACTCAAAAAAGCTTTCTTCCTCACTTACATAGTCTGATGTGGTCTAGATGTCTCTTCCACTATGAAGCTACATCAGCTGAAACACCTGGTCTCCAAGGTCCTGAGTTAGAGAAAGGAGGAGATGCTGGAAACCTACTAGCTCTTAATTGCCCCAGCCCAGAAGTAACACTGGTTACTGCCACTCACAGCCCATTGGCCAGAACTTGTCACATGGCCACAAACTCTCTGCAAGGGATGCTGGGAAACAGAGAACATGAAGGTTTGGTGAACATTGTCTCTGCCACAATCCACTTGGTTATAGTGACATCAAGTGAAGATATGAATTTAATAATTCACTTATTCACTTATTGAAAAATATTTTTGAGGACCTATTATGTGTCGGGTGTTATGATTACATTATAGTAAGGAATGATAGACAATTAACAAGCTAGCAAATAAGGGCTGACTGGTTAGCTCAGTTGGTTAGAATACAGTGTTATAAAACCAAGGCCAGGGATTCAAATCCCTGTACCAGCCAACCACCAAAAAAACCCAAAAAAGATGGTGTATTAGTGTATTAGTCCATTTCTGTTGCTTATAACAAAATACCTGGAACTAGGTACTTTGTAAGAAAATGAAATTTATTGCTTATAGTTTCAGAGGCTGGAAGTCCAAAGTCCAGGGAACACATCAGTGAAGGCTTTCTTCAGTAGTTACTTCAGTGACAGCAAAGTATCAAATTACAAAAGTTACATTAAAGCCCTCAGAACCATGACCCCAACCACCATTTTTAATCCATTCACTGCAGCATGGTCCTAAAATCTAATCACCTCTTCAAGACCTCACCTTTCAATTACCATAATAGGATTTTCAACCCTCTTTACACTGTCACAAGGGGGAGACATTCAACTCAAGGCATTCCACCCCAGCCCCCCAAAACTCATGTCCTTTTCACATACAAATACATTCCTTTCACCCCCAAAATCTTGGTTCAACTCAAAAGTCCAAAATTCAAAGTCCCATCTGTGAAATCAAAACAAGTCATCTATTGCCAAGGTGGAACAGTGGGACAAACACAGGGTACATGTTGCCAATACCAAAGTGAGAAATAGGCCAAGAAAAAGGGGTAACAGGTCCCAAACAAGTCTGAAACCCAGCCAGGCAGGTATTAAATCTCAAAGCTAGTGAATCAGGTACCTTGACTCCATGTTCCACATCCTCTGCATGCTGGTGTCAGGGTTGGGTCCCCAAGTTGAGCAGCTCCGCTCCGATGGCTTTCCTGGTCTCAGGTGATGCTTCAGCTCTCACAGGCTGGCGTTACATGCTGGTCGCTCCACAGGTCTGGGGTCTCCATGGCAGTCCCACCCTCACGGCTCCACTGGACATGGCGCCGTTGGGGTTTTTCTACTGCAACTCCAACCCCACGTTTCCGCTCAGCATTGCTCTAGTAAAGGCTATCTGCAGTGACTCCGCCCCTGCAACCGTTCTCTTCCTGGGTCCTCAGGCTTTTCCATATATCCTCTGAAATCAGGGTGGAAGCTCCCAAGCCTCCACAGCTCTGGCATTCTGCCAGCCTGAAGACTTAACACCGGGTGGGTGCTGCCGAGGCTTCCAGCTTATATCTTCCAAAGTTGTGGGTCCAGCCACACCTGGGGCCAATTTAGCCACAGCTGGAGCAGCCAGAGCAGCTGGGGTGTTGGTGCTAGAAGCAGCTTCCCGAAGTGGCCCTGGGCAGTGAGTCTGTGGGGGGTGCCTCAGGACTGCTCCCCAAGACCATTCTTTTGATAATCTCTTTCTTTTGTACTAATCCTCTTAGTGTCATAGCATTTTTCTTCTGAAAATGCTCTCTGCTTCTCTACCACATAGCCAGGCTACAAATTTTCCAAATCTTTATGCTCTGCTTCCATTTTAAATTCTGGCTTTATGTCATGCCTTTGCTGCCATAACTCAGCATAAGCTGTTGCAAGTAGCCATGCAGCTTCCTAAATGCTTTGCTGCTTAGACAACTCTTCCATCAAATACTCTGGTTCACAACTCTTAAGTTCCAACTTCCACAAAGTCCGCATGGACACAATGCAGCCAAGTTCCTCACAAGTTCATAGCAAGGTTGATCTTTGCCTCAGTTTCATAAAAGCTCCTTCTCATTTCTATCTGAGACCTTCCCTGAATGGCCTTTACAATCCATATTTCTATCAGTACTCTGGTCACTACCATTTAACCAATCTCTAAAACATTCCAAACTTTCCTTGGTTTTCTCGTCTTCTAAACTTTCACTAGCATGTAGGTTTTTTCTAGCCTGTTCCTCCAAATTCCTCCAGCCTCTTCTCAACACCCAATTCCAAAGCTGCTTCCACATTTTTGAGTATTTGTCATAAGCAACACTCCACTTCTCTGGTACCAATTTGCTGTATTTGTCTGTTTCTGTTGCTGATAACAAAATATCTGGAACTGGGTACTTCGTAAGAAAATGAGATTTATTGCTTACAGTTTCAGAGGCTGGAAGTCCAAAGTCCTGGGAACACAACTGGTAAAGGCTTTCTTTGATGGTGATTTCAGTGACTGCAGGGTATCACATTACAAAAATGACAGAGTAGACAAAAAGAAACTCTCCTCCTCTCTTCTTTTAAAGCCCTCAGAACCACGCCCTTGACCACCATTTTTAATCTACTCACTATGGCATGGTCCTACAAACTAATCACCTCTTCAAGGCCTCACCTTTCAATTATCATAATAGGATTTCCCACCCTCTTTACACTGTTACAGTGGGGACTAAGTTTTGGGGGGACATTCAACCCAAGGCAGATAGTAAATAAATGAACTAGAAAATAATCACAGATTGTGGTGTGAGCTCTTCATTAATTCATTCAACATGGCCTCTCTGCTGTAGTGACATTGTCTAATTTTGGATTCTATGTGGATGCTGATGAATCAACTGTAAGACTATTTGCTAGTAACCATACCTCCTCTCTTCTGTAATTAGACCTCAATGTTGGAATTCTATCAAATTTTATTTATTAACATACAAAATTTTAAAAAATCCTTTATATTAAAATTTTTAAGTTCATTTAAAAAATGATATGTACACAGTAATCTCATCCCAAGAACAGGAATATAGAAGTCCATGCATTAACACGCTAACAATTAATATGCCTAGGGTTTGAGATTATACATAGTTTTCTTTTTTTTTTTTTTTTCATTTATGGCAACTCACATATATTTTCCAATTCATCTGCAAGAAATATTGCTTGATAATATAATACTGAAAAATAAAATGTATAAAGACTCTATATGGGTTTAAAAGCTACATAATGCATGGGTTATATAAATTATCCCAGGAGAACAAAGGTGTAATTTTTTGAGTTTGTTGTTGGGAGAGTAAGAAGGCAGCCAAATTTGGAATGTGTGGGGTGATCTCACAGTTAGGATTGTTTTTCTCTTGTGGGATGGGAAAGATGGGCTTTCTTGGAAAAGACAAAAAAAAAAAAAGTAATAGTGTGATGCTCTTTGGAGAGGGAATGTGGCACTCTTCTGGGAGAAATCTGGGAGGCTTTTCTACCTCTAAATTCTCACTGTATAAAACCAACAGCCCTTCAGGAGGGATTGTGCCACTTACCTGGGTAACAATGCAATACAGAGTGAGACCTAGAGATGCTGGAAATCAGCCTGCTTCATGGAGTTCCAGGAGCATGAGGGAGCTCCCTTTGCTTTGGCCCAAGTAACAAGCACCAGAAAGCACTGAATGAGCCCAGAGTCACTAGTGAAGGACACGAACATGGGAAAATGGCAACGGCTGCCTGGAGAATCTGGGCATTAAAGCAGTAATACCTGTAATAATAATAATGATGCACAGTTGTGGAGTCTTAATAGAATGCCAGGAAATGTGCTACATGTATTATTTGCATTATCTCATTCAATGTGTTGTGTGTCGATTTATTCATATGTGTGCTATATATTTTATCATTTTCATATCTTGATCTACCCTGTGCTAGCATACTCAAAAGAAGTGTCATGGGAGGGAGAAGAACACCTCAAGGTTCAGGCTGGTGACAATTCCCAGGTGTGAAGAAGGGTTGTAGGAAGCATGGGCAGGGAGCCCATGTAGCAAGTGATGCAGAGGTTATATTAATAATAGACATATAAAATGATTTACTATTTCTGGATGGGAAAAAGTTCTGGGTGGGAAAGAATTCTTTTTCTCACTTGGGAGTTCTCCGCTGAATGCTAAATGAAAACTGAAGAATTAGAATTATAAAAGAAGGCAAGTGGGGAATGATCCAGAACATGGCAATTTATCCTTACTCTTTTTGTTGCATCCCACTAAGCACTTGTTCAATTCCAATCCCATCTTGGGGCACAATTCTGGGATAATGGAAACATCTGCTTTAAGCCAAAAACGAGGGAAGAGAAAACTTCCCTCCAAAGGGCTGTTTCTGTAGGAACAGGAAATAGAGTATATTTCAAAGGAGAGTCAAAAAGCTGCCCACAATCAAACATATTAATAATTTTGCAGCAGAAAAAATAATCACGCTAAATGGAAAAAATAAAAGCAAAAACAGCCTCATGTCAGTTCAGGCCAGGTTTTGTGAGTACTTTGTAGAGAACCCACCCACATCTGAAATTCTCTAATTCTTCAGAGTTCTGGCTCTTTCGTCATCCCTTTGACTGCATTATTAGTCTAGCATGTCCCTTCAACAGTTCCAAATAACCCATGTACTTCGGCCATACTTCAAGATTTTCTTTCTTAAGAAAACTTAAATTTTTTTTTTTTAACTTTAGTTTTCAAAGTTTGAGGATTTGGGAATTGCAATTAAGGGATCAAAATAAAGATCTGTAATTAAAATTTTTACAATATATATGTACTTTTTAAATAAAAATATTAATAACTTATAAACAACATTTGTAAAACTAAAGAACAAGTAAAACCTAGTTTCTGGCTATCCGGTAGCCACAGGCTCTAATTGTCTTTCATGTAGATTATAAACAAGCTTCAGTCCTTTCATTTAAATTTCTTTCTTCCACTTGTTTTCTGGAAAACACCCTGTTCACCTATTTTTCCTTCCTGTTCCCTCTGAGATGACTGGAGTCGCACTGGAGTGTACAGATGCCGTAGCCCAGGCCTGTCCCATGCCTGATTCTCTGTCCTTACTTCTATTAGGAGCCACACTCACAGTGACTCCCTACTCTTCGTTCCTGAACTGCAACAGGCATTTTATGGATATTTGACAGCTTTATATATCCAAAACATTAGCTTCCTCTTTCTAAAACTTTTTTTGAATTTTTTTGCTTCCTCTTTTCACCTGCAACATTTTGCCTTATGCCCCATTCCTCACCTGTCCTTAAGTCCCATCAACAGCCATATTCTAAATCTCAGTCTACCCTTGAAATGTTTCTGTGCCCTTCTCATCAATAATATTTTTCCCTTGAAATGTTTGATTTAATTATTATTTTACTTCTCACATGATTTCTCAGATTCCATCAAAACTCATTCCTGGGATCACCCTCTGTCTGAAGTAGTAATGACCAAATACGTTGAAGCAAAAGTGTCAGCCTTGGGGGTCAGAAAAGAAGCTGCTAGCCCTGCGTGTGCCTCCCTGGGCTGGAGAGTCACAGAAAAGTAGCCATCTGGGTCTGCTGTGGGGAGGTTTGTCCAGGGCTTCCTCCCAAGGCTTTGCCGTGCTCAACTGAACAACCACCTCTGAATTGTCTACTCCAGGCACACGGGGGTTGTCAGAGGGAGTCTCACCGACAATTTCCCATCAAGGCTCAAGGGGGAGAGGGGTTCAACTTGCCAACTGAAACAAGTTTAGGGATTTAAGATAAGGTACAGCAGCAAATAGCAGAACACTTTTCTGGAAGTCTGTGCTTTTATGGACAAAACCAAGGGAGAAGTTTTGCAAGAGCAACATGCTTAGGCCTTAGTTTCCTCAAGGACAAAATGGTCTTTGGGAGGCCATCCACATTAAAATTATGTAATGTTTATGAGTTCTAGCTCTCCTTTGGTCTGTTTGGCTACATGGTAGTCTAGCATGCCCTTAACTATTCCAGGTGACCCCTGTACTTCACCCACACTTTATAATGATCTTCTCTTAAGACAAAGGCCCAGGGAACAGAAGTTTTTAAAAGTACATCTGGTGTTTTCTCCCTTAAAAGGAACCTCCTTCCTTCCATCCATTGGGACTTCCCAACAAGTAGTGTCAGAGTCGGAGAAGAATGAAAAGGGCACCATGTGTGGGAGTGGGAATGGCAGCTGGCAGAGGGGGTTTGGAGCCTAGACAGAGGGGGAAGGTGTCCACCCAGGGGGATGGAGGCAGCACGGGAGGTCAGAGGACCGAGGAGAGGAGGAGATGTCCATGCTAGGGAGGAGGGAGCAGAGGTGATAGGAGGTTGGTTACACGTGAGGAAATTGATCAAATACGTAAACATATTAAGGATAATGAAACCAGCTTGAACCCTATGATGTTTGTAATATCAGTGTGACCAGATGGTTTTTGACAGAAGATAAATAGGTAGATGATAGGTAGATAGATAGATATGTTTC
Source organism: Cynocephalus volans (assembly GCF_027409185.1). Taxonomy (NCBI): domain Eukaryota; kingdom Metazoa; phylum Chordata; class Mammalia; order Dermoptera; family Cynocephalidae; genus Cynocephalus; species Cynocephalus volans. The sequence continues at coordinate 36,620,196 of NC_084474.1, read as the reverse complement.
GATACAGAAAGAAGTAGGTATATTACTAGACAAAGACTGTAAATTAAAAAAGAAAGAAATAAAGAAATGAATATACTGGGGGTGGGGGGGCGTGTATCCCTAGCTCTGGCCTAGGAGAAATGAGCACAGCCCAACAGCAACGAGCACATCTAGCAGCCAAATCTTGTTTTTAAATACCATTCACCCCAAAATAAATCAGGGTCTCTTGCAGAAATGTCTGACTCCAAGGCTGCAGGAGGAGAAATAAAGGATGACCTGGAATATCTTGTTGATCCATAAATCAGGGAAATGCTTGAGGAATGACTAGGCCATGTCAAAAGGACACAGGAGCCAGCTTGAAGAGGCCCTCATTGGCCAACTCTGAGACAATTTGAATATCAAAATAAATAACAATAGTAACAAATTATAACCCATTGAATGAAATAGGAAACCATGAATCCCTATTGACATAAATAAATTCAAAATGTGATGAGGAACAGGATATTTACATAGTTTCAAAGTACCTCCTCACAAAATGCTTATTAACTAAACACTGATTAACTACAAATGGTAGAAAAGTAATTTTACAGTGAAGGAGCCTGGCAGACACCACCTTACAGCAAGCGATCAAGTGAACAACACAGTAAATGGGACAAGTGAAAATCGTGTGCTGGCTAGTAGGATGCAATGAGAAAAACTCAGCTTCACTTCTCTAAGAATAAAATAAATTGTTCTTCAAAAGTAGCAAGGGCATGAAAGTCAAGGAAAAACTGTGGAAGTGTTCCAGGTGGAAGGAAACAAGAGAGATGAATTAAATGCAATACTTGATTCCAAACTGGGTCTTTTAGTTGATACGACAAGCAAACAGAAAGGACATTGTTGGGTGGGAAGGGGGAGAGGGAGGAGAGAGGGAGGTTTCGGTAATGGGCCACAATAATCAACCACATTGTATATCGACAAAATAAGATTAAAAAACAACAACAACAAAAAAAAACAAAAACAAAAAAAACTGGGTCTTTTTACTCTAAAGGACAAAATTTAAATGGGTCTGAGGATGAGAGGGCAGAAGTGTATCAATGTTAGTTTCTCGCCTTTGGTAGGAGAATATCCTTGTTTATAGGAAATAAACAAAGAAGAATTCAGCAGTGATGAGCATTAGGTTGGCAATTTACTCTCAAATGGTTAAGGAAAATGAGAGTTTTTTTTCTGTAGTTGCAACTTGCTTCAAAATAAAATTTGTTTTAAAAACAAAGAAACGTGCATTAACTGAGATAAACTGGGAATGTCTCTGGTGCTCAAAATCTAAAGTGGCTAACACAATCAAGACTGGAATCCTTCCATTGATTGCTACTCCCAAAATATTATTTAATAATATTGTTGCTTCCTGTCTTAACCTTAATTATTATTCCTTATCTCTTCTTGTATCCTTTACAGAACATGTATGACAAAATTACGGCTCAATAATTTGATTTTTTTCCCCTTTCTTGAAAATCTTTGCTGTCATTTGTTTTCAGTTTAGAATTGAAGCTGTGCAGCCATAAATATAATCATCCCCTTTGACCTGGTAATTTCACTCCTGGGAATTTTTCCCCAGAAAATAACCTAGAACAAGACAAAACAAACATGAAAGATCTTCATGATTGCATTACTCACATAATCCCATAGTTTTGCCTGTATAAAAGCATGGCCTTAACAAGAAGTAAGGCAATCCTGCTATTGGCCCGTCACTAAGGTAAATGGACCCCAGAAGATGGCAAACATATTTCCGCATTTCCCATCTAGACACTGTACAGGGCAACTGCTGATTTTGCCTGGCCAACATCCATTTCCCTTACTTCTGGTAGCCACGCCTTTAGTTTCCTTTGAGCAATTACCCCTCTGCCATTGTACAGACTCCATGTGGCTGTCCATGAACCCTGATCTCCCCCGGCCAAGTGCAGCTGAACCAGGGACTGAAGCTAATTCACTCTGAGTGAAAATGCTGGAGACTCGTTCCTCCTTCCTGGATCTCTGGAGCTTCTCTGTATCTGCCCTCTCCAAGTCTAGTTCATGAATTTATTTTTAAATCCTATGACCTGTTCATATCTTCTCAATGCTTAAGTTATCTGTAGTTGGTTTCTGTTGCTTAAAACCATAAAACTCTTACTATTTATCTAGAGTCTTTCATGGATAGGTTTCCAAGAATTTCTTTTTTCTATGTTCTCCCTGTTTCTTTGTCTTTCTTTTTTTAAAACTTCCTCTCCTTTTGCTCCAGAGTACATGCTTCTTTTTGCACTGTCCGTAAAGTTATGAGTATGTCCAACCTCAGAGTAGCAGCAGGTCTTTACCACGCTTCATGGGAGAAGCACTGGTCTTCAAGATTCCTCAGAGGAGAACATCTACCAGAAAAGCAAATCTTTCTCTTGCTGCTATTGACTACTTCTCATGGCAAGATTTTTAGTATTGTCATACTAACAGAGTTGTCTTCACTCTGTCTATAAAATATCTTCTCTCACAAAAGGAAATGAGAAAAAGAAAAGATAGGTTCGAAGGTAAAAGAAAAACCATCTCTCCACATTTATAAAAGAAAAAAGTAGAAACAATGTAGGTGTCCAAGAGGATTGGCTAAGTAAAGTACAAGAACATCTACTTACTCAACAAAGTCATTAAAAATAATTATAATATCATATGCCAGATAATTATTATACCATAACCAAACAGAACCCCCAAAATACCAAATAGAACACCTTGCTATCATAGCAAGAGTCCTCCAAGGAGAAGTAAATATGAGATGAAGCATGAAAAATCTGCCATAAGCAAAAATGGCTGCCTCAGGTGGCATACTGCAAGGAACTAAAAACCTCTTTACAGAAGGGCAAGAAACTCTTCCCCAGAGAATAAGGGGGCTGCCAATAGAGCTATTAAAATCCATGTGTGTGTATATATATATGATATATGTATATATCCTATCGGTTCTGTTTCTCTGGAAAACCCTGACAGATCGAAAATATATGTATATATGTGCGTGTATATACACACATACCACACCCCCCACCCAAATTTATATTTCAAAGGAGTAAAGTCAGGCCCTAGAGTAAAATAATTTGATGGACTCTATATCGAATTAGGAACACTATGGGAAAAAAAAGTAATACAAGATAGGAGTTAGAAGAACTTTATATTTAATTTAACTTGAATCCTTCACTTCATCTTAATTAATAACATAATGCTGGGACTTATTTTAGTGGTATATATAGTTCCAAGTGATTTGCTTCATAGTTTTGCTGTATTTAAAGACACTTTTATTCTTAAAGGGAGATATGTTACTGATTTTGGATTCTGCTTCTCATTAATGGAGCTTACTTTTTCTGTATACACAGCAAAGTGATATTAGTTCTAAGCAGGGCTTCTCAAACTTGAAGGTGCATACAAATCACCCAGGGATCTTTCTCATAGAATGTAAATTCTGACTGTAGGTCTGGGGCAGGGCCTGAGAGGCTGCATTTTTAACACGTTTCCAGGTGAGGTCAATGCTGTTGGTCTGGGGCCCAGACTTGGAGAAGCAGGGAACTGAAGCCGTGGTTCTCAAGCTGGAGAGGCATCAGAATCACCTGCAGGGCTTGTTAAATAACAGATTATGGTGTGGGAACCACCCACAGCATTTCTGATTCAGTGGGTCTGGGGTGAGGCCCAAGAAATTGCATCTGTAACAAGTTCCCAGGTGGTACTGATGCTGCTGGTCTGGGGGCCCCTCTCTGAGAAACACCAACCAAATGTCTCCCTAATCATGAGAATCACCTGGAGCACTTTTAAAACATTCCCATGTCCCTCTCAGTTGGATTCAGTAGATTTAGGAAGGGTCCCAGGAACTCATGTTCTTAACAAGTATCCCAGATTGTTCTTAGAAAGGTAAAACCCTGAGCCAAAGAGTTGTCTCAGTCCTGGTGTTCTTCAAAGTACTGTGTCAATACAGAAGTGGGATTCCAGCCTGGACCCCCTAAATTCCACTTCTGGGAATGGGTCATAGTATTGACATATTTCTAACATTCACAAATGATCCTGACACATCACAAAGCTGAGAACCACCAAACTGGAGCCATGGTGCCCGGCTCTGGCTGCACAGTAGAGAATTTTTTTTTTTTTAGTACTCGTTCTCTTCAGTATCACCACCGCCAGGTTCTCATTATTTAGTCTGGAGTGGGATCCTGGTGGTGGTTTTTTTTCAATAGTTCCAGTAGATTCTAAGGTTTGGTAGAAGGTTGAGAATACTGAATTGGAGTTTCAGCCCTTAGTCGGCTTCAGGACAAATTGAAAACTATGAGAGCCCCTTCTCCCCTAACACCTGAAGCAGAGAGTGCAAAGGAGCCCACGCCACACCTCCTTCCCCCATGGGCACACCCTGGACACCTTCGGTCTTCTAAGGAGAACTCCCCAGCAAGAAGCACCCCTGGGTGCTGTCTTTCCACAGCACCCTCAAAGAGAGTGAGAAAAGGTGGCCTCCTCCATTTTAAAGTCAGGCCTAAATGCATTCATTTACGGATTCGTTCAAAATATTTATTATGCTCCTATTATGAGCCAAGCACTAAACAAAAAGTTGCAAATATAATTAACAAGCCCCTGCTTTTAAGGAGCTTGTGATCTAGTAAAAGATTCAAGCAAATAAACACTCCTTTGACTCACATTAACATCCCTATGTCCTGGGATTTAGGATATGGAGGTGGAGACTCTAAACATCCCCTCAGCATTGGAGAGATGAACTACAGGTCTGTAACTTACTCTGTCTTCTTCCAGGTGCAAGCCCCATCTACCACACTAGGAAGGAAATGTGTCATTTAGTCATCCCGCTAACCAGATGGGTCCTTTGAGTGCTCTCTCAATGGACAGATACATACATACATACATACACATACACACACACACACATATGATATATGCTGAACTGGAAGTTTATTTTCATTTGACATGGACAACTGTATTTTCTGCAATTTTCCATAAACAAATGCCCACAGCAGGAATTGTTGCTGCAACCTAGAAGACAAGCTACCCTGGTGATCAGTCCAGAAAAGACCACAAATAACAAGGGGTCTGACACCCTCCGAGCCAGAGGCTCCTGCTCCCCGCTGCCTCCCTCTAAGCCATGTTTCATCGTATTCATAAGTCAGGAAATAACAACTGCATCTCAGTACAGGAACAACCAGTCTGAACTCATGAGCAATTGCTCCACATTAGTGAGAGCATCATGGTTCCTGATATAAGAAGTCAGCAATCAGTCAGCTGTTTTTGTCATTTTTGGTTAAAAGTACACAAAATATTTCCCAGTGCTTCTTGTCATCTCTCTTAATAGAAATGTTTCTACTGATTACTCACAGCCATGTTGTCAAACGAGCCACAGTCGGTTGCTAACATCTGGAGGGGAGGATATTGGCGAGCAGAGTTTTAATTTAGTTAAGAGTTTTCTTTAATGAATCTCATTTTGGCAGGAGGAAGTCATGACCAGGCATCATAACGCAATCTAATCTGCCACAAGGTTTTTAAACTTGCTGTTTTTCCCTTTCGTCAATCAATCCTGTTATTCCTTTCAACATTCCCCAAGGGTCAAGACCCTGTAGCTAGAAAAAATAATATATTACATGGCTAGCTTTTCTTTCAATGAAAAATGTTTCACATTGCTTCATCTTAATTTACTGTTTTTTCCCTCTAAATTGCATAGTTTGTGTCTGGCTAAAAGGGCTAGCTTACTTTAATGTTTAACATACATAGTCTTAAGGCTTTGTTGCAAAGCAAATGAATTTTCTGGGAAAATGGACAAGATTAACAAATCTCGACCGATTCCAGGTCCCAATGAGCAAAACTTAATCCGTTAGATTGGTCTCTGGGCTTCTCCACCTCATTTCTGGGTGGGGTGAATTTTTTTCTTTTTTAATTTATGGCAAACATTTTTTTCATGAAATTAGATTTCCTCGGGTATAAGAATAAAGTCATCAGTGTGATTGTGAATACCAGCTCTGCTGCTTGCCTGCTGTAAAACCTGAACAAGACACATAAGCTCTGTGAGCCTGAGTTCCTCGTCAGTAAAATGTGACAATAGCACTGACATGGTGTCTGAGAATGAGCGTTAAATGACAGTGGATAGATATCAGGCTGAGTGTTTGGCCCTAGAGTAAACATTCAGTAAATTGCTGCTGCAAATATTTTATTTTTATTCTCACTGGAACTTATAAGAAAAGGCTTGTATTAAGTAATATATAGGCAACTATTTACCTTTCTTTTGATTAATATTTTTATCCTAAATTGTCAAATCCCAGGTATCTACTTGTATACAGGCTCCTTTCAGCAACTAGATTTTGGGGTGAATTAGTAGGGCAGTTCGTAGAAACAAAGGCTTTCTTCGGCAATGTAAGATAGAGGGCTATTTATTATTCAGAAAAGTGTAGCAATTCATACATTAGTACCACTCCATCGTACTTTACATCAAAGTGGAAAAAAATTTCTATAATCCTTTGTATAGATGCAAAATAACAGAGTTGAAATTTTAAAATATTGTAGAAAATGCCACCCTATAGTTATTTAACAATGAGCCTCAAAAAAAGGAAGTGGGGGAGGGTCAAGGAGCCTGAACTCCTGAGTTTGAATTTTATTTCTGCTACGAGCTGGTGCCTTTGAACAAGATTCAGTTTCCTCTTCAGAAAATTGACAATAATAATATTGCATAGGACTTCAGCACTTTGGGGTGAGAAATTGTGTAAATTCATTTGAAAAAGCTTTATAAATTTTAAGTTCTCCTATTTAAGAGAAATACAATATTAACAAAATAATTTGCCATTGACTGTAAAGAGAATAAATTCTATTTTCCACGTTGACATTGTTCCACTGTATTTCAAGAGGAAGATGGATAGCTCTGTGGTGCACACAACTGTGATGCCCAGGGTTGCCTTAGCTATTGATCCAAGCAGATGGAGAAGGATTAATGGATTCGCAAAGCTGGGGTCACAACTGTAGGTGTCACCAGGAAATTCCGTGCTACTGCTGAAAGACATCACAACACCATCTAATCTGCCAAAACTCTTTGGTGAATTGTGGTCTTTTCTGGACTGATCACCAGGGTAGCTTGTGTTCTGGGACAAAGATGATAAAATAGAGAAGAGAGACGAACAGACAATCCTTTAAGGTCTCCTTCATACCTCAGATGAATGTAAGCTGTACATAATATCCCCTAGGTAGTACAACTGAATTTGTGGATTTGTAATAGGGTGTTAAAATGGAAGCCTTCCCTCCAACCCAAGTTAAGTTTGATTATAATAAAAAATAGTCTTTGTTTTTTGGTTTTTTGCACCATTTAGAATCACACTGATACGTGTGCTTCTGTAGCAATTCTTTATTATTTCTTTCGCAGAACTCTTCACCTGTTATAAAATCTACTCTGGGAGAGGGTGTTGGCTTCTTAAAGTCATTTCATAAAGACTGTAAATGTACTTTGGCAAACCACTTCCCAAACTCTCTCCCAAAAAGAAACATATTTCATAAAAAAAGAAAAAAAAAAGGAAAATTGGCCTCATAATGATCTAGAAATTATAATAATTTCTAATGAAACATTTTTGTTTTCTTTCTCAAGAAATTAATACTTTATACATTCAGTTGAACTGCTAAAGAAAATACACACTGATCTACACTGCCAGATAAAAATAGTTACCTGGAAAATTGACAGAGCATAAAGCTGAGGAAAGTGCAATAGGTGCATATTGTAACAGGCTTGCAGACATGCCTCAGGCCCATGGACCTAAGCCACTGAGCAATCCTCTGACTCATGCCCCCACACCTTCCACACTGTCACATTTTATTCTTCAATGAGCCCTACTGTTTTTCCTCTTTTCTTTCTCCTTTGGTTTCCCTGTTTGGGTTTGTTGTTTTTTGTTTGTTGTCCAGAGAACAATTTTTCCAGCCAATCCTAAGCCTCTCTTCTGACTGGTATTTTCTTCCCAGGCCTCAGGCATGTCCTGTTTGCTCTACTCACCTTCAGACTAATGCTGCAGGCGGAAGTCGCCTTCTTGACATCACCTAGGAGCCTAGCGACTGTTCTACCTGAGATCCACCAGACTCCCTTCTGTCAGCCGACCCAGGTAGGAATGCGGGTTGCATCCCTTACAAAGTATACAACCTTGAGGTTGTATACCCTTTAGCCTGTCATAGGAATAACAGGGTGACAGGTAGGACTGCTGTCAGGAGGAGAGGAGAGAATACTAAAGGACTTCTGCAAATCGGAAGGCCTTACACAATTACCTGTGTTAGTTTACTTTCTTCACCTCCCCTGTTGTCCCTAGGAACCTCTCCTCTGAACACCCACCCATCCTTTCCCCAGTCATAGCCCTTATCCCACTGTGCTGAAATTACCCCTTGCCTTGCCCGTCTTCCCCAAGATTGTGAGTGCCTTAGGGCAAAGAGCTGTGTCAATTGCACTTAGTGCACTCTGTAGACCCTCAAGGTATGTTTGCTGGATGAATGAACCAAAGACCCTCTAAATCTCCAAACTCCCAACCCAAAAGACTGAAGTTAAACTAATTGAACCTTTCCTAGGGTTTCATTAACAATAAGGTAAACACGTTCACATAAATTTGTAAATGAAACCTTGCTGAGAAATGTTTACATCACCTTAAATTTATAGCTTGCAACATGTATTGTTTGTAGAGATTCCATTCAGTGGCCCACAGAGAGAGAATGAGAGAGAGAAAGAGAACTCAGGATGTCTCTCCTGACTTTCCAAGTTCCTCTCTTATTCAAAATAATATATCCACCTGGAATCCAGCTTTCAGGTGTAAAAGCTGCCCTTCTGAAGAGTTAGTCACTTGGCAGGCTGAAACTTCAGATACTCACTCCAGCGTTCAAGACTTTGGTTTCTTGTGGGAGTCCCAAATTAGCCTGCTGCTAAGTATGGACTATGAAAAACTCCCCTTTATGTAACTGAGCATTAACGCCTACTTTATCACCTACCTCGTCATCTGTCACAGTCAAAAAATGGCAGCACAAATTCAAATTCCAAGAGAATAAAAAAAATATTGCATAGGAATTCCCCTTGAAAGCATGACCTTAAGAAAACTCGTTTGTGCTATATCTTCTGGATTAAGTAATGTGGGGTAGAGAGGGGAGAGATATGATTAAATTTCTGTAGACCCAAAAGCCCAATGAAGGTTATTTGGGTGGGTACTACCCTGATTCCCACACCTGTTGGGGATCTTAAGAATTTTTCAAATTCAAATTCTGGAAGCTCAAGATTTATATTAGTATTATTCCCATGTAAGAAGCAGCAATATATTCTCTGCCAAAATACATGTGAAATTCCCCCCACCCTACTTCTAATTTTCTGCCTATCTAACAATCTAGATGGCAGATTTATATGGTACCTGTTTATATATGTTCTAGAGAAATGTTAAACTATTTTGAAATCTAGACTTTTTAAAAAGTTTAAGAAATAATGTTTATTCTAAGCAGCCAGCAGTTTCTACAATCAGCAAATGTGGAAAATGATCTTTGAATCAGAAGGTTTTTACTATCATTTTAGGGTAAACTAACACAAACTTAAAAGTTTAGTTTATGCATAAGCAGAAATAATTAACATAATTCTCCTTGTTGACCCATTCAATATTTATTTATTTATTTTGTGTGTGTGTGTGTGTGTGTGTGTGTGTGTGTGTGTGTGTGTGTGTGTGTGTGTGGCTGGCTGGTATGGGGATTTGAACCCTTGGCCTTGGTGTTATCACATTCAATATTTATTAAACATTTACAATGTGCCACTTTCTGGGTGTTGGGGATATAACAATAAACAAAGCAGACAGAAACCTTTGCCCATATGGAGCTTACATTCTAGCAGAAAGAGAAACAAATATAAATAAGTCAAATATGTTAGATGGTGGGCCGGCCCCGTGACTCACTCGGGAGAGTGTGGGGCTGGTAGCACCGAGGCCGCGGGTTTGGATACTATATGGGGGTGGCCGGTGCGCTCACTGGCTGAGCGTGGTGCAGACCACACTGTGCCGAGGGTTGTGATCCCCTTACCGGTCAAAAAAAAAAAAAAAAAAAATGTGTTAGATGGTGACAAGTGCTGTGGTTGATTGCATTAAAGGCCCCCAATTTTTCACCCCTGCCTCTACCCATTGCCTTTGTCATTCTTTCTGCAGTGAGTGGGGCTTTTTCCCTTCCTCTTGACTTTGGACCTGGCCATGTGACCTTCTTTGGCCAACAGAATGAGGTAGAAGTGACAGTGTGACCACTCTAGGCTGTATATTTTACAGAAACACAGGCCTTCATGATTTCAATGCCTCTCTTGCTGTTCTGCCATTGCCATAAGAAGAACATGCCCAGGCTGGTCTGCTGGTCCAAGGAGAAGGGTAAGAGATGTGAAGCAGAGCTGCTCCAGCTAAGCTTCCTCAGCCTGACCCAGTCTAAAGCAGAGCCCCAGGAGACTCTTCAGTGCACATATAAGCCCAGCCAACATCAGCAGAGCCAACCACAGTGCCCGGCCTACATCTGCTGACCTCCGGTGGACGCACAGATGCATAAGCTACAATAATAAATGATCGTTATTTTGAGGTTGAGTTTTGGGGTTGTTTTTTACATCTCAATAGCTAACCAATACAATGGCTAAATAGTAGTCAAAATAAAGGAGTAAAGGGGACAGAGAGTATTGTGTAGTAGGGGTGATGCTGGGGTCAATTTCAAAACCTTCCTTGTACACAGTTATTTTTCAAGTCAAACACATTATTAGGGATTCTAAAGACACTTCTCTTTCCAAGTATTGAGAAGCTCAATGTTTATTGTGGGACAACCTCATCACATACTTGGTTCTCTCATCCTAGTACTACCGGGGTCCAAACAAATGTGAGGCAGAAAGAACTCGCTAACTTGTTCTGGTATGAGAAGCAGAGCAGAAATTAATGCCCATGCCCAGTCCCAGATCCAGTTGTACCTTCTTGCTCTTGCTCATATTTGAAGGGCCGGGTGTGAACGCATATTCCCTTCTTAATGTGAGATCCTGTAGCTCACTACAGCCCAACTTAAAGCTTCCCCAGAGGCGCTGTTTCCTAAATTCTTGTAAACTCGGTTAAGGTTTAAAGGCAAAGGGTTTAGCCAATAGAATTCTTCCAACACACTTACTGATGTAAGGAGACCACATTTCAAATGATTCTTTTAAATCATTATTATGGTAGCTAGTGCTGTTGTTCTGGGAAGATCAAAGCCTTTCCAAATTAACCAGCCTACCTCCTGGTAAGGTGAATGCAGGCCCCATAATAGTCCTTCTCCCCTCCAACTTGAAAACAGGATCAAGATGGGTCCCGGCCCAGCATTGTTTTCCCATTTCCTACAAATCCTAACCATGTACATTCCATCTTGTCACAAAACGATTGCTTTGATGGAAACAAAGTTACAAGTACCAGTACAGAGTTCTGGGAAATGCTAGTGGCTAGAATTGGCTCCAATACAGACTCGGGCTAAAGACCAGGCATGTATAAAAAGCGGAGGGAAAAAAATTCCTCTCAATTTCTTGTCTTCTAGGGAGTTACCTGTTGGTGGCTCCAGTGTACTTGTGGAAGGGTTTGAGAGCTTCTTGATTAAGGTACTTCCAAGTTTCCCTATCCTTCATCTTTTATGGATTCAAACAATGGAGATCATATTCCACAGAGTTGTGTGATCTCAGGAAAATCACTTAACCTCTCTGAGACTCAAATTCCTCACTGGTAAAATTAGAGAATTGAAAAAGGTTTCCTCCCTATTCTAACATTCTACAATTTAAGTTCACGTGTTTAAACTTCTGCTTCCAAACTAAACAAATGACAACTTTTATCCTGTTAGAGGCTATAGCCCTGAACACAAACCAGCTGAGTCAAACTAGTTTAATAAAATGAATTAGATATTTCATCAATAATTTTTTTAAAATCCTAGCAGTGCTCCTTAAGCCTTTTTATGTTCAGCCTTACAACTTTTACAAGCAATGACCAAGTTGTAAACAGTTAAGGATTTCAAAACCAGCCCCAAACCCAAACGATATGGCTTTTTAGATTTCTGAATAAGATGATAAGCTGAAGGTCTGTAAAAGAGCATTATGTCTCTGGCAAAACTTTTCCATTCTAGGATCACTCTCTGCGACCAGGGCGCTCAAATCTCTTCTGTGAATGCTTAATATCTCCAAGCCTGACCTGGTAGCTACCGGTTCCCAATCAATTGCTATTCACACTCACACATGTGCACACATAAAACCACTTCAAACATCACGCTGTGGGGTCCTGACATGATGACAGAGCCACCAGCTGTCGGGGCACTGCACTGAATTGGGGACACAAACCCCATTTTCCTATGTAAATTGGCCTGGATGCTGCTTCGGCCCCCAACAAAAGGAGACGGTCCTCTTAAACAGGGCCATCTGGCCGTCCCCCGGCCCCAGTGACACCTTCGGGATGGGGCGAGCGGGAGTGATCTTCGGGGGGCCGGGAAGGTAGCGTGGTAGAGTCGCAGCTGTCACCCCGGCCCCAGGGGTCCTGCCCATGGAGGTTGGGGGCGAGCAGATTCGCGGTGGTCTGAAGCCTCGCCGCCAGGAGAGCCTCAAGGTCTCAAGCGCACTCCCGGGGTGGGGAGGGCGCGCTTTGTCCCTGTGCGGCGTTGGGGCGAGGCGCCCGAGCCTAGGGCAGAGTCACCGCTCTGTCCCCGGGGCCCCAGGGCAGCTCCCGCCTGGCGGCGAACAGCCGCGGGCGCCTCCATAGCAACAGCGTGGGAGCTCCGCAAACCGGGAGGAGCAGAGGAGGAGGGGAGGAAGGAAGGAGGGAGCAGGGAGAGGAGGAGGAGGGGGAGCTGGGAGAAGGGGCGCAGGGGAGGAAGGAAGGAGGGAGCAGGGGGAGGAGGAGGAGGGGGAGCTGGGAGAAGGGGCGCAGGGGAGGAAGGAAGGAGGGAGCAGGGGGAGGAGGAGGAGGGGGAGCTGGGAGAAGGGGCGCAGGGGAGGAAGGAAGGAGGGAGCAGGGGGAGGAGGAGGAGGGGGAGCTGGGAGAAGGGGCGCAGGGGAGGAAGGAAGGAGGGAGCAGGGAGAGGAGGGGGAGCTGGGAGAAGGGGCGCAGGGGAGGAAGGAAGGAGGGAGCAGGGAGAGGAGGGGGAGCTGGGAGAAGGGGCGCAGGGGAGGAAGGAAGGAGGGAGCAGGGAGAGGAGGGGGAGCTGGGAGAAGGGGCGCAGGGGAGGAAGGAAGGAGGGAGCAGGGAGAGGAGGAGGGGGAGCTGGGAGAAGGGGCGCAGGGGAGGAAGGAAGGAGGGAGCAGGGAGAGGAGGAGGGGGAGCTGGGAGAAGGGGCGCAGGGGAGGAAGGAAGGAGGGAGCAGGGAGAGGAGGAGGAGGGGGAGCTGGGAGAAGGGGCGCAAGGGAGGAAGGAAGGAGTGGAGGTGGGAGCGTGAGTGGAGGCAGGGGAGGAGGCGAGCAGGAGGAGCAGCGGGGTGGGTGGGGAGCGGGTAAGAGGCGGACGAGAGAGGAGGAAGACGGGGGACGCGAGGGGAGCAAGGTTTGAGCCCCGGGGCAGGGCGCGGCCCCTTCCAGCCCTCCGGGGCCTGCTGCCCGGCCGGGTTCTCCGCCGCATTCCGGCCCCGGCTGCGCAGGGGAGGGAAGAGGAGCGGGAGTCGGGGCGAGCGGGGCGGCCCGGAGGCGGCGAGGTCCCGCCGGGCCCAGTTTGGTCCCCTCCCCTCCTCCTCAGCGAGAGGACCCCCTCCAGCTGCACCGGCCAGCCCAGCCGCTCAGTGCTCCGGGGATGTGCAAGCCTAGGTCCCCGCGGGCTGCAAGCCGGGCTGCGAGAGGGGACGCGCTCCGGCCGCCGAGAGGAGAGTTCGTAGCTAAGACTCGCTATCGCCCGGAGTGCTTTCACCAGAGAATGTTGCCCTGTTACAAAACTAATAGAAAGGTAATGCCGGTTTTTGTTTAGAGTCCACCCCCCCCCCACTTCCACCCCCCTTCAAAATCAAGGACCTGGTGGAGAGAACGTACTACTTATGCTGAGCTTGGGATTTGAAACATCGTTTTCTGATATCCAGTTGAAAAATTCTGGGATAAGCCGTCACACACAGATCTTCGTTCTTGAGTCCTGGCTTGCACAAGACATTTCACAGAAACGGTCGTGATCCTTGCTCTCCAAGAGTTTGCCACAAAAACGGACCAAGATTACACTCTGGAAAGCATTTTAGCTTTTATGACATGGTGTTAAATGGGGGTGGGGGGAACCTATTTCAGACATAAATATTTCAAAAGAAAAGCTATAGATAAGTGCTGAATATTTTGTTTAAAAACTGTTATAAAAAGTAAAGGAAAGAAAAACAAACTTTTGGACGTACTCAGCTAACATGGCCTATGGGAAAATGAAAATAAACCTAATTGAAAAAACAGTGCTCACCATAAATAGGTTCGGCTTTCAGGCAGGGGGGCATGGTTTTAAAAAAAACAGCAGAGAATTCACCAATCAAATGTAAGGTTGTCCATGTTTCATAAAGCAAAGGTCAAATAATCCTTGGAAGCCTTAAAGAACACTGTTTCTGTGGATATAGCCAGGGCTTTTGTTTTGTTGTTTGTTTTGAAGATCCTAATCTGTAACTGCTGTTTTCAGGTATTACCCAAAGGAACATTTTTTGGTTTCCTCTACCCACAAATTCCCAAATTAGGTGCCTACCAAAAAGTAACAGGAAAACTTGTAGGTTTGTAATTGTGTGATATCCTATGTGGTTTCAACTCTATCTTTGACCAAACAGAAAAAATGAAAAATATAAGCAAATTTCCAACTGTATCTATAAAACTCTGAATGTTTACTCATTTTGACATAATATGCACGACTTCTGGTCTTAGATTCCCAATTAGATGATCTGTAACATTTTGTGAGGGTTTACTGTATTCCAGGCACTGTTGTAAGCAATTTATAGACATTAATATTTTATTTAATCCTCTTGAACTTAGGACATAGATACTGTTATTATCCCATTTTATAGATGAAGAAACTGAGGCTTACAGAGTGCATAAAACCTGCCCAGATTCACACAGGGTCAGGAAGAAGACCCCGAACCTGCCATCACTGACCAGTTTGTTCCCTGACTACACGCTCCACAAGGGTGGGAGCTTCCTTAACGTTTCACCTAGAATGAGATTAAATATAACTGTAGGCAAACAATTATGGACTAATTGAATTTCTTAGTTTTATTCAGTTTTTCTGTCATTAGATCGACATGAAATTCGAGTAATGATTTTCTTAATTTTATGTGTTCCTCAGCAATTAGTACCCAAACCTTTTTCTTTCAAGATAGTCAAAAATTGTGAAATTGTAATATTCTAAAAAGGCTTTGAAAAATAATCATCATATTGACTTTGATATAGCAAAATGGCAAAGATAAGAGTACCTTTGTTTTAAGAAATCAAGCAAGTAAGAAATATGTTTAAAAAAAGACTTAGGAGCCTACCTTTATCGTACTATTGTGATAAATCTTTTTACAATATTGTAAGCTTCAGAAAAACAGAAAGCAGCAACTCACCAGGCCCAACTTGACTAAACACAAATTGTTGATGTAGCTTCACATGAATATTTAGAATTGTGGCAATATTTTAAAACATTCTGAATTCAATAATAAACCATATATTTTAAAAACTAGGTTATATCCTGTTGCATACACTTTGGCTTGTTTATTTTCTATCAGAGGTCTGACCACAACCTTAAATTCTCAGGCACCTGCAAATTGGGAAGAAAAGACTAAGCATCATTTGACGTTTGACTGCACATTCAAAGTCAAGTGGGCTTTTCTGCTGAATTTGGCCTCTGTAAATAGATCATGAGAATCTAAAGTCCAACCGCTGAAGTCTTTTGCCTGGGCATCTTTTTTTGTTTGTTTGTTTGTTTGTTTGTCTTCTGGTTGAATCAGTCCTGTGGTCTTTTCCTCTACTTGAGTAGGGGAAGAACACAGCAGTGGGTGATTGAGGAAGGGAGTGTGGGAGAAACAAAAAGGGAACATTTGGGACAGAGTTGAACAAAGGACTAACTCTTCCCTAAGTAGAGAGCTAAAAATGGGCCGGCCAGGATGGGGGAGAGATGGGGAGATAGGGTGAGAACCAGAAAGGTTGGAACTGCCAATGTTTTAGGCTGAAAACCAAAGGAAAGAGCATCTTTTTAAGCTTGGCTTAGAGGTCAGATTTATTTTATTTTAAGTTTATTTATTAATTTTTTTTTTTTTTTTATTCTATGATGTTGTTGCGGAGCAGTTGGGTGGAAGGGGGAAAGGAAATAGGGTGGGAGAAGGAGGAAGGAGAAGGGGCAAGGTTGAGGCCTGTGGCACGCCCCTCATTCCTGCATGGTAGACCAGGGGCTTCCAGTGGTGGCTTGGTCATTGCTGGGCTATGTGCAAATATCAAAGGGGTGTAGCTTAAGCCCTTGTCCCCCCACCTCCCCAGCTCAGGATCCCAGGGTGCTTCCTATGGCTGCTTGGTGGTTGTCACTGGGCTGGTTGTGGTTGTTGGCGGGTGGGGGAATGGCCGAGGCCCTTGACCCCCCCACACTGCCCTGGCTCAGGAGAGCCCAGGGTGCTTCCTGCAGTGGTTCAGTGGTCCTCACTGGGCTGGTTTCAGGTGTGTAGGGGGGGACAGGGGTGAGGCTTAGGGAAGGTCAGGTTTAAATTTACATTGACTCTTCACTGGGGATGGGGTGAGACCCCTACAAAATCAGTAGGTGGGCCCAAGAGGCCAGGCCCCCAGGAGGTTTTAGAGTAGGGATTTACTCTGCTCTCTTCTTGCCACTGAAAAACTGGAGGGAAAAGAGTTTGCTTGTGGCCGGAGCTGTTTTCCCTGATGGCCCCATGCATCCATCCACAGGGGGTCAGAAAGGGGGTCAGACAGTCAGACAGATGCCTTCTGGCCAAGCCCCTTCTTTGACTGATTGTAGTTTCAGATTTTTTTGTTTCTTGTAATTTTCTAAAACGGTTTTCCCCTTAGGAAAACACTCTCTCATTAACGTTAGTTCTAAGGTGAATTTTTTTTCCTTTTACATAATTTAGACGGAAAAATACCCTGTGACTATTTTTAACATGTGTGAGAGAGAAGAAATTATTTTTTCTTTGCCTAAATATTCTGATATTCCCATCACTGGTAACTGACATTTCCCAAAACTAAAAGTGAAGTTTCCCAATAGGATCTCCAGTTTGAGTTAGATTTATTAGAAAACAAGAGTGAAGGAATGGGAGAATAAGAGGAAAAGACTATCAGAATTTTTCACAAGATTCTAGTTTTTCTGTCAACAAAAGTTTCTTTTAATTGAATTTATAAGCAGCATTTTGCAGTAATATTATTGCAGGCTTGCCTGGGTTTTTTTTTACATCCGTGGACTGATTTTTAGGTCTGAAATTTAAAGGAATACAACTGAATGATTTTTTTCCTCACTAAAGAGGTCAAACAAAAAGGAGACAATTTAATCAATATAGACTTCAGGTCAACCAATTTAAAGTGACTAGATGAAAGTCTGGAATTAAAACATTAAACATTCGCTGAACAGAATACCTAATTAGTATTGATCACCAAATAATTCCAAGCACATGTGCTGTTTACATAGAAAGGAAGCAATATATTTTCTCAGAAAAATAAAAGCAACAACATTATATCTGGACCTCATTAGCATGAGATAAAGGGGAAAAGGCCTTATAAAATGAGACTCGTGACACCCCCACATTAGAAAATAACTTCACTGGGCAGGACACATTAGTTAGCGGAAGGTATAGGGGTGTCCAGGGATAGAAGACGGGACTTAGAGGGGGGACTATGTTAGTGGAGAAGGCTGAACAGGGACAACAGTGACAGGCTGAAGCATCCAACTGGGCTTTTCTAACTGGATAAAAAGAACTGCTGACGTTTTTTTGAGCAAGATGCCAGCTACTGAAGAGTGCGGAGACAGAAGATTGGGGAGGCCCAATAACTGGCCCCAGGACACCCAGATTGTAAATGGCAAAGGTGGGATTCCATCTCAATCCTCTCCCTTTGGCTTTTCACTCACCACAATGATTGGTGCATGGAGGGTGGAGGGGATCCCTTCCCAGACACCCAAGGAAAAGTACACGTGGACAAGCACATTCCAGCCATTTAGAGCTCCCTCATCTACTTTGTGTTATTCGTATCATTAGAAGAAGACTGGGAGCTGAGGATGTTGCTGGCTTTCCTCATGGAGCAAGATTTTGGATAATATAATCTCTTCTGCCCAAAGTCAGGTGGAAAGCAGAGGCTGTCTCTCAGGCATCCAGACATGCTTAGAAATAACTGGAGGACTGACTATGGTTTTTGGTTTCAAACCAATAGTTTTGGCCTAAATCTCCTGAGAGGATGATCATTGCCCAGGAGATGAGTAGGAGAACGGGAGAGAAAAATTCCTAGCCAATTGATCAGCTGAAACTTGAAATAAAGATGGAGGACATCTGATTGAAGAATCGTCTTTTGTGGAATTTACTAATTTGGAAATCCTTGGTCTATTTCTCTATGGCCTGACAGAAAAGTCAAGGATAGACAGACAGGGACTGGGGAGGAAAGGCCTCCCTGAGGAAGTGACTTTTCAGCTGCATGATTGTTCTGGGGAGGAGAGGCTTTCTGGAAGGGGCGGGGCAGCTGGTGCAAAGGCCCTGTGAAGAGGTCAGATTGAATTTTGCTGGGATTCACCTTTCCTCTCTTTTCTAAGAGGCATACTTCCAGATCAAGAATCTTGCCAGTTAGCCTACACTAGACAAGAATGTTTCTCTTTTTATATAATGTCTTAACAATGTTTACCTGGGGAGTTACTGTTTGGATACAGGGACATTGGCATAATTCATGGTGCCCAGGGGCAAGTGCACTCTGGCCCCAGAAGAGACTTGATCCCAAAAGCCGTCAGGAGCCAGGCAGAACAACCTGCCCATTTCTGCCTTTCGTCTGTGTGTCTCTTCATGAAGGCTCTTAACCTTTCACCTCTGCAGACCAGCTTCACCATTCCTCTGAACATGTGCTCAGTGAAGTCACCAAAAAGCTCAGTTTATCTCACCTCAGCTCCAGGAACACCACTGACTGGCTATCTCAGAATCTCATCTCCAAATATGGGGGCAAAAAAATTTGATCCAATTCAGTCAAGTGTTTGTCTCTGAGCCAATCATCTGTAGTAGAGAATGTTGATTTTATTTTATTTTATTTTTATTTTTATTTTTTAAAGATGACTGGTAAGGGGATCTTAACCCTTGACTTGGTGTTGTCAGCACCACGCTCACCCAGTGAGCTAACCGGCCATCCCTATATGGGATCCGAACCCGTGGCCTTGGTGTTATCAGCACCACACTCTCCCGAGTGAGCCGCAGGCCGGCCCGGGAATGTTGATTTTAAATAGGAAGAAAGGGACCTCTCAGAGAACAGCCTTTGATAGGAGCTAAATAAGCAGACAATTTCCAAAGACTCCCCATGGCTTTCTGTATCATGCTTTAACTCCCCATATCTTGACTTCCAGATTCCCAAAAATATATTTATTTCCTTGTTGCATGTTAACTACTGCTCACTCCCATTATTTTCTTAAAAAATAATGAATGTGTTCTCTGCTTTTTCCAGTCCCATTTCATGACTCCTTTGTACTGCTGTGGGATATAATTTTGCTCTTCCATGAATCCCCCTCTAATCTTTCTGCTTCTCGATTAGGGGGCAGGAAGCAAGGCTGAATTATTCTAATACAATCAAGTACAGTATATTCTTTTAAAAATAGAAATGAAAGAAAATAGTCTCTTTTCAGGGTTCAATTAAACATGTGTGGGGTCTTTTGTTTGTTTGTTTCTCAATTATCTTAGAGATAATCTACTCCATTATGAACCAGAGATAGTGAATGAGCTGCCTGGACTCACAGTTTGTGGCAGAGCTCCCTGTAGAGGGGTTTTTCAGTTGTAACATGCTGCCTCCCACCCAGGTGTGTCAGGGACCAAGGCACAGAATAAGAAAGGACATAGCAGGAGTTTCACCCAGCCCATGTCTCAGCTCAGAGGGGGTAAACATTACAGATGGGATCAGTCTGCCACCAGCATATCATGAACAGTGGTTTCGAGGGGGCCAGCACTTTGGATGGCCAGGTTTTAGTGGGTGGTCTTAGTAAGTCTTTCTGCGTATTGGAGAGGCTCTGCCCACCGGAAGGACCAGTGTTGGTTTTCCACCATTAGGGCACAATGAACCCTATTCTGCTGGAAGAGTTGTAGTATAACAGAAATGAGATCTTTCTGAGAAATCACATGCAAACATTAATTGATTCAAACAAAAGAGGATGAACAGAAACTGTGTCTCTGAACTACTACCCAAGTGACCCTGGGCCTCCATTATCAAATAAAATGTCTGGATAAGAACTAAGTGACTTCCATGACTGCTCACACCTCTAAAATCCCATGATTCCACAATAAGTAAATAGAAATAACGGGAGAAATTTATCAGACAGTTAACACAAAATGGGTAGATATGACTAAATGCAATTTTTAAAAATCCAGGCATTTTCAAAAACGGCCCCCAAAATTAACTGCTTAAGAATTTTAAGAAAATGCTCTTGTAACCACTGCACAAGGGATGAAACAATCTCAACAATAAACTATATTTTAAATTATGAAAACAAAACTCTACATACTAAATTTTCAGGTAATTCCACAGCCAGGTAATTCCACTCTGCATTGTGTGAAGCTCTTAAACATGGGTTCTCTCATGGCAACTATCCTGTTCTGGAGCAGATGACTTCCCATTTTACAAAGACATTGGGCTTCAAAGAAATGGGTCTCAAGCAAAATAACATGCTCATGAGACCATAACCTGAGGTTTATAAGAGGTGGACAAAATTGAAAATGTTAAATCAAGAGAAGCTTTATTTTATCCAATAATACTTTCATTTTGATTTTTTTTTTAAAAAGGCTAAGGATAAAACTGTAGATTTATTAGTTAAATACTCAAACAATTATACAAATAAAGGTGATATTTTTAAAATTATGCCGTTTTGAGCTTACATATTTGAAATGTGAGTAAACATTTCACTCAAAAATGCAAAAATGGATATCAAATAGACTCATTTATTTTTAGGAACTTTGTAAGTATAAATGTTGAAAATTTTTCTTCTTGTTTGCCAATTTGTTTTTTTTTTGTTGTTTTTTTTTTTTAAAAGATGACCGGTAAGGGGATCTCAACCCTCGACTTGGTGTTGTGAGCACCACGCTCAGCCAGTGAGCGAACCGGCCATCCGTATATGGGATCTGAACCCGGGGCCTTGGTGTTATCAGCACCGCACTCTCCCAAGTGAGCCACGGGCCGGCCCCCTTGTTTGCCAATTTGAAATACGTTCTATTTAAGAATGTGGACCTGTGCATGTATGTGTGTGTGCCTGTGTGTGTGTTGTGTTTCTTTGTGTGTGGATGCGTCTGTATAATTGTGCTGATGGGGCTAAGTGTGACCACCACATGCAGCAATGAAGTGAAATCTGTGTTCCACTATGTGAGAAAAAATATCTAGGTTTTTTTTTTTTTTTTTTTTTTTTAAAGAGAGAAAATCCCTGTTTACTTACTTTCTTATGAAGGACTCTTTCAGAAGGAGCCATGAGGTATGAAAAGGATGTTATTTCTAGAAAGCGTTTCCAAAAGTGTAGTAGGGTAGATAATTTTATGTGGCATATGAATAAACATTTTTATTTGAATAAATTATGCATTTATTTTTATCGTTCCTCCCCCTTCTCTCCCTTCAACACTCACTGCCTTGGTCCACCGTCTGCCTCAGGATCACTAGCATTAGTCACAGCACCTGTTTGGTTCCTCACATCTGCCACTGCTAGCCCAGACCCTGCAGGTTATGCCTCGCATCCCCTACTCCCACACGACTGCACTGCCTTTTCTGACCCTATCTCCCTACACTCCCTAACTACAGGAATCCTTTCCTGTGCCCTCTGCAACTCACAGTAAATCATCAGCCGAAACTCAGTCTAGAGAACCAAGTCCATCTGTCCAATAAAGCAATGCCATTCCCTGTTAAACAAGAGTTAGAGGTGACAATGAATGGCTTGTGATGGAGTTTAGATGTGTTGTCCCCTCCAAAACTCATGTGAAAATTTGATCCCCAGTGTGGCAGTGTTGGAAACTGATCGAGTCATAGGGGCAGATCCCTCCTGAATGGATTAATGCTCTCCCTGGGGGAGGGGGGATTAATGAGTAAATTCTCGCTCTATTAGTTCACACGAGAACTGGTTGTTTATAGTACCCAGGCACCTCCTCTCTCTCTCTTGCCTGCTTCCTCCTGCCATGTGATCTTGTACCCGCCAGCTGCCTGCTGCTTTCCGCCATGAGTAGAAGCAGCCTGAGGCCTATGCCAGATGCAACTGTCCCAGAATCATAAGCCAGCTAAACCTCTGTTCTTTATAAATTACCCAGTCTCAGGTAATTCTGTTATAGCAACACAAAATGGACTAATACAGCTTGCTTTCTATTTCAATTATTTATTGCTGCATAACAAATTGGCCCAAACTTAGTGGCTTAAAATGACAACCACTTTGTCTGCTTCCTAGCTTCTGTGGATTGATAGCTCAACTGGCAGATTTGCTGGTTTCACACAGTGTCTTTCAAAGGAAGGCTGCAGCAGCTCCAGGCATCTGGAGATCTCTCCAGGCAGGGCACATGGTTTCTCTGTGTGGTAGTTTGGGGGTCCTAAAAGAGATGGAAAATAGAAACCTCCCAGTCTTCTTAAGGCTTAGGCCTAGAGCTGGCACAGCATCACTTCTGCCACCTTCTACTAATTATGTAGTCCCAAAGCCAGCCCATATTCAAGGAGAGAGAAAATAAATTCCACCTTTAAGGAGTGGGGGATGGTGACAAAGAATTTGCAACTATGTTTAATCCTCCACAATTTCTCAGACAGAAAAGTTCCTCTTAGTTTTCTATGCAGAACAAACACTTTGAGAGTATCAAAATCTATTTACTATTCTTTGGGATAAACTTAAGTTCCTTGGGTAGAAAAAGTGTGATGTTTCCCCAAAGCAGTACAACACTGAGGTTAAGAGCTGGTTCAGACAGGCTGTAAGTGATTATAAAATTATGTATGTATGATTATATAAATACTACTTGCTTTTCAGACAATAGTTTGAAATCCAAACTTTACAACCATGAACCTCACTTTGTAGGCACTCTTACATTCTCTACTTCCTTAGAAATAGAAATTTATCAGTAGAGGCATTTCTGTCCATATTTCTAAAAGTTAGCAAACAGATTATAATTCACAGGAAGTATCAATAAATCAGTTATAAAGGTCTACCCCAAATGAATGTAAGCAAATAAAGCACATAGTGTAAATTAACGTAGCAGAGGAACCCTTCCTGCTTTATTTTAATCTCACCTCCTTCTGTAAAATTTCCCAAAGTATTAGGACGCTTTTTGGATAAGTGCCTCTATTTCTGTTCATTTCACAATCTACCGCTTCTCTCCTCTTTCTTATTTAAATGTACACACTTAAGGAAGGCAATTAAAATCAATCTATAGGAGGGAAGCAGTCGTGGGACCATTCAAGCATCACTCACATTCCATTTATTAAACATATTTGTATTTTTATCTGAATGGCTTCATGAAGATGGTTTTCAAATCAAATCTTTTAGCTGTGTGGGGAAAATTGCCAACGTTGCCCAACTGCTCCTGAGCAGTTACTCTCTGCAATTCTACCTATGCTAGAAGTAGATGCTAAAAGATTTGCCTTCCCTCTGGCAAATTCTGTGACTTGTCCAGAACCAGGGTCGACAAATGTTTGGGTTCAAAGGGCTTTTCTCTTTGCAAAGTAAACAGAAGGAATAGATATGTGAAGAGTGCAAGCAATTAAGTAGGAGTAGATTGGCAATTTACTGGAATTTTCTTTACAGATTTGCTGGTCATTTTCTACCTGTGGCATCATTCATTGATGACATTTTGTTAATGCATGTGCAACATGTAGCATTGCAATAGACTAAAAAACAGTGATGTGAGACTTCCACCAGCCCAGACATGAGTCTATAACAACACAGTACGAATTCTTTAAATCAGAGCTCTCTGAAGATAACACAAGCAGTAACAGATGTGGTAATGATTGACCCCACACTGCAGAAAAAGAACTCCTGCATTTCACATCTCATTTATATATAGCTACTAAAAAATTAATTTTCAATCCCTCTTTATTCTCATAAAAATCTTCGCCAGCTGTATGACAGAATAATCCCCACCCTTGACTGGAGTCTTCCTCCCATATTATCCAAGTTCTGGCCCCTACAGGGGAACCCGCTCCAAAATAGTCCCCGGGAGGTGGCTTTCCTAGTTAAGTTTAGGACACTGGCTTTGGGGAGGAAGTCTCCCAGACTTTGATGCTCCTAGGAAAGACATGCAAATCCCTGCCCCTCGCTTCTTGTTCCAGAGGAATGGCTTGCTGTTTGCAGGAGGCCCTGCCGATCAGCCTTCTCCCCGACCCGTTCTGAAATGGCCCAGCTGTGCAGACGGGAGGGCAGTTTGGATTTCTCCTTTAGCAGAATTGGGGGCCCTGCTGAAAAGAGATTTCTGCAATAGGCAGAAGCGTGGGCGCCTTAGTATGTGAGCGAAATCCAACCTCTCTCTCTCTCCATCCCGGACCCGGCCACACCGCAAGGCCTGGAGGTCAGAACGCCGAGCAGGGGCCCTGATGTCATCCACGCCCCCTCCCCTCCGGCGGGCGCCGGGGTTGACAAGGAAAGGGAGAGCAGAGGCTGTCGCTATTTAACGCGGGACCGTCCTCGCGCAGCACCCGTCCTTCGACGCCAGCGCTGTGTCGGTGATCATAACAT
Source organism: Cynocephalus volans (assembly GCF_027409185.1). NCBI lineage: Eukaryota > Metazoa > Chordata > Mammalia > Dermoptera > Cynocephalidae > Cynocephalus > Cynocephalus volans. The sequence continues at coordinate 36,595,429 of NC_084474.1, read as the reverse complement.
ACCATAGGAGAAAAAAATGAGACCATGCACGCAGGCCAAGGCACAGCGAAGGCAGCTAAAAACAAAGTCTGTAAACGACCCCCTTAAGTAGCCTGGAAGCTTGCAAGTAACCTGGGGCAGGGAGGATCTTAAACCGCTGAGCAAATATCAGGCATGGTTTCAGGTAACAAATGAAAGAACAAAATACAGGACAATTTTCCGAAATTGTCTATTACCAAAATCCACTTGTGAGAAGGATTTGAAATTTAAGGTGAGTACGTAAGTTCCTTAAAAAGTGTAGAATAGAGGATAGAAATGGGCGTGGGCTACTAAGCCTCACAACTCTATGACTAAGGGAGGGTGTGCTTTATATTCTGAATCCTGTTCGAAACACGGCTAATATTTTACAAGAAAATATATTTTCTACTATAAATTTTGTTTGCCATAATAGAATGCCCAAAAGAAAAATGCTATTATTATCTATTTGGAAACTTCTGTATGTGATCATTTCTTAAATAGAAGGTAAGATAATGCCATCTGAAATATTAAAATATATATACATATATATTACAATCTTAAAAAGAATGCTAAATCACTAGCAGGAGGAGACATGGTGAGAAAATTGACATGGTGGTTAGCGTAACTGAATGCACGATGGTGTTGGTAGAACACCTATATGCTTGGCTTACACTGTTTTCTGTGGGTTTCTAAAACCTCAGCCATTCACTGGGGTGGTCTGCCTGTCCTGCGTGCGCAGAGGACTACTGACAAAGCCCTTGTGGTCTCCTCTAGGTTCATGACTATGCATTCTCCCCTTCGAAGTACTGGCACATTTTTTTCTCTCATCATTGGCTTTTATCTAGTTTTCTCTCGTTTTGCAGATAAATACAAGGTGATAAAGATACACTAATTTTACTTTTTATTTTTATACTAAGTTCTTTTGTTTGTGGCAATATAATGCTAAAGTGAGTGTTATCATTTTGACAAGATCAAATTTAAGCAATTATCTAACATTTTGCAGTATATTTTATTAAATAAGAACATTAAGACAAAATCTACTAGTTTTAAAAAGGAAAAATATATCTCCAATATGTGTATATGTATGTATGTAATTGTGCGTGTATGATAAAGTATATGCAAATAGGTTTTCTTTGACTGTAACACCTTATTACTGATGTTTACGCCAGTCATATACCATGATCCCAAGATGTATGTCCCTAAAAATGTAAAAAGCACAAAGCAAAATTCTCTGTACTTCCAAAGTTTCACCCATTTTGCCACCTATAAGAAAACTCCCCTTTATTTCTATAGACAAAAATAGAATTCAAAGATATTTTTCAGGTTTGTGGAAAATGGAATTAAAAGATAATATGAATCTTTCCATGAAGTTTTTGAAGTACCTGGATGTGTATCAAATAAGGCCCTAACTTGTTAACAAATACTTTCAATAGCTTTTACACACATTTGTGCATAGTGAGATATCTTTGTAATAAGCCCATTAGTAGAAAATATGTCTTTGGGAGAAAAAAAAATTATGGTTTTGGTTTTCAGTTTCAAATACAACACTCAGCCTCTCAGCATCTAAAACAAAGCTACAAGTAAAAGTTAGAGCCCTGAACAATTTAGAGAAGCGTTCCCTAAAGTTTGTTCTGTGGACAGCAGTAAGAACTTGAGTGAAAGTCAGTGTTTTAAAAAGGGAGGAGAAGGTAGGATTCCTTGTTAAAAACATTTTGGGAAACATTTTATATTCTCCCTGTTGGAGATTCACAACATACATTAACATACTAAAGACTCTTAAATTTATGCCTAATTGATTTTCAACAAAGGTGCCAAGGCAACTCAATAGGAATAGGAGAGTCTTTTCAACAAATGGTACTGGGACAATTTATCTTTTTACATGGATATCCACATGCAAAAAGATATATTTAAATCCTTACCTCCCACATCAGACCCTAAATTTAACTCCAAATGAATCATAGGTCTAAATGTAAGAGCTAAAATTGTAAAACTCTTAGAAGAAAACATAGGAGTAAGTCTTGACCTTTGTAGAGACAACAAAAAAAGCACAAGAACTTTTTTAAAAAATTGATAAATTGAACTTTGTCAAAATTAAAAACTTTTTGGCTTCAAATGACACCATTAAGAAAGTGAAAAGAAAAACCACAGAGGGAGAAAATATTCACAAATCATATCTGACTAATGTCTTGTGTCGAGAACATCTGCAATTCAATAATAAGAAAAGTACCAATTTGAAAATGGGCCAAAAAATTGAATAGACATTTGGGCAAAGAAGATATATGAATGGTCAACAAACACATGAAAAGATGTTCAACATTACTGGGCACCAGGGGATGCAAGGCAAAACCACAATGGATTGCCACTACACACCGAGTAGGATGGCAAGTGCTGGTGAGCACGTGGAGAAATTGGAGCTCTCATACACAGCTGGTAGGAATGCAAATGGTGCAGCCACTTTGGACAACAGTTTGGAAATTTCTTAAAAAGTTAAGCATAAGTTTATCATATGATTCACAATTCCATTCCTAAGTATATACCCAAGAAATACTAAAATGTACTAGTATGTCCATGCAAGACTGGTATAGGAATGTTCACAGTAAGATTATTCATAGTAGCCAAGAAGTGGAAACAATCCAAATACCCACAAACTGATGGACATAGAAACTAAATGTGGTGTATCTATATGAAATGCTATTTGGCAACACAAAGAAATGAAGTATTGATACATGCCACAAAATGAATGAATCTCAAACACATTATGCTTAGTGAAAAAAGCTAGACACACAGAGAAATATTATATAAGTTCATTTATATAAAATTTTCAGAAGAGCTAACTCTATAGACAGAAAGTAGATTAGTGTTTGCCTGGGGCTGGAGGTAGGAATAGCAAGAGATGGCAAATAGGAACAGAGATCTTTTTGAGTGGTGGAAATGCTCTAAGCTTGGATTTCGGTGATCATTTAATTGTACCCTTAAAACAAGTGTATTTCATGGCATGTAGATTATACTTCAATAAAGCCATTTGTTTGTTTTTTTAAAGGAAGGGGTGTTCTCTATTCAGAACAGTTTGGGCAACATTTTATATCACACTTCTGGGAAATTTACAACATATATTAACATACTAAAGACCAAGCAACTCTATAGTAAAGAAACCTATTTAAATTTTTAATCCATCATAAGCCAAATTTATATGACCACAGGAATTTTTTTTTAATTATACCAATCAAAAAAAATTATACCAATTAAACCCTTTTAAAATGAGTGTCAAGGGAAACATAATCAGGAATTGCTGAAAGTAGTTCTCTTCACAGTCTATCACTTAACTTCTCCAAACCCTTCAATCCAAGTAAATGGCATACATTTCACTAATCCCTGAGACTTTTAAAGCAAAAGTAAATGCAATTTATATAATTGGTAAGCTCATATAAACCAACAAGCCGAGAGGCCTCTTCACCCACCTGGGATTGCAATTGTGTGTACTGGATTTCTTCTGGGGCGTCAGGCTGAGAGGCTGAGATTAAAAAGTAATTGTAATTGCAGCTGGATGTAATTAATTACATAATTTGGAATTGTTCAAGGTTAATTCCACTAAAACTACATCATAAAATTAGGGCATTAACAAGGATTACTGTCAATAGAAAAGTAGGTTTGAATAGAGCACCTGACTCATGTATGAATTATGTCCAAAGTATAGGGCTCATGTTTGAATCATGTGTAACAGCTAGATGACAAACATGAACTCGCTACATTCGCCAAAGCCATTAGTTAAATAATTGATATAGATTGTACACTATGGAGTCCTAATCATAGGAACCACGCTGGAAAAACCTGGAAGCCCCGATGTGTGTATCTGTTGTTTTATAATATAGTGATGCGGTGATCATTGCAGCAGGAAGCGTAAGAAAAATTTGATTAGAATTGTTTTCTTTTTTTTTTTTTTTTTTTAAAGATGACCAGTAAGGGGATCTTAACCCTTGACTTGGTGTTATCAGCACCGCACTCCCCCAAATGACCCACAGGCCAGCCCCAGAGTTGTTTACATATGAAGGAGAAAGGACTTCTTTAAGATTCATTAACACATCCATTAGTAGGATGTGTTCTGCATACAACTATTCTATACTTTTTTTGTCAAAGAGAGGAATGGTTGTGGGATGAGAAATTGATAAGTGACTTGGTATACCCACCTGATTACTTTGTGAAGCATTTCTTATAACCATATGAACAAGGAACTATTACAGCCACATATCAAGACTATGAAATGGATTTGTTAAGAGAATGATACTTTTTAATGATAGTCTTCAGGAAAAAATTGGCTTCAAGCAAGGCACAGATAAGGTTTTTTGCCCCTGTCTTTATTCCAAATATATGCAAATAATAATGATATTGATAAGCCCAAAAGATGCTAGCCAGAATTTCAGGAATATTGGTTTTCGTATCTGGGAAGTGAATATAAACTTGTGCTGGAACTATTTTGGATGCACGCAGGGTAGAAGGCAAAATGAGCATTTTAAAACTCCATTTTTTATAAATTTGACTTTAACCTGTTGTTAGTTACTTGTAACTAGAATAATCCTTTAAAAGAAAGTCTGTATTGAATGTGAAAATCAACATTATCCAAGAATAAACTTATTTAAGCAAAGGAAGAAAACTCCCCTTGTTCAAGCAAGAGGAGAAAAGTGAGAACTTTTTGATAGTCTCTAAAATCTGAATTTGTGGGGCCGGCCCGTGGCTCACTCGGGAGAGTGCGGTGCTGATAACACCAAGGCCCTGGGTTCGGATCCCATATACGGATGGCCGGTTCGCTCACTGGCTGAGCGTGGTGCTGACAACACCAAGTCAAGGGTTAAGATCCCCTTACCGGTCATCTTTTAAAATAAATAAATAAATAAAATAAAATAAAATAAAATCTGAATTTGTGTTCCAAGTATACGTGTAAACTACAACTTAATATCATGCTTATGACAGAAAGAAAGCCAAAAAGGCTGCAGGCGTGCAACCCCAGACCACTCTGGAAACCCAAAATGTTTTAGAAGATCAAGAAAACTTACCCAACCCCTTCCTGCCAGACTCCCCTCTCCCAATCAGGTTAATCTATTTTTTTTATTCATAATCTAACTTTTGCTTATACCAACACTTTTCTGAAAAGTGTGTGGTTCAACTACTTCTATTTCGCAAATTCCACTTCCACCTCTTAATGACTTACCCCTCCACTAATTTTAAGGTTTTTCCCTCAAAACCAGGCTTACTTCTGATAGTATCCCATCTTCACATACTCGTATTCTTCACAACTCTTTGTGTAAACGGAGCCTCATTTTCTCAAAAACAGCTTTGCAATTCCCGATTTGCTTTTGATATTTTCTAAATAAGGAAGTAAAATCTATTCACGCCTACTTACACACAGAATTTCTTTTGTTAACTCCAGATTGTGTGAGGCCTCGAGGATTTGAAGGAGTTAGGTGGAGAGTTCAGGCAAAGACTCTTTTGAGGAAAAATAGAATGGGAGTGAGTTTATTTGTGAGGGGACTGCTTCCACTGGTGGAAGTTACCTCTATGTGTCTCTTCTGTCTGGGTAGAAATGACCAAGGAAAGATCCCTATCAAGAATTTCTCCAGGGGGCTGGCCCGTGGCTGACTTGGGAGAGTGCGGTGCTGATAACACCAAGGCCCCGGGTTCAGATCCCTATATAGGGATGGCTGGTTAGCTCACTTGAGAGAGCGTGGTGCTGACAACACCAAGTCAAGGGTTAAGATCCCCTTACCGGTCATCTTTAAAAAAAGAAGAAAAAAGAATTTCTCCATATTTCTGTGTCACTTCATTTTAGCCCATAGCTGAAAATGATCTCTGAGTTTCTTCCGTTGGATTCAAGCATCACTAAGTACTTAACAATCACTTAAAATAATTTTTATAACAATAATATAATCACCTTTATAGACCATAGAGAAAAATGAGAAAAGAAAAAAAATCACCCTTTATTCTACCATCCTAATGCAACCTTTGTTAGCATTTTTAAATTTATTTTTCTTTCAACTCAAAGATCTCCCCTCTTTGCTAAACATTCCTCGTAATCATAATTTGTAAACTACAGCGTATGCATAGTACACTATACCTAACAATCTTTAATTTTTGACAAGTTTGAAATCACAAATAATACTGTAGTGAACATCTTTCTACAGATACTTTATCAATATTTTGGGGTTTTTGTTTTTGTTTTTCTTAAAGATGACCAGTAAGGGGATCTTGACCCTTGACTTGGTGTTGTCAGCACCACGCTCAACCAGTGAGCTAACCGGCCATCCCTGTATAGGGATCTGAACCCGTGGACTTGGTGCTGTCAGCACCGCACTCTCCCAAGTGAGCTAACCAGCCATCCCTATGTAGGGATCTGAACTCGTGGCCTTGGTGCTATCAGCACCACCCTCTCCCAAGTGAGCCACGGGCTGGCCCTAATATTTTGGGTTTAATAATTATCTTTAATGAATCTTAGTCCTCCAGAACTCAAGCAATAGGACAGAGAGGGCCTTGATGTCCATTTATCCAGCTTCATTTGGGAGGGTACCCCACTGTCAGAACAAGCAGAAATGCTAGCATTTGTTCAGTTGGATATCTAAAGGAATGCTCTCTTGTAAGCAGAAGTCAAAGACACTGTGGACTTGACAGCTGCCGTTTTCAAAGTCAAAAATAGGTTGTTTGACTTAAATGGGAATAAAGGGTAAATTAGAATCTAATAGCTTTTGTTCCTAATTTAAAGAACAGTTTACATTTTATCTTCATTAAAGAACCAAGACAGTGTTATTTAAGGTTATATGCTGCAGAATTTTCATAGATTGAAATGGTTGATAAACCCCAGGTTGGTTTCTTCAATCTTCTTCTTCATTGCTTTCTCCCAAATAATGTATTTCATTGTTAATATAAAAGTGCACTGTTGTTCTCTCAAGAGAACTTGGCAGTTCATAAAGAATGGGGTAAAAAAGTATGCAAATCTTTGCCAACTTCCAAGTCCCTTAAGGTTAATTTAACTGTCACAAGTAATTTCCCAGGAAAGAAAGCAGCCCGTGCCCATGAACCAGCCTAAAGTTAGGTCATCTGCACTTGCAGCCGCATTTCACTTCTGTGTGATTTCTTCATCATGATGTGATACACTGTGCCAAAAGCATTAATAAGGTTGACAACCACATTCTGTTCACACTGATTATTCAGTAACTTTGGGCAGATCTTGAAGCCATCCTGCAGCAGGTATAGGTCCTTCATCAAAAATTCACAAGTTACCAGCATTAGATAATTACATTTCCCATATGTGATTTTTAACACACCAACAAGGTATTAGAAGAGGTTGCCACAATCATTCTGTAATTGCTTGAAATACTGCTCCTGTCTCCTAAAAAAATTTCATGTATCACAGTGTTTGTGTTTGAAATTTAGTGGGCTCTAATTAATTTTTCAAGGCCTGTTTGTCCACGTTTGGGGACATCCTTCTGGTTCTAATCCTACTTCCATTAAAAAGTGTAGTGGTAAAAAAAGGGGGGGGGATTATTTATAGTGGTAGGTACAGGATACCTCCACAGCTATATTTCTAATGTAAATGCTAACTTCAAGACAATTGGAAATAAACAATCTTTTACTTGGAGTATTCTGGTTGCGTTTGAATTCAATTTCTCATGTATTTCAGTAAGTCATACTTGGCTTCCTGACACTTTAATGTCTCACAAAAAGAATGGCTTGCTAAAAGTGATAAATTTGTACATAACAGGAAATGTTATAAATGTAATAACTCTAAATACCTGACATATTTCCACAAGACCTTTCAGTATTGGCTTTCAAATTATTTACCAATAAATGTGTTGAATAAATGAATAAATAGCCATTTGTCATTGTTCTCAAATAGCACCAGCTCTGTCAAATAAAAAGTGTTCTTTACTCCTAAGACGAACTTAAGCCATATCTATGTGAGGCCCAAGGAGATGTTTTTGGATAAAAAATAAATATCACAATCCTTTTTCATCTATACATTTTAAACATAAATGAGTTCATTTTATCCATATAGTCCTGAGTCTTTTTGACTTACAAATTGATGATGAATATCTTCCCATGCGAGTTCACAGTTCCACTTGATTCTTTTTCACATGTCTTGGTGTTATGTTTGTACCATAATCTAACTATTCCCTACTTACAGATGTTAACATGTTTCCATTTATTCACAATTATAAACAATGCCATAGGGACCTTGCATCTATATTCAATGCATAATCTAATCAATAAAAAATACAAAACAGTGGTATCTCTGGGTGATGGACTGTGAGTTGTTTTGACTTTTCTGTATTTTCCAAAATTCCATTTTGTTAATGCTATGGTTTGAATGTTTGCCCCCTTTGAAACTTGTGTTGCAACTTAATACCCAATGTAACAGTATTGGGAGGTGGGGCCTTTAAGAGGTGATTGGGTCATGAGGGCAGTGCTCTCATGAACATGAATGTATTAATCCATTCATGGGTTAATGGGACTGGCCGGTTAGCTCAGTTGGTTAGAGCATGGTGCTTACAATACCAAGGTCCAGGGTTTGATCCCTGTATTGGCCAGCTGCCAAAAAAAAAAAAAAAAAAAAATAGAAAAAGAAGAAGAAAGAAAGAAAAAAGAAAATGCCATTCATGGGTTAATGGATTAATGGGTTTTTATGGGAGTGAGTTACTTATCATGAGAGTGGATCTGTTACAAAAAGCCAAATTGGCTGTCTCTCAGGAGACCTCTCACCCTGTGATACCCTGCACTACCTCGGAATTCTGCAGACTCCCCATAAGGAAGAAGGCTCTAACCAAATGCAGCCCGTAGACCTTGGACTTCCCAGCCTCCAGAATTGTAAGAAAAACATTTTTCTTTATAAATTACCCAGCCTCAGGTATTCAGTTGTAGCAACAGGAAATGTATTACTTAAGTAATATGAAAAATATATTTTGGTTTTTAAAAAGATATCAATGCATTAGATACATAAGGTAGCCAGAAACAAGTTTCTTATTCTATAGATTGGTTCACATTTGGTTTTAATTCTGCTTTATTTCCTTTCAAAATGTTTGTTTCTAAGGGGAGTTTTCCAGACAAAAGCCTTCTGATTGGCCTATTCTTCATTCCACTTTTACTCCAACTAGACAAACAACTTAGGAGTGAGGGAAATATTTTGGGTAAACAGTTGAGAACAGGTTGGAAATAGATTCCCTATTTGGACAACTTTTAAAGAAATATCATCTTGCATGTGGACCTTTCTACTGGAGAGCTTAGATTATTTTCTCATTTAAAAGTGCAGCCCTTGTTAGAAGTTAGGATAGTGGTTACCCTTAGATGGCAAGAGGGTGACCGGGAGGAGTTCCTAAGAATGGTGGCTTCCAGAATGCTGGTAATGTTCTGTTTCTTAAAAGGAGGGCAAGTTACACACAGATGTGCTCATTTTATGAAAATTCGTCAAATTGTACGCTTTTGTTTTTTGCATTTTATGTATGTATATTATTCTTCCATAACAAGTTAAAAAATAAGGGGCCATGGAATGAAAGGTGATGTAGCTTTGGTGTAACCAAAGAAATCAATGAAATTAAGGGATGAAGCAAGAGGACTTGTCATTTAGGGTGTAGTTTCAGGACAAAATGCTCTCTCTACCATTCAAGAAAATGAGAAAATTCCCTCCATATCAAATATTTTTTGTTCTTAGTAACAAATTTAATAATATTGCGGGCTTTAGCTATTCTCCCTTTGTTTTATACATAAAGTGGTGACCATGCTAGTGACTCTCTTTCCCAGGTGAATCCCTCCACCCGCATCCACCAACACCTCACTGCATCAATTATCAGCACCGCACTCTACCGAGTGAGCCACGGGCCGGCCCTCACTGCATCAATTATCGATGCCCTGTCTCTGCCTCTCCACTGGTTCCTTTCCCTCAACCTGTAAAAATATCCAGATCTCTTTCTATCCTGGAAAAGGTCTCCCCACACCCAGGCTCCTTCCCAAACATGAGCCCTCCTCTCCTGTTGGTTCCTCTCCACTTGCAGTCTTCATTTCCTCGACTTTCAACTCTCCCTTAACTCTGTGCATCTTGAAAATGGTTATGTGGGTCTGTTGCATTATTTCTTTGTATTGTAGTCATTTATATGTTACCCACCACCACATGATCACACTAGCAGCAGAGAAGAAACCAAGTTTATTCATCATCACATTAGCAGACCAAGTAAAATGCCTTTCTTTCTGAAAACTGCACTTACTGTTACTACCAGGAAATTCTTGAGTGAGTGGCTTCCCAATGCCAAGATACAAGAGCACTTTCCACTCCTTTCTCCTCCACCACTGCCCCTCCCTTGGTGCTTAGATCTCTTCTGACTCAGGTTCCCTTAGACTGCCCACTGCTGTGCCCCTGACACGGGGAGGAAGTTTGGTAATTTTTAAAAAGTCAGTTAGTCCTGTAAGCTCCAGATGAGTACAAAACGCATCTATCCTGCCCACCACTATTCTCAGTAACTGGCCAATTGCCTGATGCATGGCAGGGGCTTCATCGATATTCCTCTAATAAATGAAATGAGGAATGAATGAATGAATGAAAAAGAAGTGTGGAAAGTGAATCTGAAGTAGATTGGCAAAGTTCTTGAGGCTGGTACAGAGAAAAGACATTTCTAATTTTCATCCTCGGCTATACCCTAGAGTAAGGTTTTTTAAGCTATTCATTAAGACCAATTAGGAAGTCATAAAATCAATTTTGTGAGTCACAATTGACACTTAAAAATGAAATAGAAGAGAACAAAACAAATAGAAGAATAGAATAGGACGGAATGGAAAAGAAAAGAAAATCTCAGTGAATTGCAAGTGATTAAAAAAACAAGGTTTAATGAAACTTTTGCTCAGTCTATACAGAACGTCTCTTCTAGATTTCCATTTAAAACATTTCTTATGGGAGTCAGGGTCAAAAAATTGAAAAACTACTGCCCTGTAGTCTGTGAAGGATAGAGTTAATGAAGCTTCAAAAGGGAAACAACCACAGTAGAAATTAGGTTATCATACAGATCAGCAAAGTTTGAGCTGCTTATTTCTTTAATATTTTTTTGTTATCTTTTGGTATTTTTGGCAGCACAAAGTCTTCTAAACAAGTTAATCTTCAACCCAAAGGCACAGCTCACTTTGAAGTGTCCAGAAATACTTCTTGAAATAGGACATGATAAATCAACTATCTGTAGAGAATTTATTACAGTATCAATGTCGCAAAAACAGTATACAGGACCCAATGCAGAAATAGGATGCATTACTTTTTTATTTTTACATTTTAAATTTTACTTATTTATGTATTTCATTGCACATGTTTATGGGGTACAGTTTGTTTTTTCAATACATGCATATATTATATAATAATCCAATCAGAATAGTTTGCATATCTATCACTTAAACATTTATCACTTCTTTATGGTTATAATATTCAAAATCCTCTTTTCTGGCTATTTTGAAATATACAATACAATATTATTAGCTGTTGTCCCCCTAGTGCACCAGAACTTATTCTTCTTATCTAAGTGTAACTTTGTACCTTTGTATTAGTCTACCGCCTTTCCCCACCCCACCCCCACCCTTTCCCTGCCTCTGGTGACAACTATTCTACTCTCTTTTTCTTCCCTCTCTCTTTTTATTTTTCTTAATTGACTCATGATAATTGTATATATTTATGGAGTACAGTAGGATATTTGGGTACATTCATGCTTTGTGCACTTATATCCATTACCTCAAACATTTGTCACCTCTGTGTTGGGAACATTCAACATCATCTAGACTAGTTCACAGACACATGATTCTTTGTTGTTGACTGTAGTCTCCCTATATTGCTGTAGAACACTAGGTCCCACTCTCCTATCTCTCCACATTTTTGTATCCAGTGACCTCCCTCTTCCCATCCTCCCCCACTTCCCCCACCAGTCTCTAGTAACTGCTATTCTACTCTCTACTTCTATGAGATCAACTTTTTTAGCTTCCACATATGTGAGGACGTGGTATTTCTCTCTCTCTGTGCCTGGCTTCTTTCACTTATAAGTTTCTCCAAGCTCATTTATGTTGCTGTAAATGGCAGAATTTCTTCCTTTTTTATGGCTGAGTAGCATTCCATTGTGTATATATATCACATTTTCTTTATCTGATCATCCATTGATGGACATTTAAATTTGTCCCGCTCTTGGCTATTGTGAATAGTGCCACAATAAGCATGAGAGTGCAGGTGTCCCTTTGACCTGTTGATTTCCATTCCTTTGGATATATACCCAGTAGTGGGATTGCTGGATCATATGGTAGTTCTCCTTGTAGTTGTTGAAAACACTCCATACTGTTTTCCATAATGGCTGTACTAATTTACAATCCCACATAAGAGTTCTCCTTTCTCTGCATTCTTGCCAGAATTTGTTATTTTCTGTCTTGGTAATAGTCATTTTAACTGGGGTCAGATGATAGCTCATTGTAGTTTTGATTTGCATTTCTCTGATGATTAGTGATATTGACCATTTTTTCAAATAACTATTAGACATTTGTTTGTCTTCTTTTGAAAAATGTCTATTCAGTTCCTTTGCCCATTTTTTAATCAGATTTTTTTTTTTTTTACTATTGAGTTCTTGTATATTCTGGATGTCAAATGTGTAGTTGCAAATATTTTCTTCCATTCTGCAGGTTGTCTTTTTGCTCTGTTGATTTTTTCCATTGCAGTGCAGAAGCTTTTTAGTTTGATATAGTCCCATTTGTTAATTTTTGGTTTTGTTCCCTCTGCTTCAAAAATATTCATAAAATCTTTGCCAGTCCTATGTCCTGAAGAGTTTCCCCTATGTTTTCTTCCATAAGTTTTATACTTTTAGGTCTTACATTTAAGTTTTTAATGTAATTTGAGTTGATTTTGGTATATGGTAAGAGACAGGGATCTAGTTTCATTCTTCTGCATATGGATCTCCAATTTTCCCAGCACCATTTATTGAAGAGAATAATCTTTCCCAATGTATGTTCTTAGTTCCTTTGTCAAAAATCAGTTGGCTATAGGTACATGGATTTACTTCTGAATTCTCTATTCTGTTCCTTTGGTCTATGTGTCTGTTTTTGTGCCCATGCCATGCTATTTTGATTGCTACAGCTTTGTAGTATATTTTGAAGTCATAAAGGGTGAGATCCCCCACTTTGCTCTTTTTGTTCAGGATTACTTTGGCTATTCGGGGTCCCTTTTTGTTTCAAGTAAATTTTTGCATTTTTTTTTTTTTTCTATTGTGAAGTATGTCATTGGTAGTTTGGTGGGGGTTGCATTTAGTTTGTAGATTGCTTTGGGTAGTATAGTCTTTTTTTTTTTTTTAGATGACCAGTAAGGGGATCTTAACCCTTGACTTGGTGGTGTTAGCACCACACTCTCCCAAGTGAGCCAACCGGCCATCCCCATGTAGGGATCTAAACCCATGGCCTTGATGTTATCAGCACCACACTCTCCCAAGTGAACCATGGGCCAGCCCTAAGTATAGTAATTTTGACAATACTGATTCTTCCAATCCATGAGCATGGGTTGTCCTTTCATTTTTTTGTGTCTTCTTTAATTTCTTTAATCAGTGTTTTATAGTTTTCCTTGTAGAAATTTTTCACCTCCTTGGTAAAATTGATTTAAGAATGGGAGGAAACATGACATCAAAGAGATCTTGAGAAGACAAAAAAAATCAAACAAAACAAGCAAAGGTATCATCCTAGTAGGTCTCCCAGCTTCCAGGCTCTGTCCTACAGCAAACTGCTCTGTACACTGCTGACTGACTAAACGCATGAATAAACTATACTGTTGTGAAAGTCTCAATTGTCATATGTTAATATTCCATTTAAAAAAAATACTGTCTTTTAATATTTCCTCAATCCAGATTGAATTTAGGAAGAAAGAAAGTGAGTTTGAAGCAGACAAGACACAGAACCAGACCAGATAACTCCAAATACTTTCAGGTACATAAAAGACTACTTTGTGGCATTTTCTCAACCTATAGTAATCAATTGTAAAGGGAAGACAATGAAGGAAAATAGTCCTTGGGTGCAGTGAGAGTCCATCATTGGATGTATTTAAGTGCACGCCACATGATCATATCTGCTGTGGATTGATTGATTTGTGTCCCCAAAGTTCATATATTAGAAGCTTAACTCCCACTGTAACTGCTGAGAGTGGGAAATCCTATTACGGTAATTGAAAGGTGAGGCCTTGAATAGGTGACTAGATTGTAGGCCCATGCAGTAGTGAATGGATTAAAAATGGTGGTCATGGGTGTGGTTCAGAGGGCTTTAAAAGAAGAGCACATGAGAGGTTAGTCTCTCTCTGCTCCACCATTTTCTGCCATGTGAAACTCCTGGGTCACTATTGCTACCACCAAGACCCTCACCAGATGTGTTCTTTGGACTTTGGAGTTCCCAGCCTCTGAAACTATAAGTGATAAATTTCATTTTCTTTATAAATCACCCAGTTCTGTGTATTTTGTTATAAGGAACTATACAAAAGAAACAGGCTAATATAATATCTGAGGTGTGAGGGAAAGAATTGAGGCGTGGGAGAGGAACCCATAGCTCTGCAGCCCATTTTTCTCCTAGAACCCATCTCTAGCAGTCCTCCCAAAACACAAAAACAAGTAAAAGGCATTCTGCTGTGGTCCGAATATGTCCCCCAAAGTTCATGTGTTGGAAACTTAATTTCAACAGTGTTGAGAGGTGGGACCTTTCAGAGGTGATTAGTTCATGAGGGCAGAGCCCTTGTGAATGGATTAATGTCACTATCATGGGAGTGGGTTTGTTATTGCAACAGTGGTTTTTTTTATAAAAGTGAGTTCAGCCCTCTCTTGTTCTCTCTCACCACGTGATGCCTTCCACCACGCTATGACACAGCGCAGAGGCCCTCACCCAGTGCTGGCTCCTCGACCTTGGACTTCCCAGCCTCCATAACTGTAAGAAATAAATTTCTATTCTTTATAAATTACCCAGTCTCTGGTATTCTGTTATAGAAGCAGAAAATGGACTTAGACACATTCCAACTCCTTGGCATCACTTGGAGCCAGAGTCATCTGTTAAAGACCTGAAGTCACTCAGAGAGCTTTCTGATAGCCACCAATAGGGAAAAACAGGCAGCACCTTTTTTCTTTATATTTTCTTCTTGTGCTTTCAGAGACCTCTACAAGAAAAAGAATTGAACTCTGTAAGCTTTGTACATGAAATTCCTATAAGGTATTTCAGGGAGATAGAAAATGGGAGTTGTTGTTTAATGGGTACAGAGTTTCAGATTTGCAAGATGAAAAAGTTCTGGAGATCTGTTGCACAGAAATGTGAATATACTTAGCACTATTGAACTGTACACTTAAAAATGGTTAAGACAGCAAATTTTATGTTATCTGTTTTTTACCACAATAAAAAAATTTTAGTTGTGTTTATTTCAAAAAATATTATTTAAGCAGGAAAGCTGGTAAACTATCTTTTAATTACTCTTCAACACTTCCTAGTTGTAACAGGAGATTCCAAATCAAACAAAGAGTTTCATAGTTTTGGGCCATGTGGTCGTCATTCTACTAATAATAATAGTTATAAGAACCCAGACACACAGGAGCTTTAATGGTCTTAATACAAGTTGCTCTCTGGGGCAAAGTACTGTTAGTAACCTCTCCTGATAAACACTGCATGTTGCCCATGGGTTAGGATGCAATTTTAATGAGTGGCTGAGTGATGCTAAATAGTAAGAGGCTTTGAACCAGGAAGGGAACTTGGTAAATTTTATAATGTGTTAAGGGATATGGCATGGTTAGTGGTAATTTGATGATCTCTTTTGCTACTCAAGAGAGTAAAAGACATTAAAGAATGTAAATTAGAAAGGTTTTTCAGTTCTCTAGATTGAGAACTGAGCACTTGCAAAAGTTCATTTTCACAACATGTTATTTAATGAGATGATATACATAGAAAGACCCAGAGCCAGACACAGAGCATGAATTTTTTGTTTCTTCTATTTCACAATGTACCTAGAATAGTGCTTGGCGTATAGTAGATACTGAATACATTTTTGTTTAAGAAATAAATAGTAGGGGCCCAATAAATGTTATCTAACAATGTTTTAGATTCCAACGTGAAATAAAAATGCTCTCAATGGAAGATGTGACAAATCTGGCAAAACCGGAACAAATTGCAGCTCAAAATATGTCAAAAAAAAGGAAGCAGTTGCTAAAAATTCAGAAGAAATAAGAAAAACAGTGAAATTGATGAAATATACAAAAGAGGTAGCTTTTGGAAACCTGAGAACATGACAATAGGTGGACATATGTTATGCTGATGGGCAGTGTATTAGTCCGTTTCTGTTGCTTATAACAAAATGCCTGGAACTGGGTGATTTATATAGAAAACGAAATTTATTGCTACAGTTTCTGAGGCTGGAAAGTCCAAAGTCCATCTGGTGGTGGCAACAGCGGCCCAGGGGTCTCACATTGCAAGATGGTGGAAGCAGAGAGAGCAGAGAGAAAGGGAAGTTTCCAGGGTCTTTTTACCAACCAGCTCTCTCGGAAACTAACAGAGAGAGAACTCACTCACTACCCTACCCCCCAGGGAGAGCATTAATCCATTCATGAGTGATCTGCTCCCATGACACAAACGGCTCCCAACACTGCCACATTGGGGATCAGATTTCCACATGAGTTTGCGGGGGGGGGGGGGGGGGGGGGTGGTCAACACATCCAAACTCTATTAGGCAGTATTCTCGAACGAAAGCATGCAACTTTCAGACTTACTTTTTTCTCTTAGTGACTTAATTTATTCAATATTCATTTAGCACACATTTAATAAGTGCCAGGTGTTGGGCTGGCCCTGAAAATGCAAATATTGTAGAACCTAGGCCCTGTGATTTAAGGAGTTCATACTTGAGGGGAGAAGGCAGACACAACTAAATACATAATGTAACATAACATAGCATAATGTAATATAAATGGCCACAGAAGAAGAGTGTGATTAATATTGTGTTGTTGGTGCGAGAGGCAGAAGGAGTGGAAAGGGCTTCAAAAATATCTTCAGTGAAAGTTTGCCAGGCAGATAAGTGATAGCAGGGGAAAGAAAAAAGGTAGATGAAAGGGAAAAGAAAAAATATTACCGTAAATAAGTTAATAATAATGTTAACAATAATAAGTGCTTAGCATGCACCAGGCACTGTAGCAGACACCTGAAATACATCATGTAATGTTTTCATTGACATGCGTGTGTGTGCACAGGCACACATCTTTGGGAACGCCGTGGTTAGTAAGAGGAGAGCCTGGTAGAAAGAAGAGGGGAGGAAAGGTGGGAACAAGCTCTCAGGCCCAGCCCCATCCCTTGCCTGCAGCCTCACGCCCTCCTTTCCCCAGGACTGGATTCCCTCCGCTCTCTTTCCCTTTCTTTCTCCAGAGTCTTAGGTATTTTTGTGCCCTACTTACTCTTTCCACCTGGAATGATTAAGGCCAGAAAGACAGAAGCATCTCAGTCCAGGGACAGCACCATGCGGTGCAAAGAATAGAAGATAGATGCAGCAATTCTCTCTTTTTAAATATCAGATGAAAAAATATCAAGACACCACCAGTCGTCCTTAAGTTCCAGTACTGCAAACACTCCCTCAGCAAACACACATATTCCATAGAAATACCAACAAATATGCACTGATAAGTTAGCGAAGAGCCCACAGATATCAGTTACTTGCCCACACCATGACGAGCTGAGGAAGAGGTGCATAAACACTGAATAAGCTTCTCCAGCCTTCTAGGATGGACTCGAGCAAACCTGAGGCCAGGGGCAAAGGATTCTACAGTCCAGTTTAACCACAAAAGTTCTCTTCCTCTTCCTCCACATCATTCACTTGGTAATTAATCATGAATTAATTAGTCTCATAACTATAATTATAAACATGATAAATTATGCAATGCTGTAACTACCACCTAAAAAGCTCATACTGTTAGTACTTTTACAAGCAACTAAGGGTAAGGAAAACCTCACGTGGCTTCTTGTATGTCTTCCCTCCACCTAGGATTCTGCATAACACTTGGTTGGGGCTCAGTAGAAATATAAACTTTAAAAAAAAAAAAAAAAGGGCCGGCCCCATGGCTCACCTGGGAGAGCGTGGTGCTGACACCACCAAGCCAAGGGTTAAGATCGCCTTACCGGTCATCTTTTTTTAAAAAAAAACACTTTCTCAACAGGTCAACTTGTGGCACAGATCGTACGTGTGGTACACTGATACAAAAGGATGTGTATTGCAAGCTTCAGGCAGCGGTTCTCAGACTTGAGCACATCAGAATCTTCTGGAGGGCCTGTTTCAACACAGGCTGCAGGCCCTCCTAACACCCTCTTCCCCCCACTGCCCCCCCCCCCCCCGCCAGAGCTTCCACTAGGTCCAGTGGGTCATTTCTTTTAACAAGTTTCAAGTTTCAGCTGATGCTGATGCACTCTGCAAATCACTGGCCTATGGTAATTAAATTAAGCTGGGATTTAATGGGGGGTGGGGGGTGGGAAGATGTTGGTCTTGTTTAACTGCAGTAGCTGATTCAGATGTCAAAGAACTCAGAAATCCTTAGAGATCACGCATTGGCCTGTGTAGGGCTGGCGGCTTCTCTTTATCTACTTACAGAGGCACCTCAACTATGGTCCTTCCTCGTCACAATATTTGGCAAAGAGACTACAGTAGAGGCTCTTAGAAGTCCCACTTCTTTAGTGAGAAAATAGTTTGTTGTTAGTAAAATAGAAAAGGAAGGAGGGGGACATTGGTTCCCAGAGCAGAAGGTGATATTCTGAATCTGTGCAATCAGTATTTGTTTATAGGCCATCCTGATGACACTCAGCATTTGCTTGGGTTTTTCCTGCCAGTCTGCCAATCCCAAGACTCACTGTGCAGTGGTCCAGGGAGGCATGGGCTGCGTCTTTAGCTCACACAAAGCAGGTGCAGAGTGGGGCTAAATCCCGTGTGGTGGAAGGCGCCCAAGGTTTGGTTTTGTTGTTGAGCAGCGTTACTCCACCTTGCCCCCCACCACCCAAGAAATTTTACTTGGACCCCAAGCACTGAGGCTGAGCCACAGTAGGGGTTGAAAGCCAATAATATTGAGCTCAGAAAAACCAGACACAAACTCGTAATTCCAGAATCTGAGAGGCATCTCGAGAAAGTTCCAGGAAAGACACCAAGAAAACTACCAGTTTACAGGGCTTAAGGAGGGGTGCTGGAGGTGGACAGCCCCAGGTTTGAATTCAGCCCTGCATTTTATTTGCTCGGAGTCTGGAATAATTGCTTAAACACTCAGCCTCAGTTTTCCTTATTCCTGATTGTTGGACATTGAGATTGTTTTTATTATTCATAATTGTGTATGATACTGTGATCGGTATCTGTATATCCTTGAATTAATCTATGATTATTTAGAAGAGATTTCTAGAAGACACACTACTTGGTCAAGGGTATGAATTTGATATATATGGCCAAATTCATAACTTTACACCATTTTGTGGACATTGTCAGCATATGGGAGTGCTCAGTGCCCAGCATGCTAGATATCACAGGATAGTTAATTAAAATCTTGATTTTGTTGATTTTACATGAAAATGTGAATCCTACTGTTGTTATATGACAATGCTTTAATTACTAAGAAAGTTGGGCATTTTTTTCATGTATCTATAGTCCATTTGTATTTCTTTTTTCTTTCCTTTTTTTTTTTTTTTTTTTGGTGGCTGGCCAGTACAGGGATCAATCCCTGGACCTTGGTGTTACAGTTCACGCTGTAACCAACTGAGCTAACCAGCACACACACACACACACACACACACCAGTAAATTTTTATTGGCCATAAATTTGCATGTTTTTTGCCTTTTAATTTTTTAAGACGGTTTTTCATATTTAGAAGCTTTAGGATTTATGTGAACTAAATAATTTATAATGCTCTTTGAAATTATTTATGGCATTCATTCCTGATAATTTGTGGGGGAAATGCATTTGTATGTGCACAGAATTACTTTGAGCCCTATCCATGGTGGGGGTTAGATGTCCAGATATTAGAATGATATACAGAATATAGAAAAGTCAGAAATGAAGGAAGTCATCCATACATTTATAGAACTAAATGTTTAATGTTTAGAGACATATATGAATCAACACAATTCTTAATATTTCAAGTTATTTCAAACTTTGAATATACTTTTACATACTTGTATCAGGTATTATGGCATTTAAATAAAATGTTTATTAGTAGAAATGATGTAATGTACTATCTTAATCGATTTTGGCTACTATAACAAAATAACATACACTGGGTGGCTTATAAACAACAGAAATGCATTTTTCACAGTTCTGGAGGTTGTAAAGTCCAAGATCAAGGCACCAGCAGTTTCTGGGTCTGGTGAGGGTCTGCTTTCTGGTTCACAGAAGGCACATTCTTGCTGTGTTCTCACATGGTAGGAGGAACAAAGCAGCTCTCCAGGTTCTCTTTTAAGAGCACAAAACCCTAGATCATGAGGTCTTTTAATCACCTCCCCAAATCCCCACCTTCTACTATAATCACCTTGGGGGTGAGGATTTCAACATATGAATTTTGGGGGGACATAAACATTCAGACGATGGCAGGTGATTTTCCCTGGAACTAGCAGAAGCACAGTACATTAACAAAATATTCCATGATTGTATTGATTCAAACTACCTCAACAAGGTAATATGAATAAAGCCTAGGAAGTTTATGAATACTTTTTCCAAGATCAGATAGGGTGCTTATGTACAGGAAAAAAATAACATTAAATACAATAGAGATAAACAAAATTAGATACACATAGCACCGTGTCTATTATCTTCTTTTCTTTCCTTTTTTCTTGCCTCTGGCTAGAGCAATCAGAATTAAGTAAGTAATGTGTTCACTGACTTTTTAAAATGTTGTATGAATCCTTTGAAGAGGATTCAAAACAGCAAAACATAGACGAATTAGTCTTCCAGGCCTACAGATGGTGCCACAGCCTGTATTAATTGGTCTTTGTGTTGCTATAACAGAATGCCTGAGATTGGGTAATTTACAAAGAACAGAGGTTTATTTGGCTCATGATTCTGGGACAGCTGCATCTGGTGCAGGCCTCAGGCTGCTTCTACTCATGGCGGAAAGCAGCTGGCAGCAGCAGGTACAAGCAGATCACATGGTGAGAGGAAGCAGGTGAGAGAAAGACAGACTCTCCTCTTTTTAAAGCCCTTAGAACCATGCCCCTGACCACCATTTTTAATCCATTCACTACTGCATTGTGCTACAATCCAACCACCTCTTCAAGCTTCTCCTTTCAATTACCGTAATAGGATTACCGACCCTCTTAACAGTCACAGTGGGGGCTAAATTTCTAATCCATAAAATTGCAGGACACAATTCGAGCTTCAGTCGGTTTTGGGGGACATAGTTTAATCTACTATACAACCAGATCATACTGATCAATGGGTGCCCTTTCCTAAATCATTCTTGGGTTAACCATCTAAGATATTAAGGATAGAATTAAAGGTTAGAAAGGAAAACTTCAGAAAAGTAACCTGAAGGCGGGTGGAGGACCCAAGGCTTAAGAATTGGCTCAGACCTAATATTTAATTTAATTCTGCCTATATGGCAAGTGAGCCTACAAACACAGATGACATCTAGCTAATAGCATTTTGTTATTTGAGTGATTGATACTGGAGCGACAGAAACTTTTTGAAAAAATTTTTTCTCTTTTTTATTTATATAAGTCTAAGTCTTGCTCTCTCACATGGATCAATGGTCCCATAAAAGAAGAGGGGTCTTGGGGGAACATTTTTCGTATCCTTAGCTTAAAGAACTGAAATCTATAACCAAGAAAAAAAGCATGATAACCTGTGATGTGAAAGGCTGTCAGAGACAGCTGTCAGCTTTGTTTTGCACGCCACTGAGGACTGATAAGAAGAAATATTAAGATAGTAAGGAATAACTTCCTGACTATCTGGATTGTTTAATGTGTAAATCGCTGAATTAAAAAATAAAATTAAATAAATAAATTAATAAATAAACATGTATATTTGTACACACACACACACACACACACACACACACACACACACGGGGATTCCAACACCAACTCTACCACTTTGATTCCACCCCTTCTTCTCTCCCCTCAACACCCAAAGAGCCCCAGGGAAGGGCTCTGATTGGTCCTGCTTGAGCCAAATATCCACCAATCACTGAGCCCAGGAGATGAGTTGCTCTGATTGGCCAGATCTGGAGTTGGGAATAGGGAGGAAATGTTCTGGGAAAGCAAACACAGTAGATAGTTAGCACAGTGTGTTGCAGAAAGACAGAAGCAAAGTTGTGGTAGGATTTTTTTTTTTTTTTCAGGTAAACTTTTAAAAATTGAAGTATGGGGCCAGCCCGTGGCTCACTTGGGAGAGGGTGGTGCTGACAACACCAAGTCAAGGGTTAAGAGCCCCTAACAAGTCATCTTTAAGAAAAAAAAAAAAAAATTGAAGTATAACACACATACAGAAAAGTACACAAATTTTAAGTATAGAGTTTGATGAATGTTTGCAAAGTGAACACACCCATACAATTATCACCAAGATCAAGAGATAAAACATCACGTTTGGATTTTTAAAAACTACATTTCGGTTTTTTTTGGTTTTGTTTTTTTTTTAAAGATGACCGGTAAGGGGATCTTAACCCTTGACTTGGTGTTGTCAGCACCACACTCAGCCAGTGAGCGAACCGGCCATCCGTATATGGGATCCGAACCCGGGGCCTTGGTGTTATCAGCACCGCACTCTCCCGAGTGAGCCATGGGCCGGCCCTACATTTCGGTTTTGACTGACTTCATTTGAGCCCCTTTCAGGGCAGTTTTCTACATATGCTAACTCATTTCCACAAAATGGATAAAATTATAGCACCAGTGCTTGTAATCAAAGAGTAAATTTAATCTAAATAATTAATTAAATGTGGAAACCTTTTGGTTTTCATGACTCTTCTCTCATTCTAAGATATCTTCCCTTAAAAAAAAGGAAAAAGATGTGAAACAGTCCTTAGAATTGTGTCTTCACACCATTTCACAATTTCCTGACAGCCGCCTGTTCTGGGATCTTCTCCATCTCCTTATTCTACAGTGCTACAGAATAAGCCAATGGCTTGATAATTATTTTTAATATTTTGGGATCTTTTTATTATTATGTTTTTACTCAGAAATAAAGTTATAAGTATATCAAATAATGTCTATTCCAATAAGTTCTAGTAAAAGGGAATAGGTGAATGCTTTTACCCCCCAAATAATTATTTTCTAATGTAAAGGTAATATATGCTCATTGTTGAAAATTGAAAATAACCAAGGTATAAAGAAACTGAAAATCAGGGGCTGGCTGGTCAGCTCAGTTGGTTAGAGTCTGGTGATTATAACAGCAATGTACAGGGTTCAATTCCTGTACCAGCCAGACAACAAAAGAAAAAAGAAAAAAAGAGAAAGAAACTGAAAATCATCCATAATCCCACCACTCAGGAATAACCACTGCAAATATTATAATCTGTCCAGATTTTTTCCTGTGAATATGTACTTTTCTTTTTTTCCACAAAATTCATAACCTCTGTCAATTTTGCACACTCCTTTTTTCCTCACCTTTAAAATCTTGTGGAATGGCATTTCTAATCAGAAAAACACATAACAAGAAATTTAAGTAAAATGAAATTCACAAGCTGCTCAGTATTTCACGTTGAGCAAAAAAGGATGGCTGTAGGCCAAAGTATCATTATGCAATCAGATAGAAAATATTTTTCAAAAAAGATATTATGAAGTTCTAATGGCCAACTCCCTGCTGCAAACCAATAAAGCTCATTCAGTGGACTATAAATCTTAATTACATGGACAGATGAAGAACTTCGTGGATCTTTCAGAGAAATTGAAATTTTAGCCAATTGCTCCACAAAGCAATGTATGAATCATCCATTTGTAGGTCACAAGTGCACAAATAGTCTATGCAACAGGCAATTTCTGAATTAAATGATATCTCTCATGGGGAATTAATAAGAGACCATTTAAGAAATCATTTATGATGTGAGCTAGTTAGATAGTAATTGGAGATTAATCTTCAGAAATAGGAGCTTTCTTCCACAGTTCACTGGCTTCTCAGAAATCAATAAACATGAAACACAGTTTCAAAGGTAACAATCAGCTGAAAAGTAGAGTTAAATTTGAACATGATAAACTCAGATATCAAGACTCGTAATGGAGAAGGAAATGTTACAGCAAAACTGTTATCTAACATTTTGGTACTGAAATCAAGGCAAAAGCATATTAAACTTGGATCCTCTGACATGGATTTCTTCTAAATCGCCAAACAATCTTACAAACAGCTTGCAAACTGGTTTACCTTAAGGGAAATATTGAAAGGAAAATAGATAGAATGAAAGAGTACTTTTTATATAAGACACTGAAAGAAAACAAAAATGATTTGACTATGTAAAAAAAATCTATACGGCAAAAAATAAGTTAATAAATAAAACAATGCTAAAAAGTTTTTGGAAGTATATTATATCACAGAAAAACATATCTCTGTCTACCACAGAGTTTTTTGAACATAATTAAGTTTGTTGGGCTTAATTCAATCTGAACCTCTAACCATGCTGGCCGACCAACTTGTAATTTGTTTTTAGATAGGATATGGACCACGTAGAGATAAGCCTTTGCAATTACATCAAAATAACCTTTAACAAAGTTTTTATTGAATACCAAAATTTGGACTGTACTTCATCAGAATGGCAAATAAACCACAGGGATGCAGGAGAGCTCTGCTTAAGAGCATTTGTGGCCTTTGAAGACTCATGAGTCCAGGTTTAAGTTCTGATCCTGCACTTGCTAGCTGAGTGACCCGAGGCAGGTTATTTCCTTTTCTGACCCATAGTTTTTTAATCTATGAAATGGATCTAAATACCTACCACACAGGTTGACATGATGATTACATGAGATAATGTATATTAGGCCTACAGAAGAGTACTTGATACTCAATATTCCTTGGTGGCAGCCAATTAAGAAAAAACCCAGTAATACTTAAACAGTACAAATTATAAAAAGGAAGAGTATATAATGAAGCTTGGGACTCTGGCTTCCACAGGATAACACTAAATATCATCATCAATGGGTACATGATGTAATACGAGGATCCACTATAATTTGCTTATTCTCATACTGCTGGAAATATAGGTTTGGTTTTTTTTATTCTCTCTTATGTGTAACACTTGGAAAACATCCTTACATAAAAATAATCTTCATTTTGGATAATTTTCTAAGAGTGCATTTTGGGGGCATGAACATTTTTAAATGACTCGAAGCATATTACCAAATTGCTTTCCAGAGAGGTTCTCCCAATAGTCTCAATGGTCTTACCTCACCTCACAGATGCTTATCTATAGTGTTATCCCTAATTTTTAAAAATATCATCGTCCATTTTCTAGTTTTAATTTAAATTTGAGAACTAGTTACTTTGGATTATTTTTATATGTTTATTTGCCATAAAAATGGGATTTTGATGGCAAGTGCTGTAATAGCATTATACTGATGACTGTTATCCAGTAAGTAAATTATGGGCCAGAAATTTTAATAAAATGTTTTTAAAAATTTTAACAATGTTTTTAAGAAATAACTTTGTCTGTAACTTTTATTTGTATAATTTTTTTCTTCCCCCCCAAAAAGTGATGGCCTTCTATCAATACACAAATGGGAGTATTCTGATCTGACAGTATTTTACTGTCAGTTGCTGTAAGTAGCAGTACTCAGTATTTATATTAAGCTTAGAGTCCTTCTGCTAAATCATTAAGGAAAAAAATAACTACATTCAATTTATAGCTTGTGATATTACTCATTAACATATGTTTGTAATTTCACATTCAAAAGGACTTTTTATTTCTATGGAATATTTTTCATGCAATTAATATGTGGTAGCATGAAGTAACTGCAATGCATGTTTACTTTTTTAAAAAAACAGAACTTTAACTTTTAATGTTTAGGCTTAGATGCCTTAATACTTTTTGGGGGGCAGCTGACCAGGACAGGGATTGAACCCTGGACCATGGTGTTATCACCACCACGCTCTAACCAACTGAGTTAACCAGCCAGCCCTAGATGTCTTAATAAACAATGACTTAGAAATATCAAGGGGAACAAGCTTTTGAAAAAAACAAACATAACTAACCTACCTCATCAAACCTTAACTGCCACCAATCACCATTTAATATAGCCCTAGTGTCATCTAAATCTTAATGCTGCTTTCTACATCTCTGGAAATCTTATCTTAGAGTCACATAGTTCCTTGGTGGGCCTATCTAGATCTCTACTTCATGTGGGCTACTAATCTTAATTAAAACTCTTACATGTAATTGAATCAATGCGTTGGTTGTCAATTTTAGCAATTCCTGTTCATCTAGGAATAGGACAATTTACAACTGGCTACTCTGTTTTCTCTTATTTGACAAGAGCAAAAACCAAGAGAGAGAGGCATGTGCAGCTCACCTTAGACAGCAACCATAGAACTTTCCAGCACTCTGATCAGCAGGAGGTGGTTCTTTAAACTCTCTTAAAAGAACTTCATAGTTTATAGTAGCACTATCCAAGCATCATTGGTTGGACCCAATCACCATGACTCATTCCCCTTAGCACTGTTCAGCAATTTCTAGTTTTATGAAAACTTTAGAAAGAGAATGAATCAGAAATAGCTTTGAGGAAGAACCTTTTTATTTATATAGAGAACATTTTAAGACATATTCAAACATTTTTATGAACAAGGATTTAATGGGTTCCATGATAACGGTCATATGAGGATCATTCCAATATAGTAGTTTGTATGTTGAATGAATGTTAAATCATTTCACAGAAGAAGGGCTGTTGATCCATTTTAGGAAGTCTAGATTTCAATACCAGTATACAACAATAAAATGACATAAGAGTTTTTCATGTATTTAAAAATATAAATTACTTGCTACTAACTCTCCATACATACTATAGTGGAAAAATTGGTTGAAACCAACAGGCAATTAATTTCATAGCAAGTTCCTTGAGCAGGAACTACTATGAGTCATTTAAAAAGTCTTGCACCTAACAGGAAAAACTTTAACTGCACCCAGCTTTCCCTGGTAAGAATGGGCACAGCATTGGAACTACTGGGTACCTCCTGGAAAGAGCAGTTGAAAAATCAGCTGGGGGTTGGGTGTGTGTGTTCCTTTTTTAAATGTTTGGGCATTCACCGAGCCCTGTGGCTATAACATTCCTGGGCAGGGCATACTGGTAGTGGAAATAGTGAAAGTTATTCAAACCACTGAATTCTCAACTATATGGAAACTGGCTGACTTACCCCAAGCATAAGTTCTCCACCCTCTCCCTCACCACCTCCACCCACCTCTAAAATATTAGCTCTCAGAATATAAATTACTTGAGGTCTTTATTCCACTAGGCACTGAAAGAGAAACTTAAAAAATCCTAACTATCCTGATTATGAGAATTATACAATGTTTATAATGATAAGTGTACAAATTTATACAAACTACAAATATAAAAATACAGAAACAAAACTTCTCCATTAGAAGTTGGTCAGAACTAGGATGATATAGTTAGGGAGTTCAGTTCATAGAATAACTTCACCATGAAAAATTATATCTAGAATCGAAAGTAATTTGATGCTTTTCTACTACCATTAATAAAACAAGTAATTGGCAACATTAGAGTTGGGGGAGACTTCCTAATCAGAAACATAGGGTCATGAATATCTCACCTTAAGGTAGGGAAGTAAATAGGTCTCATCTTAATGCCAGCATCAATAGATTAGGAATGACTGTCCATAGCACCTTGGTCAGAAGGATTCTAAGGCTATGTTGGTGATTAGTGAAAAACAGTTTTTATTCATTAGCTCTGTCTGCCTCAGGTGTGAGAGTACAGGGTGCGAGCACACTTACTTTGTATTTGCTACTCCTGCTTTAAACCGTTAATTGACTCACCCAGATTTGAATCCAAAATCTGTCACTTAGTAGCTGTGACCCCTTGGACAAGTTACTTAATCTTTCATCTCAGTTTCCTCATTTGTAAAATAGGGATAATAAAAGTACTTAATTTTATAGGGTTTTTTTCTTAAGTATTAATGAATTACTGTTTGGGACACGATACGCACTCTATAAACAAAAGCTATTTACTATTATTATCATTAATATTGTCATCCATGAATGTTTTTAAGTTGTCAGTGGTTTAAAACAAAATTTTTTTAGGGGCCAGCTCGCGACTCACTTGGGAGAGTGCGGTGCTGATAACACCAAGGCCACGGGTTTGGATCCCTATATAGGGATGGCCCGTTAGCTCACTTGGGAGAGCGCGGTGCTGACAACACCAAGTCAAGGGTTAAGATCCCCCTTACTGGTCATCTTCAAAAATAAAAAAAAAAAAAATTTTTTTAAAAGCTCTGAACCCTTAAGGTGTAACAAGTAAGATAAAAGTGAAGCTGTTCTAGTTGAGGTTTGGCTGAAGGCCCAGGGCCTCACCTGCTCTGCTCTGGCTAACTCCATACCCGGACAACCCAGAGAGGCATCTTCAAAGAACCCCTAAGACCCCAGAGCACAGTTTGAAAATCCCTGAAAAAGGTTATTTAGAAGTGAAAACAATGTTCCTCTTTTGAGGTTTGTTTTGCATTTGTTAGCCAGTTAGGCTTAAATAAGAAAGGTCATAGACAGGGCAAAATGGCCAAATTTGAAGCAGAGAAAAATACACCATGAAGATACTGTTCTGGAAGTAAGGTATTCAAATCAGGTAGTAAATTTACATGGTTAATATTAGAATAAAAATTTTTAAATCAAGATTTCTGGCAAATGAAGTAGGATTAAAATTCATTTTAGGCTAGCTTGAGGATACACTGGATACTTACTTAGCTTTGTCTTTATATCTAAAACATGGCTAGATTTAGTTAAAAGAATTTAGCCTGAAAAATAACTCCAAGAGTCAGCCAAATATCAAATGAAGTTAAGCAAGGAGCTAAACTAGGAACTCAGAGATGAAGGCAGAATATGTGTGGAATACCCATCAAGCACAAATGCAAAAAAGGAAAATAAGATGTTCAAACAATGCTTTCACTTTGAAAATCATGTTATAAATAATTTAACTAGATTATTTATTTTAAAAAAAGAACAGTTACTAACAATTACCCTGTGAAGTATATTTTTTCTTTAAGGAAGGACTTTAAAATAGAAATGACTTGGTGTTTGAATAGCTTATGCTAATTGGTCACTGTAAAATACAACTGCATATATATCCATTTAGATCACTGTTTACTAAAGAAAAAACAAAGGGTTTCTAATAGAGTGAAAGAAACATACTTCATCTAAATGATAATAATAGTGAACTAGTAAACCAAGTGATCTGGACACATTAGAGGAAAACATTCTTCAGTTATTCACCAAATTTACCTGCTCAAACAAGTAAAGCCAGTTCATATGAAACTCTGTAGTTTATTCTGAAACCTAAATCACATCTACAAATCATGAAAAGTTTTGCTTGAGGAATCCTCTTTTCAATATATCATGCCTCATGAGACTTTCATACATTCCCTCTCCAATGTCCATGAATGAGGAAGCCACATTCATGAGATATAACTATTATTTTAGAAGCCTTTGAAAGCTTTCATCTCTGAAACTGAAATATAAAAGCCTTAAATATAAGCCACATTCTAATTATTAATCCCACAATAAAAATATGTTAAACATTCTTAAATTATGACGGAACTCAATTACATCGTACATTAATCTTTAGTTTCAATTGCTTAAGATTTTTCTTTAATGGTATGATTAAGTCTTTCTGTGAGTGCATATGGCTAAAAAATAAAACTGACAGTCTTTCTTAGGATATACAAAACAACAGATTCTGCCTTTGCAGGTGTCTCAATTATATTCAACAATAAATTATATTAATAAAGGTGATAATAACTATAACAAAGATGCTATTAATAAGCAGGACATTAATGACAGTATGATACACTGGAAACATTCTCATTCTCAAATCTGATTATTTCAAGTTACAATTGTATATGCAGAAAGTGAACTTTTACAGTGGCAAATCAGCTAAAGCATATTTATTCATTTTCTGTTTGCAAAAAAAAAAACTTGTCAGGGCCAGCCCATGGCTGACTTGGGAGAGTGTGGTGCTGATAACACCAAGGCAATGGGTTCGGATCCCTATACAGGGATGGCTGGTTGCTAACTTGGGAGAGCGTGGTGCTGACAACACCAAGTCAAGGGTTGAGATCCCCTTACCGGTCATCTTTAAAAAAACAAACAAACAAAAAAAACCCAAATATATATATATATTACTTGTCTACATCATTTGCACTTAGTTTCCCAACAATGACCATTTTGGGGTCTACATTAGAGTCACAATGATACTATAAAGAAATTGCTTATATTAAACATAAAACATAACAAATTGGCATGATGCCAGTGAGTTAACAGAGACACATATATGTTGATGTGACATGATGAAGTTGGTTGGACACCACGTCATCAAATAAAGTGTTAACATGGCTGACTTGTATTGCATATCTTCAGAAAATTCAAGATTGTAATTTTTCTAAAGGTGACTTTGCTATGCAATATCAGCTTATGGTGAAATCTGTACAGTAAAATTTAAAGACCTTTGAAGACATCCAACACAAAAAAAACTGTGACCCAAATTAGGACTGTGACTGAAAATCCTTTGTGCATCAAGTAACACATGGCGTCATTTAAACAAATGTTTGTGAGCTCTGAAGACAGGTCAGGGATAAAAGCCACCAGATTTTAAGCCATTGTGATCACTGCAACTAAGTAAGAACATGAAGGGAAAGAACACTAGGAAAGAGTGCCCAGCAAAGAACTAAGGGAATACCAGTGCTACAGGGTCAGGTAAGAGGAGTGTTATCTGAAGGAAATTAGTCATTAATAATGCCAAATGCTGCAGAGGGGTATTTAGTCATCCGTGGCCTTTCAAATGTAGTTTCATTCAAGACAGAATCGAGATTACAGTGGATTCAGCAGTGCATTGGATGCCCAAATAGTAACCTGCTATATTCTTAAGTGATTATGTTTTCCTCAGAATTCCATCATATATTGTTTCTGATTCTATTTGACACTCCTGATGGAATAGTCTCATTAGACAGGAAGAGCAACTAAACTTCTTCTAAATCCCTTAGAATCAAATTACCTATTCTGATTAATTTTAACCTTAATATTAAGGGAACACGCTTAGAATAACTTTAAATCAATATTGAAATTGTGTTTCAAATAAAAATTTTCTGACTCTAAAGAATTGTGCTCAACCTTTAGTTCACTTGACATGTACTTACTGAGAGCCTACTATTGCAAGACTGGGCAACACAAAGACCAAGAATGTCCTCAAACAGGGCTTACAATGCGGGATCAGTGTGTCTGAAAAAATTATATACAAATTTCTGATTCAGTTTGATAATTTTTAATCTTGGGAAGTTATTCCTTCAGGGGCTTGATAGAAAGTGTTTTTTAGGTCATGTATTTTAGCTCACAAGCTTAGCATTTTTAAGCTACACCCAAAATGACATGTCTAATTTACTGACATCTTTTATGAAGGTACATATTAGTGAAAGATGCCCAAATAGTTTACATTCTAAAGGCTATGGAAAGTCAATGTTATAGTACTCAAGGTTGAAGCCTGAGCTAAAATAAAAGGGATGGGATAATGTGGCATTAAAAGGGTCTCGATTAGAAAGGTATAAATATCAGCAAGTGAGTCTTCTCTCAAAGTTCTCCATGTATTTTTGAATTAGATGTATTCATTATTTCTCTCATTTAGGAACCAAGGTACCAGAGGGGGGAAACACCTAGGGTACCAGTATAATTGAATCCCTATTAAGGTCTTATTGTTTAATGGGAACTGAGATGGTTAGGTTTTTATCCTTCTCAGCTAAAATGGTGCCACCTAAGTGAAAGTCTTGTTGCTCCTTCAGATTTGTAACTCTGGAAGGGAAATAATTCACTGATGTTAAGAAGGCACATCTTCCTTCAATGTATGTATTACAGAGACAAAGGCACCTTCTTTGTAGGAAGAGGGAGAATCTTCCTTTGTAGGAAGGAGGACCTGCAAATCGGGGGTCAGAAAGTGTAGCTAGCTAATTTTATAAACAAACATTGAACACAGATGCACTATTCACTTACATATTGTCTATGGTTGCTTTCATAGCAGAGCAGAGTAGTTGTGATGAAGACTGGATGGCCCACAAGGCCAAAAAGATTTATTATCTGGCCCTCTACAGAAAGTTTGCTGATTCCTACAAAGATCATCCTGACTAGAAAGCAACACACACGCACACACGCACGCATGCACGCATGTACACACACACACGAAGATACTGGGCTAGCCCGTGGCTCACTCGGGAGAGTGTGGTGCTGATAACACCAAGGCCCCGGGTTCGGATGCCATATAGGAATGGCCGGTTAGCTCACTGGCTGAGCGTGGTGCTGACAACACCAAGTCAAGGGTTAAGATCCCCTTACCGGTCATCTTAAAAAAAAAAAAAAAAAAAGAAGAAATTGAATACTGATTATTTAATATTAAGAATTAATTTTGGGGGTGTATATACGCTATGCTTTAAAACAAAAAGCACATCAAAATTGAATAAAGATACTTAGGCTATCACTTTCCTTGAGAATAAGTGAAGGGAAAAAACTACAGAAGCTAGTGATTTCATCATGAGAAAAGGTGATTTTTTTTTTCCTTACCAAAAAAATATGTGGAATGAACATTAACACTAAATGCCTGCAAATTTTACTGAACTGCTTTGTTGGATAGGAAAACTCCTCTAAGGCAAAGGCCCATCAGCATCTAGGCCCCTAAAATAGTAGGTAGATCCTATTAAGGTGTCCATCCCCCTGAGTTTTCTGAGAACTCTTCTAGTCCTACAGACTTGTCCAGTGCTGCTGACAGAGAAATAGGAGGCACCTAGAAAATAATATATTCCTGGGGCTGGCAGGTTAGCGCAGTTAGAGCGTGCTGATAACACCAAGGTCCAGGGTTCAATTCCTGTACCGGCTAGCTGCCAAAAAGCAAAAGAAAAAGCAAATAATATATTCCTATCCAGAAAAAGATAAAACTAATATTAACATCTTTTTATGCTTCCCAGTTAAGACAAAAATATAACCCATGCCAAAATTAATGGGTAACAAATCTTTCCCAAAAGTCTCTAAAAGGTTATATTTTCAAGGTGAAAGTATTCTTTCCCTTTTTATTATGTTGAAGGGGCACAAAGTGCTGTATTCCCTTGTATGTATTATCTGCACTGTTAGTCTGCATGATTTGATACTTGTATTCATCCTACCTGTCCACCCCTCCCACACTTTGCTTTATAAACATCCAAAATAAAGGGCCATTTTGATAAAGTTACCTGCTTGTCTAATCTTGCATCTTTTCCCATCACAAATGGCTTCAGGTATAATAATTGAGAACAGTATATACTCTATGACCTCATTATCCATCAAAGGGCCTGGCCATATTTGTTCTCAAATGGGTATTCAATATATATTTGTTGCAGATATTTATGACCAAAGAGGGAGAGAACATAAACTGAAATAGGGTCTTCACATTTGAGTAGGGAATAAGTCACCAGTAGTAAGGAAGGGCCAGCCAACATAGACTAGGGTTCCAAAAAGTCAACTACCTCCAAAAAGCAATAGGGCAAAAGTTTAGAATGATTGCTAGCTCCAAAAAGAACTGCCTTCAGTCTAAGATTTTAATAAAAAACATGTTTAAGCCTATCAAGTAAAATCAAAAAAGGAGGCATGCCTACATATATAAAAAAAATCATGCCTACATATATAAAATTCTAGACTTTTGGTGTCTTAAAATAATTTTTTTCAAATTTCCTTTGCAATAAATAATATGGCCCTGGACTAGTACTCTTGGGAGCTGATCCAATTCCTACATTTCCTATTCTTTGAAATGAGAAAATTGTTTTAATGATTTGGTGACAACTACTTGAAAAATGTCTGGCAAAACCTGCTTTGGAGAATTATCCATGTCTTCATGTAAACATCCACCATCCCAGTTTAGGGATCCAGCTTCTACAAAAATCCAAGTGGATGACTGAAGAATAGGGGACAGGTTGTCAGAGGTGCTAAGCTCCACATCACCTTTCACTCAAATAATTATTTGTTTTTCATATGGGAAAATATAAATGCCAACACCAAACAGGTCTCTTCACAAATACAAAAATCACATTGGCAACTAAGACATCAGATCTTAAATATCTTTATTGATGCACTGTTGCACTCTACGCTGAAACTCAAGTAGGGCTTTCTTTCTAGTTTTTCACATACATCTAAATGTCTAACATTCAGTGTGTAAGTGGTGGCTATAAGAGTCATTTTAAAACAAATGTTTTGCAGCAAATGGCTAAGATTTCTCACTAATCTTACTAAATATTCTGACTTACAGAGATGGTTTAGAAAAAACAAAATCACAAAAGTCTACTTGCATTGAGATCTCTACAATATTATCTGCTATTTGTTGGGTTTGATCATTACATCTTTCTGTATATGGTTACCTATGGGAATATGTACTGGGAGAAAAGGTCCCAAGGGCTTAGTGTGACCACATATATTGTATGTGCAGCAACACAAAATATCTCTAAATGAAACTGGCTGATAGCTATACTATACTAACAGGCAAAAATCCTTAAAGTTGCTGATGCCATGAGTCATTCACTTAGTAAATACTTTTGAACACAGACTATGTGCCAGGCACTGTATTTGAGTACACTTTGTAGTCTAATTTCAAAGTTTTCCCTAATCTCAAATATTTATTGAATGAGTTTTTGACACAGGGAAAAGAATACTAAAAATGGAAGCTCAGCAGTTCTGGGTTCCAAAATTGACTGCAAAGACATTGTATTAATCTCTCTAGGCATTTTTTATTAGTCTCTTCCAGTCCCTTTCAACCTAAGTAATTCTACAATTACCTTGAAACTGTTATGTATTGTCTCACCAACTGTTGGAAAACATGCCAAGAAGTAAGACTGTCTTTTGCTAAGATTCTAATACATACCTAATTACACTCAGATTATTAGTATTTTCCTATTGCCAAACTTAAGATTGGTAGTGTTGGGAAAAAATAAATCCGGCTGACAGTGAAAAGGTAGTATTAATAGCAGGCAAGTTACCATGCAGTGAAAAAGCCTTTTTTATCCACTTTAATTAACTGAATAGATTTCCTGTAGTTTTTCTTCTTTTGTTCAAACTTCAGAAAGATAAAGTTATGCCCTAGACTAAGTTCTGAAGTACATTTAATTTTCTTATCTAACCATAGACTTAATTCAATTTTCTACACCAGCTCCCAAACTCTGATCAGTGACAATAATTTGTAGTGAAAAAGAAAAAAAGCTCATGTAGCAATTTTCTCCAGAGCTAAATTTGATTTCTAAATTCTTAATTCTAAATTTTCTGAACTATGTCCTTGTTAGTGTCAAAATGTCCTCATTTATGCATGCATAATTTTATCAATTATTATTGCTGACGAAGCAAAACAAAAAGGTGGTAACTGTGATGGTCCCAGTTTATAAAAAACCTTTTAAATAGAATTGCTTGGTCTATACTCTGCCTTAGCCAAATGATTATCAGGTAATGTAATCTTTCACTTTATACAAAACATCTCCAGTTGTAGGAGATTCAGCTTTTTTCTGAAGCCCATTTCATCTTTGGATAATTAAAACTAAATTTTTAATTTTCAGCCAAGTGGTCCCAATCATTACCACATGACCGTTCTTGACGTGTTTTAAGATAGTAGGCATTATATCCTGTGTGGATCCCCCTTTTACTTTGCCCTTCTCCACACTAAATTAAAACTCTGGTTTCTTTAGTAAAATCTGAATATTTGGCCATTCTATGATTTCTGTTGTCCTGCTACTAACTTTAAGAAAATTTTAAAAACTAGTTAAGTATGTTTCCTCTATATTAATAAAGTTTCAAACACTTGAAATTTATATTATTTACTTGTAATCCTAAGTCTACCAATATTTAGTAAATGTGGATGAAGCAGTAATTTACCTTTGTTTTTCTAACCCATTTCCAAGATTATGCACAAGTGTAAATTATAGGGGAACTAATTATGTTTCTTAAAACCTGTAGAGAATCTTAAAAGTAAATAAAGATGACAGATACACTGATTACAAATCACTATCTATTAATTAAAGCAGCTCTCCAAGGACTACTGGAGGTAGTTTGAGTCATTTATGCACTTTCATATAAAAACATACAAATAAACAAAAAAACCCTCAACTTGTAAATCTTAAGTACAAAGATATCTTAATCATACATAAGTCAAAGTTTAAAAGGTGTCCCCCATACCCAATTAGTCTAAATTAGTACACTTGGAAAGAAATGTGAATTAAATGTCAGAGTCAAGAAAATTCACAAAGCCAGAAGCAGTTTAGTGCTCACAAGTTTATATTTCTAGGGCTGATAAAGATTCTTGTGTATTTTCTAAATACACAGACAAAACAAGTTTTGGAAGTTTACATACATGTCTTAGGACACTTATATTAGGTAGGTGAATTACATTTTTAAAAAATTGGTCTTCGTAAAAGATCTTCCCAAAGAGCTTTTACAAACAGCAGGCAGAAGAAAGTTTTCTTTTACGTTTACAGTGTTCAAAATGCTGATTCTCCCATTTCATAATGGCCTCAACCATCCCTCTCCTCAACCCCATATTTTGCTCTCAATAGCTAGTGTACTCCAAATTTAAGTACCCGATGTCATAAAACTCAGGGCTAGAGAACATCTAAAGTGTGCTTATCCCTAACACATTTTAAACTGCCTAGAATTGTTCAACTTCACTTGAAAGAGGGCTACAGCAGGAAAAAAACCTGTAGACGTTTCCATTTTAAATCCTAAAGTGACTAAGAAAACACCTGTTTGTTAGTTCTAAGTGTGTATATTATGTACCATAGTTGAGTTTAAGGATCCGGGTGACTGAGCGGCACAAAAACTTGGGTTTGTATCTAGTTCTTCAGATAAAAACCATCCTTCTGTTTTTTTACTTTTGCTTATTTTGGCAGCTGGCCGGTATGAGGATCTGAACCCTTGACCTTAGTGTTACACCACCACACTCTAACCACCTGAGCCAAGTGGCCAGCCTAAAAACCATCCTTTTAAAAATGAAAATGCCACAGCTGATTAATAGCATGTGCTAAATTGAGGTTGTGTGTCTTCATATAGTCAAAGTGACAAAACAATTTATCAGGAGGAAAAAGGAAGGATATTTATTTGGTGGAGGGAAGAAGGATACTCAAAATTCCTAACATAGCTGTTTTATACTGAAAATACAAATTTCTACATACAGATTCTTTAAAGAGCTGAAATTCTACAAAAGAGTTGTTTAGTGAGGCAGCAAAAGAGCTTCTCGGAAAGAGCATGGGTTTCAGAATCAGACCTGGTCAAATACCAGCTCCAACATAAGTGTGTTAAATTAGGCAAGTTTCTGAATTTCTCTGAGCCTTTCCTCATCTATAAAATGGAGACAATAGCACCTACCTTATAGGGGATTAAATAACATATACAGCACAATGGCAAGTATGGGCACTCAAAAAATTGGTAGCTTTTGGAATTATTTTTCAGAAAAATGAATCTAAACCTTTCATGCTATTTTCAGAAAATCCTAAAAATACAAATAAAGCTTATTGGAGTTTCAATATTTAAGATTTTTTAAAAACCTATTTTCCATCACACTTTCCCCTGTATTATAACTACTCCAGTCAATTTCAGGCCTTTTATACTATATTGTATTAATACACATTTTCGAGTCCTAATCCTTTCATTTTCTATTTTCTCTCTCCTTTCCCCCTCTTGTTCTCATTACTTCTCTTCCTCTTGGTTCACTTCTATTATTAAACAACTAAGATGTATTATGCACCTAGTATGTACCAGTGTTCTAAGCACTTTACATGAATTATCTCATTCAGCTCTCTTCTCCATCAGGATGGCTTTACCTAAACCAGCTAGTGTATTTTCCCCAGATTTCAAAGCTACTTGTTACTGTTCAGTTTCCCCTTCCTATAATGTTTCCTTTCTTCTTAGCTCCTAATTACTAAGGGGCTAAACTTTAACAAAACATCTAGTAATTAAGAAAAATGGGGGCCAAGAACTGTGACAAGGAGACCATATGAAAGTAACTATCTCTATAAATCCTAAGAAATTATGTGACCTTGATTTGTGAGAGGGTCTGTTACTACAAAGTGAATATGAAAGAAACAGTTTATATACTCTTCCATCATTAAAATTAAAAGCTCTAAAATATTTTTCATTTAAAATATAAATTACAAGAGAAAACCTCACCAGATGTGTAACACATAATTTCGCTAGAGTTCCACAAACAAAATTATGAGTATTCCATTGTTACCTCTCTGAGACCAATCATAAGTTCTTAGTATCTATCAACTTCCTGAAATTGTACTAAAAGTCAGAAAAAGAATACACTTAAAAAAATAGAAATGTCCAGTAGTATACCTTAATACTAAAACTATTTTAAAAAAAGATCTACAAGGGAAAAGGCAGTCCCTCAAGATCACGAAACAAAATAAGTTAGGCAGTCAGCAAGTAGAAAAATCTGTCAATTGTTTCTGGCAAAATGTTTACTTCAAAGAAATTTTTATATAGGCTGAGGCTAATATATTCAAGAGTATAAACATTTTTCCTTTGGATTACCTAAAAACAAAATTTTAAAGTATCATATTTCAGTTGACTAAAAATATAGCCAAATCTGTCACAACACAACATAAAAGGTAATGGACAATTATAGAATATTTTAAATTAACAGTAACAAGCCATCTATATCAAACCTTGTTTCCAACTAAAACCAAAACAGAAGCACAACAATCCCGTAGTGTACCAAGTGTGTATTTCAGTTTACTGTACGCAATCTAACAAAAATTTGGTCATAATTTACCAGATATACATAAATGATTTAAGTAGTAAGTGAAAATTCAGTTTCAAGAGAATAAGTTCATATCTTTAGAAAAAGTAAAAGTACATTAAAAATGTAAAGCCAAGTCCAGTTTCTATGCAATAAGTGAACTGTAGTCTAATAAAGCAGATTTAGGTGATTTTAAGATATATATCTTTGCTCTTTAATATATATTTATATATAGACAGATCTACCAATTGTAAACTATGGTTTAAAGGAAGGGGATAAATGGGATGAAAGAAATCTTTATACTATACTTACATATTCACAAAGCAGAACATTTTACGTTTAAAATACTTTTTCATTCATAGTATCTTTGCCTAACTAATTTCTACTTTGGACCTCACCATAATTGCATTTTATTCATTTGTCTACAACACTGAGAATAAAATGTACTTTTCAGTTTAAAAAAAAAAAAAAAAAACCCAAAATTATTCATCTGTCAGGTTTACAGGTATGCAGAAACTACAATAAAGTTCAGATGACAAAAGATGCATCTAACCATGTAACTATAATTTTTCTTTGATTTATCCAAGCAGAAACATCATTGTCTAACATTAAACCATTAATCTACTGAAATCAGAGACAATGATAAAGCTTGTCTCTTAAAAACATATCAACTTTTCAACTTTGATCAGATGGAGCACCAAAAGGATTATATCTGTCAAAGCAACTCTAATTTTCCACACAATTAGCATAATTTAGTTACCTGATATAAAATAGGAAAATATACTCAATTTATATTTAAAAGAAAGCTGAAAATATGATGTCCCTCAATCTTATGTAATATACAATATGCTCCTGATAAATGTCATGCATGTTAATATGTGAAATGTTGCTGAGAATCCATAAACAGCTAATCCATTTGTCACCAGGCTAAATAAGTCTGACAATTTCAACTTAATATATCACCCTTTGTACGCTGAAGAATTTAGTTAATAAAATAATAAAGCCTCAATACTTTGTAAGATTTTTGCAGATTGTTTAATTACAATGACTACTAGAACGACTATCTCAAGATGTAGCAACTTTAAGAAATGGAAAAATAAATTATCATAATTTCAAAATACTCAATATCCCGGTAAGTATGAAACAAAAGAAAATGCATGTTTTGGTTAATTTTAATAATAAGAAGGGCACAGGAGTAAAAAACCTGATATTTCACTTATATTGCATAACAAGCTAACCAAACTGGACATGGAGGATAAATTATAAAACATATCATTTTACTTATTGTTTCTATGACTTTTCTTTCGATTAGATTTCTGTCTTTCAAATAGGACTGAGGTATAGCACACTGGCAAAAATAAAAAGAGGCAAACAAGAATAGTGCCAAAGTAACAGATACCCAAAACCGAATACCTTGTCAGAAAACATCATATAGTAACCATTTATCAGATCAGAGCAGCAGGAGAAAGTTACCTTCTAAATCATAATCATTTTAGTGGTATTTGTCAACTTCGCAACATCATTCTTCATTTGCGAAGTAGTAAAATTCATGTCAAAAAGGAAAGGGGGGGGGGGAAGTCAGTTAGTTCATTCCAATAAATTACCTCTCCAGTTCTTATAAACATGCCCGTCAGCACAAAATTGAGGAATAATACCTAAGACTAGAAGAGACTTGGTTTAAGTTATGAAGCAAATTAAAATGGAAAATACAAGAAAATAGAACCAATGGGGCTGAAAAAGCCCCTCACTGAAAATCTGTATTAAAAAAAAAATAAAATTAATAAAAATAAAAATAGAAACAAAACTCTACTAGTACAAACTAGCCTGAGTGGTTGATGGACAGAGTAATTGGGTCAACTGTCACTGTACTTCCACAAATGGATTTTCTTCATTCATGTTAAAGTGGCACATGAATGTAAGCTCTGCAAGGACAGGTGCTATATTTTCATAGGACCCAAATAGTTACTGTATATTCTATAAATAAAAAATATTTTACTTTGATAACTGACTGAATGTGGGGACTCCATGTAATCCAACCACATGGTTGTTTGCTGTACAGTCCTGTGCAAATATTAAAAAAAAAATTTTTTTTGCTATAAGGCTTTGACCCTACAGTTTTCACAGCAACATAACTACCATCCAGCATGTACCATATTTTGCAAGCCTTCAAGTTCAACAATCCAAATCGTCGATTCATGTTATGTCCAAATGCAGCATCCTTGAGGAATATAGTAGGTCAGTTAATCATCTAGAGACATACAAACATCTCCTGATTCATCCCATCGAGACGGATCATTCTGATCTTCTCCATCATCAACCAGCTCTTCATCAGCTTCTCCTACTTCATTCTCCTCATATTCTTCATCCCGAGGGAATTCTGTATCCTGTCCCTGATCTACACCTTCTTGCCCTCCTGGTTGTGATTTATCTGCACAGTCTACACAAACACCATAGCGTCGAGATCCATGTCTTATTCCAACACTGGCTGCTAACATGAAGATCTTCTTACACACCATACATTTGTATTTTTTATCCTTTTTATGCACCTAATTGAAGGGGGAAAAATCCAATATAAGGATAGACAGAATAGATAATAGAATGCATTTGAATCACTCAAACCAAACTATTTAATAATGAATGAAGATACCAGTTTTTCTTTATGAAGTTCAGTATCAGTTCATAAATTATGCTGTTTGTTTAAAACAATTTATTTAAAAATCAACCTTCCTTAAATCTGCAAGTAACAGTTAAATGCCTTAAACTTTGCTGACATAAATATAGCTTATCCCAAAGATCAGCTCTATTTAAAGTTACTTACCAGGGAATGTCTTTTTACATGTTCTCTTCGAGTAAACAGCTTTCCACAAATATCACAGCTAAACGATCTCACTCCCGTATGAATGAGCAAGTGCCTTTTTAGTGTTCGTCTGTATTTGGCTACATAGCTACAATGAGGGCATTTTAACTTGTTCATGATTAGAGATGATTCACCTTTGAGAATTTTAAAAAAAAAAAAAAAAAAGCACTTATAATACATTAAACAGAAAACTTGTTATCAAAGCTTCTATCCAAATCCCAAGAACAACTGATACAGGGCTACTAACTAGTTGATTTTTTTTAACCCAGAATATGGAAGCTTTTAACTGTTATAAATTGTTTAATAGTTTTGTATTTGTTTAGTTGACTAATACTTGCCATTTTCCCAGGTATCTTGTTTTGGCCAAGATTCTGGCAATAATCCATACTTGAAATCATTTGAAGCACCTGGTATCAATCCATACTTGAAATCATTTGAAGTACCTGGTATCAATCCATACTTGAAATCACTTGAAGGGCCAGGCATCAAACCATACTTGAAATCATGTGAAGTACCTAATACAATTAAAAAGTGATTTTGAAGTAATGATGGTAATAAAGGTCTCATTACAGTCAGAAAACAGACAATAAATTTATAAGCATTATCCTAGAACATCTTAATAAAAACTCTACATTTCAGTCTAAAATTAAGATGTCGTCTTCCACTTCATTATCACAATTTAATAAACTCAAGTTTAAAATATAAACTATCAACCACAGGAAACAGTTCAATAAAAAAAATCTATGAATATTATTTAATTGTGTGGGGCCACAAGAAGCTACTCTTTTAAATGTTGGGTTTCAAACATATTCAAAACAGAACTCTCTTAAAAGGTGCTATTCTGTCAAATGGGATAGTCTCCTTACTGCACCCAAGATAATCACATAATCTTGTTTTAAGATTCTTCTATTACTATATCCTTGTTGCTTCAGACACCCGGGGGCAAGGTAAATGAATGCTCCCTTGCAGTCCATTGAAACTTCTAACTCCATCCTTAAAGAAAATTCAGAAGATAATCAAAATAGAATAATGGATGCACCTGAGGAGCTTCAGATTAGCAAGGGCAGGAATTATCTCCTCTGGATTTAATTCCATCTTAAATTTGTACATAATCCCTTGGACACAGGAATCTTTCAGGTAACAGAATATACCCAGAATCCTCCACAGCTACTGCCACCCTGATCCAATCAACAAACAACTCCATTATCTCTGGACTGTTTTCAGCAGCTACCAAACTTGTCTCCCTGCTCCCACTGCTGCCTCTCTAGAGTCTGTTCTCAGAGTAACAATCTTAGAGATTCTTTTAAAATGCTAGCTCAGATCATGTCACCACTCTGCTCAAAAGGCTATAAAAAAGGGCTACTCACCTCACTCACAGTAAAAGCCAAAGACTTTCAATATCCCACAAAGCCTTACCTGATGGAGCACTTGCTTCCAACCACCCCCTTGGTCACTCCATTCCAACCACACTGGCCTCTGTACTGTTCCTCCACGGTAAGCGGTCTCTCACACTTCAAGGCACTTATGCATTTACCCGCCTGGGAGCATTCCTTTCCAGAATATATGCATAGCTCACTTATGCAGCAATAATAAATTCGCCTCCCAGTGACACCATGGTTTTAATAAAAGAATGCTTTCCAAAACAGATTTCCTTAGAATTCATTTTTCCATATCTATGTACCAGACACACTGCCCCTCTTAAAAATTAAGATGATGAACGCAAGATTTCCTCGTCAGTAAAAATATCAATACCCAAGTAAAAAGTATTTTAAAACTGCATTTCATTACTATTAATGTAAATTGTTTAGTGCTTGGAATATCTTCACCCATTTTTTGATGTTACAAAAGCCCTCTGAACCCATAATCATATAGAATTTATCATGTATACTGTTTGGGGGAAACTTTTCAGAATCCTGAAGTGAGACAACGTTTCTATGTGTGTGAGATGGAGACTGGGATAGGGGTGGTAGCATGTGGAGGTGAATGTATCCATCATTAGTTTGACATTTCTAAATAAAATTTGAGCATCATGATTCATATTTCTTGTCAAAATTGGTATAAAACAAAGTTAAGCTCCAAAAGAGCAAGGACTGTGCCTGTCTTAACGTTTCTATTTTCTTTTCTTTTTTTCTTTGAAGCTAGCCAGTTACCTTTTTATTTCCAGTGTCCAGTGTATCTAGAAAATGTTAACATGTACCTGATACTTGACTTGCTCAAAACACTGGGACTAACATGAGAAGTCATGTTAGATGTATTAATATCTTCCATTAATTATTCACTACATATAAGAATAAAGGGATAGAATAATAACCCTAAAACAATTTATGAAC
The DNA here is from genome assembly GCF_027409185.1 of Cynocephalus volans. NCBI lineage: Eukaryota > Metazoa > Chordata > Mammalia > Dermoptera > Cynocephalidae > Cynocephalus > Cynocephalus volans. The sequence continues at coordinate 36,551,332 of NC_084474.1, read as the reverse complement.
TGATTTCATAATTTCAGAATTATTTTTTTTATACTTGAAATTCCATTTTTGCCTATAAAGCTTACGATAAAGATACGATAAAGAGCATCCACGATAACAAGAGACACCCTATCTGAAATAGAAAATAATAATTCAAATTAAGAAAGCCTAGCCCCAAATTTCTTTTATCCTAATTCTTATAATAGAGATTATTTGTAGGAATTATAAGAGTGGCCTGAACAAAGGTACTGTCGTTGTAATTCAATACACGTAAGGATCTACTTGAAAACTGAGTTTACTGTTCAAAAATCCTTCTGGGCGCATTATTCCATAATGGCAAACTAAAGAGGGCCGGCCCATGGCTCACTCGGGAGAGTGTGGTGCTGATAACACCAAGGCCACGGGTTCGGATCCTATATAGGGATGGCCGGTTGGCTCACTAGCTGAGCGTGGTGTTGACAACACCAAGCCAAGGGTTGAGATCCCCTTACCCGTCATCTTTAAAAAAAAAAAAAAAAAAAACTAAAGAAAAAGCAATGTTTTTGACATCCAAGTCCTAAGATAAATGCTGATCTCAGCTGCAAAAATACTAAAGGATCAAAATGTCCCTTTTAAGGCAAATGATTCTGAATCAAAGGTTTACTCTTTTGAGAATGAAATAAATAATATGGGTCATTCTCCACTGGAAATGTTTATGTGCACAAATTCATTTTATATATGAATCCACATAGCCCCATCAAACCCATTCTTGGACCAGATCTCTAGACCAAGAAAGTAAGTGCAATAAAATACTCTTGCACTATTAGTGATTTTCTGCTCAAGAAAAAAAAAAAAAAAATCTTCAAAACTCCACATATCTGACCTGCAAACTGCTAATTTAAAAACTTTTTTGGAAATTCTTTTCAACAGGCAGGAGAAACCAACTTAAGATAGTTTCTTCAGAACTGTGGCTTAATTCTTGTCAATGCATATACACTCAGAAGCCCCTGACTGCTCTTTTGTAAGGAGTACTCCTAGTTGTCTCCCTCCCCCAAAAACTTTGAAAAGAATTCTGAAACTACAGAAGTTGAGTCGATGAACATCCATATACCTTTATCTATTTTTAACAGATGTTTTGCCACGTTTTATGTATACACATATATACTTTTTATTCACTATCGAAAACCCACACATTCATCATTTCAAGACTAAATACAGCATGTGTCTTTTTAGAACATTCTCCATTACCTCAGCAGACCTAAGAAATTTAGAATTGAATAATATTGCTTAACACATACTACATATTCAAAGTTCCAACTGTTCCAAGTGCCCCCTTTATTTTTTTGGATCCATGATTTGATCGATATACATACTGCATTTAGTTTGTCTCCTTGCTCTCCTTTAATCTAGTGGTTACCCTGCTTGTCTTTCATAACATTAGTACTTTGGAGTTTGGACCACCTCTCATGTAGCTGAATTTACATAGATCTCTCTGACTTTTCCTTCATGATTAGATTCAGGTTGAACATTTTGGCAAGAATACTATATAAGTAATGTGTGCCAGCTACTGCATCACATCAGCTGACACTTTCAGTTTGTTCTATTATTAATGATACTAAATTTAATCACTTGGTTATGGTAATGTTCCTCTTTATCGTAAAAATATCTTAATTTTGAAGTAATCTGTAGTATGACACTTTGGGACCATGTGAATGTTATTACCCAACAACCTTGCACCCAATCACAGTGAAACAAGCCCATTAACAGTAGCTTAACATCCACCGATGAATTATTTCCTGTGGGGGTTGTAAGATAGGTATTTTTTCCAATTTTATCACTCATTAGCCTGGCATTCTTCTACAAAGAAACATTTCTCCCTTTTATTCTATTTTACTCATAACATACTTATGGATTCTTGGTCTTCATATGCAGCAAGCGTTCCCTAAAGTATAGCTGATATAAATATCACTATTCAGAATTAATCAACATTTTCTATAGCCTTCAACAACCATACTATTATTTTGCATCAAAGCTAATTAAAATACATTAGTCAACGATTCTGATAATTACCATTCCCATTCCACCTATATACCAGCAGAAAGCCATAGCTCTATTAACTTAATTACCTTTGATATTGAAGAGTTTTTAAAACTTTAAGTGACTCCCCAAACAAAACCAGAAACATTTATCAATTTGTATTTAACAAGTTTCCAAAGTCATCATAACACGGATTGACTTATTTACATATACTCTCCCCTAAAGGAAAGAAACTGCAGTAGGCCCCAGTAAACATGTTCACAAGCACTTCCCAATCTTCAAATCCTCAAAATGTACTCCTGTTAAAATCTTTCTGCCACCTACCAGCATCACCTCCATCTTGACTGGAGCCAGCTTCAGCCAGTAAATTTGCATTCACATTTCTCTCACCATCTGGCCCTGAGAGTAGAGCACCCTCCAAATCTGAAAAGGAGATGAAGAATAATTTATTTACAAACCATTCCATAGCCACCACCCAAAACATCATTCTCTTCTTGGAATTGTTTTTTATGTAGACTAAATATAAAGGATTATCTGGTAAATAATAAATATCTACTATGTGCTCAACGTTACAAAATACAGAAGCATAAGACATGGTCTTCAGCCACAAAAATGGGCTTTAGAGCCAGACTGAATTAGGTGCTAATCCTAGTCATTACTGGTTATGTGACCATGTGCCTCAGTTTACTCATTTACATCCACTTATACCATAGATTTGATGTATGAATGTAATTAAATAATGCAAGCCAAGTGTTAGGATTATGGTGCCTGACACCCAAATGATACCTACTACTGCTAGCACTAAGTACCAGATGTATAAGAAAAGATTCTTGTTTCTGTATTGGTCAGAGGTGGAAAAAAACAATTAAAGCTAGAAATGTAAGGGAAAACTTCTGAAAAAAGATAATTCATAAGAACTAATCTTGGGCCGACCCCATGGCTCACTCGGGAGAGTGCGGCACATGCAGAGGCCACGGGTTCGGATCCTATATAGGGATGGCTGGTTAGTTCACTGGGTGAGGTGGTGCTGACAACACCAAGTCAAGGGTTAAGATCCCCTTACCAGTCATCTTTAAATAAAAAAAAAAAAGAACTAATCTTGAAATATGGAAAGGATGTAAAAAGCATAAAAGAAAAGGGCAAGCTAACAGATGAATATTTCTGCTTACAAGACTATTCCATCCCACTGACTTAATTTAGGCACTCATCACTGTACTCCTGGATTAGTGAACTAGCAAAATGGGTTCCTGGTCTCCTTGCTTCCAAACTACAGCGTTCGTGTCTTTATTCAACTCTCACAACACTGCCAGAGTGATCTTCCTAAAACATAAATCTTTGTTTAAACTTTTCAATGGTTTACCACAGCTTTTTGGATAAACTTCAAACTCTTTAGTCTAGAAGGTCCTAATATTTAGGTTCCTGCTTATGACTTCAGCATCCTTCCTCTGCTATTATCCCAAACCCTCCTCTACACTCTCTCAAATGACTTAAGTCTCTGAAGACATTTTAAAAATGCCCCTTATCAATTTCCCCTCTCTCTCCCATTCAATGCTTACCTTTGGTATTGGCATCTTTTAATCTGGCTACCGAGATTAAAAAACAAAAAACCCTGTGTAAATAAGCAGGTGCTCATTCAAAAATATTTCTAGTGAGCAAATTAAAGTGTGGTATATAAAATACTGGGCCGGCCCCGTGGCGCACTCGGAAGAGTGCGGCGCTTGGGTGCGCAGCGGCACTCCCGCCGCGGGTTCGGATCCTATATAGGGATGGCCGGTGCGCTCACTGGCTGAGGACGGTGCGGGCGACACCAAGCCAAGGGTTGCGATACCCTTACCGGTCACAAAAAAAAAAAGACAAAAAATAAAAAATAAATAAATAAAATAAAATAAAATACTACACAGCAATGTTTCTAGTGTACAGTTATAAAACTCAAAAATCACTAAATAAATCCGAAATACTGAGACCAGTAAGACTGTACAATTGCATAATGACCGGGAGAAATAATAGTAAAAAATGATGGTCAAGTACACATAGTAAGTCATACTGAGCCTTGTTGGCCATGATAAGGATTCTGGCCTTTAACTTTAAAAAGGATAGAAGGACTTTAAGTAGGGAATTATCTCATTTGTCTTAAAAAATTACTCCTTGCTGTTGTATGAATGAATTAAAGGAAGACAAGAGAAGATATAGGGAGAACAGTTAGGAAGCTATTTTAGCAGTCCAAGTGAGGGGTGAGGGTGGCCTTGACTTGGCTAATGGCAGTAGCAAAGAAAGAAAAGTAGATGAATTTGAGAAAGTTTGTGAGTATAGAACTGACAGGGCTTGGCAGGCTGAATACTGGGGGGAGGGGGTTAAGGTATAGAGGGAAGTTTCTAGCCTATACTAATGGCAGCTAGGAAACCCTAGAGGGGGACCAGGCATGAGGGGATAGAAAGTTTAGTAATGTGGGCTGGCCCGTGGCTCACTTGAGAGAGTGTGGTGCTGACAACACCAGAGCCACGCGTTTGGATCCGTATATAGGGATGGCTGGTTGGCTCACTTGGGAGAGCGTGGTACTGACAACACCAGGTCGAGGGTTAAGATCCCCTTACTGGTCATCTTTTTAACAACAACAACAAAAAGTTCATCTGGTTGTTTTTCATTTAAGCTTTCAAGTGAAGAAATTTAGTACCAAAGGCTACAGGTCTGGTGTTTTTCAGTTGTCAGAATATAGATGGTAAATAAAACTATGGGACTGAACAGGTATGACAGTAAGAAAAAGTCTGACCAAGTATATTGAAGAATCCTAGCATTTAATGAGCTAGAAAAATGATAAAAGACTTTCAAGGAAAAAGTGGTCCATTGTCAAAGCTGCCTAGAATTAAAGATAAGGACTGAAAATGTACATTACTTTCATTTCATTCGATAAGCACCTAGGAAGTCACTGTTAATCTTAGTGAGAGTGATACTGGTGGGTTATTGGGGCAAGTAGAAAGAATAAGAGTGGCCTGTGTTGTGAATAGAAGATAACCACTTAGAGAAAATATGGACAATCTTTTTGATAAATTTGGTTATAAAAGGGAAGAAAGAGTAAGAAATAGGTGTTTTTTTTTTTTTTTTTTCTTTTTAGGAGGTAAAAGTAACAAACTATTTCTTTGCTAACAGGAAGGAGTCACTGAGAAAGGGAGAAGTTAAAGATACTGAAGACATACCAGCAAAAAGAAGGAGTTACGAATTGTATAAGATTTCTAGGAAGTCTGGGATCTAGAAGCACAGGTTTAGCTATTTAAGAGGGACAGCAGAGACAATTAGTGTGTATATATATAAAGAGGTTTGAAGCCAGGAACTTAAGGACATTCCAGGTTGTTGGCTTCTATTTTCACTGTAAGGTAGAATGGTAGAATGTGAGGTTACTGGGCCGGCCTGTGGCTCACTCGGGAGAGTGCGGTGCTGATAACACCAGGGCCACGGTTCGGATCCTATATAGGGATGGCCGGTTAGCTCACTGGGTGAGCGTGGTGCTGACAACACCAAGTCAAGGGTTAAGATCCCCTTACCGGTCATCTTTAAAAAAAAAAAAAAAAAAAAGAATGTGAGGTTACTACCTAGAGTAAATGGGATGGAAGTCAGAAGAATGAGCAAGTAGTTTATGTGGAATGCAGGAAGAGTAAATAGACTGCTTTCCATGTACCCTGAGAGCAAGAGAACTGTTTAGGTTTGTTTTCCCAGTATTTATCATAATGCATGGCAAATAAAAGGCTTTTAAAAATACTGTTAAATGACAGCTTGAATATGCTGCTCTTTGCAGCCCGTGTTACTAAATAAACTTTAGTTTTACTTAATGGTATCTGAAGAATAATTTCTATTTTTTTTTTTTTTTTTGTCTACAATTACACTGAAACATACCTATATACTGAAAATATTTAACTGAAATTAAGTGGCTTTGTTTTCCTATGAAAAGTTAAAATATTTTGGGGCCGGCCCGTCGCTCACTTGGGAGAGTGTGGTGCTTTTAACACCAAGGCCACAGGTTCAGATCCCTATATAGGGATGGCCAGTTAGGAGGGCATGGTGCTGACAACACCAAGTCAAGGGTTAAGGGTTAAGATCCCCTTACTGGTCATTACTAAAAAAAAATATATATATATTATTTCAATAATCAAAAAAACTGCAAATTATCCAATTAAACAAGATTTCTCAATTTTTTTTTTTTAAAGTCATTATCACAAACTGCAGTCTCTTCAGAGGACATTTCTTACTACAATTCTGCCAAGTGGGTTTGGAAATACAGGATGTTTCTATAGGTGTATCATTCTATAGTGATTTGCCGAACACTTTTCCCAGCTAGTTCTTAAAAGTGGTATTTCCTATCTCCTACACTACCCCCTAAAGTGTTAGAATTTAATTTGCGGTCTTTAATCCTACATAGACACTAAGTACAGAAGTACTCAAGCAAAAGCTTACTAAATATATTTCCCTTCAAAAATAAAATCATACCCTTGCAACAGATACTAAATCATACCTATCAAAAACAAATCTCAAAATATGTGACCTCTTCTAGGCTGACAATAAGCTTTCATCAATACTGTGCTTAACTTAGGAACCAATATATCGTATCACTGCTGTACTCAAACCCACCCAAACAACCTAGCAATTCATTATTCACTTTGTTGATGTGAGTGGGCTAGAAGCCAGGCAACCAACCATTCACTTGACACTGGAATGGATTTTGCTTCATTAGCAAGCATGACAGTAATTCTTGATCATCTTTTTCTCTAAAATTATAGGATTACAAAATAAACTCTAATATACTTGTTCTTGTGATATTCAAGATCTTCCTATGGAAATCTTTTGCTTCATTTAAACTTAACAAAAAAGGGCTAGGATTTCTTCGCAAAACAGCTAAAGAGCTTGTAAAGACTTATTAAAACAGTTTCACAAGATGACAGGTATTTTCCTGATTGGTAGCAGGTACATGTGTAGTATGTAATATTCAAATGACTAGAGCTAAAAGATAAGCCACATATAATTTCCTATTTTTACAAGTGTCTTTTCCCAGTGAACAAATAGCAGCCCCTTCAAAACAAAACAAAAACAGATTTTATGCCTTCAGCAGCAACTCCTTTCATATATTATCTTATTTAAATTTCACTACATATCTATGTAATAGTAATGTTCTTATCTACAACTTTATCAATGAGGAAACTAAGCCTGAGCAAGGCTAAATAACAAGCTAGTGGCAAAGCTCTGCACTATTTACTAACTGTATTACACTGCCTCCTGTAATTTATTACAAGCACCAAGCCTCAGGGCCTGGCACATAGCAGGCAATCAAAAAACTGTATAATTTGCTAGCCATTTAGCTCAGTTTGTTAGAGTGTGGTGCTGATAACACCAAGGATCAGGGCTCAATCCCAGTATCGACCAGGGCAAAATAAATAAATAAATAAAAACCCTATAATTTGCAGTGCCAGGAATGAGAGTGCAGAGAGGTATGTTCAACTTACTTGCTAGTGATACTTGATATACTTTTTTTTGCTAAATAAAAATAAATCTTAACTCCACTCTATGCTAAAGCAACATTCATTTTATTACATTCCCTTTACTTAATTAATAAAACCATGTCTAAAATCTTAAGGGTACCAAAGTATTAGCTACCATCATTCTTTACAGTTTTACATTTTTTTGCCTATTATCTTAAAGCAACCTTTTCTCCTTAGAATTCACATTTTTATATCTCTCTTATTAACCATGTATTGCAGTTTTAAAAAATAATACCTTATTCATGGGTTCAAAAAATATGATTAACAAGCAATGGAAAGATAATGAGATGGGATTAAGACCAGTATAAAATCTGTCTCTACCAAGAAAATGTTTATGTAACTTTTTCCTTCATATGGAAAGTAGCAGTAATATTCACTTCACAGGTGCAATGAGAAGTGATATATGAAAAGTGATATGAGAAAAAATGATAAATGACAATACTGAGTAAGTTATAAAGTGCAATACAAAACAAGGCATCATCATTAAGTGAGAATAATCTTGGTGCCTGTAGTAAGCAGGTGTACCTTGGACCACAGTGGGCTAGCAACCTTTCCAAATTATCTGGGAAGTGAGTAGTGCAGCACCTTTCCGTGAGTACTAAACAAAACTGGGCTGAGAAAACTGTCTCCCAAACAATTTGCTCTGGTCTCACTCAATATTTCAAGCATGAGGAAGGTGCAGACTAATCCAGATTTTTAGAACACAAATACTCTTGAAAAGAATGAGATATGAGAGAAGATAACAGAAATGGAAGTTTTAGAAATAGCTAAACTCTGTTGTAAAAAAAAAGCCTTAAAGACTCATTCAGTAAGATTTATTCAACTTTCATTTTCATATAAATATACACCAGAATCAAGTTTCTATTCTCTAAAGATGGTTTCAAAACCAAGTCTTTTGTTTTTTTCCAAACAGGGATACCTTTCTTTCTCTTCATTCAGTTTTTCCTTTTCAGTGGAAAGTAAACTCAGTTGCAAATGTATTATTATATAAAGCACCCTTAACAACTCCTACAGCAGCCTAGAAACTCAATGATAGTTATTTTTCATTTACTCCCAAACCCATCTAACTTAGACTAGGCTGTTTCTTCTTCACACAAAGGCTCTTCTTTTTGCCACAAACAGTCCCTATCACATCTCCCTAGTTCACTCCCCACTCCAATCCATGAACAATTGCTCTCCAAATTTTCTAGTCTTAAATGCAAATACATAAACAGATCAAATCTCTAGTTTAAAAATGTCAGGGCTGGCTGGTTAGCTCACTCGGGAGAGTGTAGTGCTGGTAACACCAAAGTTAAGGGTTTGAATTCCCTTACCGGCCAGCCACCAAACAAAAACAAAAACAAAATACCTTTAATTGCCCCAGTCTGTAAAAACAAATTTCACAATTACCATAGCATACAAAGGTGGTTACAATCCAACCCTAACCTATCGTCATCTCTCAACCTCATTTCCCTCCTGTACCCCCTTTTCTATTCTTTCACTACCCACTTATTCCAATTTCTTGCCACCTTGCAGTCAGTGAATGCCCTCCTTCCTCTCCTGGCAAACTCTTACATGATACAAGATCCAATTCTTACTGTCTTCTCTATGAAGCTTTCTCCAACTCTTCTGAGCAGTTAGGAGACTCCCACTCTATCCCCCTGCCATACTTCTTAAATAATTTTAACATTAAGCACATTGCACTAGATATATTTCTACCTCACTATTGTGAATAAATTCCAGATGAGAACTCCTCAATCTTGACATTGCCTGGCCTAATGCTTAGTTTCTTGGGATTTAAATAAAAATTTCATTTCCAAATACCCTCTTATATTATGATGTGGAAAGCTATTTTGAAGTTCCAGGAAAGTAATATTTGATTGTAACTTTTCCAAAGAGTAAAGCTTTGAATGAAAATTTAAAACTATCTGGTCACCCAACTAAGGCTATGTCAGGAGCCAAAAATTCAATTTTATAAAAAAACTCACTGACAAATAGGGTTTAGATAACTTAATAAACCCTGAGCAGGCAGAAGTCACAAAAATGCTTTTATACCTAATCCACATAAGGCTTTTTCAGCTCCCAGCTTTACTCTGTCCACACATCCTCTATTCCTTAGGGTTCCTAATTAACAGGTAATAATCACCAGTGCAGACATCTTCTAGGTCAAATACGGCAGACTGGGGAGGAAAGCAACATGAAACAGAGCAAAAATAAAGAATGGAGAAGAAGATGGCAACCTATTTCTAGTACCTCCTATCACCTTTTTAAGATCAAAAACCGAAGATTCTTATGGATTAGTACATTTTATAGCCCATTAACTATTGGACATTTCTTTTTTAAAATGGGCATCAGGGCTTCAAACTCCAATTATAAGTTTCTAATGAAAAATGATTTAATATTTTGACTTGTAGCTTATCCTTTCATAACATATTCCACACCGAAATGATGCATGAAAGGCTTAACAGAACATCTGGAATCCCCCAAGAAAAAGAAAACTAATCCAGATCCATAAATCTAGTAAGATGTAGAATGTAGAGTTTTTCAGATTTTAGGAAAGTGATAACTATAATACCCCAGTGGAGTCTAAGATAGCAACCTATAATCAAAACATTGATATTTCTGCAATAAAACATGAATATTCATATTTAAGGAAATGAGTAAAAAAATATAAATAGCTGGTTCTGTTGCCAAATGACTAAAAAAAGGCTTTGGGTTTTTAGAGCTTTTAAGATTTCAGAATTATGAGGTAAAAGTTTTACTTCTTTCTCATTAGAGAGGTTATTTGGAATATACTCAAGACTAGTTAAGTGGCAGAAATAAGTCTAAAGTCCAAGTCTCGTTTTCCAAAGTTAAGTTCCATGGTTTTAAAACATATTTTAAATAGTTCATCTGCTAAATTTATTTGGCACAGTCAAGACGGTAGGAGGTCTCAAATCACATGGCCTACTTTCAAATCAGTAATTTTTTTTTTTAGGGCCGGCCAGTGGCTCACTTGGGAGAGTGTGGTGCCTGATAACACCAAGGCCACGAGTTAGATTCCTATACAGGGATGGCTGGTTAGCTCACTTGGGAGAGCATGATGCTAACAACACCAAGTCAAGGGTTAAGACCCCCTTACCAGTCATCTTTAAAAAAAAAAATGTTTATACTGACACATACACACACATATATGCATATATATGTGTGTGTGTGTAAATATATATATATATATATATATATATATAATTTTTTTTTTTTTTTTTTTGGTGGCTGGCCAGTTAATTTTAAAAATTTGATCATTTAGAAAGCATTTCAGGATTTTGCAGTGCCTGAAATAACAAACATCAATTATCATCAAAACACTGAAGGGCAGAAATGCTAGTTAGTAGATAACTCTAATTAAAGAGTTTGCTATAATTAGAATAATTCATTACTTCAAATACAGGCCTCATTAGCTATCTAGTTTGAATACTCTCTTCCTGAAACTTTTCTTTCTTTTTTTTTTTTTAAAAGATGACCGGTAAGGGGATCTTAACCCTTGACTTGGTGGTGTCAGCACCACACTCACACAGTGAGCAAACCGGCCATCCCTATATGGGATCCGAACCCGTGGCCTTGGTGTTATCAGCACCGCACTCTCCCGAGTGAGCCACAGGCCGGCCCCTGAAACTTTTCTAAATACTAAATTATACAAGCTTAAACCTGATTTCAACTTTGCTTGTAAGGATTACTACAAATTTACAATTGCTGTAAAACTATTTTCCCACCAGAAGTTTAGGTGAAAGGAACTTTCAGGTTGTTTAAAAGATCTCTCAAATTATGTTTTGATAAAGTAAAATTCACCTTACAACTGAATACCTGTATAGCATTAGGGAAAAAAAAAAAATCAATCATCTACATGGAACTATAACATAAAATGCATCAAAGATAAAAAACAATGACATAATAATTTACTGCTGCATTTACTAGAAAACACTTGAAACTGTCCATCATATAAAACAACCATTGGAGAAATTGTTTTTAGAAGTCAGTATGAGAAAAAGTTTGTCATACTAAAGAAGGTATGTTTCTTCCTTTTGAAAAAGGCTGCTTAGTATCTTAGAGCCAATTAAAAGATTAATTAGAGCTATCATATTTATACCCATGACTAGTACTCTTAAACCTCTTTGCTAATTTGTTTCTTTTGTCATTTCAGAATCTGTTCAAAATGAGGTTGGTATGTATGCAACAAACACAGAGAATAAAATTATTTACAATAGGTGGAGCTGGTTAGTATGACTGGCACAAATATAAAAATCTAGACTCAGAAAATCTTGTTCCTTTCATATTAGCTCACAGCATCAAGAGATCAAAAAATGGAAATAACACCTGACTTGTTCTGATTAAATGGGACAATTGATGTGGATATACTTTGTAAAACAAATTTAGGCAATTGTTTCTATTTCCACAATTTAATTTCTATTCTTAGATTTTTATCTACTTTATTTGGCTAAAACTTAATGTCTTCTGGCTGCAAATCAGCAAGACAAGGATTTGAACATTTTACATCATTAGAGCAATTTATTAATGACAACTTTTTTCCTATTATCCAGATTTTAGCTTTTGCCAACAGATTTAATTATTCCACAACCCCAGAAAATCAGAAGTTTCTAACCTTCCTGAGTTCTACTTCAATTACTTTCTGATACCAGAAAGTGACTCAAAATAACAGATATGACAGCCTCTTCAAGAGTAAAAAAAATACCACCCGGGTTGTCAGCTCAGTAGGTTAGAGCGCAGCCCTTAAACACTAAGGTCACAGATTCGGACCCCCATGCTGGCCAGCCACAAAAAAATTTAATTTAATTTAATTTAATTTAAAAACTACCACCTGAATTAAACCCCTCAGAGCTATAGGTATACCTTCTTATTTTAATCTTTATGAGGCACCCAAATACCAGCTTCAACATTACATAACAAGAAGACAACATTATCAGAGCTGTGGTTTACAAACTGTGGGCTTAAGACCCTTGGGAAGGCAGTTCCTACAAGGAAGGGATTCATCAATCCAAATATGCCAAGCATTGTTTGTAGACTGAATAACTCACTATGACTTTTCAGATGTTTGTTACAGAATTTTAAATTCATTTAAAAGCATTTATTTCACTAAACATTTTTCTACTGTTCTCAATAAGGAATTAAAGCATAACCAATGAAGTAGGGGTTCGTAAAAATGTTTAATAGTTAAAAGAGACTAATTTCTAAAAAGACAGGGATCTACTAGTTTAGTGGTTAATCACAAGGTTTTAACGTGAGACAGTCCTAAATATGAAATCTGACTCTCTCTACTTTTACTAGCTGAATGACCTTGGGAAAGGCCTTAACCTTCATAAACACAGGCCCACTGTGTACTATATTGGTCAGAACTTGCCAGGAGAGTTGAGTCAATTCTGTGTATTCACAAGGTGGGAGGAACAGCACATAGCCTAGAAAAACATGACTCCAGGGGAATTTTTTAAATGTCTAACATTTGAAGGGTTATCAAGTAGATTAGAAGGATTAGGTTGGGTTCAGATTATACTGCTCAAAATGGGAGAATTAGGAAGTTATGAAGCAGCAAATTTTGGCTCAATATAAAATGACTTCCTAATAATCAGTCATCCTATACTGGTATAGGTTGCTTAAGAAAATAGTATTTATTCAAACAAAAAAGTCAGGCTGGGGTTGGATTATCTATCTAGCACTTGGTATAAAGTACACAGCACTGGAAAACCAATATAAATAACGTCAATAGTCTTCCCCAACCTTATGGGGAATTGAGATGACCATGATAATGTTTGTGGCTTTATGCTTGTCATTTAATTTTCATAATAATCCTATAAAATAAGCACCATTATTTTAAAAATGAGAAAACTGAGGACAAGAGTTTAACTTAATTTTTAATTTGATCATGGTCTCACAGTGGGTAAGTGGCAGGGCTGATTTTCAAATCCATTATGTCTGACTCAATTGGGGCTCTTTCCACTATATCAGAGGATCTCATCTTGACTCATAGTAGAATCACCTGTAGAACTTTAAAAAATTCCAACATCCAGACCACAATGCATACCAATTAAATTGGAATCCCTAGGAGAGAGAGCCAAGCATCACAGCCTGTAAGGTGATTCCAACATGCAGCCATGACTAAGAACCAGTGCTATATACCAAGGGTTGGCAATAAAGTTTTACTGGAATACACCCATATTCGTTTGTTTACACACTGCTTTCATGCCACAAATGGTAGAGTTGAGTAGTTAATTTTATGGCCTGCAAAAGCTGAAAATATTTACTGTTTTTAGCCCCTTGCATTAAAAATTTGCCAACTCCTGGCTCTATTATCACATTACACCCTAACCATAATACTCATAAACCCCATTTTCTGCTGCTGAATGAAGTTGGAATTTAGAAGCACTACAGTTGGAATACAGCACATATCACTAATAAAACAAGAAGTGTGAGTTAAGCAAGGCTCATCAGATACCAAAGTGTTATCAATGACATAAAGTTACCTTTTATAAGATGTAAGAGATAAACTGAAAACATATTAGACTACCAATAATTTCTAATAGACCTAATCTGTTGATGCAATCATGTTTAGGGGGTGCTTGCTAACATAATGGCTAGTTATGTTTTTTGGAAAGTATGCATTGCGGTTCAATATTAATGCTTTGCTTTTCTTTAAACTACTCCAATCATATGTGGTATTAATTTTAAGAAAGGGGTTAGCTCTGTTTAGTTTTGCCAATCACCTATCCAAAAGATCTGCTTATTCCTTCAAGAAAAATTGTGTGTGTGTGTATATTTAAAAACATTACAGGGTTCCCACCATATTGTTAAAAAAGGAATAATCCATGTAGCAGAAAAAACAATGTAGCTTTAATTTGAGAATCCTATCAAGGTCTTCTGTACTGAGAATTAAGTCAAAACAAAGTGCTAGGTAAGGAATCTATCTACCCTTAATACTTTAATGAAACCGCCTTGGGGTTTTTATTGCTAAAAACTTTATAAAGTATAAGAAAAAAGATCAGCAAATTGGGCTGGCTGGTTAGCTCAGCTGGTTACAGCGTGGTGTTGATAACACCAAGGTCCAGGGTTGCAGGCCTATTGCCAGCCAGCAGCCAAAAAACATTAGCAAATAGTATTCATTATACAGACATGCTGATTTTCTTTTAAAGTAAAATTTCTACTGGTGAAAACTAACCCAAATATAAAAAGCCAGAGGAACCATTTCACAGAATTACTACGGCATTTTGCCCTCTGGGAACTAAAGACAATGATTCTTTTTAACAGAAAAGTAGCCCATCCTCAGATGACCACCATCATATAAATCAGACACTGAACAGTTTCAGTGTTCTTAAAGTAAAACAAGCATTAAATCGTACATAAGTATGAGAATAGTGCACAAGCCAGGAGTATGCATATAGGAAACCTAAAACCCACTGAGCTGCTCCTTCAAATAAAGTTAGGCACAGTCAGATTAAAGGTAAAGAAAGTTTCAAATCTATTTACTCTTTAGTAATGGTCTTCCAACCCCATTTTTAAAAAATTCCCACCACCAATGTAACATGCTAAACTTCTTATATACATTCTTTTGGGAATACATCGAAGAGGCCTCTCAACTAATGCAAAGGAGAATGAAAATTAGAAGATGACAGTGGACAAACTTAAAATACTCCAGCTTCTGTAAGATTTGTAGTGAGAACAGCAGCTCTATATAAATTAGAATCTTAATTTGCAAAATTCCGTAGACACTTAAATATGTTTAAAAACAACAAAAAAAAAGAGGTTAACTAGGTCTCAAAAATGTCCCAAAATGACAAAGTGAGAATATATTACAACTAAAGATTCTATCTTTCCCAGGACTGAGTGTAAAATACTGAGCACAGAGGCTAAAGATCAGGAGAGTCAAAGAATTGCATACGCAATGAAGTCCACATTCCTTAACAATATATGCAATGTCTGGTTATTTTTACAGCATTTGAGAAATCCACATACACATGTCTAAAGAAAAGACAAAGAAAATATACCAAAAATGTTGTGTCTGAGTGATTTTACCCCCTCCTATTGTAAACATTCAAATCTAGTATTGCTTGTGTACACAGTTTCATAACAAAAATTTTTCAATTAAAAAATATACTTTAAAAATATACGTTAAAATATCCAACTAAAATTAGAATGAAAACTAAGATATCTTGGTATTGTACGATATTTACCTGGTTCTTCCTTGATGAGTAGCGTATTTTCTTCTGGATAGGCAACAGGTGGCTGCATCACTGAGCAATCTTCTAAATTTGTTTCATTATTAGGTGGTATATTATAAATAAATCTCTTTGTAGTTTGGTTTTTTCTCCTTGTTTTGCCAGTCTCTTGAATGCCCTGGGAGCCCATATTATTCCAAATAAACACTTTTGTTTGACCTTGAGATTCATTTTCAGCCAATTCAGTAGAACCATCCTGGACCCAACTACTGTCATTCATTTGGTAGTTTTCTATTTGGCCCTCGTCGACATTACCATCATTTTCAATTTTTACATTACTTGCCAAATTGGTAAGATTCCGTGTTGCCCAAAAACTGGCAATTTTTTGATCCCGTGATGAAGACAGACCATCTCTATTAACTGGTTTTCTATTATTATAGTCCACAACTACAGACTCTGGAGCTTCTGATTTAATGCTTATATTTAAGGCATCTTTAATGAAATTTCGGCAAGTTTGAACAACTTCACTCATTTGAAGATAGCTGGCCACTGTCATCACTTCAATGGCATTTTGGCTTGTGAGCACCAGGTTACCAGAATACAAGAAGTCCAAGATGACTGAAAAACCTTGAACTGCAGCAATATCTAAATGGGTAGTATTGTTTTGGTTAGGGCTTTCTTTGTTTGAAAAGCAATATAAAGTCTTAAAGAAACGGCTGCCTGCAACCAGGATGTTCTTGTGAGCTTTAAAGATCTTTCCACTCACCACAATGCTGACATCACAAAGAATACCTTTCTTTCTCTGTTCATTTAGTTGTCGAAGAAGTTGATAGCAATAAGAGTTCTCATTTGGCCTACTATTAAAGTCACAGTACCCCTCCTCTGATGGTATTTCTGACTCCTGTAATTGGATGGAAAACATTTAGATTAAATTTTATTTACTTTTTAAAACCCCAAACCAAGGTAACAAGTATCATCAAAATAAGTTTTTAAAAAGCACCAATCAAATATACTAATTTGTGAATAATCATTATGTATTCTAAGATGAAAGTATTCATCATCCCAAATATTGAAAGGAATGGAGTGAGATGTGATACAACCCAATGCTATTATAAGAAAAACCAAATGCTCTGACTGAGGATCAGCAGGATGTTATTTAAAAAATAACATTTAAGTCATTCTATTCAAATATAAGCTAAGGATATGAATTGAGAATTACTTCAAATTCAACTAAAAAGAACAATTGTTTTCATAAGAAAAGAAACTTGTTTATAGGAATCAAATTAGTTTGCTTTATCTCTAACTGATAGAAAAGTAGCAGTCTCCTCTCTGGTTAAACTTAAAATATCCAAGTTACAATATACTGGGCATATCACCCTATGTAACACTATTAAAAAGGTAAATTTTAAGTCTTGGCAAACAATGAAATCTAATAGTATAGAAAAATGAAGTTAATTAAATCTAACTAGAGATAAAGTTAAGACCCTAAGAGGAAAATGTGCTTCGACTATAGGAATATCCAGTTAAACAATTTCTCAATCAACTTTTAAAATCCCTTCTATCTCTTTAAGATCATAAATAGTGTAAACGCTAAGGTAACTTAAGATTCCTGAATTCAAAATTCTTAACGTTTATAAACTTTGCCTCTTATCAATCATTCATTATAGTTTATTTAGCATCACTCAAGTTAAGGTAATTTCCTACAGGACAATTAAGACTGTGTGATACAACAGTAAGAATAAAGAATATGGCACACTGTTTAATGACTATGCTAAAAAACTGAAGTAATCATTTTTTTCCCCTGCAAGAGAAAAACTGCTTAGACATTTCTAGTAGAAAGGATGACTGAAAATGCTGACCTTACGTAAGTGTTAAAATTTTTCATATTTTCTTTGGCACAAAATATTAACTTAAATATAGGCCATTTCCATAAAATAATGCACATACATACAAATATATTCAGATCTATGATTTTATGAGCATAGAGAAAAACATGGAAAGATACATACTAGAGTGTGAACATGTTGAAAGGACTGATATACCTGGAGTGAAGAGAGGAAGGGGTGTAGGGAAGACAGGACTGCAAAAATTCTCACAGAAACAACATTTTCTTTCTTTTTTTTTTTGGTGGCTGGCTGGTACATGAAACAACATTTTAAACAGTGGATTCCTAAACAATCACAAAACCCTATTTAATCCAATCAGGGTATGGCTAAATTATAAAAATATTATCCTTACTTCTGAGTCCTGGTCACATGCAATAATCCCAATTCTCTGAAACCAAACTACAGTCCATCTAAGAATTTCTGTGCTGCTTCCAGGTATGAGAAGTCACATGAAAGAACTACAATAGTAGAATTTCACCTTCAGTGTTTCACAGGGATAAAGGAACAATATGAATAATTCTGCAAATCTGGGGTATATGATCACTACAGAATGAAGTCACTCATGGGTTCAGATCCCCATACTACCCAGTTGCCAAAAAAAAAAAAAAAAAAAAAAAAAAAACCCAACCAAAACACCCCCACCAAAGTACTAATGGAATAGAATGAAATCTCACTTTCCACTGACCCTTAGCAGTCTCCCCATCCCTTCCTACTGCCTAAGGGGCATAATGCCCTTATATTATAGCAACCCCCAAAAATGTGTCTTAAATGAGCTAATTTTTCCTACTATAAAAACACCCAATGCTCGGCAAAAACTGGTAATCAGGATGGATAAAGCTATCAAAACTAATACATTCGGGCCGGCCTGTGGCTCACTCGGGAGAGTGCGGTGCTGATAACACCAAGGCCACAGGTTCGGATCCTATATAGGGATGGCCGGTTTGCTCAATGGTTGAGCATGGGGCTGACAACACCAAGCCAAGGGTTAAGATCCCCTTACCGGTCATCTTTAAAAAAAAAAAAAAGAAAAGAAAAAGAAAAAAGAAAAAAAAAAAAAAAAAAACTAATACATTCATGAGCACCCCCAAATTTTTGTTTTTGGGGGATGAGGGAAAAGAAGTAAGGTTTTAAAAGGAGGTTGTTTTATTTAACTTAAGATCTTGTATATAACGCTGGCTGGTTAGTCAAGTGGTTAGAGCACAGCCTTATATGGTCACAGGTTTGGTTCCACATACTGGTCAGCCACCAAAAAAACAAAACAAGGGGCTGGCCCATGGCTCACTTGGGAGAGTGTGGTGCTGAAAACACCAAGACCACGGGTTCAGATACCTATATAGGAATGGCCAGTTAGCGCACTTAGGAGAGCATGGTGCTGACAACACCAAGTCAAGAGTTAAGATCCCCTTACCAGTCATCTTGTTTAAAAAAAAAAAACTTGTATATAAACCAGTATGTTGTATAATTTCAAACTACTTAGCAAATGGGAATGAAAATATTTAGGACTCGTGTGAACATATAAAGAACTAAAATAATACTAAAATGCCTACAATAATTTGTACAGTATAACTTTCCATAAAAGCATCTTACTGTTTTACTTGGTCTCCGCCTTTTGAGACTATTAGAATACATTTTAAAAATTAATTTGTCTATGCTCTCTAAAGAAAATTCTGAACATGAAAGAGGAATCTTTCTTTAGTGCAGGCCTGACACTAAGCTTTATTATGCATGATGTACCTGAACAGCAAGCTTGTTTGTTTCAAAATTCTATCTAATAGACACTGCAGTAAAAGTATAAATATGTGGAAGAAGCAAAATTTTAAACACTCAATAAAATTTGGCAGCGCATCTGCGAAGAGTTTGTAGAAGCAGTAAATTAGCTTTCACAGGTCAAGAAATTGCCTAAAGTTTATAAATCAAGCAGTTGAAAACACTTCAAGGAGGTGGCTATGTCTAACTGTAGCAGTCATCCTAGGCTATGGTCACTGTGTCCTGAATTTTCTGGGCCAGTCCCAGATTGTAGGATTCTCTGCCTTTATCATACATACCACATGTCCTAATTTTTAAAAATAACTCAAGACAAAAGCCTATCCACCAAAATATATTCCCCCCTTCTATTTTGACACAAACTATACAAATCAAACACTATCCAATCACTTTTTTTCCTCATTACTATTGTACGAAAACATTAATGTCTCCTGCCTTTACAAGGAACACCAGCAATTTTTCACTACTGATTAAAAAGCACTATGTCGTGTTTGTAGCAACTATTAAATATGCCCTTCAAAATGAAGGGTTTCCCAGTCAAGAGTTTGTGTACTCTCCAAGGAGATTATTATTTGAGAACCTGGGTAAAAGAACTAAATAAGCACACAGCACTAAAATAAATTGCCAACATTATTTGCTGAACCAAATAAATTAAGAAATTCTTAGTACTAGAAACAAAATCTTAAAGTAGGTCCCTAGTAACTGCAGGGATCTCTTTGGTTCCTTTCTTTAATGCTCTATGTCCACTGTTAGTATATTGGTAACATTAGGTATCACTGATAGGTTTAAAAAAAAAAAAAAATACTGGTGAAGTGGTTTAAGTATTTCCCTAACTGGTTTTCTGAAATGTAGGAACTTTTTCTATCTACTTTCCCAAACAGGAAAACACAACTTAGTCCAAACATTAGTCTAAACTGGTTAAACAAGGATATTTTAAGAAAATGGACATTCACAGACTTAAATATAAAGTCTGGAATTTTTTTTATTTGTGAAGATGCACATAAAAAAAAAATCACAAGTTTAATCTGGGTGAGACCTTAGAAATCAAATCTTCCAAAATTTAGAAAATATAGAAAAGTGTCCATTTAGTTAAAGTCCTCATGACCTATTCATATTTATTTCAAAAAAAAAAAAAAAAACCACAAATACTTTAGGAAAAAAAGCTTGAAAAATCCTAACTTTACTTATTTATTTAGTAAGCATTAAGTGAGTGCCTACTTTAGCCAGTACCTACACTGGGAACCAAAATGATTTAGTTTCTAATGTTAAGTTATTGCTAGTGGGTGAGACTCTTAAGGTTAGGGACTAAAAAGTATACAGGAGGGTGTTAGCAGAGAAGAGGTGTATCTAATACAATTTCTTTGGAGGGGAAAGGACGCTTTTTGGAAGGAGAACTGAGCAGAGCTTTAAAAGATACAAGAGTGAAATAGGAGGATGAGCATTCTAAGCAAATGAGACTGCATGAGACTGGCCAGTTAGCTCAACTGGTTGGACTATGGTGCACATCAAAGTCAAGGGTTTTGAGGACAGGCCAGGCACCAAAAAAAAAAAAAAAGTGCACCAAAAAAGAACCTAAGGTGGTCTACAGAATCCTCAGAATTCCAGATTTACCGAGAACTTCAAAGTGATTTTGCCCATGGAATGCAAATGTGCCCATATGCACATTTTTCAGAGGTAAATGTCCATCACTTTCATCATACTTATAAAAGAGATGCGAATCTCCCAAAAGATTAAGAACCACTGCTATAGGCACCTAACAGAGCTTTTAAAAGCAGAGAGTGATTTGACTGGATTAGCAGACAGAAGAGATGACTGTGGCATCAATGTGGAGGATTAATATCAGGGACCTAAGACTGCAGATACTGTAACCAGTTGGGAAGGTACTGTTAACAGTGCAACGTATTTGCAAGAAACAAGAACCTTAACTAGGGAAGATAGATAATGTTAACTGGGGGTGGGGCAGGGCCTGGAAAAATATTTGAAAGGTAAAATCAGAACTTGACTGATGTTGCTCAGGCCAGCCCAAAAAAAAAAGAACTAATGAACAAACTTGACTGATGTAATAGATGTAAGGTTGGGGGAGGGGGGTAAAAAAAATCATAGAGTCTTCAGCATTCTACCTTGGGGAACTAGATAATGCTGCCAACTTGCAGAGAATACAAGAACATCACCCTGTCCTCTCACCCTTCTGTGGAGGAGAGGAAGATAAACTACCTTCAGTTGAAAGTAATACTACAAATTTCAAACAGCTCATCTGTAGTCAATCCAGCAATGAAAGGAAAATTCAATTTAGCTAAAAATCAACAAGTAATTAGTATTCACTTCCCTACTCAGAATTACAGCCCTTTTCCGATAAATGGATTAGCAGAAAAAACATTTCCAACACAAACATCAAAGTGTCAACTGACAGCATTAAAAACATCAAAATCTTTATATTACTTTTGCTATAGGAACCCACTGGAAGAGAATATTGAAAGAATAAAGACATTAACTTCCACTTCCAAATCTGAATTTCAGGAAAAACAAGTTCAATTTATAGAATATGAGGACAAACGAGGCTATAGCAAATGTGATGCCAAATCAACACCTAATGGTACTGCCATAGTTGGTAGAGAAAGACAGAAAGGTCTCCTTTGCAGTCTCTGATCACCTCTCTGATGTACTTGAGTGATGGCACCCTCCCTTGTGGCTTAAGTACTATCACACCAGGAATTCTAATTCTGTAAGGAGTGGGCAGGGTACACTTCAAGTGATTATAACATACAGCCAACCAGCTCTCTCCTCAAATTCTAAACCCACAGACACACTACACAGGTGCCTCTAAACAGCAACGCTACACATGTGATCATGATTCTTCCCTGCTTAAAACTGCTATTGTTGCCCATTTGTTAAAGGAATAAAATGCAATCTTTTTAGCATGACAAGAGCTTCTCCATGTGAAGTTTATCTAGCTATTCAAATCTGATTTTTCATCCTGCTCAAACTATCCATTTCTTTCAGACAGATCAAGACATGGTTTTTCATATTACTCATGCTGCTTCCAACTGCAGTGCCCAGAATGCCAGTCCCTCCCTGGTCAGCACCTATTTTAATTTAACACAATTAATTAAGTTCAAGAGCCAGTTCTGGGGCTGGCTGGTAGGGCAGTCGGTTAGAGCACAGCCTTATAATACATAAGGTCACTGGCTCGGATCCCCCCTACCCAAGAGCCAGTTCTATGAGCCAGTTCTACAAGCTTCTTCCAACCTTTGCAGGTAGAACTGATCATTCCCTTCCTTTAGTTCTTCAAGGTACCCTGAACACACTTTTACCATGGTATCTGTATCATTTTATTGTCATGTCTCTCTTTACTAGACTACAAGTTCCTTGAGGGCAGAGAAGATGTATTATTGACAAATTTAGCCTCAGTGCCTTGTTTCTACTTAATATAGGTAAATTTAATAGGGAGAAAGAAGCCTATCCTAGCTACACAATAAGGTATGATCAGACATACTACCAACATTTTGACAAACACAAGGGAAATGAATCAGCTCTTACTGACTCAAACACAATGAATGAATGAATGAATGAATGAATGATAATAATTACTACACAATAGGAATTTAATAAGCCATAGGCTCATCTTTTATATCTATTTCTCCTTCTCAGTGAAAGGTCTTCCAGACTTTCTCCCTAAATTGTTAAAAACAACCAACCAAAAGCAAAGAAGGGTGGTAAATCTGCCTCACCTTCTGTTTGCTCCAGCTGCTGACATCAACTATTACAACTAGTAAATTTCAATTAGATCACTGGTCGGAATTCACTATTTAATTTCTGGAAAGGTTAACTAAATTTACAATACATTTTGGTGCATGTTTTAGGCTTATTAAGTTGGAAAGAACTGACAAATACGTGATTTGGGCTACGAAAATTTCATAACTGGGTCTGAACCAAGATATAATGGTAATCACTGTTATTAAAGCAACTTTCAAGTGCTCTGGGCCAAATGGTCAAATCCTGAACGAACTAATAATCACTGAAATTGACTGAACATATAGCCAGTTGTTACTCAAAATAAAACTATAAATTGTCCCTCACACCCTTACAAATACAGGAATTATCTCTGAAACAGAAGTCTCAGAATACAGATTGAAAAAGCATGTTTAAAAAGACTCTTCCAAGCTGGCTGGTTAGCTCAGTTGGTTAGGGTGTTATAACATCAAGTTGACATCAAGGGTGTGAATCCCCTTACCAGCCAAAAATAAATAAAAAGACTCTCCCATGAACTTTAATAACAAAGTCCAATTAACAGATGAATATCAAACTTTGGTCACCACCAAGATATTAACGAGAAGACTTTTATTATTTATAGAAAGCATAAGAAAGAAAAGCAGCCCCCCCCCCCAAAAGTAACCCTTAGTGACATACTAAGATTTGGCCTAACTCCTTTTATTTAAAAAAAAAAAAAAAAAAAAAAAAAAAGCAACCTTCTTTAAAAGAAAAATAATAATGGAGAAAATAAAAGGAATGAACTACCCCTAGCCTCAAACTGAATTTCAGCCTGAAGAGTTCCAGAACTCAATGTTTTTAAGAGAAAGCTAGTGCAAGATACTCTTTGTGAAGCTGAAAAAAAGTGCAAGTATGATGAGAAACAGGGTCAGAATGTTCAAAGAATCTGATGGCCAAAGTCTCTGAAGGTATAAAAAGGAGAACTGGTTTGCTATCTAAAATCAAGAGTAATTCCATGAGTGAAAGTAGCTTCAAAACTGATAAAATTGGTGACACTGAGATATGAAGGACCAGGCCACTGAAAAACACCTTGTTACAGATAGTTACCTGTGATAAAAATAAGTAATAATGATAATAAATAATGGCTATTATGTACTAAATGACTATGTGGTGGCACATATAAAACACATGAGGAAATGAGAAGTTTACTAATCGGCCTACCAAGAAACTAGAGAATTAGGACCCAGGTCCCCCTGACCTTAAATTAACCCCAAGAATGCTCTTACAGTCTGTGTTATACTGCCTCCTACAGGTAATCAAAGGCTACAAGGAAACAAAAAAAAAAAATTAAATTCTGCCCAAAGGAATAAAACAAATCAGAAACCTATCACTTAGGGCTGGCCCGTGGCTCACTCGGGAGAGTGCGGTGCTGATAACACCAAGGCCCCGGGTTCGGATCCCATATACGGATGGCCGGTTCACTCACTGGCTGAGTGTGGTGCTGACAACACCAAGTCAAGGGTTAAGATCCCCTTACCAGTCATCTTTTTAAAAAAAAAAAAAAAAGAAACCTATCACTTATATTAATACCAAAACATATGTAGGTGGTCCCTAGGGTCCATAGCAAGATATCCACAAAATTAATTAAGGTTAGAATAAAACTAGAGAAATGTTTACGATCAAATTAAAGTGGAAACCCCCCAAATCCAATCAAGGGACCAATATATAGTCCTAAAATGAACAGGATTTACTAAATTGTATTGTCCTCAATCTAATGTCCTAGAAAAAAGGAGATGTCCTGCACATTATATTAAAGGGGAGAAAGGGGAAGAGAGGGATAGCTTAGAGGTCAAATTTGGTAAAGGTTTTACCTAGGAATGAAATTCCCTGATCCAGATATATGCCTGAGAAGGGTACACCCGTACTAAGTATACCATAAGGTTATCCAATGAATTCCCCTTCCTCTGATTTCAGGTTCACTAACCAGCTAATTATAATTTGCATTCCCATCTAGACTTGCCTACAGGGAAAGACTATGCTGATAAGAGTAAGGAGTCCACTGTAGATAAGAAAATTCATTCCAATTGCCTTTTTAATTTTGTCTAAATAACCAACCTACCATTATTTGGAAGATTAAAATTTTATTTTCACAATCCCCCCACCTCCATCACCTTGATAACTTCAGGAATACATTAGTTAACCCTTTAAAGCCTTAGATTCCTCTTCTGCAAAATGGGAACAAAAACGAATACTTTGCAAAGTAAAATAAATGTGCTTGGCACACAGAAAACAAGGTAATGTTAGTTAGTTCTATCTCACTTCATTGCCCAAGCTCACAAAGCTACTAACCGCAGAAAGCTGAGATCTGAACCCAGATTTATTCCAAACCCATTCTTTTTCCATTATGACATTCTTTATAGGCTCTAGTCTCAGTTGTCACTCAGGACTTAGGACAATTTACTTAACCTTTTGGGGCCTTATATCTTTTTTTTTTTTTTTTTTAAAGATGACCGGTAAGGGGATCTTAACCCTTGACTTGGTGTTTTCAGCACCACGCTCTCCCAAGTGAGCTAACCGGCCATCCCTATATGGGATCCGAACCCAGGGCCTTGGTGCTATCAGCACCACACTCTCCCGAGTGAGCCACGGGCCGGGGCCTTATATCTTTAAATGACCTTCCTTCTAGGGCTTACGCAACTAAAATTTGTGTTCTCCTCCTCCCCAAAACTATTGCATTGTCCACTGGGAAAAAAAAAATAACCCTATGCTTTAAAGTTAAAGCCCTAACTTCTAAGAAACTTCCGTGCTGTGTGTGTGTGTGTGGGGGGGGTTACTGGTGTGCCTAACTCCATTGTAAGTGTGCTGAACGGCAGGATCACTCCAATAAACAATACACAGAGGGGCTAATGCCTGAGAGTTGACTATCTAAAATCAAAGACTGGCTGTCAATGCTAAAGAATGAACTCCATCCACCACCACGGGTTGTCTAAAAGTCATAAAAAGAACTGATCAACATCTGTTTGGCTTGAAAAGGTATATCAAAATGGTAAAGCTACTACTATCGTCAGGCTAGAAATGTTAAAACAAAGACTAAGAACTAAAGTACAGCTTACTTGTTTTGTAACTAATGACATGATTTTCAAGGAGTTTGTTAAATAAATTCCCTACCAGTCCAAATCAACTACTTGATACAAATAACTTCACATTAAACATTTCCAAAAAGTACTTAATGTAAGAAACTTTTTGAAAACGGAAGATATATAGAAAATCTCAGGACAAATCTGGGTAGAAGTAAACAAGTAAAAACTACAATAATTTATCAAAAGCAAGCTTGGTAAGAAAGTTCAACAGAGATGAAATTAGTAAAATGTTTCACTAGAAAAAGGAGTGTTATCTAAATAGCTTCCCCTACATTTACATACTGCTCTCATATTTTACATTATCGACCTGACATAAAGAATTTTTTAGTCTGGCTATTTTCCTGAAAAGGGTAGCGTCAAAGGTTAAGGAAACTGTTTAATCCATTCTTCAGAGTTGCCAGATTTGACTTCCACAAGCATACTGAATGTCTATTAACATAAGGCAGCTTCCCTAAAATCACAGCGAATAAAAATTGACCGCAAAGTCAACCTTTTAGGTTAAAACCTTCAATCTCACTTTCTCAAACTTTCTTTTTGATTCGATCTGATGAGCAAAGAAATCTGAGTCATAAAAATAAAACAAATTTAGCGCTACAATTAGAAAATTGTCACTCCATCATCCCCCTTCCCCCCCAACACATACACAACTTTTGAAAACTTGTTCCCAGGCTTTCTAACCCCCCACGCATAAGTTCCCGGCACCTCTCTCAACTGGAAAGACGTCTTCACTCAGGAAAATGCTTTTTTCAAAAGCTGATAAACCTTCCCCCAAAAGATCTCAATAAGTAGGAACAGGATATACCGTACCTGGGCGTTGGCTTCGTGGAGTTTGTGCTCAGTAGAGACGTGGTGCCTCAACAGAAGGGTTTTCTTGTAGTTGCGGGTCCCTCGCGAAAGCTCATCATGCCCCACCTGGGGAAGGTCCACACTTCCCCCATCCTCGGGGGTCTTCTGGCACCAGCCGCAAGACATAAGGCCGGTATCCTTGGAATACCGCAGCCAAGGAAAGTCCTTGAGCCAGGAGGTCTGGAAGGAGCACTGTAGCTTCTGCATTAGGGACTTGGGCCGCGCGAGCGGGAAGTGCTGGACAGTCTCTCCTTCGCCAGCTCCCGCACCGCTGCCCTCCACGTCGTCCCCGCCATCGCCACCCGACCGCCTGCTGCTGCTGCAGCTGCCGCCTTCCGCCCCGCTGCCGTCGCCCAGGCTCGCCCCCTCCTCCTCGTCCTCAGTGCTGTCGCTCAGGGACGCGCCGTCCTGCATCAACTCCTTCCCCTCCAGCGCGTCCAGCTCCAGATCCACAGCCGCCGGCCCTCGCCCATTGAAATGCCTCAGGGGCCACGCCGAGGTCTCGGGGCGGCCGCGGCTATTGCCATTGTTGCCAAGACCCCCTCCGCCGCCGCCGCCTCGGAAGGCCAGAGTCCGACGGTTCCTTTCCGCTAGCAGGGGGCCTCCCGCGCCACCGCCGCCCAGTGAGGTGGGGCCGCCCGCGTCCTGGGGGAGCAGCAACTCCTTGGTTTCCTCGGCGGCAGCGGCCGCCCCAGCGGAGGCCTCCAGGTCTTGGGGCTCCAGGCCCTCCAATTCCACTTCCTCGTCAGCCCCCCGCCCATTGGGCTGCTGAAGCGCGGGCGGCGCTGGCGGCGGGGGCTGCCTTGGCTGGGGCTGCGGAGGCCAAGCCGCGGCCTCCCCGCCAGCGTTATTGTTCGCGGAACCGCCGCTACTGGCGGTGACCAACCCGCCTCCTCGGAACGCCAGCGTCCTGCGGTTCATTTCACTGAACGACATGGCGCGCGCCGCCGCTGCCGCCGCCCGGTGCCCCGGCTCGCGCCCGGCCTCGGGCCGCGTCCCGCGCGCTCCCCGCCGCTCCCCCTCCGTTTCGCTCCCGCCCCCGCCCCCGGCGTTCCGGTCTCGCGGGCCTCGGCCTCCCGCCCGGCTCGCGCTCGCTCCCGGGGCTGCCGCACGCGTCCGCTGCCGCCGCCGGGCCGCCGCCGCCCGCGGCCGCTCTCCTCGTCCTCCACCCCCGCCCCGCTGCGCTCCGGGGAGCGTCCCGCGCGGAGAAGGGGGCGGGCGGCGGAGAGGCGAGGAGCAGCCGGGGGCGCGTGGGCCTTGGAAGTTGAGAGGCGGAGTGCGGGGAGACCCTCCTCTGCCCCCTCTTTAAAGCCGCGCGCACACACCGAGCCTCCAACAGATATCCTTCCTCCGGCGCGCCGAGGAGTCCCGACGACGCCGCCTCCGGCTTTCGAAGCGCTGAGGGAGAGAGGCACGTTAAGCTGCTGGGCTCCGCCACATAGCGAACCGACAATAAAGCCGGCGGAGCGTTTCCGTCCGACCAGGCCCTGGCGGAGGTCGAATGGCAAATGAACAACGGACCGTGCGCCCACAATGCACCGGGGTAGCAGTAACCGCTGGAGGGGGAAAGGGTGGGGGCCGGGCTGGGGGAGGGGGGCTGGGCTTGGGGCTGGGCTGGGGTGGGGGCGCCAGGGGACCGGGAAAGGGGCTGGGCCGCGCCTCCGGCCTGGGGGCGGGGGTGCGGCCGCAGGGAAGGAAGTCGGCCTAGGGGCGGGGGACAAAAGGCCGGGCGGCTGGCTGAGGGTCCCGGGGAGGGGGCGGGTGTGTGCGGCCGGGGCCGGGCTACGCGGAGGACAAACAGCTGGTGAGTGTCAGGGGCTGGCCGCCTCCCCGCTGCCCACACGCACCTACCCGCGCCCGGGACGCACATTTTTCTTCTCTCGCCACGAGTTCACCTGGGACTTTGGAAATAACTGTGCGTTGGGAGCTGCGCTCCAGCCTTGTCATTTGCTGGGGGTGGGTGGCGGTGCCCAGGGAAGTGAACTTATTTTGTTCCTTCACAAAGCCTGGACCAGGCGGTGCCTTTCACGCGAGGAGGTTACAGCCACGGACACCTCCTCCTCTGATGCATTGTGTGCGCGAGGCGGCACCTCAGGCCCAAGGCAACAATCATTTCACATAAAATGCACCGCCCCGAGTGTCTTATTGCTGTGATGAAATGGAAATTTAAATAAAAGGTCGAACACGTGCGTTCGCTGGGAAGTATTGACATGGGTGTTACATCACCAGCAGCCAATCAGATAACTCCAGCCGTGTTTATACTTCTACAACCACCTTGTGAGTATTACAGTATGTCATAACGTTATAAATATTAGGCAGGGTTTTCCCCAGGAGCGGGGAGGAGTCTGCCTATACGGACGTTGTGTGCGGCACCGAATATTGTGTGTTAAAAGACAAGAATTTTAAGACTTCTCTTTTAAACTATTTACATTGCGTATGGAATTTAAATTGATTAGAACAGATTGGGCTGGAAATGAATTGAGCTGGAAATGAAACTCCCAGAATTATAATGTTAATCGAGTTTTTCAGAAAAAGATTTTCCAATTTAGAGTTCTTTTACTCCTACTTTGAAATTTTTAATATGCTAGATTTAGCAAATACGAAAGTGTTTAGACTTACTGACTTACAATGAGATGTTCACAAACGGTGGAGGGGCTTTTTACTCTTTTAAGATATTTATTAGAAATTGATAACACCAAGGTCACGGGTTCAGATCCCTGAGCCCGCCTGTCGCCAAAAAACCCACAAAAAACAAAAAACAACAACAAAAAAGAAATTGAATCATCAGAGGCTGGCCGGTTTTCAGATGGTTAGAGCGGGATGGTATAACACCAAGATCAAGGGTTCAGATCTCCATACCAGCCAGCCGCCAAAAAAAAAAAAAAAATTGAATCGTCAACTAATATAAAATATGTTCAAGACAGTTGTTAAGTAAAAAGATATTAATATGGCAGGGTAATTTTTTTACATTAATAATACATATGAGGGCCAGCCCGTGGCTCACTTGGGAGAGTGTGGTGCTGATGGCACCAAGGCCACGGGTTCGGATCCTATATAGGGATGGCCGGTTGGGTCACTTGGGAGAGTGTGGTGCTGACAGCACCAAGGCAAGGGTTAGGATCCCCTTACCGGTCATCTTTTAAAAAAAAGAAAGAAAGAAAGTTTTTTCTATTTCTAAAATAAGAACAATACTTAAAGCTTTGCGTATATAAGATAGAATATAGAATATGGTATGTTTTTCAAGATTAACTTTAAAAAGCAAATTCTCCCGAACATATTATAAAATACCATTTGTCTTAATATTTTTAAATGTACTAAACACATGCATGCACATCCAGACTCATATATATTGATTGTATAGATTTATTAAAGCAACTTTCACTTAATTCACTATAATTTTAGTACCTATGTATATCAAACAAAAAACATTAGTTCTATTTTATCGATTAAACATAATTTTATAGCCTTATAGCACCAAGGTCATGGGTTTGGATCCCTGAACTGGCAAGCTGCAAAAAATATATATATAGGTAAATATAATTTTAGGGGCTAGCCAGTTAGCTCAGTTGGTTAGAGAGTGGTGTTATAAAGCAAAGGTCAAGGGTTCAGATCCCAGCACGGACCAGCTGTCAAAAATAAATTAATTAATTAAGTAAATATAATTTAAATGTAAAGAATGGCACTATTACTCTGCCTCAAAAAGATTTTGGCTTTGAGTTATTTTACCAGTAATAAGCATATTGTCACCTGGCCACCAGTGATCAACAAGCTTGAAATTCTGATGTAGGTCCTCAGGTTGGTATGGTTTGTATGTTTTTGTTTTTTTTTTGTCTTGCTTTGTTTTAGTTGTTGCAAAGTTTAAGACAGTGGAGTCTGTGACCATGATCTAATTTGTACCCTGGAGAAAGGAGAGAATTCTGCCTACCGTGACTGTATATAATTTGTAATGCATATGGAAGAATGTAATAATAATAATATAGTGGCTTGTCCTCAATGAATTGGTTTTTTTTAATTCTAACCACTTTGCAAATAAATATATTTTTATACACACACACACATCTATATTTTTAAATTTTTTTAAAGATGACCAGTAAGGGGATCTTAACCCTTGGCTTGATGTTGTCAGCACTTTGCTCATCCAGTGAGCGAACCGGCCATCCCTATATAGGATCCGAACCCATCGCCTTGGTGTTATCAGCACCGCACTCTCCTGAGTGAGCCACGGGCCGGCCTGTTATTTTTTATATTTTAACTACCACAGACTCCTCCTCCATAAAAAGAGGGAAGAGTTATTAAAGTTAATTACTTATCTAGGATTAAGGTGATGGGAAGTGAAAATGGACTTAAGAATTTTTATTTCAACTTTAAAGTCTGTTTTTCCCCCAAACTGTTAAATTTAAATCTTTGCTGCTTCTCCTTTTACCTTATGTTTTGTAAAATCCACATTGTGTTCTGTCTGGAATTAGGCTTAAACATGGACTAAGTAGGAATGAATGACACCAGATTCAAGTGTTATAAATAAATGACTTAAATTCTAGGACCACTGAACTCCTAACAGCCAAACAGTATCAGTGAGTAGTGTGCATGAGTGTGTGTGCACACACTTGAATATTTATAATTTTTTATATATATTCAGTTGTCTTCTAAACTCTGAAGGAACATCAAATCAGAAACAAAGTTCATGGGGATAGTAATCACAAATCTCTCAGATTACAATGTAACAAGGGAACTTTGAGTAACAGAAGGGGATCTCCTACTCTGTAAATGGAATTTTTAGGAATTCCCCACCCCTTCCAGTCTCCTATTAGCAAGTAGGGATCTGTTCTCCCCTCTGGCCCCTGTATTTACTGTCAGGGTTCTACAATATTTAAGGGAATTCCCCTTTATGCTGACCCGGGGAACCCCTCAAGAATGGGGCATCCCCAACCAATATAGCCCCTAATTTCACTTTAGACTATGAAAAACTGGTGTGGTTTACACTCGATACTGTCCCAGGATAACTCTGTGATGGGGCTTAACTCCTATACCTGGCTCAGCTGATCTTAGTGGTCAAACTTGAGTGTCTTTTATTGCCTTGCAAGAGGTACTTCATCCCTGTCAGCACTTTGCCTCTAGGTTCTAGGGACTTTGGCCTGTGCTTCTGTCTGTGGGATTGGTATGGCATGGATCATCCACCAGCGTGAGATACATGAGAACAGGAACTGTCTTATACTCCTTGCCCTACCCTTCCATCCTTAGCCTGACACGTGGTAGGCAATTAATAAATGTGTGTTTGAATAACTTACATCCCTCCCTTGCAATCTGTTTTGATAGACAACCTTTTCTTCTATTTTCACTTTTTTTTTGGCAGTTGACTGGTAGTGGGTTCCGAACCCACCTTCTTTTTTCTTACTAAAAAACTTTTTTTTTCTTTTTTTGGCAGCTGGCCAGCAAAAATTTATTTTTAAAGGTATCCAGTTAATGTTTCCATTGCATTTACATTAAAAACAATAATCAGATTATAGTTTAATATAAATGATATTATTAATGCCATTTTCTGTTTACTGTGAATTATAAACATTTAATTCACACAACTTCCTTGTGAGTTAAATCAAGGTGAATAGTATTATCCCCATTTAACAGATGAGGAAACCCAGGTACAAAAAGGTTAACCAGTTTGCTCAAGGTTATTGAATGACCTAAAAGTTAAGTTTGTAAGGTTGCAGATAAGGATAATACCCTCCAGTATAAGGCATGCTTAGCTACTAAAGTACACATGATATACTTAACAATGTTATATCAGCATAATTACAAGCTACACTAAATTTTAAACTTTTTTGTTCAAATATGCTTAGTAAAAAAAGAAAACAAAGATCAGCCATTATTTCCAGTACCCAGAATTAACCACTATTGTGTAAATATTCTTCTTTTTCTATGCCTAGCCTAGGTTGTTTTTTGGTGTTTATAAGTTGGATCCTAGCATATTTGTACTTTTAGTTATGACAGACAAAGGCTTAAAATCATTGACATACAAAGGGCTCTTATAAATCAATTTTAAAATTAGTAACAGGCATACAAAAAACAAAAAGCAAAAAATAAAATTAGTAAAAGACAAACGTAGTAGGAGAAAAAAATGTGCAAAGGGCATGTATTAGAAAATCACATGAAAAGAAAAACAAGTGCTATCGTCTGAACATTTGTGTTTCCCCAAAATTCATGCGTTGAAACCTGACCCCACAAGGTGATAGTATTAAGAAATGGGGCTTTTGGGAAGATCATGAGGACAGAACATTCAAAAATGGGATTAGGGCCTCGTAAAAGAGGCCCATGAGAGCTTATCGGCCCCTTCTACCACGTGCATTGACAAAGCCTCTGTGAGGAAGAGTCGCTCACCAGACTTTGAACCTGCCAGTGCCCTGATCTTGGATTTCCCAGCTAGAACTGAGAAATATATTTTTGTTGTTTTTAAGCTACCTGGTTTGTGGTATTTTGGTATAGCAGCCTGGACTAAGACAGCAAGTGACTAGTAAACATATGGAAAGATGGGCGATCTTGGCCAGTAGTCAGAAATGTGCTTTAAAAACACCTGTGTTAAGTAATTTTTTAACCCAGCAGAGGTATAGGAAAATGAACACAATTGGGAATGTGGATAGGAACAAGCTTCCTGATAGGCTGCTTGGCCGTAAGTATCAACATATAAAATGTATATGTATCTTTTTACCCAGCAATCTCAGTACTAGTCATTTATCCTGGATAGGTGTATTAAGATGTCTGTGCAAGGATGTTTATTGCAGCATTGTTTACAAGCCTACAAAACTGGGATAAAAAACGAGCTTCTATCAATATGAGTGTTTATATACATTATGGTACATTCACTTGGTAAACTATTGACCAGCTATTAAAAAGGTTGATGTGGCATTATATAAGTCCAGGGCTTATTGTTGAATGAAAAAAGCAATATGAGCTGGCCCGTGGCTCACTCAGGAGAGTGTGGTGCTGATAACACCGAGGCCACGGGTTTGGATTCCTATAAAGGGATGGACAGACAGTTAGCTCACTTTGGAGAGCGTGGTGCTGACAACACCAAGTCAAGGGTTAAGATCCCCTTACTGATCATCTTTAAAAAAAAGAGAGAGAGAAAAGCAATATATTGACACATATTATAGGAATAATTATCCAATTAATATTTGTTGAGCAGGTGCTGGCTGGTTAGCTCAGTTGGTTAGAATGTGTTGTTCATAACACCAAGGTCAAGGGTTCAGATCCATATACCAACCGGCTGCCAAAAAAACAAAAACAAAAAAAACTGTATTGAGCACCTATTTCATTGGGCACTGGACGTATATATGCCGTTGAAAAAAAAAACAGCCCTGGTCCCTAGAGTGTATACCTAAATCTATACATGAAAACAAACATGGAGAAGAATTTAAAAGGATGTTCACCAGAATGGAGGCAATAATTAGTAATAGAATTTTAGTTTAAAAATAACTTTCTTAATACATTTTCTGTGGCCTTATGTTGAAATTATAACTTATATTGAGTATATGATAAATCGATAAAGCTATTTTCATTTGGGGGGAGAAGTTTTTAACAATTAACTTTGATAATCAGTGACAGGTATTTCCCAGGACTTTTGGAGAAAAATACTGTTCATTCTTTTTTCTCTCTACTTATTATGAACCAATTTTGCCCTGCCCCCCCCCCGCAGATAAACAAAATATTCAAAAGATAAAAAACCATTGTGTTTCTTTTCATAGAAAATTCTAATCCCCAGAAAGAGAAATACCATATGTTCTCACTCATAAGTGGGAGCTAAAATAATAAATGTATAAATAAAAGAAAGAAAGATACAACATTCACATTAATACATTGAACTTTCAAAAGAAGAACTGAGGTTACTAGAAGTGGGAAAGGGTGGGGTAGGGAGGAATTGGTAAAGGGCCATGAATAACAATGATAGTGTATATTGTTGAATATAATTATTCTGATTTGAGCATCACATATTGAACACAAGTATTCATATTCAACTCTGTACCCCACAGATATGTACAATCAACTGTGTTACAATAAGAAAGAAAGAAAAGAAAATTCTAATCCCTTTAAAACATTTATTTTACAAAAGCCTAAATTTGCATGCATATTTTCAGGGAAGCATCTAGCAAAATAAACCATAGATTCTGGCCCTGCCCTACAATCCCATTCTCTACAAAAGACAGTAATCTTTACAAAATGCTAATCTGATTCTGTCACCCCACCTACACTCTTGATTCCTGATCCCTTGATGCCTAAAACCCTATAAGTTTCAATTATTTTATGTCGGTCTACATATCAAAACACTGTTAATATGCCTGCAGAATCCTGCAAGGTCTGGCTGCCATCAACTACTCCAGCCTCCTCACATGCCAGGTTCCTCTCCTCCCACAACACTCTCCTCCAGAAACTGGCTCTTTCTGTCTTCGGTTTGCTTTGATCCCCATCTGGCCTTTGCACAAACTGTTCCCTCTCTGTAGTGCTCTCCCTTTTTTCTCCTAATTAACCCACATTCATCCTTAGATCATTTTCTTAAGGCAGCTTTCCCTGACCACCCACACCAGCAACATTCAAATATCCTGTTATAGGGGGAACTGTGGCTCACTCAGGAGAGTGTGGTGCTGATAACACCAAGGCCACGGGTTCGGATCCCATATAGGGATGGCCGGTTATCTCACTGGGTGAGCGTGGTGCTGACAACACCAAGTCAAGGGTTAAGATCCCTTTACCGGTCATCTTAAAAAAACAAAAACAAAAAAACGCATATCCTGTTACAGATTCTCCTAGCATTCCTTAACTCTCCTTCACAGCACTTGTGAAACTGTTTGATTATTGCACACTCATTGAACTGAAAGCTCCATGAGGGCAGGAGCTGTTTCTGGTTTTGCTCAATATCTTATTTCCAGCATCTAGAAATGGTGACTGTGACATGGAGGACAACCAGTAAGGATTTGTAGAATGAATAAGCTAATATATGAATATCCAAGTTTGCCAGCACTATAGGTACACAAAACTTTGAAGTTTCAATAAAAGACTAAAACATAGATCAGAATTTTACTGAATAAGCCAGCAGAGCAGAAATATGGCAGGTCTTAAGTGTTGATAATATTTGCATGTTATGTAGTTTACTTCCACAAATAAAGGGTGCGATCATAGAGAGATTGTTTTGAAAATGTTTTAAAATTAAAGCTACTTAATAAAAATAATTCCAGTCAGAACTTCCTACATCATTAAAAAGTATTCAAATAAAACATTGCTTTATCTGTGAATTCACGCTTTTAAATTTTTTTAATTCTAAATTTAAGGGCCAGCCAGTGGCTCACTCTGGAGAGTGCGGTGCTGATAACACCAAGGCCACAGGTTCGGATCCTATATAGGGATGGCCGGTTTGCTCACTGGCTGAGCATGGTGCTGACAACACCAAGCCAAGGGTTAAGATCCCCTTACTGGTCATATTTTTTAAAAAAATTAAAAAATTAAAAAAATAAAATAAATTTAATGTTAGCTAACCATTTTTTGAGTTTAGTTTTTCTATATTTTAAATAATCACAAATAGTAGCTCACTGTATTGTTCTCAGAGGGATGAAATAAAAAGGTAAAGTGCCTCCTTTGTGTATATGAATTGTACAAAAACAGAATATTTTTTCCAGTATGAATTTTTATATGGGCTACAAAGAATGGAAACAATAGAGTAGGGGCAGGCATTTAATATTTATTTTTATTTATTTATTTTAAAAGATGACCAGTAAGGGGATCTTAACCCTTGACTTGGTGTTGTCAGCACCACGCTCTCCCAAGTGAACTAACCAGCCATCCCTAGAATGGGATCCGAACCCGTGGCCTTGGTGTTATCAGCACCACACTCTCCCAAGTGAGCCATGGGCAGGCCCTTGAAAACAATTATTAAAGCCACATTTACATTACTGATTTTTGTTGATTAAGAGACCCATTCCAAATATTTACGAATACTGTTTGGTTCACAGATTCATTTCCCTGGTAGGTCAATTAACTTGGCTCTGTTCAGTAGCCACAGATTTCACACTAATCCATCTCTCTCATAAATTCACAAATGCAAACAAAATTACCTTCAAAGTACCAGGTGAGAAAATGTGGAAGAGAGAAAGAAGGCAAGGCTGTAATAGTACGGTGCTGTGAAGAAATACCATAAAGCAGGGCTTTCTACACAACTTTATGCAGTCACTCCATAGAGGGCTTTAGGTTCCAAATAGGTTAACTCCCATCCTCCAGAATTTGGAGATAATGTCAAGGTCAGAAAATACCTCACTTTGAAAACTAAAGCTAATAGGACCAATATAAATAATGAGATCATTCTTTACAAAAGAAATCTGCCATCCCAAAGATGTGATTAGGGTGATCCTGTTATCTGTTCAAGATTGAGGGTACATCCTTGGGTTGGAATGTAACTGCTTCAGTGAAAACTAATACTTTCAAGTCTAATCCAGTGTTGTTCAGACTGGGGTATGCTTAGGCCTGGCGGTACACAAAGAGTTTTCAAGGAATATGTGAATACGTGGTCTATTTTTTTTTTTTCTTAAAGATGACTGGTAAGGGGATGTTAACCCTTGACTTGGTGTTATCAGCACCACACCCAAGTGAGCCACGGCCGGGCCCCACATGGTCTATTTTTAAGAGGATTGGTTCTTAGGCTTTCCATTTCCAAATGGACTGTTTTTCTAAAAATTGAACTGCTAGAGAATGTTCCTCTCTAGCTGGGGTTTTTTTGGTTTTTTTTTCCCCCACCTCTTTCACAATCACCCTTCCCCCACTTCACCAAAAAAGGCATACCTTTTGCCCATCCCTATTCTTACCTTGGTACATTGTCTCAGAATGAAAAAAGGGGGCACCAGAGACAAGTAAAGAGAGTAAATGTCCCTAATCACTTGGTAGCAACATTTTTGCAACTCTGATGGTTTCTAGCTTTTGCTTTCAACAGAACTGAAGAAGGATCTAATTGAGGTGTCCGTTGATCATTAAAAATAATTTTGGGGCCAGCCCATGGCTCACTTGGTAGAGTGCAGTGCTGATAACACCAAGGCCACGGGTTCGGATCCCTATATAGGGATGATCGGTTAGCTCACTTGGGACAGCATTGTGCTGAAAAAAAAATATATATATTATTATTATTTTTTTTTTTTTTAAAGATGACCGGTAAGGGGATCTTAACCCTTGACTTGGTGTTGTCAGCACCACGCTCACCCAGTGAGATAACCGGCCATCCCTATATGGGATCCGAACCCGTGGCCTTGGTGTTAACAGCACCACACTCTCCTGAGTGAGCCACAGGCCCCCCTATAACAGGATATTTGAATGTTGCTGGTGTGGGTGGTCAGGGAAATCTGCCTTAAGAAAATGATCTAAGGATGAATGTGGGTTAATTAGGAGAAAAAAGGGAGAGCACTACAGAGAGGGAACAGTCCCCTAAAAGGGACTATTTTATAAAACAGAATGTTCTAGCGATATTGAGGAATGGAGATGGCCAATTTACCACATAGTTTAATGGACATAATCAGCAAGCAGTTTAATGGCATTTTTGTGTTTCTACTGTGTACCAAACATTAGAATTTAATAGATAAATAAGATTGTCCCAGCCCTCAAGAAACTCACATTTCACTGAGGGAAGAAAGCATTTAAATTAGTAATTATAATGATTAAATGTTGCTAGAGATATGTACAAATTGCTATGGAAATATAGAGAATAGAGTGACTGTTGCTAGTTTGAAAAATTGAATTGCAGGGCCGGCCCGTGGCTCACTCAGGAGAGTGCGGTGCTGATAACACCAAGGCCATGGGTTCAGATCCTATATAGGGATGGCCGGTTCGCTCACTCACTGAGTGTGGTACTGACAACACCAAGCCAAGGGTTAAGATCCCCTTACCGGTCATCTTTAAAAAAAAAAAGAAAAAAATTGAATTGCTAGGGAAGATAGATCTTTGAGCAGGGTTTTGAGATACAAATATGAATTTTGCCAAAATAAAATTTATCCCTAAAATAAATTTTAAGTGACTCGGTGTCTGGATTATTGGAGCAATGCTTGAGGGGAGGTTTGAAAAAGAAGGGGGAGTGATCAATAAGGAGTTTGGATTTTATTCTGAAAGCAATGAGAAGACTAAACGTTCTTAAGAAAGGGAATGACTAAATTAGATACTTCTTAATAACATCAGTTTTCTTTGTTCTAATTATATCCTCATCAAACAAATAATTTGATCTTTAATTTTGACTCCTATGTAGATTCATCCACTAGGAAGCAATTCCCTTGGTAAACAAGGTAGGTTACCTTGTGAGATAAATGTTCTATTGAAAAATAATAAGGTCTAGGGTTCGATCTCTATACTGGCCAGCTGCCAAATATATATATATAGATAGATAGATAGATAGATAGATAGATAGATAGATAGATAGATAGATAGATAGATAGATAGACAGACAGATAGACAGACAGATAGGTAGATATTTTAAATACAATGATCAAGCCCAGTTTTGACATGCTCATACCTGAGCTGCAGATCTGAGACTTAGGGAGATGCAACAGTTATTTCCACCTCACAAAGTTCTGCCTGAGAAGCTGCTAGGACTTCTAATGACTTTCTCTATAGTCCCCAGTAGATTGCATATACGATAGCCTCCCGTTTCTCAGGCTCACCGTGAATTTTGTAGTCATGGTAGCAGTAATTTCATAAAAGATGGCAATGATACTTTTAAAATCCTTAACACAACTTTCAGAAATAAAAATGAAGCTCTTCCAAACATTTGTGATCACCCAACATAACATTTCTCTCAAACTGAGACATTACTTTTGCAGCAAGAGCCATAAAGAATGGCTGTGTATGCTGATGAAGATGGAGAGAAAAGGAACTCTCCTACATTGCTGGTGGGAGTATAAATTGGTACAGCTGTGGAGAAGAGTATGGAGGTTCCTCAGAGAACTAAAACTAGATCTACCTTATTACCCAGGTATCCCACTACTGGGTATATCCCAAAAGAAATGAAATCAATATATTAAAAAGACACCTGCAGTTCCATGTTCATTGCAACAGCATTCACAATAGCCAAGAGTTGGAATCAACCTAAATGCCCATTAACAATGAATGGATTTTAAAAACTGTCGTATATATACACAGTGGAAGACTTCTCGGCTATAAAAAAATGAAAGTCAATCATTTGCAGCAACATGAATGGAACTGGAAACCATCATGTTAGGTGAAGTAAGTCAGGCACAGAAAAACAAATATCACATGATCTCACATGAAATCTAAAAAAAAAAAAGTGGTTTTCATAGAAGTAGAGAGTAGAATAATGGTAACCAGAGGCCAGGAGGGGAGGAGGCGAAGAGGAAAAGTGGTGGAGTACTAGGTACAAAGCTGTGTTATCTACCATAATTGAGTCATTGTGCAGTATATGCATGTATTGAAACAACACACTGTACCCCATAAATATGTACAAATAAATGTTAAAAAGAAAGAAAGAAAGAAAGAAAAGAATGGCTGTGCCATTGTGCTTCTGTTCACAAAAATGGTGGGCCAGATAGCATGGGTGAAAAAGGAAAACTTCATGAGAGCCTTTGGATAAACTGCTCAAAATAGTTGTACTAGTTTCTGTGGGTCAGTAGTATTACCTGCATGGTCAAAGACAGTCAACACAAGTGAGACAGGCAAGTTGTTTACTTGTTGGTGAAATGAGAATCAAGTCATTATTCTGGCTTGGGAAGTTTTTTGACTGCGGTGTATTTCCCCAGGCCAGTCACAGTCAGTATTGTACTGTGCAAAGTTACGCCTCACTGGTCAGTGAAACAATTAGGCTCATTGAACAAGTACAATTCAGGTATAGCCTACTTTTTTCTTCTGTTTAAGTAACCTGAGCTAACAACTGTGGGATTCTGTTATTGACTCTTAAATATTTCAGGATTTTCAGGTTTGCTCAAGAGACATAAATGATCAATTTATGATTCAGAGATCTCTTTCTTCTCACATGCTCCATGTTTTTTGGTTAACACATTTACATCTACAAAGACAGCCACAAATGATGGGCACCAGTCACACATAGTCTTACTATAGAGGACTTCAGTATTTTGAGGCCTTGGGCAAATTACTTAATATTTCTAGACCCTGGTTTTCTCATTTGTAAAATGGAGCTAATAATAGAATGGTAGAAACCTCATAGGTTTGTTGTGAAGATTTTATGAGATAATATATATAAAACACTTAGCTCAGTGGCTGGTAAATAAAAACCAACAAATTTATTCAATATGTTTAAATACTTTCTACTTGCCGAATGCTGTATTAGGTACTGGAGACAAAATGAGCAGGAACTGACACAGTCCCTGCTCTCACGGAGCTCACAATCTAATGGGGGATGTTGACAAATGATCACCAAAAAAAAAAAAAAAAAAAAAGTAAAAAGGTAGAGAAGGAGTAGGAGGAGGGGAAGGAAGAGAAGGGGACCGGGAAAGAACATGGCAGTTTTGGAGTTTATAATAGATTTCAGCCGATTTTTTAGGGTTATCGGAGAAGACTTCCCTAGGAAAGAAACTTTTGAGCTGAAGGATGATTAGGAGTTAAGTAAGTGGGTGAAGTAGAGAAGACAGTTGGCTTTGCAGCCTGGGCGAAGGCCTGCAGAGGAATGGGTCATCACAGGTCTGAAGGATGGAAAGCAAGCCCGAATGGCTGGAGCAGTTGAGGGGAACAGGGTGTGAGATGGAGTGGGTGGGATCTGTGGTGCAGGGCCCTGTAGCAGTTTTAAGTTTCTCTTTCCGATAAGAACAATGCAAAGCTGCTGAAAGGCTTGAATGAAGTAGGAGGGACAGGATGAAATAACATGATCAGATTTGGATTTTGAGATCATCTTAGCTACAGAGAATGAGTAAGAAGAGAACCAGGGGATACAGAGGCTATTAGAAGAGATGATGAAATCTTGGACTGGGTTGATAATGGTAAAGCTGGAGAGAACTGAACAAATTTGAGAGAGATTTAGGAGGGAAAATGTATAGAAACTGGTGATGGATTGGCTATGGGGATTTAAAAAGAATAGAGTATTGAAGACAACTCAGGTTTCTGGCAGCATTCACTAAGACAGGTAATAGAAGAAGAAAGTTCAGGGGTAAAATTGTGAATTCACTTTTGGAAATCTGATTTTGAGGTTCTTTTGAGACATACAAGAGGACATGTTAAGTAGGCTAGAGCTCGGAATATATATATATCATAACTACGTATGTGTATACATACACGTATATGTCATCTACATGTAGTTATGGTTATTCAGCTATATGATGGGGATACTGATCCTGCTTCACAGAGATGTAAGAATTGAGTTGGACATGATGTACATAAAGTGCTAAGCATACATGGATAACTGTGCTGGGCTAAGAGAGGGCAGGAAAATGGTACTGGAGCCAATAGTAGAAGAGTAATAATGAAATGGCGGAGACAATGTTGTGAGGGGTGTCAGGTGAGCAGCAGCCTGAATCTAGAGGGATAAATAGTATGGTCTTTGCAGGTTGATCCCTAGATTCTGTTAGCCACTTAATGCGGATGGTTATATTTTTTTCTCTCTCTTACTTTTTTCATTAATTTTTTTTCTATTTTGTTGTTTCTGTTGTTAACACAGATGTTTTCTAAATGAGTAGTTATTGAATCTGAGAAATGCTCTTATCAATACTAACTACAACATTATTCAAGGGAAGTTTTCATGGAAATTCATGAACATTAATTGAGGGTCATTAGTTCAGCTTGGTAAGGTCAGGGAAAGATTCCTGGAACTGGAGAGTAGAAGTTGACCACAGAAAGAAGTGAGAAGGTATGTTCTAGGAGGAGAGGAGAGCACATTGACTTTTTTTTTTTTTTTTTTTTTTTTTTTTTAAAGATGACCGGTAAGGGGATCTTAACCCTTGACTTGGTGTGGTCAGCACCACGCTCACCCAGTGAGCGAACCGGCCATCCGTA
The DNA here is from genome assembly GCF_027409185.1 of Cynocephalus volans. Classification (NCBI taxonomy): domain Eukaryota; kingdom Metazoa; phylum Chordata; class Mammalia; order Dermoptera; family Cynocephalidae; genus Cynocephalus; species Cynocephalus volans. The sequence continues at coordinate 36,508,328 of NC_084474.1, read as the reverse complement.
TATGGGATCCGAACCCGGGGCCTTGGTGTTATTAGCACCGCACTCTCCCGAGTGAGCCACGGGCCGGCCCCAAGAGAGCACATTGACTTTAAAAAGCAAAGAGACGGGCCGGCCCGTGGCTCACTCGGGAGAGTACAGTGCTGATAACACCAAGGCCCCGGGTTCGGATCCCATATACGGATGGCTGGTTCACTCACTGGCTGAGCGTGGTGCTCACAACACCAAGTCAAGGGTTAAGATCCCCTTACCGGTCATCTTTAAAAAAATAAATAAATAAATAAATAAATAAATAAATAAATAAATAAATAAAAAGCAAAGAGACATAAAAGCATGAGTGGGATGAAAGAAGTAAAATTACCTTGGAATTAACAACATTTGGTGAGTGACCTGAGATGATATTGGATAAGTCAGGGGCCAAATAGTGGAGAGCAAGTAAGTGATGTGGACCCACTGAAATATTTTAAGCAAGGAAAATGACATAATTAGATTTGCTTTTAGATAGAAAAGTTCAGACCACCATATAAACCAGAGGATGGAATTGAAGACTGGAGGGTCAGAGGTATCAGTTATGATGCTTTGGAAATAGAACAGGTAAGAGATGAAAGCCTGATGTCTAGCAGGCCTTTAGAGAGTAGTCTGGATAGGCAATATTTAAATATATATTTGAGAATTATCAGCTTAGGAGGGTTAATAAAATCATAGTAAATGAAATAAAGAGAAAACATAAAGTGAGAAGAAATAGAGAATTTAAAAGAACACTGTAAAACAGATCCTTTAAGAAATAGGTGCAAGGGGCCGGCCCGTGGCTCACTCGGGAGAGTGCGGTGCTGATAACACCAAGGCCCCGGGTTCGGATCCCATATACGGATGGCCGGTTCGCTCCACTGGCTGAGCGTGGTGCTCACAACACCAAGTCAAGGGTTAAGATCCTGGGCCGAGCCCGTGGCGCACTTGGTAGAGTGCTGCGCTGGGAGCGTGGCGACGCTCCCACCGCGGGTTCGGATCCCATATAGGACTGACCGTTGCACTCACTGGCTGAGTGCCGGTCACGAAAAAACGACAAAAACAAACAAACAAACAAACAAAAAAAGGGTTAAGATCCCCTTACCGGTCATCTTTAAAAAAAAAAAAAAAAAAAAAAAAAGAAATAGGTGCAAGAAGAGGATCCTAAGAACCTCTCACATGTAGTTCTTTTTTATATCTGATGTCCATGCTTTAATCAAACTGTATTTCTTCCGTTCACTCTCCAGTTGAGATAGAAAGCAGTTGTTCTTCATCTTGTATATAACAACCCTTCCTATGTGCTTGAATACTGTTATTAAGAAACCTAGTAGTCTTCTCTAACTTGGGCTAAATAATTTCTAGCTCCTGTTTTTCCAACCCTTTAATCATCTCTGTGACTCCCTGTTGAATCCCTTCCACTTTCTCCATATCCCTAAGTTGAGTCTGTTGCTGGATGTTGTACTTTCAAGACTCACTTTGAGGATCATGGGAAAATTTTCTTCAATTTCTTACATAATAATTTTATATATCGTAGTGCTATGTTTGGATTTGCTCCATGTTAAATTTGGGATTTTGCTAAACTAGTTTTAGTTATTTATGTCTAACTGGCTAAGGTAAATTTTTGTTTTCATTGTTGTTTGTTTTGGTAGCTGGCTAGTACAGGGATCGAATCCTGGACCTTGGTGTTATCAGCATCACGCTCTTGTTTTTATTATTAGCTTCAAATCCCTGTTGTGACATTTCAAAGACATAATTCTCAACACCCTTACTTGAATGAAATAAGTTGATCTGCTCCTGGTCTCATGGATGTCAGTTTGGGTGGGAGGTAAGAGCTTTGTACGTACTCTACATTCTTGCATAGATGGCATTGATTAACAGTGTGTTCTTCTTCTTCCCTTTCTTGTTTAAACTGTAAAATCAGTTTAGACTGTAAATGTGAAGTAATCCCCCTTATTTTATTTACCTAGCTGTATTGCCCGTTGACTGCTCACATGTCTTGAAGAAGGAGCATGATCCTGGTTATCTTTATATTCTCAGTACATTTTTTATCTCAAGGAGAATCACATTGGATGCTGCCCTAAATCAAGTGTGAAAAAGGAAGGTCTTCACCAGCAGTTGCCCTGGAGTTTCATCTTGCTTGTCAGCCCCAATTGATTGGTACTAACTTAGTTATTGCTATGTATTGCGATGTTAAGGATTTTGAAGCATAGTCCTGGCTCATCAAAAAATGCTGTGGCAAATTGGAATTGTTAGGAACTGGAATTGTGAATCACTGTGACATTATTTACCATGGACATGAGACATAGAAGAGGTAAAAGTAGTCCATATTTGCCAGTGAAAACAACAAGAAGAATTATATCTTCATTCTTATAAGATGCTTTGACTCATATTCGTGATGGTCTACCCCTATGAGAAAGAAAATGCACTTTGTTCAGTTTATAGATCAGAGTGAGGATAACAGAAAATCTTAGAGGTCATGGCCTTACTAAAAAATCTACCCACCCACTCATTTAGCCCAATTACACAAGGTCTATTTTTAGTATATCTTGGAAATTGGGTGAGTGCGAATCTGCATGGCTGTCACACATGGTTCTCTAATGTCATTACAGGAGTTTTGTTCATGATTCTTTCCTTGAAGTAGCTCAGAAAATAGTTTTTTAAAATTTTGTTCATTTGTTTTGGTGGCTGGCTGGTACAGGGATCTAAAAGAAAATAGTTTTGATTTGACTTAAAAGTCAACAAAAATAGGGCCGGCCCATGGCTCACTCAGGAGAGTGTGGTGCTGATAACACCAAGGCCACGGGTTCGGATCCCATATAGGGATGGCCGGTTAGCTCACTGCGTGAGCGTGGTGCTGACAACACCAAGTCAAGGGTTAAGATCCCCTTACGGGTCATCTTTTAAAAAAAAAAAAAAAAAAGCCAACAAAAATAATCATTTTTGTTTGGCTTGTTTAGAATTAAAAAAGAATGCAGCTGCTATTTTAAAAATTCCATAAGAGGGCCGAGCCCGTGGCGCACTTGGTAGAGTGCTGCGCTGGGAGTGCGGCGACGCTCCCGCCGCGGGTTCGGATCCTATATAGGACTGACCGGTGCACTCACTGGCTGAGTGCCGGTCACGAAAAAACGACAAAAAAAAAAAAAAAAAATTCCATAAGAGAGCTCGTACTATTGCTAAATTGATTGTCTTGACAGCATATTGTCAAATGATGTATTCATGAACAAAGAACTAGAACACTTAAAATATAGCGACATCTTTGCTAGATAGGTAGAGTTTGGTATGAAAGCTGAACTAAGAGGTAGAACACACAAGAATTGGTATGTTGTGGGTCTTGTCAAAACCATGGAATATAAGAAATAGTCCTGGAGAACTGTCAATATGTTCAATTTTACATACTTTTGTTTACTTGCTCATTTGTTTTTTGTTCTTCTGTGCTTTTTCACTTAACATGTCTAGGCTTTGGAGAACAACCTTGAAGATATATAAATTAATGATAAATCAAGTAGGCTGATCCATTTATGATGGGTACTGCATCTGAAGTTCACAGTTAATGGCAGAGATAAGCACTTTCAAAGTACAACTTTACGGTGAGTTCAGAGAAAAATTGTTACTCAACATTCTTTCTGAGTTACTTATCCCATTGACATGACTTTAACTCTTACTAATGTGATAATGACACCAAGTTTACAGGGGCACCTCAAACCTTTCCCCAGAGCTGTAGTTCATGTATGCTGCAGGTACATCTCCAACTCAACAAGCCTAAAATTATTAGCCATCACTTCCCTACAAACCTACTCCTTTTCCTGTATTCTCTATCACCCTTAATGTTGATGCTATGCTTCACAGTTGTTTTTGACTCTTTCATTTTCCATATTTCCCAGATTCAACCAATCACCAACTCCTGCCAATTATACCTCCTAACTAGTTCTTGCATCCTTTTCATACTATCCTCCTCTGCTATTACTGTCCTGGTTCAGCCTCTCATCCTCGCCCATCCTGAATACTGCAACAAACTTCTTAACTGGTCTTCTAATCTGTGGTCTGGCTCTGTTCACATCTTTCCATATGTTTCCTATTTAAAAAATTGAATGACTCCTCATTGCTTGTAAGGTAAAGTTCAAGCTCCTTAACATGGAATTAAAGAATTCTATGATCTGGCCCCCATCTAACTTTATATTTTGATCTTTCATCATTCTTCACTTCCTGTCTTTCAGAAACTTTGCTCTCCAGCAATGATGCTGTTTCTCTCTGGAACACTCTGCCCTTTCTATCCTCTTCCTTATCATTTGGCTATTTACTAATCATTCTTTCATAAAACCTACTTAGCTACCATCTGTTCCTTAGAAAGTCTTTCTTACCGATATACCTACACATAAACACCTTTGTGCCTTTGTACTACCCAGTATTCTTGCCCATCTTTGCCCTTACCACATTATTTTAACGTGTCTATGCATGGATCTGTTGTACCACCATGTTGTGAACTCTCTAAAGGGACATCATGTCATTGTTACCTTTGTATTCATGACACATTAGCATAGTGCCTTTCTTTTTAAAAAAAAAAAAAAAAGATGACCGGTGAGGGGATCTTAACCCTTGACTTGGTGTTGTCGGCACCACGCTCACCCAGTGAGCTAACTGGCCATCCCTATATGGGATCCGAACTCTGGCCTACAGTAGCATTTCTATTCTCCAATAGTGAACATGCAGAAGGAGAAATCAAGAAAGCCTGCCCATTTACAATAGCCACCAAAAAAATAAAATACTTAGGAATTGAGTTAACCAAGGAGGTGAAAAATCTCTATAATGAGAACTACAAACCACTGCTGAGAGAAATTAGAGAGGATACAAGAGGATGGAAAGATATTCCATGCTCTTGGATTGGAAGAATCAACATAGTGAAAATGTCCATACTACCCAAATTGATATACAAATTCAATGCAATCCCCGTCAAAATTCCAAAGACATTTTTCTCAGAAATGGAAAAAACTATCCAGACATTTATATGGAACAATAAAAGACCACGCATAGCCAAAGCAATGCTGAGCAAAAAAAATAAAGCTGGAGGCATAACACTACCTGACTTTAAGCTATACTACAAAGCTATAATAACCAAAACAGTATGGTACTGGCATAAAAACAGACACACTGACCAATGGAATAGAATAGAGAATCCAGAAATCAACCCACACACTTACTGCCATCTGATCTTTGACAAAGGCACCAAGCCTATTCACTGGGGAAGGGACTGCCTCTTCAGCAAATGGTGCTGGGAGAACTGGATATCCATATGCAGGATAATGAAACTAGATCCATACCTCTCACCGTATACTAAAGTCAACTCAAAATGGATTAAGGATTTAAATATACACCCTGAAACAATAAAACTTCTTAAAGAAAACATAGGAGAAACACTTCAGGAAATAGGACTGGGCACAGACTTCATGAATACGACCCCAAAAGCACGGGCAACCAAAGGAAAAATAAACAAATGGGATTATATCAAACTAAAAAGCTTCTGCACAGCAAAAGAAACAATTAGCAGAGTTAAAAGACAACCAACAGAGTGGGAGAAAATATTTGCAAAATATACATCTGACAAAGGATTAATATCCAGAATATATAAGGAACTCAAACAACTTTACAAGAAGAAAACAAGCAACCCAATTAAAAAATGGGCAAAAGAGCTAAGTAGGCATTTCTCTAAGGAAGATATACAAATGGCCAACAGACATATGAAAAAATGCTCAACATCACTCAGCATCCGGGAAATGCAAATCAAAACCACATTGAGATACCATCTAACCCCAGTTAGGATGGCTAAAATCCAAAAGACTCTGAACGATAAATGCTGGCGAGGTTGCGGAGAAAAAGGAACTCTCATACATTGTTGGTGGGACTGCAAAATGGTGCAGCCTCTATGGAAAATGGTATGGAGGTTCCTCAAACAATTGCAGATAGATCTACCATACGACCCAGCTATCCCACTGTTGGGAATATACCCAGAGGAATGGAAATCATCAAGTCGAAGGTATACCTGTTCCCCAATGTTTATCGCAGCACTCTTTACAATAGCCAAGAGTTGGAACCAGCCCAAATGCCCATCATCAGATGAGTGGATACGGAAAATGTGGTACATCTACACAATGGAATACTACTCAGCTATAAAAACGAATGAAATACTGCCATTTGCAACAACATGGATGGACCTTGAGAGAATTATATTAAGTGAAACAAGTCAGGCACAGAAAGAGAAATACCACATGTTCTCACTTATTGGTGGGAGCTAAAAATTAATATATAAATTCACACACACACACACACACACACACACACACAAAAAAAAAAAAAACCGGGGGGGGGGAAGAAGATATAACAACCACAATTATTTGAAGTTGATACGACAAGCAAACAGAAAGGACATTGTTGGGGGGGAGGGGGGGAGGGAGAAGGGAGGGAGGTCTTGGTGATGGGGAGCAATAATCAGCTACAATGTATATCGACAAAATAAAATTAAAAAAAAAAAAAAATCCAAGTATAAAGTTTAGACCATAAAAAAAAAAAGGAAATCATGGAAATACTTTGCTTATTTTGGAGTAACTGATGAATTTTAATAATTCACTCTTTGAATATTTTGGTTATTGTCCAATTCTATTTTTTTTTTTTTTTAAAAAAGATGACCGGTAAGGGGATCTTAACCCTTGACTTGGTGTTGTCAGCACCACGCTCAGCCAGTTAGCCAACCGGCCATTCCTATATAGGGATCCGAACCCATGGCCTTGGTGTTATCAGCACCACACTCTCCCAAGTGAGCCACGGGCCGGCCGGTCCAATTCTATTTTTTACTAAGACATAGATTCTTTGTGTTTTGCTCATTGAAAATTGGAGTGATCTGTCCTTTAATGCGAGCATATGACCATCACTAAAATACTTATCTGCCCAAGCTTTAGTTGATTAGTTTGGATGCTGGATCAACATTAGTGTCTTCAGAGACTTTAGTGAGTGAGAGGATACAATATTAAGAAATCAGGGCAGGGTTGGCCTGTTAGTTCACTTAGGAGAGCATGGTGCTGGTAACACCAAGGTCACGTGTTTGGATCCCCATACTTGTTAGCTGCTGAAAAAATGAGTAAATAAACAAGTCAGAGGGATCACAGTTACTCTGTTAGAACTCTTCATTGTTCAGGGCCAGCCTGTGGCTCACTTGGGAGAGTGCGGGTGCTGATAACACCAAGGCCACGGATTCGGATCCTATATAGGGATGGCCGGTTCGCTCACTGGCTGAGGGTGGTGCTGACAACACCAAGCCAAGGGTTAAGATCCCCTTACTGGTCATCTTTTAACTGTTCATTGTTCAATATAACTTTTACCATACACAAATTTTAAATGAGATGTAAAATTTACTTTTAATGGCTAAGGGGCAACCTGAGTAAAAAGGTGCTTTTTAAAATCACACAAAACAAAAACCTGTTGTCTTTTTAAATATGTGCAATTGGCATAATTTCTGTGCTGCTTTCTACAGGATGTTTTAAATACTTATTCTTTTCCTGTTTGATAAAGTCAAAAATCTTTAAGGATTCCAGAATTTCACATAAGTTTATACTTCTTTTGACTAATTTATATAGTCAGAACAGTAGTTCCATGGTTATCATACATTCCTTTTTTTTTTTTTTTTTTTTTTTGGCAGCTGGCCAGTACGGGGATCTGAACCCTTGACTATGATCTAACTAACATCATATCATACATTCTTGGTAGTTATGTATTGAATGAATAAACAAAGCAACCAATCAATGATATGAGAAGGATGATGTGTTTTAAAATTTCTGTGGGGTTGGGCCGGCCCGTGGCTCACTTGGGAGAGTGTGGTGCTGATAACACCAAGGCCCCGGGTTCGGGTCCCATATAGGGATGGCCGGTTGGCTCACTGGGTGAGCGTGGTGCTAACAACACCAAATCAAGGGTTAAGATCCCCTTACCGGTCATCTTTTAAAAAAAAAAAAAAATTTCTGTGTGGTATATTCAGTATGTTATGGTGAACACCTATTGTTTTGTCTACCAAGTGTTTGTTCTGGGAACTGCCACTCCCTTAATTCCTAACAGAGCTGCCAAATTCTCACATGACATTGCTGGTCACAGCAGTGAGCACTTGAAACAAGCAGGGCCAATGAATCCCAGACTTTCTGAACTTTTGATCTAGAAAATAGGGTCAATCCCTTTTAATGGTTGAGATTATAAGAGGTAAAGTTTGGAAGGTATTGGTGGTACTACAGCAATTTAAAAATGTAGATTCTGAACTTGAAGAGGCTTCCACTGGCCAAAGGTGGGAGAATTTGAGCGTCAGTAAAAATAATAAATGCAATGGGTTGAAGCAGTCAATATGTTAGAATATTTGAGTTCATAATGATACCAAGAATATTCATTGGTTACTTTTGCTAGGGAACCAACGCATTATTTTGAACACTAGTTAATAAAGAAAAAGAATCAAGGATTTATCCTGCCTTTCTTGTATTCACTGTACATTAGTGTTACTAAATAGTTCATGAAGACTTTTTTTCTCTATAGTGGTATTCCAGATAATAAAGAAAGAAGGAATGATAGAATATATTATGCTCTTTTGTAAATCCCTAGTGAAACAAGATCTAGACCAGGGCTGTCTAATACAATATCCACCAGCCGTACATGACAGACGGGCGCTTGAAATGTGGCTGGTCCAAATTGAGATGTCTTTTAAAGCATTGATGTGCTGCTAAGTGTTTAATAACTGGCTCTCTGAGAGGGACAAAACCCTGGTTTGTGGTGTTTGCCATGGTACAAATACTCCCACCATAGCCAGTTTCGAGCTACCAATGGGATGTCACTAAACGTAGAGTTGAGATGTGATGCTCACAGTCGGCTCTCCTGGGCTAGTGAGAGCCAGCTCCAGCACCCACTCACTGGCTGTGAGTGGGAAAACCAAACCAGACTTTGAAGACTTAGTATGAAAAAAAGAATATAAAATATTTCCTTAATTATTTTTGTCTTGTTTGCATGTTGAAGTAATGATACTTTGCATATATTGGGTTAAATAATATAATTAAAATAAATTTCACATTTAAAATTTTACTTTCTAGTAGTAGAAAATTTGAGATTACACATGTGGTTCACATTGTATTTCTCTTGGGCAGTGCTGTTCTAGACAGTGATCACCACTAACTGCCAATTTATCAGATAGATAGACAACCAAATATTATATGACTCCTGATGGAAGTGTACCACCACCTCTGAAGCAGTCTTTTCAAAGAACCAAACCTGTACCACATCAAGCCTCTGAAACAACTTACTAGGTTACAGGAAATACAGGAGACAGAGGAGCATGTTAAATGACATCATAGGGCTATAGTCAGCAAAATCCAGGATGTGGCATATGTAGCACCAAGTTTCTTAAATACATTGCAAGGGTGGTAAAGAGAAATAGAGAGAGAATCTATACAGTAGAATAGACTTAAGAAACTGCCAACCAGCACAGTCTTATAAAACCAAGGTCATTCCATGTGAGGTCTCAGTCCCATTCAGTTAGCACCACCTTTTTACTTATATTTAAAATATGGCCAGTCATTCCAGAAACCTTCCATACCTCATACCGTTATCCAATCAATTGCCAAGTCCTGTCTATTCTACCTCCAAAATATTTTTTAAGTCCATCCAGTTCTCTCTACCTAGTGAGATATATTACATGTCTCACCTATACTATTGTAATGACCCTGCATAAGTAGTTTTTTCTGCATTCAGATTGGTTTCCTTCCAGTTCTTCTCTACCAAGCAGACTTAGTGATCTTCTTAAAACACAAATCTGATCTTGTCTGTCTCTAGTTTAAAACCTTCCAATCAATTTCTATGCATTATTCTTAGAATAAAGGCCCAAATCTTTTAAGTTTCAGCATGATCTCCCTCGGCTTCACTTCCCCACCCTCTTTACCATGCTCCACCCAAAGTGATCCCTCCCACTTCTTCCAACATCATGCTGTTTTCTGCCTTGAGACCTTTGGAAGCCTAACAAATTTCTATTTACCTTTCATGTTACAACTTAAATGTCCATTGTCAAGGATGCTCCAGTGTAGCTCAGGTCCCCAGCTCTCAAAGTAGCCTGTATATTTCTTTCAAAGCATGTATACACTAATATCCATTTGCTCCATTAGTCAATCAGGTCCATAAGAGCGGGAATGACATCTCCAATGACCAGTACAGCATCAGACACAAAGTAAGTACTAATGAGTATTTGTTGCATTAATGAATGAACAAATATCTTTAACTGTGGTTAGTTCCTTACCCTGCCTACTTTCCTAAATGATTGCTTTAGGTATAAATTCTCCTACTTATTCTCATTTGTTTATTCTACAAATTATTGGTCTGGGCATCACTCTCTTTGAACTGATTTCTAGTTCTTATGTTTCTCAGGATATCATTTGTAACCAAACAATTTACAAGATGTGAAGGTTTGTCCCCAGACAAACTTGAGTTTTAGTCACTGCCCTACCACTGACTAGTGATGGGGGTTTTAGGCACATTAATTAATTATATCTATCTGAGAGGGTTATTATGAAGTTTAGGTAATAGAAGGTAAATAAAACACTTAGTACAGTTCATAATAACCAGTTGGAGATCTATGAATGTCCTTTTCTGTCCAGCTTCAATGGTTAAAGAAAAAGAGTTTAGTCCTTGTTCCCTCCAAGGTGCAATTCTGAATCCCTTCTCCCTAAACTCTAATCAGAAAGATCTCAGAGCCGAATTCAGAGATCTCTTCAATTTTAATTCCATGTTAATGAATTGAGTCATTAAGTTTTCTGTTTGGTGAGTAAAAATTGGACCTGAATTCTACAATTTAGGCTGTTATCCATGCTTAACAAAGGAGATTAGAATTTTCCACACAGGGCTGGCCCGTCGCTCACTCGGGAAAGTGTGGTGCTGATAACACCAAGGCCACAGGTTTGGATCCTATATAGGGATGGCCAGTTCGCTCACTGACACACCAAGCCAAGGGTTGAGATCCCCTTACCGGTCATCTTTAAAAAAAAAAAAAAAAGAATTTTCCACAGGACTTATCCCCTCCTTCCCACAACAATCAAGTAGAAGATCAGCCTACCAGTAGGATAAGGTGTGGATTCTGGAGTCTGGAGTCAGGAAGCCTATCCACTAGGGTGAGGAAAGGAAGGGAGAGAGAGGAGAAACAACCTAAAGGGATTCCTTTTCTGATAATTAACCTAACGCAGCCACTGTCTACCTATCATTTGGTTCTAATTCTCCATGAAATACCATTATCTGATATGTTTCTTGTTTGTTTCATTGTTTCTTTGCTTATTGACTGTCTTCCTCCACTAGAATATAAGTTCTAAAAGATAAGGAAACGTTTTTGTTCTGTTTACTATTATGTATTTAGTACCCAGAACAATGCATGGTATAAAGTAGCACTCAGAATATTTGTGGGATAAATTGTTACTGAAAATGGGAAGCAACCAGAGATAGTCAAAATAATTTCAAGGTTTAAAGCTTGACAAAGATAATAGGATACCAATGACAAGGAGAAATATTCTTGCAGAGAGAGTTGGGAGGTTTTTGTTTTATTTTGTTTGCTTGTAGAAGGAGATAAGAGTTTTAATAGTTTTAGATATGTTGAGTTGAAATGATAGCAAAGCCCTGAAGGTGAAAATTTCTGATAAATGAGTATTTATGCTATTGGATTCATTTTGAAATTGATATTTAAGCAAAACAAAAACCTCACTTTAGTTCCAGACCCTGCCTTAGGCCCTAAGAAAACAGGAACGAGTTTGGGAAAAGTCTGCCCTTTGGGAGCCCATAATTAACAGGAGGAAAGAGACACCTATCTAATTATGATATAAAATAAAAGTTGCAATAATAGAATTATAAACACTGTATGGGAGCACAGAGGAGGGAATAAGTAATTCTGCTAAAATTATAGGGGTCTAGGACATCCTCCCAGTGTGAAAACATAACTAATAAATTCTAGGAAAATACGGCCTTATTCTTATTTTCCTAGAATCAGGGGGGAAAGCTCTGAGCTTGGTAGCATTATTCACATATAATACACAGTCTGTGCTCAACAAATCATTCTAAGATGAATAAGTAATTGAACGATGTGAAACCAGGCACTGGTCATTTAAAAAGAGAATATCCATGTCATTGTTTTGTTTATATTAGAAACCATGCGTCTGAAGAATTTTTAGTAATGTGGTTGTGCTACAATAGTTTTTTAAAAGTAGGATACAAATTATACACACAGTTGGATTCTAAAGATTTATTTTCTTCTTTACTTCTTTTTGGAGTTTCCAAATGTTTTACGCAGAGACTATATTAATCACCCTCCCCCCAAAATTTATATAAAATATTTTTACAAAGGTGGAGGGAAGGAAGAAATAAAATAGAAGAAAAAAAGAGATGAAAAGGAGTTACATGAAAATGTTAGTCATGGTTATCTCAGGATGGTGGGGTTATATGTGATTTTCATTTCCTTCTTCATGCTTTTCTGAAATTTTGAGGTTTCCACAAGAAACTATAAAATGTTAAAATGAGAAAAATGTATCATATGGTCATAGATTTTATGACTTAGGCTCCGTGTTAGGTTCTAGGCACTCAGTGAACAAGATGGACAGAGTATGCTCATGGGAAGGAAACAAACAAACAAAAAAAACCCAGATAAACGAAAAATAAATAAGGCAATTACAAATTGTGACAAATGTTACAAAGAAAACAAATAAGAGAGCAAGAAAGAGTAACTTTAGGTAAGGATGGGATGATAATATTTTAGCTGAAAAATGAGAAGGGACTAGCTTAGCTGATAGTTGGGAATGAGTTTTTGAAATAGAACAGCATGTGTAGACACTGATATAGGAAAGACTTTGTAATATTGGAGGGACTAAAAGACTTGCCGGGAGTGAAGTAAAAGAGAGTGGAGAATGACAGATGACACTGGAGATTAAGCAGGGCCAGATATGTAGGTCCTTATAGGCCTCAATAGGAAGTATGGATATTGTTCTGAGGGTTGTGAGATAGTGGGAGGGTTTTAAGCCAGGATGTGACATAGTCTGATTTTCATTTTGAGGAATTACTCTACCATTTGTGTGAAGAATGGAATAAAGTAAAAGCCATTGATTATAGCTGAAGGAAGCAATGATGAAGATCTGGACTAAGGACTGGCACTGTAGGTAGAGAGAGAAGTAGACATACTTAAGACATTTTGGAGATAGAAATAATGAAGACCTTATGAAATAATGAATTTGAACAAGCTTAGTAAACTACAAAATGCTATGCATACTTTGAGTTTTATTATCATCCCTCTGAGTATTGTTGAACCACAGGACTGCATTAAGTTATTCTGCTACTAATGGGACTGAATTATATCTGCTCTTTGTACTCTATCACCTGTCTTATCCAACTAAATCTGCTTTTTAAAAAAAAATTTTTTTAGGGCCGGCCCGTGGCTCACTCGGGAGAGTGTGGTGCTGATAACACCAAGGCTACGGGTTCGGATCCTATATAGGGATGGCTGGTTAGCTCACTGGCTGACCCTTTTAAGGTCACAGAGGCTCAGAGTACTTTTATGTCTAAATAAATAATGACAAATTACCTGAGTAAAGAATATTAAGAATTACCAATGTATAGAATTACATCTTTGATTTTAGAATCTCTTTTACTAATAAAATTAATACAGTAAACAAATAGTAGTGAATTTTACTATACCTTAGTAAACCCAAATAGGCTTCTTTTATACAAAAAGACTCCAAACAAAATGCAAAATACTTCTTTTGCTCCAATTTAGCCTTAACATTCTTTGAGGATGTTCTGAATTTCAAATAGATCCAGTCACCCCAAATAATGGCAACTCTATCCTATCTGCCTACTTAAATCCCTAGCCTTTATTTCAAGTAAATGGATTAACTTTTTTTTTTTTGGATTAACATTTTTATTGTTGGGATTTTCTCTAATATAGGTTTGATAGATTATCAGCAATTTAAAGAAACCCACTTTAGCCACCTCCTTAGCTTTTTCTCCCCACTCCTCCCCTGCCCCGACAAGAACCCCTTTCTTTTTTTTTTTTTTTTTTTTTTTTTAAAAAGATGACCGGTAAGGGGATCTTAACCCTTGACTTGGTGTTGTCAGCACCACGCTCAGCCAGTGAGCGAACCGGCCATCCGTATATGGGATCCGAACCCGGGGCCTTGGTGTTATCAGCACCGCACTCTCCCGAGTGAGCCACGGGCCGGCCCAAGAACCCCTTTCTTTCCCACAATAACATCCTATGACTCTTTTTTTTTTTAATGCAGGCAATAGTCTAGCACCTTCTTTTCATCACACAGATGCAAAAGTTTTTCCTGACTGAACAGCTTCTGTTGTTGTTGTTGTTGTTGGCAGCTGGCTGGTGCAGGGATCCGAACCTCGAACCTCGACCTTGGTGTTGTCAGCACCACATTCTTCCAAGTGAGCGCATCCTCATCGGCCAGCCCATGAATAGACTTTGATAAATGTTTGCCTAATAGTATTTTTAACTTGAGACATTCTTTTAAGTTTTTAACATGAAAAGAATAAATTATTTAGTTCTGCTCTTTCCCCATCACTTTTTCAGAGCACTTCTAGTACTAGGCAGACCAAAACAAGCGTTTGGGGTGGGAAGGTGGATTTAAGCACCCTGAGGGATACCTCAGCACTTCATTCCCAAAGCTGTGGCTAGGACTTCTGAGCATTTGCATTTTCCTGGGTCGTCTTTTTCACTGCTGATTAGCTGGTTTGGCCCCAAAGAAGAAAGTGACTGAAGTGTACTTAACATGTCCATGCCTGTTCATTCAGGAACAGCAAGGAAGTTTCTGGGACATGCTCAGAGCTTGCTGTTAAGGCACTTCTGTTCCAAAGATATAGATGTCTGTTGCATTGGGCTCCATTTTCATTCTGATTGCAACCATGAATATTATGGCCTCTTGAATTGTGCCTCCTTTTTTAAAAAAGTTTTTATTTTTCATTTCTTCACTATTTGGTCAAGTGTATGTTCTCTGTCTTTGAGTTTCCCAAGCACTGAGATTTATTGAATACGTAATTTCATTGTCTTATCAGTAATGGAAAATTAAAAAATAATTATGGAAGGTATTGATCTGTCTTCTTTGATAATATGCAATGTAAAGTCATTATACATACACATAAAGTATATGAATACCCCGTAGGGGTCAGCCACCATAAATAAATATCCCCCCAGAATGAGCAAAATGTCTCTATTAATTCCTGGCTCCCTTCTCCCATTTCCTCTCACCAAATCTCAAGTTTAAATCAGCTATTAGCATAGCAACCATTTCTTAGAAGATGTGGCACATCTAAATTCTGACAAAAATGGTATTCCAGGGAAGGCAGTCCTGAAGGAAATCCCTAACTTTCCATGCCCTTCTCTTCACCAGCAGGGCCAGAGCCTTCACTGTAAGCATGGAGATATTGGAAACTTTGGAAACTCAGAGAGGCAGATGAATGCAACGGAATTGACACAGAAGCTGAGTCTTAGGAACTAGGTTTTTTCCAGTCTGAGTATCAACACCACTAGCTAGAGATCCTGCACCTGGCACTTAGCTTCTCTGGGCCTTGGTTTCCTTTTCTGTTAAACAAGAATAATCCCTTACAGGTCCAAATGTATTTCAAAGTATTTTGTAAAGTGATATGCTAATGTTGGTTGTTGCTCTCATTAAAAGTAAAGGCAGAGACAGTAAACAAATAAACACATAAAAGTAGGAATTTAAAGAATCTAACTCTGGAGGCTCTGGTCCAAAAATACCTTATCCAGGGCTGGCCGGTTAGCTCAGCTGGTTACAGTGCCAAGGTCACGGGCCAGCCGCCAAAAAACAAACAAAAATACTTTACCCTAACCTAAATTTTCCCTCTTTCTATTAAATTTACCCTACATTCTTTGCCCCCAAATCATAAATATTTCCTGTCTTTTAAAAAGAGCTCTGCAAATATTCAGAATCTATTAGTCATTCATATATGTTTTCAAATATGAAATGTTTTCATATATGTTCAGTCAATGTTTTAATGGGAAGTTAAAGAAAATTACTCATAGGGCATTGGAGTTTTATTGGGAAGAAAGAAGCAGTCATTAGGAAATATGACATTATTTAGGAGCTGGAATAGGTCCGAATGGAGGGAAGTAGTGAGGACTTGGGATAGGAAGTGTGGAGGCAGGGGGCTGGAGAAGTACCAGCAGGAGGGACAAATATGCAGAAAAGGGTGGAGGTAACAAGGGAGATTTCACATTTTCTGGAATCTTCCTTTTTACATGGAAAATGTGGGTAAAGCTCTCTTTATTCCACTCTCCTCAGTAATACTTTTAGGGCCCAGAATTCAAATGAGTAGTATATATCCAAGGTTAACCAGGTTTTTGTGCACTAGGCTGGCAACTCAACCATCACAGCACTTCTGAAAGAAAAATGTATTCCAACTCCAAAGAGCCAACCCTCAAATGCATTTTTGGAATGCAGTCTGTTTGAAAATGAAATAACACGGCAGGCTGTATAAATTAGCTTTCAAAAAAAGTTTGGAGTTAGAAACATATTAACTACTATGAAAAACTGGTTTCTAATGGGGGCTACATCTTTTTGAGCTATATTGAATACTTTTTGGAAAGAAATGGGCTTTAAATATACAAATGAAGCTTATACATAAAAACATTCAAGTAGATTTTAAGACTTTAAGATGGAGCTATAGAATAGTTTCATCATGTTCAGAAATCCTAGAAATCTCTAGGGCCGGCCCATGGCTCACTTGGGAGAGTGTGGTGCTGATGACACCAAGGCCATGGGGTTTGGATCTCTATGTAGGGATGGTCAGTTAGCTCACTTGGGAGAGTGTGGTGCTGACGACACCAAGTCAAGGGTTAAGATCCCCTTACCGGTCATCTTTAAAAAAAAAAAAAAAGAAAAAGTCATAGAATAGGACTATCTTGGGAAATCATGACTATGGTACCCAGGTCATTGCTGCTTTTTGGCTACCCAAATTTCCCTCTCAACACAGCATGGCCTGTTATAGAAGGACCCCAGCCTGGCCTAGTGCAAAGAACACTGATCCAAGTCATTTGGGTGCCATCCCAGAGAATAGACACTTCATCCACCAGCTCCTTAAACTGGGAACCTAGAAGAATGCTGGGCTCCTTATTTTCCCTCACCCCCTTCTTCCAAACACTTATTAAATCTTAATTTCACTTTCTATTCCATCCACTTCCACCCATTCCACTACCACTACCTTAGTTCAGGTCACTGTTATCTATCACCGGCTTTATTGCAACCACCTCCCATGGTCTCCCATGTTACCTCCTGGCCCTCAATCCATTCTTCACACTGATGCCAAATTGATTTTCTCAATTAATCATTCTTCTTAAAACCATTAGTGGGTCCACATACTCATAAATGTACATCTCTGGCCTCCCCTCTTAATCACTCCTTGCCCACCCTGCTTGCACACTATGCTTTGGCATATTGAATAACATTCAGTTCCTGGAATGCACCTCCCATTTAACTATATTGTGCATAAAGCTTCCTCCTTTATGAGCCCCATACCAGTACACCCTACTGTTCTCCATCCTACTCCTATGCCTGAAATTCCATCTTCATTATTTATTTTGTTAGTGTTTGGCCAGTACACGGATCTGAACCCTTGACATTAGTGTTACCAACACTGCACTCTAACCAACTGAGCTAACCAGCCAGGCTCCCATCTTCATTATTTAAATGACAACTTAGAAAGAACTTCCTCCAGGAAGCCTTCCTCCCCACAGGCCCCAAATCTTTCCAATGTGCTGCAATCACAGTAATCTCTACTTCCCTCATCAGAGCACTTAGGCAAACTGTGGGTCACTTTGTCTGAAACCCCACTAGACTGTGATACCAGTGAGAGCCTGCACTTCAAACCCAACTTTCCTGGCCTTGACCTTCCAGCAACCTGTTTTGTACAACAAATCAAGAAAATCTCTTGGCTTTCCAGAATCCCAGCCTGAATCTGTGCACATTCTTAATCCCCAGTCACCGTTCCTTATTTTTATGCTCTTTTGCAGAAAACTGTAAACAGTTAATCATATCATCCTGTCTCATTCATTTTCCCCACATGCTCTAAGGCTTCTCCTTCAGTGAAAATGAATCCCACGTACCTTATAAGAGTGCCCTAGGGCAAACAACACATGGAAAGAAAAATTGGCTTATTGCCACAAAAAACACTAACTCAGCAGATTTTCTTTTCCTCCTAAGTTTAACCCAGTGAAGAAAAGTGCTTACATCACCAAGGCTTCGGAGACCCCAGGGAAATTACTGACAGCTGATTTCTCAATCTCTCCTCAAAGCAGAGGGCAGATACTTCAAGTTATAGGAACAGTGCATTCACAAACTTGGGAAGATGCTTAAAAATCGTGTAGATACTCATTAGTATGTTTGTGATCACTATATTCTTATTTCAGGTTTGAGACTGTCCTTCAAACACAATAGGGTATAGAAACATAGCCTCCCCCTCATTTGGGAGAATACCTTAGAGACACAAAAATTCAGCTTATGCAAGAACAAGCAATGGGCATACATTCAGAGCAAACAGTATAGTGATCTTCTGGAACTCAAGAATGAAGACAGCAACATTCATCCCTGGCTAAAAGCATCTACTTCCTCTACAAGCTCTATCTCAGGTCACATTCCTTTTGAAATTTCATGGCCAGGACAATAACCAACTAGAGAGAATGTTGCCATTTAGAACCAGTGTATCCAGAATTAAATAGAAAAAATTTGCCCTCTGGATCCTCATGTCAATAGTCCTTTTGCTCTGTGGATATCCATTGGAGGATGCATGAGAAGGGGTGCCATGAAGGTCCAAGCTTCTGTCAGTACACAATTGACTAGACCTGCTAAAAGAAATTGTGCATATTTTGGGAAAACGTGCAGTATGACAGTATTCTATTCTGTATTCTGAAAAATAAATGTTTTTATAAATATTAAGTATCTGAGAAACACTGTTAGTGCTTATTTACATGTGACACAAGTGAGCACAGTATGCAGTGATTTAGATTGACAGTGACTGGTCTACCCCTCTCCACTTTTTTCATACCGTGCTTAGAAAGAAATTCCTTGTAATGGCCCACACGCCCTGCGTGACCTGGTCTTGCCTACTTCTCCAACTCCACCTCACTCCTTGCCTAGTATGCTGTGTCCACACTAGCCTTATTTCAGTTCCTCAAACACTTGAGGTTCTTTCTTGACTGGAACTTAGCACATGCTCATCCCTGTATCTGGAATGCTGTTCCCCCACTTCTCTCTGTACTGGCTGCTTCTTAGACTTTAGATCTTTGGGCTGGCCAGTTAGCTCAGTTAGTTAGGGCATGGTGCTGATAACACCAGGGTCCAGGGTTCGATCCCTGTACCAGCCAGCCACCAAGAAAAAAAAAAAGACCTTAGATCTTAGTCTAAAAATCACTTTCCTAAAAAGGACTTCTTTGAATACCTGTTTCCTTCTCTCCTATCTTTTTCTAACATAGCTGCATGTTTGTTTCTTTTATAGGACTCATTCATTTTATTACTTGTTTGTTTATTGTTATTTTATTACTTGTCTGCCTCTCCTGCTAAAAACTATAAGCACCTTGAGGGCAGGAACTACATCTAGCTTGTTCACTATTTTATTGTTTTTGTTGTTGTTTTTTGGTTTGGGGGGCTGGCCAGTACAGGAATTGTTCACTATTGAATCCCCAGTACTTGCACAGGGCCTGGTGCATACTAGGCTCTCAATATATATTTGTTGAATGAGTATGTGAGTATGTGGATTGAGATAATATATAATGACATCAGTTCTGTGTATAAAGTATTGCTTTAAATGGATTTATATTTTATTAATCTCAATATCTACATATATTTTAAATACTCATACACATCATTATTGAATTATACATACATAGATATTCAGACTACAGTAGTAGATTAAAGCCCATTTTAAATAGTTTTGAGGAACTTCAGTTCTCCAAGAGTTGGGGCACTGACATAGACATACAAAGTTTAGAAGATGGTACTACATCTTGTTTACGCTATGACATATCCTAGAAATTATCTTTTCATTCATTCATTCATTTTATTTATTTATTTTTATTTTTTATTTTTCATTCATTCATTTTAAAGAGATCCTTGGTAAAACAAACAAACAAACAGAAAAAACCAAAAGGAAAACAATTTCTTGAGATTTTAAAAAATATGAGCAGTGTAAATCTTCTCCCTTCAAAAATTCCAGTAAATACAGTCAGTTAGTTGGTTCTAATAAATTGAGGTTTTTCTTTTCTTTTCTTTTTTTTTTTTTTTTTTTTTTTTAAAAGATGACCAGTAAGGGGATCTTAACCGTTGACTTGGTGTTGTCAGCACCACGCTCACCCAATGAGCAACCGGCCATCCCTATATAGGGATCTGAACCTGTGGCCTTGGTGTTATCAGCACCATACTCTCCCAAGTGAGCCACGGGCCAGCCCTAAATTGAGGTTTTTCTTGCACCTAGCAATCACTGAAGTCCAACCTTTGCTTTTCTGTAATTTAGTTTTATGATGCAAAGGCTTTATTTATTCATTTAACTTTTGTTTTACAACTACTAGATGCTGCGGAGACAAAGATGAGCTCTCTATAGTAGTTTATGGCCCACAGAGAAACACATAAACATTTACAGTCATGCCCCACATAATGACTCAACAACCAACCGTATATATGATGGGCGGCTATACCATATAGCCTAGGCGTGTAGTAGGCGATACCATCTGGGTTTATGTTAGTACACTCTAGGATGTTCTTTTGACAAAATCAACTAACAATTCATTTCTCAGAATGTATCACTGTTGTAAAGTGACCCATGACTATAGTTGTAATTCATTGTAGCCCATCGAGGGAGTTAAGCTCCAAGGACTACATCACTCAACTTGAGGGCGTCAGAGACAGTTTCTCATAGTCAGTGACCCATGAACTGAAACTTGAAGGTTGCATAGGACCAAGCTGGGAGATGTGGAAAGGGCATAGCACACACAAAGACACTAAAACAAGAAACATTCTATTGTGTTGCAGGAATTACAAGCAACTCTGTTCCTGGAGCATAAACTTTGAAGGGAGCGGCAGCTGTTGAAGCTTGAGCGGTAGGCAGGACTAGATGCAGGAAAGAAAGCTTGTACCTTATTAGGGCACTCGGACTTTGTACTACAGGCCATGGGGATCCACCAAATTGTTTTGTGGGAATTGTTAATAGTTAATCTCCAAGAACATGTGAATTGAAAAATTTTATGTAAATTACTTTCCATTTTTACACTACTAGCAGTTGGAAGAGACATATCATAAATAAAACTTCAAAGGATTTACAATCTGGCAGTCTTTTAATTATATTTATTCCAAACATTTTCCACATCAAAATGGATGTTTAAAAGGAATAAATTTGATATTGTGAAGTAGTCCATCTTTAGTCCTGATGTTTATTAAATAGAGAGACTAAAAAATCATCCAATTATTCTTGGAAAATGTGCATGAATATGTGGTATTTGGAACTCTATTTTAGAACCCAAATGTCATAGACATCTGGACACAAAAATTATGCAAGAGAGACCTTTAGAAATGTGTTACTAATTATTGACTCTTTCCTGCAACAGCACAACTGAGCCTTTGTTATAGGGACTGTGTGCGGTACTGCTGTAGACTGTTTTTTTTCATGTTATGGTTTATTTTCATAAAATATTCTTCATAGCATCACAAAGCACTTCATAGAGTTAATTAAAAAGCTAGTAAGCCTCACAAATAAATGAATTATATTAGCAGTGATGAATGAACAAAACAATAGCTTTAAAAAAATCTAAGGAAGAAGAGAAATATGATCAAGCTAGCTGAAAAATTAGAAAAAAAATTCAGGGCCATGTGAAGTTGGGGAGTTAAGAGAATTGGATTCTAGGACTAGTCTTTTTACTTACCAAATATGTCATTTAACCTCTCTGTGTTCTAACTTTTATTATCTCTAACATGAAAACGTCATACTTTGTGGTCTTTCAGGCCACCTTCCAATTCTAAAATATATATTATAAGAATTTAAGATATTATGAGTTCAACTCATATTTAGTAATTACTGTATGTACTATGAACAGTTCTAAGTGACCATGTTTAAGAACAAAGTGAGATCCCTGTTCTAGCAGAGCTGAAATTCTAGTGAGAAGGGGAGGATATATTGAAAGGAACAGGAATAGAGGTGCTATATGTTGTATTTTCTTTACTTTCAGATCCTCAGGTTCTCTAATATCTCCATGTACAAATTCCTTTATGCATTTTACCCCAGTTAATCTTTGTTATAATTCTGTGGGTGGGTAATATCCCCAGTTTACAGAAGAAATTGAAATATCTCTACTCTTCTTGTGGAGTTTTGATTACAATACCCGAAGCTTAGAACCCACCTTTGGTGAACTTTTTCCCCAAGCGGGACTAAATACCGATTCTTCACCTCATCTAAAAGTTACCTTTTCTCCACTATTCAAAGTGCCCTTGAAATTTTTTGTTTTCTATAAAGTTTTCCTTGGCTGTTCAGAGAACAACGTTGTTGACATGATGTCACTCTGTCTGGACCTGGGAGCACCTATAGCTGTGCTTCCTACTCAGTGAGAGAGGGTGGAAAAAGATCAGAGTTCTAGATCAGTTTTTGTACCAGCTCTGCCACTAACTGAACAAGTCATTTCCACTTTCTGTGTCTCTGTATGGAACTGGAAGGCGTGTGTGTGTGTGTGTGTGTGTGTGTGTGTGTGTGTGTGTGTGTTGCTGTGTGTGTGTGTGTGCGCGGGTACAAGAGGTGTGTCGTACCTTCTTCATCTTCTCTGTAGCATTGGTGCCCAGATCCAATAAGATGATGTGTCTGAAAATGCTTTGAATAAACACAAAGCACTGTAATTCTAAAACACAGTTTGTCACTATGTCCAGGCACTGTGCTCAGTGCTTTACATGATTTATATATATCTTCTAATCACCTCAATAAACATTTAGGTAAGTATTATTAACCCAATTTTACAGATGAGGAAATGGAGGCTTAGGTTGTAAATGCCCAAGGTCCAAAGACATGGTCACATACCTAATCACATGGGAAGTGAACAGTGGAGCTGGCGTCTGAGCCCAAGCCTCTCTGGCTCCATTACCATCTCTTCACTACTGGGCTATACTGTCCCTCATTATGTATGTGTGAGTCAGTGTTATCTGACTCATCTATTTCTATTAACACTAAATCCACTTATTAGTAGAGACATTCTAACTCTAATTTACCAGTATTCTAATGACTTATTTAACTTATCTTGCTGTTCATATATTAGGTATCAGTGTATTCTGTAAAATTGTAAACTTCTTGAAGAGAAGACCCACTTCCTTGCACTGTTCTCTGTATGGTCCCTAGCACAGAAATACAGCCTAAGTATTTTATGATGAGAAGGAGGAAAAATCAGAAATCCATGGGGAGGGTTGAATAAATCTATTGAAATGAGTCCATGGGGCTGGCCTGTGGCTCACTCGGGAGAGTGTGGTGCTGATAACACCAAGGCCACGGGTTCGGATCCCACATAGGGATGGCCGGTTGCTCATTGGGTGAGCGTGGTGCTGACAACACCAAGTCAAGGGTTAAGATCCCCTTACCGGTCATCTTTAAAAAAAAAAAAAAAGAAAAAGAAATGAGTCCACAAAACAAATGATCCTCATAGGAACTGACAGTTTTATTTAGTGTTTCTAAGTGGCCAGCTATAGTATAGTTAAGCAGCAGAATATGCTAATATTATGTAAGGATGATTTAAAAAGTTGTATGTGGGTAGAAGAAAGTTGTGAGTCATATACTGAAAGAGGCTTAGCATTTTCTGGGGGGTATTATATAAATAATTAGCATCACATTTCAAAAATGTGCCCAGTATTCAGCAGCCAGGATAAAAACCTTTAAAAAAAATACATCAAATAATTTTTCTTTTTAGGAGCTGAAATTGGTTTATATCTGTACAGTAGATCAAGACCAAATATTTCTTATCCCTGTTATACAGGTGTGGAAGATAATGCAGATAATGCATAAGTTATGTCCTTCAAAGCCATGAATAATTGCGGCCAATCTTGGACAAGAAGTCAGGCATCCCACAAGCAAAATTAAAAAATAAATAAAGTCAATTCCTGAGCAACACAGAGAATACTTGTACATATACTCTCTTCTGAGCCTCTGCAACCATGAAAAAACATTGGGGGAGATGATATGAACAGAGCTTCATTTTTCTAGCCTCTGGCAGTAGGTAATTCTTCTACTCAATATAACCTTATGAATGTCACCTCCCATCTTCAGCTTTTGAGTGGAGGCAGAAAGGGAAGTGTTTTGAAAGGTCAGTATGAGAAAGATTCAGCTCATCATGTCTAATTTTTCCTCTTCCTTTAAAAAATAAAAAAATCTTGGGAGAGTAGTTGTCAGGACCATCATGTTTAAGTATAGTCTATATCTAGGGAACTACTGTTGGGTACTCCTGTAATGTTATTCTCTAAGAAGAAAAGATAAAAATATGGAGGATGTGACCTGTCTTCTATAGATGTAACACACTGTAATTGAATGCCTGAGAAAACTGCGACTATCCAAATTTTATTGGGGTGACTGCCTTATTGCCTGGTCTACCTGTTGGGAATCAAGAGGAAGTGAAAATCATAACTAGGGCTGGCCGGTTGGCTCAGCGGGTTAGAGCAGGGTGTTATAACACCAAGGTTAAAGGGTTCACATCCCTGCAGCAGCCAGCCACCACCACCACCAACAAAAAAAATCATAACTAGGATAACAAGGACAGGCCACAACAAAAGGACATGTAGCAAAAGTGCTCAGAAAAGTCAAGAGTGAAAGGGGGTGAGCTCTGAGGTTACTGTTTATTATGCCCTGTCTAAATAAAACAAACAAAAAAAATTGTTAGCAGAAGGCAAGAATCTAGTCAATGGGAGTGACCAGATCCATGTCCCCTAAAAAGATATTTGGTAGTGTTTCTCCTGCATTGTCCAGGAGAAAGAGTCACTCACTCTGTCAGACACAGTTTGTCCAAGACCTGGAGAATAAGTGTACCCTGTGGCAGTGAGGACAGGAAAAGCTCATCTGGCTTTTTTCTAGGCCGGAAGAAATTTCTCACGAGACTAGCAAGTTCCCTTTGCTCCAAGTCCATACTCAGCAAATAATCCTCTGATTTCTAATTTTACCTCGTTTTTAGGCAGGAGTGGATAGGAAGAACAAGGTCTTTGAACAGATCTATATCTTTTATTGTTAGTTAATGCACTGGCATTTTGTTTTATACCTCAAGCTTTTCTGCTTTGACTATTGAGGTTAACAGTTATGCCTGATAATCTAGTCAGTTCAAGTGCATCTTCAAAACTGAATTTCTTGGATACAGACATATCTGGGTTAAACACACTAAAATGTGTAATCGAGCAGAGAATAAGGCAAAATAAGGTGGTCAGCAGGCCTTTATGACCCATTTATGTCATACGGATGTAACTTCAACATTAGAAAGATGATTTTTATGGTAGTTGAAACAATTTTTTCTGTTACTCCATAACTAAAGACAAAGAATGAGCAAATACTACAGGTGGCAGAGGTGGTAAAGCTGTATTATTCAACCATAAGCATTTGGGCTGGTCGGTTAGCTTAGTTGGTTAGAGCAAAACCTTATAACACCAAAGTCACTCGTTCTGATCCCTTTACTGGCCAGCTGCTTCCCCCCCCCCCAAAAAAAAAAACTTCAAGTTCTGGCTTTTGAGATCATTTGCATAGAAGATGAAAATTTTCAAGTTGTATCCATGCCTAATATCCTTTAACATAACAAAAGACTTACTATTAAGCAATATTGATGAATACAGTCATTCCTTAAATTATATGTACCTATTTTGGGTCGGGCATTGTGTGAGAAAGTCTGGAAATCCAAACTGAACAAGACATATAAATAAATAAATAAAATAATTATATGATGGATTATGAGGTTATGTACAAGGCACAGTGATGTCAAGAGATGGAGAAATTCCTGCTTGTGGGGCTAGGAAGGCGGTGGAGGAGGTGGCCTTTGAGCTAGGTTTTAAAGAAAATAAAATGTATTTCCCTCTTAGCCTAGTAGGAGAAAGGGAATTCCAGGCTAAGGAAATGGCTGGAAAGCAAAGCCCAGAAAGGTATGAGACAGATTGCCTTGTACAGCAAATTGCTAAAATATTGGCTGAGCAATCAATGAGAAGAGGTAGGAGCCTGCTAAGGACTTAATCAAGTGGGTGTTGAAGACATTTAAAATGAAGAAGCAATATGATATTAAGAAAAGTCTTTATAGTTGTCATGACAATGAGGCAAAAAGGAGCAAGAGAAAGGAAGTCCAATTAAGAGTCTAGGTTCTACCACATTCTAAATTAAGGCAGTTGTAATGAGAATGGAAAGGAAAAGGCAGGTTTGAGAATGGTTTGGCAGTTAGAATCAGTAGAGCTTGGTGACAGATTGTGTTTCGGGGGCGAGAGAGAGAGAAGAACTAGCATAACTCCCAAATTATTGGCTTTGGAACATAGGGATCTTTTATTAAATCTTCCTCTAAACCATTATATATTATTCACTGTGAGATTAAAGATGTGCCTGGACTGTGTAACATCGTTTCGGACCAAGGGAATCCCTAGATTAGATTAGAAATCAACCCCCACTCACCTTCATCCCTGCTTTTCCTGCCCATTTTGTGCTTTTCACTGGAAGCTGTGAGATCTAGCTCCAGGCAAAAAAAAAAAAAAAAAAGTAACTAAAACAGACCTATTGTCTCAGAAAGAGAAATAGGAAAGCCAGAAGATACAATTAAACCTATTTGGAATGCTTAGAACAAGGTGCCCATGGCTTTATCACAGACTGTAGCTTCCCTCTATGTGTGCAGCTTTGCCTGATTCTCATTAAGCAAAGAAACTGGCTCTCAATGGCAAAAAAACATGAAAATTTATTTAGTCACAGAGTAACCGGAAACTTGTGCTTGAAAATTTAGATGTGTACTAGCAAAATTACAGCTTGGCTTTTTCTACTGGATAAAAATAATGAAGCAAATATGTAATATTATAAATAGATACTGCATTCTCAGATTAAGGATGTTTGAGGTTAAAAAGTTTATGTGATTATTGTTTCTCAAATTTTGCTCCAGTTTTCATACTGCTTTCATAGCTTGCTTCTATGCGGCCTTTGGGGGGGGGGGGGAGGCATCCTAGCATAGTGGTTAGGAATCTTAGTTCTGGAATGAGATTCCTCAAGATTAAGCACTGGTACTTTCACTTATGTCTTTGGGCATGCCATCAATCGCCCCATTATCTTGTCACACACACAATAATTAACGTATGAAAATAATAATATCAGTATGATCTTAGAGTGGAGCCCAATCCTAGCACAGAAATACTAGGTAGGGTTTGGCTTCAAGAAGTATATGAGGCCATACTGGCTAACCACCAAAAAAAAGAATAGAAAAGAAACGTGCATGATTACTTCAAAAAGTTTGTGGAAAAATGGAATTAAATGACAATATGAATCTTTCTGTGAACTTTTTGAAGTACTGAAGTACCTAATTTAGTGGTTCTCAAACTTTATCATAGGTTAGAATCACCTGGAGAGCTTAATACACAGATTGCTGGCTTGATGCCCAGAGTTTCTAATTTAGTAGATCTGAGGTGGAGCCTAAGAATTTGCATTTCTGACCAATTCTAGGTGTTGGTCTGGTGACCTTAGTTTTAGAAACATTGATCTAATTGGAAAGAATAATTAATTGAGCGAGCGAGCGAGAGTACGAGCTCTTAGAAAACAGGTGTATATGGTTTGTTAATTGATTTTGTTTAGGAAGCAAAACTATACACAATGGGAAATCCAGTGGCCAATGGGCCATTCACTTAAGTGAGAATTATTTTATTGCTAGGATGACCTTGAGTTTCTACCATTCTAATAATGTAGTCCCGTAATTAGAGTGTGTATTAGTCCCACTCAGAGAAACTAATTTATTCCAACTTACCATTTTCAGTATTTTGGGGTTTTATGCTTGAATCTGAACCAAACCAAACCATGAACCACTTAATTGGGACATACCAGTATAATTTGTTGAACTCCAAAACTAAATCAAATCCCAAATATACTTTCCTTGAAGTATGAACCAAATAAAAGAGATTTTTTGTTTGTTCAAAAAAAATTGTGAACTAGCTCAAATTGGAAACAAACCTTTTGGTTTTCTAAAACAATTGAAATGCAAGATCATTTTTCCTAACATACTAATTCATTTACAAAAAGTACACTCTTTTTAAAGATACCCTTATACTAAGTAATCCATAGTTGACTGAAATCCTAAAATAATATATCCCTATAAGAGTCAGGGTCCCAGCAAGAAAAAGTATTCCACTCATAGGGTTCAAATCAAGATACTGTACTTTAATGAAGGAATTACTTAACAGTGATGTGATAAGGGAGTTAAAGGAACTAGAGAGGGATGTTTAGGTACCAAGATACTAACAACAGCAGGAAGTCATTACCACCCTGGGCATGACTAAAAAAGGACTTAGTGTTTTGCCAAACCCAATAAGAAGAGACATTATAGAAAAGAGTTTGTCTGGCAGGAGATTTAGTCTTGGGGACTCCCGCCTCCCCCCACACCCCCCACCAACACACAAATTAGAATAGGGCTGCTAAATCAAGGAGGAAGTAGAGAAGAAATACCTCAGCCTCTCTCTCCTCCTATCTTCTAACCTCTGGCTGATGCCTTCCTCTGTCTGAACCCAACTGAAAGTCAGGTGTCAAGGGAGCCCAATTGACTGATCTGCAGGGGTCAGCTTCCTGGAAGAGAAGGGTGAGTGGTGGAGGGCAAACAAAGACTGACCAGCACAATCCCCTTTTACTAAAGTATTGCTTGACATTACATGACGTATTAGTAACTGAGTCAGTGTAGGTAAATTTCTAGAAAATTCCGTGGCACGTAGGAAGCTTTATACCCTAACTGTTAGCTATTAATTATTATTACTTCTATGATTAACTCTATTTTACATGTAAGGAAACTAAGGCTCTTTGACTTTAAGCAACTTTACCTTGGTTAGCATTTAGTAATGGAACCCTCACTCAAATCCAGGTTTTTAGATGCCAATTTTGTACAAATTGTATTATGAGAGTTTACTATAACAGGATGTAAGTATAAGGCAAAAAGCAAAAAAACCCAAAAAACAAAAAAACTGTAAGGTAAGGCACTGCATAATACTTAATTTGATAATTTGTTGCAGAAAAAAAGCATTTTTTTGGATCTGACTTAAGAAATTTGTAAACAAATTGACACTATTTGAACATATATAAAAAATAAAACTAGTGGAACTATTATTTCAGAGACAATTTTGCCTAGTCAATAATATTATTAATATTAATAGTAGTGGTAGTAGTAGTATTAGTTGTTAAAATTCTTGAGGGTTTACTATATGTCCAGCACTGTGCTATTTTTCAAGCATTGTAGTAATAGAACCATTGATCCATGGCACTCTTTTTTTTTTTTTTTTTTTTTTGGCACCTGGCCGGTACAGAGATCCAAACCCTTGGCCTCATGGCACCCATTTATGTATACATGTTATATTTTTTTGGCGTCTGGCTGGTACAGGGATCTGAATGAACCCTTGACCTTGTGTTTACAACACCACACTGTAACCAGCTGAGCTAACTGGCCAGCCCTGCACCCATTTTTAATTTGCAGGTTTTTGTTTTGTTTTGTTTTTTTGGTAGCTGCCCGTATGGGGATCCGAACCCTTGACCTTGCTGTTATCAGCATTGTGCTCCAACCAACTGAGCTAACCAGCCAACCCTTTTGTAGTTGATTTAAGAAATTTTTTTTAACTTGGAAATAATCCACTTGGATGATTTTGCTTGCCATTGTCGCACTATTAAGGTTTTATAAAAGACATCCAGATTACAATCTTTTTTCCCCTATAATTTTTGCAGGATTTATTCATCCCATTATACTGCTATAATGCAAAATCAGCCCTAAGGCAAGAGGGATGAATTGGCCATGCATTCAAAATTTGATTACATGAAATAAGACATTTTGAACATAAACATAGTTTGCTTCTTATTTGTGTCAGGTCAACTTTTTTTGAGAAACAGAATTTAAACAATGAGCTAGCCATTTACCCTTAGGTCTTTGCATTTTAGGTGTTTAGAGTTTCAGTTAAAAGAAGGTATAATCAGTAAGTTGAGACATCGCATGTACATTTCCAGTCAGCTAAAGAAACAAACAAATGTTTTTCCTATGGGGTTGATTTCCACCCTGTCATACTATCTGTCCGTTTTTCTCTGATGATTGGAGCAATTATCAGACAAGGGTAATCTAACCAAAGGCTCATCACAAAATTTAAGTTCCTTCTTGGCAGTCAAGTTACAGAGTTATTAACAAAGTCTGTGAGCTAGTATTAGAGAGACAGTTCTACTTTGAAAACCAACCACATGAAAGAAAAAAATCTTGCATGTACACCCTTTGATTTGCTTCCTACTTTATCATTTAGTTACAGCGTAAGTTGACCTATAAGAAATTGCCTGATTACACTGGTCAGAGCGCAGGATTATAACACCAAGGTCAAGAGTTTGGATCCCCATACCGGCCAACCACCAAAAAAAAAAAAAAAAGAAAGAAAGAAAAAAATTTTACAGTAGAGGCTGAGCCCATGTGAAATTGCTAATATTTGACCAACAATTGACCAGTTTGACCTATAAAAATGGCAGTTTCGTGTGATTCATCTTAATGGTTCTGGTACTAAGGAGTCCATGGAGCAGCAACATTTCATTTACAAACTCTTTTAAAACCCACTCCACTGAGAAACATATTGCGTTTGCACATTCTACAAATGAAGGTCACTTCTGATTTTTTTCCCTCTTGTTGGGGATTTCAGGTAAATTTGAACATCCAGAAAAGTCTGAAATTAACCAATTCTCAGCTCATTCAACTACATGTAAAATCATATTGCAAGTATTTAAAAGGTAGTAATGCATTGTTGTATAAACTCTCTTCTAATAGTTAACTGAGAAATCAAAGAACAAAGAAAAGGGAGGGATTTCTATTCATTTGTATAAACCACATATTAGGAAATGTCATCGTTAGGATTTTTTTTAGTGAGATTGGGAAATTATGCCTTGTGGTGAACTTGAGGAACTGACTTATGCGATTATGGAAACATCAGTACAAGTATTCATAAACATGGAGAGTTTTGAAGAATGAGATACTGTACTTATTTTATAATTAGTGTTATACCCAAATTCTCACTTATTTCTATAATACAAAATTCTTACAGTTTGACAAGTTCATTAAAACTACTGTAATTTTCTCTTTGATGTCATTATCGCTGCTCTTTGTGATGCAAATGACTGATGGGCAGTTGAGTCAGCTGTGACACAGCTGTGCACATGGTCCACAGGTGTCTTTTGGCTTGGGTAGATTTTACAGGCAGAATTTTTTAAAGGGTCCCACACAGCCTTATAAATCTATTTTTCCTGCAGCTCTTTCACACTCATCACATCTACAGAACAGACCCTAAAGCCTAGAAGTTTTAATTCCCAGAGTACAGGAGGTTTGGCTGACTCTCTGAGCAGTTTGGAGCTAAGTCAGGGACTGGGGTTTTACAGGTACAGATTTAATTCAGCAGGTCCGTGGCATGGAGCACTGCATTTTTAATACACTCCTTGGTGACCCCATGCTGCTGCTCTGTGGACCACACTTTGAGTAGCAAAGAACTAGACATTTCCATTTTCATGGCCCTCTAGTATCTCATAGGCAATGAAGCCAAACTCAAACTTAGCATCTTCCTCCCCAAACCAATCTTCCTCTTCAGTTCTCATTCATTTTTGCCACTATTAATTCTCCACCTAACCACAGAGTACTGTAAGGCTCTTTCCTGTCCCTCACATTGTCACGTCCAAATCAGTTATGAGGATCTTTTTGGAGGGCAGGAGGTAGCTGGCCAGTGTGGGGATCCAAAACCTTGACCTTGGTGTTATCAACACCTCACTCTAACCAACTGAGCTAACCAGCCAGTCTTTATTTTTTTAAGATCTTCTGACCCTTCCTCCATGTCTCTCATGCCCAACCCTTACTTTTCATTCCACTGCTGCTACTAGGACCCAGGCCTCTGTGACCTCCCGTTACTAACTGTTCTTCCAGCTCTTCCAGTCTCCACTCTTCCAACTCCAACTCCATGCACAGTTGCCATTCTCACGCAGTGCTTGTTTATGTGAATACTCTGCTGAGACCTGCCTGGAATAGTCTAGAGTCCTTGACCTGGAGCTCCAGCCCCAGGCTCCTGCCCTGTTTTTCCATCCTTATCTCCTCATGTTCTCGTATGTGAACCCTATGGATTACATGCTATGAATACCTTTGATGCTTTCCATTCTCCTGAAAGTTCCCAAGTTCTTATGTCACTTTAAGTGTCACATGAGGGCTACAAAGTGTCATAAGCATCCAGAAGAGCCTGAGATGAACAGCTTCATGACATAAGTGGTATTCTATGGCCTGGAGGGTAATAAGGATTTCTACAGAGATTATTAACTTTTTCTACATTTCTGTATCATTGAACTTTTCAGTGGGCATTCATCATTAGTAAAAGAAATCCAATAAATTAAACATTTTAATAGATTAACAACAACAAAAGAACATCCCTTGGACCTCTGTTCCCATTACACAATCCACAACCTATTAGGTATTACACTGTAGTTGTTTTTCCTGTGTCTCTTCTATATCACACTTCTCCCCTAGAGGAAATGTGTGTCATTTGTCTTTGCATCTCCAGTATTTAATGTAATGTGTGGTTCAAGGAAGGCACTCAGTCAAGAGGATCCAGGGTTTAGAGCCTGAAGTTTATACAATATAGGGGGTTCCCTCTTTAAAAAATACAGTTCAGTTCTCTCCCTCTCTTCAAAAACATATGTCCTTGGGAATACATTGCTGGGCCCCTTGTAGGATATTAGAAAGGGATCATGAGAACGTGGAGGGTGGGGTACTAAAGCTGAGGCTGCTGCTGCTTTACTTTGGGCAGCTGGCTGGTAAGGGGATCTGAACCCTTGACCTTGGTGCTGTCAGTACTACTCTCTGAGTGAGCTAACTGGCCAGCCCTGAAGCTTCTTTAGACAAATGATTATAGACACTCCTGCTTTGAATAAATTTTTTTTCTGTTATTAATATTTTTATTATTTAAACAAATGAAAGCATGAGGGATTCTTGTTGATTTACTCATGATTTTAATAACTATGGCCTTTCATGCTGAGCTCTCTGAGTATGGGGACACCCAGTATCATACATCTGAGGGTGTTCTGCTTTTAGGAAGAAAAATGTTTTCAGGCCACATGCTGTAGGGGCACCTAAGTTTCCTTGGAGTTTGTAGGAATTTCAGATACCCCTGGGATCGTTCCTTTTTTTGGCGTGGGTGGCCGGTATGGAGATCCGTGGGATCACTCTTTGACAGTACAGCCTCCACTAACAAATATTCTAGTGAGGCCAGCAGTTTTCAAACTGTGTATTTGTGTTTTGAAGTGAAAACATTGTCTTGTAATACCCCATTCTGTAAGTCTTTTGAAATGTGTTCCAAATAATAGTTCCTTCTATTTTCTTTTTTTTCTGATGGCTAGCTTGTACAAGGATCTGAACTCCTTGATCTTGGTGTTATCAGCACCACTCTCTAACCAAGTAAGCTAACTGGCTAGCCCCTAATATTTCTTTCTAATTGAAAACTTCCCAACGAAATTATAAACTTTGTTTTGGGGGTTGGGGAGAGGCTGGCCAGTGCAGGGATCTGAACCCTTGACCTTGTGAAATTACAGACTTTGAATTTATTTATTCATTTATTATTTACTTATTTATTTGCAGCTGGCCAGTATGGGAATATATTCTCTTTGATACTCTTCAAGAGTGCATTCCTTATAGCTAATTTTACAAGAGAAAACACAGTATTAGACACCTTCGTAGTTTAATGTAATTTTGAAGTTATATACACATATATGTGTATACTTCAGTCTATGAATTTTTCTTTTTTATTTATATTATTTACTTATTTATGCATTTCATCAGAAAAAGTTACTGATAGTCGTCCTTAGTATTTGCTATTTGTGTGAATACAGGTGACTGAAAGGTGCATTGTTTGACCAACATTTCTGTATACACAACCACCTATCTATCTAAAGTCAGTCTCCCCACCCCAGTTAGGCTAGTGCCACCTTGTTTGTTACATTCATAACACTTACAGCAAACTGATACCATCTTGCTTATATCTTTGTTTACTTTTGGTCTAGGCAGCCTCCTTGATGATGGGTAACTATTCATTAATGTAGACTCTTGTTTTTGTGACAGCTGGCCAGTATGGGGATCAGAACCCATGACCTTGTTGTTATCAGGCTGCATTCTAACCAACTGAGCTAACTGGCCCGCCCCCAGTAGACTCTTTTTAAATTCTGCTACTGGTTGCAAAGATCATTCTATTACACACTAGGTCTTCAGATTCTAGTCTACATAAAGCTGTATGAAAAGAGAACCACTCCCTGTGGTTGATTCTTGCATGCTTATCTTATTAGCACCAAAGAACTAAGCTTACTAGGACCACCCTACCCCAGCCCCCTCCTTCTCTTAGCTGCTGGATTACCCCACCCCTTTCCTTCTCACTGCCCTCCAGCTAAATCATCCTGGTCATCCCTCAGCACCTACTGTTTACTTCATTCCTTCTAGACTGTTTTTCCCCAAATCCTCGTCTGGCCTAAGTAATGTTTGAATCACAACTCTCCTTTTTACTAGCCAGGTGATCGTGGATACAACCTCTTCAAATCTCAGTTTTTTCATTTGTAAAATGTAGATACTAAGTGTACCACCCTAGTGGCTATCTCATAGTAGGCCTTCAGTAAATGGCAGCCATTGTTGTCATTGTTGGCAGCTGGCCAGTACAGGGATGGAACCCTGGACCTTGGTGTTATCGGCACCATGCTCTGACCAACTGAGCTAACCAGCCAAGCCCTATTGATTTTATGATTATTTTCCTTGCTTCTTTCAGACTTCACCTTTTTGCTTTATTTCTAGTAATTATTTATAATTATTGGGGATTTAAAAAATAACTGTTCAGAGGCCCTCAGTTTGGCTCACTTGGTTAGGATTCAGATTCCTGTATTGGCCAGCTGTCAAAACAAACAAGCAAAAAAAAACCTGTTCAAAATCATGTTGTGTTTGTATGTTTTACTTCTTGGGCTAGATTTAAGCTCTTTTGTTTGTTCTTTTTTTTTTAAAAGATGACCGGTAAGGGGACCTTAACCCTTGGCTTGGTGTTGTCAGCACCACGCTAAACCAGTGAGCCAACCAGCCAGCCCTATATAGGATCCGAACCCACGGCCTCTTGGTGTTATCAGCACCACACTCTCCTGAGTGAGCCATGGGCCGGCCCTATATTTAAGCTCTTTGAAGGCAAATCTTCTGTAACTATTTACATGCTCTGCTATGTGTGCCTTATATCTAACGTAGTGGTTATCAACAATATGATTAATCCATACCACTTGAAGTAGCACTTTAAGGAAGTATAAAATATTTCTTCTGCCCTCCTTATTTGTGGTTATTCTGCTCTTGCTTTCTATATAATATAACTTAAAATGCCTCTTCTAGATTTTAGACTTCCTAGAAGCTTTCCCCAATAAAGATAGTAATGGGAGGAGGTTTTTACCTGTCTTCTTTCCACAAGATTTTTCCCAATTTTTAATTGAGTAACTATTATTATTTATTTATTTTTTAATTTTTTTTAAAGATGACTAGTAAGGGGATCTTAACCCTTGACTTGATGTTGTCAGCACCACACTCTCCGAAGTGAGCTAACCGGCCATCCCTATATAGGATCCGAACCCCTGGCCTTGGTGTTATCAGCACCACACTCTCCCGAGTGAGCCACGGGCCAGCCCGTGTGTAACTATTATTAACTTCAAATATGCTTACAGCTTCTAAACCTCAATGACATGTAACCACGAAGTATGCAATCAATGCTTGGGGATGACAGTGAGGTGACCCCATGATGGGAACAAGATGACCTTCAGACAACTAAACTAGGAGCAGTCAATCTGTAGAGTGGGTGATAGGATTAACCCACCCTGCCAACCAGCCACCAAAAAAAAAAAAAAAAAGGATTAACCCACCATAAGAGATGATCTGCGAATATGAAGCTGAGTGGATTAGGGAACAGTCAGGTTTCATCAAGGAGCAACTAGGGTGGAGTCTTAAAAGCTGTTACCTAATAGATTATATTACGCCCTAACTAAGAAAGCATTATGTTGATTAAGAACTGGTAAGTGAGGAGAAATAGAATCTTAAAGAAAGAAAAAACCAGTAAGTAAGATTTTGGGCAGAGTTAATCAAACAATCTCTTGGAAAGAGATATCGTACATACTGACTTGGCCGCACCTGAATTATAGACACACTCTGTAGTTAGGTGAGAAAAGCTTGAAATTTACGTGGTCTGCCTAACCCAAGACTATCCCATCTCTCTTGGCTCTCTAAGCAACCTTCTGAACGTTAATTCAGCTTCCTAGCACTTTGATACCCAAATAACTGGGGTGCTGTCTATAAAATTGCCTCCTTTATTGGAATTCTGCATTCTGCTTTAATCATCAGTCATGTGCCAGGATTTGTACATCCTAAGCTTTTTTTTTTTTTTTTTTAAATTAGGGAGGCTGTCTTTAAGAAAAAGAACACAAATTAGCAAATATGAAATTGCTCCCAGGGCGTTGGAAGGGATCAGTGAAAGTGAGTGAGTCTGAAGCTTTACCTTTGTTGGCATGATGGTGAAGCCTTTGGGTTATGTCAGTTCTGGAGCTTCTCAGCTCTGGGTGTACCATCCTGCAAAGCTGAGGGCCAGACCCAGGGAGAACTCAGCAGTGGCCTTCTCACTCTTTCCCACTGCACTCGTATCTTAATAATACAAATACAACAAAGGAGTCAAATTCCATACTCTTTCTCAAAAGGGTTTTGGCACTTTAACTTTTTATGAGCTTTTCTACCTATGTTACCATTATCCTATTCAAAGATACAGAAACTCTCTCCCATTTCTTAGCTCTTGCCAGATTCTGTCTAGTTTTCTGTATTCCAAGCATAAAAGGAGAAAACTATAAAGATATGGCTATGGCCAAAACAAGATTTAAATGTCTACTGGATAGAAAGAGGAGAAAATTTAGAGCAGTGGACACAATGAAGCTGTGGCCTGACATGCTGTGAATCTGGAAGGAAGCAGACAAGACCAGGAGTGTGATTCTTATGGGGTAACAGGGAATGGGGCTGGCTGTTTGCTCAGTTGACTAGAACATGGTGCTGATAACACCGAAGTCCAGGGTTCTATCCCTCTATCAGCCAGGCACCAAGAAAACCAAACCAGGGAATAAAGATGCCCCACCTGAGGCAGTGGAACAGCCTGAGATCCCAGCCTAAAGCCAGATGCTGGAATGGGCTCCACTGTTCCTGAGAGGAGGCTGACAAAATCTGTAACCTGGGGCCATAGTTTATATTAAGTTGTATACCTAGAAAGGCAGAGATCACAGACGTGGCCCAGAGACTAGCAATTGAGTGTACTTGCAAATATTCTCTTAAGTTTGAGATTGTATATTTATTTATGCATTTCATAGCTTTTGTTTGTTTCATGTTTGGAGGTATCTACATCTAGCCAAGTTCCCCCAAAGCAGATTTTAGTGAGACCTATCAGCTATAAGCCATCATCACCTTTGGAGAGGGGATTACTTTGCCCAGTTGCCATGCGAAGAACTTGTTTGTTTGTTTATTTTTTAATTTATCTATATACAATGTAGTTGATTTTCATGTTCCTTTACCAATTCCTCCCCCCCCCCCATTTGTTTGTTTTTTAATGATAATATATAAACTGCTCAAGAAGCTTGATGGGATGAATGTCTTTGGCAAGTCATCATCCCCCAGGCATCCTCAGCATTGCCACACTAGCTAAAGATGACTACAATATTTTCTAGGAACAGGAACACTAATGATGATAAAATCACGAGTGAGACCAATCATGCCTTCTTCTTCTGGAACTTTGTCATAGGACTTGCAAATCATGTGACCAGATGAGCCAATGATTGTAAGGACTTAATGTCAATCCTACTGGGTACTTTTTAATTTGGTTTCACTTTTATTCAGCATATTTTTGTTCTGTACTAATTTTAGAAATAGAAAGGTAAAAAGAAAAAAAAAGGCCCTCACAGTTCTCAGTGGTAACAAACGAGGGAGTCACATGAGGAAGCAAATATTTACTGTCTAATAGAGAAGAAGGGCACAGAGGGGTGACATGGACTGTTGCTTGGAAAGACTTCACAAAGAAAGGGAGCATGCACTTGGAGTTAAAGAATAAGGCTATTTAAAATTTTACCAAGAGGGCCGGCCCGTGGCTCACTCGGGAGAGTGTGGTGCTGATAACACCAAGGCCACAGGTTCAGATCCCTATATAGGGATGGCCGGTTAGCTCACTTGGGAGAGCGTGGTGCTGACAACACCAAGTCAAGGGTTAAGATCCCCTTACCAGTCATCTTTTTTAAAAAAATAATAAATAAAATAAAATAAAATTTTACCAAATGTTTAGAAATTAAAGTGATATTTAAGTGTTCTT
Organism: Cynocephalus volans; assembly: GCF_027409185.1. Lineage (NCBI taxonomy): Eukaryota > Metazoa > Chordata > Mammalia > Dermoptera > Cynocephalidae > Cynocephalus > Cynocephalus volans. The sequence continues at coordinate 36,469,686 of NC_084474.1, read as the reverse complement.
TTTTCATTTGGACAGAAAGACCAAAGAAGAAGAGGAGGAGAAGGAGGAGACGGCCATGCTAGGTAAAGCACCTAAGCAGTGAAAAGGTATATCTTCACCCACATATGCGCAGCAAAATAAATCTTTTTTTTTTTTTTTTTTTTGGTAAGATGACTGGTAAGGGGATCTTAACCCTTGACTTGGTGTTATCAGCATCACACTCTCCCAAGTGAGCCATGGGCCGGCCCTTAACTCTTTTTAAAAGTACATTTTTCTAGAGGTGGAGAAGTAGACAAAATGGTAAATTATCATGAAACAAATAGTTGTGTTTTGGGTTTTTTTTTTTTAATTGTTTTGTGTTTTCAGGTGCCACATATGATTTTGTGTTTTATTTTTTTAGCACTAGTCATTCTCTCCTAGGATTCTCGTTCCTCGTAGCTCCATTACATCCCACTCCATCTCAGATATAATAATACATCCCACTCTGAAGAATCTGGATACTTGACTCATTCCTGAACTTTCTTTTCAGTTGCAAGTCTCCTGAAACTATGAGTTAGCTGTCAGCTATTGAAATTGATTTTTGGACACTTATGAAACTATTCTCCTGATATTTCTTTTTTTTCCCTAATTATTACTATTATTTTATGGCAGCTGGCTGGTGCGAGGATCTGAACCCTTGACCCTGGTGTTATTTTTTTTTTTTTATTTTTTTTTTAGATGACCGGTAAGGGGATCTTAACCCTTGACTTGGTGTTGTCAGCCACACTCAGCCAGTGAGCGAACCGGCCATCCGTATATGGGATCCGAACCCGTGGCCTTGGTGTTATCAGCACCACACTCTCCCGAGTGAGCCACGGGCCGGCCCGACCCTGGTGTTATAACACCAGGCTCTAACCAACTGGCCGGGCTCCTCCTGATTTCATCAGGACTTAGTTATCCTGTAGCTGATGCCTTCTGTGCCTGATCACTGTGGAATGTAGCGAGAGAGGTAACTGGAGAAGAAGCCATTTGGATGCTCCCGTAGGTGAACTGTCCTTTTCCTTTCACCAGGAACACCTGGGCCTCATCACCTTCCTGCCTTCTTGGCTGACACCTGAAAGCCGCAGCATCCTTTACAAAGGGCCATATGTCTAGTACTTCCCTGAAAATCCAAGTCACTATGAACCAACGATGTGAAAATAGTCACAATCTATAACATCTCACAGCTGCACAGTATGGTGCTCATCGTTCTTCAGTGTCTTTAATATAATAAATGTAGAGAAATGTTGTACCTGCCTTGTATATCATCATTGATCTATTTTTCACATTTGCTTTAGAACTGCATTTCACTTCCTTTGAATTGTCTTCACCTTTGAGGATTAGAACCTTGTTTAGTTCTTAAATTATCGTTCATGGCTCTGAAGGCCTTTCTGGGGAAAAGTTATTTGATCTCACCCAGAGAAAAACACTGCCCCATCCACATGGATCAGTCAAGTAGGCCATCGGTATGTAGGGATTTAACATTCCTACCCACAGTGCCTCTGAGGTCTTGTGTAGAAAGTGCATCATTTTGAAGGAATGGGATTTAGTCTCAGACACGGGGTGGGAAGGAGACACGTGGGATGAAAAGTGGGTGTGGTGTGTATGTGGTGGTGCATTTCCAGGGTGCCTGGGGAAATGGGAAGCCACCCTGCCACCTTTCCTGTCCCCCTTGCCATTCAAGGTGACTCTGGGGATGAAGATTATTGGGTTGGTGAGGGTAGTGCCAGCAGAGAGGCCTGGCACCGTGGGAGGGCAGGGAAGGGGAGACCACACAGGGTCCCTAGAGCTCAGTATCCACTCATACTTTTTGTTCTTGTTTTTGTATCATTGTGACCAATGGGTGTAAGGAATATCAATGAATTTTTAATTCTACATCATTGATATTGGTATGGCTATTATATGTTATTATGGTTCTTGCAAATTTGCAGATTTGGGGAACTCTCTGGGAAAATTTCCTTCTAATGTCAAAGGTCTAGACTCTAGAGGCCAAATCAAATCCAGTTTCCTTCCTTTCCATTGCCAGCCCACCCCTCCCCAAGCCCTGTGGTCTTCATTGTCATTTGATATCTCCATAGCAGTCACCTCTTACCTGGTCTCCCAGCTTCCACTCGAACTTCCCCCGCCATCAACTCCCGTTCACTGTCTTCAGAGATCTTTTTTTTTTTTTTAATTTAAATGTTTGAGATAATTGTAGGTTCACATGCAGTTGTAAGAAATAACACAGAAGGACTGGCCAGTTAGCTCAGTTGGTTACAGCCTGGTGTTATATGACCAAGGTCAAGGGTTCAGATCCCCTATACCAGCCAGCTGCCAAAAATTTTAAAAAATAACACAGAAGTATCCTGTGTACCTTGTTACCCAGTTGAACCTAGTGGAAGCATTTTGCAAAATTAGGGTATATTATCACAACCACAATCAGGATATCAACAGTGATCCAATCCATGACCTTATTGAGATTTCCCCAGTTTTATTTGTACTCATTTGTGTGTATATGTGTATTTAGTTCTGCAGAATCTTAGTTAATGTTTATTCACCACCACATTCAAGATATACAAGAGTTCCATCACTATAAGGGTCCTTCCTGTTGCCTTTTATGACCACACCCACCTCCGTCCCTAACTACCAGCAACCACTAGTCTGCTCTTTCTTTCCAAAATCTTTTCATTTCAAGAATATTATATAAATGGAACATGTAGTATGTCACCTCTTGGGGATTGGCTTTTTTTTTTTTTTTTTTTTTTTAGATTTTATTTTTATTTTTTTGGCTTTTTTTACTTAGCAAAATTTCCTAAAGATTCATTCGAGTTTTTGCATGTATCAGTAGTTTATTTCTTTCAACTGTTGAGTAGTATTTCATGTTATGTAAATACCACAATTTGTTTAACCATTCACCCATTGAAGGGCATCTGAACTGTTTCCAGTTTTGGGCTATTATAGATAAAGTTGCTATGAACATTCGTATATAGGTTTTTGTGTGAACATAAGTTTTCATTTCTCTGGGATAAATGCCAAAGAGTGAAATTGCTGAGTCCTATAGTAATTACATGTTTAGTTTTTTAAGAAACTGCCAAACTGTTTCCCAGACTGGCTGTACCATTTTACATCCCCATCAATGTTGAGTGATCTAGTTTCTCTACATCCTTCTTGCCAGCATTTGGTGTTGTCACTGCTTTTTACTTTAGACATTCTGATAGATATCTCAGTGTGATATCTCAGTGTGGTTCTAATTTGCATTTCCTGGATGGGTAATGATTTTGAACATCTTTTCATGTGCTTATTTGTCATCTGTATACCCTCTTCAGCAAATGTCTTTTTATGTCTTTTGCTCATTTTCTAACTGGATTGTTTTTTTTTAATTTTTTTTTTTATTGTTACATTTTAAGAGTTCTTTATATATTCTGGATACCAGTCCTTTGTCAAATATGTGATTTGCAAATATTTTCTGCCAGCCTGTAGCTTGCCTTTTCATCCTCTTCACAGGGGCTTTTGCACAAGAAACATTTTTTTTCATTTCAATGAAGTCTAATTTATCAATTTTTCCTTTCAGGGATTTGTTTTCAAGTCTAAGAACTCTTTGCCTAGCCCCAGATCCCAAAGATTTTCTCCTATTCCTTAAAAATATAAATTGGCTACCGGGCCGGCCTGTGGCTCACTTGGGAGAGTGCGGTGCTGATAACACCAAGGCCACGGGTTCGGATCCCATATACGGATGGCTGGTTAGCTCACTGGATGAGCGTGGTGCTGACACCACCAAGTCAAGGGTTAAGATCCCCTTACCGGTCATCTTAAAAAAATATATATATATATATATATAAATTGGATAATGTCAGTCCCTGAAGAAAACGTTTAGCTAGCTTCTCACTTTTTTTTTTTTAGTCATTGCCTTTTTGGGGGTGCTGGCTTGCACAGGGATCCAAACCCTCGACCTTGGTGTTTTATCCACACTGTGCTTTAACTAACTGAGCTAACCAGCCAGCCCTTTTCTTATCATTTAATAGCAGAACTTCCCATTGCATTTTAAACAGAATCCTAATTTCTTATGCACGGTGGTGAGCCTCTGCTCCTTGTTCCAGCCTCTCCTGCTAAGGCCTTCCCTCATTTCTAGGTGGCAAACACAAGGACATTCTTTCTATTTCTCCAATTTTTTTTCACCTTGGAACCCTGTGCAGGCTCTTTGCTCTGCCCAGAATGCTATTTACATGGCTGGTTTCTTCACACACTTTATCACTCAGCTTATCCATGGGGTCTTCAGAAAACTCATGGGAAGATCTATATTGTCTTCTAACTCTATTTTTCCATGAACTTTTTCTAAGTACAAGGTACTTTTTGAAATACCCTTGTATGTCACTATGTATGTGTGGCCTGAAAGCACCCACTCTACAGGGGTTTTACTGTCATTTTCCTATCTTTTTAATGAAGGAATGAAATTTATTTCTTATAGTTATGGAGGCTGGAAGCCCAAAATCCAGGGGATACATCTCTCTAATGAGGGCCTTTTTCTGGGCGGTGACTCTCTATAGCAACTCAGGGTATCCTGTGGCATGAGAATGGCATGAGCAAGGGAAAAAATTCACGGCTATTTTCTATATCAACACCCAGCGTTTATCAATTAACTGCTGCTTCATATTTCAGCTTTTTCTTTCCTTTTTTGTTTTTTACTTATTTAGCACCTTGTCCCTCACCAAACTCAAATTCTTTGAGGACAAGGACTTAGTCTCATCCCCTCATGCTGTCAGCCAATGCTTATTTCAGGGCTTAGCAAACTGTATGCCTTCAGCAAATATTTGTTGAGGAAACTAATTAATGAGGACATTTTAAGAAAACTTTCCCTCAGTATATGGTATTCTCTGAGGAATTTCAAGAAGATGAAACTTTTATTTGGAATCATTACTCCTTGGGACAGAATTCTTTTTAGATGAACTCTTACAGTTCAGACTATCCTTGGTTTATCTATTTTGTCTCAAGAATTTAAAGCAGAAAGGTGATTTTGATAAAATTGTGCTATAGAATAACAAAATCTAGGCAGCAAAATTGTGTTTACTTATCCTGCTCTTACTGAGTTCCTACTTCACTGGTATTGAAGATAGCATTTTTGGGGGCTGGCTGGTTGGCTCGCTTGGTTAGAGCTAACTGTGGTGTTGTAACACCAAGGTCAAGCGTTTGGATCCCTGTACTGGCCAGCCCCTGGGGAAAAAAAAATAGCATTCTTCTACTTGAGAACCATACAGTTCAGGGGTGTGTGTGGGCAGACACACAACAAAATCCGCAATCATAAAGCATTGTGAGAAGGACGCAAGATGCTCTCGGAGCATCGAGGAGGTGCATCTCACTCAGGATGGGGATGGGGGGAGGAGTCACAGAAGATTCTTCAGAGGAGGCCCATTTGGGCTGAGTCTCAGGGTTCATGCTGCAGTGAAGGCAGCCAGGCAGAGACATGAAGGAAAGGGGAGAAGCACTGAGGACCCACAAAACAGCAGGACAGGAGGTTACAGTTTGTGGGCTCTGGATTATGTGGGTCTTGTGTGTCAAGCCACAGAGGGAGCATTGAAGGGTCAGGGGAGCCTCATGACCAGATGTGTATATTGAACGATGGCACTGGCATCACTGTAGAGGATGGACAGGAGGCCTGTGAGCCTGGAGTAAGCAGAGGCTGTGACAGAGAAAGGCCTGGATTCTGGCAGTGGCTGGTGAGGGAAAAAGAGGGGGCAGTCTTGACGGATACAGGTCAACTTGTATCAACAGCATTTGTTGACCAAATGGTAGACCAAGGGCAGGAGGAGCAGGGGGCTGGAGCACAGGAAAGGGAGGGAAGACATCTGGTTTGACTTCCTTGATTCTCGGGCAGTGCTGCTCACCAAGACAGAAAGTTCAGGAAGAGGAGTCATTTTGTAAGAAAGATGTTAAATGAAGGTGCCTATAGGTTAACCAATAGGGAATTCCATTAAGAAGATAGTTATCGAAGTCTGGAATTCAGATTTTGTATCATTTTAGAAATAATTTTTCTTATAAAATAACTTTTAAAAGTGGTTATTTCACCCCAGAAAATTGGAAATTTTGAGGTACCCAAGATAATTTTTGCTGTAGGCTTGTGTTGGAAATTATGATCTCATGGGGCACTTCACATTCTTGATCCAGTGCTATGGACAAACGCTGTGTTGTGGAAAATATCTCCCATAACATCTACATAGACCTTAACACAAGACTAGTTTTTCAGTGAAAACCAAGAACTGAAATGAACTGCAGGATTCTGCTTCTTGGGAAACTGGAGGTGATCTCAATTCAACTCTCTCCTTTTAATGTTGCCAGTCAAGTTCATTAATTTGTACAAGATAACCCAACTAGATTGAAACTTAAACCTATATCATTTTTTCTTCCCAACATGGAGAAAGTGAACACATGAATGGTGGGTTCTGAGTGAAGGCATAATCTCTTGAGGAGAGTACTAAATTGAATTATGTCCCCCCAAAACTATTGAAGCTTGAATTGTCTCCCAAGTTTTATGTATTAGAAACTTAGCCCCCACTGTGACTGTTAAGAGGGTGGGAAATCCTATTATGGTAATTGAACGGTGGGGCCTTGAAAAGGTGATTGGATTGTAGGACCAGGCAGTAGTGAATGGATTAAAAATGGTGGTCAGGGGTGTGGTTCTGAGGGCTTTAAAAGAAGGGGAGAGTCTGTCTTTCTCTCTCTCTGCTTCCACCATCTTGCAATGTGAGACCCCTGAGTCACTGTCTCCACTACCAGATGGACTTTGGACTTCCTGGCATTAGAAACTGTAAGCAATAAATTTTGTTTTTCTTTATAAATCACCCAGTCTCAGGTATTCTGTTATAGCAACACAAAAAGGACTAATACAAGAAAGAACGCATCCTCTTGAACAATTCCATCACCTTTTCCTGTGAGCCTGATGCACAGGACCTGGTAACCAATTTTGCAACCTGGATAATTCACTGGCATTGACACAGCCCACAGTTTTACTGGGCAAACCACATGTAAAGAGTGCCCACCACAGGACACTGGCCAGCTGCTATTTGGCATTCCCAAGGGAGAGGAGCAACCGAAGATTCACTGATGCCTGGAGCACCATGGCAAGCCTGCAGCTCACTAGGAACTTGCAGCTGTTCCCAGGCCAGCCGGGTATGGAGCTATGAGGAAAGAGGCTGTTCTTTTTGGCAAAGAATATACTGTGTCTTGCAAAGTCTAAAAGGCAAAGACGCAAACAGCAACTGGACTTTCCAATAGTTCCACATAGCTGGGAAGGATAGGGAACACCCAGAATCCAAAATGAGCTTTGTAGGCTGGGATGACAGGCTGCATTTAACATGTTAGATTCAAATAAGGATTAAAAAAAAAAAAAAAAAAAACTAAGAGTAACAAACAGCAAAATAAAGACATGAACACAAACTGCACAAGTATGAGAGTACTTCAAAAAATTCATGGAAAAATAGAATTAAAAGATAATGCAAATCAAAAGACCTAGGAGTTTTGATTATCTCAGTATGAGTCAGCCCTGTATGATGAGGGTGCTGAGAAAACTAATATGGATTTAAACTACATTAATAATATTCTGTTGAATGATTTTTGTACATAAAAGAAAAAAATTATTTAAAAAACAGTATTGTGATGATAAGGTTTAGGGAGGTGACAGCTCTTTTCCACCCTGTGTTGATAAAAATGGGGTTCTATGTTTAAATGATATAAGGTGTGTCTAACGTTTACTAAATGCTTAATATATAGCAGGTGATAAGCTAAATGCTTTACATGATCCCACTTAATCCACATATCAAGATTTGGGTCATGTGCTGTTAGTGCCTCACTTTTATACAGAAGGACACTGTCACTCAATGAGTTTGGACCAGTATGTGTCAGTCCAGGGACAAATCCAGGTCTGTCTGACCAAACTCTTACCTGGTGATGAGATTCCCAAAAGTGAGTTATTGAAAAACTGGGAACTGAAGAATACAAGAGGCTGGATTGGGAGGATCTAGGAAACCTAACACACGAGGAACCAGGAACCACTGGAAGAACAAAAACTATTCAGCAATGGGCCGGCCCGTGGCTCACTCGGGAGAGTGTGGTGCTGATAACACCAAGGCCACGGGTTCAGATCCTATATAGGGATGGCCGGTTGGCTCACTAGCTGAGCGTGGTGTTGACAACACCAAGCCAAGGGTTGAGATCCCCTTACCGGTCATCTTTTAAAAAAAAAAAAAAACATTCAGCAAGGAATACAGAAGAAAGCCCGAAGCCCTTGAAGCCACAAAGAGGAATGAGACTATACAGCACAGCTCCAAAGGGCAGAATAGAACCAGACAGTTAAAAGAACAGGGAAGGTAGAGATGAGCTTACCTAAAGATGAGTTTTCTATCTGAAATAATTATAGTGTCCAAAAATGGAACTGGCTGCCTTCTGAGGCACTGGGTGTCTCCCCACCTTGGCCACGACTCCAGCAGGGAATAAATGATCATTTAGTGGTAAGTGGACCATGGACCCTCAGTGCAGAAGCAGACGGGGGTCTAAAGTCACCCTTTTTTTTTTTTTTTTGCTCTCTTCACTGAGCATCTTTTCTTTCTTTCTCTTTCTTTTCTTTTCTTTTCTTTTGGCAGCTGGCTTGTGTGGGGATCCAAGCATCATTTTTTTAAACAACGAAAATACATCTCCATGAAAATATTTTGTAATTTTGCACTTTAGTGAAGAGAAAAGCTCAGGTCAGGTCTTACATAGCTGAAAGTACTAACAGTAGTTGAGTGTATAAGAAAATGCAGTGATGGCAGAGAAAATGTAGAACCAAAAAAACATAGTAATTTCTTTATAGAGGAAATCAGGAATTTAACAGCATCTAAGATTTATAGCATCTAAATGAAGATCTTCTATCTCTGTTGCCTTGATTAAAAAAATATAATAAATTTATCTTATGACATTATAAAATAACTTAAACAAGGGACTTATACCAGCTACTTTTTTAAAAAGTTAGCGGAGTCTTCATTTAATGATATATTAGGATACCATATTATATTACAGATTCTACAACTGGCCTTTGGTTCTCTTTACCTTGCTAATCCCAGAGCAAACAAAAACCTCATGACTAGCAGTATTATTTCCACTCCTCAGCAAACCTTCCTGAAAGAACAGATATTGATAAGAGTAGCAATTAACTATTTTACTGCCCATTGTAAATTAACAAAAGTGAATTAGTAATTAAAACCCAGAATTATACATTGTTAGATTGGCAAACATTCTTTTTTTGGTAGTGTTTATTTTTTCCTCTCCTAGAAGTCTGGTGGCAGAAAGTTTGTGTATTATGACTATCAGTTTAAACTGATAACTAAATTAAGCAATCCTGAGTGCCCTTTCATGTATGTTTATTTAGAAGTAAGTGCAGTTCTATTAGTCATAAAGTTTTTGATAATTCCAAGTTTGGTCTCAAAGCAAGGATAACCTTGTAGTCAAATTTTGAGAAGAGTAAAAGTTTGGTTCATGACCAATCATCTAAAACATTTTCTAATACAAATGAAATATCATGTTTCACTTCATGTAGAAATTGCTTTTATAATCCCCTGCCCCCATCTGAGAATATTTAGACAACTGTGGTGGTTTTAAAGAAATGTTCACAAATTATTTGAAACTTTTTCCCTCAAGAGGTGAAGGTAATTCCTCTCCTCTGAAGCGTGGGCTGGACTTAGTTGCTTAGTGGGTTGCTTATAGAAAATAGAATGCAACAGAAGTAATGGATTGTTATTTCTGTGGTTAGGTTACAAAAAGACCTGTGGCCTCTTTGTCTTTTTTCTGTCTGTCTGTGTCTCTCTCTCTGGGAAAATCACAAGCAGCCCTATTGAGGGACCCACATGGTGAGAAATAAAGCCTCCTTCCAATAGCCGATTGACTAAGCTTGGAAGTGAAACTTCCAGCTCCAGGCAGGTTCTGCAGGTATGTAGCCTCAGCAGACAGCTTGACATGTCCTGAGCCAGAGAGAACCACTTAAGTGGTTAGTTCACTTGGTTAGAGCGTGGTGTTGGTAACACCAAGGTCAATGGCTCAGATCCCCATACTAGCCAGTTGCAAAAAAAAAAAGGGACCTCATCTGGGCACATGCTGGAGAGTTTCAAATCAATGTACTTCTTGGGCTGTGTTGCCCAATACAAATACAGTGAACACAATTGTGAATCAGGTGAAGTTTGCCTTTGGGTGTCCACTTTCTCTCTTTGTGGGTGACAGCAATCACAGGGTCAGACAGAGGGTGCAGTTATTGGCCTCCTGGAGGTAGCTCACTGTTGAGTGGAAGACTAGTCGTGGGATGGTCTCAGTGCAGTGAGGAAGTGCAGGGTTCCACGCTAGACAGGAGGGAATGCTAAACCAGGTGTTCACATGTGCTATCCATGTGTGGACAAGTTCCCCTCTTAATTTTGGACCCAGACCTGTGTCCTAATTCCAAACCCCAAACCAATTGCCTCCTTGACAAGTCCACTTGTATGTCTCATGAGCATCTCAAAATTAACATGTCCAAAAAGGGTCTTTTGATTTGAAGCCTACTCTTCTCCCAGATTTCCCTCCTCATAAAATGACCTATGTGGGACATTTGGCCAGGAACCTGGAGTCAGCCTTTGTTCCTCCCTTTCCAGAATACCCACATCTGAATCATCTGCAGGTCATACCAGTCCTACCTCTAAAACATACCCAGATATGTTCAGCAACTTCCACTCGTCAGCCAGCGCTCTGGGCTGAGCCCACCTCTTCTTGTTAGATCTCTGCAGTCTCTTCTGAACTGGCTTCCTTTCTCCATGCCCCACCCTCCACATGGCAACCAGAGATATCTGTTTTAAATGCCAATGGATTCCCATTTCTTTTGGGATAGAATCCAAATTCCATCCCAGGGTCTAGGCAGAGAGCCTCAGCTCCTGCCACTTTTCCTGTGTTCATCTCTCCCCAGCCACACAGACTTTTTACAGTCCTTGATTGTACCCTGCTTAGGCCCTTTACATTGTTTTTGACCTAAAGGAACCCCATTGGCCCCAGCCCCCAACTACTGCTTCTCTCTCAGTTACCTGTTTATTTCCTTCATACATTTAGAGTGACTTGTAAATGACTGTGTTTGTTTGTTGGCTTATTTTTCCATCTGTCTTCCCTTCTAGAGAGGTCAGCAGGACTCAGATCATGTGAAGGCCACACTGAGAAGAGACTTGACCCCAAAAGAAATGAAGAGCCAGTGGAAGTTATAAATGAGGAGGAGAGAATGGAAATTACACTTGCAGTATCTGTGTGGCAGATCAGTTTGGGGAGTGGTGAGGGTGGGAAGTAGGGCAGGGCATTGGGGGCAGGGAGACATAGATGGATTTGAGAAATATTTAGGGGGTTGCATGAACAGATTTAGCAATTTTATGTGAGGAGAGAGGGAAAACAAGAAATCTGGATAGCACCCAGCTTTCAGGCTTGGGCAACTGAGTGGATGGGTGACAGTGCCTTTGCTGCCACGGACACAGGACGAAGAAGAGCACACTTGAGGGGCAGTGCAAAATCAGTCTGTGACATATTGACTTTGAGGATGGCAGAAGTGGAGCTGGCCCACTGACAGAATCGCTCAGGAGAGATCTGGCTTGGAGATATGAATACTTATTCTATACATATCTGAAAAAGAATACAAACTAATAATATTTTTATTAATCTTAGTATCAATAAATGGTAGTCAAAAGTGTCATTATGTATGTCAAGAATATTAAACTTCACATCCCTAGGTTAACTGGGGAGGCAGAAGGTCACAGTGGTTAAGAGATGTGCTTTGTTGTCAGACAGAGTCACTAGGAGTCTCAGCTCTGCCTGCTTAGGTGCACCCTGTGACAAGTGGCTCTGACTTTTGGGATATCATTCTTTTTTTTTTTTAAAAAAGATGACCGGTAAGGGGATCTCAACCCTTGGCTTGGTGTTGTCAGCACCACGCTCAGCCAGTGAGCAAACCGGCCATCCCTATATAGATGCATTTAAAGCTGATTCCTGCTCAGATAGTAAGATTATGTCAAATAGGGCTGATTTAATTCAATTATATATTTTTTCTGAGCTTTTTTGATAAAGCTTTATTTGGGATTAGAACTATAGGCATTCTAACTTAATTTACACAGACTTCCACAAAAAGCTACAATCATTGCACAAGCCAAAACCACCCCCAAATAAAGGGAATATTTGAATGAACTGCTGTTGCTAGCTTTAAGTATGCAAACTTCAGTAACAGCTGAGACACAATCAAGGGCAAAAAATGTAGTATTAGAAAGATTAGACACCTGTTTGACTATGACTGTGTTCAAAGGATTCCTTCTAATGGATTTGTGGGAGAAGATGAATGGGAGAAGATGACATGCAATAGTGGTTCCTATAGCCTACCCAAGTGGAATATTCTGCACAGAAGCAAATAAACTATACAAACATTTGTGGAGGCAACAGATGCCACTTATGCTGAGGAAAGCTACTCATTTTGTACCTTTATGCTATTGGAGCTCTCTGCGAGTTATAATTAACAATCTAATTTTCTTCTTAGTCTTTTACTCACCCTATGTGATATTCTACCCCTCCTCCCCTTTCCCCCAGAAATTCTGTTTTAGATGTTTTGTTTCTAGATATAAATTATACTTTTTTTCCCCTTGGGCATAAAATAATTTATTTATATTTTACTTGTGGCTGGCTGATACAGGGATCTGAAACCTTGACCTTGGTGTTACATAAAATAAAAATAAATAGTAGGAGAGAGAGTATATTTTATTATGAAGACATGTAACAGATTTGGGAGGTAATTTTCATCTTAATTTTGTCTCCAATGATTTTCTGATATTTGCAGAAATTTGAAGGTTCATGTATATGACTGTCAGGAAGTAGTTAACAAATTTTTCTCCATTTGTTCAGGCAAGAAGAGTGATTATCCAGTAAGCGGCAGCAAACAGCTTATAAATTCATCTTTTCTGATTTTTTAACTCTCGTATTCTTATGAATGAAGCAGAATCATTGATTGAGCAACTGGAAATAAATATGAAAGTAGAGGATGTACATTATGAATTTCCTAAGAAGCAAATATGAATCCATCACTTCCTCTTCTCCAAGAAGTGTCTCAGGGCAATAGAGTCACTGACACATGAGCACTCAAAAGCCACCATAAGGCGTTTTCTGCATGACAATTCTTTTTTGGACACAAGGAGCAGATTCTGATGCTTTATTATGGTCATTTTAAATTCATAACATTACATTACCAGCATTTAGGAATTGTAGACTACTTGTTTAAAGGAAAATGGGAAGTGAAAAATGCTAATTGTCATGGTAACTGTACGTCTAAGATTTTCTGGGACAGTCCCAATTTGAAAGATTCTACCTTGTTCTTCCTTTAACTATACTCTTTCTTATCAGACCATGCATTCGGGTTTGGAAAATATATATTTTTAAAGGTCCACTGTTGTTCTTAGGTATATGAGGGTACTTCACAGAGTTCATAGAAGGATTCCTATTATCTTGTAATTCTACTTTTCCACAAACTTTTTCCCTCACATGTTAATTAATATTTTCCAGAATCAAAAAAGGTATCTTTAGGGGTCGGCCTGTGGCTCACTTGGGAGAGTGCGGTGCTGATAACACCAAGGCCAGGGGTTCGGAACCCGTATAGGGGTGGCCGGTTTGCTCAATGGGTGAGCGTGGTGCTGACAACACCAAGTCAAGGGTTAAGATCCCCTTACCGGTCTTCTATATTTAAACATGTGCCTTTACTAATATTACTAAATATTTATACCTGATTGCTTTACTAGTTACATCATTTATTGAAAAAAAAAGACAATGGGCCAGTTAGCTCAGTTGGTTAGAGCGCAGTGTCATAACACCGAGGTCAAGGGTTCAGATCCCCGTATAAGCCGGTCACTAAAGAAAACAAAAAAATTTTTTTAATATTACCTGAATGTTTTCTTAATTATCCTAGTAAAAGTAAATTCCTTTCTTGCAAATTATGGGAAAATAACCCTGAACAGCCTAGCTCTTGGCATAAGATTGATAAGTACTTTAGCAATTATCACATTATTGTATTAATACACTGGGACTTTAATGATTGCCAATTTTGTGAGCACAACGTGCAGACACATTGAAATATTTTTGAAGGACATCTACCAACAAAGTAGCATTTTAATTTAACTCCATTCCTATTGCTGTTTCTTCTAGAATGTACATGATACAAGGTTGCTAATCAGGAACAATATGATATTTCTTTCTTTTTTTTTTTTTTTTTTTTTTTTTAAAGATGACCGGTAAGGGGATCTTAACCCTTGACTTGGTTTTGTCAGCACCACGCTCTCCCAAATGAGCGAACCGGTCATCCCTATATAGGGATTTGAACCCGTGGCCTTGGTGTTATCAGCACTGCACTCTCCCAAATGAGCCACAGGCTGGCCCTAATATGATATTTAGACTACATTGATTCTAATGGCAATAAAATGATCTGGAAAAAATTGCCTTGCAGTTAAAGGGTTAAAAAATTTTCTGACAAATTCTATGTGGAGTTCTTACACTGCTGAAAGCCAATTTGGGTTAAAAGTGAGCCTTCGGATAGCTTCTCTAGGAATGGAAGTCGCAGAAAAATTTCAAAAATTCTATCAATTCCAAAATGCTTTTAAATTAATTTTGAAAAGAGGCAGTTTAACGTACAGAAATGCTACTTTCTTCTTATTAAACTAGCTAAAGAATTCAGAGCTTGTTAGATTATGCACTGATGGGAAATATTTCATTATGTATTTTGCAAATAACCTGTTTTGTTGATATCACTCTGAGGATCATCCATGTGTTTTCCACTTACCGTCCAACACGAATATTTACTTATCATTGAGTACTTGGCATCATCATTTGTCTAGTACCTGACAACTTAACTCACTTTCCTATTTATTCTGTGTAAACTGACTTACACACAACTTTTTTATTCCATTCATCCTTTCCCTGCCCTGGGGGCTGAGGGCTTACTACTATGACCTGGTTTGTATGTTGAAGAGGTCCAAGATGTCAGCTAAGGGACTGGAATGTTTTCCCTCTACCAAAACCTTTCCTGACCTTCTGAGGCAGGGGCAAGATCCAGGGACAAGATCCAGGGACATTTTGGGTAGATTATCTAAAGTTTCATCCTCATTGAGCCAAACCAAAATACGGTGCTCACCATTGCTAAAGTGGAAAGACTAGAGGTTTTATAGTCACACAAACCAGGGTTTAAGAGCTATATTTCAAGCTACTCTGACTCAGTTTCAACGTCTATAATATGGGGACAATAATAAGCTTATACAATTTTTGAAAGGTTAATATATCTAAAGCACCCAGATTTAGTACCTGGGTCATAGTAAGCTCTGAATAAATGTTAGCTAATTTGTTTAAATAATAAATGGTTATAAGTGTAAGAAGAACAACACAAAAGAGAACTTAGAAGTAAATTAATAAGGCATCTTTTGTGTCTAGGTAGTATGATACAATGGGGAAAGTGTGGGATTAGAGTCCAATCTGTCTTCATTAGATTTCTCAGTCAATCGAGCAATATTCTTCTGATCTGTGAAAATGAGCATAATCACACTGCCTCATGGAGTTGTGGTGGTACAGTCAGTTTCATAGTGTAATGGATCTTAATTTCCCTTTTCTTGCTTCTCCTTTAATATTCTTTTATAGGAAATTCTCTGACCACTCCTTTTTGGACAGAGATTGACCAATAATTTGATATCATTCTCATAATGTTTGAAGAATGAGGGAGGAAACTTGAAGCAATTTAGTTTCTTGCTTATATTTCCAGTGGAAGATTGGGGTGAATCTACTGATGAGAACATATCTATATGACCTGTGGGTCTAAGCTCCTAGGTAGATAAATTGAGGACTAAAAAATGGGTCAAAGACTCCCTGCATTAGCTCAGTAAAAAAATCTAGCTGCTCTGATTTGCAGATTGCAGCTCATTCATTCAACTTATATTTATTAACTGTCTACTAGTAGCTGCTAGCCATGGAACTGTGAATAGAAAAGCCCTTGCCCAGAGAGACATATTGGACAAATTATTACAGAAATGTGATAGATGGTATAATCCATTCATTTATTTAAGAAACACTTGTTGAGTTCTTATTGGGTGCCAGGCACTGTGCTAGTGTCTTGGATATGGCAAGGAAGAAGAAAGACCTAGTCCCTGACCCCACCGAGTTTATAATCTATTGGGGAAGACAGACAATTACCCAAGTAGTAACAATACAGGGTTGCAGTAGGGGAAGTATGAAGACCTGTGAGTACTTAAAGAAAGAGGACCTAATGTATTATACTATCAAGAAGCCCTCATAAAGGAAGTAATGTTTAGACTGGTAACTGAAAGACAGGTAGTATTTAGCCAACTAGAGAAAGAGGGAGGGGGAAGAGAAAGTTCCAGGTAGGGGCAATATGGTATGGGAGGCCCAGGAGCAATTCAGATTTTGGCACATTTGAGGAACTGACAAAAGTCTGATGAGGCTAGACAGAGAATGTGAAAAGGGAGTAGATACAGGTACTAGGAGGGCATAAAAGATACACTTAACTATGCCCATGGATGCCAGGAAAGGATACCTGGAAGGGAGAAAATTAAAACTGAGGATGAGCATGACTTGACCAGGTGAATGAAGGGACATGAGGGCATTTCTGGCAGGTGGACAGAATGCACAGAGGCCCAAAGTGAGACTAAGACAAGCATCTTCTGGAACTAAAGCTCACAGTTAGGTTTGACTGAAAGGATGAATTGCAGGACAGTGGTGGGAAAAGACAGACAGGTCAAATCATTAGTGATCTGGTTTGAAGAATTTGGACAATATACTGAAAACAGGATGCAAAAAGACCAATTGGGAGATCACCTGCCATCATCCATTTAGGATTTAATGATGGTGTAAGGATATGGGGAAACAGCACATAGCATTCAAGAATATTGATGTAAAATTGAGAGGTCTAGATAATAGATTAAATGGGGAGACGATGAGCAGGGGGGATCGGGGTGACTCTCATGCTTTTGACTCTTATTATGGAATATCCAAGTGGGATAGTCTGCAGTCAGGGGAATATATTCAGTTGGAACTCAGGAGAGCAGTCTAGGCTGAAGATGTAGATTTGGGACACAAGAACAGTAAGTGATAATTATTAAGATAAAAGGGTAGGATTGATTAGAGTTGAATAGAGTGAGAAGATAAAAGTCATTTCTTGCTTATCTATTTTATTAGTCCATTTCTGTTGCTCATAACAAAATATCTGGAACTAGGTAATTTGTAAGAAAATGAAATTTATTGCTTACAGTTTCAGAGGATGGGAAATCCAAAGTCCAGGGGACACATTTAGTGAGGGTCTTCTTTGGTGGTGGCACTACAACAACTCAGGGGCTCGCATGGAAGAAAATGGTGGAATCAAGAGAGACTCTCACATGCTTTCCTTTTAAAGGCCTCAGAACCACGCCCCCGATCACAATTATTAGTCAATTCACTATGGCATGGTCCTACAGTCTAATCACCTCTTCAAGGCCCCACCTTTCAAGTACCATAATAGGATTTCCCACACTCTTTACACTGTCACAGTGGGGACTAAATTTTGGGGGGACATCAATCCATAGCATTCTGCCCCTGGCCTCCCAAAACTCATGTCCTTTTCACATACAATACATTCATTTCATCCCCATAGCCCCAAGGGCTTAACTTGTTTCAGCTCAAAAGTTGAAGTCTCAAGGTCCTATCTATGAAATTGAAACAGGTTATCTACTGCCAAGATACAATGATGGGACAAGCATATGGTACATATTCCCATCAAAAAGGGAGAAATAAGCCAAAAGAAAGGGGTAACAGGTCCTAAGAAAGTCTGAAACACAGCAAGGCTGGCATCAAATCTTTTTTTTTTTTTTTTAAAGATGACCAGTAAGGGGATCTTAACCCTTGACTTGGTTTTGTCAGCACCACGCTCACCCAGTGAGCTAACTGGCCATCCCTATATGGGATCTGAACCTGTGGCCTTGGTGTTATCGGCACCGCACTCTCCCGAGTGAGCCACAGGTTGGCCCGGCAGGCATCAAATCTTAAAGCTGCTGAATGATGTACCTTGACTCCATGTTCGGTGTCCTCTGCATGCTGGTGTGGGGGTTGGGTCCCCAAGTCTTGAGGCAGCTCTGCTTCTATGGCTTTCCTGTTCTGAGGCCATGCTTCAGCTCTTGTAGGCTGGCATTATATTCCAGTAGCTCCGTAGTTCTAGGATCTCCTTGGCAGTCCTGCTCCCACAGCCTCAGTAGGCATGGCCTTGGTGGGGTTTTTCTGCTGAAACTCCCAAGCCTTCATAGCTCTGGAATTCTGTGAGCCTAAAGATCTAACACCACATGTTTGCCATCAAGGCTTCTGGTTTGTATTTTCCAAAGCTATGGGTCCAGCCACATCTGGGGCCAATTCAGCCACAGCTGGAGCAGCCAAAGTAGCTGGGGTGCTGGTATGGGGAGCAGCATCCCAAGGTGGCCCTGGGCAGTGAGCCCATGAAGAGCACCTTGGGCCTATTTCCTGAGAGCATTCTGTCTCCCTAGACCTCTCGGCCTGTAATGGAAGGGTTGGCCCCAGAGGCTTCTGCAAGTCCTGCAGGGCTTTTCCCCCCTTCTCCTGATGATCCCTTTCTCTTGTACTGATCTTCTTAGCACCATTGCATTTTTCTCTAGAAAATGCTCTCTGCTTCTCTATCACATGGCCAGGCTGCATATTTTCCAAATCTTTATGCCCTGCTTACCTTTTAATTATATAGTCTGGCTTTATGTCATTCCTTTTCTGCCATAACTCAGCATTAGCTGTTACAAGTAGCCACGTAGCTTCCTGAATGTTTTGCTGCTTAGAAATTTCTTCCACTAAATACTCTGGGTCAGCACCTTTAAGTTTCACATTACATAAAACTGTTGGGCATGAACAGAATGCAGCCAAGTTCCTTCCCAGTTCATAGCAAGGGTGATCTTTGACCCAGTTTCCAATAAGTCCCTTCTTTTCACTTTTTTTTACGTTTTTTAAAAAATTTTGGTGGCTGGCCAGCACTGGTATCAAACCCTAGACCTTGTTGTTATCAGCACCATGCTCTGACCAGCTGAGCTAGCCAGCCAGCCCAGTCCCTTCTTATTTCTATGTGAGACCTCCTTAGAATGGTCTTTACCGTCCATATTTCCATAAACATTCTGGTTACCACCATTTAACCTATCTCTAAAACATTACAAATTTCTCCTGGTTTTCTTGTCTTCTAAACTTTCACTAGCATCTAGGCTTTTTCTAGCCTGTTCCTATAAATTCCTCCAACCTCTCCTCAATACCCAGTTCCAAAGCCATTTCCACATGTTCAAGTATTTGCTATAAGCACCATCCCACTTCTCTGGTACCAACTTTCTGTATTAGTCTGTTTCTGTTGCTTATAACAAAATACTTGGAATTGGGTGATTTGCAAGAAAACAAAATTTATTGCTTACAGTTTCAGAAGTGGGGAAATCCAACGTCCAGGCAACTCATCTAGTGGGGATCTTTTCAATGCAGGGGTCTCACATGGCAGAAAATGGTGGAGCAGAGAGACACTCTCTTATGCTCTCCTTTTAAAGCCCTCAGAGCCATGCCCCCGACCACCATTATTAATCAGTTCACTATGGCATGGTCCTATAATCTAATCACCTCTTCAAGGCCCCACCTTTCAAGTACCATAATAGGATTTCTCACCCCCTTTACATTGTCACAGTGGGGACTAATTTTGGGGAAGACATCAATCTACAGCACCTATATTGCCTGATTTTCTTTTCTTTTTTTTTTACAATGAGTGTGTAATATTACTGTATAAAAATTTAAAGACATTCTTTCCAAATTCCTTAAACATTAAGAGGACTGTTGTTATGACAACAAAGGAAAGGACAGTGGGGCTGTAGGTAAGTTTGTTAAAAAAAAAAGGAAAGGTAGACAGGCAGTTAAAAAAAGGTTCGTACTTAATGGTCTCAATCTTTTTTTGCCAGTTGAGGAAATGGTTGAGGATAGATGCTGATCCCAAGAGGGCAGGGGTTGAAGACAGTGGCAGAAGTGTGGAGGAGCCCACTCAAAGGGGAAATGAACAGGGAGTTGTCTAAAGACAAGTTTTAAAAGATCGAAATGAAACTTGTATTCTCTTTTGTTTAGTGAATCAGTATAAATGTAATTTTTTTCTTTTTGCTGGCTTGTACAGGAATGAAACCCCAGATTTTGATGTTATCAGCACTGTGCTCTAACCAACTGAGCTAACTGGCCTTTTTTTAAAAATATGGTTCTACAAGCAAGAATGTTCTTAAGCAGTCAATGGGACAAAGTATTTGAAATCTGAGCTGCCCCTGATTTTTCTGGACAACAACATGATCGTATATGTATTAGGATAACATGCTTTTTAAATTTTATTTTAATGTTTATTTGTAAATATTTGTGGGGTACAGAGTGTTGATTCAGTACATGCTCATGCTATACATTCATTCACTTAGGTTAGACAGCGTTGCATTGTACCTGTGAATCCACCGCTTCCCCTCCCCTCCCAGGCTCTGGTGACCATAATTCTACTCTCTACTTCTATAAGAACCTCTTTTTTTTCCCCCCATATTCCACATGTGAATGAGACTATGCAGTATGTGTCTTTCTGTGCTTGGCCTCCTTCACTTAACATGATGGTCTCCAGTTCCATCCATGTTGCTGCAAGTGACAGGATTTTGGTTTTTTGTAGCTGAATAGTATTCCATTGTGTATATGTACCACAGGGTTTTTTTTTAGTCCATTCATCCATTGATGGGTATTTAGGTTGATTCCATCTTTTGGCTATTGTGAATACTGGATAACATGTTTTTAACACCCAGTATAATGTGTGCACCTCTTAAATCTCAGGCATAGCATTACTGAATAAAATACCATGCAACACATCCCCCAAGTTAGCATTTGTTAAGCACCGAAGAGGACACAGTGCTCACTTGTCTGTAAGTACACAGTATGTATGTAAACTCAAGTGTCGAGATGCATGTGGAGTTCTAAGAGACCCATAAGTTTACCATTTTAACAAGGTTAGACCCCTGTAGAGGGCCAGCATAAATAAACTTGTAAGGGCACATATATTTTCAAAATTACTTTTTTAGGCCAGAGGGAAAGAAAATAGGTGTGGCCTAAAGTGTTTACATGGCAAGAATTCACTGTATCTGTTTTGAGGAAATCATCTAACTCAATTAGTGGTTCTTTTAATAATTCATCATATTCCTGGGAGAGACTGAAAATCCCAGTGAGTATGTATGGCTCCTTTCAACCCAGAGAAGTTGGTTCACTAGTGAGAAGATTTATTGGATTTTAAAATGTTTTTCTTTTTGTGATTTTTCCGACCTAGAAATATGCTTTTTATTTCAGCAGCTCTCTCAAAACAGCTGAATAAATGACAGTTCCCAAACAATCATGGTTAACTGTAAATCAAAATGTTATGTTTCCTCAGTTATGCTATGATTCCTCAGTTTGTTTTCCTTCTATCACCAATGAAGTATAATCCACCACCAGAATGATGATTAAAGACATTCTACCAAAAATATTTACTCCCTTCTGCGGCAAACACTTGTCATGTCTAAACTTAAGTTGAGCAGCCCTTGCTTAGCCCAATGTTACTGTGCCATTACATGAAATGGAAGCATCTGGAATTTATTCTCTTATTCTCTTCCTAATTATAGCTTAATTTATTAACCACACACTTGAAGATGGTTCTTCCTAGTGGGTTTCTCCATTACAAAATATACTAGATTATTTATTTTTAAATAATACTGCTTTTATATTTCAGGGGTAGATATCACAGTGTTCCTGTATAATTTTTCTGTGTATATTCCAGAATTATCTCCCTATCCCCAGCATCCCCTGACCTCGGTCACAAATCTCATCTTCTCAGTGAGTGTCGTCTCTTCTACCTGGCAGACTCCCTGCTCATGACATTTAGAACTAGAAAGGAATTTGGAAATCATCTAGTCCTTTGCTTGTCAACTTTACAGCACATAAAACTCCCTGATACCTCTCAGCCACCAAAGAAATTAAAAATAAAAATAAAAACTCTCCCTGGTTGTCTGTTTTAAAAGAAGATTCAAGGGTTCAGATCCCCATACTGGCTAGGTGCCAAAAAAGAAAAAAGATTTAGGTACTTCAATCTGAGAGATTCTAATTCAATAGCTCTGGGATAGAGCCTAGCAATGTACGTTTTTAAGAAGCACCCCCAAGTAATTCTGAGCCCACGGACCACACACTGAAAAACCCTGAATTACTCTAAACTCTTCCTTCTATGGGTAAGGATGCTGAGGGTAGGAGGTGTGACTTACCCACGGTCACTGATGATCTAATTAATGTAATTGTCATCAGCATGTTTCCACAACTATTCATGACATTCTTCTGCTTAAAAGAACAGGATCAGAACATGGTTGGCTTTTAATGAAAAGCTGCTACCCTTGCCCTAAGGGGTTAGAGGTAGGGGTTAGAAATCTGAATGAATGCACAGGCTATTGCTCTACAAAGTTAATCAATCAAGTGTTGGCATCATCAAAAAGCAACAACTTTAAGAGTACATACAATGTTTTCATGTGGTTCTCTAACAATATGGGTGGACAGAGAGTAGACAGTGAATGAATAAATGAGTACATGGTGAATAAATGAAGGAGTGAGCCAATGAGTCCTACCCAAAGTCAGGAGGGAAAGGCCGAAACAGCATAATGACTGTCTCAGGGTGCCCTAAAAGTCCCCATCCTCGTAGTCTCTAATAGTCAAGGATTTCCGTCAGGTAGCAGAGGAGGAGTTCACCTTTAGATAGAAAAAAATATATATGAAACTGAGTACAATTCCATTATTTTAGTAGTTTTTTTTTTACTCCTTGTAAATAAGTGGAAGGCATTTGCAGATTTCAGTAGTTTAGCTGTAATAGTAGGTTATAACTTGATTATTCAGAATAGTTTCTCTTCTTTTTTTTTTTTTTTTTTAACCTCATTTGAAGTTGAGAGGGTGTCGGTGTGGGAGATTTTCACTCTGCCTTTAACTAGTTGACTTCTGCTGATGAAGAGGTTACTCTGGTTTATTTGGCTTCTTGATCTGTTAATGTTATTCATCTGTAGTTTTGCTTCTAGTCAAATGGAAAGCAACTGTACTTTGTCATCCTTTTATGCCGGGAGATGACAGGAAGCTGCGTTTTATTTGTTTTCCTCTTTGAAGTGATACAGCTGAGTGAGCAGACGTAAGAGTTTCATTTTTACCGGAAACTTTGCTTAACCTCACCGAAACAGCTACCTCATTGAGGACCTGTAGCCTGCTGGACTTGGCATCTGAATTATCAGAGGAAAGGATGGAAAGGGAATGAGTGATTTCAGAAAAAATTCTGAAAGAAGCACACCAGTGACTCCAGAAACCCAGTTTGGTCCCATGTTTATAAAACACAGCAGGCCTGACCAAAATATGCCCTTTGAGCCAGATGGGGCTGATGGCCTCTCCCATATCTTTAATCCTGATTTAGATTCTCTACAACTATAATGAAAGAGCCAACACGGACAAAAATAAAGTACCCTCTCAGAGACTTTGAGAAGACTGCTACAGGTGACATCATGTCCATGAAAGGCCATAGACCCAAAGCCTACGAGAACCAAGTGGGCAACAGAGATAGAGGATAGAGGGAGTTTCCACGGATTGGAAAGCACAGGCCACAGCTTATCACAAATCTGTGTTTTTATGTAAAATCTTCATTTTTAATGTTGATTCATTTGTTTTCTAAGACCCCTGGATTGTAACTAAAACTGCATCTCTGAAGCCAAAGCCTTTGCATTCTAAAGTTGAGTCTAATAGATTCAATAAATAAATGAACTGCTGGGTCTCTTGGCCAATTTCCATATCAGTCTATAGAACACATTTATAGAAATAATTCTGACATGGGGGGCTTTTATTTAGTTTTCTATAAAATAAAATCATAAGCAATAAAAGGGATCTTGGGATAAAGTAGGGAGAGGAAAAGCATAAGTTCTCATTTGTGTGCTATGCTAAGCTTAATAGGAAAGGGACTGCAAATTTTCCATTGGGATATTGATACAGAAAAAAGAAATGAACACTAGGGAAAGCAACTTTCTTCATTTTAAGCATCTCAGTCACCTTCCCAAAACGCATACCTATGGCACTGTCCTACCTGCTGCCTGTCAGTAGCTAACTGTTGCATTTAGAGCCAAGTCCAACCTCCTTTGCATGGTGTACCAGGCCCTTCATGCACAAGAATTGCTGGCCCTGCCCATCTTTCCAGCCTCATCTATGCTGCTCTTATTTAATTATACTTATTTAATTGAGCTAATACTTATTTATATGTAATGAAATGCACAAATCTTAAGTGTACAATTCAATGAGTTTTGAAAAATGTATATACCTTTGTAACCAACCTCCCAGTGGAGATATACATTTGATCTTAGCCAAAAGACCGAGAAGTGATACTTTACCTTTTTTTTTTTTGGTGGCTGGTTGGTATGGGGATCCAAAACCTTCACCCTGGTGTTACCAGCACCGCGCTCTCCCAAGTGACCAGTGGAAATATAGAACATGGCATTACTCCAAAAGGTTTCCTTGTGTCCCCTCTAGCTGATGCCCACTCCACATGCTCTAATTTCCATCTCCACAGATTAGTTTTGCCTGTTCTTGAACTTCATCATAGACTGTGTACTCCTTTGTGCCTGGCTTCCATGTTCTCCTGTGTATTGCTGAATGGTATGGTATTATATAAATATGTCACTATTTGTTTAAAAATTTAACCTGTTTCCATGTTTTGGCTAATATGAATAAAGCTGCTAGGAACATTCTTGTACATGTCTTTTAGTTGACATTTTAAAATTAAAAAAATTTTTTTTTTTTGGCTGACCAGTGCAGGGATGGAACCCTGGACCTTGGTATTTATCAGCAGCACACTCTGCCTGAGCTAACTAGCTAACTTTGACATTTGTTTTTATTTCCCTTGGGTGAATACCTAGGAGTGCAATTTCTGGTGCAAGAAATGCCAAATAGTTTTTAAAATAGCTTTTTTTGCCAGGGCAGTTGGGGGGCCTCAGGCCTCAGCCATGCCCCCCGACACCTGCAGCCAACCTAGTGGCAACCACTGAGCCGCTGCTGGAAGTGCCCTGTTCTCTCCCAACCCGGGGTGGTGGGGGGCCAAAGGACTTGGCCACACCCCCCCCCAATGCATGCAACCAGCCCAGAGACAACCACCAAGCCTCTGCAGGAAGTGCCCTGGCTCTCCCAAGCCAGGGAGATGGGGGGCCTTGGGCCTCAGCCACACACCCCAACATGTGCAAACAGCCCAGCAATGACCACCAAGCTGCAGCAAGAAGGGCTCTGGGTTCCTGAGCTGGGAGGGTGGAGCACGACGGCTTTTCCACACCCCCTGACATCTGCACCCAGCCTGGCAATGACCAAGCCACCACTGGAAGGCTCTCAGTCTCCCCTATGGGAATGAGGGGGGGTGCCACAGGCCTCAATTCCACCCCTCCTCTTCCCTCTTTCTTCCATACCATTTCCTTTTCCTTTCCCCTGTCCCTCTCCCTCCCAACTGCTCCACAACATCCTAGAATGTAAAAAATAATATAAATAAAATTTCATTTTCTTTAAAAATAATAAATAAAATAAAATAAAATAGTTTTTTTAAGTGTTTGTACTATTTTACATACCCAAAGAAATGTCTGAGAGTTCCAGTTATTCCACATCCTCACCAGCACTTGGTGTTTTCAGTTTTTAAATTTTTCAGTATTTTATGGTATGAAATGAAATATTGTGCTTTTATTTTGCATTTCCCTGATGACTAATAATGTTGATCATCTTATCATGTGCTTATTGACCATTTGTATTTTCAGTTGTGAAGTGCCTATTCAAGTCTTGCTCGTTTATTTATCTGGTTTCTTGTCTTTTTATTATCATCTGTTTGTATTTCCTTATATGTTCTGGATACAAGACTTGTCAGTCTTTAGTCAGTTGTCTTTTCATTTACTTCACGGTACTTTTTTTTTTTTTAATTACAGGGATCCAAAACCTTGCCCTTGATGTTACAAGGCTGTGCTCTAACCAACTGAGCTAACCTGCCAACCCTCTTAATGGTATTTTTCGATGAGAACATTTTTTAATTTAAAATTTTGATGTTAATCAATTATTCTTTTATGGTTAGTGCTTTTTTTTTTTTCTGGGAAATTTGCCTACCCAAGTTTGCAAAAATATTCTCCTATATTTTCTTCTAGAAACTTTACAGTTTTAGCTTTTATATTTAGGTTTAGGATTCATCTTGAATTAATTTTAGTCCATGGTGTGACATCGAGACCATGGTCCAATTTTTCCATGCACGTATTTGGTTATTCCAGTACCATCTGTCAAAATATCTTCTTGAATATCCTTAGCATATTTATGAAAATTATTCAACTGTGTATGTGTGGGTCTATTTCTGGACTCTATTCTGTCCCAATGATCTGCATGTCTATCCTTGTCTATGCCAGTACCATCCTGTCTTCTCCATACCAGCCCAATATTAAATCTTGAAGTACAATTGTGTGAGTTCTCTAACTTTGTACTTCATTTACAAGATTGCATTGGCCATTTTAGATGATTTGCATTTCTACTTAAATTTTAGAATAATGAGGTCAAGGGTTCAAATCCCAAACTGGCCAACCCCCCCCCCCAAAAAAATACAACCAATAAACAATACATTTTAGAATAAATTCATCAGTTTCTACAATAAGGCCTGTTTTAATTATTATTGGGATTTCATAATTCTTTGGTGAGAATTGACATTTTTAACCATATTGAGTCATTCAGTTAAAAAAACAAAGTTTAACTTTTCATTTATTTGTATACTACACTTGATCTCAGCCAAAAGGCCAAGAAGTGATGTCTTTTCATATATCTAGGTCTTTAATATGTCTCAGCAATATTTTGTAGTTTTTACTGTACAGGTCTTGCCCATAGTTTGTTAAATTTATCCTTAAATTTTTAATATACTTTAATGCTATTATATAATTTTATGTTGTAGTAACATTTAAAAATTTTTCAATTTCCAATTGTCCAGGCTAGTGTAGAAATGTAATTTGATTTTTGTGTATTGACCTTGTATCCTGCACCCTTGCTAAATTTATTTATCAGTGCTAATAGCTTTTGGTAAATTCCTTAGGACTATCTGTGTGTGTGATTATATTATCTATGAATAAAGACAGTTTATTTCTTCCTTTCCAATCTGTAAGTATTTGATTTCTTTTTCTTGTATTATTGGACTGGCTAGGACATAAAGTCGAATAGAAGTGGTGTGATTAAACATCCTTGTCTTGTTTCTGAACTCAGGGGGAAAGAATTCAGTTTTCAAATATTAAGTATAATAGAAGTAAGGATGTCCTTTATCAAATTGAGAAAATTCCTTTCTATTCTTAGTTTACTGAAAACTTTTACTATGAATGGATGTTGGATTTTGTAAAACACTCTTTCCGCATCTATTGAGATGTGCATATAGTTTTTCTCCTTTATTCTATGATTTTCAGTTGTAAAATCAACCTTGCATTTCTGTGGCAAACCCTACTTGGTCATGATGTCTTATCATTTTTATATATTTCTAGATTCAATTTACTGATATTTTGTTAAGTTTTTTTTTTTTTTTTTGGCAGATGTCCAGTACAGAGATCTGAGCTCTTGACCTTGGTGTTGTTATTAGCACCACACTCTAACCAAGTGAGCTAACCGGCCAACTCTGTTTGGCTTTGTAAAATTACTTTACTGCAGTGAAATTCATGTAGGGAAGTTTTAAATAATGAATTAAATTCTCATTTTTTTCATTTCTTTTGTGTTAGTTTTTATAAATTGTGTTTTCAACGAATTTATCTATTTCATCTAAATTGTTGTATTTATTGGAACTGTAATGATACTTTCTCTTGTATGCCTGATATTGGCAATTTTTGTTTCTTTTTTTCTTGGTCAGTCTTTCTAGATTATCAATTTTATTAATCTTTTCAAAGAATCAAATTTTGGATTTTTAAGTTTTCTTTGTTTCTTTGATTTCTGCTATATTTATTCCTTTTTTTTTCTATCTTGAATTTATTATTTTTTTTGTTTTCCTTCTTTTTTGGCAGATGGCCAGTATTGGGATCTGAATCCTTGACCTTGCTGTATAACACTGTGTTCTAACCAATAAGCTAACCAGCCAGCCCATTCCTTGTTTCTTTCTTTTTTTTTTTTTTCCTTATAAAGATGACCAGTAAGGGGATTTTAACCCTTGACTTGGTGTTGTCAGCACCACGCTCTCCGAAGTGAGCTAACCGGCCATCCCTGTATGGGACCTGAACCCGTGGCCTTGGTGTTATCAGCACCACACTCCCCCGAGTGAGCCACAGGCTGGCCCCCCATTCCTTGTTTCTTAATGTGGAAACTTAGATCACTATTCTAAACCTTTTTTTCCAATATAAGCATTTCAAGTTACAAACTTTGTTTTAAATACTGCTTTAACTGTATAATACAAAATTTGTTATCTTGTGTTTTCATTATCTTTCAGTTCAACATAGTTTCTAATATCTTTTGTGATTTTTTTCTTTGACCCAGTTGTTATTTAAAAGTGTGCTGTTTAATTTTTTTTTTTTTTTGTGCTGTTTAATTTTTACATATTTAAAACTCTCCTGGATATCCTACTGTTACTGATTTCTAATCAAATTATTTTGTGATCAGAAAACATAACATGTAAGATTTTAATCTTTTGAAATTGAGTCTTTTTTCATGGTCCAGCACATGGTCTATTTTGGTGCATTTTCCATACACACTTGAAAAGAATATGTATTCCATAGCTGTTGAGTGTAATGGCATATTGTTGTCAATTAGGATAAGGTGGGTGATGGTGTTGATAAGATTTTCTATATTCTTACTATATTTTTGTTTATTATTGTTCTATCAGTTACTGAGTGGGTGGTGGTAAATGTCCAACTATCATTGTTTGTCTTTTTCTTTCTTTAGTTTATATATACAGAAAGTCTATTAAGAGGTAATATATATTCATTATTATTATGTCTTTCTAATAAATTGACCCTTTTATCATTTTGAGATGTTTCTTTTAATTTCTGTTGTTACTCCTTGTCTTACAATCTACTATATTAATAACCTTGTGGTTATTATGATAACCACACCAATTTTCTTATGCTTACAGTTTGATGGAATCTTTTTTAATCTTTTATTTCAACCTATCTGTGCCCTTAAATTTAGAGTGTATCTTTTATAAATATCATATGGTTCGGTCTTGCTTTTTAATTCAGTCAAATATTTTTCTGTTAATTGGAGGGTTTAAATCATTTACAAGGCCCGGCCCGTGGCTCACTCGGGAGAGTGTGGTGCTGATAACACCAAGGCCATGGGTTTGGATCCTATATAGGGGTGGCCGGTTAGCTCAATGGGTGAGCGTGGTGATGACAACACCAAGTCAAGGGTTAAGATCCCCTTACCGGTCATCTTTTAAAAAAAATAAAAATAAAAATAAATAAATCATTTACAAAAATGTAATTATTAATAGAGTTGAGTTTGGGTCTGCAATTTTGCTATTTGTTTTCCAATTGTCCCATCTGTTTTATGTTTCTCTCTTCCTCCTTTTTTGTCTTCTTTTGTGTTAATTGGCTAATTTTTAGTATTTCATTTTTATTTCTCTGTTGGCTACGTTATATCTGTTCATTTTTTAAGTTGTTGGATTACAAGATGTATCCTTACTTTGTTTATTAGATAGAATCTACTTAGAGTTAACATTGTACCCCTTCACGTAAGATGTAATCATCAATGTACTAATGTGCATCTATGTTATGAATATATATGTTTTAAACAGAGAACAGCATTATCATTTTTACTTTAAACAGTCATATATCTTGAAGAAACTAGGAGAAGAAAAAAATATATGATTTTTTTGTTTACCCATATAATTACCATTTTTAGTGCTCTTAATTTCCTACTGAGATCCAAATTTCATTCTGATAGCATTTTCCTACAGCTTGGAGAACTTCCTTTGGCATTCCTTGTAATACAAGTCTGAATTAGAATGGTATTTATACATAGATTAGGGGGCTCCCTCCTCTGTCTCTGTCCTTTCTGACATAACATGGATAATTTATGGACTCTGTCCTCTGACCCCTCAGGCCAATTAGGCTGACCCTCTGGGTGAACTGTACTCACGCAGATGGGAAGCCTCCTCAGTAGAAAAGCCACATAGACATGCGTCGCACAAAGTACGGTTCCATCTTTCAATGGTTTAATCCCATCTCTCATTGTCTACCCACTTTTGGTTGCTGTCTGGTGCCTTCAAGTAGATGGTTTTTATATTTTGTCCAGAGTTTATAAATGTTATTTGAGGGAGGGCGAGTTTAATACAAGCTGCTCTGCCATTAGAGGAACCAGAATTCCCCCTTCACTTCTTACTCTACAGTAGGGGTCAGCAAACTTTGTCTGTAAAGGGCCAGATAGTAAATATTTTAGGCCTTGCAGGCCAAAAGGCAAAACTGAACATATTGTGTAGATATTTGTATAAGGAGAGAGAAAACAAATTTCCACAAAATTTTTATTGATACTAGGATTTTGGTCTTATTGATTTCTGACAAGATCATCATATATCACAGATTAATTCTTTGTATGTGATACAAGTTGCAAATATTTCTCCTACTTTATCATTTCTTTTGACTTTGTATATGCTGTTTTTATGCCATGCAGACTTTAAAAAATTCTTAAATGAAGTCAAATGATCCATTTTTCTCTTATGGCTTCTGGAGATTGAGTTATATTTAGCAAGAGGACAGGCATTTTCCTAAGCATTTTCATGCATTATGTTATTTAATGGGTTTTTCTGGTATAATTTTAGCTAGGAAGAATTGAACTGCATAAAATTATTACCATCCCATCAAGTGTTTTATTTATTTGTTTTTTATTTTTTTTAAAAAGGTGACCAGTAAGGGGATCTTAACCCTTGACTTGGTATTGTCAGCACCATGCTCTACCAAGTGAGCCACGGGCTGGCCCTGTGTTTTAAATGTACATAGTATGGCTAAGTCTCTCTAAGGCTATCTAGGAATGGAAATTCATGATGTTTAGTAGTTATATGATTTTGTTTTAAAAATAAAAAATTAAAAAAGAAAACAAAATAAAAATAAAACATTAAGTCTTTGCTTCTGGGGTTTTGTTTTTTTGTTTGTTTGCTGGCAGCTGGCCAGTGCAGGGATCCAAACCCTTGACCTTGGCGTTGTAACACCCCACTCTAATTTACTTCTGTGCTTTAACAAGCCCCCTGGATGATTCTTGTATACATCAAAATGTAAAAACCACTTCTTCACCAGATCATCGCTTATCTATCTCCCCATCTTACCCCAGAAAGTCTCATTAAGCCTCAAAGATCCACTATTAGCATGTCTGTGGTCTTTGTATTTTCCTGTAAGAAAACCTGGCACAGCATCAGGGAAAGCCCCTTTCTTATGGTTTTTACTGGCCAATACCACTTAGACAAGGGATGTTGCTTGTCTGGAAAACTGGATGCATTGAAACACATCGTCGTTACTTAACAATCACCTAAGAACTTCAGTTCCTCATTCCTCATCTGCAAAATGGGCTACAACAATGCCTGTCTCAGGATTATAGTAAAGACTGAGCAATCTCATGATATAAAGTGCACAGCAGAGTGCCTGACACTCGTAAGTGGTCAATAAATGACAGTTGGTGTGAACAAGGTGGGCCAGAAGTTGTGAAGCTGTCTTCTGTCCCACATTGTACCAGGAGATAAAAGCAGTTGGAATAACAGGTGGTACCAGTGGAAGGGAAATGAGCTGGCCAATCCCTGGGGCTCAGAGAAGAAAGGAAAGAGGGCTTTTGGGAGCTGGCTGAAGACCCGGAATGTCCTTGGGGTTTTGTACTGGCAACAGGCCTGGGCCTCCCACAGCTGCTCACCTACCAACTCCCTGGAATTTTAGATCTGAGGCACAAGATGATTTATATGGTTGCTTGAGAGAGGTGAATAATGAAGGGGAAAAGTGCTCATACAAGGACCAATTTAGTACAACTTCTGGTTTTTCTTTCTGTGCTGGCGGCCCTGCCAAGGCCTCCATCCAAACTTGGCTGGCTGCTGCTCTGCTCTGTAAATCAGATCTCACTGGCGAGGTCACAAGTGGGTTATTATCCCCTCACCGCACTGCTTATCAAGCTTGGCCCTTTTCTTCTTCAGTGTGAATGCTTGGGGCTCTTTACTACGCAATGAAAATAAACAGCAATGTAAATTGTCTCCTGGCTACTTGATCCAAACCAATAAGGAAAACCTGCTTTACAAGCTTCCACTGAAACTTCTAGTAGAATAAGCAACTGATAATTCTACACCAAATGTCTGGCTTTTAGCCAGGATTAACAACTGTTCCTTTTTTGCAAGCCACATTCTGGTGACCATGGAGAGCCAAAACAGATATTTTGATTCTAGAGTATTTTCTAAAGGAAGGTGAAATCACAGTGCCATTATGCAAACTAACCATAGGTTTGGATGAGGGAAAAAGTAGCTTAAAAGCTTTAAAGAAATTGGTTGGCTGCCAATAAAACAGTCTCAAAATAAAAAAAAAATCTCACCAAATTATTACTGATTTTTTTTCAAGTTGCTAGTACTCGTTGCTATTTGATTAGGAATGCCAGATTTAGCAACTGAAAATACAGGAAGCCCAGTTAAATTTGAATTTCAAATAAACAATGAATAATTTTTTTATTATAAGTAGGTCCCAAATCTTACACATCCCAAATATTACATGGGGACACACTTAAAATTTAAAAAATGATTCACTATTTATTTGAAATTCAAATTTAACTAGGTGTGTATTGTATCTGGCAACCTTAATTTAGAAGCATTTTCACTATGATGCCAGGAAATATGAGAAGGGCAGGATAACATTTTAAAATTCTGGTGAGATAGTTAAATGTCTTTGCTAGGTCAAAAGATAATTCCGACCTTTTCATTTTGCCATTTGTCCTCTATCAAAATTAATTTCATATTTTCCACCAAGCTTTATTTATTTTTTTTTAAAAAAGATGACCGGTAAGGGGATCTCAACCCTTGGCTTGGTGTTGTCAGCACCACGCTCAGCCAGTGAGCAAACCGGCCATCCCTATATAGGATCTGAACCCGCGGCCTTGGTGTTATCAGCACCGCACTCTACCGAGTGAGCCACGGGCCGGCCTTCCACCAAGCTTTAGAGCTAGGGTTTTCATTATTCTTTTAAAATATATGTGAAGAAAAAAAAAATAATAATAAAATAAAATAAAATATATGTGAAGGAAAGAGTTAATAAGTATTGAATACCTACTAGAGGCCAGACATTTTTCTAGGCACTTTATTTTATTTATTTATTTTTTTTTTAAAAAAGATGACTGGTAAGGGGATCTTAACCCTTGACTTGGTGTTGTCAGCTCCACTCTCTCCCAAGTGAGCAACCAGCCATCCCTGTATAGGGATCCGAACCCATGGCCTTGGTGTCATCAGCACCACACTCTCCCAAGTGAGCCACAGGCTGGTCCTTTCTAGTCACTTTAGGTATATTACTTAATAATTATTTTCCTATATAATTTTATATATATATCCAGCTGAGCAGGATAAAATTATCATCTCAATGGATCTTTAAAATATATGGATGAGAGACCAGCCCGTGGCTCATTTGGGAGAGTGTGGTCCTGATAACACCAAGGCCACGGGTTCGGATCCCTATATAGGGATGGCTGGTTAGCTCACTTGGGAGAGAGTGGAGCTGACAACACCAAGTCAAGGGCTAAGATCCCCTTACCGGTCATCTTTTTTTATTTATTTTATTTTATTTTTAGTTTTCTAATTTTTACTATTTTTATTTTTATTTTTTTATTTTTTATTTTTTATTTTTTAATTTTATTTTATCGATATACAATGTGGTTGATTATTGTAGCCCATTACCGAAACCCCCCTCCCTCCTCCCTCTCCCCCCTCCCACCCAACAATGTCCTTTCTGTTTGCTTGTCGTATCAACTTCAAGGAATTGTAGTTGTTATGTCTTTTTAAAAAATAAATAAATAAAATAAAATAAAATATATGGAGGGGCTAAATCAATTTAAGTCAATAAAAATTTATTGAACTCAAGATGAGTCAGGTACTGTGCTAAGGCACAGCCCTAAGGAAGGATAATATTATTCATTTAGGTTTATGAAAAAATAACCTTCATCTCAAGCACTAATATCTTTATTAACAGCAGAACATGTTAATTAAAACTTGAGAGGAAAAGAATAAATGGACTTTAACAAATTTGCTAATTATTTTTGCTTGTGGATATAATTGTTTATTCAACAAACTTTTTAAAATCAATCAATTTTTTTTTCATTTCCAAAGCGTTATTCTCATCACCTGCAAAAGGAGGGTTATGAACAGTATATGATACCTCACAAGTCTATTGTGGGATTGGAAAGAGATCATGTACATAGAGCACTTTGCACAGGCCCTGGCATGGAGCAAATGCTCAATAAATGGGAGGTATTATTATTCATTGGATCAAATTGTGAAAGGCCTCTGTGTTCCGACAGGAGCTGGCAGCCAGGTTTGGTAAGCCCTTAGGGTATGGCTCACACTGTAGCAGGACATGCTTTGAATACTCAGCTGTTCAGAAAGTCCCCATCTTTTTTTATTTTTTTAAAGAAAATGTAATTTTATTAATATTATTTTTTACATTCTAGGATGTTATTGCGGAGCAGTTGGGAGGGAGGGGGAGAGGGGAAAGGGGAAGGAAATGGGATGGAAGGAGGAAGGAGTAGGGGCAGGATTGAGGTCTGTGGCACCCCCCTCAGTCCCTCAGTGGGGACTGGGGGGCTTCCAGTGGTGGCTTGGTCATCGCTGGGCTGGCTGCAGGTGGTGGGTGGTGGGGGCGTGGCTGGGGAGGCATGGCAGAGGCCCAAGGCCCCCCACCACCCTGGCTGGGAGAGTTGGGGCACTTCCTGTCGTGGCTTGGTGGTCTCTGCTAGGCTGGCTGCGTGTGTCACAGGGGTGTGGCCAAGGCTCTCATCCCCCACCATAGGGATTGGTTTTGGGGGGGAACATTTCTGAGGCCCCAACCCTTCCCCTTTTCTGGCTTGGTAGCCCAGGGGACTTCTGGTCCTTCTGGGTGTTACAGGTGTTCTTTGGTGAAATGAGACCTTTACTAGTTAATATCAAACTCTGTCTCTGGTTCCAGGTACTTTGTTTTTTCTTTCTTTTCTGTGTTGGATTGTTTGCTGTTCCCACCATTTAAACTCTGTGCTGGAACTAATTTTTTGTCCTTTGCTTACTTCTAAAATGGGGGGACTTCCTGTGGGGACCAGTACTTGAGCTCTGTGGTTGAGCTAAATTGCCGCTTTGCTGCTGATTCCCTAGTGAAGGCTTTTTGTGCAGCTCAGGTTTTAATTGTTGTCTTTATAGGTACTTCCAGCTCTCGAGAGATCCAATGTACCTGGGTTGTGTAGAAACTCTGGTCTGAGCCTGAATCTTTTCCTCAAACTGCACCCCATGCAGTTCTATATTCCTGACCAGTCTCCACTGAGTGGCCCTACAGTGATTGGGGTGCAGATCAGCTGTCCTTGCTGTGCCCCAGTGTTCCACTAGTGAGCCCATCTCTCCCACCACCTGTGCTCCAAACACTTCCCATGGGATGGGCCATGCTCCGGTCCCTTGTGATGACTCACCAGCCTCTGAGTGGCTCCTTTTTTTCAGTTGTTGTGGCTCCTTGCTCCTGTGTGGGTCCACAGGAACCCTATTACTGGTCTTGCTTGCCTGGGGGCCACCATGGCCCTCTTCTCCCCTGCCACCTCCAAGCAACTTCATCCAAAGGGCACAGCTGTGGCATTTGTCAGCTCTTGCTCCATGTGCTCAGCAGCTCCAGCCTGGAAGTAGTCAGGGCTTTGAACGGTCAGAGTAGTTTTTTCTTTCTCTCATCATGGCTTCTCCGGCCTTCATGCACTCCGTAGGTCTCTCCTCCTCTCCCCATGAGCTTTAGCAGCCCCAGCTTGGCTGTCCTTGCTTTTTTATAGTTGTAAATTGGTTGATTTGTGAGAGAGAGTTGATTTGTGGGAGAGAGTGACACTGGGGACCATCTATTCTGCCACATTGACCAGAAGCCTAGAAAGTCCCCATTTTTTTTTTTAAAGATGACCAGTAAAGGGATCTTAACCCTTGACTTGGTGTTGTCAGCACCATGCTCACCCAGTAAGATAACCGGCCATCCCTATTTGGGATCCGAACCCGTGGCCTTGGTGTTATCAGCACCACACTCTCCCGAGTGAGCCACGGGCTTGCCCGAAAGTCCCCATCTTGAATAACATTTTTCTGCCAGCAGACAGCACACAGATGCTGCCACTGAGAAGAGCTGGAAGAGAAGCAAATTAATCAATTTTTTGACAAAAAAAGAGTATATATTTATTGTGTGCAACATATTTTGAAATATGTATGCATTGTAGAATGGCTAAATAGAGCTAAATAACATATAGCTTGATTATCACTGATAATCAAATGATATCATACTTATCATTTTTTGTGATGAGAACCCTAAAAATCTACTCTCAGATTTTCACTCAACAAATGTTTGAGTGGGTATAAGTGCTAGGAAGGAGGCTGAGACTATAGTCCCTGAACTCAGCACATTAGGGCCCAGTGGGAGAGACAGACAAGCATGACATTGGTTGCAAAGGCTCTGCTAGGGCGTGAGCACCTTATGCAGTCCAGAAGAGCTCCCGATGGGTCAACAGTGCCAGGGTGCCTTGAAGACTCCAAACACTCCGCACATGGATTCAGATGACCCATTCAGCACAGTCTGGAAATCCTAAGGGCTTATAATGGGAAGCAAATAAATGGAATTCTGTATAAGTTAGAGTAAACATAATTTGCAGGAGTTGTCAAATTAGGATGCAGGTACACATTGTACTGATTGGACTGACAACATCATGCTGGTAGGTAAGGTCTACTTGGTATAATTTCAGTTCTGTTTTCCAAATCGTCTGTCATAGGCAGACAGAATATTCTGTGGGGATAGGTACGATGTGACTGATTTTTTTTCCCATGAGGGAATTTCATGGGCATTCTTGTGATGACTGCACTAGTTTGCTATGGTGAGCCTGACAGCAAAGACAAGCATTGTGCATTTTCTAAAAATTTCATCTATTCATTTGTGGTGAATACATACACATACACACACGACCCACCTAAGACAACCACAAATCTTTTCAAAGATTCAGTGCACCTGAGGCTACCTCACACCTGTAATTGCCTCCTGAGATGCAGAGTGTCTTAAACTCAGCATTGAGCTCATAGCAGTGGTTGGCATTCATCTTCTCAAGGCCGTGCATGCTGTGGGTGTTTGAGATACTGAGTTCAATAGGCTGGAATGAAGCATGCAGTGGGAAGTGAATCATTGACACAATCTCTATTTCATTTAAATAAAAAAATTTTTTTAAATTAATTTTTTATTGAATCATAATTGATAAAACATATTTTTGGGGTTCAACATTGATATATGTTGATCAAATCAATATTATTATCACATACATTACTACAAATCATACTTATTCTTTATACCTCTTATCCAATCTCTCCCCATCCCCCTCACTCTGATAACCCTAGGTTTCTTCTCTCCTTCTGAAAGAGTAACAGTTACTCTATTGATTTGTTGCCTAGATGATCTGTCCAATGCTGAGAGAGGGGTGTTCAGGTTCCCCACTATTATCATAGAGCAGATGCTTCTTCTGTCACTCTGGAATGGGCTTTGTGGAGACAGCCATCTTCTTTGGTCTCCACTGGTGACTCTCCTTGTGTCAATGCATTCAAGTGACTGGCGAGCCATGTGCATAGCGGTTATAGCATCTAGCCACTTTTGTGGCAGCTGTGGTTATTGTGGTGGCTGTGGTCACATGGAAGTGGTTTTTTTGGTGTGCTCCTTGCCTGGTTGCGGAAGGAGGAGCCGAAAAAAAAATGTTTAACTTCAGATATTGAGTTAAAGTGTTTGGAGGCATCAGTTATTCAGATCCCACAATTACTGATTTTTCCTCCTGACATACTTTCTTTTTAAAGACAGACTAAATCTAAGAGTATGAAAATACGGCATCATTGAGGACATTTGAATTTTAATCAGCTAGAGTGTCCCTGTGGCTCAACCTGCAATGAGCTCACTGATAATATTCAGCACCAGAGCCTTCAGTTCTCTGCCATTTCAACTGGGGAGGGGTGACCTGGACAACTCCACGGTATGTCTGTGTCACCCCACGCCCACTCCCAACCAGGAGAAGCCTGGTTAAGTGAACAATCTTGAAGACAAGAAGAAGTCCTCAAAGGGCAGCATGCAGAGTAGGGGTAAGTATTTGGGAGGGAGAAGTCCTGCCAGTTCTGCTTTTTTTTTTTTTTTTCTTTTTTTAAAAGATGACCGGTAAGGGGATCTTAACCCTTGATTTGGTGTTGTCAGCACCACGCTCACCCAGTGAGCTAACCAGCCATCCCTATAAGGGATCCAAACCCAGGGCCTTGGTGTTATCAGCACCACACTCTCCCAAGTGAGCCGCGGGCCAGCCCCAGTTCTGCTTTGATAATAAAGAATGGTGAGATGAATTCTAAACAGGGCGCATTCCTTTTTATCCATCAAGTACCTTCCGTATTTCTTGAACATCTGCAACATACTACCCTAGTTTGACATACTTTAATTCAGTGTCCAGTTAGAATCGAATGAGCTCAAACTTTAATATTTATTTTCTCAATCTGGTTATATTATATTTGGAAGTTTTTTTTTTTCACTGGCACCTGGCTGGTAACAGGGATTGAACCCTGGACCTTGGTGTTATCAATACTATGCTCTAACCAACTGAGCTAAGAGGCCAGCCCTTGAAGGTCTGATTCAATTACCACACAGCATTTTGACAATCATCAACTTAAGGCTAATTAACAGCAAAATAATTACCAGACATCCTGCCACAGAGGACTATGCTTTTTTCAGTCTTCTATACAGAGCTCCAATTTAATTTTTTTACAAAGTAATTAATGCAGTTAACTGCAATCTTTTCTGCCCCTTTTTAATTTACCTCAAAAAACATTTATCAGGGGCCTGCTTTGTGCTAGGCACTGTGTGGCAATAGTGTTCAAAGAAGTAAAGAAGAATTTTGTAGCTTGCAGCTGGGGAGGAATTTATAAATCATTTGGCCCATGTTCGTCATTTTACAGAAGATGAAACTTTTTGATAAATTAGAAATTTCTTTTTTTTTTTTTCTCTGCCTGGACAGAAATTTCATACGTAGAAAGGGAGTTCGGATCAGGCTACCAATCCTAAATTACAATTTATCATTT
The DNA here is from genome assembly GCF_027409185.1 of Cynocephalus volans. Taxonomy (NCBI): domain Eukaryota; kingdom Metazoa; phylum Chordata; class Mammalia; order Dermoptera; family Cynocephalidae; genus Cynocephalus; species Cynocephalus volans. Next base: position 36,430,364 of record NC_084474.1, on the reverse strand, counting down.
ATTCTAACTTTACTGTCTTTCAAAATGTTGTGTATACTTTAAATGGAAGTTTGATTTCATTCCAAACGATCTTTCCAAGGGGATGAGAAAGGTGGCATTTGGGATTAGAAATCATGGTATTTCCCTTTTTCCTCCTCCCTAGGACAGAAGCCCCCATTTCCCAGAAGAAGGGGAAAGACAGTAAAATGGCTTCTCCCCAAAGGTATTTGTGGAGGAGCTCTTTTTCTGGCTCAGGCATCTCCCGGCTACCCTATACTTCTACCCAACCTCTTTTTCACCAAGACCTCGTGGATCAGTCTCCAGGACTGCAGGTGATTTCATTGCTGAACATAGTTGAACTCCAAGTATTTAAAGGAATAGATGAAGCAACATTCACAATCATGAAGACATTCAGTCCAGGTATATATGTCACAGCAAATCTTTTTTTTTTTTTTCCCATGAGCATTCATAATTCCATTTTGAGATACAGGGGGAGCAAGGGAATTTTTGTTCATTTGGTCCCACTGAGAAACACGTGAATATACAGTTATCCTTTTAAAACATATACGTGTAAATAGAGAGTTTGGAAGGATAGAGATCCTCATCTTATATGAGTAATTATCTCTGAATATTGAGTGTATAGGTGATTTTAGTTTTTTTCTTGAGCTTTTGCCTATTTCTATGTTTATTTTCAGTGAATATAAAACCAAAAGAAAAATGCTTAAATCGTGTTCCTTAATCTGTCAAGTACCACACAGATGAGGCGCAAGAATAAATACGTTCTTCATGAAGTGTTTACATTAGCACAAAGACAAAAAGCAACCTGAATCGCTAGCAAAAGGGTTAGACAATAGAATGCTATCAATCAAACTGTCTATCAGTGAGAATTGGTTAAATCCAATGGAGGACTATGAGCCTATAAAAAGAGACACTGTGTATCTGCATATAAGAGGTACTTCAAACAGTTCCTAGAAAGATACGTGTTATCTCCTAATTCTATTTTTCCATGAACTTTTTGAAGTACCCTCGTATTTCATGGGAAAATGTTTATGATAAATTTTTACAGAACTTGATGCGTACAGTGAACCCACTTATATTAGAAAGCACTGAAAGGGTGTATATGAAGCTCTTAAAATTGTTTTTTGTCTTATCCTGAGAGTGGGATTATAAGGGCAACACAACTTTCCTGTTTATTTACTGTATTAATTTGCTAGGGCTGCCATAACAAAATACCACAGACTGGGTTGCATAAACAACAGAAATGTATTTCTCCCAATTTTGGAGACTAGAAGTCCAAGAGCAAGATGTCAGCAGGTTTGTTTTCTTCTAAGGCCTCTCTCCTTGGCTTGCAAATGGCTGCCTTCTCCCTCTCTAGCCTCACAAGATCCTCCCTCATTTTATATGTTATGTGTCTTAATCTCTTCTTCTTGAAAGGACACTGTTCAGATTGAATGTGGGTCCACCCATGTGACCTCATTTTAACTTAATCACCTCCTTAAAGACCTTATCTCCAATAAAGTCACATACTGAGGTACTGGGTTTAGGATTTCAACTTATGAATTTTGGGGGTACACAATTCAGCCCATAACATATACTTCAGTATTTTCTTAATTTTTAAAATCTTTTTTAGTATTTTCTTAATTTTTTCTATAAACATGTATTGATTTTATAACCAGAGAAAAACAATAGATATTAAACTTGGAAAAACATTATTCAAATAAATATAGTATTTATGTCTTCCAAGAGGAAATGGTACCTAGATGATGTATCTTATCTGTGCTAGTACTTTCTTATGATGCTTATGGTTTTATTTGATTTTGTAATTATTACTATTATACATGCTCTTTAAATATAGGTCCTTAAAGGTTCTATTTTTCCTACATATAAAATTCCTCTGATAACACCAAGGTCCAGGGTTTGATCCTCGTACCGGCCAGCCACACACACACACACACACACACACACACAAATTCCAGCATAACTGTTCAAGGTGAATAGGGATAAAATAGCATCTGTTAATTACCTTAGAAAAAGAGTGTGACTTTCTTATCCTTGAGCTCACGGGGTCATCCTGAGGATGATAAACACATCTATACTGAATAACTTCAACTGAGTCTATCTTAAAGTCATTGACGAATGTGAAAAAGAGAGGTAAAATATGAGTTTGATTATTAGACCTATGAACTATAGTCTTTCCTAAGTCTTATTATTGATGCAACCTATATTATGTTGCATAAATAGGAAAACTACTTCAGTAAGTGGAAAAGGAAACACATAATTTATTTTAAAATACTGAAAAAAATCTACTGTAATAGAATTTGAATATTAAGTTTTTCTGCATATAACCTCAATATCCTACCCTATAAGCTATTTATGTATGTATTTATACAAATTAAACCCTATGTCCTAAATGAGAAAAGAATAGGCTTTAGATTTCATTCTCAACAAGCTTGCAATTTAGTTGAGAGAAACAGTTAACAAAAATGAAAGTGACTGAAACAAAGTAGTAAAGAAATAACAGTAAAGTATGACTGGTGTGGTGGGTCTAAGAAAACAAATCAATGTGGATTGAAATAATCAGGGGACACATTGAGAAGGAGATGAGACTAGATCCAGGCCTGGAAGGAGGCAATAGACAGAGGTAGAACATTCCAGACAAGATAAAAATATGGAGATGTGGCAGGGACAACGGTAATGAGAGTGATGCACTTTTAGAACAATTAGTGAATCCACCTGATTGGGTTGAGAGAGTGTCAGGGTAAGACATGGAAAGCAAAGCTGAATAAATAGGTTAGTAGTAGGGTATAGAGGAGAGAAGGCTGGAATTGATTCAATTAGAAAATTGGAGCCATTTCTGATTTACAAGAAGGGGAAAGACAGTATTAAAAAATAGTTTTGAGAAACTCACCCAGCATCCATATGTAGGGTCATCTGGAGGGAGGAAGATTCTCAGAAAAGAAAACCAGGACACTTGAAGTGAATAGGGAAGAGGGATGGTTTTAGGAGACATTCCAAGGGAAGAAATACCCAAGATGTAAAAATGAGAGAGAAAGAGAGAGAGAGAGAGAGAGAGAAAATACTTGTTTGACCCAGCTTGTTTCCTGGCCACTGTAGGCCTTCCTTTTCCCAAAGATGGAGTATTTAAATCTCCACCTGATCCTACTTTCCAGAACCAATCCTAATTTCAGGAATCAAATACTTCTTATAATTGAGCTTTTGATTTGATCCCTTGTTAATTTTCTTCCTAGAATTTTTTAACTACTCTAGTTCCCTATTAGTATTGGGTCCTACCTTGTTCATGTCAGTTCACCTTCCAAGGATGAAAGTGTTTCTTCTCAAATTAAACACACACACACAAAACAAACAAACAAACAAAAAACTGAAAAGACACGTTATTATCTGAATAGGAAGAATACCTCTCTTTTTATTTTTAATTTTGCTTTTCCAGGCTATGTAAGCTTTTTTGATGAAGCATGTAGTAGTTTTTAAATGGAAAAATAAAGAAAGAAAAGAAAAATATTTAAACCTTTGCATTAAAGGAAAAAACAATTGGCTAATATGAGTTGTTGCCTTCAGTACCAAAGTCCATGTAGTTGTCCCTGATAATAAATACATCTTGTAATAGGAACTAAACAAAGAAACTCATTTCTGTTGATGGGTAAAAAGGTTAAGGCTACTTACTCATTCTTACAAATTCAGGGAAATCATCTGCGTTCTCAATTCTCATTCTAAAGTGGATATGGTGTTTGCTGTGTAATTCCAGCCACAATGAGCCGTAGGACAACGCCATGTGCCCTGAGGAGACAGCCTGAATTGCAGGCAGTGACTTGCTGGCATATAATAATCAGTTCTTCTCAGGCAATACAGAACTGCTTTGACCTGACCTGACAACTAATCCCTGTTGGTTACATCTAGGTTAGACACAGAATAGAAATTTGACCTGAGAAGTCTTCTGTTACGATCTCACCTAAGAATAATTTTTTCCTCTGGTTTCAGAGGATGTCCAGGTCCCTAACAATGAGTGCGCTGATGACATGTAGGGATCTTGCAGTTGGACTCTGACTACCCAAGCAAGGGGAGTCAACTTAATGAGAGGACACAGGCACTACCTTACACCCATCCCAACTGATCCTAAATCCTCCCAGAGAATATGGCACGTCCATTAGCGCCGTAGGTGGTGATGTGTATTTCTGCGTTCAGGAAGACAATTCGTCATTCCTTGGAAGAGCTCTAATCAAGGAGGGCCTCTCATCACCTAAATTAGCAGTTCTCAACCCTAGCCACACCTTAGAATCACTTGAGGGGCAGGTAAAAAACATACCACTGCCTGGGCTCCACGTATTTCAATTAAATCAGAATCTTGGGAGTATGGCCCAAGCGTCAGTGCTTTTTGTTTGTTCATTTTTACCACCTCATGGATCTAAGCAATCAAGGTCTTTCATGCCTGTATTTCCACTCAAAGAATGGAACAGACCAACATAGTAACTCTGAGCTGATACTGAATCTAAAAGTCCCGTGTTCAGGACACTCCAGGCACAGTAACAACTCCCTGGAAGCTCTCCCCAATACCCCGTCATACTTGCTTGCCGTGGTACCATAACTCCTACTGACTGTTATATCCACAAGTGACACTAGCCTATGTGACCTTGAGTTCTACAACTATACCTTATGTTAATTTGCTTGTCACTGCTTGAGGCTAAAACACAAACACACACACGCACTCTTGCACCTAGGATCCACAGGAAACTATTTAATTAAATGCTGTTGGGTTTGTTTTTTCCCAATATGAACTTTTCCTTCCTGCAATCTAATCTTTTGGATCTTACGTGTTCTGTATATAGTTATATTTTGTCATGTCTGTTTCATCCCAGAATCACTGCTCCATGGAGATCATTGTTCTGCTTTCCTGGCTGCAAAATGAGTCTAATCCATTTGCACACTTAGACATTGTCATCACTTTCTCACTTTCAAAATTACCAATATGAGTATCACTGTTGCACAATATTGAGAAAGTATAAAAGAGAACCCATTAAAATTCCCCACTCTTTTAAAGCAAATTCTTAATTATTTTACCCATTAAAATCTTTTGCCTCATCTCTGCAAAATGTCAGCTAAATCTCTTTATGAAATTCCAGACAGCGAATACAGGATATTCTGTGTTTTAAAAGTCTCTTATTCTCTGTGGACTTCAATTTATTTATCTTTAAAATGAAGGGGTTGGGGCTGGCTTGTGGCTCACTCAGGAGAGTGCGGTGCTGATAACACCAAGGCCCCGGGTTCGGATCCCATATACGGATGGCCGGTTCGCTCACTGGCTGAGCGTGGTGCTCACAACACCAAGTCAAGGGTTAAGATCCCCTTACCGGTCATCTTTTTTAAAAAAAAAAAAAAAAAGTCAAGGGTTAAGATCCCCTTACCGGTCATCTTTTAAAAAAATAAATAATAAAAATAAAATAAAATAAAATGAAGGGGTTGGACAAGATAATCAAGTCCCATCTAGTTCTTTAACTTTGACTCATTCCTACAACTTACTTATTTCCTAATCTTTAAGAACCAACCCCAAACAATACATATTTGGAATCTTTTTTAACAAAACATATTTACCTATTAGACATCAGACACTTTTTAACAAGCTTTAAAAAAGTGTCATTTGTTTGTAATAAGGTCTATAAAGTGTGTTTCAAGTCCTAGTTCTACCAATAAGCCATGTGACCTTGTGCAAGGTGCCAAGAGGTTTCAGTTTCCACATTTGTTATTGTTGAAACTATTACCATTTATTTCAAAATGTGTTTTAAATGTGGAAGTGCTTTTAAATGAGATGATAAAAAGTCTGGAATTGGTTTCAAAATAACCTGTGGGGCTAGAGAGGATTGGGAGTTGTTTGGTCTAGAAGAAATGACACTGTCCATGTGTTAAAAATTGCTGAAGTTGAGGTTTTATTTCACTATTAAGTAGTTGTAAGGATAAAATTAGGTAAAATAGCCAAAACTTCTGAAGATAAAAAAAAAAAAACTTTAAAATCTCTACCAAAGCAAGATTTTTTTGGCAAATCTTGATTGACATATAGGTGAACTAATACAGGCATTTTCATTTTCCTTGCCTTCCTGAAATTGGGAACTAGCTAATTAAGGTGATTTGTTTCAACACAATCAATTCTAAACTGAAAAACATACTTCAACTGGTCTTTAACAATATTTCACCTCTGAAGAGTAATTTACAGTTTCTAAAGTATACTCACCTAAATAATCTAGTTTAACCTTTATAAACAAATCTTTGACAGTAAAGAAAGATATTTGCAATCCCATTTTTCAGATAAGAAAACTGAGACTGAGTGTGATCTTCTCAGTATGCCAGAATAGTTTTCTAATTGTTCTATGCATATTGTGCTTACCAAGATCTTGAAAGAGGTATTTTTTTTTTTTTTTACTCCTAATCTAGAAGCTCAGAATCATTAATCTGATTTTAAACTGGATTGTTTTACTACGTATTTTGTCAACACCTATGGAAGTTGTAAATTGTATTACGATTATATTTAAGAAACATGCCATAAGATCCCATAGGCTTTTCTTGCTGCTGGAGAAGTAGGTCTCAATCCATGCCAGACCAGAAAGTCGTGTTATAACCGTACCAATGTGTGTGAAATCTCAGTTGAGAAAAGTTAATTGTAAAAATCTCCAAGGAGTTTAGTCCTGAAAGAATGTGAAAAAATGTGCATGAGTAGCCAGCCACACCCCTTTAGGAAGACATTCTATGGCCAGTGCTTCGTGGGGAGACCAGGGGGAGTCCTGAGTGCCAGGGATTTTCCAGGGTGAGATTGACACGTCTCCTCCTCCTCTTCCCACAAAATAGAAGTGGGGATTTCTTCCACTGTTGAACAGTCCTTAGGACTTCCCCCGGCTCCATAAGAGAAGATACCAAAGTGGGGATCCCCACTCTCGGGGACTCTTGAATCTTCCTTCAGGCTGGGGTTCTCAACCCTGGCTACATTTGAGAAACACTTGGGAGAGTTTCTAAAAATACTGATTCCTGTGCCCCACCCCAGATCGATTCAATCAGCCTGGCTGGAGAGAAGTAAGGGGGCCCAGGCTTAGGGAGCTTTAGAACCTTCTGGGTGATGCTAATGTACAGTAGAGAATGAAGACTACTGTCTTCAGCTGTCTGCCCAATAACCACCACGGCCTCTAAACTCCAATTCCATGATCACTCAGAAAAACTGGGGAGTATGACAATTTGGGGTTAGGCATGCTTTCCCCCTTTCCTGTCCTTCAACATTTCCCTCCTCTGTCCTCTCCCATCTCCCCATGCTCTCTTGTTCTATCTGCTTCTGCCTCCCGGCTATATCTCCTCTCCTATAGACATCAGTTCACAGGAAATAGTCAGGAACCCATTCACATTAAAATATGTAAAACCGATAATTTAAAGTGACCATCCTCTCAGGAACATCATTTATTTATACTGTAGAATAAAGCCAAGGGAATTAAGCCTTAAGTCACCAAAGGCAACAGGCTTTGGCAGGGCCCCCATACCCACCACCACCATGCCCATGCTTAGGAAAAAATGTAGCATCTGTTTGCTCCAGAAGAAGCTTGCTTCCTTTGTCTGAGGGCTTCCCTTGACACGACTGTGCCTCCGTCGGCTGTCCTCAGGAACAGCCTCCTATAAAACCTAAAATAAGCAGAGAAACAGAAAGAAGACACCCAGAGACATTCTGTGTAACCTGAAGTGTGATCAGAAAGCAGAATAACTGTTATGACAAGAACTGACTTTCTTATCTCCAAAAAAGGAGTATTATACTCTGAACAAACATGGAGAAATAAAATATAATTTAGGGATAAGGAAGCAAATAAACATTTAGCTAAATCCTACTTAACTGTATGACAAATAGTCAAAACCAAACCATCTGTGTCTTGTGTGGTTTCTATTGAAGGCGATAGATCAGTGAGAGTGAGAAGGCTGAGTCATTCGGTGCTTTCAGGATGCTTCACTAGAGAGCAAGCGCTGCCGCCCAGAGATTCGGGTCTCAAATCATCCAAACAGCAAAAGCCCCTCCATCATCACAACCTACCTACACCAAATTCAGTTTTACTGTGTTTACATCTTCCGGGAAAGTCACCACAGAATATATAATGAGACTTTTGTGCACACAGCTTAGCAATTATCAGAAAGAATCAAAAAGTCACCCTTTTTGGGGCTGGCCCGTGGCTCACTCGGGAGAGTGTGGTGCTGATAACACCAAGGCCCCGGGTTCAGATCCCACATAGGGGTGGCCGGTTCGCTCACTGGGTGAGCGTGGTGCTGACAACACCAAGTCAAGGGTTAAGATCCCCTTACCGGCCATCTTTTTAAAAAAAGTCGCCCTTTTTGAGTGGTCAGTTTAAAATATTTATTTAGTAAATGTGACCAATGTTTGAGCCCAGATTGCTTATTAAATATTTAGTCCAGGATTCTAAACGTGACAAGCTCACGTAATTATAAGTGACATGCAAATAATGTGGGAGACTTAGCTATGTGCCTAACTTGCTCAAAAGCTCTCTAAACCAGAAATTACAAAATTTCTATTAGTACTGTGTTACCAGAGGAGAGGAGTGGAAAAGAAGCATAACAGGTAAATCTATATTGTGTCCTAAGACCTAGCATGTGACTGGTTACCACGGCCAAGGATGAGAAAAAAACAAACAAGCAATTGCCACCAATATGCTAAACTTACAGGAACTTTTCCACACCTGACTTTGTGAAACAGAAGAAGCACCAGCCAAGAAAGTCATTTTAAGATGGTCCTTTTGTGGTAAAAAGAATTTGAGGTTATTCTATTCTTAGAAATTTGGAAGGAATCTGTTGACATATGGCTCTAACAAATTACAAACACCCCCAAATTTCTGTTAGGAAAACACACTGCCAACTGAGAAATGTGTGGCTCATTACTATTTGGGAAGTGCTCCTATTATAATTTAATAATAATCATAGCAATACTTTTAACTTCTGACTATTTTATAAATAATATTCATCATGTCCTGTTGCCTAAGTTCAAATTTACTTTGGCAGCTTCAGATTTAATATAATAGCAATGATGATAAATGCATCTTAAATCATTACACCCTATCCATGTGCCCAAGATTAGGCCAGGGGTTTTGTGTGTTATCTGATAAAATCATCATTGTTTTCATTTTGCCTTGGAGGAAAGAGGCTCAGAGAGGTTAAATGACTTGCCCAATCAAGGCCGCTGTGCACAGTCTGCAGATAGTTCCAGGTCTCTCTGTTTTACATGTGTTTACTCAATCACTGTGCTATGTTGTCTCCCTATAGAAACTCATCAGCAAACTGAGAAAGCACAGTCTAGTTAAGCTGTAAGACGGAAAGCATGGACATAACCAACTGAATTCAACTCAAATTTTCCCTAACACTTTGTACCACTTTGTAGCATTTTTTATTTTGTGGGAGACAGAGCAAAATACACATTATGTTATAGGAGAAAATCTTCACAACTTTAAGGTAAGCCAAGATTTCTTAGGCCACAAAAAGTTCAAGTAATAAAAGAAAAAGTTGATAAGTTGGACTTCCTCAAAATTTTTTAAATGTATGCTCTTCAAAAGACACCATTAAGAAAATAAAAAGCAATCCACGTACTAGGAGAAAGCATTTGTAGTACCAATATCTGATAAAGGGCTTGTGTCCAGAATATATTTTAAAAACTCTTACAACTCAGCAAGAAAACAATAACTCAATTTAAAACATAGGTAAGTGATTTGAACTAATAATTTACCAAAGGAGGTATGTGGATGTCTGATAAACACAAGTATGAGGGTATTTCAAAAAAGTTCATGGAAAGATAGGATTGAAAGATAATACGAATCTTTGCGTGAACTTTTTGAAATACCCTCATACAAATTAAAAGCACAATGAGATACCACTACACACCTCATAGAAGAACTAAAATTAAAAAGACTGAAAATATCAAGTGATACCAAGGACGTAAAGCAACTAGAACTCCCATACATTGTTGGTGGGACTGTAAAATGGTACAACTATTGTAGAAAACAGTTTGGCAGTTTCTTATGAAGTTAAATATGTACTTACCCTGTGACCTAGCAATTCTAGGTATTTACCCAAGAGAAGTGAAAACATATCCATGCAAAGATTTGTACACAAACTTTTTATTCATATTTATTCAGCTTTATTCATAAGAATCTCAACTTGGAAACAACCCAAATGGTCATCAACTGGTGAATTAATAAACAAGTTGTGGTATAATTACAATCGAATACCACTCAGAAATAGGAAAGAGTGAACCATCAATACATGCAACATGGACAAATCTCAAAAACATTACGTTAAATGAAAGACACCAGACAAAAAAGAGTACATACTGTAATGATTCCATTTATATGAGATTCTTGAAAAGGCAAGTATAATTTATTGTGATCCACAACATCTATTTTTCTTCTCTACTGGGTCTTTCCTATTAGATGAAAACATGTTGTCCTTTCTCTCACTCCCACCCCCGTTGTTAAAAAGCACATCAGTTGTTGCCTGGAGCCAGGGGTAGGGAGATAATTTGCTGCAAAGTAAGGGACAAAAGGAAAGTTCTTGACATGATGTAAACATGTTCTGACTTGTTTGTGTTCTGTTTTGACTGTGGTAGTAGTTTCAGGTGTGTAAATTTGTCAAACTCATCGAAATGCACACTTAAAGTGGATGAGTTGAATTATATATAACCTATACCTCAGTAAAGGTGATAAATATATATATTTTTATATTTTTATGTATAATGTATATTTATATTCTATATATGTACTTATATATATAATGTGGGAGTTAGTGAAAAAGTAAAGGAGAAGGACGGGAGTGTGTGGGAATGAGGTGTTGGTGTCATTTTTAAATAGGTAGAAGCAGGGAGATCAGTTAAGAGGTTATTGCAATAATCCAGGAAAGGGATTATGATGAGTTAGACAGACCATAATAGTGGAGATGTGAGAAGTGGCCAGATTTGGATAGATCTTGAAGGCAGAGCCAATAGGATTTGCTCATGGATTGTATTTGGTTCTGAGTAGAAGAAAGGAGACCAGCATGAGTCCAAGTATGCCTGACGGACTGTGAGGATGGCATTGAGAGGGGGAAACTGCAGGGAGAAGTATTCAGGGGAAAGACCAGAACTTCATTTGGGGACATGCTAAGTTTGAGATGTATGTTAGCCATCCAAGTAGAAATACTGAGTAGGCAGATAGGAATCTAGAGTTCAGGAGAGAGTTCTGGACTGGAAATATAAGTTTGGAAGTTATTAGCATATAAATGGTTTTTAAAGCCACAAGACTGGATGAGTTTCCCAAGAGAGTAGAGAGAGAGAAAAGAAAAGTATTCCAAGAAGTGAGCCTATAGTACTCCAATGGCAAGATGCCAAGGAGATGAAGAGGAACTAGCAGAGAGACTAAGAAGTAGGAACCAATTAGCAAGAAGGGAAACAGTAGAGTATATTTTCCTAGAAGACATGTGGAGAGGAAAAGTATTTTTGTCATCTTTTTTTGTTTTTTGGTGGTGGCTGGCCAGTATGGGAATCTGAACCCTTGACCTTGGAAAAAGTATTTTTAATAAGGGAGCAAACAACTTGCTAAATGCTGCTGATGGATAAGGTAAACTGAGGACTGAGAACTAACCATTGGGTTTAACAATGTGAAAGTCAGTTAGCAACCTTGACAAGAGCAATTTTGGTGAAAAGGGCAAAAGCCCAATCGTAGAGGATTAAACTGAGAATGTGAAGAAAATAATTGGAGACAGCAGTATAGAAAACTTTTAAGGGAAGTTTAGTTATAAAAGGAGGGGTGAAATGGCACAGCAGCCTTAAGGAAAAGTGGAGATAGAGAAAGGATTTGGGAGGCAAGGAAGAAATCGCTAGGGTTGATTCTGATGGGAAGGATCCAGTGGAGAGGAGAAATTAATGTTGCAGGGGAGAGAAAGGATAACTTCTAGAACAATGTCCCCAAGAAGACAAGAGGGGATGGGAGAGAGTAGCAGGTAGACCACAATTTGAGAAACGAGACAGGGAAGAACCCTCAATCAGACTTCCAAATGACACACATGTTGTGATTCTCTGAGTGCTCACAATGCAGTTCTGGCTCAATATCTTCCAGATGTGAACCATTTGTAGATAAAGAAAAACCTTCCCTAGCACAACTAAATGTCTGTGGACCGTATTTGCTCTGACCTCTCTCCCTCCTCACTATGACCCTGCACCTGCATGCCACAAATCCTACTGCCACGTTTCTGGATGTTGCAAATAGTCTTCTCCAATTCATAGCATGTCTTTTCCTTAAAAGTAGCAAATACATTTCTTTTCCTCCTAATTTTGACATTTTCACATTTGATAGATGTTGAATTATTCTCCCAGATAGTTTCTGGCAGGATGAAACCAAGTGAGCTTATTTTAGCTCCCTCTCTTGTTTTTCCTGTGGCATTTCCACTTACGCCCACCCAGCTAAGGAATGAGGCACAGTGGTGAGGAGCTGCAGTGGAACTAGCGGGCTGTGTTCCTAATCCAGGGGGTAGGTCAGGGAGCAGTCCTTGTGGAGTCCACAAAAACCATGAAGTTAAAAAAAAAATGGTAAACAAAGCCACTAAAAAACAACAAGGGTTACATAAAGGCTCCAACTGGCCATCTGAGTTGGAGTAAAAATATTTTGAGCAAAAAAAGTCCACAGTATACATTGTAGGATGAAGCCCTAATACCTAGGTCTAATCACTTTAATCATTATAGTTATGCCTTGACTGCCAGGAGCATAAATATTTTGGAAGTCTTCATCACTTTTATTATTTTAAGAGTGTGTTCCTAGTTTCCAGGTGATAGGATTGAAGAGCATACTGCTATAATTTCCTTCACATCTCTGGTTACTCTGTATGAAAAAAAAAAAAAATGGTTATATGAATCCATTCAAAAACTTTCAATAACAGACTTCTATGTGCTGGTATTGTGCTAGCTAGTGAGAACTTTAAACTAATGAAGAGAGGGCCGGCCCGTGGCTCACTCGGGAGAGTGTGGTGCTGAGAACACCAAGGCCCCGGGTTCGGATCCCATATACGGATGGCCGGTTAGCTCACTGGCTGAGCGTGGTGCTCACAACACCAAGTCAAGGGTTGAGATCCCCTTACCGGTCATCTTTTAAAAAAAAAATAATAAAAAAATAAATAAATAAACTAATGAAGAGAGTCCCTGCTTTTTGTTGGGGAGACAAACAAAAAGATAATTGCAATATAATGTGGTAAATGCAATGGACGTGGTTGGATAGGTTATTGGAAGAGTTGTACAAAAGAGAAACCCTACTTAGGGGCTGCTAGAACTTTCATAGATAAGGGAACACCAGACACCAAGCAGATGACAGGGAAGTGAATGGGGAACCGAATCTATTTGACATTACTGCACTGTAGAGTAGGAAACTGGGGCTGGTGAGACTTGAGACTGGAGAGGCAGGCAAAGACCAGTAACGGCCAGCCCTGAGAGCCACATGCAGGTGTCAAGCAAGTAATGAGCACCTACTGAAGACTTTAGCGGGGAGTGACAGGTCAAATCTTTAGATAGATTTCTGGTGAAGGAATGTTAGGGGCAAGTGTAAGTTGGGGTCTCCCAGAAGCAAGACCCTGAACCAAAATATCGAATTCAAGTGATTTTTTTGGAGACAGAAATAAAAAAAGATTCTAAAAGAAACTAGAAAAGGAAGTGGGAGAAACAGAATAGGGAAAGCCAAGTAAGAAAGGGAGCAGTTTCAGGAGAAGTCCTAGACTCAGTCTGATCCTGTAAAGAACTCTATAGGGTAAATTACCCCTCAGAGTGTGCCCCACTATAAGGCAAGTAGCTGGACTTTTGTACCCCACACCAGTCAGTTGTCACCTACTGGCTATCGTGGGGGGAATATGGACTCTTGGGCAGTTCTTATTCTCCCTTTGGCAGCTCCATTGCCAAAGGATAATCCCCTTTCAGTTACAGGTTCCAGCAGACCACACAGAAGCCGGGGATAGACAAACAGAGCTGGTGAAGGGACAGAGGAATTTGGACACCAGCAGTGTCCCTGGGGGGACTACATTGGAATAAAGTAGAACTTTTTTTTTTTTTACTATTTTTAGAATAAGTAATATGTTCAATAGATAACTCTAACCTCCTACTCCATCCCCAAATCTTTTCTCATCCCTGACTGCTATTTCACTTCTGAATGAGTGGGGGCATGTTTACTGTCTTTGGGCTAACCAAAGGGATAAAGGACCAGGTGAAAATCAGAGGTGAGGTGAGGATATCTAGAGTCCACATTCACCGATCATGAAAGACAAAGATTCTTTTTAAAAAACTCAGACGTTTCCAACACCTATATTTCCAAGTAAACAAGTATATATGCAATGACATTTACCTGGCTTCGGATAGGAAACCAGTTAGGAAGATAGTGCAGTATCCAGATGAGAGAAAATGAGGGCCTGAACTAGGAAAGAGGTGGTAGGAATGAAGAAAGCCAAAGGATTCAACAAACATCTAGCATCGTAAAGAGGCAAGATTGATTTTTAATTAAATGTTAGGGATGAGTCAAGGAAAATACTCTGGTTTCTGGCCTGGGTGTCAGAGTGGATAGAAATATCATTAAATGAGACAGAAAAATATAAGAAAGAGAACAAGTTTGGGGTGGGGAGAAGATGATGACCTCATAGTATCTTAATTCTTATACATGTTGGTATTTTCAGATTGAGACCCAAAACCATCAATACCCACACAGTTTGCTGTCTGCATTAACATGACTTAACTGTTCAACTGTCTGCCTCAATATAACTTGACTATTCCAAGAAACTCTTACGCACAAAATGAAGAAGTAGATAGCTTTATTGTTATAGAAATTTCCCCCAATCTATCTATTCAACTAACAGTCAGTAGAGTAAATACCCCCTTCTTGGGCAACAGGTATTTCATAAGTAACTATTTACTCTTCAAGATCCACTTTGAAACCCCTTCTCACTGTGTCCCCTGATCCTAAACTATTATGTCATAAATTTTGCCTAATCCCAATTAGGCCCCCACATTGAAAGACCCACCAATAACCAGTCCCCCCAAACATCATAAATATCGTGCTATTGTCCTCAACCCTCTGAGACACTATTAAGACTCTGCTATGGTGACAGTCACTCTTACTGCAATAAGCAATAAAGTCATTCAGCTTTAGTTAGAATATTTTAAATAAAGTTTCCTTTTATCAACAGGCTATTTTGGTGATGTTTTAGGGGAGCCAGGATTTGACAGGATGCAGTACCTTTTATGACTACCACTAAGTCCTAGCAGTAGACGTTTAGGCTGATTTTACTTTTCACACATTTTCGACTAGTGAGTATTCTTAACTCTTCTGTGTATGCAACTGGAGCAGATGTTAATTTCTTGGGTCACTCTCCTTTCTCACAAATGTTAAGTGTAGACATATAGACCTTAAAAGGCTTTCTTTTCAATTATTTGCCTTTTAAAGGTTTAGAAACATAATTGTAAAGGACCCAATTATATTTCCAAAGGTTTTCCCTGAAAAACAAAACTGGGATATTTTGATAATAGTGTATACTATCACTTAAGGTTTAAAGAAAAAAAATTCTGTGAAAGTTCTTGAGTTGTGAAGAGATACATGTGAAAATAATATCACATGGTATCATCAGACACGTCCCTTGGAAAGGGCAACTGGGTGGGCTCTGCCATTGGAAAACTTACGCCTTTTATTTTACAGATAATGTCTATATCTCCAGAATAGAGGTGCTCTGGACTGACTGAGTTACCAGTTAATAATTACATATTTTCAGAGCTTCTGCTCATTAAATCTTGGATAATCTAGATAGTATCTAAAGAAACAAGGCTCCTTAAACAAGGTTCTATAGCTCTGTTGACTCGTAGCTATGCCTGATTTACGTTTAAGCTTCATGTTGGTCTCAAATCATAATCTGAGATAAGAATTAAAATTGAATCTAGATCAATGGTTCTGAATGGTGGGGCAATTTTGTTTCTCAAGGGACATTTGACAGTATTTGGAGATTTTGGGGGTTGTCACGACTGGAGGGTGGTATGCAGTGTCTTACTAGGATCTAGTGGGTAGAGGCAAGAGATGTCAGTAAGCATTGTGTAATGCACAAGACTGTCCCTCTCAACAAATACTTATTAGCCTCAAATGTCAAAAGTAACAAATAGTGCAGGCATCTGCAAGTACTCAAGTGACATATCTCTGTTCCTAAAACCCCTCTGCCTGACAACTCAGTTTAACTCCTACGTAATCTGCTCCCCCTCATCCTTCAAGGCCCATCTCAAATGCCATGTCCTCAAATGTAACCCTTCCCTTCTGCATCCCTGTCGCCCTGTTGGTACATCCATCAAGTCATTACCCTATTTACCTTGTGTTAGTGTCTTTTTGGAACTTGTCTCATTTCCGCCTATGTGATGGCAAGTCACACAAGGACCTTAGTGCTTGACATTCTTTGGAAAAACACCCAGCAGTCTCTCCAATTTTTTTTTTTTTTTTTTTTTGGTTTGGTTGAATCAAGTTGAAATGGATTAAATTTAATAGCTTGCTCAGTTTATATCTAGCAATGGGATGAGTCACAGTAGACAATGATAGTTTACTTTGAGTCTTCTGGTCTGTCATTTTCAATCTTCTCCTTGGAGCATTTCAGTGAGCTCGGGGAAGTGGTTGATCCCTATCCATTTGCCTTTTTTTCAACAGCCAATTCCCTGTAAAAGATGTCCCTACTTTGGAATTTGTTGGAAAACAAGAACTCTAGTGAGTAGTCAGTCAGGAATAAATTCTGAAAAACAGACTATACCAAGCTTTGTAATATTTAGATGCATAACATGACATGGTGTGCAGAATGATGGCCACACAATGATGTCCACGTCCTAATCCCTGGAACCTGTGAATATGTTACATCACTTGGCAAAGGAGAATCAGGGTAACAGATGGAATTGAGGTTGCTAATTAGCTGATCTTGCGGTTGGGAGATTAGCCTGGATTATCCAGGTGGGCCCAATGTAGTCACAAGGGTGCTTAAATGTGGAAGAGGGAGGTGGAAGAGGCTGTCCGAGTGATGGGAGAAAGGGTAGAGCAGCTGCTGCGGGCTGCAGAGCCGGAGGGAGGAACCAGGAGTCCAGCACCGCCAGCAGCCTTTACAAGCTGGAAAGTGAAACAGATGCTCCTCTGGAGCCTCCAAATGGAATGCAGCCCTGCCGAAATTTTATTTTATCTCACTGAGGCCCATTTCAGAATTCTGACCTCCCAAACTGCAAGATAATAAGTGTTGTTTTAAGCCACTAGGTTTGTGGTAATTTGTTATAGCAGCAATAGGAAACTAATAAATGGAAACTTAAGTTCTCTGTGTCTAGACACATTAGGTGACACTTAAAAAATTGCTTCTTCGTAATTTTCTAAAGTTCCTGCCTGATCAGTCATCTCACAAGCACAGTTGACCCTTGAACAACACAGGTTTAAACTGTGTGGATCCATTTATCTGCGAATCTCTTAAAGCAAGGGCCAACTTTTCTTAGGCGCGATTCCACAGGGCCAACTACTTAAATACTTAAGCAATTAAGTGCTTAAGTAGCTGTGACTTAGCTATAAGTAAAGATGCAGGAAAGTTATTTGCGGATTTTTTATTTTTCTACATGGAGCTGAGGGTATAGATGCCCCTAACCTCCCCAACGAGTTTTCAAGGGTCAACTGTAGTTCCTAATAGAAAGGGGGAAAAAACTGAAAACGCTCTGAGACAATTAAAGACAGGCATGCTTGAATCAAATAAAATATTAGTGTAGACCAAGTTTGGTTAGAAAAATTGTTTGCTCCACTTCTGTTCAACCTAACAGTTTTAGAAAATGTAAAGTTTTAGTTTTTGATTCAAAATGGTTCCCTTGTGAAGAAAAATCTTTTAAAAAAAAAATTGGAGTACAGTATAGGACTTAACAAATTAGGTTCAGCTTAAAACTGATGGTGCTTCAGTGTATTCAGAATCTTTCAGGTGCCTTGGTGGTTAGAATCTGTATTTTAATCACTTTTTTATCACCTGGCCCGTTTGTGAACTCTCTTGGAGTAGCTAGGTGCTAGTTACAAATTCAGTACAAGACTGCAACCGTATGAGTGTCAAGTCCACGAGTCTGTTCTTTACATAAACCAAAACACCAATGGGAAAAGTGAAAGCTGTAACTCTAGAGAAAAGGGGCTTTCTTGACAAATGGTACTTTTATAAGGGCTCCTATCCTAGAATCTGCAGAAAGAAAACTTGACCCGTTAGGTACTGATGCTGATAGGTGGTCTCGTGATAAAATTTAGCTCTCTGAAGGATTAAAAATGATAGATGTCAGTCATTTAAAAAAGAAAGAATGGGAAAGCTCTTTATGTACCAATATAGAATTTTTCCAAGAAAAGTTAAATGTAGAAAAGAAAGGGGCAAGGGCCGGCCCATGACTCACTTGGGAGAGCGTGGTGCTGACAACACCAAGTCAAGGGTTAAGATCCCTTTACTGGTCATCTTTAAAAAAAAAAAAAAAAAAAGGGGGCAGAATAATATTTCATATGCTTCCCTTTGAGTGAAGCAGAAAAATATGTTTGCTCATGTGCATAGATGATTTCTGGAAGTAGATGCAAAAAATTGGTAGCGAGGTAATATTGCTTTTGGGGCTGGGAACTGGGTGGCTAGGGACAGGGATGGGAGGAAGACTTCTTACTGTATACTCTTGTTTTGAATTTGAGTGATTGAATGTATTTGCTATTTAAAATAGAAATAAATAAAAGGCAAATATACAGGCATGAATCTTATTAGGACTTTTTTTTTTTTTTTTTTTCGTGACCGGCACTCAGCCAGTGAGTGCACCGGTCATTCCTATATAGGATCCGAACCCGCAACGGAAGCATCGCTGCGCTCCTAGGGCAGCACGCTACCGAGTGCGCCACGGGATCGGCCCTATTAGGACTTTAATGACAGAGTAAGACAAATGGAGGCAAGACTGACATTTCCTAGGCATTGTTTCTTGAGATTCCCAAATACCTCGTATTCGGAAAAAGGAATAGGAATAAAAAGAAACTTTAAAATACTTGTGCTTCCCGAGCAGGCAAACTACTTCATCTGAACAAGGCAATAAGAACCAGGGAGGGGGCCGGCCCGTGGCTCACTCGGGAGAGTGCGGTGCTGATAACACCAAGGCCCTGGGTTCGGATCCCATATACGGATGGCCGGTTCGCTCACTGGCTGAGCGTGGTGCTGACAACACCAAGTCAAGGGTTAAGATCCCCTTACCGGTCATCTTTAAAAAAAAAAAAGAACAAGGGAGGAATTTTTATGGACAGGAGCAAGATGAAATGGTGGGCCAGCCAACAACTATTTAGGTGTCAGACTTTAAGGGGTGTAAAAATGTTACCGTGCATAACATCGCTGCAAGTGTGAATAGAGAAAATTGTATTTACCAAGATTTCTCTCAAGATGTGGTTAGAGAACGATATGCTAAGCAACTTGGGGTAGGTATCCCCTGTCTTTTAAGGAAAATGAGTCGCATCGAATTTGGGGTAGTTGTGTTTTGATGGGTGTATTAGTCCATTTTCGTTGCTTATAACAAAATACATGGAACTGGGTGATTTACGAAGAAAATGAAATTTATTGCTTACAGTTTCTGAGGCTGGGAAGTCCAAGGTCCATCTAGTGGTAGCGACAGTGATCCAGGGGTCCCACAATACAAGATGGTTGAGGGAGGGAGGCAGGGAGGAAGAGAATCTCTTCTTTTAAAGCCTTCAGAACCACGCCCCTGACCACCATTTTTAATCCATTCACCACTGCACGGTCCTACAACCCAATCACCTCTTCAAGGCCCCACCTTACAATTACCATAATAGGATTTCTGACCCTCTTAACAGTCACAGTGGGAGCTGAGTTTCTAATACATAAAATGTGGGAGATTCAATTCAAGCTTCAATGAGTTTTGGGGGGACATAATTCAATCCACTACAATGGGGTATGAAAGCTTGAGGCCAGAGCTGGGCTGTCAGAAACAGTGACAGTGAGACTCAGTATTCCTTGCAGTGGTCCACCTTTTCTACCATTTCTTTATCCTGCTTTCCTCAAAACAAATGGCGAGGGGTCAATTTGGCCCCGGTGTTTGTGATGTGAACATGAGATTCATTTACAGTGATGTTCAAGGTCATTTTTCTAATCTATGCTAGGGTTTTGAAGTAATCTCCCACTTCTGAGATTTTAAGGATATTAACTTTTTTGTTCTGTTGTAACCAGGGTCTCAGAAGTGACAAGTTGTTTGGTTGGCACAGTCAGAACAGAGTTGCATTTTAAGTTGCCAGAACTCTGAAATGATTCTGAATCTGTTAGCATTATAGTGTTTGCATATTATAGTATAAAATCTAATGGAAAGCATAAATAGAGTAGTTTTTTAAAAAATCCACCCTAATTTTGGTGGGGCTTTGTTATATTTTATGATGAGTCTGATGTAGAGACGTTGGAATTAAAATACAGTATTTTAGGTTTAAGATCCTAGCTTCCACTTCTTACAATGTAGACAAAATGAGAAGACTGTGAGTTAGTAAAATGTGTGCTATTCAGGTTTTTGGTGCTTGAACGGAATTGAGAAAGGTAATATATGAGGTTTTATCCTAAGGACCCCTTAAACCTCTTTAAAGGACTAAAAATAATATAAAAACAAAGCTAAGCCTTACTCAAATTACTCAACAGACAAGATAATGCATTTCAATTATATAATACAAATCAACAGGGCTCAAAATGCAGATGTTCAAATTTAGGGAAGATTAACTGGCATAAATTCAAGCTCTCCTTTTGGTTTCCCTAAAAAAAAAAAAAAAAATCAGGTAGAAGACGACCAGTATGGAATAAAAATTTTCAAAGAATCAGTTTCCTTCCTACCAATGGCAATTTTAGGTGTCATATGGTAGGACTTTAGTCCCTATAATCTCCCCTTCCCCAAAGCCATTTACCAAAACCAAGCAAACCTATAAGTTGAAACTGTGCTTTTTTTGGTCAATGCAGATTCAAGACAA
Source organism: Cynocephalus volans (assembly GCF_027409185.1). Classification (NCBI taxonomy): domain Eukaryota; kingdom Metazoa; phylum Chordata; class Mammalia; order Dermoptera; family Cynocephalidae; genus Cynocephalus; species Cynocephalus volans. The sequence continues at coordinate 36,409,356 of NC_084474.1, read as the reverse complement.
GTTCTGTAGCCCATTCTACTAACCTTTGCTGTCCCCAAGCCCCTTCTTAGTAGAAATTCAGGAGTCTGCACTGTTTCTCCCTCAAGGACACAGTGAGGGGGGTTAGTAGGCAGGGCCTTGTTCTTGTGACACTTCATTAACACCTTGTTATGAAGAGTCATCTCTTTGACCTTGATATTTTTTCCAGAAAAGTGAATTATTTATTTCCCCTTATATCCACATATGTTTCCCAGAAGCTACCCATTTATCTGACATGTTTTATTAAGGATACCAGATGTTCCTGCAGTAAGCTTTAGGTATCACACTCTCTGACAACAGAGTCTAGAGGAAAAACAGACCCTCAAGTAAGTGTATACATATGACTCTCTGAATTAAATTTATTTTCAGATATATTAGCATACAGATGCTGACAATTGCCCAACTCTACCTCCTAAAATCTAAGTACCAATCATTCATATACCTTCTGTCACACCTACCCAGCTCCCCTCTCCCTCCCCCAGCCCAGGAGTTATTGAAAGAAAAAACTTGGGGTTTTTTACTGTTTATAGTTATGTCTGATAAGTCTGGCTTTTAGATAACAGTTTACTTTGGTTTCCTAGATATCTACACAGGCCAAGATAATTAGTCATTAGCATTAATGTGCTGCTAATTGCCACTAGTGAGAACTGCCTGGGACACGCGTTATAGCAGTTTGTTTTGTGTGTAGGAGAGGTGGTTTGGTTCTCTTCCCTGTTACATACTTAGTGTAGAATAGTCTAAGGGGCGTTATAGATTTAAAGTGGCATTTAACTTTCAGTAGAGGATATTCTTCCTCCCACTTGGACATTTTTGTGCTAAAACAGCCCACTTGTCAAAACTCAGCTATTATAGTGACAGATGTTACATGATACACAGCTAGGTAGAAAGCTGGCATCTGACATCTTTTAGCTACACGGACACACATGTCAATATGCCATAAAATGCAGACACTCCCCCTCACAATCTGGATAAACACTTCTTCATGAGCCTTTTCTGTATCAATTTGGAACAGATGGGCTGCTGCTTTTCTGATGTATTTTGACAAGCAGCAGCAACTCCTAATCATAGCACCAGGAACTGTTGGTGTCTAGTGCTGTTCTTTTTCTATGTCACCCATTAAGTCATTGTTCTGCTCCTGAATGAAGAAATTTTAAAAGAAAAAAAAAAAAAAAGATTAGTTTGCAGTCCTTAGGGAGAGTAAGAGAGCCTTTGGGCCTAGGGATTTTCTCTCCTTTTCTCATGTTTTGAGATCTGGGTCTGCATGTTGCCATCTGTAGTGAATTCTGGAAATTTTCCTAGGCCTCAAACTTTGAAACCGAGTATCTGGGTAGTGTCTTAAGGAGGTAGGTGGGGGATAAAGGGTGGTTTAGCCTGTGCCAAATAGGACCTGAAACTCCCATCAGTACAATCAGCCTTTGAGAGCCTTAACTCTTATCACAGGGAGTGTGCCCTCCACATACTGCCACTGAAGGCTCCGCGGATTCATTTTAGCTGATTTTATTTATACAAAAGCATCAGCTCTAGGGGAGATCTCTTGTGTGAATTACCCCACAGCCCAACCCCATGTGGTTGTCCTGGGTCACACATGCCATCCAGGCGTCCCTGGCACCTCAAATCAAGCATATCAAGTCACCAGAGAGTTTCATCATTTCATTGGGCAGCAGAGGCTGGTTTTGGGAACGAGGGTGCCAGAAAAAAGGATCAAAGTTAGCTTAGAACGTCCCAGGGAACTTCCAAAAGAAACATGGCCTTTCCTTCTCACAAAGTCCACTTTCATGGCGTGGGGCCCTGCCTTCATGCTCAGCCTCGCTGTGGCGGTTCATGGAACTGTCCAGGTTTGTTTGCTTTTGAAAGAGAGTGTAAAATTACTTCGTTTCTTTAGTGACAGTTACACTCCTTGCAAGCTGGCTGATATATACTGAATTCACTGAGTGTTAAACGGGTCTCTGTGGGTCAATAGGGACGAAGGAAAACCACAGAGTGATTTACTGCCCTGAATGCTCTATTCACAGATAACGGAGAGGAAGGAGCATGTTCCAGATCTGGGAGAGGTGGCCTCCTGTCTCACAACTAGGTAGTGGGAAACAAAGACGACTTAAGCAGTGGTGCCGTAACATTTCTGTTCCTTATTAATATCTACGATGCAAAAATTCCACCTGGAATTTAGAAATTATGTCCTGGAAAAAGATGCAAAATATAAGCGTAGTGGTTAATGGTGTGGAATTTGGAGTCAAACATTCATGCCCCGGCTAACTCTGTCATTTGTTTACTGTGTGACCTTGGAAAAATTACTTATACTTGGTTCCTCATCTATCAAGTTAAGATAACAATAGTATCCATCTTACAGGGTTATTGTGAGGATCAAATGAAATATTTATAAATACTATATGCAGTTCATACACCCAGTCTATCAGTGAGCCTCACAAGCTCTATGGAGGAGAGAAATGACACAAAACAAGGAAGAACAGAAAACTACAAACAATGAGTCCCGTTTCTTTTATTTATTTATTTATTTATTATTATTATTATTTTTTTTAGAAAGCTGACCGGTAAGGGGATCTTAACCCTTGACTTGGTGTTGTCAGCACCACACTCAGCCAGTGAGCTAACTGGCCATCCCTATATAGGATCCGAACCTGTGGCCTTGGTGTCATCAGCACCGCACTCTCCCGAGTGAGCCACGGGCCGGCCCTGAGTCCCGTTTCTTATGCTTCCTCTGTTGCCAACTTTACATTATGCCATGTAATCTTCACAAGAACCTGTGAAGTAGGTTCTCTTATCATCCCATTTCTTTGTTTTAAAACATTTTTTTAATTGATATATAATAATTGTACATATTTATGGGATATATGTGATATTTTAATACATGTATACAATCCATAATAGTTAAATCTGGGTAATTTTACCATCTTATTTTACAAATGAAGTAACAGAAGATTTAGAGAGATGAAAAGTAACTAACCTCCAGTCATATATTTACTGAGTGGCAGAGCCAGTATTTTAAACCTAGTTTTGGACCCAATACTCTTTTTGGGGGTGTGGAGGGGTGGGAGGAGCAGCTGGCCGGTACGGGGATCTGAGAACCCAACACTTCTAACCACTGCTTGTTTTACTGCCCACAAGCACAATATGGTTAAAAAATGACCAATGTGTGCCGACAACACCAAGGTCAAGGTCTTGGATCCCTGTACCAGCCAGCCACCAGAAAAAAAAAAAAAAAAAAAAGACCAATATGACACTATCAATACCACACCTCTAATTGCTGAGAGCAAACTAACAATGTGATGTGGAGTCCAAGCTTTGCCATTTGACTCTTGCTACTACAAGGGTACTTCAAGAATTTCATGAAAATATAGAAGTAAAAGATAATGTGAACTTTCCGAAGACTCCCCTGTACATGGGGACTGTTCTGTTGTGGGGCACTTAAGGAACTAACAAATGAAAAGGAAGAAAAGAGAATTTCCTAACACTTCTGTTGAAGCCACTCTCACTGTTCCACTTATACCTCCCCTTTGAGGCTCAGCCAGTGAGCGCACCGGCCATCCCTATATAGGATCTGAACCTGTGGCCTTGGCACTCCCAGTGCCGCACTCTCCCGAGTGAGCCACAGGGCCGGCCGAGGATTTCCTTAGATTAAGTGGGAATTTATACCCAAAGCATGAATATTCCTCAAGCTAGAAGGAAATCCAAATAAAGAAAAACTGTATGCCAAATGCTCAGAGCAGTGTCTGACACAGAATAAATGCTGCCCAAAAGACAAATACTGTTATTATTAGATTAATAGAGCAGGGTGTGAGGAAGAGACAGTGAAGACAGGAAGGAGTTATGTGTGACCACGGTTCCCCTTAAAGACTTTTCCCTAAAGTGAATATATTATCTTGAAGATTCAGTAAATGCCACCTATCCCAAAAGGGGATTTAGAATTCCTTCACATTCCTATCTACAGGATGGAATCTGACATTTACTACCCCTTTATCAATTCCAGTTTGCAGGGACTTTTATCTATTCTTATTAATTTTATCTAGAAGCAGGCTACATTATCTCCAGATAACGCCTTGGGATGGGCTGCTAGCACAAGTAATACCATGGCAGAGATTAGCGACAGAGAAATTAGTCCTCTTTCTCACTCAGTTGTCTTTTTTTTTTTTTCAATAAATGATGTAACTAGTAAAGCAATCAGGTATAAATATTAAGTAATATTAGTAAAGGCACATGTTTAAATATAGAAGAATCCCATTCTCAATTTCTTAAATGTAATAAAATCCAGTTCAATCTTGGCTTCTTCTCCAGGCTTAAATTGAACACTTCTTTCAGCTCCACCATAGATCTTTACCTTTAGAAATCAACTAGCCAGCAATTTTATTGTGATAAATATCTAGTAATACTAAGTAGCTCAGAAAATAGTCTTAAAACAGCTTCCTTAAGTGAAGGAAAGGAAATATTTGATAATCAGACAGTATTTCATTTTATGGTAAAAGATTCAAATTTTATCCTTAGTACAGACATTTTCAATTTCACAAAGAATAAAAGCCTTCCAAAAAACTACATAAACTTTGGAGCAGCCCGTGGCTCACTCAGGAGAGTGTGGTGCTGATAACACCAAGGCCATGGGTTCGAATCCTATGTAGGGATGGCCGGTTGGCTCACTGGCTGAGCGTGGTGCTGACAACACCAAGCCAAGGGTTGAGATCCCCTTACCAGTCATCTTAAAAAAAAAAAAAAACTACATAAACTTAAAAGGCAATGTGAAAATCCCTTGCCTTTGTTTACCATTCTTGTAAGACAGAATAAGCCACCAAAAAACCAAAAATAGCCACCTGTTCACACTTAAAAGACAAGAAGTAGCCTTCCTAAGCTCTCTCTGTTCTTAGAATACCTGGTAGCAGTTTTGTCTTTCGCAGTGTCACCTCTGCTCTTCTAGTTTTTCTAACTCGTTCTATTTAGAAAGAGATTTTTTAAAATAATAATAAAAATGAACACACAAGTAGCATCTCTCTATATGATGGGAGAATGCCATATTTTATTTTATTTTTTCACAACTGGCCTATAGGGGAATCTGAACCCTTGACCTTGGTGTTATAGCACCACATGCTCTAACCAACTGAGCTAACCGGCCAGCTGCTTTCTACTTTTATATATGGTATATTTCTGTAAATGTGTGTGAACATCAAATGTGTGAACATGGAAAATCAGATTCATATGTGGTGATAGACTGAATAGTGACCCCCAAGGATGTCCACATTGTAATCCTTAGACCTGTGAATGTTACCTTACATGATATATGGAATTCTGCAGATTTGATTAAATTAAGGATCCTGAGATAAGGAAGTTATTCTGCATTACCTGGATGGGCCTGATGTAATCACAAGCATCCTCATAAAAAGGAGGTAGGAGCTCAAAGAGGAGAGAAGATGTTACACTGCTGGCTTTGAAAATAGAGGAAGGGGCCATGAGCCAAGAAAAGTAGGCAACCTCTAGAAGCTGGAAAAGGCAAGGGAACAGATTCTTTCTAGAACTTCCAGGAGGAATGCTGCCCAGTGGACCCATTGCAGACTCCTGATCTCCAGAACTGTAAGCCAATACATTTGTCATGTTTTAAGCCATTAAATTCACAGTAATTTGTCAGGCTGGCTGGGTAGCTCAGTTGGTTAGAGCACAATGTTGTAACACCAAGGTCAAGGGTTCGGATCCCCATACTGGCAAGCTGCAAATAAATAAACTTGTCACAGCAGCAATAGGAAACTAATACATATTATAAATGGGGTCTTTGGATAACAGAGGAATAAAATGTATCATAAAATTTCTGAATTAAAATTTGCACTGTTGCTGCTTTTTTCAGGAGCTGAAAGGTACCTAGGTCCCAGGACGGGAGGTGGCTAGGTATGTGTAAAGAAGGTGACCTAGTCAGGCTGTCCCTGTCACCCCAGAGCTTCAGGAAGTTAAGCTAGGTATTGCCAAACCCATCCGCCGTTCTCTCGCATGCCCACTGCCTCCCACCTTGCCACATTCTGGTCATTAACTTACCTCATGTGAGGCCCCAGGGAAGGGGATATAAAAGCAGTTTGTCTTGCTTTGCAACCAAAAGAAGCCAGTGGTGGTCTGGCCCATTGTTCCCCTAATGTGCACAGCTGCCAGCTGAGCTACACCTAGCAGATTGACAGCAAACCTGCCTTTGCTCCATGCCCATCTTTGAGAACTGCAATAAGGGGAGGAAAGGGAAGGCAGGACCAGGGGATGATACCTGCCCTGAATGTCTTCCTTGAGCTGGCCAGCTTGAGAGCCCCAACACACCAGAAGCTTGGAGATGGGGCAGCAAGTCGAATGGTGGCAGAGGAGGGAGGGACAGACAGAACAAGAGCCCTGCCCTTCAAAAGTTTTTAAACAAAGATACATACTTGATTTCATACTCACCCTGACATCTACTCAAAGAGTAACAAAAAGTGATCTAGGGCTGGCCAGTTAGCTCAGTTGGTTAGAGTGCAGTGTTATAACACCAAGATCAAGGGTCTGGATCTCCTTACCAGCCAGCCACCAAAAAATAAATATAGAGATAAATTTGACAACATTTTATAAAGATGTGGTGTTTGAGTAGATAGGCTGAATGTTTTCTACTGTGAACTGGTTAAAACTGGAATCAAACCCTTTTTTTCCAAAATTTAATGATCTAGAAAGTCAGTCTCCTAATAAAATGAATATTCTATTAGTATAAAATTTTTGTGTTCTGGGGTGCTGACATTGCTACTAAATTGTTAATCCCTTTGTGCTGCACAGAGTGGTTGCGTTTTTAGACTTCTTATATTTTTAAGAAGCTCAGGTTTTTGAGGTTTTTTTTTCCCTCCTGTTGGGCAAACAAAGGATCCCAAATAATGAAACAAAATCTGTTTTTACAAAAGGCAGAAGATGGTAGAGCCCTGATTTTATCATCAGAATCTGTTCTTCTTCCAGCTCTGCAACTTCTTACATAGACACTGGCCAAACCATTTAACCTTTCCAAGACCCTGTTTTCCCCATCCATAAACTGAAATAATCGTAGTACCCACCTCTTGAGTCAGGATACTCTATAAGACGCGCTTAGCATAATGCCTGGCATGTAGATGTACTCAATTAGTAATCCTTGTTATCATAGTTTTATCATTATTATTTTTATCTGACTTTCTCACTGAGTTGTTTGGAAGCCAAATGAGGTCACTGCCTCCAAACACTGAGTTCTTGCTATGTACCAAGTGCTGTAATAGGTGCAAAAGAATACAAATGTGGGGCCGGCCCATGGCTCACTTGAGAGAGTGTGGTGCTGATAACCCCAAGGCCGTGGGTTCGGATCCCATATAGGGATGGCCGTTTAGCTCACTGGGTGAGCGTGGTGCTGACAACACCAAGTCAAGGGTTAAGATCCCCTTATCGGTCATCTTTTAAAAAAATAATAAAATAAAGTAACCTGATGTTATTTTTCCATTATTCTGTCTTCCTGTCCTCACCTTACAAGGAAAGTGACTAGGAAATGACCACTGCTTTTTGTTTTTCTTTCTGCTTTCTTCAGCCTTCTATTGTTTATAAAATCAGCCTCCTCTGCTCAGCTCATTGGAATACTTATTCTATTTTATGGTATAATGTGTTGCCTGATTCTGGAATCACAATAAAGCCAATTTAGGTCTGGCCAGTTAGTTCGGTTGTCTAGAGCATGATGTTATTAACACCAAGGTCCAAGGTTCAGATCCCCTTACCGGCCAGCTGCCAAAAATAAATAATAAATAAATAAAGCCAATTAGAATCTTCTTTTTTTTTTTTTTTTTTTTTGGCTTAAAAAATTTTTTTTTATTTTTACCAATTGAAATCTTTAAATTTGTTGTGATTTTGTTCTTCGACAAGGTAATTAATTTTTTTAAAAAATTATTAAACATAAAACCTCGTGACTGGCTATTTATTAGTTATCTCAAGAGAATCAATGGAAATATAAGCCATGACATGTTTATAGGCAAATTTATGACCTAATTAGCAAGATAACATTTAAGCACATAAAACTACTAGACAACAACTCAAGAGGGTGTACAATTGGTGTATTTTGTGTGGGAAGTCAGAAGAGGGAGGTATCAATGGGTAGAGACATGTTGTTCACACTTGTTTTGGTGTTTGGTTCTAAAATGACAGCAAAGCACATAAGGTGTGAATGATGATTAATGACTGAGGCTGAAGATGAGCCACGAAGAGACACATTCACTGTGACCCTCCTGGAACACCAAGCAAGTAAACTCTCAAAGCTCTACTTGACCCTGCTGTTCACACAAACATTCTCCCTACTTCTCTTTCTGTTGTTTTTTTCTTGGGTGGCTGACCAGGAAGGGGATCTGAACACTTGACCTTGGTGTTACCAGCACCACACACTCCCAAGTGAGCAAACTGGCCAGCCCATACTTCTCTTTTTTTACTAACAAAATTTTCCTATAAAATAACCCATGCTCATTATAGAAAATTCAGAAAACTCAGAAAAGTATAAAAATCATTTATAATTCAATATCAGAGATAAGAGCTACTAATATTTTGACTTTTTTCCAGGAATTTCTGAAAAGGTTAGTATTTCACATATGTAATTGATGTATCAACTGAAATTACCCTGAACTTTGAGATTTAACATAGGTTGGCTCAAAGCCCGTCCCATATTTCACCAAAGTTGCCATTCATTCTCCAAGATTTCTTCAAATTCCCAGGAATTTACAGTCTCATAGTCATTCTTGGCTGCCAGTTCTGATTTCACTGAATTCAACTGTGTGTCACCTTTGCAAGCTGTTCTTTTTTTCTACCAATCCAAAGGTGGAATGACAACCCTTTTGTTTGATTTTCTCTGCTGAAACTGCCACCTAAAACATTTCTATTATTTAGCAGAATAGAGAGGGTTTATATTAAATATATGACTTAAAATTTAATATTAATATCTTTTTCCTAACATCTTCTGATTACCCCACCACTGGTCACCTCTCTCTGCAGGATTCAGTCTTCTATCCTTATTGTTCTTTCAATTGGTTTGTCAAGTGACCCAAGAGTGCACTGGGATATTGCTTGGAGTTGTATCAAATATTAAAATTAACTTGAGGATAATTGCATATATACAATATTTAACATCTTGTGTCTTTCTACTTATTCAAGACTTCTCTTAGGTTGCTCTGATTTCTTATTGTAAATTGGATTTTTTTAAATTAACTGATGGTGGCTTTGGATATTTTGTAATTAGTTATTTTATGAACTATTATATGAGCCTTTTAGTTTTAATCTTTTAAAAATTTTATTTATTTATTTTTTACATCCTAAGATACTGTTGCAGAGCAGTTGTGGGGAGGGGGAGAGAGGAAGTGAGAGGCAGATAGTGGGAGGAGGAGGAGGGAGGGGAGCATGGTTGAGAGCCTTGGCACCCCTTTATTCTGACAGGGGAGACCAGGGGGCTTCCAGCAGCAGCTTGCTCATTCTTTGGCTGGATGCAGATGTCGGGGGGCATGGCTGAGGCCGTCCATCTTTGGAGCCTGTGGCATTTTCAGTGGTGGCTCAATGGGTATTGCTGGGCTGGATGCAGACATCGGGAGTGTGTGGCTAAGGCCCTCAGCCCTCACCACCCCTGCTCAGGAGCCTGGGGTGCTCCAGCAGTGGTTTTGTGGTCATCACTGGACTGGTTGCAGATGTGAGGGGGACACAGCTGAGGCCTTCAGTCCCCTACCACCCCAGCTCAAGAGCCCAGGGCACTTCTGGCCACAGCTTGGTGGTTGTCGCTGGGCTAGTTGCAGATGTCAGGGGGGCGTGGCTGAGGCTAATGGCCCCACACCATCCCAGCTCAAGAGCATGCGGCAATTCTTGTGGTGGCTCAGTGGTTGTCACTGGGCTGGGTGTGAACATCAGGGGGGCATGGCTGAGGCCCTTGGTCCCCCATTGCCCCAGCTCAGGAGCCCAGGGTGCATCCAGCAATGGCTCAGTGGTCATCGCTTGTCTGGATGCAGTCATCAGGGATGTGTGGGTGTGTGGCTGAGGCCTGCAGACCTCTCCCCTCCCCAGCTTGAGAGCCCAGGGGGCTTCTAGGTTTTATAGGTGTTCTTTAGTGGTGGTAGACCTTTACTGGTTAATATCAGAACTTTGTCTCTGGACTGTGGTATTTTGTTTTTACTTTCAGTTCTGTGTTAGATTATTAGCTGACCCCACCACTTAAATGCTATACTGGAACTAATTAGATGTCCTTTGCTTACTTTTAAAATGGGGGAACTTCCCGTGGGAACCAGCATTTGAGCCCTGCGGTTGAGCTAAATTGTTGCTTTGCTGCTGATTCTCTGGGGAAAGCTTTTTGTGCAGCTCAGGTTTTAACTGTTGACCTTGTAATCACTTCCAGGTCTTTTGAAGTCTGGTATACCCTGGTTGTGTAGGAACTCTGGTCTGGGTCTGAGTCTTTTCAGCAAACTCCACCCCAGCAGTTCTATATTCCTGACTAGTCACCACTGAGTGGGCCTGTGCTGATTGGAGGGCAGATCAGCTGTCCTTGCTGTGCCCCAATGTTCACCCTGTGGGCCGGTCTCCCCTACCACCCACATTCCAAACACTTCCCATGTGGCAGGCCATATGCTGGTCCCTTGTGATGATTCACAGGCCTCTGAGTGGCTTCTTTTTTCAGTTGTCTGTAGACTCCTAGGTGGGTCCATGGGAACCCTGTTAGTGGTTTTGCTGACCTGGGGGCCACCAAGGCCCTCTTCTTCCCTGCCACTTCCAAGCAACTTTATACAAAGAGCATAACTGCAGCTTTTGCCAGCTCTTGCTCCATGTGCTCACCAGGGCTGGCCTTGAAGTGGCCAGAGCTCAAAATGGTCAGAGTGGTCCTTTCTCTCATTGTGGTTTCTCTTGCCTTCATGAACTCTATAGGTCTCTCCTCCTCTTCTCCTGAGCTCTAGTGGCCCCAGCTTGGCTGTTGTTTCATTTTAATAATTGTAAATTGGTTGATAGTGGGAGAGGGTGAGCCAGGGACTGTCTATTGTGCCATCTCGACCAGAAGTCTTTAATCTCTTTTAAACTACGTTTTTGGGGCACTGTCAGTAGAAGGGAATATAACTTATAAATAGTAAATCTTATACTTACTTGTTTTGTTTATTTTCAATAAACATACCTCTTTCTTTCTCTTGTACTTGTGCATTTGATTAGAAGTTTTGAATCAGTGTAAAATAAAAGTGTGAGAGTGGGCATCTTTGTCTCACATCTAAATTTTTGAAAAGCTATTGTATCCTAGCTGTCTCTGTATCCTAACCCTACTTCTGCTTTTGGACTGAATTCTCTTCAGTTGTCTATCTTCACCTTCCAACTAGAAATACACACCTTAAATCGTACATGTTCGATTACCTTTTGATGGAGTTTGGATGTGTTGTCCCCTCCAAAACTCATGTGGAAATTTGATTCCCAATGTGGCAGTGTTGGAAACTGACTGAGTCATGGGGGCGGATCCCTAATGAATAGATTAATGCTCTTCCTGGGGGAGGGGGGATTAATGAGTGAGTTCTCGCTCTATTAGTTCCTGCGAGAGCTCGTTGCTTAAAAAGACCCTGGCACCTTCTTGCTTCGCTCTCTTGTTTCCTGTCGCTATGTGATCTGCTTGTACCCGCTAGCTGCCTGCCACTTTCCGCCATGAGTAGAAGCAGCCTGAGGCCTGTGCCAGATGCAGCTGTCCCAGAATCGTAAGCCAAATAAACCTCTCTTCTTTATAAATCACCCAGTCTCAGGTATTTCTGTTATAGCAACACAAAACGGACTAAAACACCTTTTTACCAGCTTTAATAACCTTTGGCCTCTTTGCAGGGTTTGGCACCATTGACAAAGCTTCCTTTCTTAAAATTTTCTCCTTTCTGGGCTTCTATGACTTCACATCATCACAATTTTATTCTTTTCTTTCTTTATTCACACATCCCTCTGTTTCCTTTCCTCTCACCTCCTTTTTAATTGTTTATTTATTTTTTGGCCGATGGCTTAGTACAGGGATCTGAACCCTTGCCCTCAGTTTTATAAAACCACACTCTAACCAACTGACCTAACCAGACAGCCCTCCTCCTTTCTTTCAACAAAAGTTTGTTTCCCCTTTTCTTCTTCTCTCAAAGCCCTTTTTGTGAGGGCACAGATCTTTCTCATGTACATTAATGTTAAGCTCTTACCCTCTCACCTGAATCTGAGTCCTGTCTGCAGTTCTGACTATTCTCTAAACAGCTCTGCTTGGACCTTCCACAGGAAATGCTAATTTGTGTGTCCAAAATTAAAACTCTTCATCCTTCCTCTTCTAATTTCCCATTTCCTGCCAAACAAAAGAAAGTTCTATCTAAGAGTCACTTTTGACTTGTTTTATCTTCATCTGTGCCCATTCCTAACTCCAAGCCTTGGTGAATGATGCTCTCTCCAGCCTAAAATACTGTTATGGTCTGAATATTTGTCCCCTCCAGGGCTCATGTGGAAATTTAATCCTCAATATGGCATCTGAAAGGCAGGGTCTTTAGTAGATGACTGGATTATAAGGACTGTGCCCTTAGGAATAGATTCATCCATTCATGGATTAATGGGTTAATGGGTTATCAGGAGGCAGATGGGCGGCTTTACAAGAAGAAAGCATGTGGAAAGGCACTGCTGTTCAGCCTCACCATGTGATACCCTGTGTCACCAAGGGACTCTGTAGGGAGATTCCACCAAGGAGAAAGCCCTTGCCAGATGTGCACCACTTCCCAGCCTCCAAAATTGTAAGACATAAATTTCATTTTCTTTTTAGATTACCCAGTTTCAGGTAGTCTGTTGTAAGCAACAGAAAACTGACTAATACAAATACCTAACTCACTCCTTTCCATGTGTCCAACTTTTACTCATCCTAAAAGGCCTAGGTTCTTCTCCCTCCTGCATGTGGTTGTCCATGACTACTCCAGCCTGCGCTGATCTTCTTCTTTCCACATTACCCTAGCACTAGCCTGTTCCACTTCCCAGCTGCAGACATGCCTAGGAACACACGGATCCTAAATTTGAAGCCAAGTCTGACTTCAGAACCCATGCTCTTAACTATGAGGACTTATGTAGCTCCCCTATGCCCTCGTGGCTTCCCATCCTCATGCCTCCAGAGGACTCAGGATCGGAGCCAAGTGTATACCCCTTGCAGTGTTTTTTGTTGTTGTTGTTGTTGAACACCTTTTGAAGAACTGCCATGTTCAAAAAACCACAAGGACTAACTACCATGGCATCAAGGGCAAGGCATGACTGGATAAATTCTTTTGGCAGTAATGAAATAAGATGGAGCCAAATCCACCAGAGAAGAATTTGTGATGCAAGAGGTCGTGCAGGACGGGAGACAATCCTCTGGCAGCATGGCCTGAGATCTGTCTGAGCCAGCCAGGAAAGAATCCTGGTCATTATCAGAATCTACTGTAAAATGTGACCTACTTAAAAGGTGTGTCACCAACACACTGAGAGTCCTTCCCCATGCTTCCCTCAGAGCAATAACCAAATCAGAACAATGACATTCCAACACAAGGGTAAAAATAGTAACCACCTCATAAAGTTTTCTTTTTTTTTTTTTTTTCCGTGAGTGCACCGGTCATTCCTATATAGGATCCGAACCCGCAGCGGGAGCGTTGCTGCGCTCCCAGCGCAGCACTCTACCAAGTGCGCCACGGGCTCGGCCCCATAAAGTTTTCTTTAATTAATTAATACATGCTATGCACTGAGGGCTATCCCTAGAAAATAGCAAATGTCCAATAAATGGCAGCTATTAATATAAATTAGATTACAATGTCCAAAGTAGAAGGTTTTTCTTATTTTGAAAAATCTTTTTGCTTCTTCATAGGTGAATCCTCTTCATACAAAGATGTAAGGTCTTGGGGAAAAAGTGAATTTTTTTCTCTTAAACCTTCAATTAACTTTTTTTGTTTTTCAAAACTTAAAAGTAAAGGACTTCTGAAAACTTAATTATTCCTTCATCAAATATTTATTCTATACCTATTATGTGTCAGGCACAATGCAATTTCACTGCTCTCATGGGACATATGGCTAGAAAGATGTTGAAAACTTATACAAATACAATGCTAAGGTGTACAAACTATTATGTGAAGATTCACAAAAGCTTTTCTGAGGATGTGATATTTAGGATAAGACCTAAAGAATAAGTTAACTATGTTAAAGTTGGTGAGGGGAGGTAGGGAAAACTGTGGGAATGGTGACAGAAGGCCTGAAGATTAAACTAACATATTCCAGGAAATGTCCTGAGGTGGGAAGAAGAGTGGCCTCTTATTGCAAAGAACTGAGAAGCCAGTTTCTGGATTAGAAAGATGAGGGACAGAATGACACATGATGAACCTCACAACAAGTCAGAGGAAAGATCACACAGAGCCTTTTAGGTCTTAAGTATTTGGCCCTTAATCCTAGAGTCAATGGGAAAATATTAAAGAGTTTAAGGAGAGAATCAACACAATCAAATGTACTTTGCTAGACTCTTCTACCAAATGTTTTCACAGCAATCTGGTTGAGAGATGATGGCAGCTTGGAGTTGGTGTGGTGATGGGGATAATATGCAGAGGTAAGTGGAATGAAGTATTTAGGAGATAGAATGGGGGGGGACTTGGTGATTTATTGATTGAGAGAAGGGAGCACATTAAGAGAGAGAAAGTTGTCAAATAGTCATGGATAAATCAACAATGACTCCTAGGTTCTGGTTTGAGCAGCTGAGTAGATGGTAGTGTCTTTACTAAGATAAAGGACACTAGGAAAGAGGGAAATTTGGGGGTAAGAAGATGAGTTCCATTTTAGAAAATATTGAGCTTTGGGCTGACCCTGTGGCACACTCAGGAGAGTGCGGCGCTGGGAGCGCAGCAGTGCTCCCGCCGCAGGTTTGGATTTTATATAAGGATGGCCGGTGTGCTCACTGGCTGAGCGCAGTACGGCTGGTCACAAAAAGACAAACAAAAAAAAAAAGAAAGAAAGAAAGAAAATGTTGAGCTTTGCATGCCTATTATGAAACATCATATGGATGTGTCCAGTTGACCACTGGCTAAATAGTTATGAAGTTCTGGATAAGTTCTTTGTGGTAGAAATAATCACCAGCATGAAGATGGTAATGGGAGCCATAATAGTGAATTATGCCAGGCCTGGCTGCACCTGTGTACACCTGCTCCCTACATGACAGCAGATTGGGTATTGGCTTCATGCCATCAGGCAGACCTCCACAGAGCCACCTGGCCCTGCTGTGCCTGCACATGCAAGCTTCTGGCCAGGCAATGGCATTCATTCCCTTGAAAGGCCTTCAGAGAGCCATTTGACCCCTTCACACTGCACCTAGGCTCACCTGTTTCCTGCCCAAAAGCTAATCAGACAGCAAAATACCCCCAGAGACAAACTCAGAGGTGCATGTCCACACCTGGCCTGATAGCTAGTCAGGCAGCAACTGTGAGCTTTAGAGCACCAAACAGCCAGTTGGCCCTCTGCGCTCTCACACCTGGCCCAACAACCAGCCTGGAGTCTCCAACCCAACAAAACAGTTCCAGTGTTGGCACACACTCTTGTAGACATCACTGAAGAGGATTACAACCAAAGAAACTATGCAGAGACTGCATTACTTAGTCTACCCAGAACACTTGCCAATGCAGCATATCCAACAGACACCCCAGAACCCATCTATGGGAAAAATTCCTTTTTAAGTAATTCACTCCACAAAATTGGGGAAAGCTCAATTAGATGCACAGATATCAATGTAGGGACACAAGAAACATGAAAAAGGAAGGAAACATGATGCCCCCAAAGCAACACAACAAGTCTCCAGTAAAAGATGTGGAAGAAAAGCACAGTTATGAAATGCCTATAAAATGCAAATAATGATTTTAAGGAAACTCAACAAGATCCAAGATAATACAAATAGTTTGAGGAAATCAGGAAAACAATTCCTGATCTGAATGAGAAATTTAGCAAATATATCATAAAAAAGAACCAAACAAATCTTGGAGCAGAAGAATTCAATGAATGAAATAAAAAATATAATTGAAAGTTTCAACAACAGACTAGTTCAAAAATAAATAAAAGACTAGATCAAGCAGAAGAGAGAATTTTTGAACTTGAAGACAGATCTTTTGAAATTCTCTCTTCTGCTTGATCTAGTCTGTTTTATTTATTTTTGAACTAGTCTCTTGTTGAAGCTCTCAATTATATTTTTAATTTCATTCATTGAATTCTTCTGCTCCAGTAAGGAAAAACAATAAGAAAAAGAATGAAGAAAGACTGAGACTTTTGGGACACCCTTAAGCAAACAAATGTTTGAATCATAGGTGTTCCAGAGGGAGAAGAGATGGAGAAAGGTACAGAAACCCTATTTAATGAAATAATAGCTAAAAACTTCCCAAATATTGGGAGAGATATGAACATTCAGATTCAGGAAGCTCAAAGGTCCCCAATTAAACTAAACCCCAAAAGATCCTCTCTGAGGCACATCATCCTCAAATTGTCAAAGTAAAAGACAGAATTCTAAAAGCTGCAAGAGAAAAGCATGAAGTCACATATCAGGGAAGCAACATTAAACTGTTCTCAGATTTCTCAACAGAAACCTTGAAAGCCAGGAGGGAATGGGGTGATATATTTAAAGTGCTGAAAGAAAAAAATTGTCAGCCCAGAATTCTTTACCCAGGAGAGCTATCCTTCAGAAATGAGGGAGAAATAAAGTCCTTCCCAGACAAGCAGAAACTGAGAGAATTTATCACTACTAGAAAAGCCTTACAAGAAATGCTTAAGAAAATGCTACGACTGGAAATGAAAAGACTATAATTACTATCATGAAAACATTAAAGAGTACAGAAATCACCAGATATGGTAAATTCATAATTCAAACTCAGAGGTAAATTCATAATTTAACCTCAGAAGGCCCCCATGAAGTAACAGTGCTATGTAAATCTTTCAATCCTCTAAGTATAAAAGTTTAAAGTCAAAAAGGTCAGAAAACAACAGCTACAACTAGTGGCTAAGGTACAATAGATACAAACATAAATTAAGACAACAAAAATATAAATAGTGGGGGGTAGGGTGAGAGGGAATCTAGAGTATTTCCATACAACCAAAGTTAAGTTGCTATCAGCTTAAGATGTTTTGTTACAACCACAAAACTCTTTAGCCCCAAGGTAAGCACACACATGCAGAAAAATTACAGCAGATGAACAAATGAGAAAGAAAAAAACACAAAACTTAGTACCACAGAAAGCCAGCAATCCACACAGATAAATAATAAAAAATAAGGAACTACAAAACAATCAAGGAACAATTAACAAAATGGCAAGAATAAATTCTCACATATTACTAGTAATCTTGAATGTAAACAGATTAAATTCTCCAATTAAAAGACACAGCGTGGCTGACTGGTGGGGGGGAAAAAGATCCAATTATATGCTGCCTACAAGAGACTCACTTAACTATTAAAGATAATTACAGACTGCAAGTGTTGAGCTTGAAAAAGATATTCCATGCAAACACAAACCAAAAGTGAGCAGGAGTAACCATATTTACATCAGATAACATATATTTTAAATCAAAAACTGCAAAAAGAGACAAAGAAGGTCATTTTATAATGATTAAGGATTAATTCACCAACAGTATATAACAATTATTAATATATATTCACCCAGCACCAGAGCACACATATATATAAAGCAAACATTACTAGACCTAAGGGGAGAGAGAGATTGTAATTCAATAATAGTAGGGAATTTCGTATTCCACTTTCAACAATGAACAGATGTAGACAGAAAATAAACAAAGAAACATCTGATTTAAACTACACCATAGACCAAATGCGCCTTACAGACATTTACAGAACATTCCATCCAACAGCTGTAGAATATACATTTTTATCAGCTGCACATGGAACACTCTCTAGGATGGATTATATATGAGGCCATGAAACAAGTCTACACAAATTTTAAAAGATAGTGACCATATCAAGTATCTTTTCTGACCACAATGGTATAATCCTAGAAATCAATAAGAAAAACTCTGGAAACTATGCAAATTCATGAAATTTAAACAATATCCTCCTAAACAACCAATGCATTAATGACGAAATTAAAAGGGAAATTTAAAAATTCCTTGAGACAAATGAGAATGAAGATACATACCAAAACCTATGGGACATGGCAAAATTGGATATGTTGATAGAGTTTGTATGTTTTGTCAAAAGCAACAAAAAAGGAAAAATACAGTAAATTGGTACCAGAGAAGTGGGATGTTGCTTATCATGAATACTTGAAAATATGGAAGTAGCTTTGGAACTGGGTGTTGAGGAGAAGCTGGAAAAATTTGGAGGAGGGGCTAGGAAAAGCCGTAAATGGTAATGGGAGTTTAGAAGACAAGGAAATCAGGGAACATTTGGAACATCTTAGAGACTGCTTAAATGGTGGTGACTAGAACGTTGATAGAAATATGGGCTGCACAGATCATTCTAAGAATGTCTCAGATAGAAATAAGATTATTGGAAACTGGGGCAAAGATCACCCTTCCTATGAACTGGCAAGGAATTTGGCTGCATTCTGTTCATGCCCAAAATTTTTATGGAATGTGGAACTTCAAAGTTATGAACCAAAATATTTGGCAGAAGAAATTTCTAAGCAGCAAAGCATTTAGGAAGCTGCATGGCTATTTGTAACAGTCTACACTGAGTGATGTCAGGAAAGGCATGAGGTAAAGCTGAAATTTATAATTAACAAGGAAGCAGAGAGTGAAAAATTGAAAAACTTTCAGCCTGGCCACAAAAGCAAAGGTGTAGCCCAGTGTATTAGTCTGTTTTTGTGTTGCTATAACAGAATACTTGAGACTGGGTAATTTATATAGAAAAGAGGTTTATTTGGTTCACAATTCTGGGACAGCTGCATCTGGTATGGGCCTCAGGTTGCTTCTACTCATGGCGGAAAGCAGCAGGCAGCCGGCGGGTATGAGCTGATCAAATGGGAGAGGAAGCAAGGGAGAGAGAGGAGGTGCCAGAGTCTTTGAAACAACCAGCTCTCATGGGAACTAATAGAGTGTAAACTCATTCACTAGCCCCACCCCCCAGGGACAGCATTAATCCTTTCATGAAGGATCTGCCCCCATGAGTCAAACAGCTCCCAACACTACCACATTGGGGATCAGATTTCCACATGAGTTTTACAGGGGACAACACATCCAAACTGTACCACCCAGCAACCAATTGCTAAGGAGATTAGTACAGAAGAAAGGGGTTATCAAGAGAAGGATAAAAGTCCTGGAAGGCATTTCAGAGATCTTTGAGCCTTCCTCTTCCATTACAGATCCAGAGACCTAGGGAGACAGAATGGTCTTGGGGAACCAGCCCAAAGTGCCCTCCACTGACTCGCTGATCAGGAACACCTTGGGAAGCTTCTTCCAGTACCAGTACCCCAGCTGCTCTACCCGTAACTAAATTGGCCCCAGGTGTGGCTGGACCCACAGCTTCAGAAGATACAAGCCAGAAGCCTTAAGGGCATCCACATGGTGTTAAGTTAGATGGCTCACAGAACACCAGAGCTGTGAGCCTTCAGCTCAAAGGATTTCAAAGGATGTGTGGAAAAGCCTGGGAAGCGAGGAAGAGATCTGTCACAGGGGCAGAGTCACCATAAACAGCCTTCTCTAGAGCAATGCCAAGAGGAAATGTGGAGTTAGAGTTGCATCAGAAAACCCCCACCAGTGCCATGCCTGGTGGAGCTGTGAGAAGGGGACTGTCACAGAGACCCCAGAATTGTGGAGCTACCAGCATGCAACACCAGCCTGGGAGAGCTGAAGCATAGCCTCTGTAGAGCTAGGGATTTAGTGTGCATGCATGGTGGCACAGCTGGAGCTCAAAGACCCCTTAAGCCCATTCACAGACTGGGTCACAAACCCTTCACATGCCAGGCTGGGTCACCAGACCCCTCACACACCAGGCTGGGTCACCAGAACCCTCACACGCAGGTCTGTGAGCTAGGTAACCGATAAACAGGTCCTTGGAAGCCATAAGTTGGAGAGCATGGCTGCATGGGTGGATGCCTGAGGCAGATGCTAGCCAAGCTGTGGTGCTGGCACATACGCACTAACTCCACCTACACAATTTGCTTACAAAGAATGCACCACACCACCCCCAACCACATCTAAGGCAAGGGTCCTGATTAAATTATTCTATTTTCCCAACAATCCACCCCCTCAGGGTCGCTCACAGTACAATCTACGATTCAGAATCTTCCGCAATATTCTCTTAGTGAGGATAAATGACCCTTACATTTACATAACCTATTGTCCTTTCAATATGCCTTAAGGCTTGTAGTTCTGTCCTTTAAACTGTTGGCCCCATATGTCCGGTTAGTAGTCACCATTGGTGTGATCCTCCATAATGTATGTATGTACCCAGTTGACTCTGGTGCGGTGCCTGCAGCCAGAACACTATGGATGAAAAAAGAGAAGAGTTATTGGTACCAAGAGGGGAAGTTCTCACCCCTCTGGTAAGATACATGCCAGTTTGCCATCCTGAGAAAGGATGGTTGTAGGAATCGGTATCTTACCTGGTTTATGATACCAGACTTTATCTGCTAACACTGTTGGATCTGTAGGTTCTACTTGTAACACTATAGGGGAACTCATAATTGGCCATAATGATAATACAAATGTGCCCTTTGGAATAAAGCACTGATCTGTTCCAGGCCATGTTATCTTTATTCGAGGAGACCAGGTACTTGTCACCCAAGGTGAAATTTGCAAGTCTTCCTCTAATTCTTTTCCCAAGGCCCTGTTAAACCTACCCAGCCTATATGGGGAGCTTTTATTCTCCAAGGCCATTCCCATTGTACTATCTGTCCCTGTTGCAAACAGGTTGGGGCCGGTAAGAGAATATTTCTATTCTTGCCATATCCTGGCTTCAAAAGCTTATCTTTAGTAGTGATTAGCAGCTGTATAGGTGCTGTAGCCCTACACAACAGAGCTTCCACTGGAGAGGGTCCGCCCTTGCAGGATCTCTCATTTAGAATCCTGACTGTTGGCCATAATTGCCGTGTCCACCCCTTCAGGGATAGGGGTTGGGTAGATAGCCTTAGTCCCTTTTTTAAAAGGCCATTGTACAGTTCAATCATTCCTGCTGCCTGGGGATGATATGGCACATGTAACTTCCACTAAGCGTACCTTGCTACCTGTTTCCAGACGTTTGGTGAAACACTGTTCAGGGCACAATTGCTGCCACAAAGCAAAGAGGACTGCATTCGGCTGCTGGTCAGTTTTCTTTTTATCAACCCCTGCTGCAAGCAAGTCAAGCCACAGCTGCTTATGGCTAGTCTTGCTTGGTCCCTTTGGGATAAAATCCCGAGTATTTTGGGGGGGTTTGGTCTTAGCCACCTTTCGGACCCCTTTTGCTTGTCTGCTATCCTCTACTTCATCCAACCTGGCTATCATGGTCATTACCTCATGTATAGGACAACCAATGTATGGGGACAGTATGGCCATCAGGGACCCAAAGGACATTGATGGGACATTTTGTAGCAGTATGTTCTTCATGCTGCCTGTAAAATTTTCATCATCCAGGCCACGAGTGTTCACATTAAACATGGACTGCCACATCCCCAGCTCCTGAGTGATTTGGACCAACTCAGCATACGTTTGCCATTTACCCACAATCTTGGACAGTTCTCCAGCATTTGCCCACATGGTTCAGGCAGCTGCACTCGTCCAGTCCATCAAGGAGTGATTACCTCACCCTTGTGCATACCTGCAGCTCTTCTGCAGCTGCTGTCTCAGGGACGGGTGTGTGGTAATGGAGGCCAACTTCTCCATCTCCTCACCAGAGCACATCACACTGTCACCCCTAGGTCCCATAATTGCAACAGCCAAGCAGCCAGGGCTCCCCCTGTTTCTGCCTGAACTGTCTTCCCAAGTCAACCAGTTCAACCTGGGTATACAGGACATAGGTGGTGAACTGGGTCACCTGTGGATTGCCTACTGGTTGTCCCTCTGGTCCCATAGGCTGCTCGTGCTTCATTTTCTTTCTCTCTTTTTTTTTTAAAGATGACCAGTAAGGGGATCTCAACCCTTGGCTTGTTGTTGTCAGCACCATGCTCAGCCAGTGAGCCAACCAGCCATCGCTATATGGGATCCGAACCCGTGGCCTTGGTGTTATCAGCACCACACTCTCCCGAGTGAGCCACAGGCCGGCCATCATGCTTCATTTTCTGATGCACAACAGGTCTTGCCTGGAGACGCATGGTTTCCCCGACTCACCACTGGGTTGGTCGTCTTCCCTGGTGTGAGAGGCAGGAGTGGACAGTTGCTGCACGTCATCCTCCAGGACATTTATCCATGCTTCCAAAAACTCTACTTTCTGCTGCAAATCTCAATCAGTTTGCAGCATAGTGAGCAATAGCCAGGTTCTAGTCAGCAGAGCAGTGGCCACCAGGCACCACATGCTCAAGGACAGCCACATTTCCTCCCCCTCCCAAGGGGTTTTACGTTGTAGTACCTGGTCTATGCTGCCTTGCAGTACAGAGTGCAGCAACCAGGTCCCGGTCAACAGGAAGGTGGCCATAGGGCAGAGCATATTCAAAAGTAGTCACATTTCCTCCTTCTTCCAAGGACTTTCAGCTCCTGTGCCTGCTCAGAATCCTGCTGCAGCTATGCCAATTGTCGAGCTCTTTTACCTGCCCGTAATCCTGCCAACTATGCCAATTGTAGAGCTAGGGCTGGGTCTGGAGCTCACAGACTCCTCAAGCCCGTTCACAGACTGGGTCACAAAACCTTTACACACCAGGCTGAGTCACGAGACCCCTCACATGCAGGTCTATGAGCTAGGTAACTGGCCAAAAGGTCCTCTGAGCCATAGGTTGGAGAGCATAGCCATGTGGGCGGATGCCCAAGGCAGACACCAGCCAAGCTGTGCCACCATGCATGCACACTAAATCCACCCACCCACACACAATTTGCTTACAAAGAATGCACCACACCACCCCCAAACACACCTAAGGCAAGGGGGCCTGATTAAATTTTTCTGTTTTCTCAACAGCCTCAGACCAGGAAGGCCATAGAAATGGAGCTGCCCAAGGACTTGGGGACCCAACTCCCACACCAGCGTGCACAGGACATCAAATATGGAGTCAAGGTATGTGATTCGCAAGCTGTAGATTTAATGCCTGCCCTGCTGGGTTTCAGACTTACTTAGGACCTATGACCCCTTTCTTTTGGCTTTTCAAATGGGAATGTGTACCATATGTTTGTCCCACCATTGTATCTTGGAAGTAGATAACTTGTTTTGATTTCATGGATGGGACTGATTTCTGAGTTGAAACAAGTTAAGACTTTGGGGATGAAATGAACACGTTTATGCATGAAAAGGACATGAGTTTTAGGGGGCCATTGGTGGAAAGACAGAGTTTGAATGTTGTTCTCCAAAGCTCATGTCAAAATCTGATCCCCAGTGTGGCACTGTTGGGAGCTGTTTGGGTCATTAGGCAGCAGATCCCTTATGAATAGATTAATGCCCTCGCTGAGGGCAGAGTAATGAGTGAGTCATTGCTCTATTTGTTTCTCCAAGAGCTGGTTATTTAAACGACCCTGGGACCTCCCCTCCCACTCCCTCTGCTCCACTCTTCTGCCATGTAATACCCCTGTGTCACTGTCACTACCAACAAGATGTGTTCCCTGGACTTTGGACTTCCCAGCATCCAAACTGTAAGCAATAAATATTGTTTCTTTATAAAAGAAATACCCAGTTCCAGGTATTTTGTTACAAGCAACAAAAATGGACTAATACAGCAATAAATGCCTACATCAATAAAGAAAAAATTTTAATAAGAAACCTAATATTACATCTAAAGGAACTAGAAAAACAACAAATTGAACCCAAAATTTGTGGAAGGAAAGACTTAAGCCCAGAGCAGGAAATAAATGAAATAGAAACTAAAAAAAAAAAAAATTGAAAAGATCAACGAGACAAAGAACTGGTTTTTTGAAAACATAAAATTGACTAAAGTTTAGCCAGACTAACCAGAAAAAAAGAAGGTTCAAATAAATAAAATCAAAAATGAAAAAGGAAGGGCCAGCCTGTGGCTCACTTGGGAGAGTGTGGTGCTGATAACACCAAGGCCGCAGGTTCGGATCCCTACATAGGATGGCCAGTTAGCTCACTGGGTGAGCATGATGCTGACAACACCAAGTCAAGGGTTAAGATCCCCTTACCAGTCATTAAAAAAAAAAAAAGAAAGAAATGAAAAAGGAGACACATTCCAACTGATGCCACAGAAATGCAATGATCAGTCTATTATAAAAAACTATATGCCAACAAATTTGATAAGAGAAGAAATGGATAAATTTCTGGACAACTATAATCTACCAAGATTAAATTATGAAGAAATAGAAAATCTGAATAGACCAATATCAAACAAGGAAATTGAATCAGTAATACAAAGTCTTCCATTAAAAAAGAGACCAGGACCTGATGGCTTCACTGTTGAATTCTACTAACATTTAAAGAAGAACTAATACCAATCATCTTTAGATTATTCCAGAAAATTGAGGAGAAAATACTTCTCAATTCATTTTATGAGGTCAGCATTCCTCTGACTCCAAAACTGGACAAGGACAGAAAAAATGAAAATTATATGCCAATATTCCTGATGAACATAGATCTAAAAATTCTCAGAAAGATACTAGCAAACTGAATGCAACAGCACATTAATGAAATCATTCATTATGATCAAGTAGGATTTATCCCAGGGATGCAAGAATGGTTTAACATATGCAAATCAGGGATGGCCAGTTAGCTCAGTTGGTTAGAGCATAGTGCTGATAACACCAAGGTCCATGGTTCAATCCCTGTACCAGCCAGCTGCCGAAAAAATATATATGTGCAAATCAATAAATGTGATACACCACATTAACAGAAATAGACTAAAACCATATGATCATTTCAATTGATACAGAAAAAGCATTTGACAAAATTCAACATTCCTTCATGATAAAAACTCTTGAACTAGGTATTGAAGGTATGTATCTCAATACAATAAAGACCATATATAATAATCCCACAGCCAATATCATACTGAATGGGGAACAGCTGAAAGTTTTCCCTCTTAGATCAGGAACAAGATAAGGATGCCCACTTTCACCTCTCCTATTCAACATTATACTGAAAGTCCTAGCCAGAAAAATTAGACAAGAGAAAGAAAGAAAAGGCATCCAAATTGGAAAGAAGAAAGTCAAACTGTCCCTGTTTGCAGATGACATGATCTTACACATAGAAAACTCTAAAGACTCTGCCAAAAAACTTTTAGAACTAATAAATGAACTCATTGAAGTTGCAGGGTACAAAAATCAATGTACGATAGTCAGTAGTTTGTTTGTTTTTTAAAGATGACTGGTAAGGGGATCTAAACCCTTGACTTGGTGTTATCAGCACCACACTCTCCCAAGTGAGTCACGGGCTGGCCCTAATAGTAAGTAGTATTTCTGTATACTAATAGCAAAGCATCTAAAAAAGAAATCAAGAAATCAATTCCTTTTAAGGTAACTACAAACAGACAAACAAACAAACGAACAAACAAAACTTAGTTAGGAATAAACTTAATCGAGGAGGTGAAAAACCTCAACAATGAAAACTATAAAAACTTTGAAAAAAGAAATTGAAAGGACAGAAGTAAATGGAATGACATTCCATGTTCATGGATTAGAAGAATTAATATAGTTAAAATGGCTATTTTACCCAAAGCTGTCTACAGATTTAATGCAATACATATCAAAATACCAATGACATTCTTTATTGCAATAGAAAAAACAAAACTAAAATTCACATGGAACCAAAAAATACCCTGAATAGCCAAAGAAATCCTGAAAAAAAATGAACAAATCTAGAGGCATCACACTACTTGACATCAAACTATACTACAAAGCCATAGTAATAAAAACTGCATGGCACTGGCATAAAAACAGACTAGACCAATGGAAGAGAATAGAGAGCCCAGAAATAAATTCAAACTTCTACAACCAACTGATCTTTGACAAGTTGCCAAGAACACATATTGGGGAAAAGACAATCTCTTCAGTAAGCAGTCCTGGGAAAACTGGGTATCCACATGCAGAAAATGAAACCAGACCCCTACCTCTCACCATATACAAAAATCAATTCAAAATGGATTAAAGATTTAAATATAAAACCTGAAACTGTGAAACTACTAGAAGAAAACAGGAAAAATGATCCATGACATGGGACTGGACAAGTAATTTTTAAATAAAACTTCAAAAGCACAAACAATAAGAGCAAAAATAGACAAGTGGGGTTACATCAATCTAAAAAGCTTTTGCACATCAAAGGAAACTACTAACAAAGTGAAGAAACACCTACAGAATGGGAGAAAATATTTGCAAACTGTACATCTGACAAGCGGTTAATATCAAGAATTTATAAGGAACTTAAAGAACTTAACAACAAAAACACAAATAACCCAACTGAGAAATGGGCAAAGGATCTCTAATAGAAACTTCTCAAAAGAAGATATACAAATGGGCAACAGGCATATGAAAAAATGCTCAACATCACTAATCATCAGGGAAATGCAAATCAAAATGAGTGGGCCGGCCCGTGGCTCACTCGGGAGAGTGCGGTGCTGATAACACCAAGGCCCCAGGTTCAGATCCCATATACGGATGGCCGGTTCTCTCACTGGCTGAGTGTGGTGCTGACAACACCAAGTCAAGGGTTAAGATCCCCTTACCGGTCATCTTTAAAAAAAAAACAAAAAAACAAAAAAACCAAAAAAACAAAAATGAGATACCACCTCACTCCAGTTAGAAGGCTATTATCAAAAAGACAAAAGGAAACAAGTGTTGGTGAGGATGTGGAGAAAAGGGAACACTTACACACTGTTGGTGGGAGTGTAAACTAGTACAGCCATTGTGGAAAACAGTATGGAGGGTCCTCAAACAACTACAGATACAACTGCCATTTGATCCAGCAATCCTACTACTGGGTAGATATCCAAAGGAAATGAAATCAGTATGTCAGAGACATATTTGCACACCCATGTTTATTGCAGCACAATTTACAATAGCCAAAATATATGAATTAGTCCATTCCTGTTGCTTATAACGAAATACCTGAAACTGGGTAATTTATAAAGAAAATGAAATTTATTGCTTACAGTTTCTGAGGCTGAGATGTCCAAAGTCCATCTGGTGGTGATGCCAGTGCCCCAGGGGTCTCACATTGCAAGATGGTGGAAGCAGAGAGAGCAGAGAGAGCAAGAGAGACTGATTCTCCTCTTCTTTTAAAGCCCTCAGAATCTTGCCCCTGACCACCATCTTTAATCCATTCACTACTGCCTGGTCCTACAATCCAATCACCTCTTCAAGGCTCCACCTTTCCCACCCTCTTAACAGTCACAGTGGGGGCCAAGTTTCTAATACATAAAACTTGGGGAGCACAACTCAAGCTTCACAATTCAAGCTTCAGTGAGTTTTAGGGGGACATAATTCAATCCACTATAATATGGAATCAACCTAAGTGTCCAACAACAGATGAATGGACTTTAAAAATGTATATATATAATGGAATACTATTCAGTCATTAAAAAGAATGAAATCCTGTCATTTGCAGCAACATGGATAAACTTGGAGATCATCATGTTAAGTGAAGTAAACCAGGCATAGAAAGACAAATACCACATGACCTCACTCATATGTGGAACCTAAGAAAAAAAAGTTGATAGAGGCAGAGAATAGAACAGTGGTTGCCAGAGACTGGGGAAAAAATGGCGAGGGGAAGGAAAACAGGGAGAGGCTGGCCACAGGGTACAAAATTACAATTAGATAGGAAGAATAAGTATTGATGTTCTATTGCACAGTAGGGTGACTATGGCTAACAGTTAAGTTTTATATGTTACATAAGAGCTAGAGGAGGGGCTTTTGAATGTTTTTGTCACATAGAAACGATCAGTGTATAAGGTGATTGATACATTCACTACCCTGACTGGATTATTAGACAACATATATGTGTATCAAAATATCAGATTGTCCCCCATAACTATGTCCAATGACAATGTGTAAGTTACAAGACAAACTTTTTTTAAAGAGTGAATGAGATGCTATAAGGAGAGTTTGCAGAGTGACAAAAGCAAAGGAGCTCAGGACGGTGCCCTCGGAAATCCCAGCATGTAATGAACAGTAGAGGAGGAAGAACCAGTGGAGGACTGAGAAGGAGCAACCAAAGTAGACAGGACACCAGGAGGATATGACATCACAAAGTCAGGGACAGAAAAGGTGTCATGAAGTGGGTATCGGCTGTGTCAAATGCTACTAAGAAGCTGAGATTTAAGTCTGGATTTAAGTATACATTAGATTTACTAGCATAAAGTCTTTGTCAATCTTAAGAAAATATTTAGATAAACTGAGGCAAAGATCTCTCAAGCAGTGAATGAAAGGCCTCCTAATCCCAGACCGGTTGTTTTTGAGCCAGGCTATGCTTTGTTACTGGAGTGTTATTAAAGTCAGCACGGGTTCTATGACTATGGGTTCTATGAAAACCTCTTGTAAGGAAATGGGAGCATGTGAACAATTTATGTAGTGTCAAGACAGAGACATTTTATATACTTTAAAAATACTATTTGTGTAATAGTATATAAAAATTTTGAGGATTATACTTATACTTTGTGAAGAAAAGTATATTCTCAGAGGAAAAGAAAATATCGAGGCTGAATTGAGAGGTGAAGAATGCAAAGGAATGACAAAATAGGACATTAGGAATAAAGTTCTTTGGGCACATTTGGGTGTAAGGAATAGAGAGATTCACGCAGGGCTAGATGGGGACATATGAGCAGGGAAGTGGTGAAGGCATTTAATGCTGATGCAAACAAGCTTGCAGGGGTGGGGGGTCAAGATTATAGTCACAGAGAGCAGAAGATGCAGGGAGCACAAAGTTCAGAACCCAGAAAGGAGAGACACCTCTTCCATTGGTCCAACAGAAGGGGAGAGCAGTGCAGGCGTGAGATTTGGGGACAGGAAGTTGGCAGACACCCAATTGGACCACTCTAGTTTCGCCGAGGTTGGAGATGGGGTCACCAGGAAGAACGAGGGGAAAGCAGGTAGTCGAGAAAGTGAAGAGAGTGAAGAAGGTTTGGAAAATATTTCAAAGAGCTTTTTATTAAAAGTAAGCATGGTTTGATTCTGAGGAGCTTGTAGTCACTATTCACACAATTTGCAATTAAGTAATACGTATTCAGGAGCCTTAACATGGTTTACACCATACTTTAGAGATCAATTAAGAAAATTACATCAGTCTTAGGAAAAAATTATTGATTACAATGCGATATATAAAACATTAATTACTATTAAGATAACTTTTGATCCTTGTACTGGCCAGCTGCCAAAAAAAAAACCAGAACAAAAAATATGCATATATATGATTAAGTTTTAATAGTTGAAATTATATTTTTAAAACTTCACATAAACTTGCCATAAGTTTATGTTGGACCTGTACTAAGAATTCTCTCTTCATCAAAGTGGATTAAAGTGGATTTTGCCTTCTGCCCTTTTGTAGTGTTTTATTAACTTTTCTTCCATTTTCTAATCCACCTGATAGTACATAGTTGTATATCATTCCTTAAAATATAGATGTTTTCTATACCTTCTCACCCGTGAATAAACTGTCTACAATTAAAACAATACCACCTTCTTCTCCCAACACATTGATTTTCTCTTTGTTTAAGAACAGTAACTAATAATGTGCATTGAATCTTAAATTCTTTGGAATGCATTTACATATATTATTCTGTTGATCACCATAGCAACAATATAAATTATGTATTATTGTCAGCGTCTTATAGATAAAGAAACTGAGATAACTTACTCAAAATTATATGACTAGCAAAGAGCAAAGCTAGGTAGGATTTGATCCCAAGTCTTCTATTTCTTCAGTTCAAATGCTGTGTTTCCTGGGTGGTATGTGAACAAACATTTTATTTAAATAGTTCTATATCTTTATGTAATTTTATATAAATTATTTAAATGAAAAGTTGATCCATTTAAAAATTTTTAAAAAGCAAAAATAAAAATAAAAATAATAAGTAAATAATAAGATGGTATGTAAATTTGGCAACATTCATGAATTCATACATGTGCATGAATGAAATTTTCATTCTCATAATCAAATCTTCATAATCACTGAAAGATGGGCAAAAACCAGGAGTATTTCTCTCATTAAGATAAAGGCCAAGGCAATGAGAGGCTGTAACATTAGCTAAGGTCAGTCTTCCTTTAACAAAACCTGATACTTAAACCCAACCCCCTCATCCTTTAACAAAAAATCAACTAAAGGGGAAATTCTATTACAAAATGATCTTTCATTGTGAAGATCTTGAAATAGCAATTGTTGCTAACATTTAAATGTCAGGTGCTTTGCTCTGGGCTCCTGTGGGCATTATCTCATTTAATCCCCTACCACCTTGTAAGGTATGTATGTTTATTTATATAATTTTTCAGATGAGGAATCACAGGAATATTCAAACCTGTTTTCAAATTAACAAATTAAGCACATGTAGTTTCTAGGAGCAGCAAGTTCCAATTAACTGACCACATATAATGATTACTGTGTAAAATTTCCATTTTCTCCTTTTTACTCTAGAACAAGAGTCAGGATACCCACATTCCTCTCCTAGTTCTATCAATATCCAGCCAAGTGGCAATCCTTAGTATCTTAAACTCTAGGCCTTGGCTTTTCACATCTATAAAACAAAAGTTTGAGCTTTGTTATTCCCAATGTTTTCTTTATTTATTAAAATTTATACTTTTACTCTTCAAGTCACTAATAATATTTATAAGTTTCATGCAAGGAATACGTAGACTGCAAAAATTAGATATGTTGTTAAGGACCTAATGCTAAGATCAAGAATTGTTCCCAATTGTTCTAGTACAGTGCCAGCATTGTAATTCCTATCCCTTGTCCTAAAAGAAAGAAACTGGGTTAACTGACCTATTTCAAGTAATAGGATTAGAGCAGTGATTAATGCATAGTATTTTACATGATTACCCAAAAAATCAACAAACATTTCTGAAGCAACAATTCTAGCAGGATATGGGGGGGGGGGGGCGGTATTAAGAGATAGTCTTATCTTTAATGAGCTTATGGACAATTGGAGAAACATGACCAAACCCATGAAAATGCAAATTGCTGATCAAAGTTGTAGGGTTGGAAAAGCCCTTTGACCTCATCTAGTCACAGATTCACAGAATGTTAAAGCACCTCCCTCCCCTCCCCATACTACCCCTGATTTGTGGATGAGAGGACCAAGGGCCAGAAGGGTCAGATCACTTGTCAGACAGTGCATTAAGGAGAGAGCAGAGATTAGAACTCTGTTCAAAAGCCACAGCAGGTCAGTTTACTTGGAGTGGAGAATTGAGGTTAAAGAATAGTTGCAGATGTGGGACATGGTTGTGGAGGCCTTTCTGTATCACACCTGAGCACTGAGAAGCCACAAAAGGTCTTCACAGTACAGAAGCATTCACAGGGCCATCAAGAAATGAATGCATGAAACACAGCTTTCAACAATGAAACTAGGCCTGTCTGTGTATACTAATGAGGAGCAATCAGCATATATTGTTTTTAAAAACCCAACATTATGTATAATATGCTGCCATTTGGAATTTAAAAAGAGTGTGTGTGTGTTTCTATTTGTAAATACATAAAATATTTCTGGATAGACAAAAAACTGGTACTGTGTTTGCCCTACAGGGAGGGGAATTGGATGACCGAGGTATGGGGGTAAGAATTGGACATATTTTTCATTGTATGTTCTCTTGAATGTTTTAAATTTGTGAACTTTTGCATATATTACTTATATAAAATAATCATTATTTTAAGAAAACATTTTTGTCTAGCTTGGAAAGCTCTTTTTTTTAATTAAATAAAGATAGTACCTCTTGGTAAGTAGTCATCTGACTATAAAGCGATAAGATCAAGGTTAATTATACAGTTACAGCCTCATTCACGTCCAAAAATCGTTAAAGAGGGTGTGATATCCTGACATTAAAGTTGATTTATTCCCTCTGTGCTTTACTCTCCAAGTAATGTTGGGAATTATAACTGCAGTTATTGAAAGGATGCCAGATACTGTCATCCACAACTTGGATGGGAATCTAAACTGTAGCCATATCCTCCCACAACTGGCTGAGGACTCTATGTGCTATAAATAGCAGTGACAAACAAAATCAATCTTGCTTTTAAAATGCAATTCATGAAACATTTGCAGAAAAGTGAGCATGACAATACTTTGTAATCTTTCTATAAAGGAATTGGAAGAGAGGAGCAATAAATACCCTGTTTGATCAGCATAGCGTTTCCTAACTGTCTAGTTTCTAGAACAAGATTTGACCCATAGCCCATCCAAATCTGTTTAACAAGCTCTGTTGTAACAGGATTAAGCAGAATCTACAAACACGAAATTCTATTCCTCCAGAAAAAGACATTTTCAGCTGAGTTTTTGGTTATGTAGGAACCATCTGCTTCATGTATAATAATGTTCCAGGGCTCTTGTGAATGCATCCTCAGTCTCATGATTGTCTGTTTTAGCTATGTTTAGATTTTTCTGGAAAGTAAAAAAGCATTTACCCAGTGGTTGGTGTATAATTCGCTCTTTGAGCCCTCTTTGGATAGCAGAAGGAGCAGCGGTGACCTGCTCTTCTGCAAAGCCTGCCCAGTGAGTGACTTGCCACCTTGGGAATTTTCCTGGCCTGCTTTATAAACCTAAGTCAAAGCCTGATGCTAGCAGGTGCAAATTTACCGTAAGGAGCCTAGGATACAAATTTCAATTTGGCTCTATCATCAGCCAAGTCGTTTTCAACTATAGCAGTGGTTCAGGACCATCTAAGGTGCTCTGGGGAAAATTCAGGTACATGGGTCTTCCTTGTCCTCAAACCACCTGAGCTGTGAGGAGCTCCAGTAGTAGAGGGAGTTGGGAGATGGTGATGTGAGTATAGGGTGAAGACTGGCGAGTTGGACAAATCAAGCTTGCTGATGGCCTCTAGGCATGGTGTGCATTCTTCAGTCTAGAGCAGTGGGAAGCCACTGGAGTCTGTTAAGGACAGGAAAGACTGCTCGGATATGTGCTTGCTTTTTTAATCAACCTGGCCATAGTGGGGGGACTTGATTGGAAGGCGGAAAGTGGATGGAGGTGGCCCAGTTGGAAAGATCTTGTAATAATCCAGGCAGTTTGGCCTAGGAAAGTGGTGGTGGAGTTAAAGAGGAGTGAATGGACTGGAGAGGCATGTAGGAAGTGAAACCGGTTGGTAGATGTTAGTAATTGATTGGATACAGGAGGGAGGGAAAGGGAATCAAGAATAATTCCCCAGGGCCGGCCTGTGGCTCACTCGGGAGAGTGTGGTGCTGATAACACCAAGGCCACGTGTTCGGATCCCATATAGGGATGGCCGGTTTGCTCACTGGGTGAGCGTGGTGCTGACAACACCAAGTCAAGAGTTAAGATCCCCTTACCGGTCATCTTTTAAAAATAAAAAATTAAAAAAAATTAAAAAATTTAAAAAAAGAATAATTCCCAATTCCTAGGATTCTGATGAAGGCAGGACTTTAAATATCTGGCTAGTTCATCCTGGGTGATTCCCTGGTGCTGGCTGAACTTGCCCTGGGACCTGGACGCAGGCCATTCCCGGCAGTTTTTCATGAATCAGTGGTTCACCAGCATGATGTGTCCCTACAGGCGTGGTGCCCACATCACCACAACATGACTGCCAAAGAGGAATTCGGCCGTGAAATCTTTTATGCCTCTTCTGAGCTAGCACACACAGTTTACAAGTGTTAGGAAGGCATTTTACTTAACATTTAGAGAATCACTAAATGATACTTGGGAAAGTTTGTACAGTGTATAAGTAAAATTGACAGGGGCAAGTATTTATTTATACAAAGATTTTGTTAATGCTTAAAATAAATAAAAGCTACATAGAAGTGTATCCAAATTCAATTACTTTACCTGTATGTGTAAGTGTATGTTCATGTGTGGGTGTGTGTGTGTCAGAAGCAATTTTGAGAATCTGATTGTTTTTCCTTCTTAATCCCTTAAAAGCAACATAATATCACCATGAGGTACACGGTTAAGAAAATGATTCCATCTTTACTAAATAAGTTTGATTTTTAATGTGAAAATCAGCACTCAGTGATTAGTTGAATCTAGACAGACTGGTATGGGACCTCCACTCTCTCGGTTCCATGACTGGTGGGAAAGAATCTGAGAAAAGCTGAGCAGTTTCGTGGCAACCTTTCTGTAGTGATCACATGAGGGGTCCAAATTCCAGAGCCTCTCCTCTGAGCTGCTACCTTACTCTCACCAAGTGTTGGACAAATGCACATATGCCCTTGCTACCAAACCAACACTCCTAAAAAGAACATTCCCTTTGCAGAGGAGAACATGTGAAAGAACTTGGCAAAGAATTTGAGTCCTCCATTTTAACTCTTCTTGTTGAAATGGCTTTACCAGCAAACTGCTTCTAATGAGGTGGTTTATCTGGTTTTATTACCCTTAATTTTATTGCCTGACCAATATAATCTTGGCCCGAGCTTCCCTGGCTTAGAGGCAGGGTAAAGCTTTATGTCTGGTAAAGCTTAATGTCTAGGAAAGCCCCACCCAAGGAGAGATTTTGTTTTCATGGGTGTGGGCTCTGAGCCAGGCCTGCAGGCTGAGGTGCTGGTCCCTCCGATGGCCCAAAGTAGAAGCCCTAAACCATTCTATAATTGTATTTTCTAGCCTGTGTGGAGGTAGGAGCAACCCAGAGAACCAAGATTAAATGAGCAACCAAAGGAAAGAGGCAAAGACCAAAGATCTATTTCTGCATTTGCCAAGACCACCAGAATCTCCACCCCAGATTCGACTGTGCTTTAGCGTCCAGCCACTGAGAAGCATGCATGATGGGGGAAGATGTCAGTCATCCAGAGCTTTGGCTGGGCTGCGGACTGAGCTCTAGCTAAAGCCCCTCACTGAAGTGAAGTAAAGGGATTGGGCTAAGAGCATGAAGTGGGAGAAGAAAGAGCAGGTGGAACATGGAGGAAGTGAAGTCAGGTTTTCAGTGAGGAAGGGCAGATCCTCCCCCGTCCTTCACTGGGCACTGGGCCCAGTCTTTCCATTCACTTCTCTGAGGTCATGTGTCTGTCTGTCTCTCTCTCTCCCCACCCCCCCTTTCTAAGGAGCAAGTTTGTCCCCAGGACCCCGAGTCCTTTCTCACTGCCCACGTCTGCAATTGTCTTTTCATATGCAACTGTCTCTACCACTTCGAGAGCCTGGTGTGCCTACACTCACTGCCTTTTAGACCTTTATAGAACTTTCTTACCCGGTACCTTTTATGCAAATACACATAATAAAACATTTCTGGGTGCTCATTCCTTATGTGTCATTTGATTTCACCCTGTCTGCTCTTTTTCAACTACTCACGGAAATTTGTCTTCTCTTCCGTCTTTGCTGCCCTCACCTCCACCCTTACTTTCTGCTGCTGGTTTGACCAGGGCCGGCCCACAGGCCAAGACAATGTGGGTGGGCAGGTGCCAGTCCCTGACTGCTGGAAGCCTTGGGGCCGAGGCCGGGGAGTGCGGGGGTGGAGGGAAGGAGGGCATCATCCACAGACCAAGAGAGCTTTGTTTTCTTAAAAAAAATTGTTGTGTTGAGAAATTTAAAAATACTCATGGTACTTCAAAAAGTTTGTGGAAAAATGAAATTGAAAGATCATGAGAATCTTTTCATGAGCTTTTTTTTTTTCTTTTTCTTTTTCTTTTTCTTTCCCGTGATCTTTTTGAAGACCCCTGGAATGCTCTCCAGTATACAACATTAAGGGAAAATGCTCAGTGATAACCCATTAGTGTCTGATTCTATTTGCCATTTGTTTTCTGGGGATGTGCATATATATGCTTTTATATGCATATGATTTTTCTGGAAGGGGAAACAAATAATTATTTACAGTGATTATCTCTGAGGAATCAGTTGTGTATGTGTGGGAGTGCAGGGATTTGTACTTTTCATTGTACATGCTTCTGTACTGTTTGAATTTGTTTTTCTAGTGCATGTACTGCCTTTATAATAAACACATCTAAAGATTTTTTAAAAGAAATATTAATTCTCTGTCTCAGTGATTTACTGAGAACCACTAATAAGACTAAATGCAAGCTGAGCCTGAATAGGTTAAGCAATTTATAATAATACCATTTAGAATACTTATTATGTGCAATAGTACTTGTCCTTACTTTGTGTAATGACTGTAACTTAATACTTGTCAAAAGCAAATGAGGTAGCTACTTTATAATCTTCATTTTACGAATGAGGAAACAGGCTCAGAGAGGTTACATAATATTCACAAGGTCACACAGCTAATTAGTGAGAGGCTTACGAGCTGACCACTTCATGAGGGCAGGGAAAACATTTGCCTCATCTACCACTGAATCCCCAAGTCCTAGCATAGTGTCTTTGATAATTGGCAAGGGACACAAATGTATTTGTTGAATAAATGAATAATATCTAAGTATAAAACTTATGCCCTTAACCAATATGAAATTCCCTTCAAAAGCTATAATTGGAGCAGCCAAAAAGCACTTTGTCAACACATTTAGAGGTGCTGGCACAGGTCCTGGATCACAGTGGCATGGAGGGAGACCCAAAACCTAAGGTAAGCCCTCACCTCTTTGCTGTGTACTCACCACCTGCTGGTTCCTGCTCTAAAACCCCAGCTCCCTACTTCCCACTCACCTACAGGGGTGATTTTGTTTTGCCAACTGATTTACTACCCTAGCATTTTATTCATTCATTCATCAAATATTTATTGAGTTATTTATACTACGTGCCAGGCACTGAGGATATAGCAGTGGAAAACACAGATAAGATTATATTTCTCCTCTAGTTTTTGTCCAAATTGGTGGGGGTGGGGGAGAAGAGACAAAAGAGGAATAAAAAATAAATAAATTAGAAAATATCAGGTAGTATTCGTACTTTAAACAAAAAAGATAGTGTCATAAATTCCAATTATTTTTATTTTAAAAATGTAATTTTTAAACTTTCTTTTAAAAAAGTTATTGGATGCAAGAAAAGATTAATTCAGACCCTTACCTCACATCATAACCAAAAACTTAACTAAAATAAATCTGATATCAATGCTAAGAGCTAAAATTATAAAACTTTTAGAAGAAAACATAAGAGAAAAATTTTTGTGAGCTTGGGTTGGGCAAAGACTTCTTAGATACAACACCAAAAGCACAACCTATTAAAGAAAAAACTGATAAATTGGATTTCATCAAAATTTAAAACTTCCGTGCTTTAAAAGACATCACTTGAGAAAGCAAAAATACAAGCCGGACTGTGAGAAAATATTTGCAAATCATATATCTGATAAAGAACTTGTATTCATAATATATACAGAACTCTTATAATTCAATAGTAATAAGATAAATTGTCCAACTAAAAATGGACAAAAGATTTGAATATATATTTCACTAAAGAAGATATATGGATAGCTAATAAGCACATGAAAAGATGCTTAACATCATTAATCATCAGGGAAATACAAATTAAAACCACACGAGATAACACTTCACATCCATTAGGATGTCTATAAAGATTGAGACCATAACAGAGATTGGCAAGGATGTAGTGAGAGGCATAAGTTGTTGTGCTTTTCATGTACTACCAGCAGTAATGTAACATGGTGCTGCCACCTAGGAAAACATGGCTGTTTCTTAAAATGTTAAACATAAATTTACCATATTATCTAGCAATTCCATTCCTAGGAATCTAATCAAGGGAAATGAAAACATATGACCACACAAACACCTGTACATGAATGCTCACAGCAGCACTACTCACAAGAACCAAAAACGTGGAAATAATCCAAATGTCAATCAACTGGTGAATAAACGAAATGTGATATATCCATACACTGAAATACTATTTAGCAATAAAAGAATGAAATATTGATATTTGTATTGGTTTTTGGCCTTTTAGCTAAGATCAAGTGAAATATTAATACTTGTGACATGGATTAATCTCAAAAACACATACTATATGATTGTATTATATGAAAGTCCACATATTATATGATTCCCTTTATATGAAACATCCAGAATAGTGAAATTTATAGAGACAAAATGTAGATAGGTGGTTGCCTGAGACTTGGGGTAGGAATAGGGATTAACTGCAAATGAACAAAACAGATCTCATTGGGGTGAAGGCAAAATTCTAAAACTGGACATGGTGATGGTCGTACAAGTGGGTAAATTAATTTAAAGAAATGAATTGTACATTTAAAACAGGAATGTTATGATATGTGATTGTACCTTATTATAGTCATTAAGAAAAAAGGTCTGGGGGCTTTGGGGCAAGATATCAGTGAGTTTGATCTTTGTAGTGGATTGAATTATGTCCCCCTAAAGTCAGTGGAACTTGAATTGTGTCCCCCAAGTTTTATGTATTAGAAGCTTAGCTCCCACTGTGACTGTTAAGAAGGTAGGAAATCCTACTATGGTAACTGAAAGGTGGAGCCTTGAAGAGGTGATTGTATTGTAGGACCATGCAGTAGTGAATGGATTAAAAATGGTGGTGAGAGGCTTGGTTCTGAGGGCTTTAAAAGGAGAGGAGAGTCTGTATTGCTCTCTCTCTGCTTCCACCATCTTGCATTGTGAGATCCCTGGGTCACTGTAGCTACCAACAGATGGACTTTGGACTTCCCAGCCTCAGAAACTGTAAGCAATTTCGGGGCCAGCCCGTGGCTTACTCGGGAGAGTGTGGTGCTGATAGCACCAAGGCCACGGGTGTGAATCCTATGTAGGGATGGCCATTTAGCTCACTGGGTGAGCATGGCATGGTGCTGACAACACCAAGTCAAGGGTTAAGATCCCCTTACTGGTCATCTTTTAAAAAAAGAAAAGAAAAGAAAAGAAAAAGAAACTGTAAGCAATTTCATTTTCTTTATAAATTACCCAATCTTAGGTATTTTGTTACAGCAACACAAAATGGACTAATACAGTCTTCAAACTAGCCCCATCACTCAAAACATAAAAAGTAAAAATCAAAAAGTTATATAAAAAGTGTGGGGTTTTTTGCATTCATTATAGAGACCTTTCTTAATTTTAAAGAGTTTACTAAGTAAAACCCAGGAAGATTGTCAAGATTTAGTTTAAGTTTCCATTCCATCATCCAGCAGAGAAGATAAATGAGGCAATCTTCCATTTTTATTTCCAACTATGTTGTCTTTGTTGGGAAGAGGGTGAGATTCTTGGTGAGTGAACAGTGTTTACCCTCTGAAGTTCCTTCCTGTTCCCTGCATGTGATTCCCACTCTTCTGTCTCACTGCTCGATCCCTGATGTGATTTCTATCAACCTCCTCAGGTGATTTTGGATGGTCTCTCCCTTGGTCTGATTTTCTCCATCACCGTCTGCCTCATTTTTCCACACACAGACCACGTCGCTCCCCTTGGTTGACTCTGTCCCTTGTTTTCCAGGCCCATCTCCTTTCTACTGTGCCTCCCGGCTTCTTCTTTTCTTCCTAGTCCTCCTTTCCAGGAGCAGACTTAGAGATAAAGATTCTCTTTAATTCCCTCTGGAGTCCTGCGTAGCTGTCCTGGCCGGTGGAAGGTGCTGGAATGTGAGTTCAGCACATTCCAGTTGACCCAAACCCTGTTAGGGAAGAAAGAGCCCTTACACAGTACGGGGGAGTGTTTTATGGCCTGTTATTATTACCCTCACATTGTCAGACTTTTTGAAGAAATAGAGGATTAATTATTTACAAGGTTGTGATGAAACTTTCACTAAAATGCTTTCATACCTACAAGAAAAAAGGTAACCTATAAGCCAAGCATTTCAAAGAATTTAAAAAAATATCATCTTTTATTTGAATTCTCATCTCTCTCAAACCTTCTAATATTGGGGAAAAGAATAGCTGTGTGAAAGGGAACTATGAGAACTTTTCAAAGGGTACTTACAGGATACTAAATTATTTTTATTATTATTTTTCTAGCCACAAATAGAGATGTAAATGAAGAATAAATTTATTTTAAAGTCTGATAATTTTTTACAGCCTATGGAGGGACTTTCATGAATAATCATAAATTTTCTTCACCTCCAGAGCCCCTGTGTGAAAAGAACATTCCACTAAGAGAGAGATTCTAATAGTTGGTGGTAATTACTTGAAACCACGTGTCATTAGACACTATTAATTGTCTGAAATATAACCAGAAGAAAAATAAATATCAAGAAGGAAATCTAGCATGACTACAATTGACTTCAGTTACGATCCCTCTGCTCTATAAGAAAATCT
This sequence comes from Cynocephalus volans, assembly GCF_027409185.1. Lineage (NCBI taxonomy): Eukaryota > Metazoa > Chordata > Mammalia > Dermoptera > Cynocephalidae > Cynocephalus > Cynocephalus volans. Next base: position 36,369,051 of record NC_084474.1, on the reverse strand, counting down.
CAGAGTCAATGTTTCAAAATTGGTTTCATTAAATATCTTTTTAGTAATGTTTTAAGTAACTTTTTAGTTTAACTAGCTAGCAATCTTTGTTCTTTATTTAATTGGATACGAGCCCCAAACTCTTTTTACCAGTGTTCTTGGATACCCACTTTTTAAAAATTTTTAAATCAATGATGTTTATGCAGTTAACCTTTAATAGGAAGCCACTCGAGCAGAACACCTGCACAGGAGCCGTCAATCCAGGCCGATGGCTGCTAAATCTGAACCCACTGCCAGGACCTCAGACCCCCTCTCAGCAACTTCTGAGTTTTCATCCGCCCTTTCATCTCCTCCGATCACCTTGAACTCTACGTACCCAACACCAGATCCTCAGCTTTTTGGGCCCTAGGTAAACACGCACATCCCTCTGTTTTGGTTTCTTCCCAAATATGAGACAATCTGAATAATCACACCCATCCTCTCCTTCATGCCACAACCCCACGACATCAATTAAAATCCTGGGGTCGCATCTTTGAAACTCCTGGCATCCTTCCCTCTCGCCCATTCTTCCTCTTTGTTTCATCTTCTCTGCCACCACCCTATTTCTGGCCATTGCTATCTTTTTTTGTTTGTTTGTTTATTTTTGATGGTGGTGGTAGTGGCGGAGTATGGGGGTGGGGGGTGTTGTTTTCTAAATAGTCATTTGGCCTCATTTCAATCCACTGCACACTGCGAGCGGACCACTCTTTCCCTGTGCAGCTCTGACCATCTCCCTCCTCACCTCAAAATCCTCATGGAGGCTGCTCTGCTGCCTGGTGAACAGGGTAACCTCGGTGCTGGACATTTAAGGCCTTCTGGGCTCTGGACACACCCTATTTTGTTCTAAAGTTATATTAATGTTAATCCATGACAGTATTTTTATACTCCCATCAAGGTAGACCACATGCAATTTCCCAAACAAGTGCCTGTGCATTCCCACAGCCTGACGTTGCCTTCCCTGCTAGGCGGAGGCTTGTCAACCATCTCTATCTGCCAGCCTCTGCCTGCTGGGAATGCCTTCCCCAGGCAGCACTGCAGAGGAGCCTTCAGCAGGGGATGAATCCTGACCCCTCCTCCCACGGGTTCTTTCAGCAATGCTCAATGCGCAAACCTCCTTAGGCACTTAGCATAATTTTCCATCTTTATAGCCATACCTTTTCTCTCTAAACAGTCTGAAAACTCCAGGAGAGCAGGCAACATGTTTTCTTCCTCTTTTGACATGATGGGGCAATAAACCATAATCGAAAAGAATATAAATTTTCTGGCAGGTTTGAATCATCACTCTCCTACTTACTAGTTGAGTTAACTTGATAAAGTTACTTAACCTCTCTGAGCCTTTTTCATTTGTAAAACGGGGATACTAAGTAATATTAGCATTAGCATTTAGTGCGAATTAAATGATTAAAGTGCTCTGTGTACCAGTCAACCAAAAAATTTAAAAAGTGCTTTGAGCAACATATTTTCAATATATGTTCTTCAAAAAGCACTTGTTTGTTTTACTGCTTTTCTTCTCCTTATATATCAGGGTTGATGCCATGCTTTTTACATACGTGCATATCTATAATAAAGGCACTAGGATTTAGATATATGTCTGATCTGGATTTGTAGTTTGCGCAGGTCCTTCCTGCTCACAAATTAGGTTGTAGGCACACCATCTAAATGACTGCACCTGTGTTCCTGTGGGTCCAAGTTCCAGCCTACCTTGATGGCTTTCAAACTCAGTGTTTCTGAGACTAGGCTAGGATCTGTACTCTGGGATATAGGATAATTCATGACAAACATATGTCAAAAACACAGAAGATATTTATCATGAATAAGCAATGTGTTTCTTTTTTTTAATCAGTGGGCTTCATAGCCATTGTCTTGTAGCCATTGAAGTAACAGCTATGGACCTTCTGTCCATCTACTTCCATTCAAGATGGTGGAATAGATGGCCCCCAGCATCACCCTGTCCCACAATCAACCAATTTACAACTATTAAAAAGCATGACAGCCAAGCTGGGGCTGCTACAGCTCAGGGGAAGAGGAGGAGAAACCTACAGAGTGCATGAAGCCAGGAGAAGCCACAATGAGAGAAAGAAAGGACTGTTCCAACCATTTTGAGCCCCAGCAGCTTTAAGTCTGGAGATGGTGAGCACACAGCGCAGGAGCTGGCAAAAGCTGCAGCTGTGCCCTTTGTATGTAGTTGCTTGGAGGTGGCAGGGGAGAAGAGGGCCTTGGTGGCCCCCAAGCCAGCAAGACCACTAACAGGGTTCCCATGAACCCACGTCGGAGCAAGGGGCCACAACAACTGAAAAAAGAAGCCACTCAGAGGCCAGTGAGTCATCACAGGGGACCAGCACATGGCCCACCCCATGGGAAGTATTTGGAGTGCAGGTGGTAGGGGAGATGGGCCCACTGGGGGAACATTGGGGCACAGCAAGGACAACTGATCTGCCCTCCAATCGGCACAGGACCACTCAGAGGAGACTGGTCAGGAGTATAGAACTGCAGAGGGTGCAGTTTGCTGAAAAGACTCAGGCCCAGACCAGAGTTCCCACACAACCCAGGTGTACCGGACCTTACAAGACCCAGAAGTCATTACAATGACAAGGTCAGCAATTAAAACCTGAGCTGCACAAAAAGCTTTCCCCAGAGAATCAGCAGCAAAGCAGCAATTTAGCTCAACCACAGGGCTCAAGTGCTGGTTCCCACAGGTAGTTCCCCCATTTTAGAAGTAAGCAAAGGCAACAGATTAGTTCCAGTGCGGAGTTTAAGTGGTAGAAACAGCAAATAATCCAACACAGAACTAAAAGAAAAAACAAAAAACCCACAGATCAGAGACAAAGTTCTGAGATTAACCAGTAAAGGTCTACCACCACCAAAGAACACATGTAAAACCTAGATGGACTGGAAGCCCACCAGGCTCCCAAGCAAGGGTGAGGGGAGGGCCAAGGGCCTCAGCCACAACCCCCCAATGTCCACATAAAGCCCCAGGCTCCCAGTCTGGAGTTGGGGGGCCAAAGGCCCCTGTCATTCCCCCCCACCCTGATGTCTGCATTCAGCCCAGCAATGACCACCAAGCCACCATCAGTAGTGGCCTAGGCTCCTCAGACAGGGCAGAGGAGGGCTAAGGACCTCAACCATGTCCCTCCAGTGTCCACACCCAGCCCAGCGAAAATCAGCTGGCTGCTGCCAGAAGCACCCCAGGCTCCTGAGTGGGGTGGTGGGGGCCCAGGGCCTCAGCTACAACTCCCTGATGTCTGCATCCTGTCCAGCGATGACCACCAAGCCACCACTGGAAGTGCGCTGGGCTCCCAAGCCAGGGTGGTGTGGGGCTGAGGGTCCCAGCCACACCCCCTGATGTCCACACTCAGCCCAGTGGCAACCACTGAGCTGCCACCAGAACTGCCACAGGCTCCTGTGGTGGCAAGGATGCTGAGGGCCTTAGCCACACCCCCAAAGTCCACATCCAGCCAAGCCATGACTGAGCTGCTGCCAGAAGTCCCCTGGGCTCCCCTGCTGGAATGAGGTGGGGGCCATGGGCCTTGACCACACCCCTCTCCCTCCTTTCTCCTCCTCCCACCCCATCCTTCTTCCCTTTCTCATCCCCACCCCCGCCATCTGCTCCACAGCATCTTCGAATATAAAATAATAATAATAAATAAACCTAAAATAAAAGAAAGTAACACCTGCCATTAAATTGACTGCAATATTGATATATGTGTCTTTTTCTCTATACTCAATTTTTCTTTTGAATAAGTCAGGATTTGGATGAAAAGAAGGAGGGAAGGGGCACCCAAAACAAGTGTCGGTTAAGCTGCTCCTGAACTTTATTTATTTATTTATTTATTTAATTTTTTTTAAAAGATGACCGGTAAGGAGATCTCAGCCCTTGACTTGGTGTTGTCAGCACCACGCTCACCCAGTGAGCAACCGGCCATCCCTATATGGGATCCGAACCCGTGGCCTTGGTGTTATCAGCACCACACTCTCCCGAGTGAGCCACGGGCCGGCCCAAGCTGCTCTTGAACTTTAGAATACAGAAGAATCACCTGGAACCGATGTTGACCACATGGAGGATCTAGGGTGAACACTGGAAATCTTTGAGGAGTTCGGGAAATTAGCTGGAATAACATTCTATAAGTAATACTTGAAATTATGAGAATGAAAATCTCCTAGGGCCGCCCATGGCTCACTTGGGAGAGCGTGGTGCTGACAACACCAAGGCCATGGGTTAAGATCCCCTTACTGGTCATCTTTAAAAAAGAAAAGAAAAGAAAATCTCCAAAGTGTTTAAGGAAGAAAAAATCTCATAAAAGATAAAGAATAGAAAGAATCTATCACCAAAGTAGGAGAAGAAATAAAATCACTTCAAAGATTGGTATCTTTGAAGATATGGAAAGAATTTCCAGATAAATGGTTAATGGTGCTAAAAATGCAGATCCCTGGGCCCCCCCCTCAGAAATTCAGATTCAGTAAAATTGAGGTGGGGCCCAGAAATGTACACTTTTACAATGTACCTGAATTTGACTTGACATAGATCTACTTTGAGAAACACTGGTACATCTTGTTTTATAAATAAGCAAAACATCCAAAGAACAAAATGCTTAATATAAGTTCATTTGATATTCAACTTCTCTCTTTTTTTTTTTTTTTTAAAAGATGACGATAAGGGGATCTTAACCCTTGACTTGGTGTTGTCAGCACCACGCTCTCCCAAGTGAGCCACGGGCCATCTCTATATGGGATCCAAACCCGTGGCCTTGGTGTTATCAGCACCACACTCTCCCAAGTGAGCGACAGGCTGGCCCACAACAGGATAATTTTAACTCACCTTTTCCCCCGTCACACATACACAATTCAAAACACTGCTCCATCAGTCTGAAATGCAGGGTTTTTTTGAGTGGTAGCAGAGAAGAATAATTTTCTTTGTGTACAATAATCAGAAGTTTAACAAACAAGAGCATAGATGTGCCACTGTGTTGCGGTGTTAACTACTAGGAGTAAAGCCTAAGATGGAAATAGGAAAGGAGAGTCAGGGAGCTGTAATGAATTCCTAATTTATCCAGAATGTAGCGCCAAGGAGATTATTTCATTCATTCATTCATACTTTGACTAAATAAATACCTGTTAGGCATCAGGCACTGTTAGATGAGAGATAGTGAAGTGAATACAGTCCCTGCCCTCCTGGGGTTTACATTCCACTGTTAGTGAACAATTCCCTCAAACATTTATTGAGTGCATTCTGTGAGTAGGACCCTGAACAAGACACACCATTAGGAGGGTTGGGTGAGACACTCTCTCTGGAAGTGCTGGTAGCCAGTTATTTAAATGATACCCACTGGGCTCATTTGCGAGGCATTCTGCTAGGTTCTTCAGACAACAGAGGTGAATAGACTGGACCTGATGTCATGGAGTTCACAATCTGGGAGTGCAGAGAGAGATTTAAACAATGAATTCTAATACAATTCAGAGAACATGGAGTTCTTTTAAAGTATGGGGTGATGAGAGAGGAGGCTTGAAAAATGGGTTGGGGCCAGATCGTGAAGGCATTGAATGCCACGGTCAGGGGCTTAGACTTTGCTCCACAGGCTGTGCAGCCTCGGAAGGCCTTAGAGAGAAAGGGTAGCACAACCAGACCTGTGTTTTAGAAAGTCACCTGGATTGGGTTTTCCCACGATTGTGTGAGACATGCCTCCCTCAAACCTTGCTATGAAGTTGGCACATTACCCATCTATAGTGGATTGAATTATGTCCCCTCCAAAACTCACTAAAGCTTGAATTGTATCCCCCAGGTTTTATGTATTAGAAACTTGGCCCCCACTGTGACTGTTAAGAGGGTGGGAAATCCTATTATGGTAATTGAAAGGTGGAGCCTTGAAGAGGTAATTGGATTGTAGGACCATGCAGCAGTGAATGGATTAAAAATGGTGGTCGGGGGTGTGGTTCTGAGGGCTTTTAAAGAAAAGAAGAGTCTGTCTTTCTCTCTCTGCTTCCACCATCTTGCAATGTGTGACCCCTGGGTCACTGTCACCACCAGCAGATGTACTTTGGACTTCCCAGCCTCAGAAACTGTAAGCAATAAATTTTGTTTTCTTTGTAAATCACCCAGTTTCAACTTGTTCTTATAAGCAACAAAAATAGACTAATACACCATTTGATGTGAAAAGAAAGAAAAAAGTTACCTGGAGACAAACAGGTTAATTAAGAAGCTATTATAGGGCTGGCCCATGGCTCACTCGGGAGAGTGTGGTGCTGATAACACCAAGGCCACGGGTTCAGATCCCATATAGGGATGGCCGGTTAGCTCACTTGGATGAGCGTGGTGCTGACAACACCAAGTCAAGGATTAAGATCCCCTTACCGGTCACCTTTAAAAAAAAAAAAGAAAGAAAAAGAAGCTATTATAGTGGTCCAAGCAGCAGAGCTAGGATTGACTGAAAATGAAATGAAATGAGGAGTCAAATTGAAGACTTTCAGAGGCAGAAATGACAAGATAAATGAGAGGAAGGATGTAGGGGGAGAGGGGAGGAGGAATTGGAATGTGTAAGACTTGGTCTGAGTGACTGTGTACATGGGGATCCTATTAACCAAGCTAGGAAATAGGGGAGGAGAGTTCAGTGAAGGCGTGGGAATGAGGGTAGAAATGATGACCCGTTCCACTTGGCTAGCTGAGAAATGTCCAGTCGGAATGTTTGTGAGCATTGGAGATATAGGTCAGGAGTTCAGCAGCGAAGATAAAGCTGGACGTGGACATAGCAGTCAATAAGAGAGTTGAAATTATGTGGGAAAAATAGATATCCAACGCATGGCTAGGGCCAAAGAAATCAGTGAAAGAGACCAGAAAGGGTCTATTGTCAAGGTAGCAGAAGTAGAATAGGATGATATCCTTGGAACCATGGATGACAGTTTCCAGAAAAAAATAAGTGGTCAAAAGTTGAGGGAGGTCAAGTACGCAGAAGGCTCACCTTCCATATGCAGATGGCTCCCAATCTATGCCTCCCACACAGATCTCTCCTCCAAGTTCATCCATCTAAACAATGTACAGACAACACTTCTGTGTGCCAGACACTATGCAAAGAAGACAATGCTCCATGAGGTCATCATGGTCCTGTCCTTTAGGAGCTCCCCACACAGAGATTGACAGAAACATGCCAGAAAGTTCTACATAGTGTGATCAGTGCTCTGGGATACAGAGGAGGGGCACCTTGCCCAACCCAGGCCTGGGGAGTTCAGGAAAACTTCCTAAATGGAGTGGATCTTGGCTGAGACCTGCAGGAGGAACAGGGGTTAAACAGAAGACAGCAGAGAGTGGAGACTTCTCCAGCCTGGAGGTGAAAGGCGGCCAGTGTTTTCAAAGACCAAGGAAGTTCAATGCAAGTGAGAGGAATGAGGGTGAGTGAGTGTGGGACACGCACGGAGGACAGACAACAGAGGGCTCTGAATGTTAGATTATGTATTAATAGAAATGGAATTATAATGGCAAACACTCACGTGGTACTTACGATGATCACTTGGTGTGCTTTAAGTGTTTGATCTGTGTGAACTGTAACAATAATCCTATGAGGTAAGTACTTCTGCAATTTCCATTTAGCTAATAGTTCTAGTGATTCACCACACGTTCTGAACAGGGAGTCGGCAGGAGCCCCACATCCCTACAGATGCCTCATGCTCAGCAGAGGAAAGTTGAAGCCACCATTGTCACCTTCCAAACCAGCCTCTTGCTCCTCGTCTCCTTCTCAGGTCCTGGCACCCCCATCCTCCCAGCCACTAAGCGAGAAACTGGGGAGTTCACCTTCACCCCCACTTCCACCCACTCACTAAACTGTCAGTTGTGCCTCCAGTTCTTTCTGCTCTTCACTCTCAGCTAACTCAAGACCCCTGTCTTTCATGTGGGCCCCGCCACAACCTCCTCCTCCTTCACACCTGGTCTCCGAGCTTGTCCCCTCCTCTCTAAAATGCCAACGTGACTGCATCGAGCCTCTCCTTTAAACTGCTGAGGCTTCCCGTGGCCCATGAGGGTGCCTGCAGCCAAGGCTCCCTCCTGGTTCACAGTGACTCGCGTCTGTGGCAATGACACGCTTCAGGTGAGCAGTCAGCAGAAGAGTGTGACCAGCACTTGCCACATGCCAGGCTCTACTCTCAGCCCTTTGCAGGAACACACTCAGTTCTCACTGTAATGGTACATTACACAGTTGGGGAAACTGAGGAACTTGCCAGAGGACGCAGAGTTCCTAGGACCGGGATGGGCACCCTGGCTCCAGGGTGTGCGCCCAACCCCCACTCTAACCAGTGATGGGGGAGAAATGCAGGTCTAACGAGGTCAGGGAGAAAAGGAAACTTCGCCATGATTCTTTGAGAGCCGCTGCCATGTCCCCTTACACATGTGGAGAATCACAAATGTGCACACCCAGCTCCTGACCCGTGGTGGCCCTTCAGTGCTGCTGCCCCGGCTCCAGCTCCCAGCCCTCTGCCGCGCTGGCCATGGCAGGCAGCCATCCCTTCTTCCCTTTCTCCTCTAGCCGCTGAGCCAGCAATCCCGGGGCAGGAGCTGTGTTTCTTCTTCATTCGCCTAGTGTCTAGGACAAGGTGGCACACAAAATAATCGGGACGGGCCTGCTCTTTCTAACCCACCTTGGATTTTCCCCGTCTATTCAGTTTTACAATGCTGTAACAATATTGTAATTCCAGTGGTTTTTTTCTTGAAATTTACAGAGAAGACATCTAAATCAGTTCCATTCATTCATTCAACAAGTATTTATTCAACTCCCCCTGTGTGCCAGGCACTGTGCTAGGTGAATATTTAGTAAAGACAACCCCCTTCACTGGCCACACTAAGACCAGACCACAGGCAAATGCAGCAAGTATAATGTGTTATCTGTGGAATGGAAATGAATTTGAAATGTTTTTCAATAACACAGCACTCATGATACTCAAGTTCTAATGTGTGCTAATAATGGACCAAGTGTTCTCCTAAATCCTTTCCACACATGATCTCATTTAATCCTCACAAGTGACTTAGGTAGGCATTATTACTGCTGAATCTCCATTTTCTGACTGAGGAAACTGAGGCACGAAGAGGTTGTAATTTGTACTAAGTCACTCTTCAATGTGGAACACCATATATTCCTTCCGTTCAACCACTGGTCTTATTTTTAGTCTTAATTTAGGTATGACCTGAAACTCCCTAATTCCACTAAACTGCCCATGTCTCTGTGTATCTCTCTGGCATACACTGTGCTTGTTTGGAAAAAGGCTCAAGGCATGTTGTCATTAGAATTCCTATTCCCAACAGAAGTCAGGAATAGAGTAGCGTGATCCTGCTTTAGGCCCCCCACACAAGGGGTTTTAAAGGAGAGGTGCACAGGGCCGGTCTGTGGCTCACTTGGGAGAGCGTGGTGCTGACAGACCCAAGTCAAGGGTTAAGATCCCCTTAGCGGTCATCTATAAAAGAAAAAAAAAAAAAAAAAAAAAGGAGAGGTGTACATGTACACACTATAGATGAGGGCAGAGGAAAGATAATGCTTTTCAAAGTCCAACTTCTCTCTTACTTTTGTAGGCAGTTTATTTTTGAAGAATTTAAACTTCAGCAATAAAGAACGCTTTTGTTATGTGAGCTATGTCATTTGTCCACCCCCTTTAAAGGAAGAAACCCCTTCTCCCCCACCCCCCCAAGACTGGATTTAGATAAGCCTAGAGCCAAAACCAGCCTGTAGATTGCAGAACAATTGGCCTTCAGGTGGGGCTTGATGAAAGACTTTTGGATTCTCAGGGGTCACCTGAGTACCGGTTTTGCAGAGTCTCCCTCTGTTCTCCCTGGGGGGTTTCTCTACCTTTCTCCCCACCCTCATTTATCTATGTAAAGGTACTTCAGAGAGTAATTTACTGACCCCCAGCCCTCCTTCAGTCCCCACCCCTCCCACCCCCACCTCTAGTACCCTGGACGAGTCCCCGCTGGGCCTGTTACCCAATACTGTGAGCACAAAGGCCAGTGCTGGGGGTGGGTGACTCTCCTACTTCCTTCTGGGAAATTCCAGGTGTCCCTCCACAGGTCCCTGTCCTTCTCGATCCATCCTCTTGCCATAAGGAAGCTCAGCCTCTGACTTCGCTCCTGATGTACTGCCCAGGTTTCTCCCTGCCCACTGAGATCCACTCTGGGCCACCAAGTACCAAAGCACACCTTATACAACATTTCCATGCCCAACTTTAGACATCCAAAATAAAATCAAAGCAAACTTTCTCTTACTAAAAATCCAGTATTTCCCAAAGACAAGAATCAGTCACTTCGTTAGCATTAACTTGAAATATAATAGTATATATATATTTGTTTATATTTGTTCATTCACTGAGCATTTTTATTGAACATCTGTGAATATTATATGCCTACCTGGTGTGATGTCAGACACTGATAAAAGTCAAGTAAGACCAGGCTTCTCAAGGAGCAGTTAGTTCTATGGGGGAGACAGAGAAGTAAAAACATAAAAATTTTCAGTGCAATGTTGAAGGCATCGCGGCTGATTGGTACAGGCTGCTTGGAAGCTGAGAAAGGGCTCCCAAGGTCCACCTGTCCAGGTGTTTCCATTCTTCTCTCTTCCCCTCTGTAGATACCTAAGACAAAGGCAGCAGACTCTGACTTTCCCTGGGGGCTTCAAATTCAAGTGTTTCTTCCTTGAGCATTTCACGTTCCGTATATTCACTCACTCACTCACTCTTTCATTCAACAAGTGTTCTCTGAGCTCTGGCCACCTGTCAAGGCACTGCAGTAGGCACTGGGGAAATGGGGGTGGACAAGATCCTGTCCTCTTGGGGCTGACATCCTCATGAGGGGGGTCAGAGAGTAAATATGTAAACAAGTAAACAAAGTAATTTCAGATCATGGGGCAGGCCCATGGCTCACTTGGGAGAGTGTGGTGCTGATAACACCAAGGCCAAGCGTTCAGATCCCTGTATAGGGATGGCTGGTTAGTTCACTTGGGAGAGCGTGGTACTGACAACACCAAATCAAGGGTTAAGATCCCCTTACCAGTCATCTTTTTAAAAAAAATAAATAAATAAGAATAATAATTTCAGATCATGATACGTGCTGTGAAGAAAATGTAAAAGAGCAGTAGCTAGAGAGTGCCTGAAGTCGTGGTGGACTGTTTCTGCAGAAAGGAAGCCCTGTCTAGGGAGGGGTTATGGAGCTGGGGCCTGAATGCCTTAAAAGACTCCTGTGCAAAGATCTGGGAAGAGGATGTCAGGCTGAAAAAAACAGGCTGGGACAAGGTCTGCAGATGGGAATGAAGCTGGCACGCCTGAGGGACAGAAGGAAGGCCAGTGTGGCTGCAGTAGTGGAAGAGACGAGGTCGCAGACAGGAGAGGCTGGTCCGTGCCAGGCCTGGTAGTGACAAGAGGCATGGATTTTATCCTCACGGCAGCAAGGCTGGAGAGAGGCAGCAAGTTCACCATTTTATAAACAATCTAAAGTAAAGCTTACAACGTACCAGTTCCTGTCTAACCACTGCGTGCTCAAGCACACTCATAGGATCCTGAACAACAGCCCTGAGAGGTTGGTATCCTTACCCCCCTGTGGGCAAACACCGAGGCCCACACTGATTGAGAAGCTTGTTGCAGGTGACTCAGCAGATGGTGTCTGCTGAAACGTAGCATTCTGTGTCACAGTATTCCAGACCTCAGAGCCGGTGGTCAAAGAACCAGGTATTAAATACTCCACTTAAATATGAAAGGGGAAAAAAAACCTCATTCCCCCCCCTTTTTTTTCTCCAACAAGAGTTTTTCTACTTTTCAGAACGTGTACCTTGGTCCCCAAATCAAAGAACCCCTTAAAATGATTCACACACATTCTTTTAATCGGTGGAGACATTGCAAGGCCCACTTGCCTGGGGCATGGCACGCGCTCCTTGAGTAGTGTTTTGTTTTGTTTTAAATACCCTCAATCAAATGCTCATAAGACTATAAACCCTTCTTTGTCCTGCTTTGGGCCTTTTAGAAATGTAACTGTGTGCCCTGGTTCCTTTCTCCTTTGAAATTCTGATGAATCCTGTAGCCATTGATCAGTATTCAAGGTTCTCCCCCAGAACATCAACGCTGGCTCTCGGAAGGAGGAGTGGTCTTCTGGTCGACAGCACGCTAGCCCAGCGCTGCTCAGACTTTAATGTGCACACCAACCACCTGGGGGGCTTGTTTAAAATGCAGATCCTCACTCAGAAGGTCTGGGGTGGGGCCCGATCTCCTGCTTTTATAATTAGCTCTCAGGCGATGGCAGGGCTGCTGCTGGTGGTCTACACTGGGAACAGCAAGGTCCTCTCCCAGACATTTTCACCTGTCACGACAGTTTTGCGGGGCTAGGCAGAAAAAAACGAAAGGCAACAGCACATTGGCAGAAGTTCAGAGAGCCTCCTTTTCAGCTGGCAGCCTGAACCAAACATTAAACAATTTCGGCCATAAACTCACTGAATATGCTGGGAAACAGGATAAGATCACCACTCGCAGGGTGTTGACACAGTGCAGCTTACACGTGGTTAGGGTTAGGAGCAGGGTGGGGGGGTGGTTCATAAATTCCTTCCACTAGCCCGAAGGGGCTTCACCTACACATTTAGTGATTGAAGACTCTTAGGAGCCCCCTTGTGGGTGGAGATACATCTTCCCCCTCACCCAGCAGAGCGGTGGGGGTGGAGGAATGGGGGGGTAAAGGGAGCATAAGTCCTAGTCCCTCTCCCCCACAGTTGTCACTCTAGTCCCTTTCCCTCCCTCCTCCCCACAGACTCACCTGAGGCCTAGCTCTTTCCCCAGTTGTAGCAGCTGGCAGGCAGGACTGCCATCCCATAGCTCTCAAGATCCTCTTATGCAACCGGTGCATGAAAGACACAGTTTAGGGGCATCTCCAAGTGAGCTGGCCCAAAATGGAATATGTGAAAATAGAGACCATCATTTATAAGACATAGGAATTAATTATGGCTTAAATAATTAATTGGACAGTGTCTTACAGTAAGTAAAACAGTGATTGTGTGCCCTTTTCACTAGCTTATGTTTTCATCTATATTTAACTTGAATTATGTCTTTGATAGTAGGAGATTAAATATTTTTGCATTTATAAGCTACAAAGTTTAGCAGTATAAATTAAGCCTCAGAGTAGATACATGTTACTTTGTTACATTAATCTGTGCACTGGGAATTTTTTTTTTTTTTTTTTTTTTTTGTGGATGGCCGGTATGGGTATCCAAACCCGTGATCTTGAGGTTATAAATCTGCTCTCTAACAACCAAGCTAACTGGCCAGCCTGGAATCTTATAAAATAAAATGTCAGTTATTGTCACCGCCTCACTACCCACTCCCATGCCCAGTCAATTGTCAACTCACATCCGGAAGTCCTCTTTCATCTGGTTCCCCTTCTCCATTCCAACAGCATTCGCTCTAATGAGGGTATTTACAGAGATCATCACTTCTGGTCTACACTAGTGCAATAGCTTCCAAACTGATTTCATTGTGTCTTTTCTTTCCCACCTCAGATAAAGCACCCCTTCCCCCACATCATGCTCAGATTCCCCTCTGCAGCTCCCACTGTCGAACAAAGAAAACCTAAACTCTCAAGCCTGGCACTGAGGGTCTCTTTATCCTGGCCCCTCCTATCTTTCTAGTTTGCTGCAAATTACTTAACCTCTCTGAGCCTCAATTATTCATTTAAAAACAGTGGAGTAATACCACCCTCTCAAATGTGTTCTAAAGATTGCACGTGATATCTAAAGAACCTCTTGCAGACAGTTTGGCACATGTTGGGATCTCAGAAAATGCTATTTTTATTTCCGCCTAATGAACATATATTGCCCCCAAATTGTGTTAGTTATTTTTTTTTTTCAATTTTGCTTATATTTATTTTCATGGGGTACAGTGTATTGTTTCAATACATGCATATACTGTACTCATATTTTTAAAAAGTCTTTATAGAGATATAACACAGACTGGCTTGTATGGGGATCTGAACCCTTGACTTTCGTGATATCACCACACTCTACCAAGTGAGCTGACTGGCCAGCCCTCTTTTATGTTTTGAATACTAGCCCCTTATCAAATTGCGGTTTGCAAATATTTTCTCCTCTTCCATAAGTTGCCTTTTTGTTCTATTGTTTCCTTTGTTGTGCAGAGGCTTTTAGTTTGACGTAGTTTCACTTGTCTATTTATGCTTTTGTTGCCTGTGCTCTTGGTGTGATATCCAAGAAATCATTGTCAAAACCAATGTCAAGAGACTATCCTCTATGTTTTTCTTCTGGGAGTTTTACAGTTTCGGGTCTAACATTTAAGTTTTTAATACATTTTGAAAGGTTGGACAGTTAGCTCAGTTGGTTAAAGGGTGACATTATAACACCAAGGTCAAGGGTTTGGATCACTGTACTGGCCAGCTGCCAAAAAATAAAAATAAAAAAATAAGCTTTTCCTCTGAGATCAGGAAGGAGACAAGGATGCCCACTTTCACCGATTCTATTTAACATAATACTGGAAGTCTAGCCAAAGAAATTAGGCGAGAAAAGGATAAAAGACATCCAAATCAGAAAGGAAGTAGTAAAATTATCTCTGCTCACTTATGATTTGATTTTATATACAGAAAACCGTAAAGACTCCCCCCCAAAAATACTGTTAGAACTAATAAATTAATTCAGTAAAGTCACAAAATCAACATAAAAATCAACCGCATTTTGTTTTTCTTGGCATCTGGTTGGTAAGGTGATCTGAACCCTTGACCTTGCTTTTTTTTTTAAAGATGACTGGTAAAGGGATCTTAACCCTTGACTTGGTGTGGTCGGCACCACGCTCTCCCAAGTGAGCTAATCGGCCATCCCTATATAGGGATCCGAACCCGTAGCCTTGGTGTTATCAGCACCACACTTTCCCAAGTGAGCCACGGGCCGGCCCTTGACCTTGCTTTTATCAGCACAATGTTCTAACCAAGTGTGTTAACCTGCCAGCCCTTCAACTGCATTTCTACACACTTAACAACCAAAAAAGATATTAAGAAAATAACCCCATTTACAATAGCATCAAAAAGAATAAAATACTTATGGAGAAACTTAATGAAAGAAGTGAAAGATTGTATACTGAAAACTATGAAACGCTGATGAAAGAAATTACAGAAGACACAAACAAATGGAAAAACATTCCAAGTTCGTGGATCAGAGGACTTTATATTGCTAAAATCTGCATACTACCCAAATCTATCTACAGATTCACTATTATCCCCATCAAAATTCCAGTGGCATTCTTTACAGAAATAGAAAAAACAATTCTAAAATTCACAAGGAACCGTGAAAGACCCAGAAAAGCCAAAGTGATCTTGAAAAAGAAGAACAAAGCTGGAGGTATCACACCAACTGAGGATTTACTTAAAAATCTGAGCACTTTCCTGACTTTGCCCGTTGCTGAAGTCTGTAGCCACGCTAGTCATTCTAGTCCCCACCACCTGCATTTCCTTTCTGTGCTTACAGTTTTATGTTTATTTGTGTAATCATCTGATGAATGGCCGTCTCCCACACTAGACTGAAGATTTCATGATAGCAGCAGGACCCGTATACTTTGTGTGCCATGCTGTGTCTCTCCAGTACAGAGCCTAACATGCACAATGGGCAATTAAAAAACACATTTCGGGTCTGGCCAGTTAAACTCACTTGGTAAGAGTGTGGCGCTGCTAACACCAAGGTCAAGGGTTCAGATCCTCATACCAGCCAGCCACCAAAAAAAAAAAAAAAAAATGTTAAAAAACAATTTCAGTGAATACAAGCCCAGTTGACATATCACCTTTTCCTAATCTTTTCTGTTTTCCCCAGCCTACCTCAGCTCCTGGCCTCTTTTAATACAACTCAATTGGTCTTGTTCCAGGGTTATTTGTGAATAAATGCCTCTTAAAATGGCATTGCGTTCGTGCAGTGCAAACTTATATGAATATAAGAAATAAATAAAAAGACGGAGAGAAAGAATGAAAAAAAATAACAAGGTAATGAGTGATAGTGGTGCTTTCAAGCAATGAAGCAAGCAAGTCACCACATGGAGTAATCTGGATGACACTGAGTGACTTTAAGGATCATAGAGCCAGACAAGTGAAAATAGTGGTGTCCTGAGGAACTGAAGAATTACTCGAGGAGCCTAGAAAAACCAGTATAGGGTTAGTAGAATCTTACTCTGTCATAACTGCAATCATATGGTATACCCATATAGAAAATGATATTTTCAAGGGTTACTGTGACTTGGCATGATTTTTACCTTCAAAACCTAAACACTACCAATGTCATAAAATTAAGCTCCACTAAATGATAAGCACTTTGAGGTAAAATCTGGGTCTTTTATACCTAGGCACAGTCATATGTCATAAAGATGGGGAATTATTTAGAAATCAAAGGATCTTCTGGTGATAATCAGCCAACAGCCTTTTTTAAGTAATGCTCTTTGGGCCGGCCCGTGGCTCACTCGGGAGAGTGTGGTGCTGATAACACCAAGGCCACGGGTTCGGATCCCATATAGGGATGGCCGGTTGCTCACTGGCTGAACGTGGTGCTGACAACACCAAGTCAAGGGTTAAGATCCCCTTACCGGTCATCTTTTAAAAAAATAAAATAAAATAAGTAATGCTCTTTGGCTGTATCTCAAAACATTGAATTAACATACACTTATCAAAAATTGGTCTATTTAGCCTCATCAATAAATTCTAAATCTCCAAAACATGCTTATTGAAAAGATCCCATTGTGCTGTAAGTATGCTAGATTTTGCCAAGCACTGACAACATTTCTGGCACAGTTTCAATACTAAATGGAATTGTATATTTATTACCTAAATTAAATAAGCTATCCATGTTTGTGTTTAAAAAAAAAGAAGAGAAAGAAAAGAGAAAAAAGAAAAGGTATATACTTCAGCAAAAACAAGAAAAAAAATACAACCTAACTGCCTATAGATACCAATTACTAACATTTTTGCTTTATAATTGTCCATATGTTTTTTTCAGTGTGTATGTATGTGTGTGTCCTCTTAATGAACACTTTAAAATTATGAACACTGATGGTTATAGAAACGGTGATTATAAAAACCAATCGTAGAATGTTAGCACTGAGTGATTGCAGCCTAAGTCCTTCATGTGACAGTGGCAGAAAGTGCAAGACACTTTTCTGAGGGTGGAACGTGGCTGCACTATAATTACAGTGACTTGAAAAATATGAAGCCTTTGGGTCCCAGAATATCATTCATGCTCTTGCTTGTTCAAGTCACAGTGGCTCAGACTCCTAATACCTACTATGTCCTATAACAAAAGAATAAACAATAGGAAAGAACAGGTGAAATTAGATTAATGAAAGTTCTAAATAGAATGTTCTTTTCAAGTTGATCATGAAGTCATTTATTCATGCTAGACAAGTGCTTTGACTAAGAGTCAGAAAAACTACATTGTAATTCCCACGCTTCTGTTTATAAGACATGTGACCTTGGTAACCTCCCTGTTCCTATTTCCTCACCTGTAAAATGGGAATCATCCCATTTTCCATTCCTATTTTCATTAAATCAAACGAAGCACAGACTGTGGAAGTGCTTTTTAACTGTAGTATCATGCAAAGTTGTTGAAAGCAAGCGGGAGGAGTACTGAATGCATAGACTGCAGTCCAACAAAATCTTACATCTTCCTGTTTCCCCTCAGGCTGCAATGAGTTTGCCTGCATTGGTGTCTCTCCCAATCTGAATTGATGTTTTGTGTGTGTGTTTTCATAACACTATGTACATGTCCCCTTCACACAACTATCACCCTGTGTTGTCATTCTTGGTTTCTATTTCTGTCTCCCCCACTAGATAACAAACTCTTGGAGATGAGAATTGGGCCTCTTCAGCCTCCCCTTAGCCTGCTCCCCATCTCCATCAGCCCTCCCCAAGACAGGATTCCTCCACCCCTCACTCAGGATTCGCCAACCACATTCCCACCTGCAAGCCCCCTCCCTGCAGGGAAGAGTTTTTAGAAGCACCAGGAACCCTCGTGTTTTTATATCTTCAGCACTGTAGACAGTCAACTAACTTTAGTTGAGGGATGAATAAATGAGACAACTAAATTATTATATCAGTCTTTAAGAATTCTCTCTTCCTGTCAATCAAGGCCTCCTCTATATAAATCTCTGAAATCTGGTCATTTGACAGTTTGGGTTTCATTATTCAAGAAGGGCCATGACTTGTAATAACTTTCAGTTTTGCTGAAGAAAGTGAAAGAAGCACAGGGCCAGTCCAGGGTCGGGGGCCAGGCCCTTAGTTCCTGGGTTAGCCTCCCCAACCCCCAAGCTCCTCCGCATGGCAGTTATCATTGACTCTGTCACATGTTCAGTGAAGCTGGGAATGCAGCTCTTTTGACTCCTACTTCTTTCTTCTATAGCTCTCAAAAAGATTAGAATTTTCAAAGCATTTTGTTATCTCGTTTGATTCCCAAAACAACCCAGACAAAGTGGGTACTATTATTATTTTCCCTTTACAGATTAGGAAAGAGGCTCAGAGGGGTTGAATAATTTGCTGAAGGTCACCCAGCAGATAAGCAACAGAGAGGACCTTAGAAATCACGATCTCTGGCTCCAAATAAATGCTCTCTTCTCTTTGCCATAATACAGTTATGTGGGACAAAGAAACCACCCAATACATTTATTAAATATATGGAGAAAAAATAAAAGCTTGCAGAAGGGGCAAAGCGGGCAGTGGCGTCAGTTATGTTTGTAAAATCTGTTCTGTACAGAAACTTCAGAGATTTGATAAATATTAGCTGAGAATAGTATTTATAAGCCCTTGGAGGGAAGCTATTATTATATCTTATGTGTATGTTCTCATAGACTTTAACACAATGGTTTGCATAGTAGGGCTCAGTAAATGTCTCTTTGGGTGTACCCTGGAGGAGACGATTGGCTGAATTTATCAGATCCTTTTCCTACCATGACAGGTAGTTGAGAGTAGACCTTATTAGAAGAGGTATGGTCATACCGACTAGCTGCCAAAAAAAGAAAAGAAAGAAAGAAAGAAAGAAGAAGAGGTATGGAGGCTGGCTGGTTAGTTCACTTGGTTAGAGTGCGGTGCTGCTAACACCAAGGTCAAGGGTTCAGATCCCCATATCAGCCAGCTGCCAAAAAAAGAAAAACAAAAGAGACATAATCTGGTGAGCGGTACAGAGAAGCTGAAGAATAGGATACATTCCCCGAAAGCACAGAGTGCTACCTGTGGGAATCATCCTGGGAACCCCACTACTGAGACATGCCAAAGGGTGGTGGTGTCCCAGCCGAGGAAGCCGCCAAGTCCAGGAAGGCAGCGCAGGCTAATGGAAAGCCCTCAGACCTCCAGGGCTAGGGCCCTGGCTCCACTTCCATACTTTATAAGATCTCTTATAGCTCCACTTACTAGAAAAATATTAACTTAAAAATAATACAGGAGATGTGCAGTCTACAACTAAAGTCATTTAGTGGGTTGAATCAACGATTTAGCATTTTGGTAAATGCAGAGAATACAGGCTCTGCAGACAGACTGGATATGTATCTCAGCTCAGCTACTTACTAATTGTATGATTTGGGGCAAATTACATAGCCCTTCTGAGTCTCAGATTCCTCCTCCAAAAAATGGGGATAATTCTCACTTCATAAAATTGTTGGGACAATTAAATAACTTAATATTTAAAGTGTTTAGATCAGTGACAACATGTATGATAGAAGCGTTAGCTACTGCTACTATTATTGGTGCCTGCAAAAGTTTCATTACTCGTTAATGATTAGAAAAATACAAGGGTGAGAACTTTGGGTCAGTCAGTATTTTAGTTAGTTTAAAGCCATGGAAGCTGACAGATATCTGAGGTGTTGACAGAGGGCAGGAGAGAGACCAGAAGTAATGGGAGAGAAGATCAAATGTCTGACCCTTCCCACTGCCCAGATGGTGACCAGGGTAAGGAAATATTTATCGGAGCTGCAAGAATAAACATGAACAAACAGCCCTCTAAATATCAAAATGCTGGCAAGAAGAGGAGAAAAAGAAAATGATTTTCCTTTGGGACAGAATACAGATTCCAAATATAGACCCATACTTATATGATCAACTAATTTTCAACAGTGTTGCCAAGGTAGATAACTCAATTGAGAAAAGACAGTCTTCAACAATAGGTATTGGAACCACTGGATATCTATAAAGAAAAAAATTAACCTTGACCCTCACTTCACAACCATGCAAAGATTAACTCAAAATAGATCATAGATCTAAATGTAAGAGCCTAAAATCAATTAAACCTTTTAGAAGAACATAGGAGAAAATTGCTGTAGCATTAGATTGGGCAAAGACTACTTCAGAAGGACACAAAATCACAAACTATAAAAGAAAAACACAATAAAACAGACTTTATTGGGGCTAGCTGGTTAGCTCATTTGGTTAAGACATGGTGTTATAACAACAAGGTTAAGGGTTTGGATCACCATACCAGCCAGCCACCAAAAATAAAAATTAACTAACTAACTAAATAAATAAAATGAACTTTGTCAAAATTTTAAATAATTGCTCTTTGAAAGAAATAGTTAAAAATAGGGCCGGCCCATGGCTCACTCGGGAGAGTACGGTGCTGATAACACCAAGGTTCCGGGTTCGGATCCCATATACGGATGGCCGGTTCGCTCACTGGCTGAGCGTGGTGCTCACAACACCTAGTCAAGGGTTGAGATCCCCTTACCGGTCATGTTTAAAAAAAAAAAAAAGAAATAGTTAAAAATAAAAGAGATAAGCCACAAACTGTATTTATTTTTGTAAAACATATATCTGATAAAGGGCTTGTACCCAGTCTATAAAAAACATTTAAATTCAATAAGATGAACTCAATAAAAAAATGGCAAAAAAATGAACAAATACTTCACAAAAGAAGATATATGAATAATCAATAAACACATGAAAGTATGTTCAACATCACTAGTCATCAGAGAAAAGCAAATTAAACTCAGAAGGAGATATTTTGTAACACATTATTATATACATAAATGTTTAGAACTGTTATATAGATATATAATGGCATCATTCTTTAAATTTGATTTGTTTCATATGATGTTGTAAATATATTCTTAGAATAATATTTATTAAGGGCTGGTTAATTCAGTTGGTTAGTTCAGGTGGTCATAACACCAAAGTCCAGGGTTCAATCTATATACCAGCCAGCCACCAAAAAAAAAAAAAAAAATTATGATGAGAATAACATTTATATATATATATACCTTTATGTGTGTGTGTGTGTGTATATATATAAAGGTACTTCTACAAGTTCATGGGAAAATAGAATTAAAAGATAATATGAATCTTTACTTGAGATTTTTTTTTTTTTTTTAAGATGACTGGTAAGAGGATCTTAACCCTTGGCTTGGTGTTGTCAGCACCACGCTCACCCAATGAGCAAACCGGCCATCCTTATATGGGATCCGAACCCATGGCCTTGGTGTTATCAGCACCATACTCTCCCGAGTGAGCCACAGGCTGGCCTCTACTTGAGATTTTTAAAGACCCCTTCTATATACAAATATATTTAGAATATACAAATAGTATAATCTTTTTTTTTTTTTTTTTTCTTGGTGACTGGCTGGGGTAAAGAGATCTGAATCCTTGATATTAGTATTATCAGTACCATGCTCTACTGAGGGAGCTACCTGGCCAGCCTTCTTATAATATATTCTTATATAATCTTGTATAAGATATATAAAATCTTATAAAACTCTTAAAGTTATTTTTAACTAATAAAAAGTTTTTATTAAAAAAAATCAATGAGACACCACTACACACTGACAAGAATGGCTAAAAATTAAAAGACTAATGATATCAAGTGTTGGTGAGGATATGGAGCCACTGGCATGCTTATTCCCTACTATAGGGATGAAAAAGGGTACAGCCACTTTAGAAAACAGTATGGACTACCTTATAAAGTTAAACATACATTGAGCATATAAGCCAGCAATCCTACTCCTAGATGATTACCCAATTGAAATGAAAACACGTCCACATAAACACATATACATGAATGTTCATAGCATTATGCATAATAGCCAAAAACTAGAAACAATCCAGGTGTCCATCAGTAGGGGAATAAATAAAGTGCACAAAATATTATGCAGCAATAAAAAAGGATGAACTATGACACATGCAACAACATGGATGAATCTCCATGCTGAGGGAAAGAACCATAACCCAAAAAAGCACATACCGTACTAATCTATTTTTGTGAAGTTCTAGAACAAGCAAACTTAACCTATGGCAGAAAAATTTGAAATAGTTGTTGCTTCTGCAGTGATAGGGAGGAGAAAAAGACTCCAGGAGATTGAAGTAAAAAATTCTATGTAGAAGCTAACTGTTCCCTCTTCTCTTACCTTATGCCTAAATGGTTTAGTTTGCTATTCAGCTAGTTTCTTCAAGTAGCTCTTGTTCCTTGTCTCAGCAAATTTGACCTCATGTACTGGCATTTTGGTCTCAGAAAGTTGACAGTTTGGGCCGGCCCGTGGCTCACTCGGGAGAGTGCGGTGCTTATAACACCAAGGCCCCGGGTTCGGATCCCATATACGGATGGCCGGTTCGCTCACTGGCTGAGTGTGGTGCTGACAACACCAAGTCAAGGGTTAAGATCCCCTTACCGGTCATCTTTTTTAAAAAAAAAAAAAAAAAGAAAGTTGACAGTTTGATGAATAAGCTGGAGAACCCATGAGGGGAACACAATGTAGATAATACACCTTGCCAGACTTCCAAATGTGTCCCAGGGGTCAGAAATCTAACTTTTACAGAAAGAGTAGTAATAAACTAGATTTGTAGCTAATAACACCAACAGATTTCAAGAAGTTCTCAAAAGTTAGGATAAAATACATGCAGTATAATACCATTTATGCAAATTTTTAAAACATTCATATAAGGCTATATTTTGATTGTAGAATCATATAAATAAAAATATAAACTCATAGACAGGAAATATATGTACTAACTTCAGGATGATGGTTGCTTCCGGCGGGAGAGAGGAACAGGACTGGAGAAAAGTACAAAGAAAATATCAATTGTACCTAAATATATTACTTATCTATCTATATTAGAGATCTGAAGCAAATATGGAAAATTGTTGAAATTTGTTAAGTTTGGGTTGGGGTGGGCATTTTCTTACAGGACTCTCTACTTCTCTGTGTGTTTGAAACTTTTCATAGTCAACCACTAAAAGAAGATTGAGACAGACATCAGCCCTGTAGGGTTGGACAGGCCCTGGTCCTGATAGCATCTCTCCCAGCTCTGCTTGCCTTGAGGTGTTTATCAGAAAAAAAATTAAAACCCATGTTTCACCAGAGCCTTCTTTGTAGCATTTTGGGGAAGAAAAATCTTTTCTTCTTAGCAACTATTCTCAAGAACATCTATCAATAACCACATCTTCCCTTTTCTTTTTTTTTTTTTTCTTTAAAAGATGACCGGTAAGGGGATCTTAACCCTTGACTTGGTGTTGTCAGCACCACGCTCAGCCAGTGAGCGAACCGGCCATCCGTATATGGGATCCAAACCCGGGGCCTTGGTGTTATCAGCACCGCACTCTCCCGAGTGAGCCACGGGCCGGCCCCTTCCCTTTTCTGAATATCAACTTCTTTCAATCTATAATTCCCAGGAAATGTAGCTCCTGTCCAGCACAGTTAACAGTCAAATTAGTCATGTCTGAACCATATCACTCTTTGAATTTGAGCTTATGCTTAATGGTCCCTTCCTAGAAATCATAGAAATCATGGAGTTTCTATGATTGATGCCTTTGTCAGAAGATTTTTCAACTTATTTTTCAAGAAGATTTTTCAAGTTTTTCAACTTTCAGAAGTTTTTTCCTTGGCCATCAATAGAAAAATGTCATCAGTTACATCTGTAGCTTTGCATTTTTGTTTTTCAACAAAGTTAAAATGTTAGCAACGTGGCCACTGGATGTTATTCTTGCTGGAAACAAAACAATGGAAAATCCATTTCTCTGGAAGCCACAGCTAGAATTTTTAAGGGAGCTCTTATCATCAGTGGGTGAGGAGATTGCTTTATCTGGGACACTGAGATGATTGGAGAAAGCACAATGTAGTACTAAAAAAAAGTCAGGCTCCAAGAGCAGCATTAGTTTCCAACCAAATCCACTACCAGCATCAGCATTCAGTGAGGATGGTTTAGATTAGATTAAGGTCCACAATTCCATGCATGACGTGGAGAGCCACCTGAACCTCTTTTATCTTTTTCCCAGGACACATATCACATTTCAATATACCCTGTAATTTACTTGTTTATTTTGTTTATTGTCTGTCTTCCCACTCCAGAATGCTGCTCCAGGAGAGCAGGGGTCTTGGTCTGCTCTATTCGTTGATAGACACCAAGGGCCTAAAACAGTGCCTGTGACATAGCCGGTGTTCGAAATCTAGTTGTTGAATAAATGAATGAACTTCTGCATCTCATAATCTCTATCTTCCAAATGATGATCCTAATGATAAAACAAGAGAAACTTTATTGAGCATTTACTACACATAAGGCCCTGGGCTAAGCACTTTACATACATTATTTCATTTAATCCTTTCAACAATCCCATGACATAGGTATTAGTCCCACTTTGTCAATAAAAGGAAATGGAGTCTTAGAAAAGGTAGGTAAATTGCTTAAGATCACACAGTTGCTAAGAAGCAGAGCAGAGATTCAAATTGGGACTCTGCAAAACTTCAAAGCCTGCCTTTAAACACTGTCTCCATGCCCTCTGTAGAAGAGGGTTATGTATAAACACCCGAAAAGAACAGAACAGATTTCTCTGCACTCCAATTAAACTGGTGACTTCCTGGGGCCGGCCCGTGGCTCACTTGGGAGAGTGTGGTGCTGGTAACACCAAGGCTGTGGGTTCAGATCCCTATGTAGGGATGGCCGGTTATCTTACTTGGCAGAGCGTGGTGCAGACACCACCAAGTCAAGGGTTAAGATCCCCTTACCGGTCATCTTAAAAAAAAAAAAAAACCTGGTGCCTTCTCCACGTCTAGTAATTCCATTGCCCTTTACCTGCTCCCCTTCCTCTGTTGCTCAAGGCTCACTCACAGCAAGAATTCCAGGAATCTACTCCAGTTCAGCCCCATCCGCACTCCCACATCCAGTCTCAGGACCCTGTCCCAATACCATGCGCGTTAACTAACAGTGATGTTCATTCGTCAGACATACTCACTTCTTGCAGTGAAGGCATAATCGTGACCTTATAAGTGTGGTTTAGGGGGAAAAGCTAGAGCTTTGGAATCATGTAGTCCTGGGTTCAAATGGTATTTCTGTACTTGGCTCCTGCATGACCTTCAAAAGTTATTTAATCCTTCCAGCATGTTTTATTCCCTGGTAGAATGGGAATACTGAGGTCTTTCTCATAAAGTTGTTGAGAAGTTAAAGAAGATTCTTGCAATAAATATTAAGGCCCTTTCTCTTTCACATGTTCACATAAGAGACAACCAAGCATTCTTTTGCCCTGTTAGAAAAACGGTGGGAAGGGGCCGGCCCGTGGCTCACTCGGTAGAGTGCGGTGCTGATAACACCAAGGCCACGGGTTCGGATCCTATATAGGGATGGCCGGTTTGCTCACTGGCTGAGCGTGGTGCTGACAACACCAAGCCAAGGGTTGAGATCCCCTTACCGGTCATCTTTTAAAAAAAAAAAAAAAGAAAAGAAAAACGGTGGGAAAAGAGTGAAAAGGAAAGGAATTTAAGATCTCCATAGCAACTTGTCTCATCTTGTCTGAAGTTTTGCTTAGAGGAAAATTGGGAGCAGGGCAAGGAGAGAGGAACTGGGGGAGTTTCTCTTCAAGACTCTGCCCTGAGCAAGTTCCTCACATCTCCTTAAACGTGAACTTCTGTCTGGTGGGGAGGAGGAGAGTAGGGGAAGGCTCAGAGAGAGACTTCTACAAAGCAACCAGAATGATTTATCTTCTTATTGATTTGTAGAGCTATTTATATATTCCGGATAGTAATTCTTTTCTCTGTTATAAGCACAAAAATATTTCTTTACAGTTTGTGGCTTCTCCTTTAACTTTGTTCCTGGTGTTTGTTGTTTAGTTGTATGATTATTTGTTTCTATAAAAGTTAAAAAAAAAAGGCAAATAAAGCACAATGTTAGCATTTTTTTAAAAGCTCTGGAAATGAATATTTAACTGGCAAATGGGTGTTTGTTATGCTGTTAGTTATAGTTGTTCTTTTCCATATTTGTGATATAAAATGAAAACAGGGCTGGCCGGCTAGCTCAGTTGGTTAGAGCATGGCGCTGATAACAACAAGGTTCAGGGTTCGATATCTGTATCAGCCAGCCACCAAAAATAAAAATAAAATAAAATAAAATAAAAAACAAATACTAAAGAAAGGTTTGATCCTCTTTCCCCATACCTTGAGCCCCAAGTCAGAGCTACCTACATAAACCCTCTTCTATTCCAGCTCTTAAGCCTTCTTTATTAAAAGCCATAGAACAAACACAGGATAAGAAAAATGCCATCTGAAAATGACTTGGACTTCTGGGGACATTCTTGGCTGAGACACCCATCACAGGAACAGCCCCGGGCCAGATTGTGACAGAGGCTGCATGTCTCAGGGCGCCTCCATTCCTGAACCCCCACCCTGTCCTTTCAACATCTTCTCCCCCCAGGCACCTGGCAGTCCCATAGATTCCCAAAATCACCTCTCGGAGCGCCATGCACACATTAAACATATCCTTACAAAGGTAAAAGACTTACTAAAAGCGGCTCAACCCCATTTATATTTTTTTAAAAATTTGATCATTACACAATGGAAACATTTTTTTGTGGCCCTTTACCAATTTCTCCCTAACTCTCTCTCCTCTTGCCTCTTTCCCCACCTCTGGTGTCCTCAGTTCTGTTCTCTCCTTTTGAAAGTTCAAGGAATTATTGTGATTGTTGTATCTTTTTTTTTCAGCTCCCAATTATGAGTGAGAACATGTGGTATTTCTCTTTCTGTATCTGGCTTATTTCACTTAACATAATTTTCTCTAAGTCCATCCATGTTGCTGTGAATGGCAGAATTTCATTCCTTTTTGTGGCAGAGTAGTATTCCATTGTGTACATATACCATATTTTCCTTATCCAGTCGTCTGTTGGTGAACATTTAGGTTGGTTCCAATGCTTGGCTATTGTAAATAGAGCTGCTATAAACATGGGAGTGCAGGAATCCCTTCGACATGATTTCCATTCCTCTGGGTATACACCCAGCAGTAGGACTGCCGGTTCATATGGCAGTTCTATCTGTAATTGTTTGAGGCAGAAGTATTTACATCTTGAAAGTCTTTAGGAGCAGGAAAAGCCAACAGACAAAAACCCTGGGAGGGGTGTCTCTCAAAAGCCTTCACAGAATGGCTGGGAGACCTCTCAGAAGATCCCAACACTTCCACACCACACGACATAAGCAAAGGGACCCTGTCTTGTTCAACATCAGAGCTTCAATGGCAAGCCAGTACATGGTGCTTTGTAGGCACCAAACAAACATGTGTTGAATATGTGTTGAACGACTATTTATTTATCTATTTTTTGGTAAATGACTTCTTGTCTGTCTTGTTCTTTTTTTAAAAAAAGATGACCAGTAAGGGGATCTTAATCCTTGACTTGGTGTTGTCAGCACCACACTCTCCCAAGTGAGCCACGGGCCAGCCCCTTGTCTGTCTTGTTTTGTGCCAGGTGCTGTTGAGACATTGTGGATATGTCAATGAAAAAAACAGATCAAAATTGTTCTCCTCAGGGAACGGTGTGCAATCTATGTGTATGGTTGTGAAGGAAAGGAGATGAGGGTACTGAGAAGGACTATAAATAAAATAAGTATGTTTATATTATATCATAGTGATATTATACAATAAATACTTTGGGGTAAAAAAGAAATCAGGAAAAGGGACCAGAAGAGTAGGGGAGGAGTTGTTGTGATTTGACATTGGAGAGTCACGGGCAGCTTCCTTGAGAAGGTGTCATTTGAGCAAAGAAGGTGGATGAATCACCTCCTTCAACATCTCCTGTCATTTCAACACTGAACCTCTCAAGTTTTGGGGGGTTTTTTTGGTGGCTGGCTGACATGGGGATCTGAACTTGCGACCTTGGTGTTACCGGCACCATACTCTCCCAATTCAGCTAACCGGCCAGCCCTAACCTCTCAGGTTGTAAGAATACATTATGCAATTTCTTGCTTCAGTAGTTTGCATACACTGTTCCCTTCACCTGATATTTAGCCCCTGTCTTTTCTGCCTGGCCAATTCCTACTTGTCCCATACCAGATGCCACCTCCCTCATGAAACCCTCCTCAATGCCTGTAGGCAGAGGTAATCGTACTGCCTTTGTGCTCCCGCAATACTTTGTTCACTTCTCCCCAGAAGCTCTTAGTACCTTTCCTGGGACATCATATGTGTTTTGAAGAATTCTCACAAGGGGTAAGCTGTTACTAACATCATCATGTTTGGACACATGAGAAAACTGGTTAAGTTACTTGTCCTGGGTCATTGGCTAGATTGGGAAGGCTGGACGCTAAGGTCAACAACCCGTGTTTTAAAACAGAGCTCTTCCTGCAATGTGAGGAGCCTTGCCTTGCATGGGGTGAAAAATATTTTTGTCAGATTTTTCTGCTACATCTTGATCAACTTGAGGACAGACACCATTTCTATTTGATTGGGGGAGGGGTTGTTGGGGAGTATGGGATAAATATTTGTTCAGTGAGTAAAGGGATGAATTAACCACCTACGGTTCAGGCATTCACATGGAATTTATTTTTGAACAGGAACCTTCCTTCCTGTGCTACCTAGATCTTACCTCACAAGAGACTGCTTACTCCACCTGACCTCGCCTGAACCAAGTCATGCTAGGGGAAGGGAGGATTTGGACATTTGGCTACTTTCTTTCCTCTTTGGGCATTCTTAAGTAAATTGGTTTGCAGCAGCGAGGGGAGGGCGCAGGGTCAACAAGGTGTCTGGTGACAGGAGCAGGAGTACCTGGGGCCAGAGGCCACTGAGCAGCCATTCTGCCCTCTGCATCCTGTCTCTGTGTTCCTCTCCCAAATCTGTAGGCAAGCCTCAAACATCAGGGCCCTACACAGGACAGGAAGAGACTACAGTTTCCCCAGTCTTTCTGAAAACGTAGAGTATAATATTCCATTGGCTGTTCTCTAAGGTAATAATGAGAAGCTGTGTTCATCACTCAGGTGCAGGAAAAAGTGAGGGGATGGTGGTCTAAGTGACCAGGAACAGCGAATGGGTGGCCTTAATGAAGACGACTTTCTTCTGAGGGCTTATCCCTGCATCTGGCCAGCAGCCCTGAAATAGTTGCTGAGTGAATTATCTGGATCTATGGGAGGGAAATGTTTTTGCTTCTGGTAGTTGGAGATGGTGTTTTTCTTCCAAATTAGGATGAGGAAACATTTATATTGCATATTTTATTTCCTAAAGGGCTTTCCTCCTGCAACATCCCAATATGAAAGTCAGAAGTGCTAACTGTCCCAGCTTCCCACCTCATTCACTCATGCAGCAATACTGAGCATCCAGCACAGGCCAGGGATGTTCAAGGAGATTCAGAGGCCAGAAAGACATAGGCCTGTCTTCAAAGAGGCACAGCCTTGAAAACACAGACAGATAAGTGTGGAAGCCAGTACAGGAGCCCTGATCGTTGTCTCTCAGGCCATCACAGCAGTCCAAAAGGGGGAAGGAAGTCTCCAATGACAAGTTATACTTGAGCAAAGTCTTGGAAATTTTAGTTGTTTTTCTATGGGAGCAATTGGGCGGGAGAATAATGATAACTCTCTTTTAACTGGATTATCTGATGGTTTAAACTTGAAAGCAATGCCGTATGTTTTAAGGGGGCGGTGGTGGTGGTGGTGGAAGGAATGAGATAAAAGCCCTGAAGTATTCCATTTCTATAGAGCCTCTTCTGGGGTGGATAAGATCTCAGCACAGGTGGGGAGGTGGGGAGGTGGAGAGAAGGGAGAACAAGGTGCCCCACACCCAGATCCATTCTTTCCAGCCTGGAACACCCAAATCCCACATTCTATTTGCATCTAATTCTTTGTTGTTTTTTTAAAATGTAAAACATTGGTAGAGGTAATGGATGAACCCCCGCTGCCTCTCTGTAGAATGAAAGTGTCACAAAAGGGTAGTCTCCCCAAGGTTGAATCCACTGCTCTCATTTTACAACTTTCAGCCGTATCAACCATTTTCATCTCAAAATGATTTTATGGTATGTTATCTTGAGAGCTGAGGGTTTGTGATCAGAGAGCAGGGAGTCAGGGCAGGGTGGGGAACAGTGGGAGGACGGCTGAGAATGAGGGAACACTGCGGGCTGGGGTGGGGTGGGGTGGGGTGGGCAAGGATGAGCATTTGAAGGTGGAACTGTCCCCCACCTTGCTCTTCCCGTCTATGGAGGGCATTTTCTTTTCTCCACTAGTGTCCAGTGTTTCTTCACTAGAGATGACGGTAAATAACCCGCATCACCGAGGTGTTAGTGTAACGCGTGGACCCCACCAGGAGTCACTGTCTTCATTTATTAAGCCCTCCTCTGGGCCAGGCTTTCAAACACAGTGCTTGAAGAGGGTGTCGGAGCAGATGTCTTCAAACTACACCATAAAAGAATAAATAAGTAAAGACAATTCACCTTTGTTTAGAATCTTACAATTTACCAAGAGGTGAATTACTTCATTCCAAACTCGGCTCAGCCCTTTGAATTGGGAGTGCTATTCTCCACATTTTATGGACGAAGAAAGCAAGGCCGTGTTTAGTTAAAAAACGCTCCCAAGATGTCTTGCCTGGTTATAATTCGACATAAACAGCAGGACACAAAGAGAAGGGAAGAAGACAAATGGAGAGCGGGGAACCCACTCGTTTGGGGCAGGCAGGACAGCCAGGGGCGTAGCACCCACTTTCCCCGACCTGAGAGACGGGGACCGCCGCCCCAGTGGGAGAATCACCCGTGCCCGCCGCCGCCTCTGCCGCTGCTTCCTCTCAAGGTTGGAAAACTAAGTAAGGACAACATATCTTCTGACCATGACCCCCTTTATTCTGCTTAGAACCAGCCCTATAAGAACCAAACCTCCCCTGGGGCTTTTACAAAAACAGTTTTTGCCAGTGCACACAACAGTTCCTTTACAGAGCAGCCTCCGCCAGCCCTGGGAGGGAGGGCGGGGTGGACCGTGACTCAGCAGGCACCTGGGGGAGGCGAGCACCACGGCCTGCCCGGCCGGTGTGTGTGTGTGTCAGGTTCCAAGTCCCCTCCATCCGGAAGCAGTGAACCGAGTCAGCGGTGGCCTCCTGTTCTAGCTCCGAAAGGGCCTCCTCCTAGACCTCAGGCTTGGACAGAATCCTAATGATAAAAATATAACAATTAAAAATAGAAAAACAAATATAAATACTGCTACCCACTCACTCTGTCTCTCTGTTAAAAATACGAGCACATTCTATAGGTCTGTATTATAATTTCCCATTCAAAGATTTTTTGGTGTTAATATCCTCCCAACTGTACTGTAAGATGAGTTCAAGGTACTTGCCAGAGCCCAGCACAGTGCTTGCTGCTCAGCAAGTATTTACTGCTGGACTGACCCTCCCAACCCCAACTGCACACGACTAAGGCAACAAAAGAAGTGCAGGAGATGAGATGAGCCCTTGGCCTGGCTGACAAGTGCTTTTCTGGTAGGTGCGAGTGAGGGCCTCAAAGTTCCATGAAGGCTGCTATGGTTTGGGGTAGACCAAGACCCCTAACTTTACTAGCTGTTAGATTGAAACTTCAGAGAATAAGGGCATGGGGAGAAGCAGGTGGCCAAGGAGATGCTTGAGAGCAGGCGTCACCAGCTGGTCTGCCACTTGGCCAGTCAAGGAACATCCTGGCTTTGCCATGTACCGTGAGAAGTCTTTTAACTTCTCCTCTCCTCAGTTTTTTCACCTGTAAGATATGGATGGCAGAAGCTTTTTTTTTCTTTTTTAAAGATGACCGGTAAGGGGATCTTAACCCTTGACTTGGTGTTGTCAGCATCATACTCAGCCAGTGAGTGAACCGGCCATCCCTATATAGGCTCCGAACCCGTGGCCTTGGTGTTATCAGCACCGCACTCTCCCGAGTGAGTCACGGGCTGGCCCTGCAGAAGCTGTTTAAAGGCCTAGATCAGACGACATTTGTGGAGGTCCCTGGTGAAGTGGAAGGAGAATGTAACTGTGTGTTCCCAGGACAGGGACTGGCCTCATTCTGTCTGTCCAGAACATGTGGAGAAACATCATAAGGACTCAATGAAGGAATAATGAAAGGATGGTGAAGAGCGATTAACAGACTCTGGGTGGGCAGAAAGCTGGGAGAGTATTTCAGGATAAATGGAGTAGACTAGGAGGGGGCATTTAAATGAGTGGATAGAGGGTGTTAGAAGTATCCCAGACAAACATGGGGTGCCTTGACAGTCCTGGAGGCCAAAGAAGATGGGTCATCTGGGTGTCTTGAAGAGTCCTGTTAGCACGATGAGCATCTTCAAGTATAGTCACTGAGTGAAGGGGAGTTTCAGTGGAACTTTAGGGGAGAAGGGGCAGGTTGGCGTAAGCTGGATATATTATACAGGAGAAAGAATCTTAAGTTGAAGGCGTAAAAATGCATACACACAAAAGTACTGCAATGTAGCACTCTGTACCTCACTCACCGTGAGCTGATGCTGCATGGGACTGGAGAATGTTGTTTGCTCAAAGATCTTATCAGGGCAGTGACTTTGGCCAATCCTGTGGGATACCAGGCCCAGTCCCTCTAATTGTTTGTTAAACTTGAGAAGACACTTGACTGGAAAGCCATCCAGCCCTCGATTTAAGCCCAGTCTTCTCCAGAACACAATCACAGGATTGAGTCCAACCTTCATTTTATTTATTTATTTAAAAAAAAATTTTTTTTTATTTTTTTAAAGATGACCGGTAAGGGGATCTTAACCCTTGACTTGGTGTGGTCAGCACCACGCTCACCCAGTGAGCGAACCGGCCATCCGTATATGGGATCCGAACCCGGGGCCTTGGTGTTATTAGCACCGCACTCTCCCGAGTGAGCCACGGGCCAGCCCCATCCAACCTTCATTTTAGAAGGCTCCCTCCCTCCCTGCACCTCCTCACTGGGGAGGCTCTCTCACTGATGGGAGTGCAAGTGCCATTTCCAGGTGAGATGGGAATGAAAATAAATTGACCCCCCTCTCCTGAGGCCTCCAAGCTCTACTCAGACTCTCCAGGGGTCCTTTCTCCCATTATTCCATTCTATTCTCTCTCTCTCTCTCTCTCCCCTTCTTTCTTTCTCTCTTTTTCATTCTTTTTTTAATTGGGAAAATTTGAGTACCGTGGAACTTGAGAGGAAGGGACCAGCAAAAAGGGAGTGATACTATTTATCATTGCAATATTTCATTAAACCCAATATGCCATTAATTTTAAGATGCATAACTATTTTGTATATCATTGAGAGAAAAAATGCTGCCAAATTATGACATTCTGATTTCAGAGATGTTAAAATGGGGGAAAATATGGAATATATTCAATATAAAAAATACTACCATGTCCATTTGAAAGTTAAGCAAGTCATTAGACAAGTAGTAGATGATTAGTATTTTTATAATTAACCCTTATTCAATGTTACTGTACTTTATAAGTAATAATTCATTTAATCTTTGAAAAAATCCTATTAGATTGGTACTTTTGTCATTCCTGTTTTACAGACAAGGAAATCAAGGCATTGAAAGATTAAGAAATCTGCCCAAAGTCAATACATAGCAGATCCAAGCTTCAAACACATTCCTACCCACCTCTACCACCATGACTGTCCTTCTCACTGATATGTGTTGGCCCACAGTAAAATTTGGGAAAATAAATGAATGAATGAGCAAACAGCTGAAAAAAAAAAAAAAAATCAAAACTGGACTTCAAGCAGAGAAATTAGCATGAATGTCTTTCTTCTTTCCTCTACTTGTCTAAGGAAAGGGCCAACACATTCTCCACACGTTGAAGGTATTAGACCACTGGCTAAGTTCCAAAAGAGGTAAGAAAGCAAGAGTAGGAAGTGGGATATGATGTATGAGAGGGAAAGCAACGTTGTAAAGTAATCAACACAACTATGTTGTAGTTGTTACGCTGCTCTTCATCTAACTGTAGTCTAATCAGTACTAACATCTGGGGCATGGAGAAGGGGACCAGACCCCCTCCCCACAGCCAGGCACACTGCCAGCACCAAGGAGCAGACCAAAATCATCTCCTCCACGTGGGTGGCCCACCACAGCCACCACGATAACCACGGCTGCCACGAAAGGGGCTAGACGCCACAACCACCACACAGATGGTCCGCCAACCACTGCAGTGCGTTAATACAAGGAGAGTCACCAGCAGAGATAAAGAAAGGAGGAGCTTGTCTCTTTCCACAGGGCCCATTTCATAGTGACGGAAGACATCGGCTCTGTGATAGTATTGGAGGACCTGATCATGCCTCTCAGCACTGGACAGATCATTTGGGCAGCAAGTCAACAGAGCAACCATTATTCTTTCAGAGGGGGAGAAGAAATCTAGGCTGATTGGAGGGGGGAGGGAAAGGGGGATGGGGAGAGATTGGATAAGGGGCAAAAATAATAATTACGATTTGTAACAATATGTATGCTAGTAATATTGATTTGATCAACATATCTCAATGTTGAACTCCAAAAATTTGTATAATAAATTCTGATTCAATAAAAACTAAAAAAAAAAAGAAAAGAAAAGTAATAACATCTGGGCTGTGAAGAACCACAGTGTTGTGGGAGAGAGTGCCACCTATTGAGTGACCATCACCACAACTGGAGAATTTCATCTGGGACATCCAACTTGAGACATGGACTTAAGAAAGCCAGTCTACCAACAAATGACCTGGAACCTAAAGCCAAATTTTTATCCAGGCCATGCAGATGATAACAGCTCAGAAAGCTTTCTTTGTACGATGTTGAAGAATGTAGAAAAGATCTCGGCCTGAGCAAAGAAGACTCTGCTGAAGGCCATAGACTATGCAAAGCTGCAGTCTAGGTCATTTCCACACTACACATTGTTACAATGAACGCAGAGGTAAACCTAAATCCTTAAGGAGGAAGAAAACTAACATTTACTGAGCCTCTATCACATGCTTTACAAATGCATTCATTTCGCCTTCATTCATTCAATAAATATTTACTGAGCAGTTACAACGTGCTAGCAAGCACTGCCTCATACAATGGGGAAACAATACTGAACAAAGGCAGCGGTCCAGTTTCCTGCTCCCAGGGAGCTTGCGTGGCAAGACAGTAGAAAATAAACAGGTACTTACGTAATTTCAGAGATCAATGCTGTGAAGAAAATAAAACTGGAAAATGGGATAAGAGTCGTCATATCATTTAAACCTACCTTTCAGAGCCTGTAGAATGGGAATAATAATATTATATCTTGAGGTCACTGGTGGATACCCATGAGAGTTAAAGCATTTAGCCTGAGGTCAGTTGAAGTCAACTGTGCATGAGTGGGTGAATAATCCAGCTAGCAAGGATTTAATTCTCTGCTTTTGAGGGGGGCAGGGCGGGGAGGCGGCTGGCTGATACAGGGATCCAAACCCTTGACCTTGATGTTACTAGCACCATGCTGTCCCAATTGAGCTAACCAGCCAGGCTCTGCCTTTTTTAATCCAAAGGCTGTCTCTCACCACTACACAAGGCTGCCCCAGAATAGTCAAGATGGACAATCAGGGCAGGAGGTCCTAGTATATCAATGATCATCGCTGTTTCATCGGAAGGGTTGTTTACAATACCCAAAATGCCTCTGGCAGGGCATTTTATCTAAATAGATAAAAAGATAACACCACATAGGTATTTACACAGATATTCAGGATCTGATGGTCCTTGATCTTTAAGAGTATCCTTAAGTGTGGAAAACAAAGACTCTTCAGTTCCTGCCATGTGCAGCAGTATATTTATCACTGAGGCTTCTATTGTTTTTATTAATTCAAGGAATTTTTATAATTATTTTGTTTTATGAATCTCATCACGTTAGAGAATATGTGGGCTTCCTTGCACCTTCACAGTAAACTGTCATTTCCAGGAAGATAGGAATAGAAGCCGTGGAGTGATCCATGGTGTGGTTCCTGCCGAGTCATCTGTAGGACGAGGACTATTGGATTACCTCCCTCCAGGAAGAGCCTACCCTTTGTGTTCGAGGTCAGAAGGATGTTGTCATCTCCTCTGAAGGTCTAAGCAGGGTCTTCGCATTGTCACAGGCCCTCGGGCAGCCTGTTGTTTACTTATTCCTCTTGGAAGTCAGAAAGGACACGTGTTTCCTCACCTCCTACTGCTCTCCTCCTCCACGGGCAGGCACGGGTTCTTAGGCTGCTAGTGAGCAGAGCGGCAGAAACCACTTCAATTCCGATGAAGTCCTGAGGAATTTACAGTGGTTCCCAACTATCAAAGATGACCAAGCATATAACAATTGGGTTTTTTTTAATTTTTGTTTTTTTGGCAGCTGGCCGGTATAGGGAACCAAACTCTAGACCTTGGTGTTACAGAACCGCACTCTAACCAACTGAGCTAACTGGCCAGTACAATTGGGTTTAAATCAGAAAGAAATTGCTCAGTTTGACAAGCCCAGCTGCCAGCCAATTTAAAATGCTGGCTCTTCTCGAGACTCAGAGATAACAGGTAGGAAATACATTGGTAACACACAGGCCTTGAGTGCATCGTTGGGTCATGAACAGCAGAGTGACCAATGCAGGCCTGGTCAACGCCTCTGTCCTCCCAGCCTCCCCTTCATTATACTATGGGCTGATTTTCTTTCTTTCTTTTTTTTTTAAAACTTTTATTTTGTCGATTTACATTGTGGTTGATTATTGTTGCCCCTTACCAAAACCTCCCTCCCCCCTCCCTCTCCTCCCTCCCTCCTCCCTCTCCCCCCCCCCACCGACAATGTCCTTTCTGTTTGGACCTTTCTCTCAAGGTCCATCCATGTTGTTGCAAATGGCAGTATTTCATTCGTTTTTATAGCTGAGTAGTATTCCATTGTGTAGATGTACCACATTTTCCGTAGCCACTCATCCGATGATGGACATTTTGGCTGGTTCCAACTCTTGGCTATTGTAAAGAGTACTGCAATGAACATTGGGGAACAGGTATACCTTCGACTTGATGATTTCCATTCCTCTGGGTATATTCCCAGCAGTGGGATAGCTGGGTCATATGGTAGATCTATCTGCAATTGTTTGAGAAACCTCCATACCATTTTCCATAGAGGCTGCACCATTTTGCAGTCCCACCAACAACATATGAGAGTTCCTTTTTCTCCGCAATCTCGCCAGCATTTATCGTTCAGAGTCTTTTGGATTTTAGCCATCCTAACTGGGGTGAGATGGTATCTCAGTGTGGTTTTGATTTGCATTTCCCGGATGCTGAGTGATGTTGAGCATTTTTTCATATGTCTGTTGGCCATTTCTATATCTTCCTTAGAGATATGGGCTGATTTTCTTCTGAAGAATAAGACACTGCTTGATGTGCTTTTATTGACTTTGAAAATAGTTACAGGCATTTTGAAGAAATAACCTACCAGCAAACAGAAAATAAGCAGAGAAGATTCTAAAGTGCTTTTAAAAAGCATGACTTGGACTGAGAACACCCATACCTCACTCTTAGCCTTCCCTGGATCGTGCCAGGTTGTCTGCTTGAGTCATGCTGTTATCCTTGAGGAAACAGAT
The DNA here is from genome assembly GCF_027409185.1 of Cynocephalus volans. NCBI lineage: Eukaryota > Metazoa > Chordata > Mammalia > Dermoptera > Cynocephalidae > Cynocephalus > Cynocephalus volans. The sequence continues at coordinate 36,331,360 of NC_084474.1, read as the reverse complement.
CCATAAAATGTTACTCAGGCAAAACTGAGCTACAGCCTGACTAAACATGGGGTTCCCCTGATAAGATCTTTCCTGTGTAAAGCTTGGTGGATTCTGCTTTCGCACAATTTCCACTTCTCGGACTGTATAAATCCTCAGCCCCAGGACTGAGAGTTCCCTCCTGTTTTTATATAATTTCTCTAATCTGTCACTGGGTTTTGCAGCAGATATAGTAAACAGCCATGTAATGTCTATGCAAGCTTTCTTGTAAGGTTCTACAACTGTTCCCACATGACTTAGAATGTTTCCAAATGATGATAGCTCTTTTTTTTTGGTGGCTGGCTGGTACGGGGATCCAGACTCTTGACCTTGGCGTTGGGTGCCAGCACCATGCTCTCCCAAGTGAACTAACTAACTGACCAACCCAACTTTTCTTTTTTTTAAATGTCATTTTATTGTCATTGCTTTTAATGTAGATCTCTTAGGAACTTGGCACCTTTTCATCTCATGTCTTGGTCAACAGGAAGTAGTTGACCAATTTTAAAAAGCTTCCCCTGAGACATTTGACTTATTCAGCCAGCATTTTGTGGAGAACTTTCTTGGTGGCAGGTAGTCCTAAGCCAGTAGCGGTTCAAAACCTGTGGTAAGTAGGCCAGGTGAACAAGATTGGGGAAGGAGCCATCTGAGGAAGGTCTTGGAGGCATGCCAAGGTTGGAGGAAGCCAATCACTGTTTTGCATTTTGAACAGAGGGAGCAGTTTTTGGAGTCATGTCAACTTTGGAGAAATGCAAGCAGTGTAATTTGGTCAGGCAGGAGCGACAGGTACACCTGCGGGATGAGAAGCACCAAGGAGGAGGGACCAGGGACATAAGTTGACTTGCTTTAGTACATCCATAAGACAACAGAATGCCCCTGTCCCTTTTATTATTAATCAAACGTCCTGTTAGAGTGCTCTTTTACCTAGGAGTTTTATTTTAATTTTATTTATTTTTATTTTTTGGCAGCTGGCCAGTACAAGGATCAAACCCTGGACCTTGTTGTTATCAGCACCACACTCTAACCAACGGAGCTCCTAGGGATTTTAGCATAAACACACACACACACACACACACACACACACTCACCCTTCTTTACTTTTGATTAAAAAATAATATGCCTTGTCATCACTAGAAATGTGATATAGCACATGGGAAGACTGATATTTATATTTGGTGCCTCTTCTGCAGCCTCTATATATCCATGTATCCATGAACTATGTACATTTTCAATTATACACTTTGGTTTATGAGATATTTTTCAAAATTATCTTTGCATCCTAAGTGGTAGAATATATAAAGCATAAGAATATATATGTATATGAGTTGATGGTTAGGTTTATTCAGTATAAGCAACTATATGGATTTTGGGAAATCCTGAGAAATTTGAAAAATTAGATATGTAATGAAATAGGCATTTAATTAGCTGTTAATTATAGACACCAAAATACAATAGTGTGTAAAAATCGTTCATTGTTCAAATCCCCAATGTGAAAAACTGCAGTTTATGTGCCAGCCCCCTGCACAGCGGTGGTTTTGAATAATTCTCTTCTAACTGATGCCCTTGGCTCTCCATCTGTCGACACATTACCATCTGAATTTCCACAGGGAAGGCATATTTTTAAAATCCTGTCTTCCCTTTTGCATTTCACCATGGTTTAAAAAAAAAATGTATTTCTATTGAAGTGATGGTAATTTCAGCACAGGCAAATAGTTGTCCTTAGCCTGTTTGGAATGAAGACATTTCTGCCAGTTCTTTTTCTGATGATCATAAATTATAAGGTGACGAACAGGGGTGAAATCACTTAAGTATGATCCAAGAGAGCCAGGAAGAGCATCTAATGGTTTATAAATGGAATAAAAAGTGAGCTGGGCGTCTTGATTTTGAGGTTGTAAGCGTAAGGAATACAGCAAAATAGTTCAGTGAAAATAATTTAGATCATCAAGTTTTGGTGGAAAGTGGGCAGAAAATTAGATACAAATGAATTATTCTTATAGGTACTACTAAAGGTTACAATGTTTATGGTAGGAAGAAAGGTAGCCTGGGAGCTAACAGGATGCACCTCATATATGCAGATCGGGAGAGAGAACACATTACTTTCTCTTCAATCAGGGTATCTTGGTCTCATAATAACCCGTATTTTGGTGGAAATTCAGAGATTAGCAAAGCCAACAAAGGGTTTGGGGTACTGATTTATAAATAAAGATGATAGGTGTCAAATATGTATAACACAACTAAGTAAAGGAGGAACTGGTGGCTGACAGGTTAGCTCAGCTGGTTAGAGGGTAACCCAAGATCGAGGGTTTGCATCTGTGCACTGGCCAGCTGCCCAAAAAAAAAGAGGAACTGGAAAGATCAGAATATAATTTGAAGAATTCTGGTTTCCAAAAGGGAGGGATATTTTTAAAGAAGGGAATAGAAAATTACAGTAGGCACAGGAAAATAGAAAACGAAAAAATCTGTAATGGAAAAATGAGAGTTTTGGAGAAAAGATAATCAGGAAAGTCTGAGTAGTAATTTTTGCACACACATATTCAAACTTCAAGAACAATTTCCAGAAATTAAATCTAAGCTCTTTCAAATGTTTTAAGGTTTATTTGAAAGAATATACAGGCATAAAACAATTCTGTACACAAAGGATGGGTATTAAATTGTCACAGAGTCTCTTTTTAAATTTTCTCCACCCAACTCCCTGCATCCGCTCCCTCACAACAAGCATGATCGTTGGAGGGAATCCTGTAATCCCGTGGGGATTTGGTGTTTAATGTTGATTTTTAATGCCAGATTGGTTCTTTCTCCCTCTCCCCGCCTCCAGTGTTCTGTTGTATTTCTTCTCTATTCCTGTCTGAAGCTGCTCTTGAATCGCAATATTAGTGCCATTGAGACTCACTCACACCTTGAAACCTTGAAATAAAGGGAAAAAGGGAAGAGAACCAGAAGGAAACCGAGTCATCTCCTTGTAAGTCTCTCCAGAAAGCAATGGCTGGAGACTCTCCATATTGTCTGACTCTTAATCCTGGACGGAGGACAGAATCCAGAAGAGCATCAAACTCAAGTGCAGTCCCGAGAGGCCGGGGCGCGGGCCCGAGGCCAGCAGGGCGGCGCTCGCGAGCTGGGCAGCAGGGGGCAGCGTCCCGGGGAATGGGTAGGTCGGGGCAGCGCTGGCTGGTTAGCTCAGTTTGTTAAAGGTCGGTGGTAGAACACCAAGGTAAAGGGTTCGGATCCTCATACAGGCCAGATGCCAAAAAAGTTTCAAAAAGTAACAACCACCCTGGCATAGGAGGACCTGGTTAGGATGCACGGAGACTTGGGCACAGTTAATAATTAGGGCGGGCTAATAATTATCCATCCGGACACTGATAGGTTTGATGTCGAGTGTTGAGGAAGGATTAAGGAGTCTTCCCGGGGGCGGTGACCGGACCATCCCTCCAGGTCAAATTTCCATCCTCTTCTTATGAAAACACAGCCTTGCAATCCAGGGACCTTTCTCGAAGGTAGCTTGCCCCATGAGGTCGCCGCCACAACCACACCGCTGAGCAGCGTATCAAAGAATTCCTTCCAACACCCCCAGCACGCCCTGAAAGCAGTTCTGGTAGGTACTGTTTTCACGTTCTCATTACGTTTGCAGTGATATTTTAGTGTCCCAACCAGTAAGCGAGCTCTGGGGAAGAGGAGCGGGGCGGTGTGAACTCAGGGCTGCCCTTTAGGGTCACGGGGACTGTGCACCACGCGGGACAGCCAGCCCTCCGGGGTCCCAGCCGGGCAGGAACGCAGTCGCGCATAAGCCTGTGCACTGCTGGGGCCGTGGGCACCTGGGGATGGAGTCTTCACACTTCCACAGCCCTGTAGACTCCGGGTGGAATCTAACTTGTGACAAAGGTGAAAAGCTTGAAGCTCTTTCCAGTCTTGGCTAACCTAAATATGCAGAGTAAAGAAGATCTGTAAACTTGAAAATATGAAATAGTGACCCATACTCTTAGACTCCTGACGCCTCCCAATCCCTGATTGAAGGCTAGGGGGAGAGAGCTGAAGAGGAGGAAAACCGCTTCTTACTTGGGTGGAGTAAATGTGTTTTCCCACTGCAACTGAAATGTGGTCATTTGCTCGCTGAAGTTTATTGCTGCGTGTATTTGCAAATCCAGTTAAAGTTTCCTCAAGCGGCTTCCACCTTGTCTAGGGAATTGTTTCTTTGGGAGATAACCAGCTAGGGGATTGAGAATCAGAAAATTCAAGCTCTGGGGGCCAGCCCGTGGCTCACTTGGGAGAGTGTGGTGCTGACAACACCAAGTCAAGGGTTAAGATCCCCTTACCGGTCATCTTTAAAAAAAAAAAAAAAAAAAAAAAAAAAATTCAAGCTCTGATGTCACTTTTGCTGTTGGTTTACATGTTGTCAAATCATTTTCTTTTCTGAGCCTCAGCTTCCCTATGTTTAAATACATTCACCGACATTTTTTGGTTATTTACTATGTATCAGGCACAGTGCTGAGTAAGCCATTACATGTGTTATCACAATCTGACAATACCTAAATGCAAGTAATATTCCCATTTTACAGAATGTATATTATAATTTGCCCAAGATCACATAGCAAACACATATCAAAGCCAGGATTCAAAGCCAAGATTTTTTGCTCATTTTATTTTTTGCAGCTGGCCAGTGGTGGGATCCGAAACCTTGACCTTGTGTTATAACACCGTTCTCTAACCAACCAAGTTAATTGGCCATCCTGTTCCTTTTTGAAAAATGTGCATAATGTCCACTACATTATGGCACTGCCTCTTAACATGGGGCTATTAATATACAGCTGGTTAGGTATAGGGTCACCTTATGTACAGCACAATTCTGGGGCTCCAATCAATCCTGCTGTAGTCTTTCTGAATGCTCTGCCTGAGTGCTGCAGTGTCAGCCTGGTTAGTTGCACACAGGGCCCTGCTTAGGTCCATCCACAGTGTCCTACACATATTTATCATTGCACTGATTATTACATTGTATTATATTAACTAATATATTTTATATTTACGTATATGTCATCCATATGTCCTGCTTCACCTGCGTGGGTACAAATGATACCATTCCACATGGTGTCCTATCTTCCCCGCTGAGCTTCCTCACCCTTGCCAGAGGCCCTTCCCCTGCTATGTGCCTGAGTGGTGGGGATGCCCAACGTGTGTCCAGAGGGGTAGCCTTGGGTACTCTTACCTCACTACTGAAGCCAGAACTGAGGCTGGAAGAGTTCACACCCTCCAGGTGGGATGCCTCCCAATTCCTGCTGCTGTCATCATCATCATGAAGCCAGAGGTCTGAGGGAGCTACTTAAATCTGGCAAGACAGGAGGTGATGCTCAGGGTAAGCTTCCTGCTCAGTAGCACTGAGCACTGTTGCGAAGCAAGGCAACACTTCCCTGAGATGGGAGAGCGGGGTGCTGTTTTCCTCTGTGTCTCACATTGGCCTGGGATCCCAATGTGGTGGCATTTTCAGTGTAGCTGGAGGGGAGTGAGGTGGAAGGGCACAAGTTCTATTGACAGCTGTGGATCTAGAACCCCACCCCCATCCCTCTTCTTTTTTTGTGTGGCTGGCCAGTGCAGGGATCGAACCCTGGACCTTGGTGTTATCATCATCACGCTCTAACCAACTGACCTGACCAGCCAGCCCTGTCCCTCTTCTAACCCCAAACCTAGGGTGCAAAGGCCACTGCACTAGTCTCATTTCCAGCTTCCTGCCACACCCATTTCCACCATCCAATAAAGTTTAATAAATTTAAAGTGTGAAGGTGAGGGGTGAGCTCTTGGTACCATCATTCTGCAGCTCAAATGTCTTCTCGCCATGTCCACCTCCCCACTCCCCAACACCGTGAGCTCGTTGAAGGCTCCTCTTCACACTGGTCACTTGTCCTTCCACAACGCATGACTCATAGTCAACACAGAAGTGTTTACCAAATGAATGTCATTTCCCTTCTTGATTATCTATGTTCTTTTTCTCTGTTTTTAAAACTCCGTAATTTCCTTTTTGAGCTAACACCTCTTGGCCACGTTGGGAGAAAATTAAAACTAGGGACCACAGGTGATGCTATAATTAGTGTGGCCAGCCTGTGGCGCTGAGGGGCCTGGGACCTCAAGAGCATTCTGGGCAGGCTTTGGAATCAGTAATTAGAAAACAGATTGCTTTTAGGAATCATAGCGAAGCTGAAATGAAATGCAAATATTATATGTTCTTTAAATTGCCTAAAATGACATTAAAATGCAGAATCATATGATGGCGTTACTCTACCAATAACAGAAATGTGATTTATCATGCTGCAGTAAAATGTGGGGAGAGCACTGATTTCAGCCCTTGCTTGATAACGCCTTGGACTTCTGGCTCCTGTCCTCCTCCCTCGTCCTCCCCCTAACCCCTCTTCCCCCTCCTCCCCCTATTACCGCTCCCTTCCTCCTCTCTGTGTCCGGCTACTGCAGAACCGGCAGAAGGGCCTGTTAATTTGTACTATACCCCGGCCTTTGGTGGGTTAATACAGTTCCCTTTATTTCCTGGTTCAGTCCAGAATAGTTTCAATTTATGCTATGCTTTCAAGTTGGTGTTTTTGTTTTCGTTTAAAGATCTGAGAAAGTGCACAAATGCCTAAGTACTGAAGTAATAGGTGCTAGGTGAAAAAGCAGAGTGTATGACAGTGTGGTAGCATTGCATTAAGCTCCCTTCTGGGATGCTTTGCTTCCTGGATACTTTTACCCACTGCTCCTGAGGGTGCTATGGACGCCCAACACGGGGCACTGTATTTGCCCTGAAAGAGCTGGTCGAGGCTCTAGCTGAGGGCTTACCAGAAAAATGTGTGGAAAGGTACATGAAGGCCAGTTTGTTAAAGGCCTTGAATGCCATGCAGAAAAGTTTAGAATTCATCCTGTGGGCTAGAGATTTCCACAAATGTGCTGCCACATTGGTATGCCCCAATGGTTATAAGTGACTCACCTCAGGGAGGTAGGGGTGCCTGGATATCCCAGACCAGGGTCTCTCCTCAGCAGGCTCCATCTGTTTATCCCAATATCACACAAATATTTTCATAGTCTCTGTTTGCCATGACTTGGAAACTAGCTATCACTGCTCTGTAGACAATGAGTTGCAATTTCATTTTTCTTCCTAACTCAATTATAAACTCCTCCAGGACAGGAGCTTTGTCAAATCTCTTCTTTCTCTTGTCCCCATTTTGCTACGTGGGGAGTACATGCTCAAAAAATACTTGATTATTTGATTAATTGGATACTATGGCTTTTTTTTTTTTTACTTCGTAAGAAAATGAAACTTAATGCTTGCAGTTTTAGAGCTGAGAAGTCCAAAGTCCAGGAAACACATCTGGTAAGGGTCTTCTTTGGTGGTGATGCAGGGTATTACCTTCCAAGAAAGGCAGGTGTGAGAGAGAGACTAACCTCCTTAGTCACTCTCTTTTTAAAGCCACGAGAACCACTCTCATTATCCAAGAATGGATCAATCCATTCACGAGGGTACAGTCCTCACAATCCAGTCACCACCTAAAGGCCCCAGCTTTCAATGACCATAATAGGATTTCCCCCCCTCTTAACAGTCACAGTGGGGATCAAGTTTCAATACATAAAACTTGGGAGACACAATTCGTTCTGCCCCTACCCCTCAAAGTCCTTCTCACAGGTAAATACAGTCATTCCATCCCCAAAGTCTTAAATGGTTTCAACTCAAAAGCCCAAAGTCCTGAATTCCATCTGTGAAATCGAAATAAGTTATCTACTTCCAAGATCCAAGGGTAGGACAAACATAGAGTACATATTCCTGTTCCAAATGGGAGAAATAGGCCAAAAGAAAGGGGTAACAGGTCCTAAACAAGTCTGAGACCCAGCAGGGCAGGTGTAAATCTCAAAGCTGGTGAATCAGGTACCTTGACTCCATGTCTGACAACCTCTGCATGCTGGTGTGAGGGTTGGGTCCCCAAGCCTTTGGGCAGCTCTGCTCCTATGGCTTTCCTGTTCTCAGGTGATGCTTTAGTCTCCCAGGCTGGCACTACACACTGGTAGCTCCACAATTCTGGAGTCTCCATGATGGTCCTGTTCCCATGGTGTTGGTGCTGGTGGGGGTTTTCTGCTGCAACTCCAACCCCACGTTTCTTCTTGGCATTACTCTAACAAAGGCTCTATGTGGTGAATCCGCCCCTGTGACAGATCTCTTCCTGGGCCCCCAGATTTTTCCATACATCCTTTGAAATCTGGGTGGAGGCTCTCAAGCTTCACAGCTCTGGCATTCTGTTAACCTGCAGACCTAACACCACGTGGACACTGCCAAGGCTTCCAGCTTGTGTTTTCTAAAGCTTCAGGTCCAGCCACACCTAAGGCCAATTTAGCCACAGCTAGAGCAGCCAAAGCAACCAGGGTGCTGGTGTGGGGACCAGCATCCTGAGGTGGCCCTGGGCAGCAAGACTGTAGAGGGTGCCTCAGGCCTGTTCCCTAGGACCATTCTGTCTCCCTAGGCCTCTGGGCCTGGGATGGAAGAGGGAGCTTCTGGAATGCATTCAAGGTCTTGTTTTCCCTTCTCTTCATAATCCCTTTCTTCTGTACTAATCTCCATAGCAAACAGTCTCTGGGCTGCACCATTGCATTTTTCTCCTAAAAATGCTCTGTGGTTCTCTACCACGTGGCCAGGCTGAAAGTGTTCCAATTTTTTACCATTTGCTTTCTTTTGACTTATAAATTCTGGCTTTATGTTGTTATACCTTTTCTGCCATAACTCAGCATAAGCTGTTACAAGTAGCCATGCGACTTCCTGAATCCTTTGCTGCTTAGAAATTTCTCCTGCCAAATACCCTGGTTCAGCATCCTTAAGTTCCACATTCCGTAAAACTTTTGGGCATGAACAGAATGTAGCCAAGTTCCTCGCCAGTTCATAGCAAGGGTGACCTTTGCCCCAGTTTCCAAAAAACTCCTTATTTCTATCTGAGACCTCTTCAGTATAGCTTTTACTGTCCTTATTTCTATCAACATTCTGCTCACCACCATTTAACTAGTCTCTAATATGATCCAAACTTTCCCTGGTTTTCTTATCTTCTAAACTCCCTCCAGCAGCTAGGCTTTTTCTAACCTGCTCCTCCACATTCCTCCAGCCTCTCCTCAATACCCCATTCCAAAACCACTTCCACATTCTCAAGTATTTGTTATAAGCAACACCCCACTTCTCTCAGGTACCAATTTCCTGTATTAGTCTGTTTCTGTTGTTATAACAAAACACCTGGAACTGGGTAATTTGTAAGAAAATGAAATTTATTGCTTACAGTTTCAGAGGCTAGAAAGTCTAAAGTTCAGGGAACACATCTGGTGAGGATCGTTGGTGGTGATGCAAGATATCATATTGTGAGAAAGGCAGGAGCAAGAGAGAGAGCTGGATATTATGACTTCTAACAAACTAAACTTCACAAATCATACAATAGGGATGACTACTTTGCCTGCTTCTAGGAATCATAAAATTCCAAGTGGAAGTGACTCAAAGTGGTGGGTCAAAAAAATACCTTTCAAAGGAATGTGAAAACACTTATGCTGCTGGTCATATTTAGAACTGTCAAGAAAGGAGAGATCAGAAGTCTCAAAAGGCAAATAATAGAAAGGAACAATTCCTGGATCAAGACCTGGGCTTTTGGTCTTGAAGAATCAAGGCTGAATAATTTGTTGGCAAACTCCTGGGCTGGCTGGTTAGCTCAGTTGTTTAGAGAGCAGTATTGTAACACCAAGGTCAAGAGTTTGGATCCCTATACAGGTCAACAGCCAAAAAAAAAAAAAAAAAAAAGAAAAGAAAAGAAAAGAAAAAAGGGCTGGCAGGTTAGCTCAGTTGGTCAGAGTGTGGTGCTGATATACCAACATCCAGGGTTCAATCCCTGTACTGACTGCCACAAAAACAAACAAACAAAACCCCTCTTGATCATAATTTTAATCACACTCTGTTCAGCAGTCATTAGGATAACAATTTTTTCCACTTGTTAATCTGTCTTTATCCTTAGGTGGAGGTTGACTTTCCCTTGCCATATGACCCAGTAACCTTACTCCTAGGTATCTACCCGAGAGAAATGAAAACATAAGTCCACACAAAAACTTGTATATGAATATTCATAGCAGCATTGCTTGTAATACCCCCCAAAATTGAAAAAACCCAAATGTCCACCAACTGGTGAATGGGTAAATAAGATAAGATATATTCATACAATAAAATATTATTCGGCAACAAAAAAAGGAATGAAGTACTTGAATACATTGTTAGTGAAACAAGCCATTTACAAAAGGCCACATATTGTATGATTCTATTTACATGAAATGTCTAGAATAGTCAAATTTATAAACAGCAAGTAGATTAGTAGCTGCCTAGGGCTGAGGGGGAGGTGGCGGAAATGGGAAGTGAATACTAATGGGTACAGAGTTCTTTTAGGGATGATGAAAATGTTCTAAAATTAGAGTATGATGATGGTTATGCAACGCTGAATATACTAAAAAGCATTGAAAACAAAAGTTAGTGGGCTGGCCAGTTATCTCAGCTGGTTAGAACATGGTGCTGATAACACCCAGATCCACGGTTTGATCCCTGCACCAGCCAGCCACCAAAAAACAAAACAAACAAAAAGTTACAAGATACTACAAGCAAGAGGCTCTAATCACAAGAGGACCTGATCGCCGTGAAAGAAGTGGTGCCCTTGCTTAGCAGCAAAGGGCTTTACCCTGAGAGCTCAGTTGTTTTTCCAGATTTCTCCAAATGAGAATCATGGTTTGGCAGGAGGAATGAGGGGCAGGTGGAAAAGGCTGACGAGGCAACTAACCTTGAGGAGGAGGAGGATGAAAGGTGAAGATCAGGCTGGTGTGCAGGGAGGGAGGCTGCGCAGTAAGATAGTGCTTAGGAGGGAAGGAAAGGGGGTCTGTCAACAGCGATCAGCTTTCTCTCCTCTTTGGGGATCCTGGTCAGCCTCCCCTGGGATATGCCGACAGCTGACCTGCAGATCAGCCCCTCCCAGCAGGGACAGGTACTGACTGCCACCCTTTTTCCTTTAAAGGCAGATATATCCAGGGTTCTATCCCTGTGTCGCCCCCCAAAATAAATAAAATCAAAATAAAGGCACATACAAACTACCTTTATGTGGTAAGCGAAGCCAACTGTGTGAATTCTGATTTTGCAGGGCTATGGGTTGGGCTTCACAGCACAGACTGATTCGTGAACAGCAGAGGGCGCTGTTAGCATGCAAAGTCTGCGCTGAACAGCCCCAGGAAGGAGGAAGTAGTCGGCTCAGAGTCTGCCCTGCGTTCGACTCTAATGCAATCAGACTAGAATAACAAACATACTTTGTATTTTAGAACAAAATTGCGACATTCTTGAAATAATGGTTTGACACACAAGACACTGTATTAAAATAAAACAGAACTCCAATAGGACTGTTAATTCCTAGAAGAATGATTTGGCAGTCTGGACATTCTTTTATCCACCTAGTACTTACTGACTACCTACTATGCACAAGGTATTAGGTACTTTGATACGGCTTAAAAACAATAATCCAAGGATAGTGCTGGATGCTGCTATCGAGGGCTTTTAGAAATGAAAGCCATGTTATTCATGCACAAGTTCATCACGTGAACTCGGGAGTTTTGCGCGAGAATGCAGCATTGTCAGGAGACACCTGATAGAGGGGAAATTATTGGTTTTTAAATCTAGTTTCCCTGCCAACTCAACTGTGTGAAAGTATAAGGATAGTCAAATGTATTGAGTGCCCACTGTATGTCAGGCATTGTTCTAAATGCTTAATAACTTTGAGATAAAATGTGGTTTGTGGACCAGCAGCATTAGCATCACCAATAACTTGCTAGAAATGCAAAATCTCGGACGACACCCCAGGCCCAGTAACTCAGATTCTGATTTTTGTTTGTTTTGTTTGTTTGTTTGTTTGTTTGTTTGTTTGTTTTCGCAGCTGGTCGGTACAGGGATTTGAGCCCTAGACCTTGGTGTTATCAGCACCATGCTCTAACCAGCCAAGCTAACCAGCCAGCCCAGACTCTGTATTTAAAGGAGACATGTATGCACATTAAAGTTCCAGAGGCACTCCTCTACTGTGTATTATCTTATTTAATCCCCATAGCCATCCCACAACAGAGGTACTATCATTATGTCCATTTTAAAGTGGGAAACTGAGGCAAAGGGATGTTCAGTAATGCCCAGTACAAAGCTGAGATTTTTAACTAAGGCAAAATAGTTTTCATGCCCATGCTTTTACTCATATTGCCTAACTTTTCCTCTCGTTTATCTTCTCCCTCTGCTTTCAAATGCATAAAATGGACATAATAAACATGTCTTCCTTACTATCATATTAGTTAAGTAGCCAGTATTTGTTTATAAATGCATCTGAAATCCTTAAAGTAAAAATACTTTTTATGGGTTAGTTATAGATAGTAAAGTCTAAGCATTTTTTTCTTGGAAGATCTTTCCTTACCACAGTACTGTTTACCACAAGTGTGTTTTTATGTCTGCCCCATTTACCTCTAACACACCTGGCACACTCCTACCTCAGGGCCTTTGCACTTCCCCTACATATCTACATACCTATCTCTCTCACTTCCTTGAAGTCTTTTCTTAAACAGTACATTCTCTGGAAGATTTCCTTGACTACCCTACTTGAATTACAACTGTCCCTTTCTAAGAAGATGATTCAGAAAGGAAAGAAGTCCTTCTCAAAACTGAAGAAAGGCGAAGGCTTTATAAGCCACGGCTATGCAGAATGAAGTCCACAGCTAAGAGAAGAAAAAGATCCACACACATCCCACCTTCCAGGTCCCAGGGCACCATGACTCTGAGGCAAGCCATGTGTCTTCAGAGGCGTGCCCCCAGGAGACACAAGCTTGAACACTGTGCCATCATCAGGTTCCTCCTGAGTTCCCAGTGGGTCAGAAGATGGAGGGCACCCCATGGTGCTCACTGTGGTTGTCCAGGACGGATCTAGCAAGATGTGAAGAAACTCTGCCCCTGACATGGCCAAGGTCAGTACCTTTCCATGGGTGGGAAGAAGGCATACTTTACACTGGACCTACCATGATGCTTTAAATGGTACCAACAAAACTGGGATCATCTAAGTGGATTCTTGCTCATGAGTTCTCAGTATATTGAGGTATTCCTCCACCCAAGAAAAGAAATCCCAATTGTGTTTCCCCAGTAAACACACACACACACACACACACACACACACACACACACACACACACACTTTATTTTCCTTCTGCTTTATTTTTCTCAATAGCACTTTTTATAATGTGATAAAAATGCTCTTTATTTGCTTATCGTTTCCTTTCTCCATTACAATGTAAATTCCCCTAAGGACAGGGATTTTTGTCTGTTTTACTCACTGTGCCCCAGCTCTTAGAAAATTACTTTACAGATACTATATGATATTTGTTGAATGAATAAGTGAATCATTCCCACCTGACTGCAAAATTCTCAAAATGTTGAGCCATGTTTTACTAAGTTTTATATCTCAAAAACTTAACAGTGTGATTGATAAAATAAGTGTTTATTGAAATGGAATTATTTCATTGACAGCATACTTATAGAAGTTTAAATTACACATTTGTTACCACCAGTATCCTTTCTTCCATTGCTCAGAAATGATCAGATCAAAAATCTGGACATTGTAATTCATAAGAGAAGCCCACTCAGCTGTAATAAAGGATAATTATATGTAATTATATGTTATGTATTTCCTGTCTACAGTTTGAGAATTTCATACTTGATAGGGAATTTTTATTTGATGTGTAAAAATTTTGTTAGCTTGTAAAGGTATTTCTTTTTAACTTAATGTTAGTGAGTTACTTTAAGAAGGTTCTCTGTAGGTCAGAGTTGTAAAAACCATCATTTGCTGTAGCAGTGCCAAGGTAACCATCTTAATGAGCAATTAAGCATGTAAAGTCTTGGAACTCACCCATGCGTAAATTGTCAACTCCAGTGGTTCAGAAACAAACATATCATTATTTTCATGTTTTAAAATGAAATTGAAATTTTAGTTATGTGGAGGGGTCAAAGATGTCAAGTCTCGTTTCTTACTAAAATGTCTGCTTTATTTTTAGATCTTGTTGGAGTATGGAGGATGCTCTTGAAAATACTCTTCTCTTCACCTCCTGAGTTTCAAATGAATAAAGAGAGACACATCAGAGTCCGGTAGAGAGATACAATTATGCATCCTGTGATTTGTAAAACTGAATTGAGGACAATAGCTTGAATCCTTGGTCACAATCTGGTGTGTTCCAAGTCTAGATCATGGAATGACTTACCAGGGGAAGATTCTACAGACTTGCTTACCCAGCATCATTCCTTTGAGTACACTGATATGCTTTGAGCCCCGGTAGTGGGGAAAGAGGAATGGACCTCCTACAAGGCAAGCTAAGCCTGAAGCCCACTATGCCTTCCAGAGGGAAGTGGGAGAAGAATGAACCAAAACATAACCATCCTACAGTCATCTGGAAAAAGAAAAAGCTGAGCCACGCTAGCTTAGGTCTTCTCTCTAGTTCACAAAGAAGCCCTCCATTATCAAGTGGAGGGCAAACAGACTGGCAAATGCTCTCTCCCCATTACATTTTTTAAAAAGTGAATATATCAAAATCAAATGTATGTTAGTGTGCCATATATACAGAAAAATGCACAGGTAATAAGTGAGCTCAATAAGTTTTTCAAAATAAATACTCTCACATGATCAGCATCAGATTTAAAAAAGAAAATACCCAATATCCTAGAAGTTCCACTCATGTCAATTGATCCACAAGCAGTGTAACTTCATGATAAAACAAAGTTCAATACTCCTCAAAGGACTACAACAAAATTCAGCATACAGTAACACAAATTCAGAATGCCTAAGAACCAACTGCAAATTATCATTTATGCAAAGAAGCAGGAAATATGACTCATAGCTAGCAAATAAATCAGTGGAAAGAGACTCAGAAATGATAGAGAAGATGGAATTTTCAGGGAAAACTTAAAACAGCTATTATTATATTATATGCTCAAAGATGTAAAGGAAAACATGAACAAAATTGTGGTGAAAATGAAATATTTTATTTGTTGTTTTTGTTTGTTTTTTAATTGTGAAAAATATTTTAAAAATGTAATCTGTAGACACGAAAAATATACTCTGTGATATTAACAATATACTGTATGGAATATCAGAAGATTAGACACTTCAGAAGAAAAAATATTGGCAATACTAAAGACACAACAATAGAAACCATCCAAAATGAAGCAAAGGAAAAAAGAGACTGAAAATAAGTGAATAAACAGAGCTTTAGTGACCTATGGGAAAATATCAAGCTACATAAGATACATGTGATTGGAGTTCCGTGAGGATAAAGGGAAAGGGGAACAGAAAATACCATTTGAAGAAATAATGGCTGAAATTTTCTAAATGTAATGAAACTGTAAACCCATAGATTCAAAAAGCTCAACAAACTCTAAGCAAAAGAAATGTAAAGAAAGTGGCATTGATGCACATCTTAATCAAATTTCTGAAAACCAGTAATAAAGACACAACCCTAAAAGCAGCCTGAGTTGAGGGAAGGGCAGAACAAAATTATATACAGAACAAAGATAAAAAAGACAGAAGTTTTTTTCTTGACAAAAACTGTGAAAGCCTCAAAACAATGGAACAATTTCTTTAAAGTGCTGAAAGACAACTGTTAACCTATCGTTCTATACCCAGTGAAAAGTATCTTTAAAAATGAAGGTGAGACAGAGACATTTTTATTTATTTATTTTTTATCATACATACATGTGGGGTACGATGTTGATTTTCAGTAATTGTGTTCAACGTGTGGTGGTTAGATCAGTATAGTTAGCTTATTCAGTATTACAATATACAATCTTGCTTTGTGTCCTTTGACCAATTCCTCATTAGCCCGCTTCCTTCCCCCCTCCCCTCCCCTTTTCCACCTCTAGTTTTCTAAATGTTCAGAATATTACTGTGACTGTTGTTTCTTTCTTTCTCTCTGTCTCTCTTTATTGTTCATTTGTTTATTTATGGATTCAACTCCTGGTTATGGGTGGGAACATGCAGTATTTCTGTACCTGGGTTGTTTCACTTAGAATAATTTTCTCCACATTGTGGCAAATGGTAGAATTTCATTCTTTTTTATGGCTGAGTAGTATTCCATTGTGTATATATACCACAATTTTCTTACTCAGTCATCATTGATAGACATTTAGGTTGGTTCCATAGCCTAGTTATTGTAAATAGAGCTGCAATAAACATGGGAGTGCAGGTATCCCTTCAACCTGATGTTTTCCAATCCTCTGGATATATCCCCAGTAGTGGGATTGCTGGATCATATGGACATTCTATCTGTAGTTGTTTTAAGAACCTCCAAACTGTCCTCCATAATGGCTGTACTAATTTACAGTCCCACCAGCAGTGCAGGAGGGTTCCCTTCTCTCCACATCCTCGCCAGCATTTGTTATTCTCTGTCTTTTTTAGAATAGCCAGTCTGATTGGGGTGAGGTGACATCTCAAAGTGGTTTTGATTTGCATTTCCCTGATGATTAGTGATGTTGAGCATTTTTTCATATACCTGTTGGCCATCTGTATGTCTTCCTTTGAGAAATATCTATTCAGCTCCTTTGTCCATTTTTTAATTGGATTATTATTATTATTTTTTTTGCTGTAAAGTTGTCTGAGCTCTTTGTATATTCTAGATATTAATCCCTTGTCAGATGCATAGTTTGCAATAGTTTCTCCCATTCTGTAGGGTGTCTTTTCACTCTATTGATTGTTTCCTTTGCTGTGCAGAATCTTTTTAGTTTGATATAGTCCTATTTGTTTATTTTTTCTTTTGTTGCCTGTGCTTTTGGCGTGTTATTTATAAAGTCATTGCCCAGTCCTAAGTCCTGCAGCATTTCCCCTATGTTTTCTTCTAGGAAGTTTAAAGTTTCAGGCCTTGTATTTAAGTCTGTAATCCATTTTGAATTGATTTTGGTATATGGTGAGAGGTACGGATCAAGTGTCATTCTTCTACAAATGGATAGCCAGTTTTCCTAGGACCATTTATTGAAGAGGCAATCTTTTCCCCAACGTATGTTCTTGATGCCTTTGTCAAACATCAGCTGGCTGCAAATACGTGGGCTGATTTCTAAGTTCTCTATTCTGTTCTATTGGTCCACGTGTCTGTTTTTATTCCAGTACTATGCTGTTTTTGTTACTATAGATTTGTAATATAGCTTGAAGTCAGGAAATGTAATGCCTCTGGCTTTACTTTTTTTGCTCAGGATTGCTTTGGCTATTGGGGGTCTTTTGTTGTTCCATATGAATATTAGGATTGCTTTTTCTATTTCTGTGAAGAATGAGACAGAGACATTTTTAGATTTAAAATAATCTGAGATAATTCATTGACATCAGACTAACTATACAAAAAATGTTATAAAGAGGTTCTTCAATTAAAAAGGAAAATGAGGACCAGCCCGCAGCTCACTTGGGAGAGTATGGTGCTGATAACACCAAGGCCACAGGTTCAGATCCCTATATAGGGATGGCCGGTTAGCTCACTTGGGAAAACATGGTGCTGACGCCAAGTCAAGTGTTAGGATCCCCTTACCGGTCATCTTTAAAAAAAAAAAAAAGGAAAATGATACCACGTAGAAATGTGGGTCTACAAAAAGGAATAAAGAGTATTGAAAAAAGTAAATATGTTGATAAATACATTTCTTCTCATTTTAATATTTTTAAAAGATAATAACTGTTTAAAGCTTAAGTAATGACAGCGTATTGTGAGGCTTATAACAAATGGAGAAGTAAATGTATGACAATTACAGCAAACATGATAGGAACAAGGACATGGGAGGATACTTATGTTAAATTCTCATAATACATATGAAGTGGTGTAATGTTATCTAAAGGTAGACTGTTAACAAATTAGTGGCACATATTGTAAACCTAGAGAAGCTCTAAGAAATAAAACTTAGAGGTATAAATAATAAGCCAATAGGACAAATAAAATTAAATTATGAAAATATTCTGTTAACCTAAAAGAAGTCAGGAAAAAAGGATAGAAAAAGTAGAAGACAAATAGTAAAATGGTAAATTTAGCATAGCCATTTTATGATTACATTAAATCTAAATGTTCTAAGAATGCAAACTACAAGGCAGAAATATTGTCATACCAGATAAAAATCAAGGCCCATATATATGCTTTCTAGAAGAAAGCCACTTTAAATAATATAGACACAGATAATTTTAAAGTAAAAGAATGGGAAAATATATATTATGCTCACATTAACTAAAAGAAATCTTTTTTTTTTTTTTTTTTTTTATGTCGTTTTTTCGTGACCGGCACTCAGCCAGTGAGTGCACCGGTCAGTCCTATATAGGATCCGAACCCGCGGCGGGAGCGTCGCCGCGCTGCTAGCGCAGCACTCTACCAAGTGCGCCACGGGCTCGGCCCAAACTAAAATAAATCTTGAAGAGGGGCTGGCCCGTGGCTCACTCGGGAGAGTGCGGTGCTGATAACACCAAGGCCATGGGTTCAGATCCTATATAGGGATGGCCGGTTCGCTCACTGGCTGAGCGTGGTGCTGACAACACCAAGCCAAGGGTTAAGATCCCCTTACCGGTCATCTTTAAAAAAACCAAATATATATATATATATATATTAATATCAGACAAAATAAGCTTTCAAATGAGGAATATTACCAAAATTAAAAAGAAAATTTCATAATGATAAGTCAATTCCTCAAGAAGCTATAAACATCTTTAATGTGTATGCACCCAATAACAAATTTGAAAAATATAAAACGAAACTGTTAGAACTGAAAGGAGAAATAGAAAAATCCACAATTAGAGTTGGAAATTCTGACACACAACTCATAGCGATTGAATAGAAAGTGGCTGAAAATCAGAAAGAATATAGAAAACTTCAAAAACTTCATCAACCAAATTGGTCCCATTTACATTTATAGAACATTCCACCCAACAATAACAGAATACACATTCTTTTCGTGTATACATAAGACATTCACCACAGAACATATTCTTGGCTACAAAACAAGTCTCAATAAATTTAAAGAATTCAAATCACAGTGAGTATGCTTTCAGATCACAAGAGAATTGTAATAATAAGAAAAAACCCAAAAAACTATCCAGAAAATCCCCCAAATACTCAAAAATCAACCAACACCTTTCTGAATAATCTGAGGTGAAATCACAAGAGAAATTGGAAAATATTTTAAACTGAATGAAAATGAAAAAACAATATATCAGTATTTGTGGGATGAAGCTAATGCATTGATTAGAGATAAATTACTATTTTCTGTCTCTATAGATTTTTCTTATTATGAACATTTCATATAAATGGAATCATACAAGTATGATATGTGGTCTTTTGTAACTGGCTTCTCTTCACACGTAGAATAATCTTTTCATGGTTCACTCACATTGTAGTACTGTATGAGTCAACACTTCATTTCTTTTTATGGCCAAATAATATCCAATTGTATACATATACCACGTTTTCTTTATCCATATATTAGTTGATATTTGGGTTTTTTCCACCTTTTGACTATTATGAATAATACTGCTATGAACTTTCATGTACAAGTTTTTGTATGGACATATGTTTTCATTTTTCTCCAAATGGAATTGCTATACCATATTGTAACTTTATGTTAAACTTTTTGAGGAATTACCAGACTATTTTCCGAAGTAACTCCACCACTTTACATCCCACCAGTAATTTTTTTTTTTTTTAAATGACTGGTAAGGGGATCTTAACCCTTGGCTTGGTGTTGTCAGCACCACACTCAGCCAGCGAGCAAACCGGCCATCCCTTTATAGGATGAACCCATGGCCTTCGTGTTAGCAGCACCGCACTCTCCTGAGTGAGCCACGGGCCGGCCCCTCCCACCAGCAATTTATGAGGATTCTGATTTCTTTGTATCCTCTCCAACAGTTATTATCAGTCTTTTTGATCATAGCCAATCTAGTGAGTGTGAAATGCTATTTCATCGTGGTTTTGATTTGCATTCCCTGGGGCTAGCCCATTAGCTCAGTTAGTTAGAGTGCTGTGTTGTAACACCAAGGTTAAGGGTTCGCATTTGCATTTCCTGATGTCTACTGACATCAAGCATCTTTTCATGTGCTTATTAGCCATTTTGATACCTTCTTTGGAGAGATGTCTATTCAGATCCTTTGCCCCCCAAATTGGGTTATTTGTCTTTTTATTGTTGAGTTGTAAGAGTTTTTTAAAAAAATCATTCTAGATACAAGTTACTTATCAGATATAAAATTTGCAAAAAATCTTCTCCCATTCCATGGCCCTTCACTTTTTTGATGATGTCCTTTGAAGCACAAAGTTTTTTGATTTTGATGAAGTCCTATTTATCTATTTTTTAATTTTGTTGCTTATGAATTAGGTGTCATATCTAAGAAACCATTGCCAAATATGAAGTCATAAAGATTTAGCCTTACGTGTTTTTCTAAAAGCTTTATATCTTTAGCTCTTACTTTTAGGTCTTTGATCCATTTTCAGTTAATTTTTATATATGGTGTGAGGTAGGAGACCAGCTTCATTCTTTTTTTTTTAAAAGATGACCGGTAAGGGGATCTTAACCCTTGACTTGGTGTTGTCAGCACCACACTCAGCCAGTGAGCGAACCGGCCATCCCTATATGGGATCCGAACCCGGGGCCTTGGTGTTATCAGCACCACACTCTCCTGAGTGAGCCACGGGCCGGCCCCAAGCTTCATTCTTCTGCATGTGGATATCTAGTTGTCCCAACCCCATTTATTAAACACTCTTTTTTTCCCTATTGAATAGTCTTAGCACCCTTGTTGAAAAAAAAAAATCAATCCACCACAGATTCAGGGGATTATTTCTTGACTGTCAATTATATTCCACTGAACTCTATGCCAGTGCCACACTGTCATAGTTACTGTCGCTTTGTCATAACTTTGGTGTTTTTTTTTAATCGAATATACATATTTTGGGGATTCAATGTTGACATATATTGATCAAATCAATATTACTAGTATGTATATCATTACAAATGGTACTTATTCTTTATGCCCCTTGTCCAATCTCTCCCTATCCTCCTCTCCCTTCCCCCTCCCACCACTGATAACCCTAGATTTCTTCTCTCCTTCTGAAAGAGTAATGGTTACTCTGTTGATTTGTTGCCTAGATGATCTGTCCAATGCTGAGAGGTGTGCTCAGGTCCCCCAATATTATCATAGGGCAGATGCTTCTTCTGTCACTCTGGAATGGGCTTTGTGGAGACAGACATCTTATTCTTTTCTTTGGTCTCTGCTGGTGACTCCCCTTGTGTCAATGCACTTGAGTGGCTGGCAGACCATCTGCTTGGTGGCTGTGGCATCTAGCCACTTTTGCAGCAGCCAAGGTTACTGTGGTGGCTGTGGTGGGCCACCCACACAGAGGTGACGTTTTTGGTGTGCTCCTTGGTGCTGGTGGTGTGCCTGGCTGTGGGAGGGGTCCAGTCCTTGGCTCTATGCCCCAGGCCCCTGGGTGGGGCCTCAAGGCACTTGTAACTTTCGAAATCAGGAAATGTGGGCCCTCTAAAGTTGTTCTTTTTGTCAAGATTGCTTAGTAATTCATTTTTAATTCAAAACATTTTAAAATCTCCTATATGCCAGGAAATATGTGAAGGAAACAAAACAGGATTGGTCAGTCAGGAAGAAGATGCACTTAAAGAAGAATTAACAACTTGCTTTTTTTTTTTTTTTTTTTTAAAGATGACCGGTAAGGGAATCTGAACCCTTGACTTGGTGTTGTCAGCAACACGCTCTCCCAAGTGAGCTAACCGGCCATCCCTATATGGGATCCAAACCCGTGGCCTTGGTGTTATCAGCACCACACTCTCCCGAGTGAGCCACGGGCCAGCCCTAGAATTAACAACATTTGATGGAGATTATGACAGGGGAATTATACATACTTATAAAAGTAGAGCAAGAGGGTTTAGCCAAATCTGGGAATTGTGTAAGACATGACTGACGAGACCAGACTGACAGCTTGGGATGGAATAGGAGAAAAAGCCAGAGGAAAAGGGAATATACCACATTTCAAGGAGGGAGAATAGCTTTTGTGAATTGTGGGGTTATGGTATGGCTATAAAAAGAGAATAGAGCTCAGAAAAGCTTTAGTAGAGATTGTGAGAGGAGAGCAGAAAAAGTTGAATCTGGAGAAGGAGAGGGCAGGGACCTGCTTTTTATTGCAAGGACAATGAAGAGTCATTTTAGACATTTAAAGAATGATAGGAGTAGAGGGGACACGATCATTTTACATTTACATCACTCTGGTTGTAGAGTAGAAAATGGACAGAGAGAAGCAACACTAAGGAAGGAAAATCACTTGGAGGCTTTTGAAGTGAAAGATGCTATGACTCGAATTATGATGGTGGCAGGGGCGTCAGGAGAAGTGGAAAGGCTGACAGGTGCTTCCTGGGCAGAGTTTACAGAACGTAATTATTCCTTCCACGTGAGAGATAAGGGAGAGAGAAATCAAAGACGGCTCCTAACTTGTCATCACGTGGAACTTTGAGTATGTTATAGATATTGAATAAAGGTAAGCCACAATTTAACAAAATCGAAATGGGAAAGTAGAAGGTTTTATGTTTCTCAAGAATCCCCCAGGTAACAAAATTAAAAGGTCCTGTAACTTGTGCAGTCTTTACGTATTGTTGTTTATTTTTTTAACCACTCTGAGTAGTCCTGATGATGATGATAGATAGATAGATAGATAGATAGATAGATAGATAGATAGATAGATAGATAGATAGATAGATAGTAGATGGATGGATGGATGTGGGTGTAACCAGGGAGTATGAAAACCAAATGAGAGCTGTGACTGCAGGCATTCTGAGGCACTTGAGATGGTGCACCTGACAACAGACAGAACATTTTTCTCCATCTACTGTTACCTCCCACCTAGATTACCAGGACAGCTTTCCAAGTAATCTTTCAACTTCCAGTCATATCTTTTCCAATGGTCCCCTCTATCATTGCAGTGCAACCAGAACAATCTTTTAGAAAGGTATATCTCAGCTTGTCACTGCCTTTGCGTAAAACTTGCCCGTGGTTTTCCATAGCCATTAGAACAAGGTTCAGACCTTTAACGTAGTTTCCGAATTTCTGCATAATCTGGCTCCTGCCTTTCTACTTGATCTCTTGCCACTCCCTACCTTACACTCTGTGCTGCAGCCATACGGAACTGTCCTCAGTTCCTTTAACATTCCATGCTCTCTCTGTCACCTTTTGGTTCTTTATTTTGGCAGCTGGCCAGTACAGGGATCAAACCATAGACCTTGGCGTTATCAGCACCTTCTAACCAATTGAGCTAACCAGCCAGCCCTTGATTCTCTTTTTTAACTCCGTATTTCTTTGCCTGACTCCCTGACATTTCAAATCTGGATTGGGGATCTCGTTTTGTGTAGCAGCCTTATATACCTGATGCCAAGCAATTTGATGGGGTTCTCTTTTGTTGTGGTTTGATCCAGGGATAGATTTAAGACTTTCAGACAGAGTGACTAGACGTGTTTCCTTCAAGCAGCCCTACAAGAATATTGATTCTCTCAACCTCTGGGTGATAACGATCTGGTACCTGCTGTGTAGTTACTGGCAAATATCTACTCTACAATGATTCTAGTTTGCCAAGAGACAAATAGCTTGAAGATAGGGTTATATACTTTTGTGAAAGCTGAGGAGATAAACAGGGAATCAGGTCTTACTAGAAGTCCAAACCATGTCCACTGGATAGAACAATGGGCAGCCAATCTCAAAAATTCATATAAAGTTCTACCCCATGTGAAGTTCTACTCCATATTTTTAGCCTGGGCAATTTTTAAAGTAGCTATATCCAAATCTTCTTGTCAGCAATGACAAACAAATTGTTTTTAGTAAACCACTCATACAATACCCTGCACTAAATAGTGCTACTTCCCAGCATTTCTTTCAACATAAACTGCAAAACGGACTACAAGGTAAATTGATGAGGAAACCTGTTACATGAAATTGTTATTTATAAACCATTTAAAAGTCAAACAACCTCTTATCAAAAGCAGTAAATTGAGAAAATTAAAAGCAAGAACAATTGAGCTCTAATGCTTCTTTCTGTTAATAATTACCCAGCAGGCCAGTTATCTATTCAGGCTATCAGTAAGTACTTTGAGATAGCACATGTATTTGTAATGAAAGAACACCTGTCATTCTGATTTCTTTAGAAGATAAGCACGCATCCAGCTCATCCAAAAGTCATATCAGCCAACACATAACTGGTTTAAAAAATAAGGAAGTAGAAGAAAGGAAAGGAGGTAAGCAACACAGTTCTCCCGTAACTTGCTGGCAAGCTTTGGTACCCCCTCAAAGAGTTCACCTCTTTGATCCCAAATCTCGTGATAATAGTGCAGTTTGGGTTCTATACAAACATCAAGTAATGGTGCTCTAACTCGAGCGCATGCGGTTTAGCCTAAACGTATTCCCAAACCCAAAGTCAAAGGCGCAGGCCAAGAAAATTCAATCTCAAATAACCCAGTAACATTTGTTCTCCGTGAGATGCTGAATGTTGTAACAATGTCTGTGATCAAAGAACCACATCTGAGAAAGTCCTGATGTTCCTTTGTAAACACACACACACACATGCACACACGCACACACATACACTTTCTCCATAAGAGCCAATGTTTTGGGTTTGTTTTTTTTTCACAAAATAATTTTAATACTTTGTGTCTGGGCTAGCAGCGTCTTGCACTGTGACATTCCTGCACTTACATGAGCATTTTATCAAGTACAAATGTTAAAATCAGAGTGACTTAAGCAATTGCCTATACAATGGCAAATAGACACTGTAAGTTATTTTTTTTTTAATATTTTTGCTGCGCAGTAAATTGCAATTACATGAATTGCATGTCCATATAATGTTATTGATCTATAGAATATGCTTTGAACTGTGAGGTATGGCAACTCCATAAGAGAGACAGCTAACATGTAAACCTGAATATTTTGAGTGATCTTTTAGCTGCCATGGATGGAAAAGATAAAAAAAAAAAAAAACAAACAAAAAAAAACCAGCATTCGAAGACCTTAAAAACTTATTTTTCTAATCAATTAAAACAATTTTTAGTAATTCTTATCTATTTCCTATCATTTCCTTATTGGAGTATTGTTGAATGGACAAAGATAAAGTAAATATTGAAGTGAAGCTGTTTGTTATGGGGTTGAAAGAGCCAGTGTTTTGAAAACAAGTCTAGATTGGGCTAGGTAGAGAGCTATAAAGAAAAGATCTTGGAGGGATAACTCGCCATGAGGATAGGAGGAGATAGGACAGGTGGGCTTCTGCACTTTGGTCCAGAGGGAAAGCTCTACAGTATTGGTTCTGGGTCTGAGAGGGGGTGCCCATGGAGCACATACCACCTGTGGCAAGCTGGAGCCCTAGGGCAAAGACTGTTCAAGTGCATCTGAAAGTTGGCATGGAGGGGAGGGACCACTGTGACCTGCAAAGGAGTTGGCATAAATAGCAGCAGCAACATCAATGAGAGCAGGACAGGAGTCTGAGCCACAGCCTTGAGGCTGCCTGGGTTTCAGCAGGCAGCTACACCAAGCCTCTCTGGCTGAAGGAGTAGCAACAATAGCACAGTGATCCCAGAGCCGTGAGCACGGGGGAGCCATTGTGGTGTGGCCTGCTTCAAGGGTACTTATGTGAATTGCAGCTCCCTGAGAAGGCAAGCTACTTCCAGGACATTCGTGGAACATGTTAGAAAGACTCTGCTGGGTGTTTCCATATGTACCACAGAGAAACAATGTGGTGAAAGGCTGGGCTCTCAAAGGCAGAACTTCCCAAACACTTTGGCATCTTGGCACATATTAAGTAACATATGTCCATAAACTGAAGATTCTACTCATAGCCAGAGGTCACCCTCTTGAGAGTTCAGGTTGCTAAGCTCTGCTTGATTACCCTGGGGGGATGAGGAATTCAGTGTTTTGACCAGGTTAACCCAGTAGGGGCACATCAGTTAGAAAGTTCTGCTTAATGACTCCAGCAAATGACTGGGAGAAAATTTTTAAAAATCAGGGACATTTTTAGTAAAGCCTAGATCTTCAAATTTGTTTAAACTTTTCTTCTGAAACTCTGCTTAGCCTGGAGATATTTCCTTAAAGAGATGAACAAAAAGTTTTATAGCCCAGTCTCAGTGATGTCCCTATATCTCAAGAACTCTCCAGAGTGGAACCATGGTTAATGGTCAGAAAGTGAGAGGGACCTCTCCTCCCTAAAACCTGCCCTTCTAGACCATTCTGAATAGCTAGATACAAAATCTATCTGATGAAAAGCAACCATTCACCGTGAGAACAATGGACCCATTCATCATCCTTTCAGGGATAACCTTCACCCTAGCCAGCTTCTCCTTGGTCCCCAAAATGAAAGAGCTGGAAGCACTGATCATCTGTGAGAATCCTGTGATTCTGCAAGGAAAGGAGGGGAATCACTGTGTATTAGTCTGTCTCTGTTGCTTACAACAGAATACACAGAACTGGGTAATTTATAAAGGAAATGAAAATTTTACTTACAGTTTCTGAGGCTGGGAAGTCCAAAGTCCATCTGGTGGTGGTGACAGTGACCCGACCCAGGGGTCTTGCATTGCAAGATGGTGGAAGCAGAGAGAGAGAAGAACAGACTCTTCTTTTAAAGCCGTCCGAACCACATCCCTGACCACCATTGCTAATCCATTCACTACCACAGGGTCCTACAATCCAATCACCTTTTCAAAGCTCCACCTTTCAATTTCCATAATAGGATTTCCCACCATCTTAACAGTCACATGGGAGCTAAGTTTCTAATACATAAAACTTTGGAGACACAATTCAAGTTTCAATGAGTTTGGGAGGGACATAATTTAATCCACTACACACGAAAGGGTAGAAATAGCTGTTTTAGAATGGTGCCAAGAGGGACTTGGCTTCTAAACTTCTGCTGCGCCACCTCCCTTCAGAGTCTCTGAGAAGGTACAACACCATCCGCTTCCTGACCAGGGTCAGATCCAGGCCATTACATGAACAGTCTCTCCCCCAGACCATCACCACCTTCTTTTTTTTAAAGATGATCGCTAAGGACATCTTAATCCTTGACTTGGTGTTGTCAGCACCACACTCTCCCAAGTGAGCTAATCGGCCATCCCTATATAGGGATCCGAACCCGTGGCCTTGGAGTTATCAGCACCACACTCTCCCGAGTGAGCCATGGGCCAGCCCTCCTCACCACCTTCTGTCTTGTGGACTAATACTGGCATTTTGCCTAAAATCCAACTGGAGTTCATGGATTTTATGACAAGCAATTTTTTATATAAATACCAGATAGTATAACACATCAATAAGCAACACTTTTCCAAGTAAATAAAAAGTGTCATTCTCGCTGTGGGACTTATGGTCCTGAAGAGACTTAAAGCTTGAGTTGCAAATCTCCATAGAGGAAATTCTTTTGAAAGAGTCTTGTTAACCCCACGGGAAATTTGTTTTTGTCGGAGGCCAAGGGAGCAGGTGCACGAGCAGCTGAGAGATTTCTTGTTTATAATATAAACCCTCCATGGTTCACACTCCTCCAGACCAGGATACTGGCCGAATAGTACAAAGATGAGTCATCAAAAAGGAATAAAGGAAAAACAAGGGTAAATGAAGCAATATAAGAGAGGAAAAAGAAATTAAACAGATAAAAACAGTAATAGCTAAAATGGGACCAATAGGAGACTGAAAAGAAAATAGATTAGAATGGTTAGAGCAAATATTCCCCATTTCAACTTTAAGAATTAAAAAAATGAGATATCTTGAAAGGCGATTTTCCAATATCTAATAACAATTAAAATATTCATATCTTTTTTTTTTTAAAAGATGACTGGTAAGGGGATCTTAACCCTTGACTTGATGTTGTCAGCACCACGCTCACCCAAGTGAGCCAACCGGCCATCCCTAGATAGGATCTGAACCTGTGGCCTTGATGTCATCAGCACTACATTCTCCCAAGTGAGCCACAGGCCAGCACAAAATATTCATATCTTTTGACCAAGAAATATGTGTCTTAGAATTTATCCTTCAGTAAGAGTCACATAAGTATATAAAGATGGATGTACAAGAATTCACAAAGCAGCGTTATATTTATAGATAAAAAGTTTGACACAACCTAAGTCCTGCAGCAAACACTCACTGAACGCCTGCTAAGTCCCCTTGCTCAGCCTAACATCAGCGCCTGTGCCCTGTCTCGCCCCTTCTCACATCTTCAGGGACTTTGCTCCTGCTGTCGTCCCCTCAGACGTCGTCATTTTTTTTCTCTCAACTGGACCGTTCCATCAGTATAAGCCCCGATGTAATCATCATCATTTAAAAACTAAACTTAGTCCTTTGGCAATTGCTCCATCTCTCAGCTTATCTTTAGAGGAAAACTCCTGGAAAGTGTTTTCTCTCTGTGTGTTTCTCTTTCCTCACCTTCCATGTTCTCTCTAACACTCTCTGGAACTACTCTCATCAGGGTCACCTCCATCTTGCCAGACCCTGTAAGCAATGCTCGGTCTTCACCTTCCAGCTCCTGTCAAGGACATCTGACAGCGCAGGCCTTTATGAGATCCATTTCTGGTATTTCTGAAGACCGCTCCTTCTTCACCCCTGTCCCTCTCCTTCCATTTCTGAATGTCGAAGTCCCCATGGCTCTAACCTTGGTCCTCCTCTCTTCTGTACCTATAGTCTCTTCTAAGATGACCTCATTCAGTCCCATGGCTTTAAACAACATCCGTATTTTGATGACTTCCAAATCTGTATCTCCGAACCTGACAATCCTCTCATTTCCCCTAAAAACTCAACCACCTACTTAATGTTTCCACTTAGATGTCTAATGCCTCATTCAATCTTAACATGTGCACATCAGAGCTCTTCGTTTTATTCCCTTCTCTCTCTCAGAACCCGAGCTTCCCCAGTCTCTCCCAAATCAGCTTACGTCACCACGAATCATCCAACTGCTCAGGATGACTCCGGCCAAAAGCCTGAACGTTGCTGCTCATTTCTCTCTCCCTCACCATTATCCGTCTCACCCATTCAATCCATCAGCATATTCCATTAGCTCTACATTCAGTAGATGTCCTGAATCTGACCACTCCTCAGTATACTCCCAGAACCTTGGTGAGTCAGAGCTTCTCTCGTATGTAGATTCCTATCTGGTCTCCCTGCTTTCGTTTCTGCTTCCTGACAGTCTGTTAGCTACTTAGCAGCCAGAGTGATCTTATAAAATCCTAAAGAAGTTTATATCGCATCCCTGCTTAAAACCCTTCAGGGCTTTCTGTTGCACCTATCATCAATTGCAAACCTCTTACCGTGGTCCCTGCACCAACAACACAGAGCTTAACCTGGGCTGTCTGTGAAACTCAGGGAGCTTTTTCCTCTGTGTTGTTTTTGGGAGAGGTGGGGTGCAGCTGGCTGATACAGGGATCCGAACCCTTGACCTTTTAGTGTTATAACACCGCACTCTAATCAACTGAGCTAACCGGCCAGCCCTCGCCTGGGGAGTTTGTAAAGTGTTCAGTGCATGAGCTCTATCCCCAGAAATTCAGAATAAGCTGGTCTTGGATGGTGTATAGGCGTGAGCATTCTCAAGTATGTTCTAACTCTTTATTTTGAAATGATCTCAAATGTACAGGAAAGTTGGAAAAATAGTACAGAAAGCTTCTGTATACCTTTCACCCAGATTCCCCAGCTGTTAACATGTTACTAATCTTGCCTTATTCTCTCTCTCTACCCTCTCTCTCTCTCTCTCTCTCTCTCTCTCTCTCTGTCTCACACACACACACACACACACACACACACACACACACACACACACACACACACACAGCCACACTCCTTTTTTTCTCTTGTACCATTCGAGAATAAGTTGCAGACATGATGAACCATAACCCCTTAATACTTTAGTGTGAATTTCCTAAAAACAAGGACATTCTTCTACAAAGCCATAGTGCCACCATCAAAAGCAGGAAATGAACAATGTTTCAATATTTCTGCCACATTTCTTCATCTTTCTCACTGACACCCCTAAGACTGCTTTCTATGCCACATAGATGCTATGTGCCCCCTCCATGTCCAGTTTCCAGCCTTCTCTGCCCTGCTCTTTGTCCAGGAGCCTGAATGGTATGGACCATAATGATATGTTCCCATAATGAGCCAGTGACGAGCCCCAGCAAGAAAAGGGGAAAAAGAGGACAGCAAGGTCGACAT
Organism: Cynocephalus volans; assembly: GCF_027409185.1. Lineage (NCBI taxonomy): Eukaryota > Metazoa > Chordata > Mammalia > Dermoptera > Cynocephalidae > Cynocephalus > Cynocephalus volans. The sequence continues at coordinate 36,301,100 of NC_084474.1, read as the reverse complement.
ATTTATTGCCCTGTCTCCCTTCCTGCAAGGTCTCCTGAATTGGCTGTGTCCCTCGACTAGAAGCTCCCATTTTTCTCAGGTCCACTAACTCTACTGGGTCCTCTTCTCCCTGTTCCTGGTAACTGCCCCCCACAACCCCCACCCCGACTCCCATTTCAGATAGTGTATTAGTCCATTTCTGTTGCTTATAACAAAATACTTGAAACTGGGTGATTTATAAAGAAAACAAAATTTATTGCTTCCAGTTTCAGAGGATAGGAAGTCCAAAGCCCAGGGGACAGATCTGGTGAAGGCTTTTTCTGATGGTGACTTCAGTGATGACAGGGTGTCATATTGCAAAAGATGGTGGAGCAGAGAGAGGAGAGAGAGCATCCTCGTCTTTCACTCTCCTTTTAAAGCCCTCAGAAACACGCCCCAACCCCCATTATCAATCCATTACTACTGCACAGTTCTACAATCTAATCATCTCTTCAAGGCCCCACTTTTCAATTACCATAATATTTCCCACCCTCAACAATCACAGTGGAGATTAAGTTTTGGGGGAACTTTCAACCCCAGGTGGGTGGTAAACTCCAAGCAATTCCTATTCTCTTAAATTCACCCTTCAAAAATAGTCCCTTTTTGTAAATAGACTCTCCTCAAAAAACGGTCTGAGTTAAAATGGCCATCTGTCTCCCAAGATAGGTGGTCCCCAGTGATCCAGACAAGCAAGATCTCCGTGAAGCTGCAACTCTGGTGTTACAGCCTTTCTTCTCCAGGGCAGAGGTTGGAAAGCTTTTTTCTATAAAGTTGCCAGATAGTATGTATTTTAGACCTTGCGAGCTGTACAGTTTCTGTTGCAGCCTCTATACTCTGCCATTGCAGTGCAAAAGCAGTTACAGACAAGAGGTAAACAAATGCACTTGCTCCTGACGTCCAAGGAACACTTCTAAGGGATCATCATTCAGTAAAATGTTTGTTGTAGGATTTTGTTAGATATTCTTCATATGGTCAAGGAGCATATTATTTGTAAGCTCCACTTTGCAAATTGGGGAACTGAAAATTATCAAGGTCAATAGCTTGCATAAGTTCCATAACTATGCAGTGGGAAAGTAGCAGTAATACTCAGATACCAAATCCTTTGTTCCCATTTTCCTGGAGAATTTCTCTGAACAGAGTATTGTGAAGGTAATATTATTCTGGAGAACAGATGACAGAGAGGGAGATTTTTGAGGCTAAGAGGGTTTGAGGATTTGTCGGAAATTATACCATCTGGTAGTCTTTGTTGTAGACAGGATATATCATTATAGGATCAGGTACATTATGACAATGTCACTAAGGAAAGAGTGTGATGTTTTCATTGTTCTCCTAACTAGGTTCTTTTGACATCAAAGAGCTACTAACTCGAATCATTCTGAAGGCTGTCCTACCTTTAAACTTTCCAGTTCTTTTTTATTTTTTTAAAAATTTTTATTGAATCAAAATTGATTATACATATTTGGGGGGTTCAACATTGACATATGTTGATCAAATCAATATTACTAGCATATATATTGTTACAAATTGTAATGATTCTTTATGCCCCTTGCCCAATCCCTCCCCATCCCCTTTTCCCTCCCCTCTCTAATTACCCTAGATTTCCTCTCTCCCTTTGAAAGAATAATGGTTACTCAGTTGATTTGCTGCCCAAATGATCTGTCCAATGCTGAGAGGTGTGATCAGGTCCCCCAATACAATTATAGAGCAGATGCCTCTTCTGTCACTCTGAAATGGGCTCTGTGGGGAGAGACGTCCTCCTCCTTTCTTTATCTCTGCTGGTGATTCTTCTTGTGTCAATGCACTCCTTCAGTGGCTGGCAGACCACCTGCGTGGTGGTTGTGGCATCTAGCCACCTTAGCAGCGGGCATGGATATCGTGGTGACTGTGGTGGACCACTCACATGGAGGAGATGATTTTGACATGCTCCTTGATGCTGGTAGTGTGCCTGGTTGTGGGGAGTGTCTGATCCCTGGCTCCATACTCCGAATCCCCAGGCGGGTGCCAAGGCGCTGGCACAGTGTGCCTGGCTGCCAGAGGAGGGTCTGGTCCCCTTTTCCATGTCTCGGGCCCCTGGGTGGGGCCCTGAGGCACTGTCATGGTGTGCCTGGGTCTGGGAAGGGGATCCAGTCCCCAGCTGCTAGCTCCAGGTCCCTGGGCAGGACCCCAGGCTTGGTAGTGTGCCTGGATTTGGGAGTGGGGTCTGGTCCCAGCTTTAATCCTCGGGTTCCTGGGCAGAGCCCCAAGGTGCTGGTCAGGTGAGTGGTTGTGGGCGGGGGTCCTGCTCCTGGCTCCATGCCTCATGCCTCGTGGTGGGCCTCAAGGCATTGCTGGCACGCCTGGGCTGGAACCAACTTTTTGTCCTATTCTTACTCTAACATGGAGGAACTTACTGTGGGGACCAGTACTTGAGCTCTGTGGTTGAGTAAATTGCTGCTTTGCTACTGTTTCCCTAGGGAAGGCTTTTTGTGCAGCTCAGGGTTTAATGGTTGACCTTGTAGGTACTTCCAGCTCTCCAGGTACTCAGTGCACCTGGGTTGTGTAGAAACTCTGATCTGGGCCTGAGTTTTTTCATCAAATTGCACCCCATGCAATTGTGCATTCCTGACCAGTCTCCTCTGAGTGGTCCTATGCTGATTGGGGGGTGGATCAGCTGTCCTTGCTGTGCCCCAGTGTTCTCCCAGTGGGCCTGTGTCCCCCACCGCCCGTGCTCCAAACACTTCCCATGGGACGGACCCTGCACTGGTCCCCTGCGTTGACTCACTGGCCTCTAAGTGGCTCCCCTTTTTCAACTGTTCTGGCTCCTCGCTCCTGCATGGGTCCACGGGAACCCTATTAGTGGTCTTGCTGTCCTGGGGGCCACCAAGGCCCTCTTCTCCCCTGCCGCCTCCAGCTAACTCCATCTGAAGGGCACAGCCATAGTTTCGCTCCTGTTCCACGCACTCAGCAGTTCCAGCCTTAAAGCAGCCACGGCCTGAAACGCTCAGAGCAGTTTTTTCTTTCTCTCATTGTGGTTTTTCCTGCCTTCATGAGTTCCATAGGTCTCTCCTCCTCTTCCCCTGAGCTCCAGCGGCCCCAGCTTGGCTGATGTTACATTTTTATAGCAGTAAATTTGTTGATTTGTGGGAGAGAGTGACGCTGTGGACCGTCTATTCTGCTATCTTGACTGGAAGCCTCTAAATTTTCCATTTCTAATTATTGTTAACCAGTTTGAGTTGGGCTTTCTGCCTTGCAATTGAAAGCATGCTAATAGACAGACAGAGCTTCCTGCTGTATATTGATTAAGGAGCCAAAAGAGAATATTTAGCAACCAGAAGCTATTTTTTTCTTTCTTTTTTTATTGAATCATAATTGAACATAACATATTTGGGGGGTTCAACATTGACGTCTGTTGATCGAATCAATATTATTAGCATATATAGTATTACAAATCATTCTTATTCTTTATGCCCCTTATCCAATCTTTCCTTATTCCCCCTCCCTACCACCCCCCACCTCTAACCCTAGATTTCTTCTCTCCTTCTGAAAGAGTAACAGGCCCTGTGGCAGTGGTGGCATGCCTGGTTGTGGGAGAAGGGGTTGGTCCCCAGCTCCATCTGTTTTTACATTCTGAGTTGCTGTTGTGGAGCAGATGGGTGGGAGGGGGAGGAAGGAGGGGGCGTGGTTGAGGCCTGTGGCAGAGGATATCAAAGGGTTTCCGGCAGTGGCTTGATTATTGCTGGGCTGAATGCAGATGTCAGGGGTTGTGGCTGAAGCCCTCGGCCCCTCCACTGCCCTGGCTCAGGAGCCCGGGTTGTTTCCTGCAGCGGCTCAGTGGTCATTGCTGGGTTGGTTGTGGGTGTCAGGGGGCGTGGCTGAGGCCCTTGGCCCCCTACTGTCCCAGTTTGGTAGGCCAGGGTGCTTCCTGTGGCCACTTGGTGGTTGTCACTGGGCTGGATGTGGGTGTCTGGGGGGCATGGCTGAGGCTCCTGTCCCTCCCCTCTCTCTGGCTTGGGGGCCCAGGGGGCTTCTGGTCTTTTTAGGTTTTATAGGCGTTCTTTGGTGAAGTGAGACCTTTACTGTTAATAACAAATTTTGTCTCTGGTCTGTGGGTATTTTGTTTTTTCTCTCAGTTCGGTGTTGGATTATTTGCTATTCCCACTACTTAAACTCTGCACTGGAATTAATTTGTTGTTCTTTGCTTACTTCTAAAATGGGGGAACTTCCTGTGGGAACCAGCACTTGAGCCCCATGGTTGAGCTAAATTGCTGCTTTGCTGCTGACTCCCTGGGGAAGGGTTTTGTCCAGCTCAGGTTTTAATGGTTGACTGTGCAGGTATTTCTGGGTCTTGTGAGATCCAGTACACCTGGGCTGAGTAGAAACTCTGGTCTGCATCTGAGTCTTTTCAGCAAACTGCTCCCCCTGCAGTTCTATATTCCTGACCAGTTTCCACTGAGTGGTCTTGTGCTGATTGGGAGACAGACCAGCTGTCCATGCTATGCCTTGTTGTTCCCCCAGTGGGCCTGTCTCCTCCACTGCCCTCACTCCAAACAATTCCCATGGGACGGGCTGTGCATTGGTCCCTTGAGATGACTCACCAGCCTCTGAGTGGCTCCTTTTATCTATTGCTATGGCCCCTTGACCCTATGTGGGTCCACAGGAACCCTGTTAGTAGTCCTGCTGGCCTGAGGGCCACCAAGGCCCTCCTCTCCCCTGCCACCTCCAAGCAACTTCATAGGAAGGGCACAGCCGTGGCTTTTGCCAGCTCCTGCTCCATGTGCTCACCAGGGCCAGACTTGAAGCAGCTGGGGCTCGAAATGGTCAGAGCAGTTATTTCTTTCTGTCATGGTGGCTTCTCCTGCCTTCATGAACTCTACAGGTCACTTCTCCTCTTCCCCTGAGCTCTAGCGGCCCCAGCTTGGCTGTAGTTACTTTTTAATAGTTGTAAATTGGTTGATTTGTGGGAGAGAGTGATGCTGGGGACCATCTAGTCCACCATCTTGACCGGAAGCCCAACCAACCAGAAGCTATTGAATGCCTAATACCTGTGTATGCTTATTTTCTCCTGATTTTGCTTTCTGAAATGCCATAAACTTTTCAGATATAGGTAAAACTGTTTTTCATATTCTGTGAAACTAATTAAATATTTTTAATTACTCAGATATTATTTGACTTGTAATATACTTAGGGTGAAAGCAAGTTATATAAAATTATGCATTTTATCATTACCTTCTTTCCTAAAAATACTCATGGCTATTGGTGAAATACTGATTTGTTATTTATAAAATGAATTTGGAAAAAATGAACAAACAATAAATAAAATAAAATGAATTTGGGAAGGGGATGGTTGACAGATGTCATAGTCATTTTGTGCAGCTATAACAGAATACTTGAGGCTAGGTAATTTATAAAGAACAGAACTTTATTTCTCACATTTCTGGAGACTGAGAAGTTCAAGATCAAGACACCATCATTTGGTCTAGTGAGGGCCTTCTTGCTGCATCTTCACATAGCAGAAGGCAGAAGCTAGCCGAACACTACATGAAGACTCTTTTGAAAAGGCTTTAATACCAATAAAGTGGGAGCGGCCCTCATGGTCTAATCACCACTAACAGGCCCACTTCCTAATACCATAACATTGGCAACACCTGAATTTTTTTTTTTTTTTTTTTTTTAAAGATGACCGGTAAGGGGATCTCAACCCTTGGCTTGGTGTTGTCAGCACCACGCTCAGCCAGTGAGCAAACCGGCCATCCCTATATAGGATCCGAACCCGTGGCCTTGATGTTATCAGCACCGCACTCTACCAAGTGAGCCACTGGCCGGCCCAACACCTGAATTTTTTTTTTTTTTTTTTTTTTTTTGTCTTTTCCGTGACCGGCACTCAGCCAGTGAGTGCACCGGCCATTCCTATATAGGATCCGAACCCGCGGTGGGAGCGTCGCCGCGCTCCCAGTGCTGCAGTCTCCCGAATGCGCCACGGGCTCGGCCCAACAACACCTGAATTTTTGAGGAGACCCATTCAGACCATAGTAACAGTTTTTAGTTTGTTTGCAAGCAAAGCAATGGCAATTCTACTGCAAGAATACAGTTAACTGCTGCAATTCCAATTTTAAAAAGTGTCAGCATTCTAGGGAAAAAAGCATTCCAAATGTTTTTAATGTTTCACCTTGTCTGTTAGATTCCTTTTCTCTATTGGAATGCCTAAACCAATAAATTCAGTACTGATTTATTTCAAAGGCCTGAAGGCTTGAAACCTTATGAGAGAATGAAAAGAATAAAAGATTTTCCTAGAGTATATTAAGCCTCCAGGCATAGAAAATGTACAAGTAAAAAGCACATCAGAGACATCTCTGTTCCTCGCTAAAATCTGTGGAAAATGACTCTGTCACCAGGGTGGAAAGTATATTACTGATTAATGAGAAGCTTTATTGTTTAACCAAGACTTCCTAATTCCACCAGAGTAAACCTAGATTGCAAATGGTAACTATGTCGGTGCTCCACTGCCTCCTGCTATGTTCAGGTGACACAATTTGCCAGGTCTCATTCTGCTGATTCTAGCTTGCACTTAGTGGACAATCAATAACTAGCTCATGACTGACTGGCTGGATGCATTCACGGGAGACTGTAAAATTCATTTAAGGATATTTGCAATGTAATTTTTACTCTAACACCGCCCATTAGGCATGTTGAGTATTTTAATTCTGTTTTTTTGACAACAAAAAATAGCGTAGTAAAAAGTAATGAGTTTAAAGAGTGTTTTGATGCTACTGTCACTTTACTTTTAACACTCTGCTTGATATAATATATATGCACCGTAAATGAAAATTATGGCAATAGCTGATACAAATAGTAACATTTATTGAGTTCTTACTGGATGTGAGGCAATGAGCTATATTCTTCACATGAAATTTTAAAATTCATACCCACAGCAACTTTCTAGGTAGGCAGTATCATTTTCCTTGCTGTACAGAGGAGAAAACTATGCAAATTATGTTGCCTTAGGGCTATATAAAATATTTGTATTTGCACAGAAGGAGAGTAAGGACATTGATGATCTGTTTACAAAAAAATTTTTTAGCGAGTGACAGGATTCTCTCTAATCCTTTAATGTAATAAATACTACTCATTTCTTCAAAAATCTTTTGATTATAATAATTCAATTTGCATGCTTTTCATTTACAACTTGGGAACACCATTTTGTACATGAAAAGAGAACTGTAAATTATTGCCTCATGAATGATGTTTTTATATTTGAAAGAAAGATAATTGTTTGAACTTAAAAATAAATTTGTGTTCCATATTTGTTTAAATTATAATTATAAAAACTTAATTATAAATACATATATTAAGATTTTCTTATGAAAATCAAATGAACCCCTATATACCTGTCACCCAGCTTTGAAAGCTATCAAAAATTTCCAATCTACAAATATATTTTTGAAATATTGGTTATAAGAATGGTGGCCATGTACTTTATTATTCAAACCAGGACACTTTTAAGAGTAAAGCGTTGTATTATGAATAATTCCATCAGGACACCAGGCATGAGCCAAGATTGTACCAGGGAATCCCAGGCATGTAGACACCCTAGAACAAATCCACTTTGGTAATATTTAAGGTATTTAGTGACATACCCATATGTATGTTACGAACATACAGGACAAAATAGTTATGATGTGAAAGAAGACGCACATCACGTTAACTAGTTGCTTTTTAAAAATATTTATTTATTTATTTTAATTGACACATAATTGTACATCTTTATGGGGTAAAATTTGATGTTTTGATACATGTATATATTGTGTAATGATCAGGCCAGAGTAGTTAGCGTATCCATCATCTCATGCATTTATCATTTCTTTATGCTGAGAACATTCAAAAGCTTCTCTTCTAGCTATCTTGGAAAATAACCTTACTGTTAACCATAGTCACCCTACTGTGTGATAGACACCAGAATTTATTCCTCCCATCTAACTGTAATTTTGTACCTGTAGGCCAACCTCTTTAAGTAGTTTTCTATATTCATCATTGACATGGACTGAATGTTAGTGCCCCCTCAAAATTTATATGTTGAAGTCCTAACCCTCAGTGTGATGGTATTTGGAACCTTTGGACCTTTGGGAGCAATTAGATCTTGAAGGTGGAGCCCTCACTGCAGGATTGGTGCGCTTGTAAGAAGAGATACAGAAAGCATTCTCTTTCTCTCTCCATCAAGTGAGGTCACAGCAAGAAGACAGCCTTCTGCACTCCCACCAGAATGAGTTAATGGGCCCCTTGATCTCAGACTTCCAGCCTCCAGCGCTATGAGAAGTAAATGTCTGCTTTTTAAGACTCTTATTATGGTATTTTGTAGCAGCCTAAGCTGACCATGATAATCACGTTGAATAAAATTTGTAGGGCATTTACTATTCTGTGGCAGAATTAAATAAAACATGTTTTAAGAGCGTATATTTGTCAGTAAATCTATTATTCTAATCTAGTGGAGATGTAGCAATATATACTAACTATAGCAGAGCAGTTCAAGAACAGGAGGACACAAAGCTGAGTTTGTGGCCGATGCCTGCCAATTGCTAGCCGAACATAGTCGTTAGCCTCTCAGAGAACACTTTCCTTCCTTCACCCATAAAATGGAAGAAATAATAGTACAGCCATGCATCACTTAACGATGCAGATACGTTCTGAGAAATGCGTCATTAGGCGATTTCATCGTGCGAACGTTGTAGAGTGTACTCACACAAACCTGGATGGTATCGCCTACTACACACCTAAACTAGATGGGATAGCCACTGTCACATATGCAGCCAGTTCCTGACCAAAATGTCATTATGTGGCACATGACTGTACTTATTTCATGGGTTGTTGTGAGGATAAATGGGCAACGCAGGTAAAGCACATAGCATGTGGCCGGACATATGTGAATGCTCCAGGAAGAGTAACTTTTCTTCTCTTCTTACGTTTTCTTTTCCTCCTCCTCCTCCTCCTTCGGTGCTCCCACGCCTCCTCCTCCCAGGCAGCAGTGGCAGCGCCCAGAGTGGAAGAACAGGTGCTTCTCCAGGGTACAGCACAAGGTGGCATCCCCAGAGACACTCACCAGATACTGGGGACAGTGCAAGGAGGGGTTATTTCTTGTCCCTAGTCAGAAGGAGTTTGAAGTTTCATAACTTGAGCATTTAAAATTATGACCCTATTTATAATCAAAGACTACTGAGGCCTGAATGTATCAAGTAAAAGTAAAACTGGCATATATATCAACTATGCCATTTGCTATGTGGAGTCAGTCAAATAACGTCTGTACGGGATTTAGCACAGTATTAATCTGGCTCCCGTTTAAAACAATGGTTACTTTGAGTGTAGCTGTACCTATAGAACCTCCCAGAGGCACGAGGAGTGGAGAAGTGTCACACTGAAGGTTCTTCCTCTGTTGAGGAGCAGGCAAATCCCCCATGCCTTACATCAGCCCGTGGAGATGCCTCATTTAATCAGCTCGGAGGACCAGGTCAGTATTTGGATTTAAGAGCTCTCATTCCTGACCAAATGTCAACAAACAGAATAGCAAAAGTATTTAATGAAATTTCTCCCATATGTTTAGTATTGGTTATTAAATTTCCATCGCTTATCAGTTTTGTCAATAAAAAGTCTTCATGAAATATCTAACAAATATTTCATTTTCAGCAGTGAAGCATGTCTGAGAAATGATAGCATTCTGTTCACCATTGTGTTTAGGGTGCTTAAGAGAAGAGAGCTTCACAAACCAGTAATTATGCCACCCAGTTGCTAGTACAGACACGATTAAGATAAATCTTCTCAAAGGAAATTAAGTGAAGCCAGTGGGCCATTAGCTAATACTCCAGAGCACTTTATGCTAGTCATGTAGAGAAAGGACTGAAAGATGGACATTTAAGATCTGGCAAGATATGTTAGGTAATTATCCAAAGTAAAGCTGTTTGTTATATCCCTTCTCTATTTTTTCTGTAGATAATTTATTACATCAATTGAATTATATGATGAGCTAAGCAAAAATTGCACCAGACATAAATGCCTTAATTGAATTATGGATATAGAATTGCAGCATGGGATGTATATAAACAGGAGCATCATGTTGGAGTTAAAAGCAGGATGTTAATTATTTTCCAAGCCATAAACATGGAAGGACTGGAGCAGGAAAGCCACAGGGAGAGACGGAAGCCTCGTATTCAACCAGATGAACAAATAACGGCTTCATTGTTTGAACTGCACGAAAGACTTAGCACTTTCTTTTTTTCACACATGCCTTCCCTGACCCCTCCCACCTCTGAGATATGGTATTTTTCCAGGGCCAGATTCCTCTAAAGTGGCACTACCAGCAAAAACAAGGCATCCCCGTGACATTCACAGAGACCCATGGGGCTTCTAGGGGTTCAGTTTCTCTCCCTGGCATAAGGGTCAGTTTCCTGTTTCCGAGTGACACGTGGTTTTAGAGTTCCAGGCCAAAGGACATATTTTCATCCACATCACCATGTATTTCATGCACTTTCAAATTTGCGTGTGTAATTTGAATGTTCCAGAAACTGGCATGGGAGCAGGGATTTGAGTGTTATTCTCCAAAGGTTAAAGGCCACCCAGCCAGCTCAGCACCTGGTGGTGAGAAGTCCAGCAGCCCCAGCAAGGCAGAGTTCTGGCTTTAAGAATTTCCCTTCTTCTCTCTCTCCCTCTCTTCCTTCCTCCTTTCTTTCCTTTTCTCCCTCTTTCTAAAACTATTCTCAGCCTAATTTTAGGAGCCACAGACCAGACTGAGAAAAGACAACAAGATTACATTAGCAGTAACAAACAGGTGCTAACTAGGTACTAAATTTTTCTTGAAGGTGATCGTTTGTCAGTAGATAATAAATATATCTGCTAGAGCTTGAGACACTGTGAAATAAATCCATGTCTGATCGTTATTTATCAAATGTTGTCACTACAATCAACGTAATAACCATACCCAAAATGAAACACATCTGTTCATACAAAACGTGGTGTGTGCTTCTGTGTACACAGTAAAGGGTAGAGGTTGCCATCTGGGCTTCTGACTCAGGAGTTGTGTTCTGATTTACAACCTGAGTGCTTACATACCCTGTGTACACTGTCAACTCCCTCGTATGCTAATCGTGGTAGACAGAATGATGACTCCCCCTTCTCCAAATATGTCCATGTCCTAATCCCCAAAACCCGTGCCTGTGTTACCTTGCATTGCAAAGCACTTGCAGTTTTAATTAAGGACTTTGCAGTTGTTATTAGGGATTCAGGATCTTGAGATGGAGAGAATATCCGAGATTATCTGGGAGGGTCCAATGTAATCACAGCATCTTTATTCAGGAAAGAGAGAAGCAGGAGAGTGAGAGATGTGATGATGGAAGCACGGGTCAGAGTGGCAGGGGCCACAAGTCAAGGAAAGTGAGCATTCTCTAGATGCTGGAAAAGGCAGGAAAATAGATTCTCCCACAGAGCCTCCAGAAGGAACGCAGCCTTTTTAGACTTCATATCTCCAGAGCTGTAAGAGAATACATTTATGTTGCTTTTAGCCATTAGATGTGTGGTTATTTGTTACAACAGCAATAGGAAACTAATACAGTGTGTTAATATCTCCTTGAAGGTTTGTGTAAGAATTAATGAAAACAGCCATGTAAAGACTTACCACAGTGCCTGACACATAGAAATAGTGAAATAAATGCCATTATCAGTCTATAGAGCCCCTACTGAAATAAGATAAAACACAACTCCGGATTTTTCTCTCCTTTGTCCTCTAATTTATACTCAGTGGTCTCAAATAGTGGGGAGGTAACATTGTTTATCTTGACTGCTTTATGCTGAGCAAGTGCGAGAAGAGAATGTGAAGGTCAGGTTTATATAAGCCATCACCCATGACCTCAATGAGCTCTTCCAAAGCTCCCTACAAAATGTAAGGAAAAAGTGATAAAGTATTTGAGGAGGGAAGAAGCTAGAATTTACTGAGCTAGGCACTTTGCATGATGGAATGCCTACAATAAGCCTGTGAGATGGAGTTCCCTAAACTCGGAGAGGTTTAGTAACCCACTCACTTTCACACAGCTAGTAAGATGTAAGTCCAGATTCAAATCTCTGTCTGTCTGAATTAAAAGCCCATTATTTTTCTAGCACTCCTTTAGACTTTATAATAGAAAATGAGGCATAATTTCTATCTTGAAACATTTGATGTTTTTTGTTTGTTTGTTTTTTGTTTTTTAAAAGATGACCAGTAAGGGGATCTTAACCCTTGACTTGGTGTTGTCAGCACCACACTCACCCAGTGAGCTAACTGGCCATCCCTACATGGGATCTGAACCCGTGGCCTTGGTATTATCAGCACCACACTTTCCTGAATGAGCCATGGGCCAACCCAAAACATTTGGTTTTTTAAGACACCTTAATATATCTTCATTATCATTTTGTGCAGAATCTTTTCCCATGTTCATCATACAGTGATGTGGTGACTGCAATTGTGCCGACTCTGCATGGCTTAAATGTAAATGCATAATAGTAGTGGTAATAGTAATAATAATTCATTTATTATATTGCAACACACTTTTATAGTTTTTTAAAAATAAATTTTATCGTGTATATTTAAGTTATATTACATGATGTTATAAGATACATATATATAGTAAAATGGTTTCCATAGTAGAAAGAATTAATACATTCGTCATCTCACATAGTTACCCATTTCCTGCCCCATGACAAGAGCAGCTATAATCTACTCATTTAGCAAAAATCAACACAATATAATGCACTGCTATTACCTATAGTCCTCATGTCGTACATTAGCTCTTTCGGCTTGTTCATCCTACATACTGTATTTGCTACTTTGTATTGTATACTTTGACCTACATAACCCTGTTTCCTTTTCCCCACCCTGATCCTGGTAACCACTGTTTTATATCTCTATATATATTCGACCTTTTTTTTTTTTAGATTCCACATATAAGTGAGATTATGTAATATTTTTCTTTATGTGTCTGGCTTATTTCACTTAGCATCATGTCTACCAGGTCGATGAATGTTGTGGCAAATGGCAGGATCGTCTCCTTTTTTAAGGCTGAATAATATTCCATTACACAGCTGGCCACATGCACAAAAAATTCCATTATATATATGGATAAATGGATGAAGAAACTGTGATACATAGATAGGTAGCTAGCTAGCTAGATAGATAGATAGATAGCTAGCTAGCTAGCTAGCTAGATAGATAGATAGATAGATAGATAGATAGATAGATAGATAGATAGATAGATAGATAGATAGATAGATAGAGTTATATATAAAATATATACATACATATTATCCATTTGCCCTTTGATGACACCTAGGTTGTTTCCATATCTTGACAACTGTAGACAATGCCGCATGAACATGGGAGTGCAGATATCTTTACGATGTGGTGATTTCAATTCCTTTGGGTATATACCCAGAAGAAGGATTTCTGAGTCACTTTTACTGTTTTAAAAACACTTTTAAAAATTACATTGTGATCTTTTCAGGAATCTTGTGACTCCTGAAAGGGAAGCCTCACTATTCCCTTCTGCCAGTAAGAACTCTGAGGTTCACAGAATTGCTTTGCCCAAGGCGCACATCTAATTGACATACCAGAAACGTATCTCCTGATTCAAAATTTCATGCTACATCCATTACACTGGTTTTTGGGAGAACCCTTCTCCTCATGGTCTGGAAAGTGATTTGCAAACTATTTCCAGCAGAGTGCCTCGGCTGTGGTCAGTTAGCAAGTATGCATTTAGGCAAATGAGTCCAGCAACAGGGTGCTGAACCCCATAGTTATTTTGAGGTCGAAAACCACATCTTCTTGTGCTGAACTTAAGACTTCCACAGGGAATTGGTGATTGCTTCTAAGAGGTTTGGAGTTAACGTTTTTCTGAAGGTCATTGTGTTTTATACCCTGTTTAAAGCACTGTAGTCTGCATAATAGCTGCAAACTCTTCACATAATTGCAGTAGGCTCTTTTATTTTATTTTTAGTTGCAATGACATAAAAAAAAAAAGCCATTTCTCTTTGAAGATCTTTTGTACAAACATAGTAATTTCTCTTCTCTCTTCAAGTTTGGTAGCCTGACTTCATTTGTTTCCAGGAATTTTTCTTTACACATTACAAATTCATTTCCACAGCCTTGAGATAATTATAATTCAGCAAATTCCCTTCCTTTGTCATTATTTATCAGTTTCCCATCTTTTTCTAGGACATACATAATTAGTCAAATAAATGCATTTTATATTCTCCTAACTTTTTATGTAAGTTTATTTTTTTCTAAAATGTGGATAAATTGTGAGAGAACTCCTAATTTTGGATTCATTTGTTTATAATTGTAAGTGTTATTGTTATAATTTCACCAATGTTTAAATCTTTGTGTTTTCACCAAGGTCAATAATTCAAATCCCCATACTGGTCAGCCGCCAAAAACAAAAACAAAAATAAAACAAAACCAAAAAACTGTGTTTTTTAAAAAAATATTTTGAAATTCACAACTCACTGAATTTTGTGTTCAGTTTTATTTTGAAAAAGTAGTTATATTTCCAGTCCTTTCCCCCCCTACCTACTTATACGCTGAGCATTTATTAGTACAAACCGTCTAATTTCTAAGCATTCTTATGGCTGGAATTTTTGATTAAATTGGTGATTAAAATGGTAGAACTAGACAAGTGCTTTTTTTACTACACATAGAAACATTTTAGCTACTCCTGGTGACTATTACTGGAGCATCTTATAAGCATGTTATTGTACTTCATTCATTCCAAAAAAGACTTTTTTTTCACATTTTACCATCTCTGAAATCGAGATGTGTCTTATAATCAGCATGGTAAGAAAGCATAATTTAATTAATGGTGTTTTAAAAAATTAAAAAAAATTTTTTTAAAAGAACAACAACAAAAAAAAGCAAAAGAAAAAAACAGGAAAAAAATGTATAATTAGTGGTGTTTTTTTCTTTTGACCTAAAATAATGCTGCGTCTTCAATTTGGTAGCATCTTAGATTCTATTAGATATAATATATACAAAGACTATTGCACGTGTTTTATAGATTCTCTCATTTAATCCTCTAAGCAATCCCATGATATAGGCACAATTCTTCTTCACATTTCACTGAAAAAGTAAATAGGTTAAGGAACCTGCCTCCATCACTTATCAGCTACACCATACTCTGTGGCATGCTGATAACACCTAGCTCTCATAGAGCAGGGGAAACCTTGATTTGTAGCCTTTGATCATTTCCATAGTGCAAATACTTTCACTATGGCTAATCTCAAGCTCCCAACATGAAGTCTCTGAACATAGAATTGGGAAGATATGTATACAATTGGCCCTTGTGAACAGGCGTGAGCTGGCTCTAGTATATCATTTAGGTCTGTGTTCTTCCTAAATCACTTCTTCCCAATCCAAGTTTTTAATACCACTCGTATGCTGAACACCGCAATATCCAACTCTCTGTTGGTCATCTCCACTTGGATGCCTACTTGCTCCTCCAATTCAAGGGTAAATAGAATCTTTCTTATTACTGACATTCTCCTTGAGAATCATTATTGAATGCAGGACAAGGAAATCTAGAATTTTGATAATACGATGGTTACAAACTATAAAGGGCATGAGATTTTATCCTACCTCCAAACTAACAAATTAGCCTGCCACAGTTTCATGCATATCGTCACAACACTCCTGGGTCTTTATTACTTTACAAAGGACTTTATTACTCATAGCAAAAGCAGTAGCCATAGATTGACTTTTTGTAGTAGTAGTAGTAGTAGTAGTAGTAGCAGCAGTACTACTAGTAATACTACTAGTAGTAATAGTAGCCTGAGTCCTGATTTCCACCTGGTGATGCAGAAAGGGCCTGTATATGCAGTAGGTGGCCTTATAGAAGAAGAAACCTGAGTTCATTGCATCCAAATCTTTTAAAATGAACAGTACGCCTGCCTAACTTTTGCTTTGGAAGGAAACACTATTTATCTCACAAGCCTATAAGCAAACCTGCCCTTTGCCCTAGAGGAGGACATTGTCTTCCAAGAGCATGCACTATACAATCATCTTTGAAAAGATAGTCTGAAACAAAGGCAGTCAGTGGCCATGCTCCCGAGATGGGCAGAAACACAAAACATTCATGGAAAAATTTCCTGAGTATGCCACTCTGTTGGTCACTCTGATTAATATGACTTCCAGAGGCTGGAACTGAATCCATTCAATCTGTTTCACACAACATCTAATTAAGACTACCAACAGGACTCCAAGTACAACAGAATGAGACCAACCTGCAGTTGGATCCTGGATCCAAGAGTTGAACAAATTCCAAAGCCATCAGGGTTTATCTTAGAAAGCCAGATGGCTTTCTCCTTCAGTTTCTGCATTGATTTTTCTACTTGGCCTGAGGTATTAATCCAGGTATATCAAGATGTATTAGAGACTGCACAGACACTGCCTTGGTCTGGAAAAAGACATCTAGGGCAATTCTATCATCCATGACAACCCTTGCCACTGAACTGAATAAGACCTGAATGCCTCTCAAGACCACGGTGGTATCACTGATCCCTTCAGCTAAAATCAGGGACAAATTTTGAATTAGCTTTTTTATCATTTATTTATTTATTTTTTTAAAATTTAATAATTTTATTTATTTATTTATTTTTTAAATTTTATTTTATTTTGTCAATATACAATGTGGTTGATTATTGTGGCTCGTTACAGAAACCTCCTTCCCTCCTCCTTCTCCCCCCTCCCTCCCAACAACCTCATATCTGTTCGCTTGTCGTATCAACTTCAAGGAATTGTAATTGTTGTGTCTTATTCCCTCCCCCCACCCCCTGGTTTTTTGTGTATTTATTTATTTATTTATTTTTAGCTCCCACAAATAAGTGAGAACATGCGATATTTCTCTTTCTGTGCCTGATTTGTTTCACTTAATATAATTCTCTCGAGGTCCATCCATGTTATTACAAAGGGCAGTATTTCATTCTTTTTTATAGCTGAGCAGTATTCCATTGTGTAGATATACCACATTTTCTGTATCCAGTCATCTGATGGTGGACATTTGGGCTGGTTCCAACTCTTGGCTATTGTAAAGAGTGCTGCGATGAACATTGGGGAACAGGTATGTCTTCGACTTGATGATTTCCATTCGTCTGGGTATATTCCCAGCAGTGGGATAGCTGGGTATTATGGTAAATCTATCTGCAATTGTTTGAGGAACCTCCATACCATTTTCCATAGAAGACGCACCATTTTGCAGTCCCACCAACAGTGTATGAGAGTTTCTTTTTCTTCGCAACCTTGCCAGCATTTATCATTCACAGTCTTTTGGATATTAGCCATCCTAACTGGGGTGAGATGGTATCTCAGTGTGGTTTTGATTTCCATTTCCCGAATGCTGAATGATGTTGAGCATTTTTTCATATGTCTGTTGGCCATTTGTATATCTTCCTTAGAGAAATGCCTATTTAGCTCTTTTGCCCATTTTTTAAATTGGTTTGCTTGTTTTTTTCTTGTAAAGTTGTTTGAGTTCCTTGTATATTCTGGATATTAATCCTTTGTCAGATGTATATTTTGCAAATATTTTCTTCCACTCTGTTGGTTGTCTTTTAACTCTGTTAATTGTTTCTTTTGCTGTGCAGAAGCTTTTTAGTTTGATATAATCCCATTTGTTTATTTTTCCTTTGGTTGCCCGTGCTTTTGGGGTCGTATTCATGAAGTCTGTGCCCAGTCCTACTTCCTAAAGTGTTTCTCCTATGTTTTCTTTGAATTACCTTTTTAATTGGATGAATTACGTCATAGGGAAAACTGTCCTCAGGCTGAAAGACAATTACAAGTCAGTTATGCTTCTGGAAAGCTTCCCAAAGTTACTAAAGCTCATTTTGGAGAGATCTCCACTAATGTGTGAAGGCTACGTGATCTTCAGATGGTGTTTCCCTAAATACTTGAAGGTCTCTTATGGCCACTCCTAAGGTGCTAGTCAACATGTTTCTGGGAGGGGGGCAAGTTAAAGTTGCTGCAGGCTGCCTTTGTTTCAGACTGTCTTTTCAAGGATGATTGTGTAGCGATTGCTCTTGAAAAACAAAGATGATATCCTCCTCCAGAGCAAAGGGCAGGTGTGCTGTTTGCTTACAGCCTTGTAAGATGTTTCCACAGAGGAAGTACAGTGTCGTTTATAATTGTTGGGGTGTCCAAGTGGGACCAGTATCAGTCAGGGATCACAGATTGACAGGGCATCTAGTGTGGCCTCCCAACTGGCTGGTGGGCCTTAGGGTCCACAGTTCGGTTTGAATAGTTGAGTCTAGATCTTATTTTTGGAGGTACTGCCTAAGAGCAGTCAGTCCAACCTGTCCCTACAACCAGCCAAATAGCATTTACCTGCCCCAAGGCATGACTGGGGGATGACTACACAAATGGGAGTAGGAGGGCCAGCCCCTGGCTCACTTGGGAGAGTGTGGTGTTGATAATACCAAGGCCACTGGTTTGGATCCCTATATAGGGATGGCTGGTTAACTCACTTGGGAGAGCGTGGTGCTGACATCACCAAGTCAAGGGTTAAGATCCCCTTACTGGTCATCTTTAAAAAAAAAAAGAAGAAAAGAAATGGGAGTAGAGAGGACATCTAGAGGTGTCAGCAAGTATTTTGCCTAGGAGGTACAGAAACTTGAGACATCCCTTGTATATATTCCAACAGATTCCTCAGTATGGTTAAGAGGAATTGTAATCAAACAGTGGTCAGAGCTGTCTCGTGCAGGATATTAGACTCAACAGTAAAATTTAAGGCATGTATCAGTTTGGGAGAACTTTTGTGAGGAAGGCTTGAGGTGTGGTTCTAAAAGACAAAGATTATTAATGTCCTTTCCTTTCCTATGCCTTACCGTATGTTTTGATGTCTTTCTTTTTTTTTGGTGGCTGGCCAGTGTGGGGATCCAAACCCATGACCTTGATGTTAGCAGCACCACTAACCGAGTAAGCTAACCAACCAGCCCCTTGTTTTAAGGTCTTAAGGTGGTCCCTCCACTGCCAACAATTCAGTGTGTGTTACTCCAGTAGCTACAACTTCTCTGTGTTTCCAATCATCCTCTACTTGCACCCAGGCCTTTCATCCAGAAAGGTCAGTTGCGAGAGAGACAAGCATATATATATTTTTTAATATTTTATTTTGTCGATATACAATGTGGTTGATTATTGTGGCCCATCACCGAAACCTCCCTCCCTCCTCCATCTCCCCCCTCCCAACAATGTCCTTTCTGTTTGCTTGTCGAATCAATTTAAGGAATTGCAATTGTTGTGTCTTCTCCGCCCCCACCCCCGGTTTGTGTGTGTGTGTGTGTGTGTGTGTGTTTGTGTGTGTGTGAATTTATTAATTTATTTTTAGCTCCCACCAATAAGTGAGAACATGTAGTATTTCTCTTTCTGTGCCTGACTTGTTTCATTCTCTCTAGGTCCATCAATGTCGTTGCAAATGGCAGTATTTCATTCTTTTTTATAGCTGAGTAGTATTCCATTGTGTAGATGTACCACATTTTCCGTATCCACTCATCTGATGATGGACATTTGGGCTGGTTCCAACTCTTGGCTATTGTAAAGAGTGCTGCAATGAACATTGGGGAACAGGTATACCTTCGACTTGATGATTTCCATTCCTCTGGGTATATTCCCAGCAGTGGGATAGCTGGGTCATATGGTAGATCTATCTGCAATTGTTTGAGGAACCTCCATACCATTTTCCATAGAGGATGCACCATTTTGCAATCCCACCAACAATGTATGAGAGTTTCTTTTTCTCTGCAACATTGCCAGCATTTATCGTTCAGAGTCTTTTGGATTTTAGCCATCCTAACTGGGGTTAGATGGTATCTCAGTGTGGTTTTGAATTGCATTTCCCGGATGCTGAGTGATATTGAGCATTTTTTCATATGTCTCTTGGCCATTTGTATGTCTTCCTTAGAGAAATGCCTATTTAGCTCTTTTGCCCATTTTTTAATTGGGTTGCTTGTTTTCTTTGTTGTGAAGTTGTTTGAGTTCCTTGTATATTCTGGATATTAATCCTTTGTCAGATGTATATTTTGCAAATATTTTCTCCCACTCTGTTGGTTCTCTTTTAACTCTGTTAATTGTTTCTTTTGCTATGCAGAAGCTCTTTAGTTTGATATAATCCCATTTGTTTATTTTTCCTTTGGTTGCCCATGCTTTTGGGGTCATATTCATGAAGTCTGTGTCTAGTCCTACTTCCTGAAGTGTTTCTCCTATGTTTTCTTTAAGAAGTTTTATTGTTTCAGGGTGTATATTTAATTCTTTAATCCATTTTGAGTTGACTTTAGTGTATGGTGAGAGGTATGGGTCTAGTTTCATTCTCCTGCATATTGATATCCAGTTCTCCCAGCACCATTTGCTGAAGAGGCAGTCTCTTCCCCAGTGTATAGACTTGGTGCCTTTGTCAAAGATCAGGTGGCAGTAAGTGTGTGTGTTGATTTCTGGATTCTCTATTCTATTCCATTGATCGGTGTGTCTGTTTTTATGCCAGTACCATACTGTTTTGGTTATTATAGCTTTGTAGTATAAAGTCAGGTAGTGTTATGCCTCCAGCTTTATTTATTTATTTATTTTTGCTCAGCATTGCTTTGGCTATGCATGGTCTTTTGTTATTCCATATAAATGTCTGGATAGTTCTTTCCATTTCTGAGAAAAATGTCATTGGAATTTTGATGGGGATTGCATTGAATTTGTATATCACTTTGGGTAGTATGGACATTTTCACTATGTTGATTCTTCCAATCCAAGAGCATGGGATATCTTTCCATCTTCTTGTATCCTCTCTAATTTCTCTCAGCAGAGGTTTGTAATTCTCATTATAGAGATTTTTCACCTCCTTGGTTAACTCAATTCCTAAGTATTTTATTTTTTTGGTGGCTATTGTAAATGGGCAAGCTTTCTCGATTTCCCTTTCTGCATGTTCACTATTGGAGAATAGAAATGCTACTGATTTTTGTGTGTTGATTTTGTATCCTGCTACTTTGCTGAAATCATTTATCAACTCCAAGAGTTTTTTTGTAAAGGCTTTAGGCTGTTCAATATATAGGATCATGTCATCTGCAAACAGGGACAGTTTGACTTAATCTTTTCCAATCTGGATGCCCTTTATATCCTTCTCTTCTCTGATTTCTCTGGCTAGTACTTCCAACACTATGCTGAATAGGAGTGGTAAGAGTGGGCATCCTGAGACAAGCATATTTTTATAAAACTTACAGAGAATGACTATGTCCCCTACTTTGTCTTGCATGTCTAATGTAGGGAGACACAATGAGCAGTGTACTTAAACTAGTGGTCATTATGCTTATGATCTCAGCCATATCAATCCTATGAGAGAATCTAGGTGGCTGAACCACAACTTACCTTAAATCCCCTAGACCTCCTTTTGTATGGGCTGACATACAGAGGGTGTAACAACCAGGCCAATGTCGGCTTCCCATTTGGGAAAAGATAGAAGCATCCTACCTAGGAGTGATCACTGCAGATCACCTGAATTTTCTTTTCTTTCTTTCTTTCTTTTTTTGGCAGCTGGCCAGTATGGGGATCTGAACCCTTGACCTTTATGTCACAGGAACCCCGAATTTTCAAAATAGATTGGTTTCAAGGACCACAATGGTGTGCCTGGAGTCACTGATTGGACTAGAACAGCAACACTGTAAATGAAAAAAATGTCGACAGTGGTGAGGCGCAATCAATAGTCCCAAAGGAGGTCAAAATCCTGAAGTAGTCTGCCATGGTGGGTCGGGGCTTATACCCTGTGCTATTTGGCCTCCAAACCCACAAAACAATGGGTCAGATTTTGGTAGGAGTTGCAATTCTGGCATGCAGTCATAGCCTCTCCATGAAAAACATAGTGCACTTTACTTTGTGCCCAGGCTGTGGTGGAGGATGAGTTGCCATGCCCAGCACAATGACAGATCCAAGCAGCAGTGGTGGCACTTTGGCAGTGTAGGCTTGGTCAGCACTTAACTCCCAGCAATTCGTTAGAGAAGGAGACCTTAGTGTTGGAATCTACGTAAATAACCCAGACAGTTCAATCAGCAACCATGATTTGTAGTCACAGTTCATGATCTGAAAGAGGCTTGTCTATAATTTTCCAAGTGGCCAACTAAACAGCTAGGTCCTCAAGAGTTTGTAAAAACATAACACAGTATACCAAGGGGATTATTGATAGAGATATAAAAATGGCCTTGGGTTCCTTCCACTTTGGGGCAGGGATCATATCTAGTTTGGGTTCTGAATAGCTGGGATGGAGGCTGAACAGCCACAGTTCAGCCTCTGCTGAACACCATTGCCCAGTGGACACCATCAGGTTTTAGTTTAGTCAAACTGTCAGTGTACCAGGCCTAGGAATTCAGAGAAACCTCTTTGAATCAAGGGTCCCATTGAACCAGTGGCTTTGCTTCAGGCAGCCGAGTGGGGAATAAAGTTTCTCCCAAAGGGATAGCTGCCACTTTTTCATGTAAAGTTAAGGTACCACTGAGACCAGGCTGGCTGCATTCTTAAATACACCATTTCCATTTGAGCAGCTAGGATTGCTGGGCCCTTCCTGTCCTGTCAGTCATTGAATTCCTGTTGGCCCTGCCCAAAATGAGGATATCAGACTGAAGAGTCACAAGGGCTGGATAGGTCAGGCATTCAGTTTTTACAGGACCCAGCATTTGCTTTTAGTTGCTTCATTTCAGTGAGGCAACAATTCCAAAACTCCAAGGGCTGCCTCCTTTTGTTAGAGGTTCAAGTTGGCAATCATCTGTCAAAGAGACTTGTAGCTGAAAGCGGTTACTAGGGTGGTGGGGCTCCAGGGGCACTAGCACTTCTGGCTCTTCCCATCAAAGTTCCTTTAGGAACTTTGTGACCATTTAGTACAAACATGTGAAACATCAGTACAATTACACATCATCAGTGGAAACCACAACAATAGTACAGTGAATTGGCCCAAGGGATCCCACCCAGAAGATCATGTTAGCTTCCTTTCCCCACCTTGAAGCAGGGCTAACTCCCATTAGCTTAATCTAGACCCATTTATCCCTGAGTCCTACTTCACTGCTGCTCTTTCCAGTGATATGGATCATCGCTTTTTTACTTAAGCTACCTCGAGTTGGGAATCTACACTTGCAATCAAAAGAGTACTGATTATTATAATAGAAACTTACAAAATATGCTAAGGAGTATGGGTTTTTCTTGTTTGTTTGTTTGTTTGTTTTTTGCAGCTGGCCAGTAAAGGGATCCAAACCCTTGACTTTGATGTTACAACAAACACTGCACTCTAACAAACTGAGTTAATTGGCCAGCCCAGAAGTATGGTTTAAAACTTGAAAGTCACGTGCAGTCACAAGTGAAGGATTTTAATCACACGAGTGATATGATCAGCATATTTGGCTTCCTTTGATTGGTCCTGAGTTGGAAGTGGGAACAAAAATCAGGGAAGCTGGCAGTCATTGACCCGGCCCTGACTGCTCTGTGCTGAGCACTGCAGAGGCTGTGATGCAGCTTCCTGAACTGGTTGTGAGTCACAGTGCCATTGTCATATATATCTGACCATTATCCATTTCTATATCCAGTCTCTCAGTCCTCTCTTTTGGATATTCTGTCATTTTTGAGAAGTTGGCCAACTCTGGGAATGCTTGAGATCCAGATCTTTTCCTCTTGGGGATTGTGCTGTTGTCTCCGCAGCCAACTGTACTGAGAGATCTTCTTGACTTTTTGTTGCTGTATCATCATGGTGATCATCTGGCAAGAGAGTGAGTAAGAAGATGCATTTAAGACTCTGGAGAGAATAAAGTGGACTGACGTTATGAACATTATAACAAATATAAGAACAATTAATATTACCTGTAAGATGCTAGGAACTCCAATTGCCCAAACCAGGACAAGATAAGACTGTGGGTGGTAAGAGTGTAGTTTCTGAGTAAGGGGTAATGCCTTACAAAGTTTTTCTTTTATAAAATCGTTCTGTAAAGTGTGTGCCTAAGTCACTTGATATAAAACTTGGTATACCTCAGGTAGGATACACAAAATCAAGTGGCTTTTTAGCAACTATATAAAGGCTGTAGCATTTCAGTAAGGAAATGCTTCAACCCATTCTGAAAACAGACATACAATAACTAATCCCATGAAGAGGCTGAAATAAATACAAGAAAAAATATATACCTGAAGGTGTTTCAAAGGGCCCTTAAAGCTTTGGTTCCTGGCCATGCCTCACTTTTACAGTTTTTCTAGAATTATGTTGTTGGCAGGTAACATATGACTTGAAAATAGCTTCTGCTGTTTTTTAAAAATTTCCTCACCAACGTTGGTTTAAGATAGTAACTAACTTTTTAGTATCATGATGAATAGTTTCATGGAGAAATCTAGCAACTATCTATTTGAAATTGTCTGGTGCCACCAGGGAGCACTCTTGGGAGCAACAGAGATTATTTGTGTGAAGAGTACAACGAGATTTTTTCCATTCTTAATTGATATTTTGTAATGACATCTTTGAATCTCTCCAGAGATTTACTTGTGAAGTTTTAGTTAAGATCATAACCTTGATTAAAGTTTCTTGTTTGGAAATTCTTCTACAGCATTTCTTTAGCTTCATATCATCTCTCTCTCTTTTTTTAAAGATGACCGGTAAGGGGATCTTAACCCTTGGCTTGGTGTTGTCAGCACCACGCTCAGCCAGTGAGCAAACCGGCCATCCCTATATGGGATCTGAACTCGTGGCCTTGGTGCTATCAGCACCGCACTCGCCCAAGTGAGCCACGGGTCGGCCCTTATCATCTCTTTTTGCATGGGCCTCAAACTTTATAGCAGCCACCTCTTCTCGTGGTACGAGTGCGCCTGAAAGTTCCTTAACTTTTTGTCCGTTTTCGATGAGGGTTTCAGCAGGAAGGCCAGAAGCTCCATTTGCTTCCAAAGCATGTCCAAAGTATGTATTACTCCAGAAGCATTCCTATTCTCTGTACATACGTTTACTCTCTGGTCTTTGGATAGTTGTCAAGCTCTACTAAATGCAAGAAATCAGTTACCTGTGCTGATTTTACCTCAGGTAGAGAACTGTGTTCTAAAGGAAAGCTTAAAGGCTGGCCCGTGGCTCACTCGGGAGAGTGTGGTGCTGATAAAGGAAAGTTTAAATTAGTGATAGAATATCCTGCTTGGCCTCCAGTTTCAATTTTGGGGTATAACCCATCCATAAATACTATTAGGTTAGGGTTCTCAATGGGAACCTCTAATGATATTTGAACTGAGGTAAGACAATCATTAAGTTCCCCTTCTTCTGGTAGGGTCAGGAGTAGCCAGAATCAGGGTGTTGCAATAGTGAGTAATAGTATGAACAGGAGGGAGTAATAGAATCTCACCAGAAGTTAAGTGGCTGGTGAAAGTGTCGGATCTTCTCGGTCAGTCGTAATGTCTGTATTTCATGAGGAACATGAAGTCAGGTAGGGAGGCTCCAGCTGGTTCAGCAGAAGCATTGACAAGGTTTGCAGTGGCAGCAATTGCCCTAAAATAAAGGGGATAAATTGTGCAAACAGGTCAAGGATGACAATATAGTAAGCCATGGATTTTTGATTGTTCTCATACAGTTGAGTTAAAACCCCGAGGGTTTGACTTTTTCACACCTTCTTTAATTCCCAAATGCTGTTGAAACATAGTCTCTAGATTATCCCCAGATCTTTTATAGTTGTATTATTTTCTCTGTTTGTATGACTTAATTATGGTCCAATAGATTTTTATAGGAAGTGTTTTAGGTATGGCTATTAGGAGATTTTCCCCTACTTTGGGGACCATTTTTTGACTCAGGTTTACTGTGGAAACAGGAATCCTCTAGATCCCTTTCTGGGTCAGTCTAATCAGCTTTTGCCATTCATGCTTTAGCGACTGAGGTTCTGACCAACATGTATACAAGTTGATATAGCTCAAGCGCCTCTGGAGTCATATTCAACCAGGTCATGTGCACAATAATTCTAAATTCTTCTATGGATAGTTGCTGGTATTGTCTGGGTTTAGGGAAATCCTTAACTATAGCTCCTAATTCAGCTCATGTCTAAGGTTTAAATTTTATAGTGGCTTGCATAGTGATTCAAGGGCAGGATTGATTTTAGAGGCAACTGGTGTTTTCAGGTCTGGGGAGAGTTGTTGGGAAAAGGCAGGGGGTTTCGATGAGGGAAAGAGGAGGGAGGTGGCTGTGTAGGTGCAGAAGGAGAGAGATCAGAAATATAATGGAGAAGAAAGAGCTGGGTATAGGGAGGCAGCTGGGAACAAGGAGAGGGAGGCTAATTAGGGAAGTGAGTCTAGTTTGTTACTGCTCACATTCGTCAAATTGCATGCTAGTTTAGGCCAAATCGTTTTGTAGTGGAGCAATTATTGAATCCAAATTTTGTTTGAAGGCCTCTGCTTACCAACTGAAAAATACTGCCCACTGGACCTAAGAAAGCTTATTTCCTTCTTTACTAAGGTACCTCTCCAATGAACAATATTGTTCAACTCAAATGTTTCCCCAGCGTAACCATCGAAGCCCGAGTCATACTTGGTAGAGTTATGCATTTGGAAAGAAGTCACAAGAATTATAATTAAAGAGAATTAAAAGAGTACCTATAAGAAGCAGGAGTTTTTCCTGGAGCAGGAGAGGATTTAGACTTACATAACCCTGTGAGAGTGGTGATGGGTTGGAAGTGATGCCTATGACTTCGTGTCTCAGCCCAAACCTGACAACTGGCCACCTCTGAACCCAGTCCAATCTATTTCCCCTAGTAGGCAGAAAAACAGAGAGAATATTCTCTCTGGATCAAAGCCAAACTCCCCAGACCGCACCCCTTCCCACCAAAAAAAAATCAACACAGACAAGATGGAAGGACCTTATCCAGTTTTATTGGTGACCCACAGCAATGTTTGTCTGAATAGTAACTGGTTCAGTGAGAACCATAAACTCACCAGTCTGTGAGGCTGACTCAAAACACAGGCTAACAGGACCTATGCCTATGCTCTACTTTTTGATTTTCCTTTTATGGGAAACAACACTTTTAGGCCACATAACAGAAATTGAAAGCACAAAAAAGAGCAGAAAGGATGAACAGAAATGGCCTGATTCCACAAAGGATCCCAAATAAACTGGAACCAATAAATAATCTGGGTATAAAACAGAATGAATAGCCAAGGAACTCAATGTAAAGGGAGTAGAGTTTAAACCTGGTGCTGACTTATTATGTCATCATGGACTCAAAGCCACAGCAGCAAGACTCAAGTGGTCTCCATGGTGCTGCTCCGGGTGGAGGTTGGGTCTGCAAGCAATGGGCAGTACAGACCATGTTTTGGTGGAGCCTCCAGGAAAACTGTGGAAATAAACAAAGACCACCCAAGTGAGAACAAAGGCGATTTATTCAGAGCTTGCTATGGAGTCAGTCACCATCATTTGTGTTTGGCAGAGATTCAAAGGCAGGCAGGGGATGGGACAGTGAAATAAAAAAAGGGAAGCCTTCCGGTATGCTTTGATCAGAGGTTGTTGGCATGGGGAAGTTGGAGACAGGCCAACTACCAGTTGGGGAGCATGTTTGGTTTCCTCTGGTTGTTCTTGAGTTGGAAGAGTGGGCAAAAAATAGGGAAGGTGACAGCCATTGACCAAGTCCTGACCATTCTGGGCTGATTGCTGCAGAGACTGTGGTTTGGCTTCCTGGACTATGCCACAAGTTGTGGGTCAGAGTTCTATTGCTTATATGGACTAGTCATTGTCTATTTGTATATTCAGTCTGCCTTGGGTTGAATGTCTCCCACAAACTTAATCCCCACTATAACCGTTAAGGGTGGGAAATCCTATTTTGGTAATTGAAGGGTGGAGCCTTGAAGAGGTGATTAGATTGTAGGGCCAGGCCATAGTGACAGGATCAAAATGGTGGTTATGCGTGTGGTTTGGAGGACTTCAAAAGGAGAGTGAGTGAGGAGGTGAGTGTCTCTCTGTGCTCAGCCATTTTCACAATGTGACACCGTGCCATCACTGTTGCCACCACCAAGACCTTCATCAGCTGTATTCCCTGGACTTTGGACTTCCCAGCCTCTGAAGCTGTCAGCAATTTTGTTTTCTTTATAAAATACCTAGTTCCATGTATTTTGTTATAAGCAACAGAAACGAACTAATACACAGTCTCTTGGGAGTAATCTGGTGCCTGTTTAACTCTACTGTGTACATGGATGTCCACTCCTCCTATTGGGAGAATGTCCCTTCCTGTACTGCCTGAAAGATTACCAAAGTCAATTTAAAATAGTCTGGCTGTAGCCTATGCCACAAAGTGGTTGTGATAATTCAGCATGAAGGTCTGATGCATCTCAGAAAGTAAAAGAAACCTGGATTTTGTTTGTCCCTTCATTCAGAACTATAAGCCCTTGGCACTTACCAATCCTATTTGGGACTCAACTACCAATCTAATAAAATGGACATAATAATGAAGTTATTTTCCCGAAGGCAAAGGACCAAAAGCAGATGTTCACTTGAAGTAGCTTCTTTCCCCAAGTCATATGATTATTCTATAATTTTTTTTAACATTTATAGTAGAGAGGTCTGTAATTTTCAATTCTAGTTCTGTCCATTAGGATGGGCACAAAGCTGGTGGGCTCAATAGGAAATATCTGCTTGTGGTTGTTTCTTTTTCCTGACTTAAGCTGTGACAGTGCATTTATTCCTCCTCAGAGCTGTTTGCTGCAGTGGTGTAGTGAGAAGAACTCTAAACCTGAAGGGAAATCTCTGGTGAGTTATAGCTCTGACATTTAAGAAGTATCTAATTTTGAATAAATTTCTTAATGTCTTTGTGTCTCAATGTCCTCATTTGCAAGATGTCATTCCTTTGCCCCAAGGTTGTGGGAGAGTCTGAGCATTGGTACAGTATCTTCACTTTGATGTCTGGCTTCGTTAAAATTTCAATATTGGATATAATGAAGTGTGAATTGAAGAAAATATCTCAATTTATTTTTCATTGCGAAATTAAAAACCTTGAAGAAAATGTTGAGAACCATAGGAAATATTTTTCATACAATTCATCCATAGTCCAGCAAGTGGGATTCCATAAGCCACTTGACTAATGAGAAGACCTGAGATGGTTTATTGGTGGAGATGGAAGAGACTATTCCTTTCCTGTGTCAAAAGGAGTAGCTCTGTGGTAGGTAATTTCACATCTTCATCTAGTGATTTACTTCAGAAGCCTCCTGCATTTTCCCTGGGGAAGAAGCAAGAGAAAACATAAGTGAGGGAAACAGAGAGTCCTTTTAATGACCCATCATTTTTATTCTGGTACATTCCCAGAGGAAGGACACTTACCCTATTGTATATATTGAACTTTAGGACAAAGTCTATGAAATGCCTTTAATATTTTTCCTTTCCTTTTCTTAAAGGGCTTGAGAAGAAGAATTGGGCTTAAGATGCACCATGAGTGAAGCTTTCCTTGGAGCTTCTTTAAAAAGATTTTGGTGATTTGGGGAGAGGAAAGGGGAGGGAGAGGGAGAGACTCTCCTCTTCTTTTAAAGCCCTCAGAACCACGCCCCTGACCACCATTATTAATCCATTCACTACTGCATGGTCCAGCAATCCAATCACCTCTTCAAGTCTCCACCTTTCAATTACCATAATAGGATTTCCCACCCTCATAACAGTCACTGTGCGGGCCAAGTTTCTAATACATAAAACTTGGGGGACACAATTCCAGCCTCAGTGAGTTGTGGGGGGACATAATCCAATCCACTACAGGAGGTAAGTTTAGTTTTTATTTCAGAATAGAACTTCATATGGATAATTTATAATATAGGTAGAAAAGCCCGAGAAGGTTATGGAATACATTATTGCAGAAGCTGCTAAGTGGTGCCACCCTGGTGCTGCTCCTTTTGGGACTGGGAGCGTCAGCAGCTGGCGGCTCTCAGCCAAGTTCCTATGAGAACTGCCCTGGACCGCAGAGAGCCGCCTCACCAGGGTCATTTCCTGAGGGCAACCCGCCTCCTAGGACGCGTCTACGAGGGGGGTAGAAATGCAGGGCCTTCTGCTTCAATTTGGGACAACTCTGAAGGGACATTCCAGCTCCAGAGCTCCTGGAGGGATGGCACGAGGCCTTTGCTGGTAGCGCAGCACACGCAGCCCACGCCCCTCGCCGCAGCCTCCTGCTGTCGCCTCCCACGCAGGTTTGCTCCCAGAGCGCTCACGACGAACCCTGTGCACACAAGTCCCCACTGCACAGTCTGCGTGCCGGGGAACCTGACCCAAACAAGGACCAGAACATTTTGTATGGGGAAACCATATTACTCTATCTTCCTCAGACGCCTTGTTAGAGGCAAACTTCTCTTAAATTCATTTTCTTTATGGAAGAACAACAAAAAATCTTATTTCACAATAGAAACTTTGAAGTTACATCACACTAAGACCTGACTTCAGAAGACATTAATTAAGAGATTTTACAGAATTTAGTATCGTCCTCAAACTTGTTCATCATTTTTTCGGTCCCTCCCAAATAGTCAACTATTATTTATAATGATTACTTAGAAGTGAAGGAAGGGCAGGTGTTAGATAACTCTTTTTTTTATTAATGTGGTAAAATATACATAACATCAAATTTACCAAATTTACAGTTTAGTATATAGTTTAGTGGCGTTAACTACATTCACATTGTTGTGCAGCCATCAGCACAATCCATCTGCAGAACTTTTTCATCCTCCCAACCGAAACTCCTACCCATTAAATAATATGAATAACTCTTTTTTTTTTTTTTTTAAAGATAATTGGTAAGGGGATCTCAACCCTTGGCTTGGTGTTGTCAGCAACACGCTCAGCCAGTGAGCAAACCGGCCATCCCTATATAGGATCCGAACCTGTGGCCTTTGTGTTATCAGCACCGCACTCTACCGAGTGAGCCACGGGCTGGCCTCATTCTAGAATATTGAGTTCAGTGTTTAGGAGAAAAAAATTTGAGTTTAGGGGAGTAGACAGAAATCTCAGATGATTCTGAGGAACTTGGCATTGTACACAATAGTAACTGCTAAGGGTAAAAGCAATGTGCATAAAAACGTGCTGGGAAGCTGAGTGGCTGTAGATTAGTATTTCTAAGACTGGAGGAGGTTCTAAGACTCCTGTGTAATAAAGGGAGTTAATGTAAATATTTACTCATTGATTCCTTAGGTTTTTATCTTTACAAAAATAGCTTTAAATTGATTTTTATGAGCTCAATGTTTAAATGAAATATAAAGAACGAACTCAAGAGGATAATAAAAATAATCTAATCCTACCACCAAGATGTAACTATTATCAACATTTGGTCAGTGTCTTGCCAGATATCTTTCTTTGCATAATAGTGAATATGCAAATATATATTTCCAGAAATGTGATTATAATCTACCTTGCTTTTTCATCCCAAAATAGGTTTTGTCTTTCTTCCTAGACACTGTAGATCTTTAGATCTAAAAGGGAAATTGGAAATAGGTCCAGTACGGCCCTTGTATCCTACTAGAAATGTGTGAGACTTGAGAGTGCTCTACACTGAACAAATATAGAGATTTCACCAATTATTTCAAGGATTCAGGGAAATACCAAATAGCTTCTCCCTAAAAACAATGTTTGTGCTACCTAATAAGTTCACGCAACTTATTTATTTAAACTTACCATTTCAGTAATTGATTTTTTTGTTGTTGTTTATTTTTACTTTTCAGTTTTTAGTTTTTATTAAAGTTACACATACACATATTTTTTTTCTTCTTTTTTGGTGGCTGGCTAGTATGGGAATCTAAACCCATGACTTTGGTATAACACTGCGTTCTAACCAACTGAGCTAGCCCACTAGCCCCCAATAGATGCACATATTTTACAGAGGCAAACAAGGCTTGTTACAAAAAACCCCAGCAATCCACCCCTTAAAGGTATTTTCCTTCTTGAAGGCAACCACTCTCAAATCATTGTTGTTGTTGTTGTTTAACTTTCTTCTCTTTAGATAACTTGCATTTGTTGGTATGAGTATTTATTCCACCATTATTCATTCTTTACTATCACTTGCCCTTAACTTTTTTTTTTTTTTTCTCTCTCTCTCTCTGGGTGGCTGGCCTGTAAGGGGATCTGAACCCTTGACCTTGGTGTTATAACACTGTGCTCTAACCAACTGAGCTGACCACCTTCACTTTCCTGCCCGCCCCCATTCTCTTCCTTCAATATAAGGGGAAAATAAAGTGGAGATTACTTTTCTTCCCTGAATTAAGGGTAAGGTTCCATTGTCTTCTAGTCTTGTTGTTCCAAGTCCAAAGCCATTGCTATTCCTTTTACTTTGAATGTGACCAATTTTTTTTTCATCCCTAGAACTTGCAGGATCTTTGACTCCAGTGTTCTGAATTTCATAAATATGTGCCTTGCTCTGGGCCCTCAGTGAGACCTTTCAATCTGGAGATCTTGTCCTTCAGTTTGAGGATATTCCCTGAATTATTTCACTGATTTGCTTCTTTGTTCCCTCTACCTCTCTCTCCCTTGAGCCCTTTCTTGGATGTTGGACCTGTGCCATCAGTCTTCTAATTTTCTTATATTTTCTCCTCTATTTTCCAGCTCTTTGCTTTTTTGTCTCTCTCTAGGAAATTTATTTAACTTTATGTTCCAAACCATCCATGGAGTGGCTTAAAATAACACTAATGTATTATTTTACCATTCCGAGTACAAGAAATCTATCATGATTCTCACTGGACTAAAGTCAAGGTGTCTGGAGGGTGACATTTTTTCTGGAGGCTCTTGAGAAAAATCCCTTTCTTGCTTATTCAGGTGGTTGGTAGAATTTAGTTTCATGGGATTTTAGGGCTTAGGTCCCTGTTTTCTTGATGGCTGTCAGCAAAGGGCTCTTCCAGTTTCTAGAGGCCATCCACATTCCTTGGCTCATTGCCTCTTCCTCCGTTTTCAAGACCAGCAATAGTGGGTCAAGTTCCTCTGGTGCTTTCTAATTTCTACTGCCTCTTGCCACAAAATTCCCAGCTCTTAATAGCTCGTGTAATTAGATTGTGCCCACTTGATAATCCAGGATAATCTCCCCATCTCCAAATCTCTAACCCATCATGTCTATAAAGTCTCTTTTTGCCACAGGTTCTGGGGATTAGGACACAGATATCTTTGGAGATCCTTATTCTGCCTACCACAGGAGTTTAAATGTCTACTATGATATATTTCATTTAATTTCCAAGAATCCTTTGTTCTCTAGTGTTCCCTTGTTTATATGGCAAACTATTTTTGTATCATGCTTGGGATATCTTTACTTACCTTTCTAAATATAATAATGATAGCTTTAAAAATCCGTTTGTTTTCTTCTCCTTGGATACTTTGTTTCCTGTAAGTTGGCTTTTTTTATTGTGTTTATTTTGGTCTCTATCTTCCATCCTGGGAGCTATCTGTTGGTTCATGGGCATTAAGCAGCTGATTGGTCCTTCTGGGTACCTGGCGAGCTTTGTAGACCATGTGTTTGAGGGTAAGGTGACCTGGCTTACTATTATCAACATCTTTAGTTCTTTTCTCTTTGGTTGGTCAAATTCCTGAGAGATGGATCTTTTAATCTCCTGCTTTCAGGAGAAAGGATAGGCCTGGCTGTCCGCATTCTGGGAACCAAGGAGGGGAAAGCTGGGATCTCAGCATTCATGATGTGAACTGCTAATGAATTCCTCTGCTTGCAGTAGGAAATCCTCACCCTCATATGTATTTATTATCCTCTAGTCAAGAGATTGTTCAATTTCTTTCTCTAG
Organism: Cynocephalus volans; assembly: GCF_027409185.1. Taxonomy (NCBI): domain Eukaryota; kingdom Metazoa; phylum Chordata; class Mammalia; order Dermoptera; family Cynocephalidae; genus Cynocephalus; species Cynocephalus volans. The sequence continues at coordinate 36,267,370 of NC_084474.1, read as the reverse complement.
AGAAATCACTTTAGTCTTCTCCTTTGCAGATGATGGGAGAGAATTGGGACCTCTTTCTTAAGTTGACTTTCAACCAATTCCTGTTTTGAGTCTCACTCTCTTTCTGCATCCATAGATTCCTGATGGCAAGTCCTGACCTTTTGGGGAGTTCTGCAGTGTAAATTAGGATCTTCTTGACTTTCCCCACTGCCAGCTTAACATTTGGCTTTCTCAGATCTGCAAGAACAATTATCATTATGGAGCCTCTCGCATTCTCTCTGTCCTCGTGGGTTTATCCCTTTACTGTAATGTTAGTAGCATTGGGAGGAAGTAAGAAGGAATTTATGGGGCCGGCCCATGGCTCACTCGGGAGAGTGCGGTGCTGATAACACCAAGGCCCCGGGTTCGGATCCCATATACGGATGGCCGGTTAGCTCACTGGCTGAGCGTGGTGCTCACAACACCAAGTCAAGGGTTAAGATCCCCTTACCGGTCATCTTTAAAAAAAAAAAAAAAAGAAGGAATTTATGTTGTGAATATACTAAAAACCACTGGATTGTTTACTTTAAAAGGGTGAACTTTATGGTATGTAAACATCTCAATAAAATAAAATTTAAAAGTGAATGAATGTGTGTGATATGCCATCTTTATCTCAAAGTATGATGCCAGATTTTAGAGATGAGAATAGTGAACCAGAGAAGTTTAAATGAGAAGCCCAGGATTGCAATAGTTTTAAGTGATGACTTTTAAATGATGGTTCCGCTCAAAACACTTCAGTGTATCTGGCCTTGCAGAGTTGTGTTGTGGTGACAGCGGCACAAGTTTTGGTTCCTCAGCCCTGATCCTGGGCACTTGCCCTTCTAGAATGCATCATTTCTGCAAGAGGAACTCTGGCAAACTGGAAAACTAACCATCCTTGCAGGGGTAAAGTGGCTTGCAAAACACTGAGTCAAACACCAGTTAAAAAAATTTTAAAATAGAGTTAATCATTTAATTGTTGAATCTACATATAACTAAAGCAGTTCATAGCCTAATGTAATATTAAGGGTAGATGAAAACATTTGAGAACAGTGGTGGTGGAGATTCCAGAAGAGAAGGGGCCATGGCTCTCTCCTCCCTATGCAGCTTCCATGATGTAATTTGATAAATACACAGAATTCAGAGTGGCTTAAAAACATACCAGGAAGATTAAGTGGTCTATGGCTTTTCTTAGCACAGCCAAAATCAATAATGTGAGGTTGCTTCCTGTTAATGTTTAGAGATTTATATGTCCAACTTCCATTAGTGTTAAGTACTCTTTCCTGCCCATACCTGTTTCTACATATTTTTGAAGTTGTTTATTTCATATTCAGTCAGTCTTTTACATAGCTACAAGAATACAAGAAGATAACTGTAATATTTTCTTAAGCAATTAAATGTTAATTACTTGATATTAAATCAATTTTTTTCATTTTGATTTCTTGGATCTCCTAACCCTCAGCCCCTCATTTACTTCCACAATTCAAGCAGGAAGAGTTCGTCTTTCTCCTGGATTATGACAGCATTTTTTCAAAATTGTGGTTTCATATGCCTTCAGTTGTTTGACCAATCAGAGAACCAGAACTGCCATTAGATACAGGTAGGGTTGTCAGATTTAGCAAATAAAAATACTGGACACCCTGCTAAGAATTTTAGATAAATAAAGAGTATTTTTTTCTTAGTATAAGTATGTTGCGAATATTGCAAGCAATATACTTATACTAAAAACTTGTTTGTCATTTATCTGAAATTCAAATTGTACTGGGTGTGCTTTTATCTTATCTGGTAATCATAGACCCAGACTACTGGGGGCCCCTGTACTGGGCTCTGGGCGTTGAGACTGCCCATTAGTCTCTTCCTCAGGGCGAGTACTCCTTGGCACCAAAAGGATATACCCATTCATACCTAAAACCTCTCTAAGGACCACGCATCTGGTATCTGCAACTCCAAAATCTCCTGCCCAAACTAGCTTACATCTGTTGTCAGGGCTTTTGATCTTTTCCCCAGGACAGTCCTTTCAAATGGAACCCTAGGCTGGAGGTATGGCCAAGGGGTGGCTCCACGCATCTGGTATCTGCAACTCCAAAATCTCCTGCCCAAACTAGCTTACATCTGTTGTCAGGGCTTTTGATCTTTTCCCCAGGACAGTCCTTTCAAATGGAACCCTAGGCTGGAGGTATGGCCAAGGGGTGGCTCATGGGAAGGAGCAAATAGAGATGGGATATGTCACTAAGGTGCCACACAAAATGGAGTGGGCCAGGTCCATTGGCTGCAGGACAGAGTCAAGGTGAAAGGACAGAGCCAGAAGAGAAAGCCAGGGCCTCCATTTATACCCTTGCCCCAGGCCCCACAAACATGCAGAAAATATCTCACTAGACATTACGTGTGACTTCTGCTGGCCATCAGTTGGAGGAAGTATGTACAATGAGGCAGAGTGCAGAAGTTTCCACTTGTAATATGTAACTTCTGTTTCTATCTTTCCTCTTTAGTACCTTCATTTGCTTCAATTCATCAGTCTTGGGGAAAGTCTACAGTTTCTTGTAGAAATTTCACCAATGAATTATTGTGAAATATTTTGAAAAAAGAAACTAAAAAAATTAATAAATAAATAAAATCCATTTTACTGTTAACAGTAATACCACAAAGTAAATCTAGTGTCTCTCTTCTGTACTGAGCCTTTTAAGTATGGTTCAGCTAAATGCACCCAGGTGCTCTGTTTAAGTGCTAGCCATTCCCCAGAGATTCCTCAGAGTGCTAAAATATAAGCTCTGTTCACTTCAGAAGTAACACAGAGTGAGTTGTAAGTGCAGATTCTGTTTGTCAGAAAAAAAAAAAAATAAGTAGAAGGAAGACACAAGAGAAAAGCAGGCTTTTGTGAAAATCATGTAGTAGGTTGAGCATAGCATGAATGTGCTTATTTAGCCTCATAGAGAAAATTAAATTAACATTTGCCTAAGGCTCAGGATTGCATGAACCCACCTATGTGGGAACATGTCAGAAGGGGATTTTGAAAATGGCATGCTGATATTATCAGTGAGGACTGTACTTGGCTCCATGTAAGAGGAACTTGACTACAGTGGCTTAACGAAGTCAGGCATTTATTTTTCTCCTGTAAGAAGCAGGTCGGTGATGCCATTGAGTATCCAGGTTCTTTCTCCCTTTCCACCCTGCAGTCCTCCACGTGTGCTTTTCTTCCTTATGTTTGCAACATGGCTGCTGCCCCTCTAGGCAGGAGGGGAGGACAAAGTAATGTTGCCAAGTCTGTCTTCTTTTTAAATGGTTCCTTGGAGATTACGCCTAGCCAACTTTGCTGATTAGTCATTAATGAGTTAGAGAGCTACTCTCAGCTACAAGGGAATCTGAAGTGACCAGTGTTTTAGCTGGGCACATTGCTACCCCAAACAATATTTGGATTCTCTCAGGAAGGAAAATAGGAAAGCTGGATATTGGGTAGGCTATCAGCCGTCTCTGCCACATGTAAGTACATAAACTCTTCAAAAGACAAGGCATTTTTTCCTTTCAACATAATCATACATAACAATTAAATCCATCACTATATAGTAAGTGAAACAGATATGTACAGAATAAGTAATATTTCTACCTGCACTCATTTTCAAGTACTATTTATTTGTCCACAAGTAGGTTGAGAGATTCTCTCCAGATGTTTATTGTCTTTCCAGATGCATGCAATATATCTGAGCATCTACTAGTCACATTATAGAATTTCTTTACCACATTACAGAATTTCTTGCCAATGCCAAAATTTACCTGAATGTTACATTTAAAAAGTAATTTTTTAAAAAGCATATCATTACATCTCTTTGTTATAAACCCTGGATTATTAGCAGATACAGTATACCCTGTTTTAAAATTTAAACCTGAAAGCTAAAAATAAATAAATAAATAAATAAATAAATATGTATTAGGTGCATGGTTTAATTAAAGGGATGCAAAGATTACCAAAATGATCCTTGTCCTCCTGGAGCTTATAACCTAGTAGGGCTGTGAAACAAAAACTAGTCGACCCTTCATATCAATGGGTTACCCATTCCTGGATTCAACCAACTTTAAATGGAAAATATTGAGTAGGGTGGGAAGGGACCTGCATCTGTACTGAACATGTACAGACTTTTTTTCTTGTTATTATTCCCCAGGCGACGTAGTGTAATAACTATTTACATAGTATTTACATTGTATTAGATGTTATAATCTACAGATGATTTAAATTATACGGGAGGATGTGCAGAGGTTATATACAAACAGTAGGCCATTCTATATAAGGGACTTGAGCATGTGGGGATTTTGGTATTGGTGGTAGTGGTCCTGGAACCAGTCTCCCACGGACACCGAGGGACATCTGTGCACCTATTGGTTTAGTAGGATAGCATGAGCGCTAGGAGTGAGTGCCACAAAAGGAGTGGAGGGCAGTGCAGCGACAGTAGGAAAGATCACGTCTGCTGGGAAAACATAATCAACTTCAGAGAGAAGTTGGAGATTTGGACAGGAAACCACTACACGTTACATTGTTGGAAAAATGGAACAATTTGGTCAGGCTCCCCTTGCCTCAGAGCCAGTTCAGGGTGGTTCAGTAAACATTGTGTGTGTGGAGTGAGTGTCCCCGCGCAGCGCTGCTTTGGCTAGTGTTTTACTGCCTCTGGCGCCTGCCCTGTGCCACCATGTTTTTCCAGACCTGCAGCTTCCAAGGACCATGTGGCCAGTTACCTGGCTTATAGACCTGCGTGAAGGGGTCTGGTGACCCAGCCTGGTGTGGAGGGGTCTAGCGACCCAGCCTGGCATGTGAAGGGTTTGTGACCCAGTCTATAAACAGGCTTGAGGGATCTGGGAGCTCCAGACCCAGCCCTAGCTCAACCATGGGCCTAGTTGGTGCAGGATTACCAGCAGGCAAAAGAGCTGCGACAACTAGTGTGGTCGCCTAGCTTTACAACTGGCATCATGAACAGGACTAAGAGCTAGACAATTGGCATTGTGAGTAGGATACGCGACATCAGCCTTAGCCTTAGCCTCGCGGTAGCCCTCATCGTAGCTTAGCAGTAGCCAGACATATATACGGTGCGATAATATAGAGATAGAAAGCAGAGTCACTTCAGGTAACTACGGGTAACTAAAAAACATATTAATAGAGCTCAGTTGCTTTTCATTTGTTGCTTGGGGCGTACTATACAACTGTGAGATGAAGGTCAAGCCAGTCCCCTCAGCGACACAGAAAGGACCCAGCCTCACTTGCAGTTCCAGATGGCTTATGAAATTGAAGTACCACCTTCGGACCACCCATATAATCAAAGCGACTTCGTGGAAGGTGAGTGTGAAACACCCTTGAAAACTGAGTGCTAATGCTAATAATTAATAGTATATTGTTACAGGAATTTCAAACTTTCCTTCTGTCAATGGACATGAAGCCTCAAAACGCATTTTTCAAAGATCCCTGTTGATAATTCTGCCCTTTGGTTAATTTAATTCATTTCATTTGGTTTAATTAATTTCAGAGTATTGTCCTCAGTCCTGCACTCACAACACCCACGTTATTACATGGAAACCTTCCTAATTTGCCAACTAAAAACCCCACACTTTCTATGAAAAGACAGGGCTATATAATTTTTTGAGATTTTTATAATTTTCGTTTCTTCTGGCTTTTGACCTGGTTGGTGAAGGTATCATAGGGCATTATTTGGGTAATAGGAGACTATGAAAGATATAAGGGGAAAAGGAGCCATTGGCATTTCTAAATAACATTCCTGTGTTTTCCACTTAGTAAGTACAGGAGAGCAGGTGCTCGCAGGGGCAGAGAAAGGGCGTCTCCAAAACCTCCGAGGAAACTTTGCATTGTATAAATAACTTGGAGCTGGAACGCACAGCCGTCCCGTCCCCGGCAGCCTCCACGCGGCCTCCATGGTTATTTCATCTCCTCGCCTTGCGCCCCTTCGCTCGCTCGGGCCGATTTCCTGCCTGTGCCCGAGCCGGGGCGCCGCCCGCCCGCGCCGACGTGGCGGAGCGCACAGGTCGGCCAGTCGGTCAGGTGGTTGGGTGACGCCCCGGGAAAACGCTCCCGCCGAGGGCGGGCGGCGCCGCCGCGCCCGACGCCTCCGGGGGAGGGGACTTCTCGAGAGTCGCGGCGGAGGCGAGGAGGAGCTCGCGCGGCGCGGCGGGCGATCCGAGCCGGGACGGGCTGCAGGCGGCGGAGGAGCAGAGGACGCGAGGCGGCGGCGGCGGAGACATGGACCTCGGCGAGCAAGGTGCGCGCGGCGGCGGTGGCGGCGGAGGGGGGCGCGCTGCGGCTCCAGGGTGGGCGCGGGGTGCGCGCGGCCCGGCGCCCGAGCAGGTGCCCAGCCTCCCCGGCCGGCGCCGCAAGGGGAGTCTCGGCGTTCGGATCCGGCATCCTAGGCGGCCCAGCTGGAGGGAGCGGCTGTGGCGGCCGGAGCGGGCAGATGGGCCCGCATGTATGAGTGTGTGTGAGTGTGTATGCGAAGGGGAGCGGGGAGAAGGGCAGAGGGACGAGAGAAGGTTCTGGGAGGAGGCGAAGCGGCTGGCGCCAGTCTTGCCGAGCTGGGGCTGCTGATGGTGTTGCGTTGGGGAGAAAGTCGTGCGAAGGGGGTACGGTACAGCCAGCTCTTGTAAGTGATAGGAACCGGGGCACTGAGGACAGTGGGTCGTTTTCGGCCCTGAAGGTGGAACATGACAGCCCGTCTCCCAAATGATGACTTTCAGTCTTCTTCTAAGTTAAGGTGGTTAGGAGTCTTGGTGGCGTTTGGTACTATGGCAGTGCCGATATTTAACATACCAAGTGCCTGAAATTGTGGAGCGGTGTCTATGGGTTTATTTGGGGAAACCCCACAACACAAAATCCTTAGTCTGATTTATTACAGCTTTGAGTGTGGTGGTGGTGGTGGTGGTGGTGGTGGTGGTGGTGATGGTGATGGTGGTGGTGATGATGATGATGATGATGATGATGATATTTTAAAAAGATGACCGGTAAGGGGATCTTAACCCTTGACTTGGTGTTGTCAGCACCACACTCTCCCAAGTGAGCTAACCGGCCATCCCTATATAGAGATCCGAACCCGTGGCCTTGGTGTTATCAGCACCACACTCTCCCAAGTCAGCCACGGGCTGGCCCGAATGTGATTATTTTTTAAGACAGTAACTGAAGTGAAATTGCCCCATATAGGATCATTGTTGGAGATGTAGCAATAGTAGGGCATGGTTTTCAGATTTAAATATTGCCTCATCCTAGACGTCTTTGCCCCTAATAAACCAGTGAGTATAACACATACGTGTGGCACACTTTTAGAAAGATATATAAATGCTAAAAACATAACAATTAAACTACCATTTGGGAAGTGGGGATAGGAATCACTCATTTGGAGCCCTGACACGACAGTTTTCATTTTTTGCTTATTTTCCTTTAGTATTTGCCTTCATGCATGGGTTTTTATGTAAATAAAATCATATTCCACATATTTTGATAGCTTGTGAGATAGAATCTTTGGAGCCTTCCAGCTCTTCTCTCCCCATCTCACAAATTAATTTCACACTCAACATATGAATGCTTATAAACATTATATATAATATGAAATATATATTTTATGCATATACATATACATTATATATATACACACACATATTATTGTCTAGACTTAAAGCTTCTTGAGGTTAGAAACATATTTCATCTTTGATTCTCCTTGGTTGGGTAACATGGTATAACTTGCGCATACCTGACACTCAAATGTTTGGGTCAGAAAACTTGTCACAGGTATTGTATGTATTGTTAGAAGGCCTAGGGGCCACCAAGGGATGATGGGGGGGCAAACGTGTACATGCAAATTTGTATACTAATCTGTTTTACATTGTCATATTTAACACAGTGATGTTTGTAGAATAACTATATTTGGTACGCCTCAAAGTAGATTAAACAGTTATGTTTTATTTAGGTGAATGGAGTGACTAGTTTTAATAGATTCTGCGTTATAGCTTGGGTGGCAACACAGCCATTACTGTTACTGCAATATTCAAATTTGCTAAAGTGTTTAATTCTAAGACATATTTGATCAGTTCTTTGGCTTGTAAGATGAGTCTTTTTCTGGCTATAATTTTGAAATGTTTTCTTTGGTTGAGATGCTCATTAGTTATGTCAGTTGTTTTTAGTTGTCCTTACTGGAGGGCCAGGGAAATCTACCCTCACCACGTGGAGAGTCGGGAGGACTCTGCTCCCAGTGATAGAGGGAGTCAGCTGCCGTGGGAAGGGCAGCTGGCTTTGCTGTGGTAGAACCAGGTGGCTTTGCTTACACTCATGCTTCTGTCTGCCTATCTGCCTTTTCATCTTCACGTTCCCATGGCACAGGGCAGGTCTACTCATACACCTTTGCTGACTCAGAGAGGGAAAAGCGCCCAGGAGCAGGTTCTGGCTGCTAGAGCCTCTCTGTCCCTCCAAGTTGGTCTCTTGCTTCCTTCCCACTTCCTCCTGTCCTCCCCTCCCCCCCACCCCCTCTATTGTCAAGAAGCGGAATTATGTGGTTAGGCAAAGAAAGTTGCTGATCAGTCTTTGTTGGGCTTGGAGGGGGTATGTTTACATGTGAGGTCTTTGAACTGGTAGGGTGGATGGCTCAGTCTTAAATGAATCTCTTGCTAGACTTGTGGCTTAAAATGAAAAAGGTGGAACCTGGGATTTAAAACCTGATGTTTAGTAGCAAACTGTGTTGGGTGAAATAAGGTTTATCAAATTGTGAGATGTATCTTCACCTATGATTTTTGCAGAGTATTTAAAACCAAATCAGACATTTCTAGGATTTGCTTGACCTTAGTTTTTTTTTTAATTTTATTTTGTTGATATACATTGTGGCTGATTATTGCTCCCCATCACCAAAACCTCCCTCCCTTCTCCCTCCCCCACTCCCCCCCAACAATGTCCTTTCTGTTTGCTTGTCATATCAACTTCAAGTAATTGTGGTTGTTATATCTTCTTCCCGCCCCCCCCCCCCCCGGTTTTGTGTGTGTGTGTGTGTGTGTGTGTGTGTGTGTGTGTGTGTGTGTGTGTGTGAATTTATATATTAATTTTTAGCTCCCACCAATAAGTGAGAACATGTGGTATTTCTCTTTCTGTGCCTGACTTGTTTCACTTAATATAATTCTCTCGAGGTCCATCCATGTTGTTGCAAATGGCAGTATTTCATTCGTTTTTATAGCTGAGTAGTATTCCATTGTGTAGATGTACCACATTTTCCGTATCCACTCATCTGATGATGGACATTTGGGCTGGTTCCAACTCTTGGCTATTGTAAAGAGTGCTGCGATGAACATTGGGGAACAAGTATACCTTCGACTTGATGATTTCCATTCCTCTGGGTATATTCCCAACAGTGGGATAGCTGGGTCGTATGGTAGATCTATCTGCAATTGTTTGAGGAACCTCCATACCATTTTCCATAGAGGCTGCACCATTTTGCAGTCCCACCAACAATGTATGAGAGTTCCTTTTTCTCCGCAACCTCGCCAGCATTTATCATTCAGAGTCTTTTGGATTTTAGCCATCCTAACTGGGGTTAGATGGTATCTCAGTGTTGTTTGGATTTGCATTTCCCGGATGCTGAGTGATGTTGAGCATTTTTTCATATGGGCTTGACCTTAGTTTTTGCACACGTGGAGTTTTCTTGCATTTGTCTGTCCTTTAAAAAAAAAAAAAAACTCTAGATGCAAAATTAAATGCCTGACCTTTTGTCTTAAATGCATTTCTCTATTGAAAATATCTTCTTAAACCTTCTTATGTTTTCAAAATCTGTCCTTTGCTACCAATTTTATTGAATAGTGCTATAAAGTTTAAAAACGAACACAGTTTTCCTTGTGTTTTCAACCATGTATTCTAATGCTCTGTAATATCAGGCCCAGATTCTGCTATTTTTCTGCTTTCTCCTATACCCAGACCTTGTATACAAAACTCTGCTTTTATTGAGAGTTCAATGAACATCAAATGATTTAAAGTACCTTAAACTGCATAATACCTTTTAAGAGTTTCTGAGCATTAAGCTCAGCACAGCACCTTTAAGGAGTGTGGTATTTCCTACTTTGAAAGAGCAGTGCGCCGTGCTAACTAGAGCATACTTGTTTTTTAAAAAACTCCTGACTACCTTTTAGGTGACCGAATAAACATTTATGCTCGAGTACTCTTAGGTCAGTCATAACCTTTAGTTTAGTGCTATTATATTGAAGTGGCAGTCACCTAGCCATCAAGCATTTTATTTTAGTTAAATTTTAAATTTTTAATGTGAATTAAACCCACTACATTACTTTAAGGGGAAGAGGAAAGATTGCTGGGGCCAAAAAACTGGGGAGAGAGAGGGCTACAAGAAAACAGAATAACACAATAGTATGTCACTATAATGTCAGCATTGTGATTATGCCATAGAAATAACAAGAATGTGGGATGTCATTCATTTAAAAGTAAAGCAAATGTATAGAAGAATGGATAAGACTTTTGAGGGTCTGCTCACAGGTCTCTGGATACAGCCCGTCCAAGCTTTTAATTTGGTTCGTCCACAGCCCCTTGATTTCCCTGTGGTGCTAATGTCTTTGTTAGCTCTCACTAACTGCATTCACTTCCTGCATTTATTTTTATGGGGCAGCCTGCCTAAGTCCCTAGGGGAAAAGCTGAGTGGTAGGAGGGGTTGTGATCTTTTAGCAAGATCTCAAAACAGAATAATTTATGCATACAGTAAAAACAAATACACTCACAGTTCAAAACAAAAAGGAACACCCAAATTCCTTAAACTTCTGTGCTACCGAGCCTTTGGTTGTAGGCTAAAATTATTTTATTTTCCTTCTGGGGTTAATTATTTCTGCTTTAATTGTTGACTATTGTAAAATCTTTCTTCTGAGCCTTTCTCACATTTTACTTAAACTGTATTTTATTTCAGCTGTAGTGAAACCGTAATCTTAGCAATGTATTTTTTATTTTAAAAAATCAAGGGATAAGGGATTTAAATATTTACTGGAGATTTAAAGAATAATGTTAGATTGTAAAAATACTTTTTGGTACTTAAGAATAGTTGTTTATTTTAGAAAAGTCAGAATTATACATGGAGAAAAAGAAAATGAAACCATATGTAATCCTACTCTGAAAAATTATCGTTAAGTATTGGTTTACACCTGTCCATGTATCTATTCTTGTAAACAAACAAATCACAAAATAATCTCTTATTGAATATCCCACTTTATAACTGGCCTTTTTAAAAAACCTCAATGTATTTTTAGAATGTAACTCAACGTCATTTTGACTAGTATTGTCAGGCAATTAATGCACAGGATACAAAATTCAAAATGACCAAAAGGTTGTAAAATGTAAATCTCCCTCCCATTCCTGTCTCCCAGGTTATTTCCCTTGGGTAACAATGCAGCCATGGTTACCAGTTCCTTCTTTATCCATCCAGAGAGTCTATGTCTGCATGTGTACATACTCATGTATTTAAACATGTATATGTATGTGAATGTATTATGGAAACTATAGCGCATAGTAGCACCTAACTTTCTTCCCTTAAATATAGTACAAATGTTCCTTGACTTAAGATAGGGTTATTTATGGGTAAGCCCATCATAAATTGAAAATGTGGTAAGTTGAAAATACACTTTCACCGATGGGTTTATCTGGATGTAAGCGCATTCTAAGTCCAGGAGCTTACCGTGTGCACATTGCTTTGGCATCATCATAAAGTTGAAAAATTGGAAGTCAAGCCATGATAAGCCAGAACCATCTGTATATGTTGTAGAGATCATTCAACATAATGTTACATAGAGCATCTTTGTTTTTAATTTTTTTGGGGGGGGGGTGAGGGGGGGCAGCCAGCCAGTTAGGCAACCTGAACCTGTGACCTTGGTGTTACTCAAACTACTGAGCAAACTGGCCAGCCAAGTGGCTTTGTTTTTAATGACCATTTGTGCATGTGTATTTATAGTTGTACCATTTTATGGGCCATAATAGTCAATATTCAGCTTGTTCCCTATTGATGGACATTTAAGTTTTTTGCCTTGTAGGGGAGGGAAAATGTCTCCTCTGCCCTCTCAGGCTTTCCAGCTGGGCCTAAGAAATCAACATAAGACAGACTAACAGGAGAAAGGCATACAAACTTTATTTAGTAATTTTTACAAAAAAGATGGAAGGAGACCCAGAGAAGTGGTGCTAGGCCTAAGTGCTTATACATTAGGTTGAACCAAGTGTGGCAGTTGTGGAAAAGTAACTGGGAAGATAAGGGTTAGCTTAACAAGGCTTGTTTGTACAGATTTCCCTGGGCTTTGGCTTCCTGTCTCGGGTGATTAAAATGTTTTTTTCCTCCTAGTATAGGGAGGGCGTCTTTCATATGAGAGTTGCATCTGCTTTCAGGAAGAAAAGGGGAGGTCAGAGTGCCCTTCTTGCACTTTCTGTTGTTTCAAGTTCCTTCATCTCAAAATAATCAATATGCCAGAGTGGAATCTTTTGGGTAGTGTGTCCTGAACTCCTTTACCCTGATGTTTTGCTCTTAAAACATAGCTACAGCAAAGTATATGTGTATGCAAGTCATTTCGTGCAAATGCAAGTGTGTCTGTAGGAAGAATTTTTAGAAGAATGTGACTATTCAATTTTGATAGTGCCAAATTCTGCTCTATAGAAGTGATGCCAATTATTCTTCCACCAGTGTGTGAGAGCGTCTGCTTCCTACACCTGTGATCAGGGTGTTGTCATACTTTTTCATTTTTGCTTATTGTATATGAGAAAAGTGGTTTTTCAGTATTTGTTTTATCATATATTTTTCTTAATATGAAGATGGTTATACTTGATAAGATTAAGATCTATAATTTCATTTTTGTGAACTCTCTGACTGTATCCTTTGCCAATATTTCTATTGTGTTATTTGTTTTTTCTTCTTGTTTTGCAGAATGTAGCCCTCTGTCCACAATATGAGTGGTTGATGTATTTTTTCCTAGTTTGTCATTCCTTTTTTGACTTTATAGTGATTTTTTTTTTCAAGCAGAAGTACTATTTGATGGCTCTTTTCATTTTTGGCTTCTAGCTTTTACTTATTTTAAAAATTTTTCGGAGGCTGGCCAGTACAGGGATCCGAACCTTTGACCTTGGTGTTGCTGTGCTTTAACTGAACTAAGTGGCTAGTCCTGGCTTCTAGCTTTTAAATCATTTCAAGAAATGCCTTCCTCACTTTGAGTTTGTGTTTTTATGGTTTTAGTTTTTACTTTTAAATCTTTTATCTGTCTGGCATTTATTTTGATATAAAGTGTGAAGTATGAATCTTAACACCTCTCTTCCCCAATTGGCTATCCAATACTATTCATTGACTAATGGATCTTTCCTCTACTAATTTGAAATACTACTGTTATATACTAAATTGCTATATTCTTTTCTTTCCCCTTGATCTATATGTTCATTGCAAGCAACCAAACTGTTTTAATTATTGTAGCTTTATAATATGTAAAAATTTCTGGAAGGGGTAGTCTCCTCTTATTTTTTCTTTTTTCTGTCAGATTTTTTCTAGCTATTTTCGCCAGATTTTATTTTCAAATGAACATTAGAATCAATTTGTCTAGGTGAAAAGTCAACAGAAATTCCATTGGCATGTCTTTCCTCTTCCCCCCTTTGCTTTCCTCACCCTCTTTTTTTTTTTTTTGCTAGAATTTGGTCTGTTTCTTTAGTGAATGCCCCAATATCAGGTTCCTACTATATGTACTATATACACTGTTTTGAATTCTGTTTTGGATATTATTAGATAATAAGTATTTTACCACATCATTAAAAAAAGTTTTCCCAAATTGTAATTTTTGATGATTGTACCCTTCCACCATTTGAATGTTTATTTAACTGTTTCTCTGCTGCACTATAGATTGTGTTCAATTTTAGCTATTATAATGCTTTAAGAGAAATTATTTTAAGATAGATTTCCTGAGACAAGTCAAAGGATGTGAGTATGTTTAAGGCTTTTGATGCCTATTTCTGAATCACTTTCTGGATGCATAATAGTTGCTTTGGTTTGAGTGTGGCCCCCAAAGCTCATGTGTTGGAAACTTAATCCCCAATGAAACAGTGTTCAGAGGTGGGACCTTTAAGAGGCCATTAGGTAATGAGAGCAGAGCCTTCATGTCAATATTGTGAGAGTGGACTTGTTATGGTGGGAGTGGATTTGCTATAAAAGCAAGTTCAGCCCTTCCTTGCTGCCTCTCTTGCACTCATTTTCTCCTGCCCTTTTGCCTTCTGCCATGGTGATGATGCAGCAAGAAGTCCATTGACAGATGCTGGTGCCCGTACTCTTCGACTTCCCAGCCAATAGAACCATGAGCCAAATAAATTTCTATTCATTATAAATGACCCATTCTATGCTGTTCTATTACAGCAACACAACATGAACGAAGACAATTTTCACTGCCTTTATTTTTTTTTGTGGTAAAAAGCACATAATGCAAAATTTACCATCTTTATCATTTTTAAGTGTATAGTACAATAGCGTTAACTATGTGTACCTTGTTATGCAACAGATCTCTAGAACTTTTTTGTCTTCCAAAACTGAAACTCTGTGCTCATTGAGCAGAAACTCCCCCTCTCCCCCACCCCTGCTCCTTGTAGCCATCATAGAAACTGTTTTGTTTTTATGAGTTTGACTACTTTAAATAATTCACATAAGTGGAATCATGCAGTATTTATCTTTTTGTGACTGGCTTATTTCACTTAGCATAATATCTTCAAGTTTTATCCATTGTTGTTGCATATGACAGGATTTTCTTTTCTTTCTTTTTTTTTTTTTTTGTCGTTTTTTCGTGACCGGCCCTCAGCCAGTGAGTGCACCGGTCATTCCTATATAGGATCCGAACCCGCGGCGGGAGCGTCGCCGCGCTCCCAGCGCAGCACTCTACCGAGTGCGCCACGGGCTCGGCCCAGGATTTTCTTTGTTTTAAGGCTGAATAATACTCTATTGTATGTGTATACCACATTTTGTTTTTATCATTCATTTGTTGATGGACATTTAGGTTGTTTCTACCTGTTGGCTGTGTTAAATAATGCTTCAGTGAATATGGGTGTGCACATATCTCTTTGAGATCTTATTTTCAGTTCTTTTAGATACATACACTGAAATGGGATTGCTGGGTCTTATGGTAATTCTATTTTTAATGTTTTGAAGCACCTCCATGCTGCTTCCCATAATTGCTGTACTAACTATTCTCACCAACAGTGCACAGGGTTCCAGTATCTCTCCATAGTCACCGACACTTATTTTCTCTCTTTTTTTTTGGATGGTGGCCATCCTAATGGATGTGAGGTAGTATCTCATTGTGGTTTTGATTTGTACTTCTCTGATGTGATTAATGATGTTGAGCATCTTTGATTTTTGGACATTTTTGTATCTTCTTTGGAGAAATTTCTGTTTAAGCCATTTGCCCATTTTTTGATCAGATTTTTGCTGCTGTTATTGTTGTTGGATTGTAGGAGTTCTTTATATATTCTGGATATTAAACTCTTATTGGATGTATATGCAATGCAAATGTTTTCTTCTATTGCAATGTTTTCTTCTATTTCATAGGTTGCCTTTTTACTCTCTTTATTATTTTCTTTGTTTTGCAGATGTCATTGCCTTAAAAAAACGAATTATGAAGCTTATAGATGAAAAATGCCATCTCTTTTTGTTTTAAATTTCTCTGTTTACTAGAGAGGTTATAGATGTTATTAACCATTTATATTCCCGTCTTCAGATTGTTTGTTACTTACCTACTTTCTACAATTGAGATCTTAGTATGTCTTTGCCTTCTCACTGTTCTCCCCCCACCCCAGCATACTAAATCTTTGTGTTTTTTGGCAAATTTTTATTTTTTCTAATTTTCTTATCATTTTGGTTATATTGGATCCTTTTAATGTTATTTTTATTAACAAAATACCCTATTAAGAGCAAATACAAGGGTACTGCAAAGTTTGTGGAAAAGTAGAATTAAAAGATAATATCTATCTTTCTGTGAACTTTTGGAAGACTCCTTGTATTTTCTAGGTGACGTTTTGGGGAGTAACTTGTATGGCTCTGAGTGGCTTTTAATACTTCTTTCTCTGTCTTCATGTCTTCTCTCTTTAGACACTTTTGTAATCAGCACTAAAAATAGTGGTTTCAGACAGGCTATTCATTTACATGACTTAGCTTATAAGCGTGGTGAGTGTGCTTCATGTTATAGCTACATAAATGTAAAAGACAGTTTTAAAAATCATATAAAGTGTGACCTTGATAAAATTTTGGACTGGGGACTTATTTAACAGGATCAAACTTCACCCATTGTATCCTTAGCTTTGTTGGAGGGTCCATAGTGTGGAAAACGAGCTTATGGTCCAGTCAGGAGGGATGAAGGAATAAAGATAATTATCCAACCCACTATAATCTGTACTTGGCTAGAAATAAAGTCACTAGAACAGGAGACTGTCTTCTTGTGTTTGTATTCCCAGCACTCAGTTCATGTGTGTATATAGTGGATACTCCAGAGAAGTTTGTTGTATTACACGTACATTAATTGGAACAATTTCTAACATAGAGTCAGATGAGATTAGATAGAAAAAGCTAAGAATTAGGGGAAGAAAATGGTTTGGCAGGGATACTGGGATATGTATTGCAAATGAGCTTATACTTCTATATGTAATTACTGAAAATCTGATCTGTAAATAGAAGCCAAGTTGGTACTTTACTTCTGAAGTGTGTATGTAAGAATGTGTGTGTATACATATACATTTGCTCCTTGATTTACAGTGGGGTTATGTCCTGATAAACACATCATAAGTTGAGGATATTGTTAAGTCAAAAATGCATTTAATAATGGGCCGAGCCCGTGGCGCACTCGGGAGAGTGCGGCGCTGGGAGCGCAGCGACGCTCCTGCCGTGGGTTTGGATCCTATATAGGAATGGCCGGTGCACTCACTGGCTGAGTGCCAGTCATGAAAAAGACAAAAAACAAAACAAAACAAAACAAAACAAAAACAAAAATGCATTTAATAAATCTAACCTACTAGACATCGTGTCTTAGCCTAGCCTACCTTAAATGTGCTCAGAATGTTTACATTAGCCTACAGTTGGGCAAAACCATCTCACAAGACCTATTTTATAATAAAGTACTGAATATCTCAAGTAATTTGTCAAATACTCTATGGAAAGTGAAAAGCAGAATGGTTGTATGAAAGGATGTTGGACATAGTGCTCAATAAATACTTTCATAAACACATTTTCTGTGCTGTTCTGTGAAAGTTAGTTATTTGCTTCTAATGAGTCCTAACTTAGGAGACGTGGATGGTCTCAATACATTTTAGAATTAGTTTCTTTGAATGCAATTGAGAAGGGCAAGGAATATGCTGACAGTAGTGGCAAGTGCTTGCTACTGGTAAACCAGAACAAAAATTCTGTAGAGGGAAAAATGCAAGCTCAATAGATGCTGATTCTGAAACTGAGTATTAGATATTTCTGTAAAACACTAACTCAGGGGTTTCCAATTTAAATTGAACATTTCATTTATTTAGAGACAAATATGATAGGATGTCTACCCTCAGGCTCACAGGCCAGTCTGGAGAAACAGACATACAACTAGGAGGCTATAGTGAAGTGGCGTGACCATGACTGAGGAGGAAATGAGCAACTCTGGCTGGGGTCATCAGAAGAAGATTCCCAAAGTAGATGACCTTTGAACTTGGACTTGAAGGCTGCTATGGACTAAATGTTCGTGTGTCTCTCCCACACTCCATTCATATGTTGAAACCCTAATTCCCAATGTGGTGGTATTTGGAGAGTGGGCCATTGGGAGGTGATTAGGTCATGAGGGCAGAGCCCATGTAAATGGGATTAGTGCCTTTATAAGAAGAGACAGAAGAGATCTCTCTCCACCATGGGAGGATACAGCAAGAAGGCAGCTGTCTTAGTCCATTCCTGCTGCAGTAACAAACTACTTTAGACTGGGTAACTTATAAACAGCAGAAGTTTATTCCTCACAGTTCTGGAGGCTATGAAGTTGAAGAGCAAGGTGCCTGCAGATTCGGTGTCTGATAAGGCTCGTTCTTTGCTTCATTGATGGTGCCTTCTTGCTGTGTCCTCACATGGTGGAAGGGGCAAACATGCTTCCTCAAGCCTCTTTTATAATGGCATTCACATTTATGATGGTGGAGCCCTCATTATCTAATCATCTCCTAAAGTCACCACCCCTTAATACTACCACACTGGGATTAGATTCCAACGTTAAGAATTTTGGGGGGACACAAACATTCAGACCATAGCAGCCATCTGCAAACCAGGAAGAGGGCCTTCAGGAAACAAACCAGTTGGCACCTTGATGTCAGACTTCAGTCTCCAAAACTGTGAGAAGGTAAATGTCTGTTTTTTAAGCCATGTAGTCTATGCTATTTTGTTACAGCAGCCTAAGTGGACTAAGACAAAGGCTAAGTAGGAATCTTTGTAAGTGGTGGGAGAAGGAAGGATAAGGAAGGGAATTTACAAAGAAGATTCAACATGTGCAAAGGTACAGAGGTGTTTGTGAATCCGCAAAAATTCCTTGAGGGTGGTTTAAGGTGATCACTAGAGGAGTGTGAAGGGTCTTGTGTGTGAGAATCAGGAATTGGGATGTATTCTTTAGATAACAAGCAGGTGGTTGGTGTGTGGGAGTTCATTTTTAGAAATACTGGTTGGCAGTTCAGTGGAAGGTACTGGCAAACTGGGTAGGGGTGTCAGTGTATTCCATGCTGGAGGTGAGGAGGCTATGGAAGGTGGGGTGCTGGATTCCTGAGAGACCTCTGGGTTAGAACAGAGCAGGTGGTGAGGGTGAGGGTGGGGGTCTGCGGAAGAAGATGAGTAGAGAAGGTCTTTCAGACTGAATGGAGAAGGAACTGGGATAGAGAAATAGAGGAAGAAGAGCAGGTGAGGGGAGGGAGATGAAGAATTTGTTTTGGGGATACAGCACATTTGAGGTCTGTTCTTGTCATCTAGAGCTGCATAACAAACCACTCCAAAACTTACTGGTTTAAAACAGTAGCATTTATTATGGTCACTGGCCTGCAATTTGGGCAGGGCACGGTGGGGACGCTACTCTCTGCTCCACTCAGCCTCAGCGGAGGGGACTTGAAGGCTGAGACTGGGATCAGCTGAGGGCTCACTCATTCATATGAGGGGCTGTTGACAGTGGGGAGACTTAAACAGCCGGGGTTCCTCAGACATCTCCCTCTCTTTAATGGTTCCTAGCATGCAGCGTCAGGGTGCCCAGACTTCTTACACGTTAGCTCAGAGCTCCTAAGGTGGGAGTCCTAAGAGAGAGGCAGGCAAAGCTGTGTGGCTTTTTATGCCCTAGCCTAGGAAGTCACCTGGTGCCACTTCCACCTCATTCTGTGGTTAGAAATGTGTCACAAAGGCCAGCTCCTATTCAAGGAGAGGGGAATGAGATCATCTCTTGGTGGGAAGAGTGTCAGTGAACATGTGTACCTGTTTTAAAAGAGTCACCAGGTCCTTGTGAACATCCCTGTGGATAGGTGCAGCAGTGAAATATGGATCTCTAAGAGAATGAGGTGGGCAGGATGTCAAGGTTTGGGAGATCTTAGTACGTGTGGTATTTGAAGCTATTACGTTGTTGAATGACCCAGGAAAAAAAGTAGAGCAGAAAGGGAAGTGAGCATGGAATGTGAACATCTCAGAGTGGGAGGAGGAAGGTATGAATTAAGCAGGAGGGAGTGAGACTCTCGAAGGCTGTGGAAATGCCACGTAGGGGGAGAAGTAAATGCTGCTTTGGTGATGAGGACCAGTCGTTGGTAAGGCTGAGATTCAAGCTTCCTGCATCGGGATGCGGTTGAGGAGAATGGAGAAGGCTGATACAGTGGATTCTGGGTCTGTGGGAATGGTCAAAGGGAGGCCATCAAAAAGGGGACACTGCCCTTTGGAAAAATTGAAGGGTCTTTTGAATGGAAATTTGGATTAAGTGATGGTGATTTGAATGCTTGTGTTGAGTGATGTTCTTTGTTTTCGAATGTGGAGAGGATGCTTAGTTGAGGATTTTTGTGTATTTGTGAAATGAGAAATGAAATTTGCTATTCCTGTATATGCCACTGGTTTTATTTTATTTAAGATGCGTTTAATGCAAAGTGTATTTTAATAGTGATATCATAGAGTTTGACCTTCGAGGAGCTCGAGTCTATAAGCAATAATTCACTTTAATATATAAGAGCCTTGCAGAGAATAAGTACTTATTAAATATTTGCGGAATGAAAGCATTATACTTTCCCTGCGTGGTATAATAGATAGCCAGAGAAGCAATTTAGCCTCGAGGTGAAATTTGAGCGAAATTGCAGTAATGCTGCGATTTTTAAATTTTAGCCAGTGATTTCTAAGAGCAAACTTGAAGTTGTGAGTGTCTTGGCAGTGGGGTTGATTTGCGCAGCGTCAGGATATGTTAAATGTTCTCGCTCAGCTTCTTTTGGGAAATGATTTTCATTCTTTAATGGCAGTTCCTTAACCTCAGAGTTAATCGGCTCTTTTCTTCAGGTCATCATTGAAAGAGAAACACACCCGACAAATCTGCCTCTCCTGGTGATTTTACATGGATTGCTACTGCTCCTTGCCTCAGGGACTCAAGGCAGATTTTGACTAATAGTAAAGGCAACACGACAGATTTCTCTTGGTTTAGGAGCTTTTATTTTTCCCAGCATAACATTCCCTTCCCAAACTTTCTTCCTTTTTTTTTTTTAAAGCCCCCAAGAGGGGACTCCAGTCCTAAGAACCTTGTCTTCCCCTGTGTTGGGCTCTGGCCATGGCTGTGGTCACTGTGGACAACATTGTCCTAGTTGGAGTATTCCTTTCAAAATGTCAGCTCTGGATGTTAAATTTGAAAAGCAGTGAAGTTGGATGAGACAAGCAGCCATTCAAAGTGTGCTAGATAAACTTGTTAATTCTCTGCAGTTCAAAGTGCAGCGTAAACCTCAAATCACAGGTCAGTGTGTGCGCGCCTCATCTTGCTCCGTGTGTGCATGTTTCTCTCAGGGTTTCATCGCCCGTCTTTTGATTTTTGTGTCTCCACCTCTTAGCCTCTCTCTTTTCCTGTCTTTTTTTCCCCACTGAATTTCCTTTGTCTTCCTTCTCTTTATCTTTCTCCATTTCTCTTATCTTTTTCCATTTGCGTTCTCACATGGAACACAGGCATTTTTGTTGTTTTTATTTTGCTTTTTCATTGGGAACTTTATGGATTTATTCAATATATTTTATGTGTCCTATTAGTATTAAATTTTTTCCCATGGGAGTAATAAAAACCAAAACAAAACCAAGAAGGATTTCCTAGTTTGTTAATTTATTATTAATTCATGTGATTGCTATTTCTAAGCTAATTTAGTTAGCTTTTTTTTTTTTTTTTTGCTGTGTGTGTCATGATTCAAAGCTTAAAAGAAATGTTTCGAATTATTCATTGAGAACTTAAAAAATTATACTTTATTAGTTTAAATTTGGGTCTCTCTGTGTGAATTCTGGGCCTAGGAGAAGCATCAGCGCCTTTTCCTTTTTTTGGTATAAGGGTATCATAATTATTAAAAGTTGTTAGGAGATGGTTTTTCTTTCTCAATTGAAGGGATTGAGGGAAGTGGTGAGTCAGGGGCAGTTCTGATCTGGTGCTATCCCAGGAAGTGGACCTTTGTTGTATTGTCACATCTGCCTTGGACTCTGGACACGTTCTGGCCACCTGAGAGCCTGGCTGTGCCCAGAGCTGGGGAGAGGCTGCCACTTCCATCAGGCGCCCAGGGCTCTCATGACTCGCCCACAGGGGACAACAGGGCCCGTTGCCTGCCTCTCTGTCTCTCTTGCTTCTCCTGATCCAGATGCCTGTCCGCCCAATCACCCTTTAGCTTTTGACAATAACATGTAATTTTTTGAATTTGTTATGTGTGTTCATTTTCCCATTAAAACTACTACGTCATCTCTTTATTTTGTGCACTAAAAAGAAACGTTATTGGGTCCTTCCCAGTATGGCAGTTCTGCTCATCTTTTCTTTAGAGGTTGGAAAAGACAAATGAAAGGACGCAGAGGCAGAGATGGGATGGTGTGGGCCTGTTCACTTTTGAAGAATTTGAAATTCTTTTAACTTGTACTGTGCAGAAAAGAAGGCACTTTATTTGGTAACGATACTAACTATTATCGAGTGCTTTCTAGTACCCGCTAAGCACTTACGGGCAGCGAGTGCCCTGTTTGATCCTCATGTCAGCCCTGGACAGATGTGCCCCTCCTTCTCCTGTTTTACTGATGAGGGAGTTGACAGTTTAAGGGAATTAAAGAACTATCCAAGTCACAGAGTTTGTCTACCATAGTTTACTGCCCTCAGTAACGTAGAGACCTTAATTTAAGTGAATTTGTTATAGATATAAATTTGCCAAAGTGAAGCTGATTGATTTAATAATACCAGGTCTCAAATGTAAGGGATTTTGGCTTTGCATTATTGAGTTAACCAATGGTGAAATGTTATGATGCCATTATGGCAGAATCCTTGGGTCTTGTTATTGCTGTTTTGGGGAATAAGTCCCTGTGATCAAGGAGAGGGGAAAAGGCAATGAGGAGATGTGGAAAGTGCTGGAAAGGAAGCATTCTGCTTACCCCCGCCCAGCCTGCTTGAGGGAGCTACAGCTTCCTTGGAGGAAACAGTTTTTCCCACCGAGGTAATATGCCTCTGCTTATTCCAGCGGCAGCCAACAGGCAGCCCACCGTGCAGCCCACACTCTTCAGAGCAGCTATGGCGGCTATTGACTTCTTCTGTTAGGGGGCATGGCAGTGTCACAGCAGCTGTACTTCACCTACTTAGTATTGTTCTGTGCTTTGGAGTAATTCTTTATCTTTTTTTTTTTTTTTTTTTTTTTGCATAAGTTACACATAACTGTAGTGGAGAAACATGTAGGAAAGCACAGCTATAAACCATTTCTTCTAAATAAAAAACTTAGTGACCTCAGCAGTCTTAAGCACTCTTCTCCCACATTAATTTGTTAGTGTCTAAAAGTCCTTCCTTCTTTGAATATACATGTAAATTAAGGGACAAATAGGCGAAGATAAACTTAAACACATTCTGAAAAAAGTAAAACTAAGGTGTAGACCTTTTTAAATTTTTTAAAAAATTAACATTTACTTGTACATATTTGTGGGGTACAGTGTGTTTCAATACATGCATGCACTGCACTGATTCACTTAGGGTAGACAGCATAGTTTCGTGCCCGCTAGTCCTCCACTTTTCCTCCTTTTCTTTATTCTCTAATATTTGTCCACCCTCCCTTCTTGCTCTCCTCTGCACACACCCTGTGGAGTCAGTATTCAGGTTCTTAATCACAAGCATTTACTTGAAACCCAGGCAGCTTTCTTTGGCAGGCCTTCAGGATATCAGGTTTCCTCTGTTCAAAGGGAACAGGAGGTCTGCTTGTGCCTGACTTCTTTCACGTAACAGATCTTCTTTAGGGCTCGATTTGCAGTCGCAGTTTTGGATATTAACTGTAGGGGGTGTTTTCTTGGGTCGGGGTGGGTGTCGAGGAGGAAGCGTGCTTTCACAGCAGTGTTTCTTACCTCATCTTGGTGCTGCGGGTGGAGTTCGCTTCTACCCACGTGACTCTGTCAGTTCCTGCTGTGGGCAGCCGGCTCCCCACCCTCCTCCTGGTGATATGGCTGGCCTCCCAGATCAGCTCTCTACCTCTGGGTGGGAAAACAACATACAGGATTCACCTGCTCCTGAGGTGGGGGTTGTGGGGGAGGTAAAGGCAAGTCTGATCTTGCTTTCTCGAGCTGTTTCTGGCTAATCAGAAATATCTGTTCCAGAAGGTGCCTCTAAAGCCCATCTCCCAGGAAGGTGTCGACTTCCCAGAGTTGCAGGACACTATTTTTGAAGTAATAGAGAAGCACAGGGCTCTTGGTTGTGTGTATTGAAAGCTATTTACCAGGAAGTGCTTAGGCCTCTGACAAATAGTAACATAAGGGCAATTACATCTGATGTCTCGCTTTTAACTTAACTTGATCCATTTAGGAATGGACTATTATTACAAAATGATCTTGTAATATGTCTTACACCTGTCAAAAAACAAAATTACAACAAATTTAGTTATAGATCTAATTGGCTGTGATTTGCAATTCATGAATTGGGTCAGCCTCTATTCTGTAAAGTAAAATGAGGGCTCCCCTCCTGGGCAGTGGCAGAACAGGGGGATTTGTAAGGTGGGAACAAGGAAACAGCAATAGAGAAAAAACTGATTAGTTAATCTTCAGGTTACTTTTTTGGTAAGGGTTAAAGCAGTGGAGACTTCCTTATGGCTGACTCAGGTAGACTGGGATCTTCTCTTTTCAGGAAAAACTGGTCTGTTTGGGGATCTACCTGCTTCCTTAAAGTTTCAGTTTGATTATGTGGCATTTAGCACTAGTGACTCCATTTTAATTTGGTTTGGTCTTTTGGGGACTAGCGCAGAAGCTAGGTCCAAAACAATGGGCTTCTGTGAATTTAGTTTAACGCACCTTAAAAATCACTTATGCTGTTTTTTCTTAAGTTTTAAGTCTGTTCTCTTTTAAAGTCTACTTTTGTTACTACTCTTGTTCTTTCCCACATAGTGGCAAATCTTTTTTTTTAATAATTGGATATTTCTATTATATGAGGCTATCATAACACTTTTTGCTTCATCTTCTCTGGGTAAAGAACCTAGACTTCTTAAATGGATACAGTTAAAAAACTGGCCCTGTTGAAAGGAAGAAAAAAATGGGCTGAATAGTGGGAGATGAGAACAACTGCGTTTGCTTTCAGGTTAAAAAAAGAAATTATTTTTCTCTGTACAGTGGAGAAGCATGGCCCAGAAAGTTGAATGGCATACAGCTGTTTCTTTGTAATTCTGCAGTAACTTCGAGCATGGGCTTTTGCTTATATCAAAGTCTACGTGGGTTATGATGACCTCCCAATATCCAAAAGAATGAAGCTTGAAACTGGAGTAAATGATGTTCCCAAAGCCCAGGGATGAGAATGTACTTTTGTTCTGCTTTTTCTCTTCAGTGAAATTGGAGGAGTACTTATAAGAGAGAGCAAAACTTTTGCTTGATCTTTTATTGCAAAGTTAAGGAAGAATATGTAGGTGGTCTTAGATGTTGGCTTTTAAGACTGTTGTATGATACGTGTCAAGGGTGATGTCATGCACTTTTGACATCAGATCAACTCAGCTCTTAGAAGTTTTTTTAGAAGTGGAAAATCACAATTCTTTATGAAATAGCACTTATTTTTTACCCCTGGTTTGGAACATGACTTATAGCAATAGTCGGGAATTAATAGGTTACTTCTTATGGCCATTTCTCAACTGAAAATTAAGTATGGTTAATCTTATTTTTAGATTTATAGGTCTCTATAAGCCTTATTTTAAAGTAGATTACTTACTACACTTGTGGCATTTATTTTATCTTCATAAATATTGACAGTGATGGTTGATTTCACTTCTGAGTATGAAATTGGGAAATAAAGTACAGAGGTGTGTGTGTGTGTGTGTGTGTGTGTGTGTGTGTGTTGTGTTGTGTTGTGTATATGTGTGTGTTTTCCAGGTCCCACTAGCTTGAAGAACATGATCATGACTTAGAGTGTCTCTTAGTGCCTAGATGTCCTCACTAACATTTGTATCTTAGATATCGAAGCTCTTTCTTGTCGCCTTTGCCCTGCTGCCCTGTTAAACAGCCCAGCAAGTGTGAGGATGAGAGTGGGGGCTGGGAGCCGGGTTGGCTGCTGCAGTGTATAGTGCTAAAGAATCAACAAAACAGGACAACAAAAGACTTTATAAAAGTCTAGCTTTCCCCAAACAAGGTGCACATTGTTCTTTTTCATCCTTTGGTAGCTAGCTGTCCTTCCTTGTAGAGTTGACTATTTGTTGTGCACTTTCTCCACTGGAGACACCAGTAAGACCAACTGAACTCTGTTGAGAGTTCTGGAGGAAAATTCCTACTGGACTTGTTTTTCATGCTTTTCGTGACCTCCAGTGTTTGAGCTGGAGCCTCATTTTCCTATTCCGTCAGTTTTACCTCTACCAGGATTGCATGATTACCATTTCCCCAACCCCTCCCTGGCACCTACAGTATCTAAAAAAAGTTACTTTTAATTTACAGGAGCAATGCACAAATATACTTTCCTTCTTAAGTTTAAAAAAAGAAAAAAGGACAAAAGAGTAGAGATAAAGCTAGTTACTCAGGGACCTCATCTGAGGCCTTCCCTGGAGCTGAAGGGCTTGTTGCAGTTGCTATGGAAGAGGCAGTTGCTGGTCTCAGCTGTGTGACAAAGGCAGGCCCTTCAAGAGAGAAAGGTCATTTAACCTCAGCTTGAAGTGCCCTCTTGGTTCTGATAAATACTGATCAGTTTCTTTATGGTCTTCCATATTGTAATATGGCCTACATTCTTAACTGTTCAGTATTTTTTTTAAGGACTGTTTTATTTTAGATGGAATTTGGCTTCCAGTTGCAAAATCCAAGCCTTGTATGTTGGTAAAACTAAGATGTAATTTATTTACTAATTGTTTGTAATATTGTGAAATTTTTCATAATAGGTAAAAGAACAAAATATTACAGTAGGTGTAGTATTACAAAATATTACAAATTCCTTGTCTGACAAAGGTTATTTTTATTTGAAGAAACATGAATGTTCTCGTTGATTTTGACTATACCTTGAACACTTTTTAAAGCTGATTAAAAAATTTGTCACGTGTAATTTAGATTTTGAAATCTGTTACATAGTTTTTACCTTACAAATTAACCAAAAAATGAACTAATACATTTGTGATTGTTGAAAACATTAATTTTTATATTTCATGAATGTTATGAGAACATAAATAATATTTTTCTCTGAAAAGCGTTTTGCTTCTTTGTGTCTGCTTTAGTGCTTAATGCAGTGGAATGTACTAGAATCTTAATAAACGTTTAACAAATGTGCTTTATATTGAAAATGAAATTATCCAATCCTTAGTGGGTTTTTCAGTGTTTCTACTTTCTTAGTCCCCTGAATAGGGTTATATGATACTCAGTAAGTTCTAGAAATGTTAATTTTTAGTTGGTCAGTTGTTTGCTTTTAAAGTGGTTGACATTGTGCTAAACAATGAAGCTAAAAAAAAAAAAAAAAAGAATCCATGGCTCCTGCACCCGAGGAAGTTATAAGATGGGTGGGAGATGCTAGCATATGAATTAACTAAGTAAATTTCTAGGTGACACTATGTGTAATTAGCCCAGACTATGCTTGTGGATAGCCTCCTCCAAGTTTTAATGAGTGCTGGTCAAAGAGAAAATATATGTTCCAAAGGAACCAGACTTTTAACTGGGGCCGTATGTAAGACTGTAAGTGAATTTTTAGAGTTATCTTCCCAGCTTTGGAGCCTCTTTTGGGACTTGTGACAACATGGTAAAGAGATGACTTGACTTTTTGGGTCCTCAACTTAGCAGTTAGATTTACCCATTCTGAGCATAACTTCTCAAAGACTGGCTCCAGAAAGGGGAAGGGAAGTGGGTGATTTGACAAGCACTGTTTTGGGTGTTTCACAAATACTCCTAGGTTGTTCTCATTTTGTCTTTTCAACAGCTGCCTTAGTAATATGTAGTAATTTACAGATGGGATAAGGGTTCAAGAAGTGGACACTTTTGTCCCTAGTTTATATGGTTCGTAGCAGAGTCAAGATGCAAACCCAGATTGGTTTGATTCCCAGGTTCATGCTCTGACCACTACCATCAGCTGCTGGATGACATTGCAGCTGATTTGGAGGGTGTGGTTCTGTTGACTCCTGTACCTGCCTTTATTCCTGTTCCCCTGTGAATGCGTGTACCTGTGTGTGCACACGCTTGCATACAGGAACGTGTGCTGTAGAGGCCTTAGCTCTTGCTCGATTCTGGGCACAGCGGTTAGCATCTTCATCAAGATGTGTTTCTATAAATTATTCTTCCTTCCTCACTGTCTAATGATGGGACTACAAGGATGGGAAAGTACAGGTTTAGGGAAGGTGAGAGAAGGTTGAGTTCTGCCCAACCATTCTGATTGTGCTTTTTTCCTTCCCTCTTTTTCTGACCTTTCCCATTTTCCAAATGTGGTCCCTGACTAGAGAAGGCCTCTCCATGGTTAATCAAGTCTTTATTACTGGGGACCAACCTTACCCTAACTCATCATTCAACAGTATCGCTTCCCAGTTTTCCCTGTGCACAAGCATGGGATGGGTAGAATCCCTGGTAGGACAAGGCCAAACCCTCTCAGTGAGAAGCCAGAGACCTGATCTGTGCCTTCAGGAGCTCATGGTGAGTGTGGGATGCTGGCCTGTGAGCCTGAGCTGCAGCATGAGGTAGAATAGCATCACCGAAAATGCCTCTGGTGAACTCTTCCTTCCAGGGTGACAGAGCTTGTAGAGAATGCTGAGTTTAGGGTGAAATCTGAGATGGTCCCTCCAACTTGTTTCTGTTTTTGAGTGGCCCAAGAGTGGAGGCCGGGAGAAATGTGTAATTTCCTAGAGTGCTGTGCAGCTGAACCATATTATTTATATTATATTGTTAGTTACCACATGTAACTAATTCATATAAAAATAGATTCCCTGTGGGAGCTGTATTTGTGTGTGGTGTGTGTCCAAGTCAGTGTTAATTTTAAGTGACTTGTCCTGCACTCTGGGTGTTTTCTGTAGCCACAAGGAAGCCTTAACCATTGTTACTTTCAGTGGATTTCTTTTCTGAAGTCGGTTAATCTCTTTCAGGCCATTGATGGCTTAGCGACTAATAAGCCAACCCATTAGATACTACTTTATGTCTGAAAAAAGAGTTAATGTTCCTGGAAAAGGCGAGCTGTTTTCTTGAATTAGCAAGGTGGAGCTGGTGTTCCCAGTGGTCCAGTTTATAATAAGACTTGATGAGTCAGAAATGATGTTATTCTGGAGACAACTGTAGAGTAATTAGAATTTTACCTCATTTTAATTAAAAGATTCTAACTAACCTTCCTTCCAGGCTGTTTGGGCCACAGGCATAGTTACTTCCTGTCAGTGAGGTTCTGCTCCTAACTTTCAGGGTAACCTTAGGAGAACCCAGGGCTCGTGTTCTTGACACTAAACAAAGAGAAAGCATTTACACAGGGCCTCCAACAAGTGTCTGTGTGTCACAGCTGGACCAGAGCTAGAAAAATCTCTAGGGCCTTAGCATGACACAAAGGCGTGTTTTGTTGGGTTGAGAGCATAAATAGGCTTCTTTTATTTTCTTTTTTTGCAGTCAAATATGAAATTGGAATTGCTTAAAGGTGACACAGAGCCTGCTTATTGGGCTGGTCTGTTCACTTTTCCTGTACAGCCAGAGGCACTGGGCTAGGGGCCCTGCTGGGGTGACTGAGTCAGGCATCATGCCTGCACTTCAGGCGCCCTACTTGTAAATGCCCTGTAAACCTATGGAGATGTTTGAGAGGATTCAAAAAAGCCATTGTTTTTAAAAAATTTTTTTATTTTACTGAGGTAAGAACATATAACGTGAGGTCTACCCTCTGAACAAAATTTTAAATGTACAATACACTAGTGTTAGCTATAATATTTGAGTACAATTTGTAAGCCTTGAGGTGCTATCCAAACACAAACTCCTGTTTATTGTTGCTTGTTATTTCAATAGTTGTGCTGAATTTTCCCCCAAGAGAAAACTTTACCTCTGCCTTGTAAGTTGCATATGCTCAACAGTGGCTAATTATTAACTGTATTAATCTAGACCACATACTGCACAGTTTTCGGATAACATGGGACGTTTATAATTTTAAATATTCTAAAAGTTCACAAGTCTGAAACTCTGAAATTTTTTTTTTCATAAAAACACTTTCCTAGAGTGCTTATGAGTATGGATTTCTTTTCAGGCTAGTGGAAATGTTTCTAAAATTAGATTGTGGTGATAGTTGCACAACTCTGTGTATATACTAAAAACCACTCAATTATACTCTTTATAAAGGGTGAATTTTATGGTATTTGAATTATCTCTCAATAAGATTGCTATTAAAAAAATACAATAAGACACTGTCCTAATTGTTTCTACAAAAATTTCTTTTCTCCCTTCCTCACCAGTGTCTTAGACAGAGCAGGCATTCAACAAATACAGGTGACTGAATGTTGAATAATATACTGTAATTGAAATAATCCAAATGTCACAAATAGATGAGGGTGGAAGTAGGGGTTGCAGTGGTGGGAGTAAAGACCTAGGGGGAGGTCTCCTGGGATGGCAGTGATGGTGGTAGGGAGAAGATGCGCCCACTAGCCAGTGAGGGCTGGGTGGGAGGTGCTGCCGATGGTCCTGGCTGCAAGTCAACGTGAGTGAGTCTCAGTTTGAAAGTTGGGAATGCTAGTATATTTTACCGTCAAAATTCTGGTTTCCTTGGTCTTGTAAGTCAGGAAGCAGTGTGATGACAGAGTGGGCATAAGGCCAGAAGATGGTTGCATTTGGGGGAAGTCAGGGAGGGGAAGATGCATTGAGCCACAGGTTCTGAATTTTCAGAGTCTGTGTCCTTGAGTAGCAAGGTGAAGAGCCTGATCAGGTACCAAAAGCTGAGAAATGAGGTGAGGTAAGACGGCAGAAGCCAGGCCTGGGCTGATGGCGAAGGTCTGGTTACAAGCTTTGGGAGTGTGGTGTTCAGCCATCGTTTTAGGGTCAATTTTCATTTTTTCATTCTTTTTATTTTTGATACATCTCTATGAAGAGTACATTTTCAGTTCCCTGGATTTATATAATTTTGTACCCATACACAATGTTATCTAATGCCTTTTTCAGATGTATTATTGCAAAGCATAAAGCACTCTGAGTTTTGTGGATGCACCTGCAGAAGCCGATGACTGAATCTCATGAAGCCACGTTTTCCTCCTCAGAGGGCATTCAAATTCTCTTCCTGTTGCGTTTTATGCAGTAAGGTTTCAGACGGAGGATTCTGTCACTTGGTATCTCCTTTAATAGTCTTCTACTGAGAAATATTTAAATTCTGAAAGACAAAGCTATGTCCTTCCTCAAAGGACAATATTAACTAGCACCTTTATAAACCTAGGACGACTCTGAGCGTCCTGCTTCTGAGAGCTTCCACTAAACTTATTTTTGTACTTATGAAAAATAATGCATGTTCAAGGCAAATGAATTCAAACAATACAAAGGCATATGCAGTGAAAAGTCAAACTTCTCATCCTAGACCCATTTCCCAGAGACAACTGTCATGATTAGCCTCTGGGTGTCCTTCCAGAAATGTCATGGCAGGTAATGTGTACAACCACTTTAAAAATCCAAATGGGAACATGTCATAGCCATTATTCTGCCTTTTTCTTGTTTTAACTCACAGGTATCACAAACATTTTTTCTTATCTAACACATGTAGATAGTTTTTTTTCAAACAGCTTTATTGAAGTATAATTTGCCATAAATAATTACCATATAATTTACCTTAAAATTAACTTGTTTTAAGTGTTCCAGTTCAATGATATTAGTAGACATACAGAGTTGCGCAACTATCACCACAATCCAATTTTAGAACATTTCCATCACCCCTGTGCCTATGTACAGTCATTCCCCATTTCTACCCCAAGGCAACCACTAATCTACTTTCTGTCTCTACAGATTGATTTTACTCTTTTTAACAGTGAGCAGTGGTCCATTTTGTGGAAGTACAAAAATGTATTTAACTGGTCTCTATTCAAGCAAATTTAGTTTTTGCTAATGTTTTATTTTGCTGCCTTCCTACTTCCTTTTAAAAAAATTTGACAAGGTTGAAATTTTGTCTTTGAGGCACACTTGGTAAGAGTGATAAGAGAGTTGTAGCCAGAGTTATTTGTGGATTTTCCAGTCATTAGCTATAGGACTAGAAGAATTTTGGGGCCTGGGTAATTAATTATCTGCATTTGAATAGAAACTGCCTGAGGTTGTCCTTGATTAGGTGGAAGCCCAAGCATTTAATGTGTATTTTATGGGTGTGGGTGAAGTGGAACTAAGTATTTACCATGTTTGGGTTGAGGGGAATTATTTTGGCTTTTTGCTTTTGTTTCTAACTAGGAGGATTTCACGAGCTGCTGAATGTTCAGGAGTATTTAGGATACATTTTCCAACTGTGTTAGAAACCGTTTATTGGTTGTGAATTCTGACCAGCTGTTTTTAAAAAATGAAGTAGAACAGTATAATACTAAAGGTGAGAAGACTAGGGTTGGGTAGTTTACATTGAGGTAAAGATTTTTGGGGGGTTGACTGGGGAGGTGAGCCAGGTGGTCTTGGGAAGTGGGAGGTGAAAGTGAAACTTCCTATGTGACCACTTTATCAAGATAATGAACTATTTCAGATGTTCTAACAGGAGGCTTTGGATGGATTTTAGTGAGCTTCTTGACTATTCAGTTCTGGCATCTGTTACAACAGCAATGTATATTCTCATGTCTCATCTAGACTAGACAGAACCTGAGATCTTTATTGGCCCTTGTGGTTGGAAGTAACTTGAAGGGCTGTGCATGCAAGCTTCAGTCCTCTGCATGCATCCCTTCTTATCTCTGCACGTTCTACATCCTACACTTGTATCCATTTCCTAAATGGGAACTCATGAGCTCTCTAGGCATCCCAGTTCTTCTTCAGCTTCTTCATGTTGAAGACCCTCAGACTTCATATGGCTCAGGTTCTAGATTGGGCAGCTATATTAGCTAATCTACTGCTGCATAACAAATTACCTCAAAATTCAGTTGCTTAAGACACCAAAGATTTATTATGTCAGGAGTAAGTCAGAAATCTTGGGTAGTCTGGCTCAGGGTTTGTCATGAGACGGCAGTCAAGTTTACAGTTGGGGCTGCCGTCATCTGGAGGCCGATGGACCCAAGGATCCATTTCCAAGGTGGCTCACTCACGTAGTTGTTGGCAAGAGGCCTCAGTTTCTTACTTTGTGGATCTCTACTTGGAGCTGCTTGAGTGTCTTTATGACACACACATACTAACTTGGATCAAGAGTGAGGGCAAGGCAGAGGCAGGAATGTCTGTTATGACCTAACTTTGGAAGTCAGATATCACTTTTCCTGTATTTTATTGGTCACACAGACCAACCCTGATACAGTGTGGGAGGATCTACACAAGGGTATGAACACCAGCAAGTGGGATCACTGGGGCCATCTTGGAGGCTGGCCACCATTGCAGCTGAGCAGATGATGGTTGTAGTAACTTTCTAGGTGATCTTGGTGGATGAGCACAGTACAGCTTGACTGAAGATGATGAGTTGGGTTTGGCCATGTTGGATTTAATATACCTTAGAACAGGTATGAGCTTTTTGATGTAGCTGCCCTCTAAATGGAAATGATCTCCCTAAAGTACCTTGGTTGGAAATGTGGAGCCATCGTCAGGTATTAACTCACCTGTTCTTTTGTAATCGAAAAGGAATAGTGCTTAAAGGAGCCTGAATCATTGCCCCGTAAAATAGTTTTACTGCAGATGGAGAGTCTGTTAAGATCTTGATGCAGATGGAGGAAAAGATGTGTCATCCCCTCAGGGTTTGTGCTTATTAAAATGTGGCTGGGAAGGGTTGCTTTGTGGTTGAGGTGAGGAAGAGGATAATTTGGCATGCTGACCATGGTGTGAGGAGCAGCAGCCATCAAGCTGAAGACAGTGCTTCTCAGAGGTTGTTCCAAAAAGCTGCAGCCTCAGCATCACCTGAGAGCTTGTTAGAAATGCATGTTCTTAGGCCTCGCCTCAAACCTGTTGAACCAGAATTTCTGGTGGGCACTCAGCAATCTGCTTTTCAAAAGCTTTTCAGGTTAATTCTGATGACCCCTAAAGTTTGAGAACTGGTATAGACTCTACCGCTAGTATAGTCTCGTGGGGGATGTGGTAAAAAAGAGACTTTTCTATGTCTATCACATCTTCTGCCAGAGTGATATTTGCATCTGAGCTGGATTCCATCCTCTTCATTTTTAGAATTCTCTGCATTTCTCTGACCTGGAGAGCTTAAATACCTGCTCAGTTTGTGCAGGACTATTGTTTTAGCTACAGTGGCTAACTTTATTCCTGGGGAAAGGCCCAGGCATAAGTGGAGGAAAGGCCACAAAAAGACGATGTTGGCAATGCCAAATAAAGTCCTTTTGCTCCCTTTACAAGGGGACTCAGACATGGCCCTTTTGCCATTGCTCTAGATAGAAACATGATGCAGAGGTGTTTCAAATCAGGAAGACAGTGGCCTGCATTGACTTTGAGGGAGCTTTTCTCACTTGTAAGTCAGAGAAAATTGCTGTCATTCCTACTTCACAGGATTATTGTGAGACTCAAATGAGATGATGAATGTTAAAGACTTTGGAGGCTGTAAGGTACTACACAAATATTTTCTTACTGGAGGCACAGCATTTTCCTCTTGTAAAGATTAGCTCAAGGGTGTGTCTTTCCTCCATCCCTACACTGCCAGTTTTAATATTTGTTTTAATTTTTCATTGTACCTATTTGTGAGGTACAGTATGTTGTTTGAATACATGCGTATATCGTACAGTGATTCACTTCAGGTCAATAGCATATCCATCACCTAAACGCTTATCTGTTTGTCAGTTCTAATATTTGAGTGATTACAACACCTCTCATAGGGTTGTGGTAGGGACCAAGGGAGAGAATACTTGTAGATCACGTAGCACAGTGCCTGGCATATAGAAAACATGCAGTTAACAGCTACTATTACTGTTCTGGAAATAGATGTGATAGAAGCTAAATCCAATTAACTAGTAAATTAAATAGCCACTGCTCCTAAGCTATGGTCATGGATTAGGGTTCACACTGTGTCTACCATGTCATTTTTTTTTAAATTGAAATATGATTGACTGAACATATCTGTGGGGTACAGCGTTGAGTATTAATACCTGTGTGCAATATGTGATGCTCAAATCAGGATAATTGCTATATTCAGCATTACACAAAGTAATTATTTTTTGTGGCCCTTTATCAATTTCTTGCTAACCCCCTCTCTTCCACCCCCTTTCTCATCTCTGGTGGCCTCAGTTATGTTCTCTCCTTTAGAAAGTTAAACGAATTATTGCCATTGTGGTATCTTTCTGTCTTTTTTTATTTATTTGTTTATTTTTTAGCTCCCACTTATGAGTGAGGACGTGCAGTATTTCTCTTTCTGCACCTGGCTTATTTCACTTAATTTTGTCTAAATTCATCCATGTTGCTGCAAATGGCAGGATTTCATTCTTTTTTGTGGCAGAATGGTATTCCATTGTGTACATATACCACATTTTCCTTATCTAGTCTTACAATTATGGACATTTAGGTTGGTTCCAACTCTTGGCTACTGTAAATAGAGCTGCAGTAAACATGAGAATGCAGGTATCCCTTTGACATGGTGATTTCCATTCCTTTGGGTATATAACCAGCAGTGGGATTGCTGGATCGTATGGCAGTTCTATCTGTGGTTGTTTGAGGAAACTCCATACTGTTTTCCATAATGGCTACACTAATTTATAGTCCTACCAGCAGTGTAGGAGGGTTTCCCTTTCTCTGCTCCTCACCAGCATTTGTTCTCTGTCTTTTTAATACTGGCCAGTCTAACTTGGGTGAGATGACATCTCAGTGTGGTTTTGGTTTGCATTTCCCTGATGCTTAGTGATTGATGTTGAGCATTTTTTCATGTCTGTTGGCCATTTGCATATCTTCCTTTGAGAAATGCCTATTTAGCTAGTTCCTTTGCCCATTTAAAAAATCCGATTACTTGTTTTTTTACTGTTGAGTTCCTTGTATATTCTGGATATTAATCTCTTGTCAGATGCATAGTTTGCAGGTATTTTCTCCCATTCTGTTGGTTATCTTTTTGATCTGTTGTTTGTTTTGCTGTGCGGAAGCTTTTTAGTTTGATATAATCCTCCTATTTGTTTATTTTTCCTTTTGTTGCCTGTGCTTTTGGGGTCATATTCATAAAGTCTATATGCCCAATCCTACTTTCTGAAGTGTTTCCCCTATGTTTTCTCTTCAGAGTTTTATAAATTCAGGTCTTATATTTAAGTCTTTAATCTATTTTGAGTTGATTTTGGTATATGGCAAGAGGTACAGGTCTAGTTTCATTCTTCTATGTATGGATGTCCAGTTTTCCCAGCACCATTTATTGAAGAGGTAGGTAGTCTTTACCCCAATATATGTTCTTGTTGCCTTTGTCAAAGACCAGTTGGTGGTAAGTATGTGGGTTGACTTCTGGGTTCTTTATTCTGTTCCGTTTCTACTCATGTCATTGACTGCACAGAATACAGTATATGGGAAATGGTTTTTATTATTTGTTATTTTCAGTATTTGGATGACTTCCCCAGTCTAAATTGCAACCATGACTTCTGGTCTCCTGTGTCTTCATCTTTTTATGCTGACATATGCAATAGGAACTTCAGTCCTTAGCAAAAACCAAGTGATCCTATTATTCATCCTTGGTGTGCTTTGACTGTCCTCCCACTCCTTGCCCAGCTTCCCCCAAGTCTTTCAACAACCCTTTTCTTTTTTTTTTTTTTTTTAGCATCAGTGGTACCATCAAGTTCGTGGACTCCAGGTTGAAAAATTGAGGCAGTTTCTGCAGGTAGAATTGAGGAGGGGAGTGATATAGACCTCAGGTGTGATAGAGGAATTGACAGAAGACATGGAGCTGAAGGAGACTGAGGGAAGGGTTGGGAGTGCTCTGGCTGAGTGAGTGGATGGGTCAAAAAAGTGAACAGTGGGCAGTAGGTTTTAAGCCTTGCTGGGTAGAGAAAGTGGTGGTGGTGTTAATAAGAAACCAGGAGGAACACAGGTGAAAAGAAGAAAGGATATCTGGTTTTGGAGGTAAGAAGTGAAATTCAGTTTTGATTTTGAATTTGAGGGGTTTGGCATCCACCAGACAGTTATACATGGAATGTGCCCCATGGGCAGTCACAGTGCTCCTTGCTGCCTTCCCTGGAACCTCTCAGAGGGTCAGACAGAGGTGTAAAGTCCCTATTTGCTTGAGTAAGGGGACTAAGATAATGTCTGGAGTGGTCCAGGAAGAGGGACCTATAGTTTATGGAAGAAAGGCTTTACCTTTAGGAACAAACATTACTGAACAGTGAGGACTTGTGCTCTTTTTTTTTTTTAATTGGTTATGAATATTCATGAGATACAGAGCTGATTGTCACCCATGTGCCCAAGATGTGAGGGCTAGATTCATACTGGCAGCATGCCCATTACCACAAATTGCATTTGTACCCTGTGTCCCCCTCCCAATTATCCCCCACCTCCCTCCACCACCCCCTTCCCCTCCACTTCACTTTGTATCCCAAGGTGTGTTCTCTCC
Source organism: Cynocephalus volans (assembly GCF_027409185.1). Taxonomy (NCBI): domain Eukaryota; kingdom Metazoa; phylum Chordata; class Mammalia; order Dermoptera; family Cynocephalidae; genus Cynocephalus; species Cynocephalus volans. The sequence goes on along the minus strand of NC_084474.1, from coordinate 36,230,131 downwards.
CTCTGTAAGTCCAATGCACCACTGCAGACTTTCCTTCCTTCTTTCTCTGTTAGCTCCTACTTATGAGTGAGTACATGTGGTATTTATCCCTCTGTGCTTTGCTTATTTCACTCAACATAAGTTTCTCCATGCTCATCCATGTTGTTTTAAATGGGAGAATTTCATTCTTCTTTATGGCAGAGTAGTATTCCATAGTGTAAATATACCATATTTTCCTGGTGCTTCTGATTGTTGTTTTTATTCCTAGTAGCAACTGTGTAAGGTAGGTGTGGTGACCCCACTCTGACAAATACAGGAAGATAGAACAAGAGAGATCTGTCAAAGGTCACATAACTAGTAGGTGCTGGAGCTAAGATTTGATTCCATATTCAGTCTTTATCAATGAATGAATCTTTTACATCAGCATCAAAGGGGATTATGGCTGGTTGAGTTGCTAGAATCTGAGAATTTCAAAGTATGAACTCAAAAGTGGCATGGGGAGTCCCTGGTAACTAATTAATTACTAAGGGTAATAATCTCCAGGTAATTTCTTGTCCTTTGTTTTCTTCCAGTCACTAGAGGACAACCTCATGTGGTACTTTCTCCTTAAGGGCACTGTTATTTTGGCAGGAGACCTGTGTTTCTTTCTTGGAACCAATAGGGGGTGGCAGAGAACAGCAAAAACGAAGTCTACTTTCGGATCCTGTCCTTAAAAATCTTTAGGCTCCATTAACTCCTCTTCCCTCTTGGCATTTCTCCCATCCTCACCCTGGTATATTGTAAATCCAAGAAGTGTTGGTCTCTGTAGCCACCGGCCATTGTACTGTGTCAGCATGGAGGAGGGAGAGTTGATGCACACATAGATTTGCTCATGGGATCATGAATCCTCACAAACAATAGGAATCATAATTTCAATAAACAGTTCTAGAACATTTTCAAAGTAATGGATGATTTGCAGACATAGAGTTAATCCTCACAGCAATGAAATGAGATAGAGTTTTATTATCCTGCTTTTATTGATGAGGAACTTGAGGTTCAGAGAGTATGTTTCACCATTTTACACATGTAGTAAATGGCAGAGCAGGGTTTGCATCTCTAGTTTTTCTGACTATGTTTTTATTAGGGTGCTGGACTGACTCTTCATACAAAATCTTTCTCCAAAGAAAAGACTTTCCCATCCACATCTAGTCTTCTACCATTTGGTATAGATGGTTGCCACATGGAGTAGCTGTAAGGGAATGTATGGCTGTGATCAGCTACTGGTATCTTGTCTTTTAGAGTAAGTCTTCTCACAGGCATTGCTGTAGGGTACCTGGTCCTCAGGAAGACTAAATGTGGCCAGATCTCAACAATGTTGGGTGGAAGTGGAGGTAATGAACACTTAGTGGCCCAGGAACTTTTGGTACAAAAGCTACCTGATAATGGTACCAGCTGTAAGTGGGATCCAACTGGAGTCTTGCCCAGGAGTAGTTGGAGTGGAGGGATTAGGAGAAATACTGATCTTCTGAAGACACCTGGATATTAGATGATACTAGATTTGTGCTTGAAAGGGAGTCTGAACCAGTTAGTATTTGAGGGCATACAGTGTGTCAGGTATTTTGCTGTGAAATGTGTGTTGTGATTAATAAAGCAAATTGATCAGAATAATAATTTATTAATTCCAAGGAAAATATAACAGTCAAGCAGATGGAATCATTGGGCTAACTGGTCAGTTTGTTTTTCTTCCTGAAGGTGAGCTATGCTGGATATCTCAACGAGTCTTCTTTGCTGGTTTGTTCTCCTGATCTCAACCCCAGGCTTTCTTCTTGACTCTCCTATCCTTTCTGTCTACACTGTCTCTTTAGGTGATCTTACTCCGGACCATGGCTTTAAATACCGTTCAGTCACTAACTCCTAAAGCTAAAACTTCACCCCCGTGACCCCCAGCTAAACTTCAGCAATTTCCAGAAGACACTGTATGTGGTTGGAAGGAAAAATAACTCTATAGACTTAAGGAAAACCCGATTGCTCTCTTTAGAAAAATTTCTTTAAGCATTTAAGTTAAATGATCATTTCTTTTGAATGGTGAAAACAGTTTAAATGTGAAAATGGTTCCTCTTGTTAACCGAACCATAAAAACAGATATTTTATTTCCCAGCCTTTACTTGATATTGTAATGTAGTGAAGATTTTTGTTGAGTAGAAAATGTCAGGATTTATATTTCTGGTAAATTAGATTAAGGCAGTCAAGGTTGGCCTCGAAGCAGTCCAGCTGGGAGCTACTCATCTTAATGTTTAACTCACACCACAGAATGTCATATCAAGCTATAAACTTGAAAAAAAATTTTTTCCATTATCTTGTTTGTGATTTCTAGACTCCATCTTGTTTATCTCAACTTAAGAGGATAACTAGCCCCTCTGCCCAGATGCAGGCAAGAAACAGAGCATGCCCGGGGTCCTGAGGCAGGAGCTGACAGCCAGCCCCCTTCCCTGGGAAGCAGACAAAGGAGCACATGAAAGACACCACTTCCTTGTGGGTGGCCCACCACAGCCACTGTGACAGCCACTGTGACAGCCATGGCTGCCGGCTGCTGTAAGAGCGGCTCGACACCACAGCAGGGGCCACAGGTGCTGTGCAGGAGGAGGCTTGCCAGATACGCAACTGCAGTGACACAAGGAGAGTCACCAGCAGAGACCAGAAAAATAAGAGGATGTCTATCTTCTCAAAGCCCACTCTAACATAATAGAAGAAGCAACTGCTCTACCATGCCCCTGCTTTATTTCTGGTCTTAGTAGTTTCTGTCTTCACTCTTTTTTTCTTGGTCAGTCTAGATAAAGATTTGCATATTTTGTTGATCTCTTTAAAGAATCAAAGAAAAAAACAACAAGCAGTCTACAAAGCACTATTGATGTAAATTTTATAATGAAACATTAACTTTACATAATTATTTTAAGGTATAATAATGTTTATATATATTGTGTAACTTGTTAAACATGTAACTATCATTCATTTTCTTTGACAGACTTTGTTATGGGAGATTGAAATCAAGCTCAAAACTCATTTCTCAAAACAAACAAATAAGTAAATAAAAAGAAAGGTAAATTAAAAAAAAAAAAAGATAACTAAAATCCCTACTATGGACAAGAAGAGTGCTCTGGGCAGAGGGCATAGCTTGTGTCATGTCCTGAAGGTTAAAAGTAGCCCTTTGGAAAAGTGCTTACTGACGAGTTAGTGATGGGGCCACGGATGGGTAAGCCATACAATGGCATGATTTGGGCTTTGCAACCAGGCATTGTAAAGTGAGTTAGAAGTTTTTAAGAGTGGTTTCATCCAGCCTGTAATGTAGGCTTTCTATGCTTTTATTTGCCCATGTCAGTTCCCTCTCTCATCCTCTATTCCAAACCTGTAGAACTTTTACAAGCCCCGCAGGCACATGTTCTTGCCTTTCGTCACTGAGCAATCTGAGCCAATCGTTGTGATCTCCTGGGTTTCTTACCTTTGAAGACTTGTCATTTTCTCTTTTTTAACTTGTGACCTGACTGTCCTCTTATCCAGGATGAACATTTAGAAATACAGCAAGAGAGTTAAAATTTGAGAGGTGCTGGTGGGGAATGGGGGAGTGAGGGTGGGAAATGCTGCCACTCCCCTCCCTCCCATGGGCTACAGCAGGTGGAATCAGCTGTGCAAACTGTGGAACATAAGTTGTGGTTCTTTAGGGAAAAATAAAACAACAACAAATACTTGAAGACAGAATACAAAAGCAAAGAAAAGCTGTGAGCACTTAGGTATAACTCAGCTGACAAATTCCAATGCTGACATTTCTACGTGGCCAATGTTCTGTGTGCAGTGCACAGGAATATGTTTGTTCATGTCAGTGCCTTAACAGATTTTGTAATGCTTGCCTGTGGATTTTAAATGTAAATTTAGTAGATATACAACTTTTAATGTAATAATGTTAATTAATGTGTTTTAATTTTAATATAAATTATATGCTGTGTGACTATACTATTTTATAATTAAACATTTGTTCATTACTTTGCAACTGATGGTGATTTTGAAAATATATCAATTATTCAAAAAAGTTTTTGAGTTCTGAGGCAAGCAGATGTGAATAGTGAGGAACAACCAAGAACCTTTTTATTATCAATAAACTTATGGATGTCTAATATATAGAGAAGATGAGAATGAGGAAGTGTTAATCTAGAATCCTATTTATACATTAAGTTCTTGAAAATAAGCAAAGGACTGAATCAACCAAAACTTATCTTCAAGTTGCAAGACAGTCAAGCATGCTTCAAAAGCTTAAAGTTTTAAGAAATCCTACCTTATATTTTTTATAGTTGGAATAAACATTACAAAGAATGAAGTCATTCTGACTGTATTCTAATATTTCTTCCTCAAAAAAAAAAAGTCCAGACCGAAAAATGATCTGGAGAAATTTAGAAAACATGAAAGTGAAGAAATGAATTTTTAAAAATTTACTGCAAATTTTGATGAAAATGGCAAAACTATCAATAAGTCATTGCCGATTCATGCAAGATGGAAAAAAATGAAATGTACCTGAAATTTACAGTCATGTATTTTGTGTATTGAAGGCAGAGTTTACCATTATGTGGGCATGACATGTTTCTTTCTGTGAATAAAAATAAGTAAAAATCAGAATAAAAGTTAATGGTAAGAAATTATGTACAAAATGAACAAATCCCAAGTGAAATAATAAAGGCTGAAGTGCTATATCATAAATGAGGTAATTGGTTTGTTTTGTTTTTTCAGCACTGTTATAAGACAGTCTGTAGTATAGGATAGCTGGCAATTTAAGATAACCTTTGACATTTTCAGCAAGCACTGATTTTCATCAACTCCTTTTTAGTAAAGGTAAGAAAAAAAAAAATCAAAACCAAGCAGCACAGAAGAGTATAAAGTGAAAAGAAAAAGCATTCTTATCTACGTCCCTGATCTCAAGTCTCATTTTTTAAATCAAAAACTAATTTTGAAAAATGGGCCCAGGTCGAGAAGCATTGCCTTAGTCTGTGAAACATGTGCATACCCCTCCTTTGGCCATACGTGGCTCTCTAGTACTGTCTAATGTATTGCCTCCCTTTCTCCTGCGTGGTTCTCCAGAGAGAGGGCTGCTCTCAGCCTTCCTTGCTCAGTCACGTTCTGCTCAGGCAATTAGGCTTCTCATTTTTATGACTTTCCTGACATGCTGTTGCTTGTATCAGCAGTCACCACCTGCTTGCCATTGATTTTTTCCTTCCTTATCTTACTGGACATTTCTGTTTCACTGGATGTTGTTGCCAATTTATTTTTCTTGAAAATCTATTCCCAAATCTTTCCAGATGTTGAACTTTCCCAGTGTTCCTCATACCTCTTTGACCAGTACTGAAAGACTGCATTCTCTGTCCATCCTTTAAATATACGTTTCCCTGTCTCCCTGTTTACTCTCCTTCAGAGAGCTTTTGCATTCTCAAGTTTTCAGCTACAATTCCATGCTCAAGATTTAGAAATCCATTCTTTGACTATTCCTATAAGCATCAGAATCTTATTTCCAATTGCCCATGCCACATATCTACTTGGATGTCTCATGAATTTGACCAAACCGGAATTTATTTTTCTTTAAATCTGTTTAACCTCCTGCATTCTTTTTCTTGGTTGGTTGAACTACTGTCTACCCAGTCTTAAGAGTCATCTTTCTCTTTTTTTCTCCCTCTACATACAATTATTTAATCAGGCCTGTACATTTTACATCCTGAATATTTCTCTTACACTGCTCTCTATCATGAGCCCTAGCTAAGGATCTCATTCTCATGTGGATACTGCAGAGCTGTCCTAACTGGTTTCCCTTCCTCTGGGCTTGGCCCTCTCAAATCAGTCTGTCGCCAGAGGGACTCATCTAAGATGCCAATCTGAACTGTCACCTGTCTGCCTTTATGTCACCAACACTTATCTACTTTCCTCCCATTCCCGCTGTCCTTGTCTTAAGTCTCAGTGGGTGCCCTCCTGCCCTGAGGACCTGTGTGGTACTCCTGGCTCGCTCACTGCTTGCTTTCCTTCTGTTCCTGCCCTCTGCTCTTGCCAGGGTGTGCCTTTGCTGGCCTGTAGGCAGACGTCAGAGCTTTCAGCCTGACAGTGAAGCTTCCCCAAGCCTTACTTTCTCACCTAGCTAACTTTGCTCATTGCCCTTAGGATGTCATGTCCTTGTTTATCGCCATCCATTTAGCCCACATGCTGCTGCTGACTCAGTGCCTTATTACCTTTGTGCACTCCAGTTTGGTTTAATCTTATTTTCTGTTTTGTTTTGAGATGCAGTGAGATTACAGTGTTGCCACAGAGAAAGCCCTCATCCTGGTGTAAGACCTGATTCCTAGTTCTCATGAGAGAATTGTCATGAGATTTTGGATGAATTAAATAATTTATTTGATTTTTAGACTTCTCATCTATGAAATGGCAATGATGATAAAACATCATTGCCCAGAGATTTCTTTTTTGAAGGCTTAAGTGAGATAGTATATTGAAAGCAAAAGGAGAACATGTAAAGTAGAAATTATAGTAACAATAAACGTAATTTCCTTATTATTAATTATATGATTAATAATAATAAAAAAAAACTTTCACTGTGTCTCATTACCCATAGCTCTAGGAACTCAACTGGAAATCAGGAAAAACTTTCCAAATGAATAAAGAAAAGGATAAAGTTAGACTGGAGCCCTGGTCTGTAAGCCAGGCTGCAGTGTGTGAAGAGAGACAAAAGGTAACCAGTGAGTGCAGGTTTACTGTCAGGAAGGCAGCCTGATCTGGGATTGGATTGTTCTGGAATTAATTCCACGCATTTGTACTAAGAATGTAATCTCAGTAGGAACTCCTTATAACAAATGTACAAAGTTTCGGGGGAGATGCTTACATGACATTTTCCAGGTTTTAGAGGCTTAGTTTGGATGGTCTGCTTGGGCTTGACTGCTTTCTCAATGTATTTGTTAGTTTTGCAGTATGGGATTCATAAGGATTAATTGGCTGCACTAAGTAAGCATAAACCTAAGACTCTCTGAGATCTCGTTATAAAAACATTCAGTCACAATCCCCAGTCTCTGTGGCCATAATCTTTTAATATAATTCAACAATGTGGCCTCGTATCCTGCATGGAGGAGGTTCTTGTCACTTTCATGTTCACTGGGGACTCCCGCCATGTCTTGTCTTTTCTGGGACTGTGAAAGGGTGGCAGTTTTGCTTTGTTCACCTTAAATAACCCTTAGTGTTAAATTTCTTATTTGTTCTTAATAGAAAATGATGGTGGGTTGATTTTAGTCATGTTGGTAATGATCTTGTACCTAGCGGGTTATATTTACGAATTTGTGTGGATAGAGGAAAAGAAAACCAAGAGAAATAAATTTGAGTTTTTATTTTAGTGCCAATTTTTTGTTTAAACACCATGTGAATGCTGTATATTTTAAGACATATGGTAATTGAAGAAAACCCACTTACTACGAAATATTTGTCTTTGAATTTTTTTTTAGCTGAAATGATTGTAATAAATATTCTGTTTATATTGCTTACTGAAAAAGGTCAGATGACAGTGTTGATAAAAGCACAAGCCAGTTTTAAGTTTTAAAGCTGTACTTTCTATACAGGTATTGTATATTAGTCCCATCAGTAACTTTTACAGAATCCACCTGTAATTTAATTCATCCATTATTTTACTTAAAAATATTAATTTAATTCCAATTTTGTTATTTGAAGATACTATCTATTGAATTCTTATTTTATGTATGGTGCAAATTATGCAAATGTCTGTCTGTTGTAGTATTTTCTCTCAGGTTATCATTTGTCTTTTAACATACTTTTTTTTTTTTTTTTATCAGAACAGAGTTTAAGTTGTGTGTAGTCAAATTTAGTAACTTTCAGTAACTTTGGGCTTTTTATCTTAGAGAGATCATCCATACTCAAATTATGAAAGTAATGCACTATAGTTTTTCTAACATTTTAATTTTGTATATTTTCTAATGTTTGTATGTAGCTTTTTATTTCATCTGGAATTTCTGGCTTGAGTTAGGGAATGGTATGTCATTTCTCCACTCATATAAAATGTAACTACTTTTGTATATTAAAATTCCTTGGTATACACAGATCTATTTCTGGACTTCAGTTTGTTTTGTATGTTTTGTTTATTCTTATGCCAGTACTGTGTGGTTTTAAATTCCAGGTAAAGTCCATATTCTTTTAATTTAAAAAAAGTTTACATTTTCTTTTACATGGTGCAAAACAAATTTTATGTGAACAGTGATGTATAAAATGAAAATTGATATTCCTTTTTCTTTAACACATTCCCTACAGTCTCCCTTTCTAAAGTTAATTACTATTAAATTTCATGACTTCTTTCCCAGAAAACTTTTATCCACGTGCTAGGACATACACCTGTGGGTAAATGTTTACACAAATGGGATCGTGCTATACACATTATTCTTTACTTTGCTTTTTTAAAAATAGCAGCTTTATTGAGATATAATTCTTATAATATACAACTCACCCATTTCATCTGTAGTTCGTTGGTTTTTAGTATATTCATATACTTGTGCAACTTTAACACAATTTTAGAACATCAGTCCAAAAAGGTGCCCCTTACCCATGAGCAGTCATTCCTCATTCCTCTCCTTACCCCCTCAACACTTTATCCCCAGCCCTAGGCAAACACTAATTGACTTTCTGGCTCTATAGATTTGCCTGTTTTGGACATTTTGTATTAATGGATCTATAGATATGTGGCCTTCTGTAACTGGCTTCTTTCACTTAGCATGATGTTTTCAGGGTACTTCATTTCTTTATTGCCGAATAATATTCTTTTGTATGGACATACCATATTCTATTTATCCATTCATGAGTTGATAGGCATTTGGGTTGTTTCTGCTTTTAGCTCCTTTGAATACTCATGTACATTTGTTACAGTTTTTTGTGTGGACATAAATTGTCATTTCTCTTGGATGTATATGTAGGAATGCAATTGCTGGGTCATATGATAACTCTACGTTTGGCCTTTTGAGGAACTGCTAGACTGTTTTCCAAAGTGAAAACAGGAGTGTAAGAAGATTCTAGTTTCTCTGTCACCAACACTTTTATTAGCATCTTTTTGAGATAGCCGTCTTAGTGGATGTGAAGTGTGAAGTGGTTTTGATTTGCATTTCCCTGATGGCGAATGATGTTGACCATGTTTTCGTGTGCTAATTGACCATTTGTATATTTTCTTTAAAGAACTCTTTTTTCAGATCCTTTGTACATTTAAAATATTTGGTTACAGTTGTCCCCCCTTATCTATGGGGGATATGTTCCAAGACCCCCAGTGGATGCCTGAAACTGCAGATTGTACTAAATTTTTTCCTATATGTACAAACCTATGATAAACTTGAACCTTTTCACTTAAAGGTAGCACTTTATGGCTTCTCTTTGTCATATCCAAACTGCTAGCATCACTACTCTGCTGATTTGGGGCCATTATGTACTAAAATAAGGATAATTTGCACACAGGCACTGCTATTCCATGAGTCAATCTGATAACCGAGGTGACTGCTAAGACTGACCTGTGGGTAGCACATAGACAGTGTGGATGAGCTGGACAAAGGGATGATCCATGTCCCAGGTGGGGTGAGTGGGACAGTGTAGGATTTTATTACGCTACTCAGAATGGCACACACTTTAAAACTTAGGACTTGTTTATTTCTGGAATTTTTCATTTAATATTTTTGGAGCATTGTTGACTGCAGGTAATTGAAACTACTGCAGGAAGTGAAACCTCAGATAAGGGGTGACTACTGTATTTGTCTTTTCATTATGGAACTGTAAGAGTTCTTTATATGTTTTAGGTACAAGTCCCTCTTCAGATACATGATTTTCTAGTATTTCCTCCCATTCTCTGGGTTGTTTTTTCACTTTCTTGACAATGTTCTTTTTTTAAAAAATTAGTATTTTAATATTATTTTTTACATTCTAAGATGCTGTAGCAGAGCAGTTGGGGGGTGGAGGGAGAAGGAAAAGGGGAGAGAAATAGGGTGGGAGGAAGAGAAAGGAAGGGGAGATGTGGTTGAGACCTGTGGCACCCCCTCATTTTGGCAGGGGAGGTCAGGGGGCTTCTAGCAGTGGCTTGGTTGTTGCCGGGCTGGATGCAGATGTCAGGGGGATGTGGTTGAAGCCCTCGGCCCCCTACCGCCCCAGCTTGGGAGCCCAGGGTGCTTCCTGTGGCAGCTCAGTTGTCGTTGCTGGGCCGGTTGCAGATGTCAGGGGACATGGCTGAGGACCTTGGCCCCCCACCGCCCCAGCTTGGGAGCCCAGGGTGCTTCTTGATGATGTTCTTGAAGCATAAAAGTTTTTACTGTTGATGAGGTCAAGTTTATCTTTTCTTTTGTTGTTTGTGCCTTTGGTGTTATAGTTAAGAAATCATTCCATAATCCAAGTCCATGTATTTTTTCTTTGCTTCCATGTGTCTTCTGAATACTTTCTCCTTGACCTTGTTGAACATTTTTGGTCATATAGAAGTTTTACATTTTCATGTGGCCAGAGTTATCTACCATTTCCTTTCTGTCTTCTGATTGGTATCAAGTCCATGTTCTTAACCGCTGTTCATTACTGCCATGTAATTAGGATCTTTTTAGGCTTTGAGAAACAGACATGCTGTGTTTACCTCAGGTGATAGGTTTTATTGAATTCACACAGAATAAGGAAAATAGGATTAGTCACACATTCACGTTTGTGTTTTGGGGACACAGCAGTTGTCCAGGAACTAATCTGTAGGTGTGCGTTCTATAGGAGCTTGATATAAATTCCAGTCTTTGTCTCCATAGAGACCGCATTCCTTGCTTGCTCTCTACTGTGACATTCCACCATTATGGTTCTTCCACCTTTTCTGCTGCTTATATGACTTGATCTTTCTTCTCTGCTTGTTGAAACCTTGTGGCTTCTGCTCTCTTGTTGCTCTGTTTACTGTTGTCTGTCTTTATGTTGTTGTGGCTTCTGCTCCCATTCCTAAGTACTGACTTTTTGTGTCTTCATTTTAGACTCCTGTTCAGAGATCAGATTGTTTTGTTCATTCACTGTTCATTATAGGTAACTTGAGACGGGTGGAGATTTTCTGTCAAGCCTCTCTTCAGTCCATGGACTGCCTGCTCTTTGGACTAACCAATCAGCTGGGACTTCAAAAGTGGGGTCAAGTGATAGAATGTAGGGCAGCCTCTGTGCTTAAAAAAGTTAAAAATCTTAAAAAGGTACACGTGACAAGAATTTTGAAAAAAGCAAAGGGAGCATTATAAGTGACAGGCGCCTTGCTTAGCCTGACTTGTAAAATGTGCAACACACTAGGCATCTATTCTGTAGGGAACAGATGTACCCCCAATCCCAGCCACCATCGGTGCCCTTGGTTAGCTAACATCAGTGAAGGAGATATGACTCAGATGTGATTAACTACAATACAGGAAAGTATGGGAAGGCATCAGTTGGCAGAAGCTAAACCGTAGGAGCAGACCCTGTCATGCCTCTGAATTCAGGAAAGTCTTATTCACAATAGGTGGGATGTTGGTAGATGAAGGTGCTGTGGTAGGGCAAGACATTTCCAGAAAGAGGAATATATGAACAAAGGTAGGGGGTAAGAAAGCAGGAAGCGGAGGAAATGCTGCCTCCCTGGATCTCTGAGTCTGATGTAGGGGAGTTAAGTATGGGAAGGTCAGTTAGGACCCATTTTGGAGTATCTAGAATCCCTGAGAGGATGTTTGGATTTCATTTGATAAGTAGTGGGGAGCTGTTGAAAGTTTTGAGCTGGGCAATGACATTAATTAATGAATTAAACAAATATTCATATGTGTCGGGCACTGTTGTAGGCACTCTGAGATATATCAGTGAACAAATAAGCAAAAAAATATGAAGGAAAAAAATTCCTGCTGCTAGTGGGGGGAGGCAATCAATAGTTAATATATATAATAAATATATCATATAGTGTGTTAGGTAATATATTCTGTCCAAAAATGAAATACAGTAGGGTAGTGGGGACTTGGTGTGCATGTGGGGGGTTTAGGAGAAAGTGCATAGTTGTGATTTTAAATAGGTGGTCAAGGTAGGGCTAAATGAGAAGGTGGCAGGTGATAGAACCTAGGAGTTCATTAGGGAGAACAGTCTAGAGAGTCAGATTGAGTGGTGCTAAATGGGAGGGGAAACAGATGGAGAGTCTGGAGGCAGGACAACCACTGAAGATTTGTACAAACCAATTTGTTGCTTCTGTTATGGAAGTGGAATTTCTTTTCCACTTGGTTGTGTATTATACCTTAGCAAAGAAGTCCAGCAGTTAACTAGCCTAAGTTCCACTTTGTTTTTTCAGACTTGAGAGATTTCTAAATTATTGGTTTTCTTTACTGTCCAGTGTTTCTTTAAGTGTATTTATTCATGGACAACCCATATGAGAATCACCCGAGACACTAGTTAAATATATAGATGCCTGGGTCCCGTCCTAGACCCAGTCTTGGAGACAGAGCAGCATAGTGGTTAAGAACACAGGCTCCACATAGTTAGCCTGGGTTCAAATCCTGGATCTGCCCCTTACTTGCCTGGGTGGTCTTAGGCAAGATACTTAACTGTGCTTCAGTTTCCTCATCTATAAAATGAGAATTATGATAATGTTAATATCTACTCCATAGAATTGTTGTGAGGTTAAATAAATGAATTGATGTGAAGTGCTTAGAGTACTGCTGGTCACCTCATAAGCACTTATGCCGCATTAGACAACAACTCTTTTTGTTTTTACTGATTCATAATCTCTGAATGTGAGGCAAGTGACCTTTGGATTCAGCCCTCACCCTGGGTGGTTCATTTGCCCATGTGCTGTAGGATACATCATTACTACTTCCAGAGCTAAAGTATTAATGCATGGTTGCTTTGTTAGAATATGGGCCAATTAATGTTTTACCTCCCCAGATACAGTGGTTTAGCCACAGATGCAGTTGTTTACTGGTGCATATTTTATGCTAAACATCTTCTATGCCCCATGAGGTAGGTAGATATTAGCCAGTTTTACAGATGGGAAAATTGAGGCTTATGCTGATGAAGACGCTTACCTGATATGACACAGCCCGTGAGCTATGGAATTGTCATTGATATTTAGCTCTGCTTGACTCCAGAGTGCTCCCTCCTTGCTGGGCACCATCTTCTAGTTACTCAGCCTTTTTATTTTGCAGATGTACTTTACAGTCAAATGCATTTGTACAAATTCCTCCCCACTACTGGATAGAAACCTCACTGGGTATGCTTTATTAGTGGTAAGCTAGTGACATCATTCTGTGATTGAGGACTTAAAAAATTTTTTGTCTTTACAAGTGTTGTGATATAGGAAAAACCAAATTGCCTTTGCTGTTCTTGCAGGAAAGTCACTCAATACAGCTCAGAACCCTTTTGCAGCTAAATGTGCAGTGGTTTTTCCTCACACACCAAACAAGCAATTCTGCAGTGGATACCAGCTTGGTGTCCTTCAATTCAATTTTGACACTGTCTGCTGGAGATAGCATCAGATCCCACAGCTTGAGAACTCAGTCCCTCAAGACTGTCCCCTATACTTCAGACACCAGTCATAAATCCAGGCCTCTGGAACTTGACTAACAAATTATAAATTGGGGTTCCCATGACTTGCCTCCTTGGTTTCAGTCAATTTCTTATAGCAGCTCACAGAACTGAGGGAAAAACGCTTTGCTTATGTTTACCCCTTTATTATAAGGGATGAGACACACAGCCAGATGAAAGGGATGCACAGGGTGAGGTATAGGAGAAGGGACACAGAGCTTCCATGCCCTCTAGGCATACCACCCTCCAGGAACCTCCACGTGTTCAGCTATCTGGAAGTTCCCAGAATGCAATCCTTTTGGGTTTTTATGGAAGCTTTATTACATAGGCGTCATTGATTAAATATTGGCCATTGGTTTATCAACCCATCCTTCGGCTCCTCATCTCTCCCTGGAGGTTGGGGTTGGGACTGAAAGTTGCAACCCTCTAATCACTGGTTGGTTCCTCTGGAAATGAGCCCCCATCCTGAGCCTATCTAGGGCCCCCCAGTCATCTCATTAGCATTCACCAGACGCTCTTATCACTCCAGAGATTCTTAGGACTTTAGGAGCTATATGTCAGGAAATAGGATGAAGACCAAGTGTATATTTTACAACATCACAACAAGATGTTCTAGAAGGTTTTTCTGTTGGTAAGTTTCCTGCATCACAACTCATTACAGAAGTGTTTTTCTGCCCCACTTGTAGTACTGACGCAGCCTGTGTGGTAGCCAGTCTCCAGGGTGGTTTCCAGTGGTCTGGTCTTCCACTATACTAGGCATATAGTCCCCTCCCACATGGTACCAGGTTCAGTCTGTGTGACTAGTAGAATGTGGCAGAAACGATAATATGCTACTTACAAGATTAGGTTATAAAACACTATGGCTTCCATCTTGGGGTTTCTTTCTCTGTCACTTTCTCAGAGGGAAGCTAGCTGTCATGTTGAGACTGTAGGGTAGAGAAAACTTTCCCTGTACCTTCTGAGAGTTTGATAATTGAGTCTAAAAAGTAAACTGATAGTAAGCAGATTAATTTGGGAAATTATGTACAAATTTATTACATGCATGGGGGCATCACAGGAAAGAAAAGTGACTATCCCAAAACACAGCGAGGTCTAGAAGTTTATTTACCCTCTTCACAGGGGATAAGGGAGCGGGATGTAGTCAATTTAGGAGAGAGCAAATGATTTTGGGGAAAGATGAATGGGCCCTCAGAGGAATAGGTGGTAGGTGGTGAGGAAGTCTGTCTAGGTGTGGTGTCGACCTCCAGTCTCCTCTCCTGTGGTAATCTGTGGTAATGCTGCAATAATCTAGTTAATCTTCCCTGGTTGATGGGATTCTGGGGAGGGGATTCATGACAATTGTGTTCCTTTTGGACGATCTGTCTTTAGGCAGCTAAAGGAAGTTTAGAGAGCGCCCTTCCCTGCATTTGCTGTTCCCAAGTGCCCTCAGGTTGAAGTAATCAGCGTATCCAAGTGGCATATTTTGGAGTGGCATTTCCTGCACTCCTTCAAGGCCAGTGTGGGGTGGAAATGAAGCCTTCTGCCGATAGCTGTGTGAGTAAGCTGGGCAGCTGCTCCTCCAGCCCCAGTCCAGCCTGCACCTCCTGAGAAACCCTGAGCTGGCACTGCCCAGCAAAGCTGCTCCTTCGTACCTGACCTTCAGAAACTGTGAGATAATGTTTGATGTGTTAAATTTACTGAGTTTTGGGGTAATTTGATAAACAGCCTTAGATAACTAGTATATGCTGTGATTTTATTGTGAGATTATGTTACAGCCCTTCATTCCCAACATCCTGGAGCCCCTCAACATGCTCACTCTCCCTCTTGCCCCATCTCTCTGTCTGTCTCTGTCTCACACACACATATATAACTTCACTTGATTACCTAATTTACTCCTTTATTATTTATTTATTATATTTATATGTTATTTATTAGCTTATTTGTTATCTAAGTCATCTCTGTTCCACCGCTCTCCCCACTAAATATGTTGTTGACTGGGTCCCTGACCTGCTCTGAGGACATTTAATAGGTCATATTTCACTGTAGCACTCAGTGTGGCAGCACTCTGAGCTCAGCAATGATGTGATAGTTAATTTTGTGTGTCAACTTGACTGGGCCATGATGTTTGGTCACACGTCATGTTCTGGGTGTGTCTGTGAAGGTGTTTCTGGATGAGATTAACATCTGAATTGGTAGACTGAGTAAAGTGGATTGTGCTATACAGTGTGGGAATGTGGGTGGGCCTCATCCAATCTATTAAAGGCCTCAAGGGAACAGAAAGGCTGGGTAAGAGGTAACCTCTCTGAGTGTCTTTGATTGGGGACATCCTGCCTTTGGACTTGGATTTGGATCCTGTCGCTCCTTAGCTTGCCAAACTGCAGATTTTGGGACTTCTCAGCCTCTGTAATTGTGAGATGTATATATCTCCTCTAGAGAAACCTGATAATACAAATGACTTAACATCAGCTGGCTAGATGACTGAAGAGAGCTGACTCTTATTAATTTCTGAGATGCCACATGCTGAACCATCCTTTACCTAGCAATCAGAATGAATTTTGTTTAAGGTGGGCTTCTTCAGTATGGCAGGTTCTAGTTTCTGTTGCAAAAAACTCTTACCAGTTTTTAGAGGGATGTGCTGAAATTCTCGTGGTCTTCCTGAGTCTCTTCCTGTACTTGTTCCTAAGCAGCAGAGTAAAATCTATAAAGGGAAGTCAATTTGAATAGTGTTTCTGTTTTTGTTTAAATTTAGGAAAATGTGGCAGAGAAAAATTGTTAGGGCTTGGATAAGAAATAATTTTTGTATTAAATATTACCATAGTTTATGTCTTTCAGGGCTTCTTTCTGTATGGTGTTTTGCTCCATTCTGCAGTGAGTGCTCTTTGATTTCCAGTTCTTAAAATTTGAAGGTCAGATTTCTCCAGAATATCATCTTTCTAAATCAAATCCCCTTATGGAGAAGCTAAATTTAGAATTGTTCTGTTTTGATCAACATGTGGGTTAAATATTTAGAATATTTGCTAGGGCCACACCTGCCTTCTTAGAAATCAGCAGAGAGGAACTAGGGCTGCCCGTGGTCATTGTGTCATTGGGCAGTGATGGGTTGTCATCCTCTTGGATGTTTTCACTGAATTCTTGCTAAGAAAAGAGACTTTAAGGATCAAATGTAGGCCTTGAACTTGGTGTCCTACTTCTGTGTTAAATAAATATTTAGCCATTTCTGTTTAGTTTTAAAAAG